>NC_090922.1:711564116-712820895 GCF_040938575.1 Ambystoma mexicanum | reverse complement strand
GAGACCCGGGCATAAGCGGCGGGTGGGAGGAACAAGAGAGAGACACGGGCCATGAGCGGCGGGTGGGGAGGACGGAGGTAGACACGGGGCATGAGCGTCGGGTGGGGTGGAAAGGAGGGAGACACGGGCCATGAGCGGGGGGTGGGGGAACAGTAGGGAGACACGGGGCATGAGCGGGAGTGGGGGGAACAGGGGAGAAACGTGGGCATGACCGGGGGGTGGCGGGCACAGGGGAGACAAGGGGCATGAGCGGGGGTGGGCAGGAAAAGGAGGGAGACACGAGGCATGAGCGGGGGTGGGGGAAAGGAGGGAGACACGGAGCATGAGCGGGGGTGGGGGGGAAAAGGAGGGAGACACGGGGCATGAGCGAGGGATGGTGAACAGGGGAGACACGTGGGCATCAGCGGGGGTGGCGGGAACAGGGAAGACACGGGGTATGAGCAGGGGGTGGGGGAACAGTAGGGAGACACGGGGCATGAGCGGCAGGTGGGGGGAACAGGGTAGACACGTGGGCATGATCGGGGGGTGGGGGAACAGGGGAGACAAGGGCACATGAGCGGGGGTGGTGGGAACAAGAGAGAGACACAGTGCATGAGCGGGGGTAGGGGGGAAATAGGGGAGACACGTGGGCATGAGCGGGGGGTGGGGGGAACAGGGGAGACACGGGGCATGAGCGGGGGGTGGGGGGAAAAGGAGGGAGACACGGGGCATGAACGGGGGGTGAGGGGAACAGGGGAGACATGTGGGCATCAGCGGGGGGTGGGAGGAACAGGGGAGACACAGGGCATGAGCGGGGGGGAACGGAGGTGGACATGGGGCATGAGCAGGCGGTGGGAGGAACAAGAGACAGACCCGGGGCAGGAGCAGAGGGTGGGGGAAAAGGAGGGAGACACGGGGCATGAGCGGGGGTGGGGGGAACAGGGGAGACACAAGGATGAGCGGTGGGTGTGTGTGAAAAGGAGTTAGACACAGGGCATGAGCAGGGGGGTGGAGGGGAAAAGGAGGGAGACACGGGGCATGAGCAAGGGGTGGGCATGAACAGTGGTAGACACGGGGCATGAGCGGGCGGTGGGGGTGAACGGAGGGAGACATGGAGCAGGGGGTGGGGGGAACACGAGAGAGACACGGGCCATGAGCAGGGAGTGGGGGGAACAAGAGGGAGACACGGGCCATGAGCGGGGCGTGGGGGGAACAGGAGAAAGACACGGGGCATGAGCGGGGGGTGGGGGTGAACAGGGGAGACACAGGGCATGACATGGGGGGGTGGGGGGAATGGGAGGGAGGGACAGGGCATGAGCGGGGGGTGGGGGGTAACAGGGGAGACACGGGGCATGAGCAGGGGGTGGGGGGAAAAGGAGGGAGACATGGGACATGAGCGGGGGGTGGGTGGGAACAGGGGAGACACGGGGCATGAGCAGGGGGTGGGGGGAACAGGGGAGACACGGGGCATGAGCAGGGGGTGGGGGGAAAAGGAGGGAGACACGGGGCATGAGCGGGGGTTGGGGGAAAAGGAGGGAGACACGGGGCATAAGCGGCGGCTGGGAGAGAACAAGAGAGAGACACGGGCCATGAGCGGGGGTGGGGAGGACGGAGGTAGACACGGGGCATGAGCGTCGGGTGGGGTGGAAAGGAGGGAGACACGGGCCATGAGCGGGGGGTGGGGGGAACAGTAGGGAGACACGGGGCATGAGCGGGGAGTGGGGGGAACAGGGGAGAAAAGTGGGCATGACCGGAGGGTGGGGGGCACAGGGGAGACAAGGGGCATGAGCGGGGGGTGGGCAGGAAAAGGAGGGAGACACGGGGCATGAGCGGGGGTGGGGGGAAAGGAGGGAGATACGGAGCATGAGCGGGGGTGGGGGGGAAAAGGAGGGAGACACGGGGCATGAGCGGGGGATGGTGAACAGGGGAGACACGTGGGCATCAGCGGGGGGTGGCGGGAACAGGGGAGACACAGGGTATGAGCAGGGGGTGGGGGGAACAGTAGGGAGACACGGGGCATGAGCAGGCGGTGGGAGGAACAAGAGACAGACACGGGGCAGGAGCAGAGGGTGGGGGGAAAAGGAGGGAGACACGGGGCATGAGCGGGGGTGGGGGGAACAGGGGAGACACAGGGCATGAGCGTGGGGGGAACGGAGGTAGACATGGGGCATGAGCAGGCGGTGGGAGGAACAAGAGACAGACACGGGGCAGGAGCAGAGGGTGGGGGGAAAAGGAGGGAGACACGGGGCATGAGCAGGGGTGGGGGGAACAGGGGAGACACAAGGATGAGCGGTGGGTGTGTGTGAAAAGGAGTTAGACACAGGGCATGAGCAGGGGGTGGGGGGGAACAGGGGAGACACGGGACATGAGCGGGGGTGGAGGGGAAAAGGAGGGAGACACGGGGCATGAGCAAGGGGTGGGCGTGAACGGTGGTAGACACGGGGCATGAGCGGGCGGTGGTGGTGAACGGAGGGAGACACGGAGCAGGGGGTGGGGGGAACACGAGAGAGACACGGGCCATGAGCAGGGAGTGGGGGGAACAGGAGGGAGACACGGGCCATGAGCGGGGGGTGGGGGGAACAGGAGAGAGACACGGGGCATGAGCAGGGGGTGGGGGTGAACAGGGGAGACACAGGGCATGACATGGGGGGTGGGGGGAATGGGAGGGAGGGACAGGGCATGAGCGGGGGGTGGGGGGTAACAGGGGAGACACGGGGCATGAGCAGGGGGTGGGGGGAAAAGGAGGGAGACATGGGACATGAGCGGGGGGTGGGTGGGAACAGGGGAGACACGGGGCATCAGCAGGGGGTGGCGGAAACATGGGAGACACGTGGCATGAGCAGGGGGTGGGGGGAAAAGGAGGGAGACACGGGGCATGAGCGGGGGTTGGGGGGAAAAGGAGGAAGGCACAGGGCATAAGTGGGGGGTGGGATGGAACAAGAGAGAGACACAGGCCATGAGCGAGGGGTGGGGGTGAACGGAGGTAGACACGGTGCATGAGCGTGGGGTGGGGGGGAAAGGAGGGAGACACGTGGGCATGACCGGGGGGTGGGGGGCACAGGGGAGACAAGGGACATGAGAGGGGGTGGCAGAAAAAGGAGGGAGACACGGGGCATGAGCGGGGGGTGGGGGGAAAGGAGGGAGACACGGGGCATGAGCGGGGGTGGGGGGGAAAAGGAGGGAGACACGGGGCATGAGCGGGGGATGGGGGGAACAGGGGAGACACGTGGGCATCAGTGGGGGGTGGGGGGAACAGGGGAGACACGGGGTATGAGTGGGGGGTGGGGGAATGGAGGTAGACACAGGGCATGAGCGGGGGATGGGGGAACAAGAGAGAGACACGGGCAGGAGCGGGGGGTGGGGGTGAAAAGGAGGGAGACACGAGGACGAGCGGCGGGTGTGTTGTGAAAAGGAGTTAGACACAGGGCATGAGCAGGGGGTGGGGGGAACAGGGGAGACACAGGACATGAGCGGGGGGTGGAGGGGAAAAGGAGGGAGACAAGGGGCATGAGCAAGGGGTGGGCGTGAACGGAGGTAGACACGGGGCATAAGCGGGCGGTGGGGGTGAACGGAGGTAGACACGGGGCATGAGCAGGGGGTGGGGGGAACACGAGAGAGACACGGGCCATGAGCAGGGAGTGGGGGGAACAGGAGGGAGACACGGGCCATGAGCGTGGGGTGGGGGGAACAGGAGAGAGACACGGGGCATGAGCGGGGGGTGAGGGGGAACAGGGGAGACACAGGGCATGACATGGGGGGTGGGGGGAATGGGAGGGAGGGACAGGGCATGATCGGGGGGTGGGGGGTAACAGGGGAGACACGGGGCATGAGCAGGGGGGTGGGGGGAAAAGGAGGGAGACATGGGACATGAGCGGGGGTGGGTGGGAACAGGGGAGACACGGGGCATGAGCAGGGGGTGGGGGGAACAGGGGAGACACGGGGCATGAGCAGGGGGTGGGGGGAAAAGGAGGGAGACACGGGGCATGAGCGGGGGGTTGGGGGGAAAAGGAGGGAGGCACAGGGCATAAGTGGGGGGTGGGAGGGAACAAGAGAGAGACACAGGCCATGAGCGGGTGTGGGGGGGAACAGAGGTAGACACAGTGCATGAGCGTGGGGTGGGGGGAAAGGAGGGAGACACGGGCCATGCGGGGGGTGGGGGGGAACAGGAGGGAGACACGGGGCATGAGTGGGGAGATGGGGGTAACAGGGGAGAAACGTGGGCATGACCGGGGGGTGGGAGGCACAGGGGGAGACAAGGGGCATGAGCGGGGGGTGGGCAGAAAAAGGAGGGAGACACGGGGCATGAGCGGGGGGTGGGGGGAAGGAGGGAGACACGGGGCATGAGCGGGGGGTTGGGTGGAAAAGGAGGGAGACACGGGGCATGAGCAGGGGATGGGGGGAAAAGGGGAGACACATGGGCATCAGCAGGGGGTGGGGGAACAGGGGAGACACGGGGTATGAGTGGGGGTGGGGGGAACGGAGGTAGACACAGGGCATGAGCGGGGGGTGGGGGGAACAAGAGAGAGACACGGGCAGGAGCGGGGGGTGGGGGTGAAAAGGAGGGAGACACGAGGATGAGCAGGGGGAGGGTGGGAAAAGGAGGGAGACACAGGGCATGAGCGGGGAGTGGAGGGAACAGGGGAGACATGGGACCTGAGCGGGGGGTGGAGGGGAAAAGGAGGGAGACACGAGGATGAGCGGGGGGTGGGGATGAACAGAGGTAGACACGGGGCATGAGCGGGGGGTGGGGGTTAACAGGGGAGACACGGGACATGAGCGGGAGGTGGGGGGGAACAAGAGAGAGACATGGGCCATGAGCAGGGGTTGGGGGGAACAGGAGGGAGACACGGTGCATGACTGGGGGTGGGGGGAATGGGAGGGAGACACAGGGCATGAGAGGGGGTGGGGGGTAACAGGGGAGACACGGGGCATGAGCGGGGGGTGGGGGGGAAAGGGAGGGAGACACGACACATGAGCGGGGGGGTGGGTGGGAACAGGGGAGACATGGGGCATGAGTGGGGGGTGGGGGGAACAGGGGAGACACAGGGCATGAGCAGGGGGTGGGGGGAAAAGAAGGGAGACACGGGGCATGAGCGGGGGTTGGGGGGAAAAGGAGGGAGACATGGGGCATGAGTGGGGGTGGGGGGAACAAGAGGGAGACATGGGGCATGAGTGGGGGTGGGGGGAACAAGAGAGAGACACGGGCCAGCCATGAGCGGGGGGTGGGGGGGAACGGAGGTAGACAAGGGACATGAGCGGGGGTGGGGGGGAAAAGGAGGGAGACGCCGGGCTTGAGCGGGGGGTGGGGGGAACAGGGGAGACAAGGGGCATGAGCGGGGGGTGGGGGGAACAAGTGAGAGACACAGTGCATGAGCGGGGGTAGGGGAGAAAAAGTGGAGACACGTGGGCATGAGCGGGTGGTGGGGGAACAGGGGAGACTAGGGGTATGATCGGGGGTGGGGGAAAAGGAGGGAGACACGGGGCATCAGCAGGGTGTGGGGGGAACAGGGGAGACACGGGGAATGAGCGGGGGGAAAGGAGGGAGACACGGCGCATGACGGGGTTCGGGGGACCAGGGGAGACACGGGGCATGAGCGGGGTTGGGGGGAAAAGGAGGGACACACGGGCCATGAGCGGGGGTTAGGGGGAACAGGAGAGAGACACGGGGCATGAGCGGGGGTGGCGGGAACAGGGGAGACACAGGCCATGAGCGGGGGGTGGGGGATAACAGGGGAGACATAGGGCATGAGCGGGAAGTGGGGGGAAAAGGAGGGAGACATGGGACATGAGCGGGGGGGTGGGGAGGAACAGGGGACACACGGGGCATGAGCGGGGGTGGGGGGAACAGGGGAGACATGGGGCATGAGCCGGGGGTGGGGGGGGGAAAGGAGGCAGACACGGGGCATGAGCAGGGGGTGGGGGGAACAGGGGAGACACGTGGGCATGATCAGGGTTGGGAGGAACAGGGGTGACACGGGGCATGAGCGGGGGGTGGGGGGGAACGGAGGTAGACACAGGGCATGAGCGGGGGGTGGGAGTACAAGAGAGAGACACGGGGCATGAGCGGTGGGTGTGGGTGAAAAGGAGGAGACACAGGGCATGAGCGGGGGGGTGGGGGGAACAGGGTAGACATGTGGGCATGAGCGGGGGAACAGGGCAGACACATGGCTTAAGTGGGGGGTGGGGGGGAAAAGGAGAGGGAGACACAGGGCATGAGTGGGGGGTGGGGGGAACAGGGGAGAAACGGGGCATGAGCAGGGGTGGGGGGGAAAAGGAGGGAGACACGGGGCATGAGCGGGGGGTGGGGGAAACAGGGGAGACACGGGGCATGAGCAGGGGGTGGGGTGGAACAGGGGAGACACGGGGCATGAGCGGAGGGTGTGGGGAATGGAGGTAGACACAGGGCATTAGCAGGGGGTGGGGGGAACATGGGAGACACGGGGCATGAGCGGGGGCTGGGGGAAAAGGAGGGAGACACGGGAATGAGCGGGGAGTGGGGGGAACAGGGGGGAGACACGTGGGCATGAGCGGGGGGTGGGGGGAACAGGGGAGACATGTGGGAATGGGCGGGGAGGGGAACAGGTGAGACAAGGGGCATGAGCGGGGGTGGGGGAATGGAGGTAGACACAGGGCATGAGAAGGGGGTGGGGGAACAGGGGAGACATGGGGCATGAGCAGGGGCTGGGGGAAGGAGGGAGACACGGGGCATGAGCGGGGGGTGTGGCGAATGGAGGTAGACACAGGGCATGAGCGGGGGGTGGGGGAAAAGAAGGGAGACATGGGGCATGAGCGGGGGAGTGGGGGAACAGGGGAGACACCGGGCATGAGCGGGGGGTAGGGTGGGAACAGGGGAGACACATGGGCACTAGCGGGGGGAACAGGGGAGACACGGGGCATGAGCAGGGGGTGGGCGGTAATGGAGGGAGACACGGGGCATAAGCAGGGGTGGGGGGGAACAGGGAGACACGGGGCATGACCGGGGGATGAGGGGAAAAGGAGGGAGACACGGGGCATGAGCAAGGGGATTGGGGGAACAGGGGAGACATGGGGCATGAGCGGGTGGTGGGGGGAAAAATGAGGGAGACACGGGGCATGAGCGGGGGGGTGGGGGGAACAGGGGAGACACGGGGCATGAGCGGGGGGTGGGGTGGAACAGGGGAGTCACGGTGCAAGAGCGGGGGGTGGGGGGAAAGGAGGGAGACATGGGGCATGAACGAGGGGTGGGGGGAACGGAGGTAGACACGGGGCATGAGCGGGGGGTGGGGGGGAAAGGAGGGAGAAACTGGTATGAGCGGGGGGTTGGGGGGAACAGGGGAGACAAGGGGCATGAGCGGGGGTGGGGTGGAAAAGGAGGAAGACACGGGGCAGGGCGGGGGTGGGGGGAACAGGGGAGACAAGAGGCATGAGTGGGGGGTGGTGGGGAAAGGAGGGAGACACGGGGCATGAGCGGGGGGTGGGGGGAACAGAGGAGACAAGGGGCATGAGCAGGGGTGGGGGGAAAAGGAGGGAGACACAGGGCATGAGTGCGGGGTGGGGTGGAACAGGGGATACACGGGGCATGAGCGGGGGGTGGGGGGGAACGGAGGTAGACACGGGACATGAGCGGGGGTGGGGGGGAACAAGAGAGAGACACAGGCCATGAGCAGGTGGTGGGAGGAACAGGAGGGAGACACGGGCCATGAGCGGGGGGTGGGGGGAACAGGAGAGAGACACCGGGCATGAGCGGGTGGTGGGGGGAACAGGGGAGACACGGGGCATGACCGGGGGTTGGGAGGGAATGGGAGGGATTCACAGGGCATGAGAGGGGGTGGGGGTAACAGGGGAGACACGGGGCATGAGCGGGGGGTGGGGGGAAAGGAGGGAGACACAGGACATGAGCAGGGGGTGGGTGGGAAAAGGGGAGACACGGGGCATGAGCGGGGGGTGGGGGAACAGGGGAGACACGGGGCATGAGCAGGGGGGTGGGGGGAAAAGGAGGCAGACACGGGGCATGAGCGGGGGTTGGGGGGAAAAGGAGGGAGACATGGGGCATGAGCGGGGGTGGGGGGAACGGAGGTAGACACGGGCGGGGCATGAGCGGGGGGTGGGGGGAACAGGGGAGACACGGGGCATGAGCAGGGGGGTGGGGGAAAAGGAGGGAGACACGGGCCATGAGCAGGGGGTGGGGAGAACAGTAGGGAGACACGGGGCATGAGCGGCGGGTGGGGGGGAACAGGGTAGATACGTGGGCATGATCAGGGGGTGGGGGGAACAGGGGAGACAAGGGGCATGAGCGGGGGGTGGTGGGAACAAGAGAGAGACACAGTGCATGAGTGGGGGTAGGGGGGAAAAAGGGGAGACACGTGGGCATGAGCGGGGGTGGGGGGAAACGGAGGGAGACATGGGGCATGAACGGGGGGTGGGGGGAACAGGGGAGACATGTGGGCATCAGCGGGGGGTGGGAGGAACAGGGGAGACACAGGGCATGAGCGGGGGGGAATGGAGGTAGACATGGGGCATGAACGGGGGGTGGGGGGAACAGGGGAGACATGTGGGCATCAGCGGGGGGTGGGAGGAACAGGGGAGACACAGGGCATGAGCGGGGGGGAATGGAGGTAGACATGGGGCATGAGCAGGCGGTGGGGGAACAAGAGAGAGACACGGGGCAGGAGCAGAGGGTGGGGGGAAAAGGAGGGAGACACGGGGCATGAGCGGGGGGTGGGGGGAACAGGGGAGACACAAGGATGAGCTGGGGGTGTGTGTGAAAATGAGTTAGACACAGGGCATGAATAGGGGGTGGGAGGAACAGGGGAGACACGGGACATTAGCGGGGGGTGGAGGGGAAAAGGAGGGAGACACGGGGCATGAGCAGGGGGTGGGGTGAGAGGAGGTAGACACGGGGCATGAGCGGGCAGTGGGGATGAACCGAGGTAGACACGGGGCATGACTGGGTGGTGGGGGGGAACAAGAGAGAGACACGGGCAAAGAGCGGGGGATGGGGGATCAGGTGGGACACACGGGCCATGAGCGGGGGTTAGGAGTAACAGGAGAGAGACACAGGGCATGAGCGGGGGGTGGGGGGAAATGGGAGGGATACACAGGGCATGAGCAGGGGGTGGGGGGTAACAGGGGAGACACGGGGCATGAGCAAGGGGTGGTGGGAAAAGGAGAGAGACATGGGACATGAGCGGGGTGGTGGGTGGGAACATGGGGAGACAAGGGGGCATGAGCAGGGGTTGGGGGAACAGGGGAGACACAGGGCATGAGCGGGGGGTGGGGGGGAAAAGGAGGGAGACACGGGGCATGAGCGGGGGTTGGGGGGAAAAGGAGGGAGACACGGGGCATGAGAGGGGGGTGGGAGGGAACAAGAGAGAGACACGGGCCATGAGCGGGGGGTGGGGGGAACGGAGGTAGACACGGGGCATGAGCGTGGGGTGGGGGGGAAAGGAGGGAGACACAGGCCATGAGCGGGGGGTGGGGGGAACAGGGGAGAAACGTGGGCGTGACCGGGGGATGGGGGGCACAGGGGAGACAAGGGGCATGAGCGGGTTGTGGGCAGGAAAAGGAGGGAGACACGGGGCATGAGTGGGGGGTGGGGGGAAAAGGAGGGAGACACGGGGCATGAGCAGGGGTGGGGGGGAAATGGAGGGAAACACGGGGCATGAGCGAGGGATGAGGGAACAGGGGAGACACGTGGGCATCAGTGGGGGGTGGGGAGGAACAGGGGAGACACTGGGTATGAGCGGGGGTGGGCGGAACGGAGGTAGACACGGGACATGAGTGGGGGGTGGAGGGGAAAAGGAGGGAGACACGGGGCATGAGCAGGGGGTGGGGTGAGCGGAGGTAGACACGGGGCATGAGCGGGCGGTGGGGATGAACCGAGGTAGACACGGGGCATGACTGGGTGGTGGGGGGGAACAAGAGAGAGACACGGGCAAAGAGCGGGGGATGGGGGATCAGGAGGGACACACGGGCCATGAGCGGGGGTTAGGAGTAACAGGAGAGAGACACAGGGCATGAGCGGGGGGTGGGGGGAAATGGGAGGGATACACAGGGCATGAGCAGGGGGTGGGGGGTAACAGGGGAGACACGGGGCATGAGCAGGGGGTGGGGGAAAAGGAGAGAGAAATGGGACATGAGAGGGGTGGTGGGTGGGAACATGGGGAGACAAGGGGGCATGAGCAGGGGGTGGGGGAACAGGGGAGACACAGGGCATGAGCGGGGGGTGGGGGGAAAAGGAGGGAGACACGGGGCATGAGCGGGGGTTGGGGGGAAAAGGAGGGAGACACGGGGCATGAGAGGGGGGTGGGAGGGAACAAGAGAGAGACACGGGCCATGAGCGGGGGGTGGTGGGGAACGGAGGTAGACACGGGGCATGATCGTGGGGTGGGGGGGAAAGGAGGGAGACTCAGGCCATGAGCGGGGTGTGGGGGGAACAGGGGAGAAACGTGGGCGTGACCGGGAGATGGGGGGCACAGGGGAGACAAGGGGCATGAGCGGGTTGTGGGCAGGAAAAGGAGGGAGACACGGGGCATGAGTGGGGGGTGGGGGGAAAAGGAGGGAGACACAGGGCATGAGCGGGGGTGGGGGGGAAATGGAGGGAAACACGGGGCATGAGCGGGGGATGGGGGAACAGGGGAGACACGTGGGCATCAGTGGGGGGTGGGGAGGAACAGGGGAGACACGGGGTATGAGCGGGGGTGGGGGGAATGGAGGTAGACATGGGGCATGAGCGGGGGGTGGGGGTGAACGGAGGTAGACACGGGACATGAGTGGGAGGTGGAGGGGAAAAGGAGGGAGACACGAGGATGAGCGGGGGTGGGGATGAACAGAGGTAGACACGGGGTATGAGCAGGGGGGTGGGTGGGGAACAGGGGAGACACGGGCCATGAGCTGGGGGTGGGGGGAACAGGAGAGAGACACCGGGCATGAGCAGGGGGTGGGGGGAACAGGGGAGACATGGGGCATGACCGGGGGGTGGGGGGTTAAAGGAGGGAGACACGACACATGAGCGGGGGGATGGATGGGAACAGGGGAGACATGGGGCATGAGTGGGGGGTGGGGGGAACAGGGGAGACACAGGGCATGAGCAGGGGGTGGGGGGGAAAGGAGGGAGACACGGGGCATGAGCGGGGGTTGGGGGGAAAAGGAGGGAGACATGGGGCATGAGTGGGGAGGAACAAGAGAGAGACACGGGCCATGAGCGGGGGGTGGGGGGAACGGAGGTAGACACGGGACATGAGCGGGGGGTGGGGGGAAAAGGAGGGAGACACGGGCCATGAGCGGGGTGTGGGTGGAACAGTAGGGAGACACGGGGCTTGAGCGGGGGGTGGGGGGGAACAGGGGAGACAAGGGGCATGAGCGGGGGGTGGGGGGAACAAGAGAGAGACACAGTGCATGAGCGGGGGTAGGGGGGAAAAAGGGGAGACACGTGGGCATGAGCGGGTGGTGGGGGGAACAGGGGAGACAAGGGGCATGAGCGGGGGGTGGGGGAAAAGGAGGGAGACACGGGGCATGAGCAGGGGGTGGGGGGAACAGGGGAGACACAGGGAATGAGCGGGGGGGGAAGGAGGGAGACACGGGGCATGACGGGGGGTTGGGGGACCAGGGGAGACACGGGGCATGAGCGGGGGGTGGGGGGGAAAAGTAGGGAGACACGGGGCATGAGCAGGGGGTGGGGGTGAATGGAGATAGACACGGGACATAACTGGGTGGTGGGGGGGAACAAGAGAGAGACACGGGCAAAGAGCGGGGGATGGGGGATCAGGAGGGACACACGGGCCATGAGCGGGGGTTAGGGGGAACAGGAGAGAGACACGGGGCATGAGCGGGGGGTGGGGGAACAGGGGAGACACGGGGCATGAGCGGGGGGTGGGGGGAAATGGGAGGGATACACAGGGCATGAGCAGGGGGTGGGGGGTAACAGGGGAGACACGGGACTTGAGCAGGGGGTGGGGGGAAAAGGTGGGAGACATGGGGCATGAGTGGGGGTGTGGGGGGGGACAGGGGAGACACGGGGCAGGGGGTGGGGGGAAATGGGAGGGATACACAGGGCATGGGCAGGGGGTAGGGGGTAATAGGGGAGACACGGGACTTGAGCGGGGGGTGGGGGGAAAAAGGAGGGAGACACGGGGCACGAGTGGAAGTGTGGGGGGGAACAGGGAAGATACGGGGCATGAGCGGGGTGGGGGCAACAGGGGAGACATGGGGCATGAGCAGGGGGTGGGGGGGAAAGGAGGGAGACATGGGGCATGAGCAGGGGGTGGGGGGAAAAGGGGGAGACACGGGGCATGAATGGGAGGGACATGGGAGACATGTGGGCATCAGCGGGGGGTGGGAGGAATAGGGGAGACACAAGGCATGAGCGGGGGGAACGGAGGTAGAAATGGGGCATGAGCAGGGGGTGGGGGGAACAAGAGAGAGACACGGGGCAGGAGCAGAGGGTGGTGGGAAAAGGAGGGAGACACGGGCATGAGCGGGGGGTGGGGGGAACAGGGGAGAAACAAGGATGAGCGGGGGGTGTGGGAAAAGGAGGGAGACACAGGGCATGAGCGGGGGGTGGGGGGGAAAAGGAGGGAGACACGGGGCATGAGCGGGTGGTGGGGGTAACGGAGGTAGACACAGTGCATGAGCGGGGGTGGGGGGTTACAAGAGAGAGACACGGGCCATGAGCGGAGGGTGGGGGGAACAGAAGGGAGACAGAGGCCATGAGCGGGGGGTGGGGGGAACAGGAGAGAGACACGGGGCATGAGCGGGGGGTGGGGGGAACAGGGGAGACACGGGGCATGACCGGGGGCTGGGGGGGAATGGGAGGGAGACACAGGCCATGAGCGGGGGGTGGGGGGTAACAGGGGAGACACGTGGCATGAGCGGGGAGTGGGGGGAAAAGGAGGGAGACATGGGACATGAGCGGGGAGATGGGGGGGGAACAGGGGACACACGGGGCATGAGCGGGGGGTGGGGGGAACAGGGGAGACACGGGGCCTGAGCCGGGGGTGGGGGGGAAAAGGAGGGAGACATGGGTCATGAGCGGGGGGTGGGGGGAACAGGGGAGACACGTGGGCATGAGTGGGGTTGGGGGGAACAGGGGTGACACGGGGCATGAGCGGGGGGTGGGGGGGAACGGAGGTAGACACGGGGCATGAGCGGGGGGGTGGGGGGAACAAGAGAGAGACACGGGGCATGAGCGGTGGGTGTGGGTGAAAAGGAGGGAGACACAGGGCATGAGCGGGGGTGGGGGGAACAGGATAGACACGTGGGCATGAACGGGGGGAACAGGGGGGACACAGGGCTTAAGTGGGGGGTGGGGAGGGGAAAGGAGGGAGACACGGGGCATGAGCGGGGGGGTGGGGGAAACAGGGGAGACACGGGACATGAGCGGGGGGTGGGGTGGAACAGGGGAGACACGGGGCATGAGCGGAGGGTGGGGGAAGGAGGGAGACACGGGGCATGAGCAGGGGGGTGGGGAATGGAGGTAGACACAGGGCATGAGCGGGGGGTGGGGGAACAGGGGCGACACGGGGCATGAGCGGGGGCTGGGGGAAAAGGAGGGAGACACGGTCATGAGCGGGGGGTGGGGGGGAACAGGAGGGAGACACGTGGGACTGAGTGGGGAGGGGAACAGGTGAGACAAGGGGCATGAGTGGGGGTGGGGAGAAAGGAGGGGGACACGGGGCATGAGCGGGGGGTGAGGGGAACAGGGGAGACACGGGGCATGAGCAGGTGGTGGGGGAAAAGGAGGGAGACACGGGGCTTGAGCGGGGGGTGTGGGGAACAGGGGAGACACGGGGCATGAGCGGGGGGTAGGGGGGGGACAGGGGAGACACATGGGCACGAGCGGGGGAACAGGGGAGACACAGGGCATGAGCAGGGGGTGGGGGGAAAAGGAGGGAGACACGGGGCATGAGCGGGGGTGGGGGGGAACAGGGAGACACGGGGCATGAGCAGGGGGTGGGGGGAAAAGCAGGGAGACACGGGGCATGAGCAGAGGGGTGGGGGGAACAGGGGAGACATGGGGCATGAGCGGGGGGTGGGGGGAAAAGCAGGGAGACACGGGGCATGAGCAGAGGGGTGGGGGGAACAGGGGAGACATGGGGCATGAGCGGGGGGTGGGGGGAAAAACAAGGGAGACATGGGGCATGAGCGGGGGGTGGGTGGACAGGAGGGAGACACGTGGGCATGAGCGGGGTGTGGGGGGGAACAGGGGAGACACGTGGGCATGAGCTGGGGGTGGGGAGGATCAGGGGAGGCAAGGGGCATGAGCGGGGGTGGGGAGAAAAGGAGGGAGACACGGGGCATGAGTGGGGGTGGGGGGAACAGGGAAAACAAGGGGCCTGAGTGGGGGGTGGGGGGGAAAGGAGGGAGACACAGGGCATGACAGGGGGTGGGTGGGAACTGGGGAGACACGGGGAATGAGCAGGGGGTAGGGGGAACAGGGGAGACACATGGGCATGAGCGGGGGGAACAGGGGAGACACAGGGCATGAGCGGGGGGTGGGGGAAAAGGAGGGAGACACGGGGCATGAGAGGGGGGTGGGCGGAACAGGAGAGACACGGGGCATGAGCGGAAGTGGGGGAAAGGAGGGAGACACGGGGCATGAACGGGGGGGTGGGGGAACAGGGGAGACACGGGGCATGAGCGGGGGGTGGGGTGGAACAGGGGAGACATGGGGCATGAGCGGGGGGTGGGGGGGAAAGGAGGGAGACATGGGGCATGAGCGAGGGGTGGGGGTAACAGAGGTAGACACGGGGCATGAGGGGGGTGGGGGGAACAGGGGAGACACGGGGCATGAGCGGGGGGTGGGGGGGAAAGGAGGGAGACACAGGCATGAGCGGGGGGTTGGGGGGAACAGGGGAGACAAGGGGCATGAGCGGGGGTGGGGTGGAAAAGGAGGGACACACGGGGCATGAGCAGGGGTGGGGGTAACAGGGGAGACAAGGGGCATGAGTGGGGGGTGGTGGGGAAAGGAGGGAGAAACGGGACATGAGCGGGGGGTGGGGGGAACAGGGGAGACACGGGGCATGAGCGGGGGATGGGGGAACAGGGGAGAGATGGGGCATGAGCGGGGGGTGGGGGGTAACAGGGGAGACATGGGGCATGAGCGGGGGATGGGGGAACAGGGGAGACATGGGGCATGAGCGGGGGGTGGGGGGAAAAGGAGGGAGACACGGGCCATGAGCAGGGGGTGGGGGGAACAAGAGAGAGACACGGGCCATGAGCGGGGTGGGGGGAACAGTAGGGAGACACAGGGCATAAGCCTGGGGTGGGGGAGAACAGGGGAGACACGTGGGCATGAGCGGGGGGTGGGGGGAACAGGGGAGACAAGGGCCATGAGCAGGGGTGGGGGGAAAGGAGGGAGACACGGGGCATGAACGGCGGGTGGGGGGAACAAGAGAGAGACACGGGCCATGAGCAGGGGGTGTCGGGAACAGGGGAGACACGAGGGCATGAGCGGGGGGAACAGGGGATACACGGGGCATGAGCGGGGGTGGGGGGAACAGGGGAGACACAGGTCATAAGCGGGGGCTGGGGGGAAAACGAGGGAGACACAGGGCATGAGCGGGGGGTGGGGGGAACATGGGAGACACGGAGCATGAGGGGGGGGTGGGGGGAAAAGGAGGGAGACACGGGGCATGAGCGGGGGGTGGGGGGGAAACGGTGGGAGACATGGGGCATGAGCAGGGGGTGGGGGGTACAAGAGAGAGACACGGGGCATGAGCGTGGGGTGGGGGAAAAGGAGGGAGACACTGGGCATGAGCGGGGGCTGGGGGGAACAGGAGATACATGTGGGCATGAGCGGGGAGTGGGGGGGAACAGGGGAGACACGGGGCATGAGCGAGGGGTAAGGTGGGAAAGGAGGGAGACACGGGCATGAGCGGGAGGTTGGGGGGAACAGGGGAGACAAGGGGCATGAGCGGGGGTGGGGGGAAAAGGAGGGAGACACGGGGCATGAGCGGGGGTGCGGGGAACAGGGGAGACAAGGGGCATGAGTGGGGGGTGTTGGGGAAAGGAGGGAGACACGGGGCATGAACGGGGGGTGGGGGAACAGGGTAGACAAGGGGCATGAGCGGGGGTGGGGGGAAAAGGAGGGAAACACGGGGCATGAGCGGGGGGCGGGGGGAACAGGGGAGACACGGGGCATGAGCGGGGGGTGGGGGGAAAAGGAGGGAGACACGGGGCATGAGCGGGGGTGGAGGGGAACAGGGGAGACATGGGGCATGAGTGGGGGATGGGGGGAACAGGGGAGACGTGGGGCATGAGCGGTGGGTGGGGGGAAAAGGAGTGAGACACGTGCAATGAGCACGGAGTGGGGGGGTACAACAGAGAGACACGGGCCATGAGCAGGGTTGGGGGGAACAGTAGTGAGACACAGGGCATGAGCGTGGGGTGGGGGGAAGAGGGGAGACAAGTGGGCATGAGCGGGGGGTGGGGGGAACAGGTGAGACAAGGGGTATGAGCAGGGGTGGGGTGGGGGAAGGAGGGAAACACGGGGCATGAGCGGCGGGTGGGGGGAACAAGAGAGAGACACGGGCCATGAGCGGGGGGTGTCGGGAACAGGGGAGACACATGGGCATGAGAGGGGGGTTGGGGGGAACATGGAATACACGGGGCATGAGCGGGGGTGGGGGAACAGGGGAGACACAGGGCATGAGCGGGGGGATGGGGGGTAAAAGGAGGGAGACACGTGGCAAGAGCGGGGGGAGGGGGGAAAAGGAGGGAGACATAGGGCATGAACGGGGGGTGGGGGTGTACAAGAGAGAGACAAAGGGTATGAGCGGGGGGTGGGGGGAAATGGGGGGAGACACGGGGCATGAGCAGGGGGGGTGGGGGGAACAGGGGAGACACGTGGGCATGAGCAGGGGTTGGGGGGGAACAGGGGAGACACGGGGCATGAGCAGGGGTGGGGGAAAAGGAGAGAGACACGGGAATGAGCGGGGGGTGGGGGGAAAAGGAGGGATACACGGGGCTTAAGCGGGTGGTGGTGTCATGATCTCTGCTTCCAAAAGGACAGGGTTTTCCCAACTCCCTTGGAAGCAGATCCATAACCCAGGTTCCGAGTGCCAACCAGTCCCAATTGGGACCTTTTGGACCCAGTCCTGGCGCCAGTGGCACCTGGCTCATAAATATGCCCAGTCCCAGCGCTGGAAGCGCCGGGCTCATAATGCTTGGGTGGACTTACCTGCAGCAGACCATGCTGCTTACTTGCCTGCCAGTTGAGCCTCTGATCCTCTTCTGTTTGGAACTACTTTTCCTGTTGGGTGGGGCAGGAGCCACTCCCTAGGTTCAGAATACTGGGACTCTTCTGGAAAGCAGGAACTCTTTTCTTACCTACGCGTGGCTGTGGACGGAGACACCTAAGCACTACAGGAGGCTATTTAAACCACACCCGATGGATGAATCTTGCTTTGCGTTATTCTGCATCCTCTGCAGCAGAACGCTCATCGTGTCTTCTGCATCTGATCCTGGGCCTAAGGAAAAAGGCTTACCATCCTGAATCCAGTCTTCAGCAACACCTATAAAGACAAGAAAGAACAGGTTAGCATTATGGTCTTCAGTGACAGCGCTTCACTTACCTGGTCCATCGGCTGTCACCAACACCTCGCGCTGCATTCCGGCATCTGAAAGACAAAGGCTTACCTACTCTTCGTGCGCTCCGGAGGTCTTCGCACTGCATTCCGGCATCTGAAAGACAAAAGCTTACCAACTCTTCGCACGCTCCGGAGGCCTTCGGCGCTGCATCCCGCATCTGAAAGACAAAACAAGGTGCGTTTAAAGACATTGGGGAACTTTAATACTCACGTGCCATTACTCCTTTCCACATCTAACCCAGTGGGTATTCCGGCACCCTGCACCCGCTCCGAACTTGTACCTGCAAAATAAAAAGACAGTTAGAGCGCATCGTGAAGCAGGCAACAAGCGCTTACTTATGTGCTTCCAGGCGCTTCTATTCATCACACGGGCTCCATCTTCAACTCACTTCAGCCCGTCATCCGCCATCGCCGGAACCCTGCAAAACAAGAGACATCATTACTAAAGACTTTTAAAGACATTAGAATTACTCGAAACTTACCGTTCGTGCAGTAAACGACGGACAGCAGTCCTCTGAAGTCAAGAGGCCTGCTCCCCTTATCCAGTGAAGAAACTGGTTACAGCACCCTGCCCCGAGGCAGATGGAGAGCACGGCGTTCACTTACCTAAGGTGAGAGCGTTAACCTTTGGGGTTCTACAGGAGAAGAGAAAGGGAAGAAGAGAGAGACATTCAATAACCCAGTTCATTAATCCCATATTTTCTATCTGCAGACATCTTACCCTTCGAGTCAGATATATAGTGCACAGAGGTCCAGCCCAAAGAGCCAGCCGTGTGTTACACATCACCTTTGAAGATATGGTATACGCCCAGTCAAGACCGGCGCCTCTACGGGAATCAGGTGAGCGTTACAGAACGCAAAGCCTACCGCAAAACTCCCGTCCAGGCGCTATGGAAACCTCGGATACCGACAAGCTAGCCCAGTTACTTGGGGAACTCAGGGCAGAAGTGCATGCAGCCCGTCAGGAAACGAACGCTCTAAGAAGGGAACTGATTATTTCCAAGGAGCGAACAGATGATCTCGCTAGACAATTGCTACAGTCACAAGCCGGACAGACCCCGTTACCCGCATCTGGGGGAAATCTTCCTTCTACATCCTCTATGAATCCAGTGCAGATCAACCTACCTGGGAATGTACCTCTGGCTCCGCCCGAACGATTTTCTGGTGACCCAAAGAGGTTTGCAGTATTTATCAATCAGTGCCGGTTGCATTTCTTATGCCGGCCAGCAGCCTTTCCAACTGATCAAGCTAAAGTAGCTTTCGTGCTTTCATACCTTAGTGGCAATGCGGCAGACTGGTCGATCCCTCTAGTAAATCAAGATGATCCTGTCCTCCATGATTTTCAAGCTTTTCAGCTCAGTATGGAAAAACTGTTCGCAAGACATTCACAGGGGCAGGCCTTGGACAATGAGCTTCTTTCGTTTGGACAAGGTAATCAAGACCTTTTGGCTTATATTGTGTCTTTCAACAGACTGATAGTGGAAACTCAATGGCCTGAGGACAAAAGGATTACGCTGTTTTATAGAGGTCTACGTGGAGAGCTCAAAGATGTGTTAGCCCAAGTAGTGAATCCCCCACAAGATTGTTCGGACTATATAGACTTAGTCGTTCAAATAGGTCACAGTCTGCAGAACAGGAAGGCCGATCGTTCCAAGTTTGATGCTCGAGTATTTTCCAAACCGCCAACTCCTTCCAAAGGAGTAGACTCCGGGGAACCCATGCAAATAGGGGGCCTGAAAGGTCCTCTAACACAGAAGGAGCGGGAAAGGAGAAAACAGTTGCAATTATGCCTCTATTGCGGAAACTCAGGGCACTTTCTTCGAGACTGTCCGGTGAAACCTGCCAAGAAGGCAGTAGGAGCTGCAGTTACCAAAGTTACAAACTCTGAGCAGGGAAACGACCTCGCCCGACAAGAATAGAGGTCCTCTTGCCGAGCGTGAAAACCAGTTCCGTGACCTCGCATTTCGTGATACCTATGGTCCTCATTAGCCCTGATAATCCGGATCGATTACATGCAATTGAAGCTTGCGTCGACAGCGGTGCCATCGGCAATTATGTGGATCATGAAATGGTTTTGAGGATGAATCTAACTCTTTGTCCCAAGGCTGTAAAGGACGTCATTACTACGGTGGATGGAACGGAGATAGCCTCCGGACCAGTAACGCATACCACTCAAGAAGTGACGCTAGTAAGTCAAGATGGACACCATGAGAAGATCGTGTTCGATGTGATCAAGGATCCTCAGTTTCAGATTATTCTAGGAATACCTTGGTTAGAGAAACACAATCCTCTGATCGATTGGCGAGCAAGAACGGTCCAGTTTCCAGAATGTGTCTCTACTTGTCACCCTCCACCTGGTGTTGCACTGGCAGCAATTTCTTCAGAGACTCCCCAGTTACCTCCCGAATACCTAGAATACCAAGATGTTTTCCGGAAGGATCAGGCTAACTCCCTACCTCCTCATAGGTCTTATGACTGCCAGATAGACCTGATACCTGGATCTACTCCTCCTTGTAGTAGAATTTATGCCCTCACCGAGCCTGAGAACCTTCACCTTCGACAATACCTGGATCAATACTTGGCAAATGGGTTTATTCGTCCTTCCAAGTCCCCTGCTTCTTCAGCTTTGTTCTTCGTTCCAAAAAAGGAAGGAGACCTTAGAACTTGTATAGATTATCGCTCCCTGAACCAGATCACCGTCAAGAATAGATATCCGTTACCTTTGATCCCTGAACTCCTGGACCAAGTCAGAAAAGCATGCATATATACAAAGCTGGATCTTAGAGGAGCCTACCACTTAGTACGAGTAAAAGAGGGCGATGAATGGAAGACGGCCTTCCGCAAAAAATATGGGCTATTTGAATATCAGGTCATGCCCTTCGGACTTTGCAATGCCCCGGCCGCCTTTCAATATTTTATGAACAATGTCCTCAGAGAGCTCATAGATGTGTGTGTTGTTGTTTACATTGACGACATCCTCGTTTATTCTTCATCGGAATCTGAACATCGGAAACACGTGAAAATGGTCCTCGAAAGATTGCGTCAACACAAACTTTTCGCTAAGTTGGAAAAATGTGTTTTCAACGTGACTGAAGTTGAATTCTTGGGATTCTTATTATCACCTGGCGGAGTGCGTATGGATTCAAAGAAGGTCGATGCAGTTCTCAAATGGCCATCACCATCCTCCGTAAAAGGTGTGCAAAGCATGTTAGGCTTCGCTAACATTTACCGCAGGTTTATCCCTGAATTTTCTCGAATAGTCCAGCCCATCACTGCCTTGTTAAAGAAAAACAAACGTTTTGAATGGTCTACCGAGGCGGAACAAGCTTTCCAGGATTTGAAGACTAAATTTATCTCTGCACCAATCTTAAAACACCCTCGCCCCGAACTCCCCTAAATCGTGGAAACTGATGCTTCAAGCCTTGCCATGGGGGCAGTTCTATCACAAAAGGACCCGGTAACCAATCAGTTGCATCCCGTGGCATTTTGGTCCCGCAAATTATCGCCTCCTGAAATCAATTACACGATTACTGACAAGGAACTTCTGGCTATCAAGTCTGCCTTTAAGGCTTGGCGGCATTATCTGCTGGGGGCCCGACACACCGTTACTGTGATTATGGATCACCGAAACCTGCAATATTTGAAAACCGCAAAAGCCCAATCCTCTAGACAACTCCGTTGGGCATTATTCTTTGCCGAGTTTGACTTCATAATTACCTATCGACCTGGTACAAAAAACGGAAAAGCTGATGCCCTTTCTCGGATGGGAGTGGAAGAACACTTGATCAACCCTAAACCTGTACCAATCATTCCCGAACAAAGAATTCTGGGTGTAATCGCCACACAATCCATAGAGGAAGTTAAGGATAAAGCCAGGCAACTTGTAACTCCAGCAGACATACAGAATTGGCATCTGCAGGGAAAGGACTTTGCAGTAAAGGACAACTTATTGTATTTCCAAGAACGATTATACCTGCCCAGCACAGATTTACAGAAAAAAGTAATCTCTTGTTATCACGATTCTTTAATGGAAGGACATCCCGGTATGGCCAAGACCTCAGAAAAGATCAAGCGCTACTTCTGGTGGCCGTCTTGGAAAAAAGATATCAGAGACTTTATAATGTCCTGTGGAGTATGCGCCCAAAACAAGAGTCAAAAGGAAAGACCAGCAGGCCTCTTACGCCCTATTGACATCCCACCTCGCCCTTGGCATACGCTTTCTATGGACTTCATCACCGATCTACCTCCATGCTCCGGATACAATACGATTCAAGTAATCGTGGACTTATTCTCCAAGATGGCGCATTTCATTCCGCTCAAAGGCTTGCCAACAGCAGCAACTCTGGCACGAGAATTTCTCGAAAACATCGTCCGACTGCACGGATTTCCTTCGGTTCTAATTTCGGATCGAGGTAGTCAATTTATTTCTCATTTTTGGCGAAGTTGCTGTCGGTCGGCTCAAATTGATGTGAGACTATCGACCAGTCACCACCCTCAGACCGACGGACAAACCGAGAGGACCAATCAAACTCTGGAACAGTATTTACGCTGCATGCTGCAACAAACTGAAAAAACTTGGAAAGACATCTTTTGGATAGCCGAATATGCCTACAATAACTCTGTCCATTCGGGAACTGGGAAAACCCCGTTTTTTCTTTTATACGGCAGTCACCCTCGAACCTCGGAGTTGGATCCCCTCCAAGATCTTGAAACACCAGCAGTAGACTACCTGCATTCTACAATCACCCAAGCCTTTAAGGAAGCTGTTTCTCACCTTCAAAGGGCTAAAGAACAATACAAGAAAGGAGCAGATCAACATCGGAAGGAAGCCCCTCAATATCAAGTAGGGGATCAAGTCTGGTTATCCACCAAATATCTACCTCTAAAAGGGCCACGCACATTCAACCCAAGATACCTTGGTCCCTATTCTATCACTACCATAGTAAACCCAGTAGCGGTCAAGTTGGACTTGCCCCCGCACATGAAGATACATCCGGTCTTCCACGTCTCTCTATTAAAACCCGTGCAACCTCAAACCCGACTAACTAAATCTCCAAAACCCATCCTAGTTGATGGAGAGCTCGAGTTTGAAGTCAAAAGCATTCTGGACTCCAAGATCTCCAAATCTAAACTATTTTACCTAATTGACTGGAAAGGCTATGGCCCCCAAGAGAGATCCTGGGAACCTGCTGAATATGTCCACGCTCCTCGCCTAATCAAAAGATTTCACCGAACATTCGAACATTTCATGACAAGCCAAAACCCCCGGAGAAGCCCGGTTTGGGAGGGGCCTTGAGGGGGGGTACTGTCATGATCTCTGCTTCCAAAAGGTCAGGGTTTTCCCAACTCCCTTGGAAGCAGATCCATACCCAGGTTCCGAGTGCCAACCAGTCCCAATTGGGACCTTTTGGACCCAGTCCTGGTGCCAGTGGCACCAGGCTCATAAATATGCCCAGTCCCAGCGCTGGAAGCGCCGGGCTCATAATGCTTGGGTGGACTTACCTGCAGCAGACCATGCTGCTTACTTGCCTGCCAGTTGAGCCTCTGATCCTCTTCTGTTTGGAACTACTTTTCCTGTTGGGTGGGGCAGGAGCCACTCCCTAGGTTCAGAACACTGGAACTCTTCTGGAAACCAGGAACTCTTTTCTTACCTAGGCGTGGCTGTGGAAGGAGACACCTAAGCACTACAGGAGGCTATTTAAACCACACCCGATGGATGAATCTTGCTTTGCGTTATTCTGCATCCTCTGCAGCAGAACGCTCATCGTGTCTTCTGCATCTGATCCTGGGCCTAAGGAAAAAGGCTTACCATCCTGAATCCAGTCTTCAGCAACACCTATAAAGACAAGAAAGAACAGGTTAGCATTACGGTCTTCAGTGACAGCACTTCACTTACCTGGTCCATCGGCTGTCACCAACGCCTCACGCTGCATTCCGGCATCTGAAAGACAAAGGCTTACCTACTCTTCGTGCGCTCCGGAGGTCTTCGCACTGCATTCCGGCATCTGAAAGACAAAAGCTTACCAACTCTTTGCACGCTCCGGAGGCCTTCGGCGCTGCATCCCGCATCTGAAAGACAAAACAAGGTGCGTTTAAAGACATTGGGGAACTTTAATACTCACGTGCCATTACTCCTTTCCACATCTAACCCAGTGGGTATTCCGGCACCCTGCAGCCGCTCCGAACTTGTAACTGCAAAATAAAAAGACAGTTAGAGCGCATCGTGAAGCAGGCAACAAGCGCTTACTTACATGCTTCCAGGCGCTTCTATTCATCACACGGGCTCCATCTTCAACTCACTTCAGCCCGTCATCCGCCATCGCCGGAACCCTGCAAAACAAGAGACATCATTACTAAAGACTTTTAAAGACATTAGAATTACTCAAAACTTACCGTTCGTGCAGTAAATGACAGACAGCAGTCCTCTGAAGTCAAGAGGCCTGCTCCCCTTATCCAGTGAAGAAACTGGTTACAGCACCCTGCCCCGAGGCAGATGGAGAGCACGGCGTTCACTTACCTAAGGTGAGAGCGTTAACCTTTGGGGTTCTACAGGAGAAGAGAAAGGGAAGAAGAGAGAGACATTCAATAACCCAGTTCATTAATCCCATATTTTCTATCTGCAGACATCTTACCCTTCGAGTCAGACATACAGTGCACAGAGGTCCAGCCCAAAGAGCCAGCCGTGTGTTACACATCACCTTTGAAGATACGGTATACGCCCAGTCAAGACCGGCGCCTCTACGGGAATCAGGTGAGCGTTACAGGTGGGGGGGAACAGGGGAGATACGGGGCATGAGCAGGGAAGTGGGGAAAGGAGGGAGACACGGGGCATGAGCAGGGGGTGGGGGGAACAGGGGAGACACGGGGCATGAGCGGTGGATGGGGGAGCAGGGGAGAGATGGGGCATGAGCGGGGGTGGGGGGTAGCAGGGGAGACATGGGGCATGAGCGGGGGATGGGGGGAACAGGGGAGACATGGGGCATGAGCAGGGGGTGGGGGGAAAAGGAGGGAGACACGTGGGCATGAGCGGGGGTGGGGGGAACAGGGGAGACAAGGGGCATGAGCAGGGGTGGGTGGGGGTAAAGGAGGGAGACACGGGGCATGAGCGGCGGGTGGGGGGAACAAGAGAGAGACACGGGCCATGATTAGGGGGTGTCCGGAACAGGGGAGACACGTGGGCATGAGCGGGGGATGGAACAGGGGATACACGGGGCATGAGCGGGGGTGGGGGGAACAGGGGAGACACAGGTCATAAGCGGGGGGTGGGTCGGAAAACGAGGGAGACACAGGGCATGAGCGGGGGGTGGGGGGAACATGGGAGACACGTGGGCATGAGCGGACGGTGGGGGGAACAGAGGAGACACGGACATGAGCGGGGGGTGGGGGGAAAAGGAGGGAGACACGGGGCATGAGCGGGGGGTGGGGGGGAAAAGGGGGGAGACATGGGGCATGAGCAGGGGGTGGGGGGTACAAGAGAGAGACACGGGGCATGAGCGTGGGGTGGGGGGGAAAGGAGGGAGACACGGGGCATGAGCAGGGGGCTGGGGGGAACAGGAGATACATGTGGGCATGAGCGGGGGTGGGGGGGAACAGGGGAGACAGGGGGCATGAGCGGGGGGTAAGGGGGGAAAGGAGGGAGACACGGGCATGAGCGGGAGGTTGGGGGGAACAGGGGAGACAAGGGGCATGAGCGGGGGTGGGGGGAAAAGGAGGGAGACACGGGGCATGAGTGGGGGTGCGGGGAACAGGGGAGACAAGGGGCATGAGTGGGGGGTGGTGGGGAAAGGAGGGAGACACAGGGCATGAGCGGGGGGTGGAGGGGAACAGGGGAGACATGGGGCATGAGTGGGGGATGGGGGAACAGGGTAGACGTGGGGCATGAGCGGGGGGTGGGGGGAAAAGGAGTGAGACATGTGCAATGAGCAGGGAGTGGAGATAAAAGAGAGAGACACGGGCCATGAGCGGGGTTGGGGGGAACAGTAGTGAGACACAGGGCATGAGCGTGGGGTGGGGGAAGAGGGGAGACAAGTGGGAATGAGCGGGGGGTGGGGGGAACAGGTGAGACAAGGGGTATGAGCAGGGGTGGGGTGGGGGAAGGAGGGAGACACGGGGCATGAGCGGCAGGTGGGGGGAACAAGAGAGAGACACGGGCCATGAGCAGGGGGTGTCGGGAACAGGGGAGACACGTGGGCATGAGCGGGGGGTTGGGGGGAACAGGGAATACACGGGGCATGAGCGGGGGTGGGGGAACAGGGGAGACACAGGGCATGAGCGGGGGGTTGGGGGTAAAAGGCTGGAGACATAGGGCATGAGCTGGGGTGGGGGTGTACAAGAGAGAGACACGGGGTATGAGCAGGGTTGGGGGGGAAGAGGGGAGACACGGGGCATGAGCAGGGGTGGGGGGAAAAGGAGAGAGACACGGGCAGGAGCAGGGGGTGGGGGGAAAGGAGGGATACACGGGGCTTGAGCGGGTGGTGGGGGGGAACAGGGGAGATACGGGGCATGAGCGGGGAGTGGGGAAAGGAGGGTGACACGGGGCATGAGCGGGGGATCGGGGGAACAGAGGAGACACGTGGGCATGAGTGGGGGTGGGGGAATAGGGGAGACATGGGGCATGAGCGGGGGTGGGGGGAAAAGGAGGGAGACACAGGGCATGAGTGGGGGGTGGGAGGAACAAGAGAGAGACAGGGGGCATGAGCAGGGGGTGGGGGGAACAGGGGAGACACGGGGCATGAGCGGGGGGTGGGGGGAACAGGCAAAACACGGGGCATGAGCGGGGGGAACAGGAGAGACAAGGGGCATGAGCAGGGGGTGGGGGGGAAGGAGGGAGACACGGGGCATGAGCGGGGGTTGGGGGGAACAAGGGAGACACTGGGCATGAGCGGGGGGTGGGGACGAACAGGGGAGACACATGGGCATGAGCTGGGGCTGGGGGGAACAGGAGAGACAAGGGGCATGAGCGGGAGTGGGTGGGGAAATGAGGGAGACACAGGGCATGAGCAGGGGGTAGGTGGGAACAGGTGAGACATGGGGCATGATCGGGGGGTGGGTGGGAAAAGGAGGGAGACACGGGGCATGAGCGGTGGGGGGGAAAAGGATGGAGACACGGGGCATGAGCGGGGGGTGGTGGAACGGAGGTAGACACGAGGCATGAGTGGGGGTTGGGGGGGACCGGGGAGACAAGGGGCATGAGTGGGGGTGTGGGGGAAAAGGAGGGAGGCACGGGGCATGAGCGGGGGGAGGGGGAACAGGGTAGACACAGGCCATGAGTGGGGGGTGGGGGGAACAAGAGAGAGACACAGGGCATGAGCGGGGGATGGGGGGAACAGAGGAGACACGGGCATAAGCGGGGGGTGGGGGGAACACGGGAGACACAGGGCATGAGCGGGGGTGGAGGGAAATGGAGGGAGACACGGGGCATGAGCGGGGGATGAGGGGGAACGGAGGGAGACATGGGGCATGAGTGGGGGGAAACAGGGTAGACATGCGGCATGAGTGGGGGGTGGGGGGGAACAGGGGAGACACGGGGCATGAGCGGGAGGTGGAGGGAAAAGGAGGGAGACACAGGGTATGAGCGGGGGGTGTGCGGGAACAGGGGATACACTTGGCATGAGGGGGGTTTGGGGGGGAAAAGGAGAGAGACACGGGCATGAGCGGGGGGTGGGGGGGAAAAGGAGGGATACACGGGGCTTGAGCAGGGTGGTGGGGTGGAACAGGGGAGACACGGGGCATGAGCGGGGTGTGGGGGGGAACAGAGAGACACGGGGAATGAGCAGGGGTGGGGGAAAAGGAGGGAGACACGGGGCATGAGCGGGGGATGGGGGAACAGAGGAGACACATGGGCATGAGTGGGGGTGGGGGAATAGGGGAGACATGGGGCATGAGCGGGGGGTGGGGGGAAAAGGAGGGAGACACAGGGCATGTGCAGGGGGTGGGGGGAAAAAGAGAGGGACACAGGGCATGAGCAGGGGGTGGGGGGAACAGGGGAGACAGGGGGCATGAGCGGGGGGTGGGGGGAACAGGCGAAACACGGGGCATGAGCGGGGGAACAGGAGAGACAAGGGGCATGAGCAAGCAGGGGGTGGGGGGGAAAAGGAGGGAGACACGGGGCATGAGCGGGGGGTGGGGACGAACAGGGGAGCCACATGGGCATGAGCTGGGGGTAGGGGAAATAGTAGAGACAAGGGGCATGAGCGGGGGTGGGCAGGAAAAGGAGGGAGACACAGGGCATGAGCGGGGGTGGGGGGAACAGGGGAGACAAGGGGCATGAGTGGGGCTGGGGGGAAAGGAGGGGGACACGGGGCATGAGCGGGGGGTGAGGGGAACAGGGGAGACACGGGGCATGAGCAGGTGGTGGGGGAAAAGGAGGGAGACACGGGGCATGAGCGGGGGGTGTGGGGGAACAGGGGAGACACGGGGCATGAGCGGGGGGTAAGGAGGGGAACAGGGGAGACACATGGGCATGAGCGGGGGGTGGGGGGAACAGGGAGAAACGGGGCATGAGCGGGGGGTGGGGTGAAAAGCAGGGAGACACGGGGCATGAGCAGGGGGGTGGGGGAAACAGGGGAGACATGGGGCATGAGCGGGGGGTGGTGGGAAAAACGAGGGAGACATGGGGCATGAGCGGGGGGTGGGAGGGACAGGAGGGAGACACGTGGGCATGGGCGGGGTGTGGGGGGAACACGGGAGACACGTGGGCATGATCTGGGGGTGGGGGGGAACAGGGAAGGCAAGGGGCATGAGCGGGGGTGGGGAGAAAAGGAGTGAGACACGGGGCATGAGTGGGAGTGGGGGGAACAGGGGAAACAAGGTGCATGAGTGGGGGGTGGGGGGGAAAGGAGGGAGACATGGGGCATGACAGGGGGGGTGGGAACTGGGGAGACACGGGGAATGAGCAGGGGGTAGGGGGGAACAGGGGAGACACATGGGCATGAGCGGGGGGAACAGGGGAGACACAGGGCATGAGCGGGAGTGGTGGAAAAGGAGGGAGACATGGGGCATGAGCGGGGGGTGGGGGGAACAGAGGAGACACGGGGCATGAGCGGGGGAAGGAGGGAGACACGGGGCATGAGCGGGGTGGTGGGGGGAACAGGGGAGACATGGGGCATGAGCAGGGGGTGGGGTGGAACAGGGGAGACATGGGGCATGAGCGGGGGGGTGGGGGGGAAAGGAGGGAGACATGGGGCATGAGCGAGGGGTGGGGGGAACAGAGGTAGACACGGGGCATGAGCGGGGGGTGGGGGGAACAGGGGAGACACTGGCATGAGCGGGGGGTTGGGGGGAACAGGGGAGACAAGGGGCATGAGCGGGGGTGGGTTGGAAAAGGAGGGACACACGGGGCATGAGCGGGGGTGGGGGGAACAGGGGAGACAAGGGGCATGAGTGGGGGGTGGTGGGGAAAGGAGGGAGACAAGGGACATGAGCGGGGGTGGGGGGAACAGGGGAGACAAGGGGCACCACGAGCGGGGGTGTGGGGAAAAGGAGGGAGACACGGGGCATGAGTGGGGGGTGGGGGGGAACAGGGGAGACACGGGGCATGAGCGGGGGGTGGGGGAAAAGGAGGGAGACATGGGGCATGAGCAGGGGGTGGGGGGAACAGGGGAGACACGGGCATGAGCGGGGGATGGGGGGAACAGGGGAGAGATGGGGCATGAGCAGGGGGTGGCGGGTAACAGGGGAGACACGGGGCATGAGCGGGGGATGGGGGGAACAGGGGAGACATGGGGCATGAGCGGGGGGAGGGGGGAAAAGGAGGGAGACATGGGCCATGAGCGGGGGGTGGGGGGAACAAGAGAGAGACACGGGCCATGAGCGGGGTGGGGGGAACAGTAGGGAGACACAGGGCATAAGCGTGAGGTGGGGGGAACAGGGGAGACACGTGGGCATGAGCGGGGGGTGGGGGGAACAGGGGAGACAAGGGGCATGAGCAGGGGTGGGGTGGGGGGGAAAGGAGGGAGACACGGGGCGTGAGCGGCGGGTGGGGGGAACAAGAGAGAGACACGGGCCATGAGCAGGGGGGTGTCGGGAACAGGGGAGACACGTGGGCATGAGCGGGGGGAACAGGGGATACATGGGGCATGAGCGGGGGTGGGGGGAACAGGGGAGACACAGGTCATAAGCGGGGGGTGGGAGGGAAAACGAGGGAGACACAGGGCATGAGCGGGGGGTAGGGGGAACATGGGAGACACGTGGGCATGAGCAGGTGGTGGGGGGAACAGAGGAGACACGGAGCATGAGCGGGGGATGGGGGGAAAAGGAGGGAGACACTGGGCATGAGCAGGGGGTGGGGGGGAAAAGGAGGGAGACATGGGGCATGAGCAGGGGGTGGGGGGTACAAGAGAGAGACACGGGGCATGAGCGGGGGGTGGGGGGAAAAGGAGGGAGACACGGGGCATGAGCGGGGGGCTGGGGGGAACAGGGGAGACACGGGGCATGAGCGGGGGGTGGGGTGGGAAGGAGGGAGACACGGGCATGAGCGGGAGTTTGGGGGGAACAGGGGAGACAAGGGGCATGAGCGGGGGTGCGGGGAACAGGGGAGACAAGGGGCATGAGTGGGGGGTGGTGGGGAAAGGAGGGAGACACGGGGCATGAGCGGGGGGTGGGGGAATAGGGGAGACAAGGGGCATGAGCGGGGGTGGGGGGAAAAGGAGGGAGACACGGGGCATGAGCGGGGGGTGGGGGAGGAACAGGGGAGACACGGGGCTTGAGCGGGGGGTGGGGGGAAAAGGAGGGAGACACGGGGCATGAGCGGGGGGTGGAGGGGAACAGGGGAGATATGGGGCATGAGTGGGGGATGGGGGGAAGAGGGGAGACATGGGGCATGAGCGGGGGGTGGGGGGAAAAGGAGTGAGACACGTGCAATGAGCAGGGAGTGGGGGGTACAAGAGAGAGACACGGGCCATGAGCGGGGTTGGGGGGAACAGTAGGGAGACACAGGGCATGAGCGTGGGGTGGGGGGAAGAGGGGAGACAAGGGGTATGAGCAGGGGTGGGGTGGGGGGAAGGAGGGAGACACGGGGCATGAGCGGCGGTTGGGGGGAATAAGAGAGAGACATGGGCCATGAGCGGGGGGTGTCGGGAACAGGGGAGACATGTGGGCATGAGCGGGGGGATGGGGGAACAGGGGATACATGGGGCATGAGCGGGGGTGGGGGAACAGGGGAGACACAGGGCATGAGCGGGGGGTGGGGGGTAAAAGGCTGGAGACACAGGCCATGAGTGGGGGGTGGGGGGTAAAAGGAGGGAGACACGGGGAATGAGCGGGGGGAGGGGGGAAAAGGAGGGAGACATAGGGCATGAACAGGGGGTGGGGGTGTACAAGAGAGAGACACGGGGTATGAGCGGGGTTGTGGGGGGAAATGGGGGGAAACACGGGGCATGAGCGGGGGGGTGGGGGAACAGGGGAGACACGTGGGCATGAGCAGGGGGTGGGGGGGAACAGGGGAGACACGGGGCATGAGCAGGGGTGGGGGGAAAAGGAGAGAGACACGGGCATGAGCGGGGGGTGGGGGGGAAAAGGAGGGATACACGGGGCTTGAGCGGGGTGGTCGGGGAACAGGGGAGATACGGGGCATGAGCGGGGTGTGGGGAAAGGAGGGAGACACGCGGCATGAGCGGGGGATGGGGGAACAGAAGAGACACGTGGGCATGAGTGGGGGTGGGGGAATAGGGGAGACATGGGGCATGAGCGGGGGGTGGGGGAAAAGGAGGGAGACACAGGGCATGAGTGGGGGGAACAAGAGAGAGACAGGGGGCATGAGCAGGGGGTGGGGGGAACAGGGAAGACACAGGGCATGAGCAGGGGGTGGTGGGAACAGGCGAAACACGGGGCATGAGCGGGGGGAACAGGAGAGACACTGGGCTTGAGCGGGGGGTGGGGACGAACAGGGGAGACACATGGGCATGAGCTGGGGGTGGGGGGAACAGGTGAGACATGGGGCATGAGCGGGGGGTGGGTGGGAAAAGGAGGGAGACACGGGGCATGAGCGGTGGTGGGGAAAATGAGGGAGACACGGGGCATGAGCGGGGGGTGGGGGGAACGGAGGTAGACACGGGGCATGAGTGGGGGGTGGGGGGACCGGGGAGACAAGGGGCATGAGTGGGGGTGGGTGGGAAAAGGAGGGAGGCACGGGGCATGAGCGGGGGGAGGGGGAACAGGGTAGACACAGGCCATGAGTGGGGGGTGGGGGGAACAAGAGAGAGACACAGGGCATGAGCGGGGGATGGGGGGGAACAGGGGAGACACGGGCATAAGCGGGGGTGGGGGGAACAGGGGAGACACGGGGCATGAGCGGGGGGTGGAGGGAAATGGAGGGAGACACGGGGCATGAGCGGGGGGTGGGGGGAAACAGGGGAGACAAGCGGCATGAGCAGGGGATGGGGGAACCGGGGAGACATGGGGCATGAGCGGGAGGTGGAGGGAAAAGGAGGGAGACACAGGGTATGAGCGGGGGTGTGGGGGAACAGGGGAGACACTGGGCATGAGAGGGGGTTGAGGGGAAAAGGAGAGAGACACGGGCATGAGCGGGGTGGGGGGGAAGAGGAGGGATACACGGGGCTTGAGCGGGGAGGTGGGGGGAATAGGCGAGACACGGGACATGAGCGGGGTGTGGGGGGAACAGAGAGACACGGGGAATGAGCAGGGGTGGGGGAAAGGAGGGAGACACGGGGCATGAGCGGGGGATGGGGGAACAGAGGAGACACATGGGCATGAGTGGGGGTGGGGGAATAGGGGAGACATGGGGCATGAGCGGGGGGTGGGGGGTAAAAGGAGGGGGGAAAAGGAGGGAGGCACAGGGCATGAGCGGGGGGTGGGGGAACAGGGGAGACACGGGGCATGAGTGGGGGGAGGGAGGGAAATGGAGGGAGACACAAGGCATGAGCGGGGGGTGGGGGGAAAAGGAGGGAGACACTGGGCATGAGTGGGGGGGATGGGGGGAAAAGGAGGGAGACATGGAGCATGAGCAGGGGGTGGGGGGAACGGAGATAGACACGGGCCATATGCGGGGGGTGGTGGGAACAAGAGAGAGACATGGGGCATGAGCGGGGGTTGGGGGGGCAGGGGAGACATGGGCATGAGCGGGGGGTGGGGGGGAACAGGGGAGACACGGGGCATGAGCGGGGTCTGGAGGGAAATGGAGGGAGACACGGGGCATGAGCGGGGGGTGGGGGGAACGGTGGTAGATATGGGGCATGAGCAGGGGGTGGGGGGAACGGAGGTAGACACGGGCCATGAGCGGGGGGTGGGGGGAACAAGAGAGACACACAGGGCATGAGCGGGGGGTGGGGGGGAACAGGGGAGACACGGGCATGAGCAGGGGGTGGGGTGGAACAGGGGAGACACGGGGCATGAGTGGGAGGTGGAGGGAAAAGGAGGGAGACATGGAGTATGAGCGGGGGGTGTGGGGGAACAAGAGAGAGACAATGGCCATGAGCGGTGGGTAGGGGGAACAGTAGGGAGACACAGGGCATGAGCGGGGGGTGGGGGGGAACAGGGGAGACACGTGGGCTTGAGCGGGGGGTGGGGAGAACAGGAGAGACAAGGGGCATGAGCGGGGGGGTGGGGGGAAAAGGAGGAGACATGGGGCATGAGCGGATGGTCGGGGGAACAAGGGAGACATGGGGCATGAGCGGGGGTGGGGGGGAAAAGGAGGGAGGCACGGGGCATGAGCGTGGGGTGGGATGGAACAGGGGAGACATGGGGCATGAGCGGGGGGTGGGAGGTGAAAGGAGGGAGACACAGGGCATGAGCGAGGGGTGGGGGGAACGGAGGTAGACACGGGGCATGAGCGGGGGGTGTGGGGAACAGGGGAGACACGGGGCATGAGCGGGGGGTGGGGGTAAAAGGAGGCAGACACGGGCATGAGGAGGGGGTTGGGGGAACAGGGGAGACAAGGGCATGAGTGGGGGTGGGGGGGAGGAGGGAGACACGGGGCATGAGCGGGGGTGGGGGAAAACAGTGGAGACAAGGGGCATGAGTGGGGGTGGTGGGGAAAGGAGGGAGACACAGGGCATGAGCAGGGGGTGGGGGGGAACAGGGGAGACACAGAGCATGAGCGGGGTGGGGGGGAAAAGGAGGAAGACACGGGGCATGAGGGGGGGGTGGGGGGAAACATGGGAGACACTGGGAATGAGCGGGGGATGGGGGAACAGGGGAGACATGGGGAATGAGCAGGGGGTGGGGGAAAAGGAGGGATACACGGGCCATGAGCGGGGAGTGGGGGGCAACAAGACAGAGACACAGGACATGAGCGGCGGTGAGGGGAACAGTAGGGAGACAAAGGGCATGAGTGTGGGTTGGGGGGGAACAGGGGAGACACGTGATCATCAGCGGGGGTGGGGGGAACAGGGGAGACACGGGGCATGAGCGGGGGGTGGGGGGAAATGGAGGGAGATATGGGGCATGAGCGGGGGGGAACGGAGGTAGACATGGGGCATGAGTGTGGGGTGGGGGGAACAGGGGAGACATGCGGCAGGAGCGAGGGGTGGGGGGAACAGGGGAGACACGGTGCATCAGCGGGAGGTGGAGGGAAAAGGAGGGAGACACGGGGTATGGGTATGGGCGGGGGGTGTGCGGGAACAAGAGAGAGGCAAGGGCCATGAGCGGGGGCTAGGGGGAACAGTAGGGAGACACCGGGCATGAGCGGGGGGTGGGGGGGAACAGGGGAGACATGTGGGCTTGAGCAGGGGGTGGGGGGAACAGGAGAGACAAGGGGCATGAGCGGGGGGTGGGGGGAAAAGGAGGGAGGCACGGGGCATGAGCGGAGGGTGGGGTGAACAGGGGAGACATGGGGCATGAGCGGGGGTGGGGGGGACAAGGAGGGAGACACGGGGCATGAGCGTGGGGTGGGGTGGAACAGGGGAGACATGGGCATGAGCGGGGGGTGGGAGGGGAAAGGAAGGAGACACGGGGCATGAGCGGGGGGTGGGGGGAACAGGGGAGACACGGGGCATGAGCGGGGGGTAAAAGGAGGGAGACACGGGCATGAGCGGGGGGATGGGGGAACAGGGGAGACAAGGGTCATGAGCGGGGGTGGGGGGGAAAAGGAGGGAGACATGGGGCATGAGCAGGGGGCGGGGGGAACAGGGGAGACAAGGGGCATGAGCGGGGGTGAAGGGAAAAGAGGGAGACATGGGGCATGAGAGGGGGGTGGGGGGAACAGGGGAGACACGGGGCATGAGCGGGGAGTGGGGGGCAACAAGACAGAGACACGGGACATGAGCGGGGGTGAGGGGAACAGTAGGGAGACAAAGGGCATGAGCGTGGGTTGGGGGGAACAGGGGAGACACGTGATCATCAGCGGGGGTGGGCTGAACAGGGGAGACACGGGGCATGAGCGGGGTCTGGAGGGAAATGGAGGGAGACACGGGGCATGAGCGGGGGGTGGGGGGAACGGTGGTAGATATGGGGCATGAGCAGGGGGTGGGGGGAACGGAGGTAGACACGGGCCATGAGCGGGGGGTGGGGGGAACAAGAGAGACACACAGGGCATGAGCGGGGGGTGGGGGGGAACAGGGGAGACACGGGCATGAGCAGGGGGTGGGGTGGAACAGGGGAGACACGGGGCATGAGCGGGAGGTGGAGGGAAAAGGAGGGAGACATGGAGTATGAGCGGGGGGTGTGGGGGAACAAGAGAGAGACAATGGCCATGAGCGGTGGGTAGGGGGAACAGTAGGGAGACACAGGGCATGAGCGGGGGGTGGGGGGGAACAGGGGAGACACGTGGGCTTGAGCGGGGGGTGGGGAGAACAGGAGAGACAAGGGGCATGAGCGGGGGGGTGGGGGGAAAAGGAGGAGACATGGGGCATGAGCGGATGGTCGGGGGAACAAGGGAGACATGGGGCATGAGCGGGGGTGGGGGGGAAAAGGAGGGAGGCACGGGGCATGAGCGTGGGGTGGGATGGAACAGGGGAGACATGGGGCATGAGCGGGGGGTGGGAGGTGAAAGGAGGGAGACACAGGGCATGAGCGAGGGGTGGGGGGAACGGAGGTAGACACGGGGCATGAGCGGGGGGTGTGGGGAACAGGGGAGACACGGGGCATGAGCGGGGGGTGGGGGTAAAAGGAGGCAGACACGGGCATGAGGAGGGGGTTGGGGGAACAGGGGAGACAAGGGCATGAGTGGGGGTGGGGGGGAGGAGGGAGACACGGGGCATGAGCGGGGGTGGGGGAACAGTGGAGACAAGGGGCATGAGTGGGGGTGGTGGGGAAAGGAGGGAGACACAGGGCATGAGCAGGGGGTGGGGGGGAACAGGGGAGACACAGAGCATGAGCGGGGTGGGGGGGAAAAGGAGGAAGACACGGGGCATGAGGGGGGGGTGGGGGGAAACATGGGAGACACTGGGAATGAGCGGGGGATGGGGGAACAGGGGAGACATGGGGAATGAGCAGGGGGTGGGGGAAAAGGAGGGATACACGGGCCATGAGCGGGGAGTGGGGGGCAACAAGACAGAGACACAGGACATGAGCGGCGGTGAGGGGAACAGTAGGGAGACAAAGGGCATGAGTGTGGGTTGGGGGGGAACAGGGGAGACACGTGATCATCAGCGGGGGTGGGGGGAACAGGGGAGACACGGGGCATGAGCGGGGGGTGGGGGGAAATGGAGGGAGATATGGGGCATGAGCGGGGGGGAACGGAGGTAGACATGGGGCATGAGTGTGGGGTGGGGGGAACAGGGGAGACATGCGGCAGGAGCGAGGGGTGGGGGGAACAGGGGAGACACGGTGCATCAGCGGGAGGTGGAGGGAAAAGGAGGGAGACACGGGGTATGGGTATGGGCGGGGGGTGTGCGGGAACAAGAGAGAGGCAAGGGCCATGAGCGGGGGCTAGGGGGAAAAGTAGGGAGACACCGGGCATGAGCGGGGGGTGGGGGGAACAGGGGAGACATGTGGGCTTGAGCAGGGGGTGGGGGGAACAGGAGAGACAAGGGGCATGAGCGGGGGGTGGGGGGAAAAGGAGGGAGGCACGGGGCATGAGCGGAGGGTGGGGTGAACAGGGGAGACATGGGGCATGAGCGGGGGTGGGGGGGACAAGGAGGGAGACACGGGGCATGAGCGTGGGGTGGGGTGGAACAGGGGAGACATGGGCATGAGCGGGGGGTGGGAGGGGAAAGGAAGGAGACACGGGGCATGAGCGGGGGGTGGGGGGAACAGGGGAGACACGGGGCATGAGCGGGGGGTAAAAGGAGGGAGACACGGGCATGAGCGGGGGGATGGGGGAACAGGGGAGACAAGGGTCATGAGCGGGGGTGGGGGGGAAAAGGAGGGAGACATGGGGCATGAGCAGGGGGCGGGGGGAACAGGGGAGACAAGGGGCATGAGCGGGGGTGAAGGGAAAAGAGGGAGACATGGGGCATGAGAGGGGGGTGGGGGGAACAGGGGAGACACGGGGCATGAGCGGGGGGTGGGAGGGGAAAGGAAGGAGACACGGGGCATGAGCGGGGGGTGGGGGGAACAGGGGAGACACGGGGCATGAGCGGGGGGTAAAAGGAGGGAGACACGGGCATGAGCGGGGGGATGGGGGAACAGGGGAGACAAGGGTCATGAGCGGGGGTGGGGGGGAAAAGGAGGGAGACACGGGGCATGAGCGTGGGGTGGGGTGGAACAGGGGAGACATGGGCATGAGCGGGGGGTGGGAGGGGAAAGGAAGGAGACACGGGGCATGAGCGGGGGGTGGGGGGAACAGGGGAGACACGGGGCATGAGCGGGGGGTAAAAGGAGGGAGACACGGGCATGAGCGGGGGGATGGGGGAACAGGGGAGACAAGGGTCATGAGCGGGGGTGGGGGGGAAAAGGAGGGAGACATGGGGCATGAGTGTGGGGTGGGGGGAACAGGGGAGACATGCGGCAGGAGCGAGGGGTGGGGGGAACAGGGGAGACACGGTGCATCAGCGGGAGGTGGAGGGAAAAGGAGGGAGACACGGGGTATGGGTATGGGCGGGGGGTGTGCGGGAACAAGAGAGAGGCAAGGGCCATGAGCGGGGGCTAGGGGGAACAGTAGGGAGACACCGGGCATGAGCGGGGGGTGGGGGGGAACAGGGGAGACATGTGGGCTTGAGCAGGGGGTAGGGGGAACAGGAGAGACAAGGGGCATGAGCAGGGGGTGGGGGGAAAAGGAGGGAGACACGGGGCATGAGCGGAGGGTGGGGTGAACAGGGGAGATATGGGGCATGAGCGGGGGTGGGGGGGACAAGGAGGGAGACACGGGGCATGAGCGTGGGGTGGGGTGGAACAGGGGAGACATGGGCATGAGCGGGGGGTGGGAGGGGAAAGGAAGGAGACACGGGGCATGAGCGGGGGGTGGGGGGAACAGGGGAGACACGGGGCATGAGCGGGGGGTAAAAGGAGGGAGACACGGGCATGAGCGGGGGGATGGGGGAACAGGGGAGACAAGGGTCATGAGCGGGGGTGGGGGGAAAAGGAGGGAGACATGGGGCATGAGCAGGGGGCGGGGGGAACAGGGGAGACAAGGGGCATGAGCGGGGGTGAAGGGAAAAGAGGGAGATACGGGGCATGAGCGGGGGGTGGGGGGGAACAGGGGAGAAAACGGGGAATGAGCGGGGGTTGGGGAGGAGAAGGAGGGAGACATGGGGCATGAGAGGGGGGTGGGGGGAACAGGGGAGACACGGGGCATGAGCGGGGAATGGGGGAACAGGGGAGACATGGGGCATGAGCAGGGGGTGGGGGGAAAAGGAGGGAGACACAGGCCATGAGCGGGGGGTGGGGGGAACAAGAGAGAGACGCGGGACATGAGCGGGGGTGGGGGGAACAGTAGGAAGACACAGGGCATGAGCGTGGGTTGGGGGGAACAGGGGAGACACGTGATCATCAGAGGGGGTGGGGGGAACAGGGGAGACAAGGGGCCTGAGCAGGGGTGGGGTGGGGGGAAAGGAGGGAGACGCGGGGCATGAGCGTGGGGTGGGATGGAACAGGGGAGACATGGGGCATGAGCGGGGGGTGGGAGGTGAAAGGAGGGAGACACAGGGCATGAGCGAGGGGTGGGGGGAATGGAGGTAGACACGGTGCATGAGCGGGGGGTGTGGGGAACAGGGGAGACACGGGGCATGAGCGGGGGGTGGGGGTAAAAGGAGGGAGACACGGGCATGAGGAGGGGGTTGGGGGAACAGGGGAGACAAGGGCATGAGTGGGGGTGGGGGGGAGGAGGGAGACACGGGGCATGAGCGGGGGTGGGGGGAACAGTGGAGACAAGGGGCATGAGTGGGGGTGGTGGGGAAAGGAGGGAGACACAGGGAATGAGCGGGGGTGGGGGGAACAGGGGAGACACAGAGCATGAGCGGGGTGGGGGGAAAAGGAGGAAGACACGGGGCATGAGCTGGGGGTGGGGGGAAACATGGGAGACACAGGGAATGAGCGGGGGATGGGGGAACAGGGGAGACATGGGGAATGAGCAGGGGGTGGGGGAAAAGGAGGGATACACGGGCCATGAGCGGGGAGTGGGGGGCAACAAGACAGAGACACGGGACATGAGCGGGGGTGAGGGGAACAGTAGGGAGACAAAGGGCATGAGCGTGGGTTGGGGGGAACAGGGGAGACACGTGATCATCAGCGGGGGTGGGCTGAACAGGGGAGACACGGGGCATGAGCGGGGGGTGGGGGGAAATGGAGGGAGATATGGGGCATGAGCGGGGGGTGGGGGGGAACGGAGGTAGACATGGGGCATGAGTGTGGGGTGGGGGGAACAGGGGAGACATGCGGCAGGAGCGAGGGGTGGGGGGAACAGGGGAGACACGGTGCATCAGCGGGAGGTGGAGGGAAAAGGAGGGAGACACGGGGTATGGGTATGGGCGGGGGGTGTGCGGGAACAAGAGAGAGGCAAGGGCCATGAGCGGGGGCTAGGGGGAACAGTAGGGAGACACCGGGCATGAGCGGGGGGTGGGGGGAACAGGGGAGACATGTGGGCTTGAGCAGGGGGTAGGGGGAACAGGAGAGACAAGGGGCATGAGCAGGGGGTGGGGGGAAAAGGAGGGAGACACGGGGCATGAGCGGAGGGTGGGGTGAACAGGGGAGATATGGGGCATGAGCGCGGGTGGGGGGGACAAGGAGGGAGACACGGGGCATGAGCGTGGGGTGGGGTGGAACAGGGGAGACATGGGCATGAGCGAGGGGTGGGAGGGGAAAGGAAGGAGACATGGGGCATGAGCGAGGGGTGGGGGGAACGGAGGTAGACACGGGGCATGAGCGGGGGGTGGGGGGAACAGGGGAGACAAGGGGCATGAGCGGGGGGTGGGGGGTAAAAGGAGAGAGACACGGGCATGAGCGGGGGGATGGGGGAACAGGGGAGACAAGGGGCATGAGCGGGGGTGGGGGGGAAAAGGACGGAGACATGGGGCATGAGCAGGGGGCGGGGGGAACAGGGGAGACAAGGGGCATGAGCGGGGGTGGGGGGAAAAGAGGGAGATACGGGGCATGAGCGGGGGGTGGGGGGGAACAGGGGAGAAAACGGGGAATGAGCGGGGGTTGGGGAGGAGAAGGAGGGAGACATGGGGCATGAGAGGGGGGTGGGGGGGAACAGGGGAGACACGGGGCATGAGCGGGGAATGGGGGAACAGGGGAGACATGGGGCATGAGCAGGGGGTGGGGGGAAAAGGAGGGAGACACAGGCCATGAGCGGGGGGTGGGGGGAACAAGAGAGAGACGCGGGACATGAGCGGGGGTGGGGGGAACAGTAGGAAGACACAGGGCATGAGCGTGGGTTGGGGGGAACAGGGGAGACACGTGATCATCAGCGGGGGTGGGGGGAACAGGGGAGACAAGGGGCATGAGCAGGGGTGGGGTGGGGGGAAAGGAGGGAGACACGGGGCATGAGCGGCGGATGGGGGGAACAAGAGAGAGGCACAGGCCATGAGCGGTGGGTGTCGGGAACAGGGGAGAAACGTGGGCATGAGCGTGGGGTTGGGGGGAACAGGGTATACATGGGGCAGGAGTAGGGGTGGGGGGAACAGGGGAGACACAGGGCATGAGCGGGGGGTGGGGGGGAAAAGGAGGGAGACACAGGGCATGAGCGGGGGTAGGGGGAACAGAGGAGACACGGAGCATGAGCGGGGGTAAAAGGAGGGAGACACGGAGCATGAGCGGGGGGTGGGGGGAAAAGGAGGGAGACATGGATGTATGAATGGGGCGTGGGGGGCTACAAGAGAGAGACACGGGGCATGAGCGGGGGGTGTGGGGGAAAAGGATGGAGACACGGGGCATGAGCGGGGGTTGGGGGGGACAGGGGAGACGCATGGGCATGAGCGGGGGTGGGGGAAACAGGGGAGATGTGGGGCATGAGCAGGGGTGGGGGGGAAAAGGAGGGAGACACGGGGCATGAGACGGGGGTGGGGGGGAACAGGGGAGACACTGGGCATGAGCGTGGGGTGGGGGGAAAAGTAGGGAGTCACGGGCATGAGCAGGGGGTGGGGGGAAAAGGAGGGATACACGGGGACTTGAGCGGGCGGTGGGGGGGAACAGGCGAGACATGGGGAATGAGCAGGGGTGGGGGGAAAAGGAGGGAGACATGGGGCATGAGCGGGGGATGGGGGAACAGAGGAGACGCGTGGGCATGAGTGGGGGTGGGGGAATAGGGGAGACATGGGGCATGAGCGGGGGGTGGGGGGGAAAAGGAGGGAGACACGGGGCATGAGCGTGGGGTGGGGGAACAAGAGAGAGGCACGGGGCATGAGCAGGGGGTGGGGGAACAGGGGAGACACGGGGCATGAGCAGGGGTGTGGGGGGGAACAGGCGAAACACGGGGCATGAGCGGGGGTGGGGGGAACAGGGGAGACAAGGGGCATGAGCGGGGGGTGGGGGGGAAAAGGAGGGAGACACGGGGCATGAGCGGGGGTTGGGGGAACAGGGGAGACACGGGGCATGAGCGGGGGGTGTGGACAAACAGGGGAGACACGTGGGCATGAGCGGGGGGTGGGGGGAACAGGAGAGACAAGGGGCATGAGCGGGGTTGGGGGGAAAGGAGGGAGACACGGGGCATGAGTGGGGGTGGGGGAATAGGGTAGACAAGGGGCATGAGCGGGGGTGGGGGGGAAAAGGAGGGAGACACGGGGCATGAGCGTGGGGTGGGGGAACAAGAGAGAGACACGGGGCATGAGCAGGGGGTGGGGGAACAGGGGAGATACGGGGCATGAGCAGGGGTGTGGGGGGAACAGGCGAAACACGGGTCATGAGCAGGGGGTGGGGGGAACAGGGGAGACATGGGGCATGAGCGGGGGGTGGGGGGGAAAAGGAGGGAGACACGGGGCATGAGCGGGGGTTGGGGAGAACAGGGGAGACACGGGGCATGAGCGGGGGGTGGGGACGAACAGGGGAGACAGGTGGGCATGAGCGGGGGGTGTTGGGAACAGGAGAGACAAGGGACATGAGCGGCGGTGGGGGAAAGGAGGGAGACACGGGACATGAGTGGGGGGTAGGTGGGAACAGGGGAGACACGGGGCATGAGCGGGGGGTGGGCGGGAAAAGGAGGGAGACACGGGGCATGAGCAGTGGGGGGAACGGAGGTAGACACGGGGCATGAGCGAGGGTGGGGGGGACAGGGGAGACAAGGGGCATGAGTGGGGGTGGGGGGGAAAAGGAGGGATGCACGGGGCATGAGCAGGGAGTGGGGGAACAGGGGAGACAAGGGGCATGAGTGGGTGGTGGGGGAGAAAGGAGGGAGACACGGGACATGAGCGGGGGATGGGGGAAAAGGAGGGAGACATGGGGCATGAGCGGGGGGTGGGGGGGAACGGATGTAGACACCGGGCATGAGCGGGGGGTGGGGGGAACAAGAGAGAGACACGGGGCATGAGCAGGGGGTTGGGGGAACAGGGGAGAAACGGGGCATGAGCGGGGGGTGGGGGGAACAGGGGAGACACAGGGCATGTGTGGGGGTGGGAGAAAAGGAGGGAGACACGGGGCATGAGCGGGGGTAGGGGGAACGGAGGAAGACATGGGACATGATTGGGGGGTGGGGGGGAACAGGGGAGACATGCGGCATGAGCAGGGGGTGGGGAGGAACAGGGGAGACATGGGGCATGAGCAGGGGGTGGAGGGAGACACGGGGTATGAGCGGGGGGTGTGGGGGAACAAGAGAGAGACAAGGGCCATGAGCGGGGGGTAGGGGGAACAGTAGGGAGACACATGTCATGAGCGGGGGTAGGGGGGGGAACAAGGAAGACACGTGGGCTTGAGCGGGGGGTGGGGGGAACAGGAGAGACAAGGGGCATGAGCGGGGGTGGGGGGAAAAGGAGGGAGACACGGGGCATGAGCGGGGGTGGGGGGAACAGGGGAGACATGGGGCATGAGCGGGGGGTTAAAGGAGGCAGACACAGGGCATGAGCGTGGGGCTGGGGGGAACAGGGGAGACAGGCATGAGCGGGGGGTGGGGGGAAAGGAGGGAAACACGGGGTATGAGCAGTGGGGGAAAAGGAGGGAGACAGAGGGCCTGAGCGGAGGGTGGGGGGGAACCGAGGTAGACACCGGGCATGAGCAGTGGGTGGGGGGGAACAAGAGAGACACAGGGCATGGGTGGGGGGAACAAGGGAGACACGGGGCATGAGTGGGGGATGGGGGAACAGGGGAAACACGTGGGCATGAGCGGGGGTTGGGGGGAACAGGGGAGACACGGGGCATAAGCAGGGGGTGGAGGGGGAAAGGAGGGAGAAATGGGGCATGAGCAGTGGGTGGGGGGGAACAAGAGAGACACAGGGCATGAGCGGGGGGAACAAGGGAGACACGGGGCATGAGTCGGGGGTGGGGGGAACAGGGGAGACATGTGGGCAGGGGGTGGAGGGAGACACGGGGGTATGAGCGGGGGGTGTGGGGGAACAAGAGAGAGACAAGGGCCATGAGCGGGGGGTAGGGGGAACAGTAGGGAGACACATGTCATGAGCGGGGGTGGGGGGAACAGGGAAGACACGTGGGCTTGAGCGGGGGGTGGGGGGAACAGGAGAGACAAGGGGCATGAGCGGGGGTGGCGGGAAAAGGAGGGAGACACAGGGCATGTGCGGGGTGGGAGAAAAGGAGGGAGACATGGGGCATGAGCGGGGGTAGGGGGAACGGGGGAAGACATGGGACATGATTGGGGGTGGGGGGGAACAGGGGAGACATGCGGCATGAGCGGGGGGTGGGGAGGAACAGGGGAGACATGGGGCATGAGCAGGGGGTGGAGGGAGACACGGGGTATGAGCGGGGGGTGTGGGGGAACAAGAGAGAGACAAGGGCCATGAGCGGGGGGTAGGGGGAACAGTAGGGAGACAAATGTCATGAGCGGGGGTGGGGCGGGAACAGGGAAGACACGTGGGCTTGATCGGGGGGTGGGGGAAACAGGAGAGACAAGGGGCATGAGCGGGGGTGGGGGAACGGAGGAAGACATGGGACATGATTGGGGGTGGGGGGGAACAGGGGAGACATGCAGCATGAGCGGGGGGTGGGGAGGAACAGGGGAGACATGGGGCATGAGCAGGGGGTGGAGGGAGACACGGGGTATGAGCGGGGGGTGTGGGGGAACAAGAGAGAGACAAGGGCCATGAGCGGGGGGTAGGGGGAACAGTAGGGAGACAAATGTCATGAGCGGGGGTGGGGCGGGAACAGGGAAGACACGTGGGCTTGAGCGGGGGGTGGGGGGAACAGGAGAGACAAGGGGCATGAGCGGGGGTGGGGGGAAAAGGAGGGAGACACGGGGCATGAGCGGGGGGTGGGGGGAACAGGGGAGACATGGGGCATGAGCGGGGTGTTAAAGGAGGCAGACACAGGGCATGAGCGTGGGGTGGGGGGAACAGGGGAGACAGGCATGAGCGGGGGGTGGGGAGGAAAGGAGGGAAACACGGGGTATGAGCGGTGGGGGGAAAAGGAGGGAGACACAGGGCCTGAGCGGAGGGTGGGGGGGAACCGAGGTAGACACGGGGCATGAGCAGTGGGTGGGGGGGAACAAGAGAGACACAGGGCATGGGTGGGGGGAACAAGGGAGACACGGGGCATGAGTGGGGGATGGGGGAAACAGGGGAGACACGTGGGCATGAGCGGGGGTTGGGGGGAACAGGGGAGACACGGGGCATAAGCAGGGGGTGGAGGGGGAAAGGAGGGAGAAATGGGGCATGAGCAGTGGGTGGGGGGGAACAAGAGAGACACAGGGCATGAGCGGGGGGGAACAAGGGAGACACGGGGCATGAATCGGGGGTGGGGGGAACAGGGGATACATGTGGGCATGAGCGGGGGGTTGGGGGGAAAAGGGGAGACAAGGGGCATAAGCAGGGGGTGGAGGGGGAAAGGAGGGAGACACGGGCATGAGTGGGGGTTGGGGGAACAGGGGAGACATGGAGCATGAGCAGGGGGTGGGGGAAGGAGGGCAACACGGGGCATGAGCAGGGGGTGGGGGGAAAAGGACAGAGACACAGGGCATGAGCGGGTGGTGGGGGGGACAGGGGAAACACAGAGCATGAGCGGGGGATGGGGGAAACAGGGGAGACACGGGGCATGAGCAGGGGGTGGGGGGAAAACTGAGGGAGACACGGGGCATGGGTGGGGGGTGGGGGGAACAGTGGAGACACGGGGCATGAGCGGGGGGGTGGGGGGAACAGTGGAGACATGGGCCATGAGCGTGGGGGTGGGGGGAACGGGAGGGAGACACAGGACATGAGCGGGGGGTGGGGGGAACAGGGGAGACACATGGAGATGAGCGGGGTGTGGGGGGAACAGGGGAGACACAGGGCATGAGCAGGGGGTGGGGGGAAAGGAGGGAGACACGGGGCATGAGCAGGGGTGATGGGGAAAAGGGGAGACATGGGGCATGAGCAGGGGTGGGGGGAAAAGGAGGGAGATTTGGGGCATGAGCAGTGGGGGGGAAAGGAGGGAGACCGGGGCATGAGCGGGGGTGGGGGGGAACAGGGGAGACACGGGGCATGAGCGGGGGTGATGGGGAAAAGGGGAGACATGGGGCATGAGCAGGGGTGGGGGGAAAAGGAGGGAGATTTGGGGCATGAGCAGTGGGGGGAAAGGAGGGAGACCGGGGCATGAGCGGGGTGGGGGGGAACAGGGGAGACACGGGGCATGAGCAGGGGTGGGGGAAAAGGAGGGAGACACAGGGATGAGCGGGGGATGGGGGGAACAGAGGTAGACACAGGGCATGAGTGAGGGTTGGGGGAACCAGAGAGACACAGGGCATGAGCGGGGGGTGGGGGGAACAAGGGAGACACAGGGCATGAGCGGGGGGTGGGGGGAACAGGGGAGACACGTGGGCTTGAGCCGGGGGTGGGGGGAACAGGAGAGACAAGGGGCATGAGCGGGGAGTGGGGGGAAAAGGAGGGAGACATGGGGCATGAGCGGAGGGTGGGGGGAACAGGGGAGACATGGGGCATGAGCGGGGGTGGGGGGAAAAGGAGGGAGACACGGGGCATGTGCGTGAGGTGGGGTGGACCAGGGGAGACATGGGGCATGAGCGGGGGTTGGGAGGTGAAAGGAGGGAGACACGGGGCATGAGCAAGGGGTGGGGGGAACGGAGGTAGACACGGGGCATGAGAGGGGGGTGGGGGGAACAGGGGAGACACGGGGCATGAGCGGGGGTGGGGGGTAAAAGGAGGGAGACACGGGCATGAGCGGGGGGTTGGGGGAACAGGGGAGACAAGGGGCATGAGTGGGGGTGGGGGGGAGGAGGGAGACACGGGGCATGAGCGGGGGTGTGGGGAACAGGGGAGACAAGGGGCATGAGTGGGGGGGTGGGGAAAGGAGGGAGACACAGGGCATGAGCAGGGGGTGGGGGAACAGGGGAGACAAGGGGCATGAGTGGGGGGTTGGGGGGAAAAGGAGGGAGACACGGGGCAAGAGCGGTGGGGGGAACAGGGGAGACACGGGGCATGAGCGGGGGGTGGGGGGAACGGAGGGAGACACAGGGCATGAGCGGGGCTGGGGGTAACAGCGGAGACACAGGGCATGAGCGAGGGTGGGGGGAACAGGGGAGACAGGCATGAGCGGGGGGTGGGGGGGAAAGGAGGGAAACACGGGGTATGAACGGTGGGGGGAAAAGGAGGGAGACACAGGGCCTGAGCGGAGGGTGGGGGGGAAACGAGGTAGACACGGGGCATGAGCAGTGGGTGGGGGGGAACAAGAGAGACACAGGGCATGGGTGGGGGGAACAAGGGAGACACGGGGCATGAGTGGGGGATGGGGGAACAGGGGAGACACGTGGGCATGAGCGGGGGTTGGGGGGAACAGGGGAGACACGGGGCATAAGCAGGGGGTGGAGGGGGAAAGGAGGGAGAAATGGGGCATGAGCAGTGGGTGGGGGGGAACAAGAGAGACACAGGGCATGAGCGGGGGGGACAAGGGAGACACGGGGCATGAGCCGGGGGTGGGGGCAACAGGGGAGACATGTGGGCATCAGCGGGGGGTTGGGGGAAAAGGGGAGACAAGGGGCATAAGCAGGGGGTGGAGGGGGAAAGGAGGGAGACACGGGCATGAGTGGGGGTTGGGGGAACAGGGGAGACACGGAGCATGAGCAGGGGGTGGGGGAAGGAGGGCGACACGGGGCATGAGCAGGGGGTGGGGGGAAAAGGACAGAGACACAGGGCATGAGCGGGGGGTGGGGGGGACAGGGGAAACACAGAGCATGAGCGGGGGATGGGGGAAACAGGGGAGACACGGGGCATGAGCAGGGGGTGGGGGGAACAGTGGAGACACGGGGCATGAGCGGGGGGTGGGGGGAACAGTGGAGACATGGGCCATGAGCATGGGGGTGGGGGGAACGGGAGGGAGACACAGGACATGAGCGGGGGGTGGGGGGGAACAGGGGAGACACATGGAGATGAGCGGGGTGTGGGGGGAACAGGGGAGACACGGGGCATGAGCAGGGGGTGGGGGGGAAAGGAGGGAGACACGGGGCATGAGCGGGGGAGATGGGGAAAAGGGGAGACATGAGGCATGAGCAGGGGTGGGGGAAAAAGGAGGGAGATTTGGGGCATGAGCAGTGGGGGGGAAAGGAGGAAGACCGGGGCATGAGCGGGGGTGTGGGGGAACAGGGGAGACACGGGGCATGACCGGGGGTGATGGGGAAAAGGGGAGACATGGGGCATGAGCAGGGGTGGGGGGAAAAGGAGGGAGATTTGGAGCATGAGCAGTGGGGGGAAAGGAGGGAGACCGGGGCATGAGCGGGGGTGGGGGGGAACAGGGGAGACACGGGGCTTGAGCGGGGGTGGGGGAAAAGGAGGGAGACACAAGGATGAGTGGGGGGTGGGGGGGAACAGAGGTAGACACGGGGCATGAGTGAGGGTTGGGGGAACCAGAGAGACACAGGGCATGAGCGGGGGGTGGGGGGAACAAGGGAGACACAGGGCATGAGCGGGGGGTGGGGGGAACAGTGGAGACACGTGGGCTTGAGCCGGGGGTGGGGGGAACAGGAGAGACAAGGGGCATGAGCGGAGGGTGGGGGGAAAAGGAGGGAGACATGGGGCATGAGAGGGGGGTGGGGGGAACAGGGGAGACACAGGGCATGAGCGGGGGTGGGGGGTAAAAGGAGGGAGACACGGGCATGAGCGGGGGGTTGGGGGGAACAGGGGAGACACGGGGCATGAGCGGGGGTGGGGGAAAAGGAGGGAGACACAGGGATGAGTGGGGGATGGGGGGAACAGAGGTAGACATGGGGCATGAGTGAGGGTTGGGGGAACCAGAGAGACACAGGGCATGAGCGGGGGGTGGGGGGAACAAGGGAGACACAGGGCATGAGAGGGGGTGGGGGGAAAAGGAGGGAGACACGGGGCATGTGCGTGGGGTGGGGTGGACCAGGGGAGACACGGGGCATGAGCGGGGGTGGGGGGGAAAAGGAGGGAGACACGGGCATGAGCGGGGGGTTGGGGGGAACAGGGGAGACAAGGGGCATTAGTGGGGGTGGGGGGGAAGGAGGGAGACACGGGGCATGAGCGGGGGTGGGGGGAACAGGGGAGACAAGGGGCATGAGTGGGGGGGGTGGGGAAAGGAGGGAGACACGGGGCAAGAGCGGTGGGGGGAACAGGGGAGACACGGGGCTTGAGCGGGGGGGTGGGGGGAACGGAGGGAGACACAGGGCATGAGCGGGGCTGGGGGTAACAGGGGAGACACAGGGCATGAGCGAGGGTGGGGGGAACAGGGGAGACACAGGGCATGAGCAGGGGGTGGGGGGAAAACAGGGAGACACAGGGCATGAGCTGGGGGTGGGGGGAACAGGGGAGACACGGGGCATGAGAGGGGCTGGAGGGGAAAAGGAGGGAGACACAGGTCATGAGCAGGGGCTGGGGGGTAACAGGGGAGACACGGGGCATGAGCGGGGGTGGGGGGAACAGGAGGGAGACACAGGGCATGAGCGGGGGTTCGGGGGAACAGGGGAGACACTGGGCATGAGCAGAGGGTGGGGGATAAGGAGGGAGACATGGGGCATGAGCGGGGGTAGGGAGAAAAGGAGAGAGACACAGGGCATGAGCGGTGGGGGGGAAAGGAGGGAGACACGGGGCATGAGCGGGGGGTAGGGTGAACGGAGGTATACACTGGACAGGAGACCGGGGGGTGTGGGGGAACAAGGGAGACATGGGGCATGAGCGAGGGGTGGGGGAACAGGGGAGACACGGGGCATGAGTGGGGGGTGGGGGGAACAGTGGAGACACGGGGCATGAGCAGGGAGTGGGGGGAACGGGAGGGAGACACAGGGCATGAGCGGGGGGTGGGGGGTAACAGAGAAGACAAGGGGCATGAGCGGGGGTGGGGTGAACGGAGGTAGACACATGGCATGAGACTGGGGGTGGGGGGAACAAAGGAGACACGGGGCATGAGCGGGGAGTGGGGGGAACAGGGGAGACTAGGGGCATGAGCGGGGGTTGGAGGGGAAAAGGATGTAGACATCGGGCATGAGCGGGGGGTGGGGGGGAAAAGGAGGGAGACACGGGGCATGAGCGGGGGTGGGGGGTACAAGAGAGAGACACCGGCCATGAGCGGGGGGTGGGGGGAACAGTAGGGAGACACAGGGCATGAGCGGGGGTGAGGGTAACAGGGGAGACACAGGGCATGAGCGAGGGTGGGGGGAACAGGGGAGACACAGGGCATGAGCGGGGGGTGGGGGGAAAACAGGGAGACACAGGGCATGAGCTGGGGGTGGGGGGAACAGGGGAGACACGGGGCATGAGAGGGGCTGGAGGGGAAAAGGAGGGAGACACAGGTCATGAGCAGGGGCTGGGGGGTAACAGGGGAGACACGGGGCATGAGCGGGGGTGGGGGGAACAGGAGGGAGACACAGGGCATGAGCGGGGGTTGGGGGGAACAGGGGAGACACGGGGCATGAGCAGAGGGTGGGGGGATAAGGAGGGAGACATGGGGCATGAGCGGGGGTAGGGAGAAAAGGAGAGAGACACAGGGCATGAGCGGTGGGGGGAAAGGAGGGAGACACGGGTCATGAGCGGGGGGTGGGGTGAACGGAGGTATACACTGGACAGGAGACCGGGGGGGGAGGGGGAACAAGGGAGACATGGGGCATGAGCGAGGGGTGGGGGAACAGGGGAGACACGGGGCATGAGTGGGGGGGTGGGCGGCAACAGGGGAGACATGGGGCATGAGTGGGGGGTGGGGGGAACAGTGGAGACACGGGGAATGAGCAGGGGGTGGGGGGAACGGGAGGGAGACACAGGGCATGAGCGGGGGGTGGGGGGTAACAGAGAAGACACAGGGCATGAGCGGGGGTGGGGTGAACGGAGGTAGACACATGGCATGAGACTGGGGGTGGGGGGAACAAAGGAGACACGGGTCATGAGCGGGGAGTGGGGGGAACAGGGGAGACTAGGGGCATGAGCGGGGGTTGGAGACGAAAAGGATGTAGACATCGGGCATGAGCGGGGGGTGGGGGGAACAGGGGAGGAGACACGGGGCATGAGCGGGGGCTGGGGGGAAATGGAGGGAGACACTGGACGTGAGCGGGGGCTGGAGGGGAAATGGAGGTAGACACGGGACATGAGCGGGGGGGAAAGGAGGGAGACACGGGGCATGAGCGGGGAGTGGGGGGAATGGAGGTAGACACGGGGCATGAGCGGGGGTGGGGGAAGCAAGAGAGAGACACGGGGTATGAGCGGGGGGTGGGGGAAAAGGGGAGACACGGGGCATGAGCGGGCGGTGGGGGGGAACAGGAGAGACATGGGGCATGAGCGGGGGGTGGGGGGGAAAAGGAGGGAGACACGGGGCATGAGCGGGGGTGGGGGGTACAAGAGAGAGACACCGGCCATGAGCGGGGGGTGGGGGGAACAGTAGGGAGACACAGGGCATGAGCGGGGGTGAGGGTGGAAAGGAGGGAGACACGGGGCATGAGCAGGGGGGGAACAAGAGAGACACGGGGCATGAGCGGGGGGTGGGGAGAACAGGGGAGACACAGGGCATGAGCGGGGGGTCGGGGGGAAAGGAGAGAGACATGGGGCATGAGCGGGGGTGGGGGGAAAAGGAGGGAGACACAGGGCATGAGCGGGGGGACAGGGGAGACACAGGGCATGAGCGGGGTGGGGGGGAAAGGAGGGAGACACGGGGCATGAGCGGGGGGTGGGGGGAACGGAAGGGAGACACAGGGCATGAGCGGGGGTGGGGGGTAACAGGGGCGACACGGGGCATGAGCGGGGGGTGGGGGAAACAGGGGAGACACGGGGCATGAGCGGGGGGTGGGGGGCAACAAGGGAGACACGGGGCATGAGCAAGGGGTGGGGGGAACGGAGGTAGACACGGGGCATGAGCGGAGGGTGGGGGGAACGGAGGTAGTCACGGGGCATGAGCGGGGGGTGGGGGGAACAGGGGAGACCCGGGGCATGAGCAGTGGTGACGGGGAATGGGAGGGAGTCACGGGGCATGAGCGAGGGTTGGGCGAACAAGAGAGACACAGGTCATGAGCGGGGTGTGGGGGGAACAAGGGAGACACGGGCCATGAGCGGGGTTGGGGGGAACAGGGGAGACAAGGGGCATGAGTGGGGGTGGTGGGGAAAGGAGGGAGACACAGGGCAGGAGCAGGGGGTGGGGGGAACAGGGGAGACAAGGGGCATGAGCGGGGGGTTGGGGGGAAAAGGAGGGAGACACGGGGCAAGAGCGGTGGGGGGGAACAGGGGAGACACGGGGCATGAGCGGGGGTGGGGGAACGGAGGGAGACACAGGGCATGAGCGGGGCTGGGGGTAACAGGGGAGACACAGGGCATGAGCGAGGGTGGGCGGAACAGGGGAGACACAGGGCATGAGCGGGGGGTGGGGGGAAAACAGGGAGACACAGGGCATGAGCTGGGGGTGGGGGGAACAGGGGAGACACGGGGCATGAGCGGGGGTGGGGGCAACAGGAGGGAGACACAGGGCATGAGCAGGGGTTGGGGGGAACAGGGGAGACACGGGGCATGAGCAGGGGTAGGGAGAAAAGGAGAGAGACACAGGGCATGAGCGGTGGGGGGGAAAGGAGGGAGACACGGGGCATGAGCGGGGGTGGGGTGAACGGAGGTATACACTGGACAGGAGACCGGGGGGGTGTGGGGGAACAAGGGAGACATGGGGCATGAGCGAGGGGTGGGGGAACAGGGGAGACACGGGGCATGAGTGGGTGGTGGGGGGAACAATGGAGACACGGGGCATGAGCAGGGGGTGGGGGGAACGGGAGGGAGACACAGGACATGAGCGGGGGTGGGGGGTAACAGAGAAGACACAGGGCATGAGCGGGGGGTGGGGTGAACGGAGGTAGACACGTGGCATGAGACTGGGGGTGGGGGGAACAAGGGAAACACGGGGCATGAGCGGGAGGTGGGGGGAACAGGGGAGACTAGGGGCATGAGCGGGGGGTGGAGGGGGAAGGATGTAGACATCCGGCATGAGCGGGGGGTGGGGGGAACAGGGGAGGAGACACTTGAGGCATGAGTGGGGGCTGGGGGTGAAATGGAGGTAGACACTGGACGTGAGCGAGGGCTGGAGGGGAAATGGAGGTAGACACGGGACATGAGCGGGGGGGAAGGAGGGAGACACGGGGCATGAGCGGGGTGTGGGGGGAACGGAGGTAGACACGGGGCATGAGCGGGGGGTGGGGGAAGCAAGAGAGAGACACGGGGTATGAGCGGGGGGTGGGGGAACAGGGGAGACACGGGGCATGAGCAGGTGGTGGGGGGAACAGGAGAGACATGGGGCATGAGCCGGGGGTGGGGAGGAAAAGGAGGGAGACACGGGCATGAGCGGGGGTGGGGGGTACAAGAGAGAGACACCGGCAATGAGCGGGGGGTGGGGGGAACAGTAGGGAGACACAGGGTTTGAGCGCGGGGTGAGGGGGGAAAGGAGGGAGACACGGGGCATGAGCAGGGGGAGGGGGGAACAAGAGAGACACGGGGCATGAGCGGGGGGTGGGGGGGAAAGGAGGGAGACATGGGGCATGAGCGGGGGTGGGGGGAAAAGGAGGGAGACACAGGGCATGAGCGGGGGGACAGGGGGAACAGGGGACACAAGGGGCATGAGCGGGGGTGGGGGGGAAAGGAGGGAGACACGGGGCATGAGAGGGGGGTGGGGGGGAACGGAAGGGAGACACAGGGCATGAGCGGGGGTGGGGGGTAACAGGGGCGACACGGGGCATGAGCGGGGGGTGGGGGAAACAGGGGAGACACGGGGCATGAGCAGGGGGTGGGGGGAACAGGGGAGACACGGGGCATGAGCAGGGGGTGGGGGGGAATGGGAGGGAGACACGGGGCATGAGTGAGGGTTCGGCGAACAAGAGAGACACAGGTCATGAGCGCGGGGTGGGGGGAACAAGGGAGACACGGGGCATGTGCGGGGGTGGAGGGAACAGGGGAGACACGTGGGCATGAGCGGGGGGTGGGGGGAACAGGGGAGTCAAGGGGCATGAGCGGGGGGTTGGGGGGAACAGGGGAGACTAGGGGCATGAGCAGGGGGTGGAGGGGAACAGGGGAGGAGACACGGGGCATGAGCGGGGGCTGGGGGGGAAATGGAGGGAGACAAGGGGCAAAAGCTGGGGGAGGGGGGAACAGGGGAGACACGGGGCATGAGCAGGGGGTGGGGGGGAATGGGAGGGAGACACGGGGCATGAGCGAGGGTTCGGCGAACAAGAGAGACACAGGTCATGAGCGCGGGGTGGGGGGAACAAGGGAGACACGGGGCATGAGCGGGGGTGGAGGGAACAGGGGAGACACATGGGCATGAGCGGGGGTTGGGGGGAACAGGGGAGTCAAGGGGCATGAGCGGGGGGTTGGGGGGAACAGGGGAGACTAGGGGCATGAGCGGGGGGTGGAGGGGAACAGGGTAGGAGACACGGGGCATGAGCGGGGGTTGGGGGGGAAATGGAGGGAGACACTGGACGTGAGCGGGGGCTGGAGGGGAAATGGAGGTAGACACGGGACATGAGCGGGGGGGAAAGGAGGGAGACACGGGGCATGAGCGGGGGCTGGGGGGCAACAAGGGAGACACGGGGCATGAGCAGGGGTGGCTGGAAAAGGTGGGAGACAAGGGGCAAAAGCTGGGGGTGGGGGAACAGGGGAGACACGGGGCATGAGCGGGGGGTGGGGGGAATGGGAGGGAGACACAGGGCATGAGTGAGGGTTGGGCGAACAAGAGAGACACAGGCCTTGAGCGGGGGGTGGGGGGAACAAGGGAGACACGGGGCATGAGCGGGGGTGGAGGGAACAGGGGAGACACGTGGGAATGAGCGGGGGGTGGGGGGAACAGGGGAGTCAAGGGGCATGAGCGGGGGGTTGGGGGGAAAAGGAGGGAGACACGGGGCAAGAGCGGTGGGGGGAACAGGGGAGACACGGGGCATGAGCGGGGGTGGGGGGATTAGGGGAGACACAGGCATGAGTGGGGGGTGGGGGGGAAAAGGAGGGAAACACGGGGTATGAGCGGTGGGGGGAAAAGGAGGGAGACACGGGGCTTGAGCGGGGGGTGGGGGGGAATTGAGGTAGACACGGGACATGAGCGGTGGGTGGGGGGGAACAAGAGAGACACAGGACATGAGCGGGGGGTGGGGGGAACAAGGGAGACGCGGGGCATGAGTGGGGGGTGGGGGGAACAGGGGAGACACGTGGGCATGAGCGGGGGGTTGGGGGAAACAAGGGAGACAAGGGGCATGGCCAGGGGGTGGAGGGGGAAAGGAGGGAGACACGGGGCATGAGTGGGGGGTGGGGGAACAGGGGAGACACGAAGCATGAGCAGGGGGTTGGGGAAGGAGGGCGACACGGGGCATTAGCTGGGGGTGGGGGGAAAAGGACGGAGACACAGGGCATGAGCGGGGGGTGGGGGGACAGGGGAAACACAGGGCATGAGCGGGGGATGGGGGAAACAGGGGAGACACGGGGAATGAGCGGGGCTGGGGGGAAAAAGGAGGGAGACACGGGGCATGAGTGGGGGGTGGGGGGAACAGTGGAGACACGGGGCATGAGTGGGGGGTGGGGGGAACAGTGGAGACATGGGCCATGAGCGGGGTGTAGGGGGAACGGGAGGGAGACACTGGACATGAGCGGGGGGTGGGGGGGAACAGGGGAGACACATGGAGATTAGCGGGGTGTGGGGGGAACAGGGGAGACACGGGGCATGAGCAGGGGGTGGGGGGAAAGGAGGGACACACGGGGCATGAGCGGGGGTGATGGGGAAAAGGGGAGACATGGGGCATGAGCGGGGGTGGGAGGAAAAGGAGGGAGATTCGGGACATGAGCAGTGGAGGGGAAAAGGAGGGAGACCCGGGGCATGAGCGGGGGGTGGGGGGAACAGGGGAGACACGGGGCATGAGTGGGGGGGTGAGCGGGAAAAGGGGAGACACGGGGCATGAGCGGGGGGTGGGGGGAACAGTGGAGACACGGGGCATGAGCAGGGGGTGGGGGGAACGGGAGGGAGACACAGGGCATGAGCGGGGGGTGGGGGGTAACAGAGAAGACACAGGGCATGAGCGGGGGGTAGGGGGAAAAGGAGGGAGACACGGGGCATGAGCGGTGGGGGGAAAATGGAGGGAGACACGGAGCATGAGCGGGGGTGGGGTGAACGGAGGTAGACACGTGGCATGAGACTGGGGGTGGGGGGAACAAGGGAGACACGGGGCATGAGCGGGGGGTGGGGGAAACAGGGGAGACTAGGGGCATGAGCGGGGGGTGGAGGGGAAAAGGATGTAGACATCGGGCATGAGCGGGGGTGGGGGGAACAGGGGAGGAGACTCGGGGCATGAGCGGGGGCTGGGGGGGAAATGGAGGGAGACACTGGACGTGAGCGGGGGCTGGAGGGGAAATGGAGGTAGACACGGGACATGAGCGGGGGGAAAGGAGGGAGACACGGGACATGAGCGGGGGGAAAGGAGGGAGACACGGGGCATGAGCGGGGTGTGGGGGGAACGGAGGTAGACACGGGGCATGAGCGGGGGGTGGGGGAAGCAAGAGAGAGACACGGGGTATGAGCGGGGGGTGGGGGAACAGGGGAGACACGGGGCATGAGCGGGCTGTGGGGGGGAACAGGAGAGACATGGGGCATGAGCGGGGGGTGGGGAGGAAAAGGAGGGAGACACGGGGCATGAGCGGGGGTGGGGGGTACAAGAGCGAGACACCGGCCATGAGCGGGGGGTGGGGGGAACAGTAGGAAGACACAGGGCATGAGCGGGGGGTGAGGGGGGAAAGGAGGGAGACACAGGGCATGAGCAGGGGGAGGGGGGAACAAGAGAGACACGGAGGCATGAGCGGGGGGTGGGGAGAACAGGGAGACACAGGGCATGAGCGGGGGGTGGGGGGGAAAGGAGGGAGACATGGGGCATGAGCGGGGGTGGGGGGAAAAGCAGGGAGACACAGGGCATGAGAGGGGGGTGGGGTGAACAGGGGAGACAAGGGGCATGAGCGGGGGTGGGGGGGAAAGGAGGGAGACACGGGGCATGAGCGGGGGGTGGGGGGAACAGAAGGGAGACACAGGGCATGAGCAGGGGTGGGGGGTAACAGGGACGACACAGGGCATGAGCGGGGTGGGGGAAACAGTGGAGACATGGGGCATGAGCGGGGGGTGGGGGGCAAAAAGGGAGACACGGGACATGAGCGGGGGTGGCTGGAAAAGGTGGGAGACAAGGGGCAAAAGCTGGTGGTGGGGGGAACATTGGAGACACGGGGCATGAGCGGGGGGTGGGGGGGAATGGGAGGGAGACACGGGGCATGAATGAGGGTTGGGCGAACAAGAGAGACACAGGCCATGAGCGGGGGGTGGGGGGAACAAGGGAGACACGGGGCATGAGCGGGGGTGGAGGGAACAGGGGAGACACATGGGCATGAGCTGGGGGTGGGGGGAACAGGGGAGTCAAGGGGCATGAGCGGGTGGTTGGGGGGAAAAGGAGGGAGACACGGGGCAAGAGCGGTAGGGGGAACAGAGGAGACACGGGGCATGAGCGGGGGTGGGGGGAATAGGGGAGACACAGGCATGAGCGGGGGGTGGGGGGGAAAAGGAGTGAAACACGGGGTATGAGCGGTGGGGGGAAATGGAGGGAGACACGGGGCCTGAGCGGGGGGTGGGGGGGAACCCAGGTAGACACGGGGCATGAGCGGTGGGTGGGGGGGAACAAGAGAGACACAGGACATGAGTGGGGGGTGGGGGGAACAAGGGAGACACGGGGCATGAGTGGGGGGTGGGGGGAACAGGGGAGACACGTGGGCATGAGCGGGGGGTTGGGGGGAACAAGGGAGACAAGGGGCATGAGCAGGGGGTGGAGGGGGAAAGGAGGGAGACACGGGGCATGAGTGGGGGGTGTGGGAACAGGGGAGACTGTTAGGCGGAAACCTGTGCAGTTCCCTCTGGGACCACTGCAAAAGATTTAGGACTACAGGTGTTGCGATGAACCCGCTTGGTAGCAGTCTGTACCACACAGATCCAATTGGTAGCTGTGGCTGAGCAGTCAGACTTCTCTCAAGAAAAGTTGGTCAGTATAGGGAGTATACAAGATAGGGTAATTCTTCGCAGCAAAATGAGTAAACACGCAACCAGGTTTTAGTATAAAGATAGTAAGTTATTTATTAATAACAGAATGTCTACGAAAAATACTAAAGTGAACCACGGCAAACAAATCAAAATACAATTACTCTGCAGGATGGAATAAAGCTCAACCCCCCGAAACACTATATCGACAACTCTAGGTTCTACGGCACCACTTATTTTCAGACAGAGGTGTATACCTAAACCCAGATAACACTCGAATATTTTTAGTGAGGAAGTGAGAGAAGAGAAAGGCAGGTAACGAAGTCAACACGGTTCGTACTGAAGCGGGTAAAAATGCAAGGCAAGAAAGCATTAATCACACTAGATCATACAGTTCGGCGGCCAGGCCCACTCGGTGAGAGGCAAGGCACGATGTCCTGGAAAGTCTCTACGGATGATGCACTCAAGTCTTGTTTAGCAAATTGTTTAGCGACAGGTTGAACCAGTTCAGAACAAAGAGTGAATAAAGCTTGGAGGCAACCCAACGGAACGGAGAGGAATCAGATACCTCACACGAACCGATCAAAAAGGGAAGCCAGGCGGTTTACGGTACCTTGTGGGGGAAGACAGCTCCGACGGGGGCAGTTGTTCCTGGTGGTGGATGCACGACGGGTCTTGGCCAAGAGAAGAGATGCTCTCGTCGTCGAAGAGAGGATGTCCGGTGCACCACCAGGGAAGAAACCAGCCGCGGAGTGCTTCGTCACAAGGCACCACCTTTCGATCACGATGCAGGAGTAGTGGCTATCCGGTTGCCGGGTGCTCTGCACGGGCAATTCGACCACTGCGTCCTGGGCGACCAAAAAGCGCAAAGAAGAAGAAGACTGGTTGTTCCCACCAGCCAGGGAAAGAGCCTCTCCGGCAGGGAGATCTCTTCTGTCGTCGGGAGATTGTGAGACGATTCCGCAGGGCTCCACCGGAGGTTTTGTCGTGCAGGTCGGCTCAGCGTTACCCTCGTCGGATTCTTTAGGTCCAGTGGCGACTTCCTGAAGATCCAGTCCCAAAGGCCCTGCTTTTATGCAGACGTCCCCCATTCATTCAGCCTAGCTTGTCAATCAACACATGCTAAGTGGTGAGCGGGAAGGCTCACCACCTGGGCCAATCACTCCAGAGTGCGACCTGAGTTGGCAAGGCAACTCGGTCCAGGGTGTCTAAACCCCCTCCCACACCCCTGAGGTAACCCAGACAGAATGGCGCCACCTTCGCGGGTCTCTGTCCAGAGGCCCGCCAAAAGTGGAACAAAGGGCTCAACCTTTGGTTTCGGAGTCACAGAGAAAAACACAGACGCCATTTTACAACCCGAGTTCTGGCAGAAAATACCACTCGATAAACTTATTTAAGATAAGTAGATCGGTGGTACGTTGGAGATTAACGAAAAACAGTATCAATCTTCAACAATGGGACGAATCCCATAGGGTTATGCTCGGGGCCGAACATAACAAGTAGTTTCCACTGCCACCAGCCAAAACTCGACGAGGGGGGACGGGACAGTGCCCCCTCGAGTAACAGATCCAGGAGTAATCGTATTACCCCTACTAGCACGTCCACAATAAGATGGTTGGTACTAGTTCTGTTAGTAAATTTAGGTCTAGTAAAGCCAATGGTGACTTTACATGCCCGGGGAGACAGTAGTCAGTCCCCGGGTATGGAGTCTATGGTGGGGGGACCTGCTAGGGCGCCCCCGTGTCACGACACGTAGGGTGCAGAGTGACACACATAGAAAAACTTATGAGACCCTATGGAGTAAAAGACCCCATAGCCCATCGAACACATTGACACCTCAAAGGAATTCCACACATACATGTCCAAGAGTGAGAGGAAAAGGGTCACACTCTTGGCAGGATGGAAAAAACAAACCCCAGAAATCCAGCAAAGCTGCTGGGGGACTCACTAGGTTAGGAAATTCAGCCTAAACAGAGAATTCTCCCTAACACTCGCCCCCCCCAGACTAAGGGACAGGAGGATTTAATCCACTCCTGGATGAATCTCATACCTCTAGTCGATGATATACATCCTAGAGAGACCATCAGCATTTTGGTGGTGACACCCTGACCTGTGCTCAATGGTGAAATCGAACCCTTGCAGGCAGATCGACCATCTCAGTAGTTTTGGGTTTTCCCCTTTCATTTGCATTAACCATCTCAAGGGTTGGTGGTCAGTCTGAATAACAAAAGTAGAACCATACAAGTACGGCCTAAACTTCTTCAGAGCCCACACGATAGCAAAGCATTCTCTTTCGATTGTTGCCCACCTTGTTTCAGGATCCTTCAGCTTACGGCTGATGTAGCAAACGGGGTGCTCCCTACCTTTCCCATCCAGTTGACTGAGTACGGCACCTATCCCTACATTGGAAGCGTCTGTCTGCACAATGAAGTGTTGGCGGTAATCAGGAGCTCTGAGTACTGGGGCTTGGCAAAGAGCCTTTTTCAGGTTTTCAAACGCCTGATTGCACTCCTCGTTCCATTTAACCTTTTTAGGGAATTTGGGCGAGGAGATGACATTCAGTGGAGAAGCTATGGTCCCATAGTTCTCTATGAAATTCCTTTAATACCCGGTGAGGCCTAGGAAGGCTCTCACCTGAGTCTGAGTAGTCGGTGTTGTCCAATTTTGCACAGCTTCAATCTTACTGAGCAAAGGCCTTATTTCTCCACCGCCTACCTCATGCCCAAGGTAGACTACCTTACTCTGTCCAATTTGGCATTTACTCGCCTTTATGGTCAGATTGGCTCGTCCAAGAGCCTGCAAAACATCTCTCAGGTGGGTTACATGTTCGTCCCAGGAATTGCTGAACACTGCTATGTCATCCAAGTATGCCATGCAGAAGTCCTCCATCCCGGTTAGAACCTGGTTTACCATCCGTTGAAACGTAGCAGGTGCATTTTTTAGTCCGAAAGGCATTACCGTAAACTGGTATAAACCAACGGGGGTAGAAAATGCAGTTTTCTCCTTGGCATGGTTGGTCAGGGCTATTTGCCAATAGCCTGACGTCAAGTCAAATGTGCTGAGGAACTTGGCGGCGCCAAGTTTATCCACCAACTCATCTGTTCTTGGCAAAGGATGGGCATCAGTCGTGGTGACTGCGTTAAGAGCTCTATAATCCACGCAGAATCTAAGTTCTTTAGATCCGGCCTTTGGTACTAACACAACTGGGCTAGACCATGGACTAGTAGAGGGCTCTATTACCCCGAGATCAAGCATCTTGCTGACCTCACCTTTGATGTGGGTTCTTACGTTTTCTGACATGCGATATCCTCTGCTTTTGACAGGCAGACAGTCACCAGTGAGTATCTCGTGTTGGCCCCAAGGGGTCAAGCCTGGTGAGAGCGAGAACAGGGAGGCAAACTGATTCAACATAGACTTGCACTCTTCTTGTTGCTCGGGTGTCAGATTGGAGGAGAGATTTACTCCTTCAATTTTTTCATCTAACGGTAAGCCTCTGAGGAGATCTGGAAGAGCTTCACTCTCTTCTTCTTCCTCGACCGATGCTAGAAGCAACGCTCCTACGTCAGGTCGTGAGACATACGCTTTAAGTCGGTTGGTGTGAAAGACTGTCGGAGCCTCCTTGGGGTTGCCCAAGTCCACCAGATAGTTAACCTCACCGAGCTTACCCACTACTCGGTAGGGTCCCATCCATTTATCTTGCAAGGCCCTCTGCCTTGTGGGGATCATAACAAGAACAAGCTGGTTTTGAGCGAACTCAACCATGTTAGCCTTTTGATCGTGCCAGTGCTTGACCAATGCTTGTCCAGCTTTCAAGTTATCGCTTGCTTCTGTCATCAGGTGCGACATTCTCCTCCGGAGACCTATCACGTAGTCAGTCACTCTGACTGGCTTGGGGGAAGGAGCACTCTCCAACCCCTCCTTAATCAGGGCCAATGGACCTCTGACGGGATGACCATAGAGCAGTTCGAAGGGAGAGTAGCCTACTCCCTCCTGAGGGACTTCTCTATAAGCAAAAAGAAGGCATGGCAATAGAAGGTCCCACTTACGCTTAAGGGGTTCTTCTAGAGCACCTATCATGCTCTTCATGGTTCGGTTGAACCGTTCTACCAACCCATTGGTTTGTGGGTGGTAAGCCGTTGAGAACTTGTAAGTTACTCCGCAGGTTTTCCACATGGCTTTCATGTAGTGGGACATAAAATTTGACCCCCTGTCAGAGATAACTTCCTTAGGAAATCCGACCCTAGTAAAAATACCAAGGAGGGCCTTAGCCACAGCCGGAGCTGTAACAGTCCTCATAGGAATTGCCTCAGGATACCTAGTAGCATGGTCTACTACAACAAGTATAAACCTGTTGCCTGAGGAGGTTGGAGGATCAAGGGGACCAACGATATCAATCCCTACTCTCTCAAATGGGACTCCCACAACGGGAAGAGGCACTAACGGTGCCACATTCTTGGACCCAACCTTACCAGAGATCTGGCAGGTATGGCAGCTTCTGCAGTGCTTTTCTACTTCGGCCCCCATTTTTGGCCAATAGAAGTAGAGTGAGAGCCTTTCCTTAGTCTTCTTGAAACTCAAGTGACCAGCCAAAGGAATCTCGTGGGCTAACTGCAAGAACTGTGGTCTGTTCTCTCGGGGTACTACAAGGCGTTTGTAGTCTCCAGGTGCAGACTCGGTCGGTTCACTATAGAAGAGGCCATCTTCCCAGTGCAACCTATGTTTCCCAGGCTCTTGCCCTTCAGCCTGAGTTTCTGCCTGACGGCGAAGACCTTCCAGAGTTGGACATTCTCTCTGTCCCTTACTGAAGTCTGCCCTGCTGGGTCCACCTTCTGCCAGTAACGACTGCAGCTCAGGATGGTCAACAGGATCCAGATCTCCAATGAGTTCCGGGCCTTCCATTAGCTCTTCTTCAGAGTCTAATTCTACCATACAGGGTTGTACTTCCCCCTCAGCCTCAGCTGGAGGTGGAGTTACGGGTGTGACATTGGACAACCGCGGGGAAGTCCGTGTCGGCTGCATCGGAATGTGGGCTGTTGGTTTCGGTTTAGAAGTTTTAGGTTTCCCTTTGACTTCTGTGTTCCTAGAGACAGCGGCCGCCATTTCCAATGGAGCAGGAGTGATTTCTTTCTTCATCATCTCCCCGAGAGTACCGCGCAGGGTCCTCTCTCTTGCAGGTCTGGTTAGCTCCTGTAACCGTTTACTAGGAGGTCTGGGAGTATGCGATACAACTCCGAGAGTTTTCAAATCGTTACCCAACAGTACGCGTCCTGGTACCTCACTCTGTATGCTGACAGGTATCTTTACAGTCATGTCGTTACACTGGATGAGAACTGGTAATTGGGGAAGCATCTGCACAGGCCCTCCAGCTAACTTGGTGAGGCGTTTGGGTGCCTTAGCAACATCCTCAGCCTGAAAAAACGATTTATCCACCACAGTTATGCTGGCCCCAGTGTCCCTAATGGCAGGCGTCTCCTGACCATTCACCTGGACACTGTCCTTATAATACTCTTTAGTATTATCGGGGATAGAATTATAGACGTCTAAATTCTGTTGTTCCCACAACCCCAGAGATACTAAAGAAACGCTAGCTGAGACTCCAATGGGTTCGTCAGCTAGCAGTAGAAAGTTTCCACTTGCCATTTGGACTTCCTCCTCTGGAGCGAAGGCTAAGGAGACAAGCTGGACCCCTGAAGGTTTACCCTTACATCTGGGATCTCCTTTCACGTGATCAGTCGAGCCACAAACAAAGCATTTCCCGAATGCTTTCTGGAATGGTGGCTTGTTCTGACCTCCTTCCGGTTTGGCACCAGAAGACACACTATTCTGCTGTGGTTTTCCCGGTGGCTTACCCTTCTGGTTTTGTTTGGGGCCCTCTTTGGAATGTGAGTTATTCGAATTCTCCTTTGAGTCTTTTTTAGGCTGTTTTCCCTCGTCCTTTTTCTGAGTTACCCCAGAATCCTTGTGAGTAGCCCTGTTGGCAACCCACAAGTCAGCAGCCTTAGCTAGAGCCCTGGAATCTAATTCCTTCGAATCAGCCAATTGCTGTCTGAGCTCAGGAGAACAGGCATCATAAATCGACTCCAACATAAAAAGATTTCGCATACCCTCGTAAGTGTCAACTTTGTAACCCTTAATCCATCCCTCTAAGTTTTTCAACCCTTCACTCACCCAGGTAGCCCAAGGGGTACCATCATGCTTTTTGAGGGTTCTAAACCTCTTAAGATACTGGGAAGGGGTCTTCCCGAATCTAGCTATCAAAGCTAGTTTCACACTTTCGTAATCCGTCTTATCCACCTCCCCCAATTCCATTACCACATCAGTCGCAACAGGAGGAAGCCTAGAGAACAACCAGGGAAGCAACGCATTCCCGGTGATGTCCTGGAGCCCATGATTGTATTCAAACAGTTTCAACCAATCCAACACATCCAATCTCGGTTCGTACATACCCACTAATTCCTTCGGCATCCGGGGTCTTTTGGGACTGGAGCTCCTAGAGGAACCAGAGGAGAGAGAAGCATTTTCCATAGACAACTTTTTCATTTGTAACTCATGATTAAGCTCTATTTCCCTGAGTCTTAACTCAGCTTGTTTCTGCTCAGCCTGGGCATTCATTCGTCTGAACTCGAGCTCTTGGTTTCGTTCAGATTGAGCCAAGAACCGTTTATATTCTAATTCGAGCTTCATTTTTTCAAGTTCAAAATAAGCAGGGTTACTTGTGGGACCTGGTATTGGCCCCGTAGGCACAGTTGGTAAGGCAGGTAGAGGAACAGGTGAGACAGTTTCGTTAGCCTCGCCGTCCTCGTCAGCCTCTTCATCGCTATCATCAGAATTACGATTCAGATCAACACCATTACTGTTATCTACAGTTGCTGGAGAGTTTGGTTCCTCTGAACCAGTACCCAGACTTTGGTTCGCCAGCAATCTCTCTATCAGTTCTAACTTCTTGCCTTTTACAGGAAGATTCTCTTGTCTACAGAGAGCTCGCAGACTCTCAGTATTTTTATCCGACAAAGACTCTTGGCTGTACATTTCCATTGTAGACATGTTTTTTGAAAGTTGCTTTTGTAACGTTTTGTGGTTAGTCGTCCTACAGCGTCGAAAAACACTCTAAACTGTATACTCGATACTAATCCCACCGCTGTACACCAGTGTTAGGCGGAAACCTGTGCAGTTCCCTCTGGGACCACTGCAAAAGATTTAGGACTACAGGTGTTGCGATGAACCCGCTTGGTAGCAGTCTGTACCACACAGATCCAATTGGTAGCTGTGGCTGAGCAGTCAGACTTCTCTCAAGAAAAGTTGGTCAGTATAGGGAGTATACAAGATAGGGTAATTCTTCGCAGCAAAATGAGTAAACACGCAACCAGGTTTTAGTATAAAGATAGTAAGTTATTTATTAATAACAGAATGTCTACGAAAAATACTAAAGTGAACCACGGCAAACAAATCAAAATACAATTACTCTGCAGGATGGAATAAAGCTCAACCCCCCGAAACACTATATCGACAACTCTAGGTTCTACGGCACCACTTATTTTCAGACAGAGGTGTATACCTAAACCCAGATAACACTCGAATATTTTTAGTGAGGAAGTGAGAGAAGAGAAAGGCAGGTAACGAAGTCAACACGGTTCGTACTGAAGCGGGTAAAAATGCAAGGCAAGAAAGCATTAATCACACTAGATCATACAGTTCGGCGGCCAGGCCCACTCGGTGAGAGGCAAGGCACGATGTCCTGGAAAGTCTCTACGGATAATGCACTCAAGTCTTGTTTAGCAAATTGTTTAGCGACAGGTTGAACCAGTTCAGAACAAAGAGTGAATAAAGCTTGGAGGCAACCCAACGGAACGGAGAGGAATCAGATACCTCACACGAACCGATCAAAAAGGGAAGCCAGGCGGTTTACGGTACCTTGTGGGGGAAGACAGCTCCGATGGGGGCAGTTGTTCCTGGTGGTGGATGCACGACGGGTCTTGGCCAAGAGAAGAGATGCTCTCGTCGTCGAAGAGAGGATGTCCGGTGCACCACCAGGGAAGAAACCAGCCGCGGAGTGCTTCGTCACAAGGCACCACCTTTCGATCACGATGCAGGAGTAGTGGCTATCCGGTTGCCGGGTGCTCTGCACGGGCAATTCGACCACTGCGTCCTGGGCGACCAAAAAGCGCAAAGAAGAAGAAGACTGGTTGTTCCCACCAGCCAGGGAAAGAGCCTCTCCGGCAGGGAGATCTCTTCTGTCGTCGGGAGATTGTGAGACGATTCCGCAGGGCTCCACCGGAGGTTTTGTCGTGCAGGTCGGCTCAGCGTTACCCTCGTCGGATTCTTTAGGTCCAGTGGCGACTTCCTGAAGATCCAGTCCCAAAGGCCCTGCTTTTATGCAGACGTCCCCCATTCATTCAGCCTAGCTTGTCAATCAACACATGCTAAGTGGTGAGCGGGAAGGCTCACCACCTGGGCCAATCACTCCAGAGTGCGACCTGAGTTGGCAAGGCAACTCGGTCCAGGGTGTCTAAACCCCCTCCCACACCCCTGAGGTAACCCAGACAGAATGGCGCCACCTTCGCGGGTCTCTGTCCAGAGGCCCGCCAAAAGTGGAACAAAGGACTCAACCTTTGGTTTCGGAGTCACAGAGAAAAACACAGACGCCATTTTACAACCCGAGTTCTGGCAGAAAATACCACTCGATAAACTTATTTAAGATAAGTAGATCGGTGGTACGTTGGAGATTAACGAAAAACAGTATCAATCTTCAACAATGGGACGAATCCCATAGGGTTATGCTCGGGGCCGAACATAACAAGTAGTTTCCACTGCCACCAGCCAAAACTCGACGAGGGGGGACGGGACAGTGCCCCCTCGAGTAACAGATCCAGGAGTAATCGTATTACCCCTACTAGCACGTCCACAATAAGATGGTTGGTACTAGTTCTGTTAGTAAATTTAGGTCTAGTAAAGCCAATGGTGACTTTACATGCCCGGGGAGACAGTAGTCAGTCCCCGGGTATGGAGTCTATGGTGGGGGGACCTACTAGGGCGCCCCCGTGTCACGACACGTAGGGTGCAGAGTGACACACATAGAAAAACTTATGAGACCCTATGGAGTAAAAGACTCCATAGCCCATCGAACACATTGACACCTCAAAGGAATTCCACACATACATGTCCAAGAGTGAGAGGAAAAGGGTCACACTCTTGGCAGGATGGAAAAAACAAACCCCAGAAATCCAGCAAAGCTGCTGGGGGACTCACTAGGTTAGGAAATTCAGCCTAAACAGAGAATTCTCCCTAACAGAGACACGGAGCATGAGCAGGGGTTTGGGAAGGAGGGTGACACGGGGCATTAGCTGGGGGTGGGGGGAAAAGGACGGAGACACGGGGCATGAGCGGGGGGTGGGGGGGACAGGGGAAACACAGGGCATGAGCGGGGGATGGGGGAAACAGGGGAGACACGGGGAATGAGCGGGGGTGGGGGGAAAAAGGAGGGAGACACGGGGCATGAGTGGGGGGTGGGGGGAACAGTGGAGACAGGGGGCATGAGCGGGGGGTGGGGGGAACAGTGGAGACATGGGCCATGAGCGGGGTGTAGGGGGAATGGGAGGGAGACACTGGACATGAGCGGGGGTGGGGGGGAACAGGGGAGACACATGGAGATTAGCGGGGTGTGGGGGGAACAGGGGAGACACGGGGCATGAGCAGGGGGTGGGGGGAAAGTAGGGAGACACGTGGCATGAGCGGGGGTGTTGGGGAAAAGGGGAGACATGGGGCATGAGCGGGGGTGGGAGGAAAAGGAGGGAGATTCGGGACATGAGCAGTGGAGGGGAAAAGGAGGGAGACACGGGGCATGAGCGGGGGGTGGGAGGGAACAGGGGAGGCACTGGGGATGAGCGGGGGTGGGGGGAAAGGAGGGAAACAAGGGGATGAGCGGGGGGTGGGGGGGAACAGTGGTAGACATGTGGCATGAGTGAGGGTTGGGGGAACCAGAGAGACACAGGGCATGAGCAGGGGGTGGGGGGAACAGGGGAGACACATGGGCATGAGCGGGGGGTGGGGGGAACAGGAGAGACAAGGGGCATGAGCGTGGGGTGGGGGGAAAAGGAGGCAGACATGGGGAAAGAGCGGTGGGGGGAACAGGGGAGACACGGGGCATGAGCGGGGCTGGGGGTAACAGGCGAGACACAGGGCATGAGCGAGGGTGGGGGGAACAGGGGAGACACAGGGCATGAGCGGGGGGTGGGGGGAAAAGAGGGAGACACAGGGCATGAGCTGGCGGCGGGGGGACAGGGGAGACACAGGGCATGAGCGGGGGTGGAGGGGAAAAGGAGAGAGACACAGGTCATGAGCGGGGGCTGGGGGGTAACAGGGGAGACACAGGGTATGAGCGGGGGGTGGGGGGAACGGGAGGGAGACACAGGGCCTGAGCGGGGGCTGGGGGGAACAGGGGAGACACGGGGCATGAGCAGGGGGTGGGGGGATAAGGAGGGAGACATGGGGCATGAGCGGGGGTAGGGAGAAAAGGAGAGAGACACAGGGCATGAGTGGTGGGGGGGAAGGAGGGAGACACGGGGCATGAGCGGGGGGTGGGGTTAACGGAGGTAGACATGGTGCAGGAGACTGGGGGGTGGGGGGGAACAAGGGAGACATGGGGCATGAGTGAGGGGTGGGGGAACAGGGGAGACACAGGGCATGAGTGGGGGGGTGGGGGGGAACAGGGGAGACACAGGACATGAGCGGGGGGATGTGGAGGAAAAGGAGGGAGACACAGGACATGAGCGGGTGGGTGGGGGGGACAGGGGAGACACGGGCATGAGTAGGGGCTGGGGGGGAACAGGGGAGACACGGGGCATGAGCATGGGGGTGCGGAGGAAAAGGAGGGAGACACGGGGCATGAGTGGGGGGTGGGGAAAACAGTGAAGACACGGGGCATGAGCGGGTGGTGGGGGAACGGGAGGGAGACACAGGGCATGAGCGGGGGGTGGGGGGTAACAGAGAAGACACAGGGCATGAGCGGGGGAAGGGGGGGAAAAGGAGGGAGACAGGGGGCATGAGCAGTGGGGGGAAAAAGGAGGGATACACGGGGCATGAGTGGGGGTGGGGTGAACGGAGGTTGACACGTGGCATGAGACCGGTGGTGCGGGGGAACAAGGGAGACACGGGCATGAGCGGGGGGTGGGGGGAACAGGGGAGACTAGGGGCATGAGCGGGGGGTGGAGGGGAAAGGAGGTAGACATGGGGCATGAGCGGAGGGTGGGGGGAACAGGGGAGGAGACACGGGGCATGAGCGGGGGCTGGGGGGGAAATGGAGGGAGACATGGGACGTGAGCGGGGGCTGGGGGGGAAATGGAGGTAGAAACAGGACATGAGTGGGGGGTGGGGGGAAAAAGGAGGGAGACACGGGGCATGAGCGGTGGGGTGGGGGGAACGGAGATAGACACGGGGCATGAGCGGGGGGTGGGGGGAGCAAGAGAGAGACACGGGGTATGAGCGGGGGTGGGGGGAACAGGGGAGACACGGGGCATGAGCGGGCGGTGGGGGGGAACAGGGGAGACATGGGGCATGAGTGGGGGTGGGGGGGAAAAGGAGGGAGACACGGGGCATGAGCAGGGGTGGGGGGAACAAGAGAGAGACACGGGGCATGAGCAGGGGGAGGGGGGAACAAGAGAGACACTGGGCATGAGCGGGGGGTGGCGGGAACAGGGGAGACACAGGGCATGAGCGGGGGGTGGGGGGGAAAGAAGGGAGACATGGGGCATGAGCGGGGGTGGGGGGGAAAAGGAGGGAGACACAGGGCATGAGCGGGGGTGACAGGGGAGACACAGGGCATGAGAGGGGGCTGGGGGGAACAGGGGAGACACGGAGCATGAGCGGGGGGTGGGGGGAAAGGAGGGAGACATGGGGCATGAGCAGGGGGTGGGGGGAACGGAAGGGAGACACAGGTTTGAGCGGGGGTGGGGGTAACAGGGGCGACACGGGGCATGAGCAGGGGGTGGGGGAAACAGGGGAGACACGGGGCATGAGCAGGGGGTGGGGGGCAACAAGGGAGACACAGGGCATGAGCGGGGGTGGCTGGAAAAGGAGGGAGACAAGGAGCACAAGCTGGGGTTGGGGGGAACAGGTGAGACACAGGGCATGAGCGGGGGGTGGTGGGGAATGGGAGGGAGACACGGGGCATGAGCGAGGGTTGGGCGAACAAGAGAGACACAGGTCATGAGCAGGGGGTGGGGGGAACAAGGGAGACAAGGGCATGAGCGGGGGTGGAGGGAACAGGGGAGACATGTGGGCATGAGCGGGGGTGGGGGGAACAGGGGAGACAAGGGGCATGAGCGGGGGGTTGGGGGTAAAAGGAGGGAGACATGAGGCAAGAGCGGTGGGGGGGAACAGGGGAGACATGGGGCATGAGCGGGGGGTGGGGGGAATGGGAGGGAGACACAGGGCATGAGCGGGGCTGGGGGTAACAGGGGAGACACAGGGCATGAGCAAGGGTGGGGGGAACAGGGGAGACACAGGGCATGAGTGCGGGGTGGGGGGAAAAGGAGGGAGACACAGGGCATGAGCTGGAGGTGGGAGGAACAGGGGAGACACGGGGCATGAGCGGGGGTGGAGGGGAAAAGTAGGGAGACACAGGGCATGAGCGGGGGCTGGGGGGTAACAGGGGAGACACGGGGCATGAGCTGGGGGTGGGGGGAATGTGAGGGAGACACAGGGCATGAGCGGGGCTGGAGGGTAACAGGGGAGACATGGGGCAAGAGCGGGGGGTGGGGGGAACAGGGGAGACACGGGGCATGAGCAGGGGGTAGGGAGAAAAGGAGGGAGACACGGGGCATGAGCGGTGGGGGGAAAAGAAGGGAGACACGGGGCATGAGTGGGGGGTGGGGTGAACGGAGGTAGACACGGGGCATGAGACCGGGGGGTGGGGGGGAACAAGGGAGACATGGGGCATGAGCGAGGGGTGGGGGAACAGGGGAGACACGGGGCATGAGTGGGGGGGTGGGGGGGAACAGGGGAGACACGGGACATGAGCGGCGGGGTGTGTAGGAAAAGGAGGGAGACACGGGGCATGAGCGGGGGGGTGGGGGGGACAGGGGAGACACGGGACGTGAGCTGGGGCTGGGGGGAAATGGAGGGAGACACGGGACATGAGCGGGCGGTGGGGGGGAAAGGAGGGATACACGGGGCATGAGCGGGGGGTGGAGGGAACAGAGGTAGACACGGGGCATGAGCGGGGGGAACAAGAGAGAGACACAGGGTATGAGCGGGGGGTGGGGGGAACAGGGGAGACACGGGGCATGAGCGGGCGGTGGGGGGGAACAGGGGAGACATGGGGCATGAGCGGGGGGTGAGGGGGAAAAGGAGGGAGAGACAGGGCATGAGAGGGGGTGTGGGGACAAGAGAGAGACACCGGCTATGAGCGGGGGATGGGGGGAACAGTAGGGAGACACAGGGCATGAGAGGGGGTTGGGGGAACAGGGGAGACACAGGGCATGAGCGGGTGTGGGCGTGAGAAAAGTTTTTTATCATTATGTCTATGGGAAAAAAATAAGTTTTGGGACCCCCCTATAACTTTGCCCCCCCTGGACCAAACCTCACCAAATTTTCAGAGTGGGCCATATACTTTTTTTGCAAAGTTTGGTGAGGATTCGTCCAGGGGGAGCGAAGTTATAAGCCGCCCAAAAAGTGCTCTTTTTATGGAAACAGCAACTTAACCATAACTACTACCGTGGCCATGTAATATATATGTATCTCCATTGAACTGCCAGTTAATGAGGAGCACTCCCCAACACAAATTACAACAATCCTCCGGAATCCATTAGTTTCATACTTCCTTTATTTCTTCATTAAAGTGCAAATTCACAGCAATCCATAAAAACCAAACAAATGTGGCTCTCCCATCGTGTTCTGCCCAGAATTAGCAGCGTTTACGTGTTTCGCATTTTATTTACCGCTTGATCACAACAAATGACCCACACACAAGTGCAAGTTAAAATACAAGATGTGACGTCCGAGTGAAAATAGAAAGAGGACGGGTTTGGTATTCTCATGAAATCAATGTCAGCCTTCTTTGACTTGGTTACATATAGTAAATGTCTTATAAATATATATATCTCAATGAAAAACCTTTGTTAAAGGGACATTATGGTTACAGGTAAAACCGAAAAACCTCAGAAATGTGCCAGTTATGGTAAGCTAAGCCACCATAACTCACGTCACCGCCGTGCACTGCTAAGACTAACACCCAGGACATCAAAGATGACATCATAATTGTCACAGCTATTGCCATCCCTCCTCCCCAACAGCCACCAGCTGGAGGACCTACACAACAACAAAAAGTGCAGTACTTCTAAAGACAATGAAGATGACCAAGAAGATGAGGTAGAGGAAGTGCCTACCTCTAGAACCCAGAAAGAATCATGGGTGGAGCAGTTCTTTACTACAGTTGGGAATGTACCAAAGGCTAAAGCTACCAAATTGAAATGCACTGGAACTCTGTAATCATTCACGACTATCTCGACAGTACTCTTATGGGACCACCTCCATGCGCTTTTGTTCCTTTCTTAGCAAGTAGTAGGCTGTCTTCCTCCACCTCATCTCCCTCAACAAATACTGTAACCACACAGCCTACTTCTGTGGGACACAAGATCCCACCAGCTACCTTGCAAGCAGTAAAATAGGCTGTTGATCCATATCTTTCAAAGACAACATTGCTCTGCATATACTACAACACACCACTCTTCAAGGGGAAGCAATTTCGAAGTGATGTCGAATCTGTAATCAAGGAGCATGAGAAACACTGCGCCCTACCTTAGAAGTAACACACGCACAACGTCTTCCACTGCCCACATGCCCGTCCATATTAGTGCTTGGTGCATCTTCTCTCATTTACCTCCCCACCATATGTTCAAACCTCTCCTGCAAAACATCAAAAAACAACAAAAGAAAGGTCCCTTTAGGAACCAACCTTCACAATAAAAAAATACAACAACAAAAAATATTATAGATGGTGCTAAAAAAAGGATGTTTCTTCCTACACCGGGGTGCCCCGCTTTCAGAAGGAAAATCCTTTTCCAAGATTGCCACCATGGAAAGGGAAGGCGGGGCTCCATACAGATCCCCTCCTCCCTTGCCATGGAAGCCTGCAGAAGGCGAAGCGAGAACCCTATGACCATATTACCAGAAGCACATTTTTCCCTTTCAAACCTATCCCACTTTCAAATAACTTTACCACATAGATGCTCCCAGGTGGACATGCCACTTTAACCCCATTTGTCATCCCTTGTGGTCATGGCCAGTAGCCAGATTGTCCAGGGCATGACCTTCTGCCATGACCCAGACAATATGGACACTGCCGATGGCCACAGGCTATACCTCAGCCACCAAAGGCATATCACTATTTTTTGTACCTACATTATGACACTTGTAAAAAATAAAACACGGGCACATTCGCAAAACCACCAGTTTGCTGGAAATCCACCCATGTTTTATTTTTTCAAAAGTGTCAAAAGCATGCATTTGCAATAGTCATATAACTTATAACTTAACAAAATCCATTCAGACTTTACACAGACATTCAAGGTTGGGTCTATAATCTTTCTGAAAACTTTTGTTTGCATTCGTCCACATTCGTCAAACCGCAACAAAGTTATAAGCCATATAAAAATGTTGCGACCCCTCCTCTTATTTAGCCCCTTCTTGAAAAAAATCCCACCAAACTTTAAAAATACATGTATATTGAGATCTGACATTTATAAGCCTTTACAATATTTTGGGACCTCCTCCAATGTTGGCCCCTCTTGACAGAATCCCACCGAACTTTGCAAAAACATTTATATCTAGATTTAAAATCATTATGTGCAATTTTGTGCAGATATTTTCAAATGGCACCATATTTATAAGCCTTTACATTATTTGGGACCACCCCTCTAATTTTGTTCCCTCTTGACAAAACAGCTCCACACTTTCCACAACCATTTAGAATCAGGTTTCGAATGACATCCCAATATTTCCTGCAGTTTAATTGAGTGGTGCCAAAGTTATCTGCCATGCAAAAACTGCTTTTCAACAAGCTAGTAATGCAGAAATAGGCATAGATGTCCCTGACCGTCTGATGTGTCTGCGAACATCACAGAACTGTATTCGAACATCTGGACTGTTCCCGGACTTCGCGGATGAAAAATGCCTGTTTTTTGGCTTCCTACGGCCATATCCCATCACATCCTCTTCACCACCACCACCCCAGAGATTGTTTAATGAGTTTGAGAAGTGCAATGTTCTGTTTTTTAATAGGTTTTTACCGTGATATCCGATGACACCGGCGGATTACCACAAATCCAACATTGCAGGCATTTCCAAAAATCTGACGCATTTCCCACTTTTCCCCATCCAATCAGCGTGTGCGCCCAATGTCTGCAGACCTCGTGTCACCTTCTGAGCCAATCAGAGACCCGTCCGCAGGCCGAACAGGCAAGTGAGTCTGCTGACCGAACCCAGATAGCACTAATTATTTGTACATACCTTTGGGCTGTTTTTTAAAAACTACTGGACGGATTTACACCAAATTTACAAAAGCAAGCTTTTGGGACCAAGCCACTGTTCCTGCCACATATTTGGTGAAATTCCATCCAGCGGTTTGGGCTATAGGCATGAGCAATTTTTTTTTTTAACATTGCGTTTATGGAAAACAATTAAATATTGGGACCCCTTACAACTTTGCCCCTCCTTGATGAAACTTCACCAAACTTGTCAAAAATATTCAGAGTAGGCCATGTTCTCTTCTGCCAATGTTTTGTAAGGATCCGTCCAGGGGGAGCAACGTTATAAGCCACCCAAAAAGTGCTCTTCCTATGAGTTGAGCAACTTAACCATAACTTCAGGGCCGCTACCGCAGGCCATGTAATGCGTACACTCGTATACTTGATTTAATTTAGGGATTTGAAATAAAGTTATCAACAGAAGCTAATCTGTTTAACCAAGAAATTCAACTCTTCTTTTGAGCTGAACAGCAGGGGCTAATCAATGTCCCCACATGCTTCCTGCAGTACAAGAACACCAGTTTATCTGGACACAAACGCTACATTACAAGGAGCAATGGGCATCTGGTTTTGTTGCAATGAGAACACACTCAATATTTTAATTGTGCAGGTGCAAATACTCGGTTATCAGGTTAGTGTATTCCCATTAGTTTTTACAAAATCATCCTATGGAAGACCACAAATTTAACAACAGAACATTGGTGCCTAATTCACAATGTGCCTTTACATTATTTGGGACCACCCCTCTAATTTTGTTCCATCTTGACAAAACAGCTCCACACTTTCCACAACCATTTAGAATCAGGTTTCGAATGACATCCCAATATTTCCTGCAGTTTAATTGAGTGGTGCCAAAGTTATAAGCCATGCAAAAACTGCTTTTCAACAAGTTAGTAATGCAGAAATAGGCATAGATGTCCCCGACCGTCTGATGTGTCTGCGAACATCACAGAACTGTATTTGAACACCTGGACTGTTCCCGGACTTCGCGGATGAAAAATGCCTGTTTTTTGGCTTCCTACGGCCATATCCCATCACATCCTCTTCACCACCACCTCCCCAGAGATTGTTTAATGAGTTTGAGAAGTGCAATGTTCTGTGTGAACAGTCATGTAAAATAAATGATTAAAAGAGCAATGTTTAATTAATCCACTACATAATCAGAAAACCTGTTGTGTAGGAAAACATTATTAGTGGCGCTATTAAAGAACATCACAACTAGTAAACAGCTGCTTAGTTAATCCACTACATCTAAACACCTTTATCATAAGCAAATGCTATTCGTAGCAAAACACTAGAGTAAAACTAATAAACACAGCCAGACTGGAAGAACACGTTCCTCTTCAACTAACTTCAATAACTTCTAACTCTAGAATAAGACCTCGTACATGAAAAGTAACGTATATCAAAACAATAGAGGTACACCCAGGGCAAACCTATGTACCAATATGCTAAAAAATATCCTAGTTATAATCCACATTTTACAAGGGTGCCTCTGGCATGTCTGTCAACAACGCAATGGTAGTACTCGTTGTATGCACCAAAGTCACAGCCACAGAGGAAATCCTAATCATGTGTCGATCATGTATGCCCCTATTTTCTGCATGGCATCATTGAAATAAAAAACAAACCGTTTTGTTATTACTAAATGCAGCTACTGTTAGACACATCACTTATCAAAATGTTCGTTGAAAGCCCTAGTGCAAAAAAATATATACTTATTGAGAGAGCAGGAGACAGAACAGAACAAAGCAAGCAATTACAAAAACACAAAAGCAAAGGACGCTAACTAATAATTACTTCAGAAGATGGAAAATACACAAACACATTAAAAAGCACAGTACAGTAATATACTTTAGAAAATCGTCAAACAATGTCAGACAATATAAATTAATTGGTTGTTTACAAGAAGATGTAGCAGAATTAATGCTCACTGCCGATCAATCAAACAGACTAAACAAAATAAACCATTCTCAGGTTCGAAGGAAAAAAAAGCGAGTAAGAGCCACTAAGGATGGGTTAAGGAACATGTTTCTGCACTTTAAATATGATTCGACATTGCTCCGCATTTGCAAGGAATTATAGTATACCTTTATCCTAGGTGCAAGACAATTACATGAACTTTGGTGCTGATAATAGCAGTGCAGAATGTCTGCCTAAATATAAGATGTGTATTTTGTTCACAGGAAGTGGTATTTACTTCTATGGGGCAGTACAAGAAGAACCAAGCGTTTTCCGTGAGCTAATTGCAGAGAGCTAACATTAAGTGATTGAGGCATAATTCACCTACATGAGAATTACATTTGTTAGTATTTAGTAAAAGAAAAGAGTGTTAAAATAAACGTATCTAGCTCTGACCTGTTTATTGATCTGGTGGTCCTTTAGAAGAGAATATGGAATGTAAGGACGTCAATACCTCTTGCGACTTGAAAACATATTGGAATATATGTATCCCTAACCAATCCAGGTGTGTCTATGACACAAGGCAATATCCAAGACTGTGGGCCTCATTCCGAGTCCGGCGGTAGGTGTGCTGGAAAAACCGTCAGGCTGCCGCCGGACCCGAAATACCATTCTGCCTCTGTGATTGCCGGAATCACAGGGGCATTACAACCCCCGGTGACCCAGTAATTCCGCAGGTGGATTTCCGTAAATCACCAGTCCCATAGGACTCCATGGGGATGATTACAATGGAAACACTGTTTCTGTCTATGACGGAGCCCGTGTTTCCATTTCCACCTGCAGGCAGGGGGCGTTACTCCCGCCAGGTCAGACCTGGCGGAAATGACATCTCCCGCCTGTAGAACTCTGAATCAGCCGGTCCGTAAACAACACTTGCAGCGGATGTACTGCCACCATTGTTTCCGGAACCGGCAGGGTTATAATGAGGCCCTATGATTATACCAATGCACCTTAAAAATATGACATACCTAAGGGAGCCTCTTTTTGCCCAGTTTCTTTACTTGTATACATGGACTCACATAAAGTCCCCATTTAAATAGAGTAAAACTGGAAAAGAATAAATGGCAAGTGGGAGCAATTTACAGATCTATTTCTTCAAAATATAAAAGGATAATGTCATCAAACAGCTCTCGTACAGGGAAATGTACCTGAGCGTGAATGGCGGCTTCCCAACTGCTTCCCAACAGTGGTGTTGGATTAGAGTTATACAAAACTTTGAGAGACTAGAGGGAATATTTATCTGGACCTCTTTAAAACAACCCTCAAAAAGTCAAAAGACTAAACATAACACACTAATGCTTAAAGGGTCCCTTGTTTCTCCAGTACCTTATTCTGACTCAGTCATGTATGCTGTTTTACTCATTAAATTACAACATACTCTTTCCAACAAGTTGTTTTAATCAAAAATATCAATTTATTTACTTTCAATAAAAACATCAATAAAAATACATTCATCATTTTTTCTAAAACAACATATTGCACTTTTTTCTAACACCAGTTATTGCACATTTACCACTAATTTTGGCACTATTACCCCAAGAAAAACATACATAACACTCTGTTACCTAATACCTAGATTCACTGTTAATTAGTTCCTCAAAAAGGACAAGTTTTTCAGTTAGCAGTTTGTTTTTTTATCCTTACCTATCCTAACAGGGTACTCTATATTCCCAATACAACGTTCTATTCATTCATACTTCTGTCATCCATACATCCTATCGTTCTACAATCCACACTACCCTATCCGATTAGAGGTGCCATGTGTAGCAGTCATAACTGTGTGTGCTCCTAGATTCCGAGATTCATGAGCTGAATACACCTACCATGCTGACTGTGATATTTGATTTGTTGCTTCCAAAGTCAATGGCCTCATTAGGACCCTGGCGGACCCGTAATGAACGGTGTTGGTACGGGACCGGTTACATTCACTATCGGCTTCCCTATTACGAAGACTCCTGCAGGACCCGCTAAGGAACGCCTGGTCAAGCCAGGCATCCTTAGCAGGTCCTGCAAGCAGTTCAGGATTCTAACAACGGGCCCGTCATTAACGGGTCTGTTGTTACCATCCTCCCCATTCCCATTGAGCCTTATGGGGGCTCAAATGGGAATGGGGATGTACCGGGTCCAGGTCCCACGAAAGGGATTTACCGGGCCCTCCAAGGTCGGAATGACACGGTAAGTCCCCTTTTGCGGAACCCGGACCTGGTACCCGGTATGGAGGTAGCCATGCCACTTTTAGCAGCATGGCTTCTTCCATACTCGTAATGAGGCCCAATGTATGTATGTGAACAATGGTAGATGTGAGTAGATTACATGTTTGTAGTTGCAGGTGTTAGATATCTTTGTCATGCACATCAGTTGCTTAGCTGCTCCCTTGCTTTGCAATACATGCATGTTGGTTGACTTTGGGTATGGTTTATTGGCATTGAGTTGAGGAGGAGCAATGTGGTCTCTGCTCATTCACTGGCCCACACACCTCACATGTGGTCTCTATCACCTGTACTTTCCGTGAGCAAAGTGTAGCTGCAGCTACAAAATGGTTGGCTGATGTTGAGTGTGATCCAAGGGGATGCCATGCAAGAGGTGACTTCCTTGGATACACCACCAATGCTTCCAAGAGATCATTTTGGTGGAGGATGTCTGCCAGGTGTGGTTCATAGAAAACACAGGCCTGCAGAGTCATGGAATGTACAAGTTCAACAGTAAACTGGGCCAAGGGTGTCGAGGCACTGGTCAGTGGGGGTATTGGGACGAGGGCAGACACGTGGGTGCCACCTTGGGTTCAGGATTCGGGTTGGGGCACAGGTCAGTTTGGGTACTGGGATGAGGGCAGACTTGTGGGTGCTGTCTTGATTTCGGGGTTTGGGGTTTGGTGCACTGATTAGTGTGGGTACTAGGATGAGGGCTGACTCATGGGTACCACCTTGGATTCAGGGTTTGGGGAACTGGTCAGTTGGGGTACTGGGATAAGGGCAAACTTGTGGCTGCCACCTTGGTTTAGGGTTTTGGGGGTCGGGGCACAGGTCATTGTGGGCACTGGGATGAGGGCAGACTAGTGGGTGCTGCCTTGGGTTCAGGATTCCGGCGGTTGCAGCACTGATCAGTGGGGATACTGGTATGAGGGTGGACTTGTGGGTGATGCCTAGGGTTTGGAATTTGGGGATGGGCGCACTGGTCAGTGGGGGTACTTGGACGAGGACGACTTGTGGGTGCCAACTTGGGTTTGGGGTTTGGGGGTTGGGGCACAGATCAATACGGGTACTGTGACCAGGGTTGACTTCTGGGTGCCACCTTGGGTTTGGGGTTTGGGGGTTGGGGCACTGATCAGCGGGCATACTGGGATGAGGGCAGACTTCTGGGTGCCACCTTGGGTTCTGGGTTTGGGGGGTTGGGGCACTGGTCAGTGGGGGTACTGGGACAAGGACAGACTTGTGGGTGCAGCCTTAAATTAGGGGTATAGGTCTAGTTCAGTGGGGATACGCGGGTGCTGTCTTAAGTTAGGGTTGCCGAGGCACAGTTTAGTGGGGGTACAGGGGTGCTGCCTTAAGTTAGGGGGCTGAGGCGCAGGTTAGTAGGGGTATGTGGGGGCTGCCTTAAGTTTGGGTTGCCAAGGTGCAGTTTAGTGGTTGTACACAGATTCTACCTTAAATTAGGTGGCTGAGGTGAATTTTAGTGGGGATGCTGGGATGAGGACTTGTTTGTCGCAGGAGTGGAGTGGAAGTAATGGTGATTGGTGATTGGTGATTGCCAATAAGTAATTTTTGATTACTTTTTTCCATGGGTCAAGTGCAAAGGTTGTTCGATGTCGTGAGTTCTGTTTGTGATAGGGACATGTTGTGGACATTCCGGGAGCTACTCATTACTCTTTGCGCTGCAGCTTTCTTCAGGCATTTAATTCCATGAATTGGCACGCAGCACTATTTTTTCATCCATGCAATGTTCTTTCTCATACTAACTACTTTGTGTGGACTCATTGCTTATTTTGTAAATTAGATCCTATATCTCTCTTTATGAATTCTTATATTTTTACAATTGCATACATCACCTAATACTAAAGTTCAATTACAATACGTGGTATTCGTATAAACTTTAATGCGATTTGTTTTCGTTACTTTGACAATGTGCCTAAAACAAGCTAGTGGCAGCGGTGATATTTTTACAATGTTGTGTTATAGTATGTGTGTATTTTTGCATTTACCATGAATGGCTACTAAAGTTGCCTAGCACCATAATATCGCTATGTCACGAGATTTTATCACTTGGTGAGATAAATTACTGGTTGTGTACCTTCAAAAGTCTTGAAGTTCAATAGAGGGAGGAGGATATTATATACTTTGGCTTAAGTACAGCACCTTTTGTGGTGGGAGAAAATATGTGTTGGTTGTGTATAAAATGTGTTATCATTCTTTGGAGGTGAGACAGTTCAACCATTGTCTGTAACTAAGTTTGCCATCTTTTCATGTTCAAACAAAATGTGTTGTTGTCAAAGAAATAGTGACTAGCATTAGGGAGAACATCCAAGTGATTATCTACCATGACATAAACCCATGCAACATGTATTGACAGTAAGGAAAATAAAATAAAGTATTGTTTTGAGGCAGGTTGGAGATTGCATCCAGTTTCTGTAACTCAGAGACTTATGTTTTTAGCAAGAAAAAACACTAGATGTCCACATTTAATAAATGCTATACTATTTTGAGAAAGGATCGTTTTGTGGCAAGACAAAATACTGGTTGAAAAGAAAAAGAAAATGATATGGACTTTTGCATTTACCACGAGTGGCTACTAAACTTGGGGAGCACTGTAATATCACTGTGCCATGAGATTTCTTCACTTGTTCATTGCCAATATTGTTCTTTGGCCTTCTTCCTGCCTTCTCTGGTCAGGAGATATCTTTTCCAGTGAAGGCTTTGGCTTTCATAGACTAGCAGGTGTTGTGTGTGTGAGCCAGAGGATGATGTTGATACTGTCTAGTTCCAATCTCATCCTCTGGTGCCTTAAAGTCTGTCACTGGGAATATGTGATGATGAGTGGTTTTCTAGGATTGAATATCCCAGGCTATTTGAAATGCACAGATCCTTGCCTTTGGTGGGCTTGGGCTTCGTCCCAACCTGAATATTTGATAAAAGGAGTGCTCCTGCAACTCTTAAGCATATCACTGTTGAAGCAAAGAATTATACAAGGAACAGCCAACTAACGACCCAAAGATGACCTCTGCTGCTGACCAGTATCAACTGTTCTCCCAGTGAGGTATGACTGCCCTGTTCTGATCTCAAGACCTTCATCAGTGATTTGATCCCTGCACTGGTGGAAACAACCAGTCTCGATCCCTGCTCGAGGACAGTGAACTCAGAAGTGTCCCTGGACCAAACACTGGACTGACCATCTCTCTCCCGGGCTATCTCGCTGCTGCCATCACCATTCTTAGCAGAGGCTTGGAACTTTTCAGATCCTCAGTTTATGGTGGAAGTCACCTGCATCTGCCTTTTTTAGCCACCACACTCCAAGGGAAGCTGTACTGCAGCTGCTCCTGTATTCACTGATGTATGATCTTCTGATGCCGCCTGACTGTGGTGACTCTCATCGGAACACACCTTCTTCAAACCTGTGAAGTGTCATGAGAGCGTCTGCACTCCAGAACTCTTCATCTTTCATTGTTTTGGGCCTTCTACTGGAAGCTGACAGGAACTGATTCCTGTGCAACGCTACTGACCAAACTAAACCTGATGTCAAAAGTGACCGCTCGCTGCACCTGCAACCTGTAGCCCTTCCTCAACTGGGCCAAGTACAGATTATTGTGTTCCCAACAGATTTTGGAACACCAACAGTAGTCTCTGGAAGAATCGGAGGTAGTGGAGTAAGTTAGCATACCTGTTTCTGTATCCCCCTTTCCTCCATAGGGTTGAAATTGTGACCTTTACTCTATTTGACCTGACCTCTGGTGGTGGAACCTGTATTAAGGACCCTTCCCAAGGCCTGCCCTGTGTAGGATTGAGTTCAGTGCTCATCTGAACTTTACTGAACTTTAATTTAACTTTGAGAACTTGCTATATTGACCACCAGAGCCCACTTCACTCTTTTCTATATAAACTTACCTGAAGACATCATATTGGCATGATTGTATTCTGCAGATTTGTCTTGTTGACTTCGCCATTAGTGGAGCCTGCTCTTTGAACTACTTGCAGAATGTGTGAATATCTCTTTAAGAACGCTCGCATAAAAGCTTCCCTGGAAGCGAATCATGCAAAGTGTGCCAAGTGATTGGCGCGATCGGTGAGGAGGACTAGAGGCACCACTGACCGGTCCAAGAGACCATGAGGTAATTCATCCCTGTTTACATTGGGCCTCATTACGAGCATGGAGGTAATCAAAAAAGGAAGGCAGAATGGTAATACCGGCATTGAATACCGATCCAGGCCATTACGAGCCGTAAAAACCGGCATTACCACCACCGCCTGTACTGTGCCCCTTCTTACTGGCATGCTGCTAACAGGAGGACATCACAAGTAATGCAGGCATGCACCTACCGGCATCCCAAAGGCAGTAAATAGGGCCTGGACAATGTTGGTACTACAGGCATCGCGGATCACCCGTAAATAGCAACCTGTTGTGTACCCAACTGCCACAGGTGCACACAATCACCACAGGTGGAGGCAATGGAGCCTGTCCCAGCACAAAAGGAGCACACCCACACACCACACCCCTTCCTTCACCAAAATGATCCCACTTGCTGTTGCAATCCTGGGACTGGAGGACATGCCTGTACTGCTACACCAGCAACACAGCAACTACAACAACAACAACAGGCAGCACAGAGGAGACACAGGAGGAGAAGGACGGTGAGACAGGCCAGCAAGTCCCTCCAGTGCAGCCAGTGGTACCATGTAGGCAGCCACCAATCCCTCGCATCAGAGCCAGTGCATTCAGCCTAACCCCTGTGCAGATCCACACCCTGTACTGGTTGGACCGGGACACCATCACCACCATAGTGGACATGATACACGACGACATCGTCAGCCTAATAGAAATCCGCACTGCCATCCCCCCTCTACTGAAGGTAGTGTCTGTGCTCCACTTCCTGGCCACAGGCACCTACCAGCATACAGTGGGCCAGCTGCATGGCATATCACAACCTCTCTTTTAACGCATGCTGACCCAAGTGCTGGATGCCCTCCTGAAGCACGCAAGCATCCACATATCCCTACCACGGACTGGCCAGGAGCTCGCTGACACTAAAGTTGGCTTCCATGCACTGGCAGACATGCCCAATTGCATTGGTGCCCTCGACTGCACCCATGTAGAATTGATGGTCCCTCATGCCATTGAGGTGGTGTACCGCAATCGTACGCAATACTACTCCATCAATGTGCAGATGGTATGTGACTCCAGCAAGATGATCACAAATTGGTGTGCCCGATATCCCAGATCCACATATGATGGCATGGTGCTGCATAACTCCTCGCTACCCCGCTACATGGAGCGACATGCCTGGCTGCTCGGTAAATTGCCTGACAGGCCCATGGCAGTGCAGTGGGAGGGGATGCATACTCCACCTGGGTGAGATTGGGGTGGGGGATGCATACTCCACCTGGGTGAGATTGGGGGGATGCATACTCCTCCTGGGTAAGATTTGGGGGGATGCGCTCTCTACCTGGGTGATATTGGGCGGGAGGGTGCATACTCCACCTGGGTGAGATTGGGGGGGATGCATACTCCACCTGGGTGAGATTGGGCGGGATGCATACTCCACCTGGGTGAGATTGGGGGGTGCATACTCCACCTGGGTGAGATTGGGGGGATGCATACTCCACCTGGGTGAGATTGGGGGGATGCATACTCCACTTGGGTGAGATAGTGGGGATGCATACTCCACCTGGGTGAGATTGGGGGGTGCATACTCCACCTTGGTGAGATTGGGTGGTGAGTGGACAATGCACATATAGCTAAACACTGTGGCCCTGAACATCCCAACCTGAACATGACTCATCAATGCCATACATAAGACCAATGCTGCACAGCAATGACAATATACCAGACGTACAAGCAGGCCACATCCCTCAACGCGTCGACTGCACATCTAATTAGCATACCCTCTGTGACACAATCCAGCAACATACAGTAGGTATGCGTAACGGACATAACTGCAGCAAAGCACAACACTTGACATGCAGCCTTGAGTGGTAACAAAGAGTTTCCACCAAGGGTATACACTGATTGTAACTTGCCCACCACCACAGTCTCACAGCATGCCACCATGGGAATGTCAAGCGATGGATGAAAAAACATGATTACACCTGTGGCAATGCCGCTAGTGGAAATACATACTGGGCCTCATTACGACCCTGGCGGTAAGTTACCGCCAGGGCCGTGACTTTACCGCCATGGTGCTAACTACGTTAACGCCATGGCGGTAAGGGGATTTACCGCCCCATTCCGACCTTGGCGGGGCGGTAAATCCCCAATCCCCATTTACCCTTCCCCATTCCCATTTTTGCCCCATAGGGCATAATGGGAGTGGGGAAGGCGTTAATTACGCCACCGTAAATTACGGTGGCGTAATTAACACCAAGTTCCCTTACCGCCATGGTTTTTTACACCCGCTAAAAGCAGGTGTAAAAACCGCCATGGCGGAAAGGGAACTCGTAATTGGCGGTAAGGGGTCGGCGCAGCTAACGCTGGCGCTAACCCCTTACCGCCAGGGTCGTAATGAGGCCCACAGAGTGCTATCCATCACCAATATGGGTGCAAAAAAACATCAGCATGCAAGTGAACACCCTGCATCATCTGGACAACACAATCCACACTTGCAGACCATAGTACAGCACACAATGCGTCACATTAACCTGTGTGCATACATCCAGGGACATGTGCATGTCAACACCAAATAGCTGCAGCCATGGTAGTGATTTCGAAAGGTGGCAGGTCAGATATTGACTCACACATACCTCATTGTGCTCACATGCAGGTGATGATGGCTATCCCTTGAAGCCGTGGCTACTTACCCCTGTACGGAACCTGCAGAACAGGCATGAAGAGGAGTACAATCGGGTTCATACCCGTACCCGTGTTGTGATCGAGCAGACCTTTGGCCTGTTGAAGGCACGGGTCCGCTGCCTCAGCAGGTCTGGTGGAGCACTCCTTTACAGGCTTGAGAAGGTGGGAAAGTTCACCATGGTCTCTGCCATACTGCACAACATGTGCATCTGGCAAAATGTACCACTGCCACATGACATTGACCTGCATGCACCGGGTGAGGATGATGATGATGATGGAGGAGATGCAGCACCCCTGCCAGTTTGCGATGCACAACTCTTCTGTGGCAGTGTCGTCGGGTGGTGTCTCACTTGTAATTTCCATCTCCGGTGGCCTGCCCTGTACTGCTGGTGTGGCAATCTGGGCGTTGGTATTGCCCTGGAGGTGGAAGGTACTGTGCCTTCTCAGCTGGCCCTGGATCCCTTGGAGGATGTCGTGGCCTGTGCGGCAGGCTCCTGGCCTTCACTGTCTGCATCTGTGCTGTGAGAGAACAAGAGATGCAGGGCATCAGTGATGGTGGTATGTGCAAGATGCATAAATTGGTGTTGTTCAGTAGTTCACGTTTCATGCATTGCATTCTTGTAGGTGTGACACACAGGGTACTTGTAATGGGGGGGCCCTATTGGCATACGTCATGGACTCTCCTTTCTGGACTGATGTGTACTATGTGGCATACCGTTGTATTGCGGTTTGCGTGATGTGTGACATGTGATTTCTTCCTGGGTGTTGGGTGTCTGTTGGTAATGGGATTGGCATGCAGCATGCATATCATTGTGCCAGGGTTTGGGCCACTATCTGGACATGGATCTGTATATGTGTGTACGATGGACCATGCATTGACTTGGTTCACTTTCACATCTGTTGTGCTGCATCATGCTTTGGTTCTCTGTGGTGTGTGGGGACACTCACCCCCATCTGCCGATGACAGCACACCCGCCTCCATGTCTCCGAATCGCTCGATTGACTCCATATTGATCGTGGTGCTACATGTCTCCTCCCATCTTGACATTTTGGTGGGAGAGTGGTCACCGCCGCCTGTTGCCATGGCCTCCATGCGGTTGGCAGAAAGGATGTTCCGTACACGTAGACGTAGATCATCCCACCTCTTTTTCACATCCTTCACGTGTGGGTGGTGTTGCCAACCACAGTTACCTTCCTCGCCACCTCCTCCCATATTTCTTTTTTGCACAGTTGGGCTGCGTGCTTTAGGTCATTAGCAAAGACCTCATCAGCATGGGCCACCAGCGTGTCCGCTAACATATTGAGCTCCTCGTTCGAGAACCTCTTCTTCGCAGGTGGGGGTTGGACTTCCTAGTGGCCTTCGACATTCTTTCCTGATTCTGCCTTCTCTCCACTCAGTATCAGTGCTGTGTTCGGAGGATTGCAATGGATTATGTTTTTTAAGATGGCCGCCGGCGCATTTCCCGTTCCGGCGCGATGATGTTACTTCCGGGTCTGGTATTACGAACTCGGTAATTACATATTGGTATTAAGGGGTTGCTCCTGGGCGGAGGCGGTGTCAGCGGGTTCCATGATGCCGCTATCGGGGGTTGTGGGGGTCTTTAGTGGCATGGCGGTGCAGCCATTACCGGCATGGGCCTTTGCGTGTGCTCGCGTATTCAGCCGCTATTTGTGGTGTCAAGGGAACATGGATGCGCTACTAACACCATACCGGTAATGACTGTGTTTTTACCGTGATTCTCGTAGTGAGGCCCATTGTGTATATTTATCAGTGTCTCATAGCCACACAGTGACCAAAGACACCGGCAGTGAGGACCCCGACTGTCTTTACTCTGCAGTGTATTGAGGATTCTGCCTGTGACTGACATTGCCTATTATGCCGGGCAAAATGCAGTGTAAACACACTTATAACCTGAGAAACAGTAAACAATATGTGAAGGCCCAAGTCTCGGGAGCATAGCTCAGGGGCAAGGTGCTCGCCTTGGAAGCAAGATGACGCAGAGCAAAGCAGGTTCAATCCCCAGGTCCGCCCTTAGAAACCTTCGGGTGTGAAGCGCATTATATATAACCAATTACAATTACAGGGATATCAATGGGTGTTAGGCAGAATCCTGTGCAGGTCCCTTGGGGAACACTGCAAAAAGATTAAGACTACAGGAGTAATCAGTAAACCCAATTGGTAGCAGTCTGCACCACCTAGATTTACCTGGTAGCTGTGGCTGAGCAGTCAGACTTCTCTCAAGAAGAGTAGGGCAGTATGCAGAGTATACACAATAGGGCCAAAACACAGTAGAGCAAACAAACACTGACCAGAGCTTTGTATAAAAAGTATATAGTTATTTATTTAAAACACACTTTAGGCAATACACTAGCACTCTCAATGAAAAGTAAGTTAAAACACAGTCAAGTAAGTATACACACCTCCCTTGATAACTACCAGACAAGTCAGGGTTAAAACACAAGTATTTGTTAAGACAGAAGTGAGCGCTTAACCTAGATGGCACTCCAATAGTTTAGGTTGAAAAGGGAGAGAAAAGACAGAGCATAAAATAAAACAGTTCCCAACACTTTTAAGAGTTCAGAGCAAGGGGAGAAAGGCAGGTTATACTGTAGAGCCAAAGTTCATAGGCCAGGCCCACTTTAAATGGAGCAAAGTTAAATGTGCCCAGGATCACACGGTTTAAAGTGCCCTGAAATTCTTGCAGAGTGTTCAAAAGAGGTTGGGGTGATTCAAAAGATATAGTTAGAAGGCCTGGAGCCAACCCAGTTTAGAAACCAAGGATTTAAGCGTCACTTTTAGCAATCTGTAGAAAGGGAGGTCAGGCAGGACCCAAAGGAAGCTCCAGCGAGGGCAGTTGTTCCTGGCAGTGGTTGAAGTTTATGGTTCCGACCAGGGGAGGAGAAGATCTCGTCGAGGAGGAAATGTGGAGTCATTTCACTGAGGAGGAAACGTGGAGTCATTGCACTGCACAGGGATGAAACCAGCCACAGATTTCCTGATTAAAAGGTGCAGTCCTTTTATTTGCGGTCAAAAGTGGTGAGCTTGGCTATCCGGCCGCCGGGGTGCTTGACACGGGCGATTCGACCAAGTGACATCTTTGGAAGCGAAAAAGGGCGAACTGGTTGGTCCTACCAGCTCAAAGGGAGAAGACTCTCCAGCAGAAGATCTTCTCTTGTCGTTAGAAAAGTGGTGAGTTTGTTGCAGCAGGGCTTCACCAGTGGTGTCGTCGGTTGCAGGTGGCTCAGCTTCTTCCCTCTTCGGATTCTTAGGTCCTGTGGTGACTTCTGAAGTTCCAGTCCGAAAGGCCCTGCTTTTATGCAGAAAAACTCCCATTCATCAGCCTAGCTGTCAATCACACATGCTAAGTGGTCAGCCGGGCGGCTCACCACTGGGCTAATCAGAGTAGAGTGCGACTTGGGTTGCTAAGGCAACGCAGTCCAGGGTGCCAATTCCCACCTCCACCCTTCCTGTGGAACCCAGACAGAGTGGCACCATTTGGAGGGCTTCTGTGGAGAAGCCCGCCAAAATAGTGGAACAAAGGGCTCGACCTTGGTCAGAGTTACAGAGACGGACACAAACGCCATTTTAGAATCGAGTTCTGGCAAAAAGACCCAACCGGTGATTTAATATTAAATAAATAAACCGGCGGTATCTTTAACATTGCACCAAAAAGTGGTGCGTTTAAAATCAATGGGAAAATCCCATAGAGAATATTCTGGTGGAATATTTCGTGTACTAACCACTGCCACCAGCCAGAAACTCGACGAGGGGAGACAGGACAGTGCCCCCTCGAAAACAGACCCTGGGGCAATCGAATTACCCCTTACCAGTACTTCCACAATATGATGGTTTGTACTGGTTCTGTTCACAATTTTGGACTAGTAAAGCCAATGGTGACTTTACATGCCCTGGGAGACAGTAGTCAGTCCCAGGGTATCGAGTCTATGTTTGGAGGTCACTGTGACACCCCTGTGGTACTGCACTGAGGGTGCTGTGTACCACACATACAGAAAAACAGATGATACCCTTTGGAGTAAAAAGAAACCCCATAGCCCATAACCACATAACAAGTCAAAGACATACCCCAAATCATGTCTAAGAGTGGGAGTAAAAGAGTCTCACTCTTAGCAGGAGAAAAAAACAAAACCCAAAAATCCAGCAAAGCTGCTGGGGGGCTCACTAGGTTTGGGTAATTAGCCTTATAAGAGAATTCTCCCTAACAATGGGCCATAAATAATGATGGGCATTTTGACCAAAGGAGTAAAGTGGTGTCTAAACACACTATTACGAATGACTTAAATGTTCTTGGTGCTGTGCAGATCACAATGTACTTTAAACCAAATGTCATAGGGAACTGCAAAAAAATTGTTTAGGTAAATGCATCTGCTGAGGCAGCCAAACTATCACAGGCTACAAGTTTGTCTCAACTTGGATCTGCTTTGAATATTACTTGCAAGGACATAGATAACATTGATAACAACTCATTGTTAGATCTCTCTTATTCTATGTGCAAAGCGAATTCGCGCCCACATCTCTTCACGAAAATGAGGTCAGCATTAAAGACATACCTGAACCCACGAGTCAGAGTTCCTCTGAAAAGAACATGAGTTTGAGATTATCCGCCTCGCCCAGAATGTTTATGGCTAATCATTCGGCCGATGAGGTGATTGAACATGTTGACTCTGAAATACAAATCCAAGATGATTCTATTGATCAATCCACTTCTAAATCTATAAATGCTAGTTAACGCCTAAGTGATGATCCGGCTTGGGGAGTTTTAAACTTTGCAATGACATTTCCTTAACTAGTTGGTTACTGAACGATAATGAAGTGAGTGCTAATGCTCCCAATGATACTAATTCATTTCTCAATGACTCAGCAGTGGGCTTTGATGAACAGATGTCCTGCACTTTTGCCTACTATCCCTTCTCAACCTTCGTGTGTGGAGGCTGAAACAGAACATCATCCTCCTCCCCCCTTTAGGTACTGTTGGTGTTTCGAGCTTGGCGGTAGGACTGGATGCCCGAATCCTGTCGATAAAGTACAAAGTCGAGACTGGGGTAAAAAGATACATCAACAGACACAATTTACTCGGGATCTTTTCTAAAATCCCCTCTTTACGCATTCTGAACTCATGAGACTTCGATTTTATTTCACCTGAACGAAGGGGGTCTGGTGGGATGGCCTTTGTACATTGCGTGTTCCCCTTGACTGTGATGTTAATTAGAAACCAAGCTGACTTGCTTGAGTTCCTGGGTTATGAACTGGATAATCCTTGCATACCTCAGCTGACAACGCCCTGTTAAGACCACTGTAAACAGTCATTAACTAAGGTGTTTCCCATAGGCACTGATCGCTGTAAGAAGACAACAGATGAATACAATAACAAAAAAGGGTGGCAATGGCTAAAAATAAGTTGCTACCAGGTATAGAAATTCCTCAGAAGTGAAATTGTGAAGTGATTCCATGTAATTACTGTGGTCACTCGCACTTTACACAAAAGGGGCCATCATTGGATAACATTGCCAAGTCCTCTGTATTTATGCTACAGGAGACATGGCTGATACAAAAGGTTATTATTGATGGATAAGTAATTTACCCGACATTGGCCAAGAGAGGTACAAAGGCTGTCTGTTTGGAGGTCTTATCATTGGGGTAAAACAAGATGTAAAATCCTCGATAATATGGCAGCAAGTTGATAGCGAAAATGTGCTGGCTGTAGAATTGATTCTTAAGAGTGCAATGGGCAACTGCTATATTCTGATTGTTAATGTGTATGAACCTCTCCACCCCCCCACCCCCCAGGCTATAACAGCACTGATAATGTGTTTGAGAACTTCAATATTATCATTACCAATTGGTGTGGGAATGTTGTCACAGATTTGATACTACTAGGTGATGACTTAAATGCCTGGTGTGGGGAATACTCCACCCATGAATCTTACACCATTATAGTAGTAAATAATGTGTTGGTACAGAAGTCAGTTAATGTCAAGGGTAAAAAATGGCTTCAATTTCTGAAACAATAGGATCTAGTAACACTTAATGGGCGTACACCTGGCGATGTTCCTGGTTCAACTACGTGGTATTGTGGGACTAACGTGGCCACTATTGATTACCTATGTTGTAACCCTCAATTGATTGATATTGTCAAAAATGTAACCAGGGACGTCATTTAGGGGTCGCCAGAGGTCGCAGCTGCGACCTCTGAGGTTTCCCTTGCGACCTCTGTGGTCTCCCTTGCGACCTCTGTCTTAAAAAAAAACGTGTTTTTGTTGTTTTGATAATGCAAGCTCCTGGGCTGTGGCCAGCACCGTGTGGCTCTTTACTTCTGGAGTGGCTGGCTTTCTTGTTCAGGCCGCTTTAAAAAGAAGAAGAAAAATAAAAACAGGAATGCCAAAAGTCTAACACTTTCAGCACTGACCCTAAATAAGAAAGAATAGGAATAACAAATAATGTGTCTTTCTGGAATTCTATACAATAATTGCAAGACTCATCAAAGGTTCATTTCAGGCACACTTCCGTCACTTATTTAGTCTGTTCTTAAATGCCTCAACTCAGTCTTTCATCCTTCTGAGGTCGATAAATGAGTACCAACACAGGTTGGGTGATATTGGGTGTACATTTTTTATATATAAAGCACAGAAAGGTCATGTTCCATCGCTTCCCGCGATATCACTTTGGGGTGGGGTCAAATGACATCACTTCCTGTGATGTCATCAGCGGGTCAAGGGTCATGTGATTTCGCTTCCGCTACCCCTGGCATTTTGGTGAAATGACAGCCCTGAATCTAACCATCAGTAAGAACTTGTGGTGATCATGCCACATTAAGTTTGACTCTTTATCCTGACCTACAGGAAAAGCGAGAATACGGCCTTTGTGCACTAGTACCCACTCAAGCTGGAAACTGTGTTGTGTGGTCAGAGAGAAATATTAGAAACGCATGTAAAAACATGGCTCAGACAATATGTAATGTAGACTGTGTCTTGTGCCTGCAAACAGGGGATGAGATGGAAGCATGGTTAAAGAAGTTTGTCTCTGTGAGCGGTAAACCCATGAGGAACATTTTTGTATAATCTGGGAAAACACATGTACGTACCTTTGATACTGAAATTCGAACTCACAAACGAAGGTTGAGAATGAATATTTGCAGATTGAAAAATTAGGGAGAAGCAAATCAAGGTATCTTAAGTGAAATATATAAAATGAAAAAGCAATATAAAACTTAGTTAAAACATAGGAAATGTATGGGCATAACTGCTAATGGGCAAAAGATGATTGGCGGCCTTAAAAACCAGATCTCCAAACAAGTGTGCCGTATTCTCAATATAGCAAGACCTCCGACAGACAGATCTTTTATTAACCGCATTTCTTAGAGTCTGTGGTTTACTTTAATTGAGGATAAAATGAGGAAGTGTGCCATAAATGACACATTCAATCTAAAATAGAAAATTGGCCTATGTCCTTCAACATCTTCTCTGATATGATGATCCATCTAACCAAATTAAAAATCGTGTGTGCCCCTGGGGCCCAACGGTCTTTCTGCGACAGTGCTCAAAAGTGATTGTGAATTATGGGCGGTTATTCTCTGTGATTTGTTTTCAAAGGTCTGTTGGGAGCGGTGAATACCTGCCTCATGGAAAAAAGCGATTTATGTGGCAGTATTTTATACTGGGAATTGTTTGCTCCCCCAGATCTATTGATTACTATGGCCCTCATTACGACCCTGGCGGAAATCGAAAAACGATGGCGGAAATGCAATACCGCCATCGAATAGCGCTCGGTGCGATTATGACCCGTCACCGTAAAGTACGATGCCATTAGCGACACCGTAGTGAACGCCAACGCTAACTGCACCAAGTACGCGCACGCGCGCCATGCGAAACCGTAATTACCACCATGGCGCAACGGTACGCGAATTCTGACCCTAGCGGACATTTACCTAACGCCATCAAGCATGGCGGAAAGTACCATTCCGCCATGGTGAGAAGAACGGCAACGCGAACCAACCGTAAATGGCCCTACTGAGTGCCTGTACACCACTCCCTGGCCACATTGCACAACTCCTCGTAGGTGCAATGAAGTCACACAATGCAACCAGTGAAATGTACACGCCACCCATGCATGCCAACGAACAAATGAATGTAGGGGCTCCAAGTGCCTTGTGAGTGGCCATCCATATTTGCCATGTCACCATTGCCGTACTGATGCAGCACAGGCACGTGAAGGGTCAAGTACAGCAATATGAACTGAAATATGAGACAAAACAACAACAGGCCCCCATCCGTTGACACTAGTGTAAGGCAACATTCAAAGCAGTAACCTGAGGGAGACTGCACCAGCCCTGTACTCTTGCCAGTAAACAAACCAACCATCAGCATAAGCATGTACCACACAAGTTGGCAGAGTGACTGAGCAGCCAGGCCCATCTCAAGAGGGGCCAATGGGAGCTGCAGGGCACAGATGGCACGAATACAGAAGCTATTCCAATGGACATGACCTCAGTCTCCCTCCAAGAAACGCACGCAAACACAGGCACCTGTGACCAGCCATATTCTGATAATCACATCATTCCACCAATCCACCTGACTGACCGGCATCTGTTACACAAAAGCTAATCCCCCGCCCCTGAGCATGACATCATTAAAACAGTCATAATGGCAGCCCCTATCCCTGACCTCACTGGGCTTCGTAGGCAAACGCGCCCAGTACAGTACCACGCCACTATAACCAGAAGCTGGAACCCAATGCAGATCTACTCACAATACATCGCTCCACAAATAGGAATATGCTACATTACTTGCAAAGAATAACGCTACACGGTTAATATCATAATAGAAATGTAATGCACTACAAAATCACCAAGCCCATACAGCCATTAGGTCATGAACTCCAAAATACATTTCAGTATTGTGGGCTGCATCCGCAATAAATGACCAGCTTCTGCTTGTGTGACGCCCTGTTCCTTCATGGTACACAGGGGCTACATACACGTTCAAAAAGGCAACATGGAAGCGCCTAGAACCGCAGGGCCGTCCCATTAGGTAGGCACTAGTCCAGCTGAAAGGTCGATATGTTGCTCCTAGCCACTAGTACTGCATAAGGGCATGTGGCCCATTGGCGATCGTCCCATAAGATCGTAATGGTGCTCCACTGATTAACACGAAGCAGCAGGTGTCGGGAGTAAAAGCCATCTGCAGGAGTGGCATACAGATGGCAGCGGCAAAAGGGGAGGAGATACCTGTCACCCAAATGAAATGAAAAAGAATGGTATGGGCATCAGAACTTAATTTGAATTACTCACTTCAATGATCACACTAAATCTACAGCCATATGCATGTTAGCCCACTCAAAAGGATCATTCCCACCCAAAAATCACTTGCGAATCATAACTATATAAATCGAGGTGAATACACTATTACAAACGAGTGTTTGTGTGCATGCGTCTGTTAAAACAGAATCCATTAGATGGGATTAGTAATGTGCATAGACACAAGTGTTTGAAGGCGCGTCGAGACAGGGAGGGTTCAACAAGGGCAGATAGACGATGGTCCCACTATGGCAGCTCTGCATCACATAGCGCAGGGGAAGTGGATAGATTCCAAAAAGCCATGTACATGGTAAACTCTCAATTAAATCATCTGTCCATGCATCCATACATCATACCCTCATCCCGGTATGAAAACACCTGATTATTTACTCACATAACATGTGAAATTTCCATTGAGTCTGTGCGTAATGCAGTCTGCAAAATCCACTGTGCTCCAGCCCGGAATTCTAGTGTTGTGAAGTAACATGTATTTAGGAACGTCCTGCCTTATCGTCCACTACGCTATTGCGCATCCCATACTATTCATATCAATCATTGCATTCTCACCATGGCCCCTGTCCCAAGGACATTAAACAATAGAACTTAATATCTGCAGTCAGACCTGTGGGCGTCTCCTCGCCGCTAGCTGAAAACCGAAAGCGCTGTCCTTCGAATTCCACATTTGCAACATCACGTCGAAAAGGCATCTGTGACCGCTTGAAATCACAAATTCATCCATGTAGTGCGGCAGTGTGTGAAAATGGCAACTGGCTTCACTCACAAATGGGACGCCCCGCCCGTCGGTGAACCTCGGTACAGTGCTGCATGAGGGTCCAGCGTTAATCGAGTACTACATTCCACTGACCCTTCACAAGTTTGTTCGCGACTGTAAAGATAGTATGTGAAACAATGGGACCATTGCAGAATGAACATATGAACCAATATTCCACTGCCATCGGTATTAAATACATGATTGTAATAGCAAGATGCCATGCGTCGAATTGCAGCGTTGTGTGCGGGACGTGCTCGCCCAAAGGGGATTGCAGCTTGCACAGGTGGAATGAATCACCACAGGTGGAGGCTATATAGCCTGAAAACACATAAATTGCACACCCAACCCCCTCCCACAACCACACCCACTCCAAAATGCTACCGGCAGGACTAGCGATGTTGGCCCTGGGGGACCTGATAGCACTGCAAGTACTCCAACTTCAAGAAGAAGACGAACACCAACTACTACAACAACCGGCCGCACAGAGGAGACGGAGGAGGAGGAGGAGAGCAAGGCAGGGCCAGCAAGGCCCACCAGCACAGCCACTACCACCACGCAGGCAGCCCGCAATCCCACGCCTCCGAGCTCATCCGTTCAACCTCACTGATGAGCAGATCCACACCCTCTACCGTTTGGACCGGGACACCATAACCACCATTGTGGACATGACACACGCTGACCTTGCCAGCATGATAGATAGCCCAACCGCCATCCCACCCCTACTGAAGGTGGTGTCTGTACTACACTTCCTGGCCACAGGCACCTACCAGCACACAGTCGGACAGTTGCATGGCATTTCACAGCCACTGTTGTCACGGACACTATCGCAAGTGCTCGATGCCCTCCTGAAGCACGCAGACGACTACATCTCTCTACCACGCTCGGAGCAGGAAATTACGAACACGAAAGTGGAATTCCATGCACTTGCCGGCATACCGGGTTGCATTGGTGCCATCGACTGCACCCATGTGGAATTGGTTGTGCCACATGCCATGGAGGCCCAGTACCGCAACCGAAAACAATATCATTCTCTTAATGTACAAATGGTGTGTGACTCCAACAGGATCATTACACATTGTTGTGCCCGATTTCCTGGATCAACCCACGATTCTATGGTCTTGAGGAACTCTACAATACCACGCTACATGGAGCGACACGCAGGGAACAGATCCTGGCTACTCGGTGAGTCTCATTTCATGCATGATAATGTGGGGTATGTGATGCGACAATGACCTGGCAGGAAGGGGGGGGGGATGCGTACGTAGCTATGTCATTCCACAAACATCCTTTATTGTCCACATACAGGTGATGCCGGGTATCCACTGAAGAGATGGCTCCTTACACCACTCCGGAACCCACAGAACCAGCATGAGGAGGACTACAACCATGCCCACTCACGTACCCGTGTAGTCATAGAACAGGCATTCGGCCTACTGAAGACTCGTTTCCGCTGCCTCAGCAGGTCTGGTGGGGCACTCCTGTACCGCCATGAGAAGGTTGCAAAGATGGTCATGGCATGTGTCATGCTACACAACATGTGCGTACGTAGAAATGTGCCCATGCCCCCTGACGCAGGACTGCAAGCACCTGAAGATGGTCATGATGAGGGTGGGGATGTGGCAGCACCTCAAGGAGTCCGCGAGGCACAGGAGGGCCGTGAAATTCATCAGATTCTCATAGCACTCACGCCTGGTGGCTGATACATGGACACGGGACTTGTGGCACTGTGTGTGTCTGGAACATGCACAATATGGACTGTACGCCTATAAAGGCCTCGTACACAAAGATCAATGTCCACACATCTCATTGGATGATTGTGAAATGTTTATAGCATATGTGAAATTATGTTACACACCCCATCGACCCGCCACCCAAGAAAGCCCAACACACCCCCTCCACCCTCCTACCTCCCCCCCGAACACCAGTGTCCAAAGATGCTCATTGTCAGTGGGCAGACGCTATTGCAAGCCCCCTCTCTGGGTATCAGGGGCACCCCTGCCTGTGAAGCGCAGGTTCCTCCCAGATCTACGTTGGGGGCTGCCCTGGACGGAACTTGCAACGGATGATGTCTCTGCCTGCTCACGTCCATGCATGTCCCTAAGGGTTTGTGAGAGCTCAGTGAGCACACGGCGCACAGCGGCAAGTTCAGCACATACGTCTTTGGACGTCGCATGCAGTTCCCCCCTCAGGCTCTCGGTGCTTCTCTCCATTTGTACCCTCAGGCTCTCGGTGCTTCTCTCCATTTGTGCCCTTAGTGTCTCTGTGCTTCTCTCCATTTCTGACCTAAGTGTCTCAGTTGATGTTTCTATGGCTGCCTTAGTACCCCCACATTCATCAGCATGCTCCTTGAGGAGCGTGGCCAGTTGCTGCTGTTGCACGATCACCTGGTCGAGGGACTGTTGCCTCTGCTGGGCCATGGCCATTTGCGGTGGTGTCACAGAGGGTCTGATCACCTCATGTTGCCTTGCCACAGGGCTTGTGGGGGATGGCCAGTCGTCGTCTTGTGGGTGCCCCTGCGTGGTATCCTCATGGTGTACGGGATGAAACAAACAGGGGGATTGAGACAGGTCATGGATGGATCCTACATCGACAGCACCGCTTTCTGTGTCGGAGCATGCTGCCATTAATGCAGTGTCACCTATGGTGCTGCTACCACCAGAAGCAGTGCCTTCTGTGGCATCCATTGGGGGGACCTGTGGTGCTGCTGTTGTGGGCATGCTGGCTGCTGGGGTGCCTGTTGAAGTCCCCTCCTGTGTGCTGCCACTTGATTTGTGCTGCTGCCTTGTCTTGATCCGTGCAGCTGAGGTGGAGGGTCTTTGGCCGTTGGTCTTGGCCCTCTTTGCAGGTGTGCTGGTAGGGGTGTCCTGGAGCTCGTCGTTTGAATCGGACCCTGTGGTGGAGTAAAGGAGGGCGAGCGTTATTTATGGGTCTCTGGAAATTGGAATGGCAATGTATCACATGCATTGGGGTGGTACCTGAGGGTGATTTGGGTCAGGGCCTTGGAGGTGGTTTCATTTTTGTGTGGATTGAGGATGCAGTTGTTTTGCAGCCTGCAGTTAGGGTGTGCATGCTGCACGTGTAGAGGGTGTTTTTAGGATTTTTAATTATTTATGTATTTAATGTGAGTTTTAAAGTGCGCTATCAGGCCAATGTATGTGGACGTTCTCCTGGGCATGTGTTTCTGTTGCACTATGTGGACACATGGTACTTCACATGATTGGACATTGTGGATTTAGCATTGTTTTATTTGGCCCACCTACCTGATTCTTCGGATGTCTGCACTCCTTTCTCCATCCCTCCGACTCCCTCTATACTCTCCATTCCAATGGTGGAGGCACAGATTTCTTCCCAGGGGGTCAACTTGATGGGTGATTCCGATCCTCCCCCGGTAGCTGTGGCAATGTTACGGTTGGCAGATAGTATGCTCCGTACGCGTATCCGCAAGTCGTCCCATCGCTTTCTGCATTGCTGTGGGTTGCGGGGTGCGGTCCCCACCGCACTTACCCGCTGTGCCACCAGGGCCCATATGGCCGTCTTGTTCGCAAGTGCCGTCCTGGTCATTTGCGTCGAGAAGACGACGGCAGCATTCTCCTGGAGGGTCTCTGTGAGCACGGTGAGTTCCTCATGGGAGAAGTGGACCTGCCGCTTGCGGTCGCACGCTTTTTTCGCAACTTTTCCCATTTTTATTGTTTTCACTAGGGTGGCTAACGGGTTGGGATGTGTCTCAGGGTAGGATTTTTGATGGTTGTGTTGGGATTCTGATTTTATAGGTGTACGGCGTGCTGTTTCCCGTTCCGGGACCATGTTTTTACTTCCGTTTCCGTATATTTACGGTCACCGTATTTTGCGATTACCGCTCATTACGGTGACTGCTATGATGGGTGGCGGAATTGCACCTAGGGCGCCGTACGACGGCGGTGAGGGGCGTTTTGGGGACATTTCCGCCATCGCGGACTTTGCACTTCCGCCATGGCGTAGTGCTCGTGCCCGATGGGTCAGAATTAGCCGCACTTTACTCCGTCGTGCAATGGCGGAAACGCTATTTACGCTATGGCGGTCCGGTCAGTTACTTTCCGCCAGGGTCGTAATGAGGGCCTATGACTTTTACTTACTACAGGAAAGGTCTTTGCTGGGTTTGTTTTAGAACACTTGCAAGCATGGTTTAGTGAGAATAATATCCTGCATCCACTTCAGACCGGTTTTCCTCTGGGATCTGGTACTATCCATAATATTTGCTTGTTGGATTCAGTTATGGTGTGCGCTAAAGCTAAGAACAGCCCTTCAGTTTACATTACCTTCATTGATTTTCATGCAGCATTCGATCAAGTAAATTGTGATCTGCTGTGGAAAAAACTCTGAGCACTTGGTTGCCCCGAGTGGCTACTTAAGATCGTAGTGGCCTTTCACAAAGGAATGGCAGCACAGACCTGACTATGTAATGATGGACTCTTATCTGGAGACATGAGCATAGGTAGAGGTGTAAATCTGGGATGTATTCTTGCTGCCTTGCCTTTTACCCTCTATTTAGCAGACCTTCCCTCCGAGATGACACTTTGTTCTAAATGTCCCCTAAGGATTGGTTAATGTGTCGTTGTGGCCATGCTTTACGCTGATGAACTTGTATTATGTGAGGTGTAAAGCTGGGATGTATTCTTGCTGCCCTGCTTTTTAACCTCTATATTGCAGACCTTCCCATCGAGATGACACTTTGTTCTAAATGTCCCCTTAGGATTGGTCAATGTGTCGTGGCCATGCTTTACGCTGATGAACTTGTATTATGTGATCATTTATTCTCAGGAATGAAGATGATATTGAATACTCTGGCGTGTTATGCAAAAGAGCATGGGTTGTCCATTAACTTGGAAAAAACTAAAAAAAAAGTGTTTCGGCACGTTCTGTTTAGAAACAACCCTGGATAACTGACATCGGTTGCATTGAGTATACCAACACATATAAATACCTAGGATTATAAAATAGTAATATAATATGCTATCGAGACACTTTTAGAAACAAATCTCGTAGTGCCAAACCAATCTCGTACGTGGGACGTAGATTCCGATCACCAATATGCTGGGTTTTCATTGGGAGGCATTCTTGATCTGTATAAACACTGGTTTTGCCCGATGATGTTATATTTGTTGGAAGCACTGGAAATCCATGACTTGGAGTGTTTACAAGTGTTGGAAGGTTTTTCTTGCATTTTGTCCTAGGGCTACCTCCATTTACCTCTATTGAATGCATACGACTTGTACATATGACTTGAATTGTTAAAATCTTTGACGCTTAAACACAGAGGGGAACTCTTCCTGAAATCAAAAGTAGCTCCTGTATGTCCCCTATTAACTAAACTAGGTGCTAATTATTGTCTAGATCATGCACCAGAAAAGGATAATGGGATCATGAAGGTGGTGAAAGACCTCCTTTGCAAGCTTGACTGGAAACCAGATTTTCAGTGGTGTTCAGACTTTCAGAAACTAAAAGGTGCTCTTACACGCTGCTTGAAAACATGGGACTGGATCAACAATTATGAACATCTGCAAACACTCCGTAGTTATGGCCACTTTGAGCAAATCGTACATAAGTATATGAAGCCACAAGGTTACTTGCTACGCTCCCCGTAAGAGCCATGCATGAGGCACAATGGAAAATCCTGAAGGAATGTGGATTTTGCAGAGTATGTACGTTTCCAAAATGCATCGAAACACTAAGATACCTACTTACGGAGTACTCTAAATTGGGCCCTATTGACATGACTGTATTAGGCCACTTAACACATGATTATGAGTTGATACAAACACCTGAATTTGGGACCTACTGTTTAAATGCCGAAAGTGGGTCGACACGTATTGCCCTGTACAGAGTATGGTGCCTAGTGAAGAAGTACCTTGAGGCATATTAAGCGCTGAAACACCATGTATTGAATGTTCGTAGTGATGAGGGTGGGGGGGAACAAAAGTCTATGTAGTTCTTATGAGTGCACTACTTATTGTTATTTGCTTTTGTGATTTAATGAGTTTTCCGTATGATAAATGAATTGATGTGAAAATTGTAAAATAAATCCTATTATTGGATCTGGTGATGGTTTGATATATATATACAACACAAAATAGACAGTAGCTATTTAATTTTAAAATATTTATACCTAGATCTCAGTCCCTACGGATACATTACTTGCCCTATGTGTGAATAACTCATACCCACCCAAGTATAGCATACCCATGCCTAGTTGGCAATGGTGTGCCGCCTACAAGGGCTATGTGAATTCTTGCCCTCAGCTCTCTCACTACTTTCCTAAACTCTGGTAGTGGATGCACAAATCTTGGAGGTCGGTGTCTTCGTTTATTGGTACCGCCTCCAATCTATGTGTCTTATATTTAAAAACTGTATATATGTTGTGACCCAGCCGGGTCAGAACACCAGCTAAACAGAACTGTTTCTTTCAACAAGTAAAGTAACTTCATATTATTTTGAACATAAAAAATTATGAAATCTAACTTTTCAAGCCCATTCCCCAAGTTACGGTTGGGTCTTGGAGTTGTGGTCATCAACCTAGCAACTCTATAAAAAAGTCAACCGGTTTCAGCGGATCTTATGAATAGCCGCCTTCTTCAGGACAGAGAATTTTGCATTCTCATTGGCACCATGATTTCTTCACATGTATCCCTATCTTCAAGGATTTGTGGGCGGTGCTTCGGATTACTCACGGGCATTTGGCTTGAGTCCCGATCCCTATAGGGTTACAAAAAGGACAGGGGAAAATTATAAATGCCGGGAAGGTCAAAGGATATAGGAACACTCTCTTAGATTGAGAGAATATTACCTTTCAATTTCGATTTCTATTATTAGGTCTTGGCGGGTGCCACTATGTTCTTGGTGTCTTCCTGCGTTGGTGACCTATGAGAAAGGTAACTTGGTATGTCTTATACTTCACCAGATATTGTGTATATCTATTTTTGGCATATAAGTTACTCGTAATTCTGAAAAAATACCTGTCAGGTAGGGGTCCCACGACTCAGGCTCTGAGGCGGATGTAGCTGGGTACTGGATGTCTACTGTCTCCAGTCTCCTCCATACGTTCCTAGAGGCTATCCTTGTAGAGTTTAACCACAGGACAGTATAATATCTATTGTGCTGGGGGATCACACTGTAAATAGCAGCGGAGATGGAATGTAACTCAAGTCACTCATGTGTATTGTAGTCTCCCAGTATGGTTAATGGTATCAGTGCCCAGCCATTTTACAGCGCCAGTGCCCGCCCAATGCTAATCACCGGTTTTCCCATGTAGCTAGCGTGCGTGTGATGCCTTTAGCTGGACATAACAATCAAAGTGAGAAAATAGTGCACGCCATTTCATACCATGTGCATTTTCTATTCATGCCGCTCATAAAGCGGTGCTAAAATCACTTGGGCAATGCTCTAGTAGTGGCCAGTTGAATCGATCCGGTCTGTGAGTTATTCAAAACGTATAGTAGACGAGGCCGTAATAATAATTTCTGGTCACGATTCCAAATGTGAACAGTCCAGAATCTCTTACCTCTAAATTGCGGTGTAATCTCTCTCATAAGGTGGTTGTTCGTAAATCGGCCGCGTTCGCATCTGCCATCTTTATTATTTCATAAACAGACGGTGGCCGTATTCGATCACGTGCAAGAGCAAAACTACTACAATCCCCCAAGGCTGATGGGAGATGTAGTTCTCTCTCATAAACTGGCTGTTCGTTAAGCGGCCACGTTCGCGTCTGCCATCTTTGTTATTTCATAAACAGACGGTGGCCGTATTGGATCACCAGCGAGAGCAAAACTACTGCAATCCCCCAAGGCTGATGGGAAATATAGTTGCCTCGCTATTCTAAGCCGAATGAGTTGTTCCATTATGTGTTGACTCTATCAGTACATAATTTTGTATAGATTACCAGCATTGCGAATGAGGCTGGGAGCACAAGAAAGTGTCTTTTGTGGGTGCAGAATGTGTGTATACTACAACCCTGTGGCGTCTCAGATTAATACATACCACACATGAACCCACTGGTTTTTCTGGATTTGGATTTTGCATAGAACAGACAATAAACGCATGGCTCTTATCTATTCTCGTAGTGGAATAATGATTTTCGTATATTGTAGTTGTTAAAACTACGACATTTCACTGTTATGGGCATAATAGCCCCACGTATTCAGTAAAGATGCGTAGCTCCTGTGTTTTCAAGCTCTATGCAGGGTTTTTTTTTAATTTGTTTGAGGCTGTGGCATTATTACTGCTGGAGATAGAGTTACCCAGTATCTCTGGTTAATGCCGATTCTTGGGTTAACACAGTTACTGCCTAGTTTATTTCGTTAGATATAGTGCCACCCAGGGTTTCTGGTAGAATGGTGGCTATAGGTCAAATTCAAACACCAGTTGTGTGAATCATGTTTTTGGCAAAAGGATTGTGCACCAGGTTATTCACTGCACAGCCAGGTTTTGCCAGCAGATTTCTTCATCTTCATTTAAGCCGGTTTTGTGGCTTTGAAGTCTAAAAATCCACATTTGTTCCCTTCGCAAAAGCATTGCTGATATATTTCCTCCTCTTTTAGGTACCGACACTTTCTCTAAAATGGTCCATGTTAACTCATTTTCTGAATGTCCTTTTTTCATGTAGTGCTCCACGAGTGGGGCAGTGCATCTTTTAGTTCTGATAGTTGATCTGTGTTCGCAAATGCGGGTTTTTATGGTTCCTGTGGTCATTCCGATGTACCTCATATTGCAAGGGCAGCAAATTTGGTACACCACATTGGTTGTATTACAGTTAGTGAAGGTCCTCTGTTCCCACGGGTGTTTCCGCCCGATATCTATTGTGATTGTGCGTTTTGTGAATTGGCACACTGAACAATTCCCACAAGGGGCGTGTCCCACCATTCTTGGCCTATTCCAGAGGGTGTTGGTCTCTGGGGGTTTCATTTCTTGATAGGTGTGTGAGGTTATCCCTAAGATTTTTCCTTCTTTTTATTGCAAAAAGAGGTTCTGGTAGTGTATTGTCATCCTCTACATTGAGTAGGTGCCATGATTTTTGAATTTCCTTTTTGAGAAGATTGACCACAGGTGAGTGACTAAAGACTGCTGTAATTACATCCGGTCTCCTTTCTCTTTTTACGTGTTGTGTGAGGGTGACAGCTCTAGGTATGTTCCTGGCCCTTTTACGGGTTTGTCTTATAATTTTCTGAGGATCTATTTCTGAGTGATCTATTTTGTTCATGACGATGATTGCTCCCCCTTTATCGGCAGACTTTATTATGATCTTGTCATTTGATCTTAATTCGGACAGGGCTATTCTCTCTTTCTTAATCATATTACTATAGTATGTCCGTTGCTCCTTCTCAATAGTCTCAAGTTTCTTCAAAATGATTTTCTCGAAGGTCAAAGATTCTGCTGTTATTGCATGTGGAAGGGGGTAGAAGGTTGATTTGTTGTGTAGTTGTGTAACATCTCGTAGTGTCTCATGAGTATTTTTAGCAAAATATTGTTTGAGCTGAATTTTTCTCATCAGTTGGGTCAATTCTATTCTGGTTTGGGAGGGGTCATGTACTGCTGTGGGTACAAATGAGAGCAATTGACCCAACTGATGAGAACAATTCGGCTCAAACAATATTTTGCTAAAAATACTCATGAGACAGTACGAGATGTTACACAACTACACAACAAATCAACCTTCTACCCCCTTCCACATGCAATAACAGCAGAATCTTTGACCTTCAAGAAAATCATTTTGAAGAAACTTGAGACTATTGAGAAGGAGCAACAGACATACTATAATAATATGACCAAGAAAGAGAGAATAGCCCTGTCCGAATTAAGATCAAATGACAAGATCATAATAAAGACTGCCGATAAAGGGGGAGCAATCGTCATCATGAACAAAATAGATTACGATAAGATGGTGAATGTCTTAGTTGAAGACGTAAACACATACAGAAAACTGGGGAGTGATCCGACAGAAAGATTAAGAAATCTGATCAATCCCATTATTGAGGAAGCAGAGGCAGAAGGCCATATTAGTGCCAAAGAAGCAGAATTTTTAAGTCCCAAACATCCGAAATGTCCTGCATTCTACGCAGTCCCTAAAATTCACAAAGGGATCTTGCCACCACCACGGAGGCCGATAGTATCGGGTATCGGCTCTATATTGGAACCTCTGTCACAGTTTGCCGACTTTTTTCTCAAAGATGAGGTTTTAAAGATGCGTTCTTACATAAAAGATACAACAGCAGTTATTGTGTACCTTGAAAATCTCACCTTAGGCAATCCAGATCTATTCATTGTCACTATGGACATAGAATCATTATACTCAAAGATTCCTCAACAAGAAACTTTGAGAGTGATTGAAAAGGTCCTGACAGAGAAAATAGACAATTTAGATATGCCGATCAATCTGATTCTACAACTAGCAGAGATTGCGCGCACCAAAAACTATTTCCTAAAAGAAGACACATATTATGAGCAAATAGCCGGGACAGCTATGGGAGCAACATTTGCTCCCACTTTGGCTAACCTATATGTTGCCTCCTTTGAAGAGAAATACATACACCCTGCGAACAATCCTTTTTTAAAACATATTGTCAGTTGGCGTCGTTATATTGATGACATCCTCATGTTTTTTGAAGGAGATCACAATACCCTTACTAGTTTCATCACATGGATCAATGGTTTAGACCCATTCCTCAGATTTACTCATGAAGCAAGTAAAACTGAAGCAACGTTCTTAGACCTTCGTATCAAAAGAACAGGACACAATTTCGAATACACGGTGTTCCGCAAACCTACTGACAGGAATTTCCTTTTAGAATATTCCAGTTTCCATCAAAGAACTCTGAAGGAAAACCTGCCCTTTGGGCAATTCCTCCGATTTAGGAGGAATTGCACCACCAAAGAAGAATATGATATACAAGCACAAATACTGACATCCAATCTGAAGGAAAGGAGGTATCCTCAGACAAGCCCGTAAAAGGGCCAGGAACAAACCTAGAGCTGTCACCCTCACACAACACGTAAAAAGAGAAAGGAGACCGGATGTAATTACAGCAGTCTTTATTCACTCACCTGTGGTCAATCTTCTCAAAAAGGAAATTAAAAAATCATGGCACCTACTCAATGTAGATGATGACAATACTCTACCAGAACCTCTTTTTGCAATAAAAAGAAGGAAACATTTTAGGGATAGACTCACACAGACCTACCAAGAAATGAAACCCCCAGAGACCAACACCCTCTGGAATAAACCAAGAATGGTGGGACAAGCCCCTTGTGGGAATTGTTCAGTGTGCCAATTCACAAAACGCACAATCACAATAGATATCAGGTGGAAATACCCCTGGGAACAGAGGACCTTCACTAACTGTAATACAACCAATGTGGTGCACCAAATTTGCTGCCCTTGCAATATGAGGTACATCGGAATGACCACAAGAACCATAAAAACCCACATTTGCGAAAACAGATCAAATATCAGAACTAAAAGATGCACTGCCCCACTCGTGGAGCACTACATGAAAAAAGGACATTCAGAAAATGAGTTAACATGGACCATTTTAGAGAAAGTGTCGGTACCTTAATGAGGAGGAAATATATCATCAATGCTTTTGCGAAGGGAACAAATGTGGATTTTTAGACTTCAAAGCCACAAGACCGGCTTAAATGAAGAAATCTGCTGGCAAACCCTGGCTGTGCAGTGAATAACCTGGTGCACAATCCTTTCGCCAAAAACATAATTCACACAACTGGCGTTTGAATTTGACCAATAGCCACCATTCTACCAGAAACCCTGGGTGGCACTATATCTAACGAAATAAACTAGGCAGTAACTGTGTTAACCCAAGAATCGGCATTAACCAGAGATACTGGGTAACTCGATCTCCAGCAGTAATAATGCCACAGCCTCAAACAAATTAAAAAAAAAACCTGCCTAGAGCTTGAAAACACAGGAGCTACGCATCTTTACCGAATATGTGGGGCTATTATGCCCATAACAGTGAAATGTCGTAGTTTTAACAACTACAATATACGAAAATCATTATTACGCTACGAGAATAGATAAGAGCCATGCGTTTATTGTCTGTTCTATGCAAAATCCAAATCCAGAAAAACCAGTGGGTTCATGTGTGGTATGTATTAATCTGTGACACCACAGGGTTGTAGTATACACACATTGTGCACCCACACAAGACACTTTCTTGTGCTCCCAGCCCCATTCGCAATGCTAGTAATCTATACACAATTATGCACTGATAGAGTCAACACGTAATGGAACAACTCATTGGGCTTAGAATAGCGAGGCAACTACATTTCCCACCAGCCTTGGGGGATTGCAGTAGTTTTGCTCTCGCTGGTGATCCAATACGGCCGTCTGTTTATGAAATAACAAAAATGGCGGACGCGAACACGGCCGCTTTACCAACAGCCAGCTTATGAGAGAGAACTACATCTCCCATCAGCCTTGGGGGATTGTAGTAGTTTTGCTCTCGCACGTGATCGAATACGGCCACCGTCTGTTTATGAAATAATAAAGATGGCGGACGCGAACATGACCGATTTACGAACAACCACCTTATGAGAGAGATTACCCCGCAATTTAGAGGTAAGAGATTCTGGACTGTTCACATTTGATATTGTGACCAGAAATTATCATTACGGCCTCCGTCTACTATACGTTTCGAATAACTCACCGACGGATCGATTCAACTGGCCACTACTAGAGCATTGCCCGAGTGATTTTGGCACCGTTTTATGAGCGGCATGAATAGAAAATGCACATGGTATGAAATGGCGTGCACTATTTTCTCACTTTGATTGTTATGTCCAGCTAAAGGCATCACACGCACGCTAGCTACACGGGAAAACTGGTGATTAGCATTGGGCGGGCACTGGCGCTGTAGAATGGCTGGGCATTGATACCACTAACCATACTGGGAGACTACAATACACATGAGTGACTGGAGTTACATTCCATCTCCACTGCTATTTACAGTGTGATCCCCCAGCACAATAGATATTATACTGTCCTGTGGTTTAACTCTACAGGGATAACCACTAGGAACGTATGGAGGAGACTGGAGACAGTAGACATCCAGTACCCAGCTACATCCGCCTCAGAGCCTGAGTCGTGGGACCCCTACCTGATAAGTATTTTTTCAGAATTACAAGTAACTTATATGCCAAAAATAGATATAAACAATGTCTGGTGAAGTATAAGACATACCAAGTTACCTTTCTCATAGATCACCAACGCAGGAAGACACCAAGAACATAGTAGCACCCGCCAAGGCCTAATAATAGAAAGCGAAATTAAAGGTAATATTCTCTCAATCTAAGACACTGTTCCTATATCCTTTGACCTTTCCCGCATTTATAATTTCCCCCTGTCCTTTTTGTAACCCTAAAGGGATTGTGATACAAGCCAAATGCCCGTGGGTAATCCAAAGCATTACCCACGGGCACGGCACATTGCACAATTAAAAATAATTATGTACAGAGAAGGGTTCACCTACCTCTGGTGTTAAAGCTGCTTTTGTGCAGAAACTGATAGAACACCAGCAAGCTAGGAAAACGTTTTACCTGATGCTAGTGGTGTAGAGGATACTGGGGCAGAGCCTAGCAGTAGCAATGGTACCGTCGTTCTGGAAATCACAGACGGCACAAGTGTGAAGAAGAGAGGGCTTCTCAATCCTCTGTCACAACATCTGAAGCTGAGGTTTTTTTTATTTAAGGAAAGAAGAGCTGATGCTTGAGCAAATGGAACTTAAATACAAATTAGCAAATATGGAATCTGGCAAGATTTCAAAAGAGAAGGACAGAGCACCCCAACTCAAGTTGCCCAGACTACAAGGGTCTTTATTCTCCTCCATATGGTCTGGGAATGATTCTGGGTCCTCCTCTCAGCCAAGATTTCCTGAGGATCTTTTGAATGTTTATGATGAAAGGAATTACGTTATTGATTGTTTGCCTGCATTTCAGTATGCTTGTGAAGTACACAAGGTGAACGAGTCTGATAAAATTGCACGAATGGTTGTGTAGCAGTCTTTCCCAGAAGGACTGCAGTGCTATTATGGAGTTGCCAAAGCCCAAGAGAGAAGATCTTGACAAATTAAAGCAGACTCCTCCCTGAACATCTGGAAAGACGGCTACCCAATACTTCAAGAGGTTTAGAGACCACAATAGGAAATAATATACTTTGGCTATGTGTGTGAATGACACGTTGAAGAACTTGAGTGGCTGGGTTGAAGGTCATAAAGTAACCACTTTTGATGAATGCCATGATGAATCTTGTTGCTGTTGATTTATGGGTATGCCATAGAGTGTCCCATAAGAACAAAAGTGCTTCTAGTAAGCACAAGGAGGGGAAAAGGCAGAAAGAGAAAGAGGGTATGTCTACTGAAAATACTGCATCCCTTAAGCGCCAGAGAAGGTTTCATAAAGGGAATACGTCTCAGGGAGAACATGTAAAGGGTGGTGGACACAGTAAGCCTCCCTATATACACAGCTTCTCAGGCTCTTGTGTAACCTGTGGAGCAAGTGACCATGTGAAGGGGGACCACAGATATAAGTGCAATTGGGGTCCCAATCTTTGAATATGTCAATGCCTTATCGTGAGGGAGAGATACTCACAGGAGCATCATTCTTTTCTGGCTCCTTTCCCAGAGGTGTTGGATCAGAAGTGGTTCTAGTGGCAGTGGGATCATGAGAGCCTAGAAGTGCTCACATGTATACTTCCATGTGATATGATATAATATGGCATTTATAATGTGCCTATACACAAGTGTTTCAAGGCGCGATGAGGCAAAGGAGAGGGAACAAAGGGAAGACAAAGACACAGATCTTACTAGGCCAGGTGACATTGAGTTTGTACAAGTGCAAGGGAGAGGGGAGAAAGGGGAAAAGTGCAGGGGGGAGGAGGAAGGGGCAGTGCAATACATAGGATCAACAGTACAATACATACAATACAAATAAAATAAATAAGAACAGTAGGCAAAAAAGTACAGCTAGCAAGAGGCAAGTGCAGGGGTAAGTGCAGAGATCAAGTGTCAAGAGCTGGTAGGGGACTGTAGGGATACAGAGACAGCCCCCAAGTTCAGGTGTTGCCTGGGATGCAGTGCAGGTGTGCAACTGGAAGGGGTGGGGACCTGGGCCCGAGATCAGAGGGTAGACAGTTGACCAGTGCAGTTTCAGTCAGGAGTTCAGCAGGGGTGAGAAGGAGAGAAAGCAGAAGTAAAGAGGAAGGTCGTGTGGTGGTTCCGGAATCGGAGATGGTTCTCTGCAAGTTTCAGAGAGGCAGGGAGGCAGTTCCAGAGGGAGGCACCAGCCGAAGATCGAGATCTACCACCAACTTTTGCTTGGAGAAGTGACTGACCCTGAGGGAGTTGGAGGCAGATGAGCAAAAAGATTGAGAAGGAAGATATTTAGGAAGAGATAGTTGAAGGTATTAAGACCCCAGGCCCCAGAGGCCTTGTGGACAATGCAGAGGGTTTTGAACTTAATCCTAGCAGCCACTGGGAGCCAGTGCAGCGATTTCAGTCCCGGAGAGATACGGTCCCTTGGCTAGAGGCCAAGGACAAGTCTCGCAGTCCTGTTCTGGATGAGTTGCAGGGGCCGAAGAGTAGAAGCAGACAGCTTTAGAAAGAGAGAGAACCAGAGCTCTGGAACAAGTGAGCTTCTGGGGGATGGAGAGAAAAGGAAGAATACCTCTGAGGAGGTGTAGCTGGTAGTGTGACTTCTTAGAGATGTCAGAGATGCAAGGAGAGAAGGAGAGTGTGGAGTTCGAAGATGACCCCAAGGTTTTTAGCCTCACTGGTGGGAGCAGGAAGAGGGACAAGAGAGGCTGGCTAGAGAGTTACAGGAAAGGAGGGAGCAGGTTTTCCGATGAGGAGAATCTCAGTCTTATTGGCATTAAGGCAGAGATCATTGGTGGCACACCACTCCTGGATAGCAGTCAGATATGATAGAGGGAGAAGAGGTGGCCGAAGAGAGCCTGAAAATGAGCTGAGTGGCATGTGCATAGCACTAAAAGTTGTGGCAGAGAGTGGCAATGCAGTGGGCAAGAAGTGGCAGGTATTGGTAGAACAGCCAGGGAGAGATGTTAGAATGCTGGGGCACACCACATGTAGAGATAGAAATAGAGGAGAGGAAGGACCCAAGTTGGACCTTGTAGGGTCAATCGGAGAGGAAAGAGGTCAGCCATGCCAGGGCCTGATTAGTGATACCCAGGTTATCACAGAGACAGTTGAGCAGGATGGCATGGTTGACCATGTCAAAAGCAGAAGAGAGATCAAGTAAGATGAGGACACAGGGGGTGTTGGAATCAAGGTTGGAGAGCAGGTCTTCACGGATGTTCAGGAGAGCAGTTTCCGTGCTTCTGGCAGCTCTGAAGCGAGACTGATGGTCATAGAGACAACCAACCAGTTCAGTGTGTAGATTAAGCTGGGAGATGGCCAGCTTTCTCAGGAGTTTGCCCATGAAAGGAGTGATGGAGATTGGGCGGTAGTTGGCCGGGCAGGAGGGGTCGGCTGAGGGTTGCTTAAGGAGAGGGTGCACAAGGGAGTGCTTCAGAGGGGGAAGGGTAGACTACAGTGGCAAGGTAGTGATTGCAGAAGTCAGACAAAGCAGGAGCCAGGGTGTCAATGTGGTCCGTGATGGTTTTAGGGGAACAGGGGAGAACCTGTTGTGACAAGACTATCATAGATCTGACTTGTCTGGAAACCTCATCTGGTGAGAACAGAGGGAAAGGCAGAGAAGGAGGGAGGGCAGGTGGCCAGAGAAGGGGCCAGAGGAAGAGCGGGGAGTATAGGGAGGAGGGGGAGAGGAAGAGAGAGAGGACAGGATGCCATACCTGATAATACTAAGCATTATTTCAAGGATTGTATACTGGTAGATGGTGTGGAAACCTCTGTTGTCAGGGACAAAGGGGCCAATAGAACTGCGGTTGATTCCACTTTGGTAAACTCAGAGACTCTGGCCAGAGTTCCTCAGATGCCCACCAAGTTGTTTGATACCCCCGCCACCTTTGACTGCCCAATAATGCCTGTCACTCTAGCAGTATATAGAGGAATGGTCAGGATACCTTTAAGTGGTCAGAGACAAGTTCCAAGTAGGGTTCTGCTGGGCCACCACCTTAGAAACGTAGGTCTTGTGTGGGGGATACAGCAGAGCTACCACCATGCACTAGGTCTCAAAATAAGAAAGCTGCCTTAGACAAACATAAGGGGAAGCTAAACCAAAGGGGAACTCCAAGTCCAAGGAGAGTTGCTCTCCTGTTTTGCCTGAAGCTGAGATTAAGGTAACTGACCAAACCCCTGAACCTGATGAGGAAGAAGGATTGTCTGAAATGTTCAATCCTCCTGAACTGCCAGGTTTGCTTGAAGAAGAAGTTTTCTCTAGGGATGAATTTAATCAAAGTCAGAGAGAGTGTCCATATTTTGGAGGCCTTCGGAGACAGGCCTGCTCCCAGTTGGAGGGTGAATCCTCTGGGAAGCATAGAATCTATTGGGAATGCGGGTTACTGTACAGTGAACCCATATAGTCCACAGGAGGTGAAGATAGTTGGTTGATGGTCCCTCAGCATGTACAGCCATTCCTCCTGCAGTTGGCACATGCAAACCCTCTTCCAGGTCATCCTGGTGCCAAGGAGAGTTTATCCATGCATTTTCTACTGGCCTAAGATGGGGGTCCAAGTAAAATGTCACTATAGGAGTTGCTCAACTTGTACGTTGACTGGCAAAAGTAGAACAATGATTCAGGCTCCATTGGTACCACTTCCTTTAGTAGGTACACCATTTGAGAGGGTAGGGATTGATGTGGTTAGTCCCCTTGATCCTCATACATCCTCTGACAGCAGGTTTATCCTGGTGGTTGTTGGTCATGCTACCAGATATCCTGAAGTCATCCCACTGAAAACCGTGACTCCCAAGTCAGTTGATAAAGCATTATTAGGCAGATTAAGAGTGCTGACACTAAGGGGAGAGGACGGCCCCCTGCTCTCAACTTAGTTGATAGTAGGATATAGCTTCCTTTCATGGGACAGGGTAGTTATTGGATGCTGGTTCAGAGCCCAAAAGACGTCTCTACATGTCTGAGGCACCGCCAATGGATGAGGAAAGTCTGGCTATCGGCCCAACTGATCAGAATGATATTAGACATGGGTTGCTGATGTTAGCAAAGGGTCTGAGGCTGCTGATATTGTCCCTATTTCTAGGAAAGTGTGATGGTAATTTGAGCAATTGTAACTGTTTGTGTTATGAATTATGTTGTACTTTGAAGGCCCTGTGGCCAAATAAAGTTATTGATCGATTGATTGGATGATTGATTGATTGATTGATATATGTAAACAATCCTAAATCTCACCAGTTGAGATATTACCTCACTATATACTCACTGAATTTGCAACATGTTCATTATAACATTGTTTATAAAGGGATAGGGATGAGACCAAAAGAGAATTGCATCACTGAAAAGAGGCAAAATACTTTAACATAACCCTTTCAAAGTTAGCATTGTGTCCATACCTGAGTCAAGATATCACTAACGTTGTAAAAAAAGAACACATTTATTTAACAGGTATAAAGGTTCTCTATTTTCTCTCACTAAAATGTTCCAACAAATCAACCCTCTTATAGGATGCAAGTCATATTTCTGTAATCTCTTTAAAACATAAAACAATGTTCATCCTCACATTGGGTATAACTAGAAAGGCCCAAAGCCCTATCAATACTTCTACACCAATTAAGTTTAAAGGTTATTCTTCAACTCAAATTCCTAAAATAATCCATAGGCATGTATCATTGCATCATTAAAATGAAATGCAAAAAATGAAAACACATTTTCCAATGTACAAATCATCTATCAGAAAACGATTAGTTTTGATTCAAGCAAACCCTAATGCATACATATAAGATGCAGATTTTCAAATGGAAGCATAGCACTCCCTGTGGTTTGCCTGACAGTTCTGTCAGACAGAAAGTCCTTGTCTCAGCTTGTTCCATCTAATCTGCCAGCCTTCTAGGCTTTTCGTGTCATTGAAATAAGGTCTAAATGGAAGCCCCCTAATTATTAAATGTCCATTTGACTTGATAGGCAGTTCCCCAGCTTCTAATGCAAACCAATGTTACCTGGGACTAAACCCTGCCCTACATGAATGACGAAGGTAAACAATTCACAAAGACTCCTCTTTAGCACTGGGCCTGCTAACAATTCTTAGGGTATCGTGTCATCAGTTGTTTGCAGTGCGCTTGCGTCATGTCTTGTTATCAATCTCAGCATTGTGCTCTGAGTTACTAGCTATGTGATCTTAATATGATGGCACAGCAAGATGCTTTGAGCAGAATCACTTCTAGGTACAAAGCCAAGGTCTTTTGCATGGCTCCTACAACAGACTGCTGTCTGATTCTTTTTATGGGGAATCAAAATGGAGTTTCTTGCATGGCATGCTGGTGCAAATGTAAGCAAACAAGATTCTATGCAGAACTAAATACATTTGTTTGCATGCATGTTTGAGTAAGCAATACCGGTTCTAAGTGCTTTTCTATGATGAATGATTATATAAAATCATAAATAAGATTGCTCTCCAAGTGTATAGTGTAAGGGAGGCATGGTATCACAAGTGAAGGCAGAGACAAGAGATGTAATGTTCAAGGGTGTTTATTGAACACATGGGTTGGATAACCTCCTATCTGGCCCTAACCTCTAAAGGTGGGAGTACTAGTATTGGCTCCTCATACGCCTGCAATGAAAAGGCTGGATTTGCTACAATATTGGGACAAGTGCTGTGATGTAATGCTATGGCAAAATGGCACACATTGGCCACATTGTAGAGTGGTGGACAGCCCGGTGGAACTGGATGATGGGTACTCCAATATTCTGATAAAGCTCATCTTTGTGTCCATTGACACAACAATCCGCAATAAAACAAAAATGGGATAGCTCTGAAGGTTTTTAATTAATTATAACATCTTCCAATGTTCTGGGCATCTCTCCAGACCATCGTTTTTGCAGACTGCCATTCCATTGTAGGAAGGGAAAGACCATATGCAAACCAAAAGTGACAGTCAAGTCGAATAGGTAGGTCCCAACCCTTCTGCGTGAGACCACAAGCAACCCCAGACATATTATAGGATGCAACAGATGAAAAATAATTAAATTCTAAAGGATGCCTACTAAAGACTTAAAGAATAGCTGAGACAACATCACGTTCAAAGGTTGTGCTGCTATCACCAATTACAGATTTGTGTAAGGAATGCTGAACGATATCTAAGAGCAGTAATGTCTAACCCGTCATTGAACATGACACATGGATTCTATAAATTTCCTAAAGGACGTGGTGGTTGAAATGTTAAGTGCAATGAGGTGATGCTAGATAAGAGGGTAAACACACTGGAAGAACTGAACTTGAATCCACATTTGTGAGACTTAAATGAACAATTGCATGGGTGCCTAGTGAGAGGCATGTGGAGACTAGGTATAGAAGATGTTGTTCAAGATTCTCAACTGGGCGTGACTATGAGGTTGAGTGGGGCTTGCTTACGAATTGCATGAGGCGTTGATATGATATGATTACGTTCATCATTCCGGCAGTTGGAGCCTGGTAAATTCAGAGGCAGAAATAACGTGATGGCCCTGTGAGAAAAAAAGCAATGGGCATTAATTTTTATACCAATATTAAACAGCGCTTTATCGATGTATGAGTGTACTGGATACAGTAATGCTGTGTGTTCAGAATACATTAGGCACTTTTGAGAATACATACCAAAGTACTACTCATGAGAAATGCATGTTGGTTTTTTGGGTCTGGAAGAGGAACAATGTTGCACACATTCTGGGAATACCAAAAGTCAGGGATTACTTCAGAGAAGTGGGAGTTTGCATCAACATGCCGGTGGGTAGACTAGGGTGTTCAGACAGTAGGCTGTTGTTGACAGGATACTCTGACCACATTAACCACATGGAGAAGGATAGGAAGTTTGTCTTTTGTGCGGAGAATCTGGAAGTCAAGACGGAAAACAAAATGTTCGTAAATCCTAAAATTATGTCAACCTAACAGCATTTGAATAATTGACGTTTACCTCAAAACGTGAACAAGCTGCCTACCATGAAATATGGGATAAGTTTTGGTTAAACACTCTGAACATTCAAGAGCTTCGTTTAAAATACCACTAAGTTATTAGAGTGTTAGATTTGCATAGGTATATTGAATCAAATCCATCCATTCAAACTGGCCATTGAACCCAATTCTGTGAATCCACATGCAGTACCCATGTCTTGTTTTGGTACATTTGATTGAGGCTGTGCTGCCATGAATTCTGCAAAACTGTGTCCACCATCCACCAATAGATATTGTCTACGTTGTAATTTAGTTTCACATAGGGATGTATCAAAGATGCTGTGATTGTATTACACCTCTTTTGCACTTGGGAAAGACAGATTATCTAATCAGAATCTGTCTTTTCCAAGCACAATTCTGTAATCACCATGTGCGCTCACAGCATAACATAGAAAAAGGATTAGATCCCTTTTCAAATGGTGGCGGCCAATTTATTTCATTTTTTAATGGACGCTGTCATCCGAAAAAGGACATAGGCCCTCATTACGACCCCGGTGGTAAGTTACCACCTGGGTCGTACCCTTACCACCATGGCGTAAACTATGTTTACGCCATGGTGGTTGGCGGATTTACCGCCCCATTCCAAGGTGAGTGGGGCGGTAAATCCCCATTTCCCATTTTACCCTTCCCCATTCCCATTTTCGCCCCATAGGGCATAATGGGAATGGGGAAAGGCGATAATTACGGCACCGTAAATTACGGTGCCGTAATTATCGCCAAGGTCCCTTTGCGGCATGGATTTTAACGGCTGCAAAAAAGCAGCCGTTAAAAGCCATCCCGCAAAGGGAACCTTGTAATCAGGCGTTAAGGGTCAGCGCCGTTTACGGGGCCGTAAACCCCTTAACGCCTGAGTCAGAATGAGGGCCATAGTCTCTTTTCCATTTTAATGGTGGTGGCCATTTTTATACTTTCTCTTCTATACTCTGTGCTGAGCTCATCTCCCAATGAAATAAATAAATAATAATAATGTGCACCCTGGTTAAAACCCAGGGTGTAAATTGCTTTCATGGACATGTCAAGTGACGGCCTACAGCCCAAGCCATGCCTCAGGCTGGTGGGCCGTTAGCGGGCTGTATCCACCCCACAACTAGGGGGTGAAAGCTATATTTAGGATCTGTGTTCCGTAATTCTTATATGCACAGTCCTCTGAGTCTTCTTAGCTCCAGGTAGCAATTTAGACAACAGCACTTAATCAAATTACAGCAAAATTACTGTACCTAGAGAATTGGCAAGAGAAGACCAATGCTCATTTTATGGTTTTACTGGAAAGCTCATAGAAAGGGGCATAGATGGGTTTTGTCAGGGAGTTAATTCCCTCTCACGTCCAGGGCAAGGAAGGACCTTAGGTACTGGTAAAAGCAGTGATAACATTTCACTGTCAGAGGAAAAACTGCTTCCTATTGCTTTACATACTGATTTTGGTAACCCCCTTCCTGTGGAAGAGAGCGTGTGGCAAAATGATGCAAAAAGGACTGAGCGTAAAGATCATTAATGTGTTCCATCTGGGTGTGGACGCATTTCTCCCTGAATGAGTGAACGATACAGTTGGAGAAGCACACAGTTGTATGAAAGAACTGTCACTGGAGTGAGAGGTGGAACAAGAAGAGAGTGTGTTACACATGGGGCATGACTGCAGAGTGGATCCACAGTCAGCAATCTTCATGGTGAGCTATGCGCACCTGTGGCCTTGAATACCATTGACTCCAATGCAACCTTCAGTTGTGTGGTGTAAGCAGCTCGACCATGTTTTGCGACGCTGGTTGTTCATCTTGTTCTTGAGTACGATAATATTAGAAGCAGACCCAATGGGCCTCATTCCGAGTACGGCGCTAACCAATGGCGCTATTAACGCCTTGGTTGACGCCGTACCCGGACCGGCAGCGCCTTGGTGGATGGCGGAATTACCGCCCCATTCCAAGGTTGGCGGGGCGGTAATTCCCCATTCACCAAGGATCTTCCCCATTCCCAAATGAGCCCCCATAGGGCTCAATGGGAATGGGGAAGATGCAAATAACGGTGACCGTTCATTACGGTCACCGTTATTGGCTTGGAGGCCCCTTTGCGCCCTCGACTTTAACACCTGCTCAAAGCAGGCGTTAAGGGCGAGGGCGCAAAGGGAACTCGGAGTATGGCGGTAAGGGATCACCGCCACCGGTCTCGTTACCGGTGGCCGCTATCCCTTAACGCCATACTCGGAATGAGGCCCAATGACTCTATTGACACCAACAGCAGTGTCGTCCGCCAGAGGTAGCAGACTAGTGTAGGCTACGCATGCGCCTGCAATGAAATATTTGGTGGCAGGAGTGCTATAGACGAGGGACACAGACAGACATTCACAGTCGCAGAAAAAGTGTACTAGCGAGTGCAGAGAACACATATCAGGCTTGACCTGAAAAGGATATGTGAATAATGTATAGATATTTCAACAAAAACGAGACGTGTTCCTATGCTGATAATTGTATGTTATGCAAACATTTGAAATCTGAATTTTCATATAATCTGAAACTACACATTGGTGTCTGGCACTGCCAATGACACAGCACACGCAGACCATATTTGGCTTAAGGTTTGTTTCTTAGTAAAGTGGCACAGTGGCGAAGCAATTAAAACAAACCACTTTTAAAAGCGAGTTACCTTAGCTATGAAACACTGTGCATATTTTAAGCTGCACGCGATGAGGAAAAGTAATGCTAAAAGTGATTAATTTTCTGGAGGGAAATATAGACATTATACATGCAAATTGAGAGAGCATGGAACGCAAGGTTTTGCTAAATTAGGTAAACAGAATAATTAAATAGCAAAGAGTCATCAGGTATGTAAATGATAGAAGGGCAGATATATTTCAAAGCAGATTTACAAAATACACCAGGCTGACAATTTCATGGTCGGAGCGCATTAGTGGACCAAGAAGGTAAATAATATCTTTTAAATGTTTGCTAAAAATTAAAATGATTAATACTATAACTAGAAATAAATTAAATTACCAGCCACCATTTTAGCCTACATAAGCAATGTTTGGACTCCAGAGAGAGCCAGTACAATATGCCAGTTCAGAGCGTTTGATTCAAGCTTGGACAAGATGTGTTAATATCCCTTTTCATTTGCAAAGCCTGATTCGAGGGTACCTCGGAGTGTTAGAAAGTAGAGAACGGTATATGTACACAACATGACTACTACAAGTCAAGACTTGTTCCTTGAATTTCAGTTATTTTGGGACTTTGAAAAAGTTCACCGCAAACAGGGTGTTATTACACGGTGTTTGGTAGTGACTCTGTACTTATGGTTAACTTCCCATAGGAAGAGCACTTTTTGGGCAGCTCATAACTTTGGTGCCGTTCAATGAACCTGCATAAAAATGTGCACACAAAAAATGACGGAATTATTTTGGAAAGTCTGGTGTGGTTTAATCAGGGGTGGGGGGTCTACATTCTAAAAGGGAGTTGCCATTTTTGTTTAAATCAATATAGATGTGAATTTTCAAAAAACTTTGCTCACAGCTGCAGCCGCCACCACTAAACTTGTTCAAAGAGTGGCGGATGTGTCCCAAAAAGATGCTTTTTGCTAATTTGTTGTAAATCCGTCCAGTGATTTTTTTTTAGAAAATGCACAAAGAGTAAGCCAAAAACAGTTAATGATGTATAGGTCCAGCCCATAGACTCTATTCCTGATTCAGTGTTCATGGACGCCAATGGAACAATCAGGGTGATGCATAACATGTGCAGACATCATGGAAAGGAGCTGATTGGTCAACTGAGAAATGTGACAACACTTTTGAACCGATGGCCGTCTGTGGCAATAGTTCATAAACAGCGCTGTTAGAAAAAATTAAGAAACACATTGTTACACTTCTGTTGCATGTAAACAATGTATTTTTATGGCAAATTAAAAGATATTCGGTATCATGCGGAAAACGAATACTTAAAAAAGTAATGATCAGCCTTTGTAATTCACCATGCAATGAAATATTTGTAAAAGTTCAGTCACTTCCTGTTATCAAATAGGCACTAGTTAAGATGCAACTACAAATGCCAAAATAACCAGACTGCGCTTGAAGTTGTAGTACGTGGTAAGAAATGACAGTGGCCCTCATTACGACCCTGGCGGATTTTTTCCGCCATCGACGGACTTTCCGGCCATGGCGCAAAGTCCCTTTACGCCATGGCGGATGGCGGACTTACCGCCCCATTCCGAGGTCGGCGGGGCGGTAAGTCCCCATTGACCCATTTACCCTTCCCCATTCCCATTTCGGCCCCATAGGGCTCAATGGGAGTGGGGAAGGAGTTAATTACGCCACCGTAAAATACGGTGGCGTAATTAACACCAAGGTCCCAGAGCGCCATGGATTTTTCCGCCCGCAAAAAGCGGGCGGAAAAATGACCATGGTGCTCCAGGAACTCGTAGTTGGCGGTAAGGGGTCCGCGCAGCTAACGCTGGCGCAGACCCCTTAGCGCCAGGGTCGTAATGAGGCCCAGTGTCAAAAAGACAACAAGAGAAACAGGGTGCAGAGGTAGTGGTTTAGGCCGATAAACAAGATAGTAAAATACCTCACCAATCAATAGATAGATGACTTTAACTTCACAACAATTTTCGTCAATTACAAATAGAAGCCGATCTCTTTGGTAATACAAATACAATATACATATGGTTCCTCTTACAACAAAAATAGAAAAAGAGGTTTTTGATTATGTGTATAATAGAAAACGCGACCTATGGACTAGAACAATGAGAGAGTTGCAGTCATTGTGAGGCATAATGGCCCTAAAAAGCTAGATTTAAGAAACAATAGGCTTTATTGCCTAGAGAAATGAATGTAGTAGAACCAAAGATGCTTTATAACAATGGTATATCTTAATACCTGTTTGATTTGTGGCTTTTTTCCATGTTAAATATTTCTCAAGATGGCCAACTGATTCAGGTGCAACGCAGCGCAAGGACACGGTATCGGGACAAAAACATCCTTTCCGTGCACCAAAAAGTATGCAACTTTCTGGCGACTGCTCTGAAGCCTACAGCCGGCACCTCATCGAATTTCAGGCGTGTTGATGCCTTTAACCTATATTTAGCTGTGTGGCGGCCCTATCCCACTTACGCGGCAATCACTGCAGCTGACGGCGTGTGCAAGGCGCCACAACAGAGAGCGGATACCGTGGTGATGCTGTGAGGGACAGCCTGCCTTGATGAGTTACTGCTGCGGCCGGCTCCCTCTCACTCGCTCTGCTCCAGTGAGTCCACCATCGGAGCGGTCACGAGTCATCTAGCTGACCCACACTCATAGTGGGTCTGGCGGGTGCAGGCTGACCTCGGTATGAACATTGAATTGCGCCACTCCCCATTCTTACTTGGGCTGCCCCGACGTGTGCTGACCCGGCACGAGTCCTGGGCCTCTTCCTGCTGCCCGGTATCCCCTTCAGGGCATAAACTGCTGGGCCCTGCTCCGGCCATGACTGAGGTCCTGTCCCCACCACGTATTCTGCTGAGGATGACCCATGGTGCTGTGGGTGAGAGAGATAGGGCCTCATTACGAGGTTGGAGGTAGCCATGACGCTATTAGCGCCATGACTGCCTCTAAACTCGTTCCGACTCCGCCCTGGTGAATGGACTAATTACCGCTCCACTCCAAGGTTGGCGGGACCGGTAATTCCCCATTCACCAGGGCCATTCCCCATTCCCATTTGAGCCCCCCATAGAGCTCAATGGGAATGGGGAAGGCGCTAATAACGGTACCGCAAATTGCAGTAACGTTATTAGCACTAGAGTCACTTTGCGGGTCCCGTCCTTAACGCCTGAAAAAAACAGGCGTTAAGGAAGGACCCGCAAAGGGAACTCGTAGTAGGGTGGTAAGGGATTACCGGCACTGGTGCCCTTACCGGTGCCGGTAATCCCTTACGGCCCACCTCGTAATGAGGCCCATAGACTCTGGTGAGTGTCGCAGGGGCTGCCCGAGTGTGCAGGGCCACCTGAGTCCTTGAGACTGCATCCGCCTTGCCCCTTTGGGCCTGCTGACTGAGGCCCCCAGATCCTGCTGTGGGGCCGCCCATGTGATCACGGCCACATGTGAAGTTTCATCATCATCCAGCAAGGGAGACCCGTAACACAGGTGACTCTGGAACCTGAAGCTTCTACTCATCAGCAACACACTAACAGAGCTCGAGGAGCCTGGTGGGGGACTGAAACCCCCCAGACTGTGGGGATCCCCGCAAAGAGACGGGATCACTTGGGCATGCTTGCATGCCATCATATGTTGAGCTGTCTGGGTAGGAGGCAGATCTTGATGCTAACCGACCTCCAGGACATTAATAACCCCAGCTGCTGTTGGCGCTGAACTGCATGTTCACAATATGGCCACCAGTCACGCCAGACCAGTTAACTAAACCCAAGACTCCACAGGTGATCCACTTTAGTCACGTGTGACTGTGACAGGTGCTGCAGTGAGAAGAATCCTGAGACGCTCCCCCACTGGCAAACTCTTGATACTCATGATCCTGTTACCTCGGTACTTGTGCTACCTCCGCCCTGTAAGCTTGAACTCACGACATGCTGCACCCTGGTGACCATTACAGTGGAGCATAAACCCATGAACACTCATCACCCTAAATCCTCCTGACGAATCAGGCTGGCTCATCCCATGGAACGATCCTTTTGCCATCATTAATAATAGCGTGGTGACTGCACACTCCTGCAAACCAGTTTTTCTTTCGCATCCAGGGAAACCTACTGGAGAGCCCACTTGCTTCTCCTCCTGATAATAGGACCACTATCCACAAAGTGGAACCTGCTACAGTGCTGAGTGCCTTCTCATTGTGTTTCTCACCCTATGTACCGTGACATTTAAACAGGGGTTCGCTGTTCCATAGGGTGGGCACCCCACCAGAGACGTGGTACTTGGTGCAGTTGGAGGTGGCTGCAGACATTGCAAGATAGCCACTGGCTGCCCCCGGAGTGGGCAAGGGACTTTCTGCAGCCTTTTGTTTAATTTGCAGCGGCCTGCTTCTTCAGTAACCCAGAAGTGGGTTGATACTCTGCCCATTGTCACTTCTTTATGTGCAGACCTTCTGAGCCCAGTGCTTGCTGACATAGTCCCACTCTGCTTTCCCACCTCCTTATAAGGAGCACAGCCATGGCCAAAGGCGGGGGCAAAAACAAAGCTCCATTAATATGTTCACCAAAACCACCACCAAGACACCAGGGGAAGTAGATAAGGCTATGGCTGGCCCCTCCCAGTCTACTGGAGGGTGGACCACTGAGATACAACAGATGATGGACTTCATGCGCAAAGGATTTACAACCCTTAACACCAAACTAGATGACATGAGCAACACTATAAGTAGCATAAAGGCTTGTATGGAGAAGACAGATACACGCGTTACAGAGGTCGAGTCCAGAATCAGGCTAGCAGAAGACGGCATTAACTTGCTCAGAACAGACTTGACAGCGCTCACCTCTCCAAGCAGGTACGAATTGTCAGCAAGAAAAGAAGGACTTGCAGTCCCGGTCGCGCCGGAACAATTTACGCATGATTAGTGTCCCAGAGGATAACATTGCCGGCTCTATGGAGGACTTTGTGGAACGCACCCTTCTTTCCCTGTTCGAGAGCCCCAAACTCTCACCTCAATTTGCCATAGAATGCGCACACTGCGTGCTAACCACAAAACCGAAACCCGGTGCACCTCTGCGCCTAATTATTGCCAGAGTATTGAACTACCATGGCAGAGATGCGTTGTTGTGGGCTGCCAGGGACAAAGGGAGCTTCTACTGGGATCCAGCAGAATCCACTTGTATCTGGATTTCTCCATCTCAGTACAGCAGGAGCGGAAGTCCTTCATGGCTGTTAAAAAGAGACTATGCAACCTTGTGGTCCGGTACCCCATGTTGTTCGGCGTCAAAATTAAAAAAGAACATTTGGATAAAGTATGCTTCTTCACAATCCCTGAGGAAGCAATACAGTTCCTAGATCAGCACTTCCCCAGATGAATCTGCTTCTCATCTTGCTACACTTGCTACCAACTACTATGGTCGATGTAGAGGTACCGACATGAGACTCACCGTAGGTTTGTTTGCACTTGATCCCATGCTCTGGCTTCTGTCCCCCCTACTACAGTTTAATTGTGAACTAATGTGCATTCTACACTCGTTACTCACTGCACCGCTGTGTTGCGGGCCGTGCTGAGCCTATTGTTGCTTTCCTTCCACTGGTTGCCCACTTTGTTGGCTATTGCTACACATCACTGCTAGACTCACTGTATGCATTTCTGCACTCTGACTTCAGCACTAGCTGACATTCTCCCCCAGTGATGGTTCTACTTGCAAACTATGGTGCACTTATGACTTGCAACACTCTGCCCAATTGTGCTACGGACTAGCCTGTAAGGTGCTAACAGTCTTCCATGTGAAGTTGCAAATGTACTTGGGTACATGGTTCTGGGGAATTCACCCCTCTGATTGGGAGGGGTTGGGGGAGTGTTACGCTCACCTGGTCTCTGCGGGGGCATTGGGGCATGTTTGTAGCCCTCCCTGGATTTGGATCACCCTGGTCAGGCCTGCCCTTTTGCAGACATGCTGCTGTCTGCAGTGATTGGTAGAACCGCTCCTGCATGGGTATGAGAGAACGTGAGTATGTCTGTCTATTGCTATGGTGTCCCTCGAACCCTTGTTCCCACAGCGTGGTGAGCATGCACCGTCCCATAGGCTCACCTGTTATTAATGGATGATGAGCTCTCCGTCCTGCTTCTTCCAGCAGGGGCGTGTTGTATATGGACCGAGTTACTTCACTGGCCTCTGAAGTGGCAGTCCAGTCCAGCTGCGATGATGCCACTTGTTAATGGTAAGTGTCTTTAATTTTTGTAAAGTCTTTCTCGCTTTAAAATATTGTAGTATTGTCCTCTAAACATTATGATCTGAGAGTTTAAACCATGTCTCTTCTCTGCTTTCTCTCCGCAAGCGAAAGTGCGGCCCAGCAGTGATTTTGGAGCTTGATATGCAGCCAGAATGAAGAAAAAAGGATATGCGACGTTCCGACCACAGGTGAGAGCTGGTTTAAGGGTAAGCGCAAGGTTTGCAATGAGCGCGACCATAAATTGAAGGTTTTCGGTAAAGTCTAACCTTCGTCTGTTGTTTCTCCTTGCAGGTGCCGCCCACGGATGAGCTAAGCGGAGAGCTGCAGTGTCGGGGCCAGGATTCGCTTTCTGGGATGTCCGGAGATGGAAGGTGAGTACCAGGCACTGCGGAGGTGTTTGCAGGCGAGAACTGGTCCCAAGGTGAGTAGAGGAGCTGCCAGTGAAACAGGTTCCCAGGTAAGTAGTGAGGTTGCAAAAGCGAACAGATTCCAGGTAAGTTGAATCACTGGAGCTGGATTCCAAGGTGAATCTGCACCCAAGCAGCGGTGAGCATTACGCTGCCTTCAAGCAGTGTAACACAAAGCGCTTGCATGAAGGCTGGACAGGCTTATATAGCCTAGCCCCAGCCACACACCCTTAGCATTGGCTTTCCGGCCGCACCCTGCCACTTCCAAATGATGCTGCACCTGCTACTCAGTTCTTCAGCAGCCACACCTGGACTGAATGCATGTGAATAGTTCCAGTGAATGTAATAAAGTACTTCACACCAAAACAATAATGTCTTTGCTCATAATTGTTCATGAGTCCAGCTGGGTCCCCGGTGCTTGATTATTCCAAAGGGACAATTAAGTATGGCATTTATCCTTGCCTCCATCTCCTGGGGGTGCAGGGTTTGTGTGTTTGAGCCAGTGATCATGACACGGAGGGGGTTGCTGGGTTGAAATGAAAAAGCTTGACAAGTGTGACAGGGCTACTCCTGGGCAACCACCCACTAAAGTACAAGGGTCTCGCAAGCTACTGGCGCAGGTTGCATTACTCACCACTTACAATGGCCTGATGGCAGATAACACACTGAGGTGCATGAGCTGGAATATTAGGGGGCGGGCAACCATGTAAAAATGTGAAAGCTGCAGCAGTATGCTGAACACCATAAAACATGCATCCTTTTCTACAGGAAACGCATGCACTGACGGCAGGTTTGCGTTAGGTTCGCTACAAGCAGGGGAACACAACGCTATTACATGCAATACTCTACACAAAGCCGTGGTGTCATGATTATAATCCACAAATCACTGTTATATGTACCTAAGGCCACGCATGATATCTCCCTTGGAAGGTGTGTGTTGACGCATGGTGTACTTTCTGCATTAGAGGTGGTTATGCTTAACATCTACGGGCCTAATATAGATGACCCCAATTTTTACACCAAAATGGCAGACCTGCTGGCACTGTACCCCCTGGGGTGGAGACTTCAACAACATTTTAGACCTTCATTTAGACATGTCGAGAAGTAGGGCCAGACAGCTGACTACATCTGCCTGGACTATACACGATAGAAAGGCTGGACTTGGGTTTGAAGACGTCTGGAGACTGCTACACCCCCATACCTGGAGATACACATTTTACTCCACAGTCCATGACTTGCACTCTACAATCGATCGATGGCTTGTCACTGGTACACTAATAGGCCTAGTTGCAGAACAGACATACTCCCTATGTCATACTCATTTCACTCCCCGATTATCCTTGCAATGACCTGGGGCAATACGTAATCACCCAGGCGCCCATGGAGGCTTAAACCTCAGTCACTTACAGACACTGTATTCAGAGCTGTGCTTTGGGAGTGTGTTGATGACTATTTCAGGATAAATATGGGCACGGTGGATTCACTGGCCACCCTCTGGGATGCCTTCAAGGCATACATCCACAGCATGGCCCTAGCAAATCAGTCAGGGATCCTTAAGGCAATCCGCCGAAATATACCCTCCCTTAAGCAACTTGAGGAGCAATATGCTGCCAACCCTTTCTCTGCCATATTGACCTAAATCAAAGGTGTGCTAGACAGCTTTAGGGGTCACGCCGATAGGGAGCAAATGTTCCATGATAACTCAGGGTTGGCGAGGCAATATGGTGAGGGGAAGCGTCCGGGTAGGCTGCTGGCTAGACTGGTGAGACATGAAGAGGGGGGACACATCCCACTCATTGAAAACTCAGATGGGGTCTTAGTAGACACCGATATGCGGGTTAACAAGGTATTCCACTCTTTCTATGCAGTGCTTTATGCCAACAGCGTTGAGGTATACAGCTCGGACATAGCTGAGTTCTTAGATGGACTCCCGTTATCGGTTCTCTCTCATGAGTCCAGAGAGTCCCTCAACAGGGCGATCAAAGCTATGGAAATAGAATGAGCCATTGATGCTTTGCCATCCGGTACAGCCCCCCCGGCCCTGACAGCCTTACCATGGGCTTTTACAAATGCTATACGTCCCTCCTCATACCCCAATTGTCTGCCCTATATGCCAAAACCTGTGTGAAGGGAGAGTTACACTCCACACTCAGAGAAGCCATCATTACAGTACTCCTCAAGCCCGGTAAGCTTCCAATGCAATGCGGTTCATATCATCCCCTGTCACTCATCAAAAGCAATGTCAAAATATTTGCCAAAGTGCTAGCCCTTAGGCTTACCCCCTATATGACACACCTTGTGCATGCTGACCAGTCTGGACCTTCCTACTGCTCTGAACCTGAGGCGACTGTTCAACATCCTGGCCCAAATCGATCCCGAAGTTGGGGCAGTTGCTGCTATACTTAACCTCCAGAAGGCTTTGACTTGGTCTCCTGGTAGTTTCTTTGGACACTCCTTGAAAAGTGCAACTTTGGCCCCTGTTTCATTTCATGAATATGATTGCTCTACACCATGCCAGTAGCCAGTGTCTGTACTAATGGCCGACTTTTTGCTTCACTTGACATATGCAGGGGGACCAGGCAGGGCTGTCCGCTTTCCCCTCCCATATTCGCAATAGTGATTGAGCCCCTAGCTGATTTGCAGTGACTAAAACATGCTCACAGGTGTATACGACTCATGGGTTGCCCCAAGATAATTCCCTATATGCAGATGACTCGTTACTCTATATTAGGGACCCCAAGAGGAATCTTGTGGCCATCATATGTGATGTCCACCATTTTGGACTGTTGTCCGGGTTGCGGGTCAATTGCGCTAAGTCTGAACTATTTTCTTTAACCAATTCTACTGCAGCCCCCAACGACCTCATGGGATTCACTTTCTCTCCGTTCGAGGTCAAGTACCTAGGGATCATAATCTCAAGGCAACAGGGTTCACCATTTTCTCAAAACCATGGGTTCTACTTAAAGCAGTTTAAGACGAAACTACGTACCTCGGTGAACCTGCCCATCACCCTCATGGGTAGCGTGTCCCTCCTTAAAATAATAATATTCCCAAAATGTGCCGATATGTCGCGGTACTGCACTGTTTTACGAGTTGGGGACTGAGGTACACCGATTCTTGTGGCATGCAGGAGCAGTGAGGCTAAAATGTTCCACACTCACAAAGCCAAACAATCAAGGAGGTCTGGCTGCTCCTGATTTTGGAAAATATTGGCTGGCGGCTCAGGCTCAATATGCAGTGTACTGGTTCGCCGATGGCCCTCTACTCCAGAACTTTTAAATCAAGAGATATGTGGAGTATGAATCCATCATAGCCCTCCCAGGCCCTCTACACTGTTTTTTTGTCCAAATTCAATTCCCCAGCGCCACCGCACACCTTCTCCATTTCCCCTCCCCTGCCTCATTCCATTTCCGTATTTGTCTGCCTCCCTGCCCACCCCTTGCCCCTAATTGGTGCTCCTTGCATGCTGTCCCTGGCCTAGCGACCCGCGCTGCTCGCCACCTTCCACTTTCCCTCAAATTGTCTCAGGTGAGTGTGAATCCATCGTAGACCTCCCACGGTGCAGTACACAGTTTTTTTGTCCCAACTGCATTCCCCAGTGCCGCCGTACACCTTCTCCATTTCCCCTCCCCTGCCTCCTTCCATTTCTGTATTTGACTGCCTCCCTGCCTGCCCCTTGCCTTTGATTGGTGCTCCTTGCCTGCTGTCCCTGGACTAGCGGCCCGCGCTGCTTGCCACCTTCCACCTTCCCCCAAATTGCCTCAGGTGGGTGTGAATCCATTGTAGCCCTCCCAGGCCCTTTACACAGTTTATTTGTCCAAATTGCATTCCCCAGCGCTGCCTCGCACCTTCTCCATTTCCCTTCCCCTGCCACCTTCTATTTTCATATTTGTCCACCTCCCTGCCCGCCCCTTGCCCCTGATTGGTGCTCTGTGCCTGCTGTCCCTGGCCTAGCGGCCTGTGCTGCTTGCCACCTTCCACTTTCCCCCAAATTGCCTCAGGTGAGTGTGAATCCATTGTAACCCTCCCAGGCCCTGTACACTGTTGTTCTGTCCCAATTACATTCCCCAGTGCCACTGCGCACCTTCTCCATTTCCCCTCCCCTGCCTCCTTCCATTTCCGTATTTGCCTCCTTGCCCGCCCCTTGCCCCTGATTGATGCTCCTTGCCTGCTGTCCCTGGCCTAGTGGCCTGCGCTGCTCACCACCTTCCACTTTCCCCCAAATTGCCTCAGGTGAGTGTGAATCCATCGTAGCCCTCCCCGGCCCTGTACACTGTTTTTTTGTCCCAATTGATTTCTCCCGCGCCATAGCGCACCTTCTCCATTTCCCCTCCCCTGCCTCCTTCCATTTCAGTATTTGTCCGCCTCCCTGCACGCCCATTGCCCATGATTGGTGCCCCTTGCCTCCCTGGCCTAGCGGCCCGTGCTGCTCGCCACCTTCCATGTTCCCCCAAATTTCCTCAGGTGAGTGTGAATCCATCATAGCCCTCCCAGGCCCTGTGCATTGTTTTTTTGTCCCAATTGCATTCCCCAGCGCCGCTGCACACCTTCTCCATTTCCCCTCCCCTGCCTCCTTCCATTTCTGTATTTGCCTCCCTGCCCGCCCTTTGCCCCTGATTGATGCATTTCCTAGTAATATCTATGGCCCCAAGTCCTTTCCCAATCTGGATCTCTTGCTACCCTACCCCGCTGCCACTTCCTGGTTCTCCAATCACTCCCACCTACCAGCAAACCCACCCCGTGATTGGTTGATCCTCCTGGTCTAAACTGACCCTCCAAGGGCAGCCCTCTGTCCGTGCAGCCCCTTCGGCTAAGGGCCTGAGGCAAAGGGCAGCTCCTACACTAGCGGCTCCAAGACATGTCTGCAGGTGTCCGCAGGGGAAGACATGAAGCCAGCAGTCAATAGACCCAACAAAAACTGTAAGTGTAGCATGGGTGGGGTGTAGATGAATTACTCTACTCCAGAAAGACCCCGCCACTCTACCTTACCCTTCCATAACGTAGACTGCCATAGACTTACACCATGCATACTCAAAGAGATTTGTGACTACCAGCCTAAATATATTCATAGCTGGACTATAAATGTTGCAATGCTTTATACACTAACTTACCGGCCAATGCTAACCATTGCCACACCTAGAGAGACCTGTGAAGATTGTCCTGCGCCGCATCTAGATAAAATGTAAATATTAGCATGTGCCATATTTAGATGAAATTGTGAATATTAGCATTCGCCCCAATTAGACTGAATCGTGAACACTAGCCTGCATCGCACTTAGAAGGAATGGTGAAGGATAGCATATCCCTCACTTAGTTGGAACAGTAAATGATAACATGTGCAACACCTAGATGGAATTGGGAATGATAACATGTCTCACACTCTGATGGAATTGTAAATGGTAGCATGTGTCACACTTGGATAGAATTACAAATGGTAGCATGTGCCACACTTAGATTGACCCACGATTGGTAGCATATCCCTTACTTGGATAGAACTATTAATGATAGCATGTGCAACACTTTGTTGGAATTGCGAATGATCGCATATCCCACTCTTAGATTGAATTGCAAACGACAACAGGTGCAACACCTTGATAGAATTGTGAATGATGGCATGTCCCTCACTTCCATAGAATTCTAAATGATAGCATGTGCAACACCTAGATGGAATTAGAAATGATAACATGTGAATCACCTAGATAGAACTATGATTGGTAGCTTATCCCTCAGTTGGAATTATAAATGATAGTATGTGCCACACTTAGATGGAATTATGAATGGCAGCGGGTGCCACACTTAGATAGAATTATAAATGATAGCATGTGCCACACTTACATAGAATTGTGAATATTAGCATTCGCTACATTTAGATTGAATCATAAACACTAGCCTGCATCGCATCTAGATAGAAATGTGAATGATAGCATATTCCACACTTAGATGAAATTGTGAATATTAGTATGTGCCCCCACTTAAATGGAATTGTGAAGGACAGCATGTGCCACACTTAGACGGAATTAGTGAAGGATTGCATATCCCGCACTTAGATAGAATTGTAAATGATACCATGTGCAACACTTAGATGGAATTGTGAATGATAGCATTTGCCACACTTATATGGAATTGTGAATGATAGCATGTTACTCACCTAGATAGAATTATGACTGGTATCAAATCCCTCACTTAGTTGGAATTGTAAATTATAGCATCTGCAACACTTAGATGGAATTGTGAACAACAGCACATCCCACAATTAGATAGAATTGGGAATGATAGCATGTGCAACACCTAGATGTAATTGTGAATGATAGCATGTCCCAATATTAGGTGAAATTGCGAATGATAGCATAACCATCACTTAGATAGAATTATAAATGATAGCATGTGCATCACTTAGATTGAACTACGACGCATATCCCTCACTTGGATAGAATTATAAATTATAGCATGTGCATCACTTAGATTGAACTACGACTGTTAGCATATCCCTCACTTGGATAGAATTATAAATTATAGCAAGTGCAACACCTAGATGGAATTGTGAATGATAGCATGTCCCACTCTTAGGTGGAATTGTGAATTATAGCATATCCCTCACCTCGATAGAATTCTAAATGATAGCGTGCACAACACCTAGATGGAACTATGATTGGTAGCATATCCCTCACTCAGTTGGAATTATAAATGAAAGCATGTGACATACTTAGACAGAACTGTGAATGATAGCATGTGCCACACTTAGATGAAATAGTGAATGATAGTATGTGCCCTATCTATATATAGATAGAGCTATGATTGGGGGCATACCTCTCACTTAGCTAGAATTGTGAATGTTAGCATATCCCGCACTAGAATAGGCAGAATGAATAGAGTGAATAGAATAGGTGGAATAGGTGGAATAAATGACAACGATAACATAGATGGAATGGATTGAGTAGACGAAGCAGAAAAAAAATGAACAGAGTGGACTGAACGAATGGGGCAGAATAGAATGAGTGGATACTGTTGAAATTCGCCCCACATGTTGTATCACTGTGCACCTGCTCCTGTGTTGTCGCCATATATCTGTATCCCCTATGTATGCTATAAATCTGTATCCCCATATATACTTGTACGACCCCTGTCGCTATATATCCATATATCTCTATGTATGTTCCACCATCTGTTCATGTGCCTGGTCTCAGGCGCTTTACTGATAACCACCATATCATACCACTATGCTTACTCTCTACTATACACCATCATTCAACCAGAACACAGCTATACCTGATAATTTGGTCTAGCTGTCCGCATACGAATACGACCCCATGAACACCTCATCACCCTAATAAAACGCAGCTAGCTGAGCACATTCCGGCCAGCTGCACACATAGGTGTTCCTCAGGCCTAATGCAGCCAGAACCCAGTCTGGGTGTCCACCCACCAGACTTCACACATCCAACTGATATCTTCAGCACCACACCTATCGCTAGGAAGCAGCTATCATCCAACAACTACACCAGCTGCACACATATCTGGTGCATCCACACACCATACAACACTATCTCTCTCTACTGACGTGAACTAAGTTTCCTGAGGGCGTTTAACCTACCAGCGCTTTGAGGTCATACCAATGATATATAATGCACTATATAAATGCCAAGTAACATAACATAACATAATGTATGCCACTGGAACACAGGACCTTTGTTGTCTTGTGCTCCCTCCACTGTGAAAAGACCCCGGCGTGCCCCGTCTTGTGGCTGTCACAGAGATGGCGTGGGATAAAAAACGAAACTGGTTGACAATTTTGTTGTAAAGTGTCTTTTGCTCGTGAGTGGAATTCTACCTCGTAGAATTCCACTCTTTCTCTGATGTCATGTTTACTTTTGTTCAGAGGGCAGATTCCATTAAGAGCCATTAGAAGCTGAGTGAAGAGGTGCTGTGGAGGCTGAGTACTGCTGGCTAAGGCTGGTTACCAATAAAGGATCTTTACTCACCTGCAGTGTATGCCTCCTTATTACACTGGCGACGAGTATGGGATGCGAACCCCCACCAGCCTCTGACCCACGTTGACTTTGCAGCAGCCAGCAGTTGCCTACATTCCTCTTTTCGCCCTTGGGAGAGTGCCAGCTCCAGAGGAGGAGCGGGGGGCGTGTGGAGGTGAGCCCTCCCGCCGATGCTGTCCGTGTTGAGTACCACCCGGAATCAGCTGGGAGCAGCAGCATTTCCCAGCCCCTGCCTGTTCGTCCGTAGGCTGCAGCGCCTGTTGTCCTGTGGAAGGGAGGCCCTCCTCACATGTCGGCACCAGGACAGCCTATGTACTTCCAGCCTGTGCTCCCCAGCCAGGGTTGAGCCCGGTGCCTCCTCGGACAGCAGATGAGAGGGGAAGGGATCCCTGTTTTCTGGCGCGTGGCCGCCCTGCGCGGCGAGCGGGTCTGGGGGCCAGGGCGAGCCCGTATCTACCGCCCCATTCCCTTAGTGGATATCGATGCCGGCTGGAGGAGGGCGGGACTAAACGCAAGACACCTCCCTTCTCCTTCCTGCCTTGGGGGCGTTCCCTCCAGCCGCTCAGAGAGAGAATTAACCCTGTGAGGGTCTTCCAAGTGTTTCGTGACTGTATCCTGGCCACATCTCTGTCTTTGCTCAGGCACGTTGTATTGTACAGTGACACTCCAGCATTGGTTGCTCTGCCAGGCACACGAGGAGGTTGCACAGAGGATACTAATTGATTACAAAGTTGCACAGTGCATATTGGTTCATTACAAGCCTGTATGACCTCCCCCTTCTCGACATGCAGCACAATAATGCACGTCCGCCACCTGCATTCTTGGCCAGTCCGGGGGAGCCGCCTATTGTGTGGGACTTGTGGGTGGACACCTTCAAAGTGTACCTCAGAGCCGCGGGTGGTGCCAAATTCACGGATGATGAGAAGGAGGCGGCATTGCTCAATTGCTTGGGAACTGAGGGCCTCAGGTTATTCAGGCACCTACCCGGCCCCAATGTGTACGCTACCCCCGCTGCCCAGGCAGAAGGCAGTGAGGATTGTGATGTAGTGCCACCGGTGGTGCTCGCTTATGAGACAGCTTTGGGCAAGTTGGAAGCGCGGTTTGGCAAGAGAGCCAATGTTGTTCTTGAGAGGTACCATTTCTTCTCGAGGGCTCAAGGTTCCTGTGAGGGTATAGATGCTTATGTGACTGCCTTACGCACCTTGATCGCAACATGCAAGTTCACTGGTACCATCGATGAGTACATCCGTGACCAAGTAATGATGCGCATGTGTGATGTACGTGTCAGGGAGAGACTATGGATTGAAAAAGACCCGCCCCTAGAAAAAGTCATAGAGATTGCCCGCGCAATTGAAGAATCTAGGAAGAGTGTGAGGGAAATGGCTGATAAAGGGGAAACTGTACATGCAGTGATCCCCGCAGGACTGTTGAGGCCAAAGTGAGGAACAAGGATGGCAGAGCAGGACCCTCATCGAAGGAACAGTGCAGGCGATGTGGTTGGCGAGGGCATGCAGCGGGTGCAAAGGAATGTCCTGCTACCAATGTGGACTGTAGGAAATGCAAAGCCAAGGGACATTATGCCCGCATGTGCAGGGGCGTTGCCTCAGCTAAGGAGTACGTGAAGATGCTGGATGTGAATGATGATGATGATAATGATGTGAAGATAGTGGGCTACATGGGTTGTTCCGACAGGGGTGAAGGATTTGTGCCTGAAGGGACATTGTTGAGTGTGGGGAGCTGCAAGAAGAGAGCTTGGGCAATGCTCATGGTAAATGGCGTTCCGTTAGAGATGATGGTGGACACAGGTTCTCCATACAGTAGGATATCCCCTGAACTATAAAAGTCCAAGTTCCACAAGAAGGTGTCTGAACTCTCCTCTTCTGATATAAACCTATGTGCCTATGGGCGAGTGCCCATCCAAGTTTTAGGGTTTGAATGGGTTGACATAGAGTTTGAAGGCAGAATGAGTAGGGGTAAGTTGTATGTGGCTCACAAAGGTGACCCTGTACTGGGTTGGGACGAACAAGATGCCCTGGTGCTGCTAATTAGACCGGGGAAACCTGTCCCTGTGATGAGTGTATGTGAAGGGAATGACTGTGCCATGTTGCCTGTGCGAATCACAGCAGAAGTTTTGGAGAGCAAGTTTCCCTCAGTTTTTACTTCAACGTTGGGCAAATTGAAGGGTGTTGCACACAAGATAGTTCTCAAGAAAGGTTCCGTGCCTGTTGTACACAAAGTGAGAAGAGTTCCGATCATGGCTCGTGATGCCTTAAAGGAAGAGTTGCACAAACTCAAGGAGTCTGGGGTCATAGAGGAAGTACAGTGCTCAGAATGGTTGGCCCCGGTAGTATTGGCACGCAAGGGTGATGGAGGAATGAGGATGTGCGTAGATCTCAGGGATCTAAACTCAAGTATTAGGATTGACAGACACCCCCTGCCCAACATCAATGAGATGCTTTCCCGGGTGTCTGAGTCTTCCTGCTTTTCTACTTTTGGTCTTTCCTCTGCATATCATCAGATAGATCTGCATGTGGAATCTCGCCCGCTTACATCCTTTGTCACCCCTTTTGGCTCCTTCCGTTTTTGTAGGATGCCTTTCGGCTTGGCCTCCGCAGCTGCGGTGTTCCAGAGGACAATGCAGACACTTTTTGGGGGCATTTGGGGTGTAGAATGTTTCCAGGATTACATTTTAGTATGGGGTAAGTCGCGAGCTGAACATGATGTTAGGGTTCTTGAGGTGATGTGTGTCTTGAGGGATTGTGGTCTCACTCTCAAACTTAGCAAGTGCAAGGTGGGTGTTCCCAGTGTGATTTATTTGGGACATTCGTTAGATGCCCAAGGTATTCATCCTAGGGCAGAGTTGGTAAAAGCGTTGAAGGATGCACCGGCCCCAGCAAACAAAGATCAGTTGAGATCCTTCATGGGTCTCACAGAGTACTACAGCAGATTTGTCCCATTGTATGCCGACAAGACTGTTGGCATGAGGTAGTTGCTGAAGAAGGGTGTGCATTTTGCATGGTCAGACCAGTGCCAAACGGAATTTCTCAGGTTGAAGGAGGAGATTGAGAAAGCCCCGTCCTTGGGTTCCTTTTTACCGGCCAGGAAAACATATCTCACTGTGGATGCGAGTGAGTATGGCATAGGTGCTGTCTTGGAGCAGAGGGTGGAGGGCGAGCTTCGGCCTATCGCCTTTGCATCCAGAGTGCTCAGAGAGGCTGAAGGCAGGTACGCTGTTATAGAAAGAGAGGCACTGGCTGCTGTGTGGGCCTCTAAATATTTTAGGACCTTCCTGTGGGGAATTGAATACACCTTGCGCACTGACCACAAACCTTTAGTGCACGTATTGACGACCAAGGGCTTGTCCCATGCGTCTTCAAGGATTATGAGGTGGATGGCTGATATGGCAGAGTTCAATTTCAAGGTTGACTATGTCCCGGGAGCGAGGAACGCAGTAGCGGATTGCCTGTCGCGGTTTCCGAGGTCTGATTATGTTGATGTAGTCCAGGATGTAGTGGGGGATGATTGCACCTTGGTTGTGAGTGTGGTGCCGGCTGTGTCGGAGTTGGAATGGGGTGCAGAATGTTCTGCTGATCCTGAATTGATGGAAATAAAGACTGCGCTCAGTAGTGGGGTTGTTGGTACTGCGTTGTCTAAATTGTATGGTCACGTATGGGAGGAATTGGGAATTGTCTGTGGGTCCATGGGGTGTGGCCAGGGGCCTGAGGTTAGTTCCTCCTTGTTCCCTTAGGTGGAAGCTCATTGATTTGGCCCATGAGGGGCATGTAGGAAGGTCCATGACCAAGAGGAGGCTCAGAGAAGAATATTGGTGGCCCCGAATGGACGCTGATGTGGAGGATGTGGTGAAGGATTGTGTGGCCTGTTCCATTAGTGACAAGAGCAAAGTTCCAACTCCCCAACCCATTTATCCTGTCGAAGTGCCCCGTGAAGTGTGGTCCAAGGTGGAGCTTGACATAATGGGCCCCATAGATTCATTGGGGGGGCCTAAGATTTATTGTGGTCTTGGTGGATTACACGTCCCAATGGTTTGAAGCCACAGCTTTGGCTACGGTTACTGCCCAGAAGGTGGTGGAGTTCCTCTCTGCGGTGTTCGACAGGGAAGGCGTGCCTGCGGGGCCGGTGACCGATAATGGTGCCCAGTTTGTGTCGGACTACATGCAAAAGTATTTGCATGATCTTGGTATATGTCATCATAGGGTTGCGTTGTATAACCCACAGGCTAATGGTCTAGTAGAACGCATTAATCGTTTTGTTAAGGGTGCGGTTCAGTTGGCCCTTGCCAATGGCCTTCCCTGGGGGAGAGTGGTATCAGAGTCACTGAAAGCATACAGACTTACTCCTTCTGTTTACACTGGTCATTCTCCCTTCGAGTTGATGCGAAGGAGGAAACCTGGCTCCAAATTGAGAATCCCTGCCTTGGGTGGTGGGGTTCAATCACAAGTGGATATTCAAGAAGTCTTAGATCGAGTATGGTGCAGGCAACAGCGTTTTCTGCAGGAACAACTGGCCCGCAGGAAGCCCTTGCCGGTCATGGTGGGTGATTGGGTCCAGATCAAGAATCCCAGGTTTGCAGCGAAAGGACTCAGCAAGTATATGAAACCACGTTTAGTTGTCAAGTGTGGTCGTGGTTACGTCAAGCTTGAAGATGGCTCCAGATGGAGTCTCACGCGTGTGGTTGAGGTAGACAAGGTCAAAATGGATTCTGCTGGTGGTGCGTGGGGGGAGCCTGATTGTGCTGTAGGCGATGCTGGGGCGATGGTGGAGTGTCCCTTGCCATGCCCTTCTACATATGGGGAGGCTGCAGATAAGGTGCCTTCTATGCTGGCCCCTTCTCACAATGGTGAAACTGCTCTTGTTCCGGTGTGTGAATGTGATGAGAAGGCATCCTTCCTTACTGGGCTATCTGTCTCTGTCCAGGGTCATGCTCATCCTGTCAGAGTGAGGAAGGTTCCTTCTAAGCACAATGATTATGTTGTGGGTGCCATAGTTCATTAGCACTTTTCTAGTTCATATGTTTTCCCTATTTTGAGCTACATTAAGGTCCTTGTTCTGGTCCTTATCTTTCTTTTCCCCCTTTAGCTGCATTTTGGCTCCCATTTTGTGTTGTGGTGAATGTGTGTCTTGCCTGTTGTGTGTGTTGCGGTAGCGTGTGTAGCTGTGTGTGTGTAGTTGTTTTGCCGTCAGTTGTGGGTAAAGGGGGGAGAAGTTTTGTAAAGTGTCTTTTGCTCTTGAGTGGAATTCTACCTCGTAGAATTCCACTCTTTCTCTGATGTCATGTTTACTTCTGTTCAGAGGGGAGATTCCATTAAGAGCCGTTAGAAGCTGAAGGAAGAGGTGATGTGTAGGCTGAGTACTGCTGGCTCAGGCTGGTTACCAATAAAGGATCTTCACTCACCTGCAGTGTATGCCTCCTTATTACACATTTCATCTATTTCATCCATTTCAAAGGGACCTCCCCCTGTGGAACCATAACCCTGGATTCCCTAAAATAAGTGGAGCATCGGTTGCCGCCTGGCCAGCTGATGGCGACTCCACCCTGGGTGATATGTACGACATGGCCTCTTTCGTGGCATGGGCTGACCTACCTAAACTACCTAATGTGCAGTCATCCCGGTGGCTGCATTATGCAGGGCTTTGCCACGCAGTCAAGAAGACATGGAGGGAGTTCCCCTCGCTTCCCACGGATGAGCCTCTCTTAACATTGGTAATAGGCAATGCAGTCCCCCCTGGAGTGGGATCTAGACTGTACAAGCTTCTTCATTACAAGAATGATAAATGACTAATTAGGCTACGGGAGACATGGGGTAGGGAACTGGGAACTAATATCACTGACGAGGGCTGGGAAACCACGTGCATGCGTACCTGGGAGGTTTCCCGCAACACCAGGTTTCAACTAATCCAATTCAAAGTGTTGCACAGATTTCACTATACTGTGCTGGGCTGCACTCCATGTTTCATGACCTTTCTCTCCGCAGCACTAGATGCCGGATGGATGGTGCAGGCTATTTTCATATGATATCGTACTGCCCCAGTATTTTGGGGTACTGGTTGGGTTTGCTCCGCTGTATCGGCAATGTTAGATTGCACAATTGTTTCAGATCTTATGAACTCCTTGTTCCACGAGTTCTGTACACTCAAGGGAAACAGCCATAAACGTGCTAGCCTTTGCATGATCCTAGCCATGCGCAGTATATTGCTACTGTGGCTTACTCCCACGGGCCCAACTTTTGAACACTGGCTTCATGATGTCACCTGTGCGTCTGCAGTGGAGGAACGCTGGATTTCACTACAACCAACTAGCTGCAGCCCACCAGATTGTTGCCCACCCTTTTGAACTTACCTTCAGACTATCATCACAGATGTCCGCTGATCCCCATGACCCCTTTGAACCTGGTCCATTGCATGTCCTAGTCACGGAAACGCCTATCTTTGTTCTGATTACTCACAGTGGCGCCATTCTGCAATGCAACTCTAAAGCGATTAATGTCTATTTTTGATGCTTTGTATTATGTGATTGATATCTATGCCTTGTCACTCTGTCGAGCACTTAAGTGTAAAAGAACATTTTTATTAAAAAATGTTTGTATAATTAAGCAACAAACCATTTCTGTTTTTTTCTTTTCTATTTCCTTTGTGTTTCCGTTTGCCCACTTTGGTTTGCATTGCATGGATATCTTCAATTATTTGTTATGCATTATGAATTGCATGTGAGTTACTAACTTTGCGAGCAATTTATAATTTCTGATGAAGAGCATGTAGCTTGAAACACGTGTTGGTATGCCTGTTAAGCAAAGTTTCTAATGTCTTTCAAACAACAATCTCAATAAATTGATATATATTTTTTTTTATTTGAACTAAGTTGTAATATAGATGAACATATAAATGTTCATCTGCACTGTTTGTACTAGGTTGCAATACAATCAATCCCAAATGTTTCTTTATCTCTGTGTTAACAGGAGGCAGTCAGAGAAACACCTCAAACGCAGTTTGCTGCACTGTATCCCACATTGTCTTGTGCAGAAGCTCTAGATAATCTTCTCAAAAATTCCGTCAATAAAAATTCTTGAAACATTCCTACGCAATTCATTTTGAAAAAGCATGTACTTTTTGTGTGAGTCCTTCCAATTCTTTTTCTGGCCTGGGGGTGGAAATTGTTGATGCATCTACAAAAAAATGCAATGGAGAATTACTATGTTGTTTACAGTGCACGTCTGAAAAAAAATACATTCAAAATCTCCATCATGTGTGGTCAAGTGTACACAAGTAAAATGTTTCCAAAATCAAACACTAACAACACATTTTTACAGACTGTCTCAGACAGCCACGGGCTGTTCGCTAGAAATCCAAAAGAAAAGAAGTCTATCCCGGTAAACATTTCCACCAATCCAGGAATTGTGATCACATTTAACAAACATTGTGGTGGAACTGCATCATTCTAAATCTCACATAGAATAAATGCTATCTAACTTTCTTACCACTTCGTATTATAGTAATATGCAGAACACAGATACTTGAAGAAAATATGTTTTAACAATTTTATACAAGCCTATCCTATAATAATAATAATAATAATAATAATAATAATAATAATAATAATAATATATTGGGCTTCATGTAACAAACACACAATGTTTTTTTCTTCCATACATCAATCATCGCTTATTTAACTATATATTATGAATATAAAAGCAATTATATCACTGATAGGTGCATGTGGTTAGTTAGTGTTAAGTAACTAAAAACATTAACAACATTCAAAGTAGTAGCACCCTCTTGAAATTTCCAATAACAAGGAACTATTACACAATAAATATAATAGAATATTTTGTATTATGTTTCCAATGGCTTAGCCTTGTAGAGGTGTTCTTTCATGTTATTTTTAAAGCACAATGTGAACACCCTGTGTTTTGGACATTTCCTGAGGGTTCAGACAGTTCCTCTGTCCCACCATATCTGTATCATATATCCTTATGATAATAGCAAATCTCATCACTTTATGCCAAAAAAGGAACTAGGGGCATGGCCACTGTACATTTGCACCAATAGCTATCTCTGGAGCACCAATACGTTTTGTGCACTGCTAAGACTAACACTCAGGACACATCACAAATGGCATTGATGACATCAATGATGACATCACATATCTGGGCCGCTTGTTTTTGTTCACTGACATATCTAGGCCAGGTGGTTTTTGTTCACTGACTGTCAGAGTATTACCATTCAAAAGGTGCTATATATCTACACGTTAACCTTGTGGTATGTTCTTAAAGTACTTTCATTAGTGTTTTCACATGGTGCACATACAAGGGGCAATAAGCAGGCCTCAAACACACAATTTGTTTATGTACATGAAGATGAACTTTAATGTTATTAACATTTTCTGGTGATGCTGTTTCTTTCTTCCTTACTTTAGTTTCCCTGTATGTGCCTCTGATTTGTATGCATTGTGTGCCATCATATGTATTGTTTGTACTAGCACAAGTGTGTAGTAAGTCTTGGATTGTTAGCTAGTTATTACATGTTTAACATTACTCAAAACGCTGATAAGGTAGTATTCATTATTTTACTATCCAAAATTACAAGATTATAAATATTCTACTTCTATGGTGCATGCTGCAGCCATTTCAAATGTTTATGTTTGATTAGGTTCCTTTATTATTAACAACACTCCAATATAATGTTTTGTTCAGATGAGCACATTCTTTAACAGATTAAGTAATTCATGAGAGATCTCCCAATCACCCCTGACAGATTGTTACCAGCATTATAAACACAACCACTTGTAGGGACATTTCATCAAAATGTATTTCATATATGATGTCATCAGTGATGTCATCAATTACATTTGTGATGTCATCTTTATGTCCTGGGTGTTAGTCTGAGCAGTGCACAGTGGTGGCGTGAGTTATGGTTGCTTAGGTTACCATAACTGGCGATTTTCAGATGTTTTTTCGGTTTTACTTGTAACAATAACGTCCCTTTGACAACATTTTTTCAGTGAATTTCATAGATTTTTATTAGTGCAACTTAACCATAACATCCCTTACAACTTACTAATATCATTGTTAGCCTGATATAGCAACATTTTTGTCCAATTTACAAAGTTTAACTTTAAAACTCTCCCATTTTACACCCTTTAGCATCATTTTTAACACTTCTATACACTTTTTGGTACTTTGTCCACTGTTTTTGTTTCAGTCGGCGTTCACGAACATCTGATGTCATTGCAGACTTTTTGGACAGTGTCACATGACCGAACGTGTGGCATGATGAAATGTTCGCGAAGGCATCTGCACTTTGCGATCAGGTCTGTGCTTCGCAAACAGTTTGGAACAGCACTTTCTACTGATCCAGCGCAAAATGTTCCCCTTGCACAGCTCCTACTCCTACACACTATCTATTAACTGACTTGGAAGAATATTTACAAAGCTGCTATTTATCTTAAAAATGGCATCAGCTATTGCCATTCCTTCTCCCCAAGAGCCACCACCTGCTGCAGGACCTACGCAACAAAAAAAGTGCAGTACTTCCAAAGGCAATGAAGAAGACCACGAAGATGAGGTAGAGGAATTGCCTACCTCTAGCACCAAGAGAGAATCATGGGTGTGGCAGTTATTTACCACTGTTGGGAATGTCCCAAAGAATAAAGCTACCAAAGTGAAAAGCACTGAGTGCAAGTAGTATGCTGTCTTCCTCCACCTCATCTTCCTCAACCAGTACTGTAACCACACAGTCTACTTCTGTGGGACACAAAATCCCACCACCTACTTTGCAAGCAGTAAAAGAGGCTGTCGATCCATATCGTTTGAAGACAACAGTTCTCTATATACACTGCAACACACCACTCTGCAGGGGGGAGCAATTTCCAAGTGCTTTTGAAGCTGTAATCAAGGAGTATGAGAAACACTGCCCCCTACCTTAAATGTATCACACACGCAACATCTTCCCCTGTCCACCTGCCCCTCAATATTAGTGCTTGGTGCCTCTTCCTTCATGTCCCTCCCCACCTTACGTTCCAACCTCCTGCAAAAAAAGAATAAAAAAACAACAAAAAAGGTTCCTTTAGGAACCACCTCTCACAGTTAAAAAATAGAACAGAAAAAAATCTTATAGACTCCATCTACTTTACATTTCTCAGTAAACACAATACATAGACTCAATAAGATTTTCAAACATTTCCATTAGCATTTTGTGTTATTTGAATGGGAATAATGTGGCATTCATCCCGCATTCAAGGGAATGGAACAGGGATAACGGCCCGACAGACCAAATTATCAGCTCAAGTTAAGCGAGGCCAGATAACGAGGGCTCTGGACCATTATCCCCATTTCCAGCCAATGCAATGGGGGATGAAGGTCATTAGCACCCTGGGTTGCCAAAGCGGTAACCCGGGATACTAAAAAAAGGATTGTTCTTCCTTTAACGGGGCGTGGGCAGCATCCGAATGTAGGAAGGAAAAACCTTTTCCAAAATGGCTGCCATGGAAATGGAATGCGGGGCTCTGTACAGAGCCCCTCTTCCCTTTCCATGGAGGCCTGCAGAAAGCAAAGAGAGAACCCTATGACCATATTACCACAAGCACATTTATTTTCCCTTTCAAACCTATGCCGATTTTGAAAAACTTTACTACATAGCCTGTCCCTGGTGGACATGGCCACTTTATCCCCATTTGTCATCCCTTGTGATCATGGACAGTAACCAGATTGTCCGGGTCATGACCTTATGCCATGACACAGACATCCAGGCCACTGCCCATTGCCACAGGCTATACCTCCGTCACCAAAGGTATATCACTTTTTTTTGTGCCTACATTATGACCTTGTCAAAAAATGTAAACACTGACACATTTGCAAAACCATGCTTTCAGCTCTTTGCCAATACTCCTTACACAAGATTGCTTGAAATCCACCAATGTTTTATTTTTTCAAAAGTGTCAAAATGTACGTACATACAATAGTCATATAACTTAGCCTCCACTTGACAAAATCCATTCAGGCTTTGCACAAACATTCAAGGTTGGGTCCCTAATCTTTCTCAAAACGTTTGTCCACATTTGTCAAAACAGCAACAAAGTTATACGCTTCTGAACATTTTGAGACCCCTCACATTAATTAGCCACCTCTTGACATAATACAATTACAATTAAACCCCCATTTAGACTATCAGACTGACACGAAAGAAAAAGTAGCTACAGACTTTTTTTTGTTTAAAGACACTATCTTCAAACAAATTCATGGAACAAGAATGGGAGCCACCTTTGTCTCTGATATAGCAAATCTATATATGCCTAGCTTTGAGAACCAGTTCCAATACAAAGATACAAATGACTTTCTCACCTACATTAGAATCTGGAAACAGTACATCAACAAAATCATGGTGATCTGAACTTGCTGCGTGAGTGACCTGAATACTTTTCTGAGCTCATTATTTTAAACAAATTGCAGTCACAGGTCAGTCTTGAGTCCACATTGTTATATTTGTAGATAGTTGTCTGCTAAATTAATCTCCCCCTATATAGGGGCTGCCCAATATAATTTAGATAGTGTTACTTGGTTAGGTCATCCAAATTGCACATACAAACTTTAATGGTGCTAACAAGGCTTTTTTTATTTTTTTCTTATCTTGAAATGTCAAACAGTTATTCAGTAATCAGAAATTCCTTGGGTTCAAAAAAATACCATCTGTATACTATACAGTAATTGGGTTCAATTTTATATTTTCTCAAATTGTGCTTGAGTAGTCTCTGTCTCTTTAGGATGGTTCTCAATATTTTTTTAATCCTTTTAGACTCTGATTTCCTTTATTTATGGGATTGTTGGTGTCCATTAGATGTATTGATATTGATTTAGTTAAATCTTTTCTCTCTTTTGGTCCTTTGTAATCCTACAGATTATTTCTCATGAATATTGAGTTCAAAACATCTTGTTTCAATAATCTCCTCTGTTTGTTTCAACCTTGACAAGTGTTTCCCCAATATAACTAAAGTGGATCGTCAGGAGGATTTGTAGGGGATTTCTAAAGGTAAAAGAAGAATGGTCTAGTTTTAGCAATAGTACTACTTGATGGATGATATTAGCAAGGGTATATTTCTACTTGTTCACTGTTATGCAGAGCATAAGAGTTACATTTATGTAAATAAAGCAAAGGATCACTCACCGTGTTTGTAGGTTCCTTGTAAGCTTTGAAAAATTGTTGGTGCTTATTTTTGGAAAGGATACTCCTGTAAGTAAGGAGAAATATCTTTAGTGTTGGGGTTTTAAATCTTATGTGGCGTGCAGATTTGTTTGTTGAAAAGGTATGCATAGGTAAAGAATGAAGGGAACTAAAAAGGGTAGTTATTCCTTACTCATGTAGAGTTTTTAATGTTATGTATTCAACTGTCCAAGATTCCAAAAACCTTTCTGGGCTGGCTCAACAGCTGCGACCAATTTCTGAAATTCACCTTGACCTCTGACCTACAGGCAGATTCTTTCTTAGACCTCATGGTGATGAAAACTAATCAAGGAACCATTAAGACAACATTGTTTTGAAAAACAACACATACGAATGCCCAATTGAACTATACCAGCTAACATCCCTCAAGCCTTAGAAGAAATCTCCTATATGGACAATTCCTAAGAATCAGAAGGAATTGCTTGCAAAAACAAGAATTTATGAAACATGCAGGAATCATGGAACAAAGATTGAAAGAACAGGGTTACCCAAGGACCATAATAAAATCAGCAAAAAAAAGAGCACAACACACCCCTAGAGAATCCTGTCTGGCAACCTGCCGACAAGTACAAGAAGAAAGAATAACTTGCATGTCAAAATACAGGCCGATCAGCAACGCACTGAAAAAAGTGATCTTAAAAAATTGGAACTTCCTACAAACATCAAACTTTATCCCGCAAAACGACATTTTGCATTTAAGAAGTCACAGAACCTTAAACAAATGTTGGTACAAACATATGAACAGAAACAACCTGAACAAGGATCTATCCTGAAAGCAAGGGGACTTCCACCAGTGGTAGGCCAAAACAAATGCACAAACTGTTCGGATCGCGAGTGGGTGATCGCGATATACGGCTAAGGAAACTAGAGCAACATTGGATTCAATCCCTCAACACAGTTGAAAGAGGTCTGAACACAAGTATCAAATTAAGTCTGTTCATGCACCAATAACAGTGTGTTTAACCATCAGAACGTATGACAGTGTACACACCTAGTAGAAAAAATTACATTAGATGACTCAGGATACACACATCTCCAAAAATGAGATACATTGTTAAAAGTAGACAGGTGGAATCCCCGTTTTTCACTGAGGTGTAATTTTGTCTTTTCACTGTATCACTGAGGTGTAATTGATGTATGCACAGCATGGCAAAACAGTTTGGACACTCTACTATACTCTGTGAAATATCCAGTAAGGAATAGACATGAATTGATGATGCATGCAAAATGAAGTGTTCTAGAATAGGATCGAACAGACTGGAAATGCTGACACAAGGTATCTGTGAAATACATGGGATGGAACCAAAAACGCTGACAGGATGAGTACAAATTAGTATTCACGGGTTTAGGATGTACATACAACCGTATACGTTGGCGACTTGTGTTATCCCCCATGATAAATACACCTAGAAAACAATTGAACAGGTCTTGATGCAGTAGTGCATACATTTGAGGCTGACCACACATTCACTTAAATAATCATCGGTATGTTAGTAGACCTAGGTATAAAAAAAAACTACATGATGGCTGCTGTTGTCTTTTATAACCATATTATGTGTAACAGAGAGAAAGGACTCAAGTTTAATTGGTGACCATTGCGGTCACATAATCGCTCCAGACGAGCACAGCACTCAATAAGAATTTTTTAGTTACATTTGTGAGAAATTGTGTAAAAAACGATCAAGTATTTTAAATCATTGGGATGTATATTGCACACTGCAGAATTGATTTAAATATCTGCAGTGTTTCATAAGAGGTAGCACTAGACCTGCACAAAAGAGGGAGGGGTAGCTGTACACTCTAATCTCTATTTCTCCATGGAATAGTGCAGGCCTGCTGCGACTTTGTAAGAGGGTTCAACATAATTGCATCCAGGAGACGTGGGCCACCAAACCCATTTCTCTTTAAGGGTACCAATCATTCTCTGTGCCTGACTTCAAAAATCCAAAGGGCAGACCTAGCGGCGGGCTCCTAATTTAGCTGCATATACATTTAGGTTTGAGAGCAAAGGAGTGTGAAACAAGCTCCCGTGATCTTCAATTTCTTTCTATCACAACAGGGGATGGAGATACGTATATGTCTCAAGGCTTCATTAGACTCAAAGGTTTTAAGTAAAAGAACTGACAACATGACCCTGGTGGTAGGTTATCTAAATCTACATATCAAACCTTTGGTTGGACTGAAGGACATGTGGTAGGATGAGGACACGGCCTGCAACATATCGGATGTAGTGGCTGCAGCCCCAATATGAACCCATCAGCATGCAATAGAATTAGTTTGCCTATTGCATAATTTTAATCTAAGAGCATGTAATGGGCGAGCTCTGAAAGATCAGCCAGCCAAAAAGATGTTTAATTGGCACAAAGGATCATCACTCATAGATTACATTCTGCACCTCACTAGGCAAGGGTCGTTAACTTTGAGGTCCAGGTCAGAACAAAGAACGATCTCGCCCCCTTGTTAATGGCCTTAATGATATAAGCGGTCCTCCTGTTGAACGGGAAATCATATTATACTCTTTAGACTGTATATATATATATATTGGCCTAGGCCAAGTCACTCTGCAAGGAAATCCGCGTTGCAAGGTCCTGACCTTAGATCTGTGTTAGCTGCCATTTTAGGTTCATCCGCCATTTTAGATTCTCACCCTAAAGTCACCCTGTGTCCTAAGATGGTGGACAGTGTTGTTTTTGAATGTAACATGGCCGTCTTGACCTCTGTGTACAATTCATGTGTAAACTGCCCGCAGGCCAAATGTTAGGGTCATGTACTGAGACCTTGTCCTTCGTTGACCTGTGTATAGAGGATTACCTGTGCCAACGATACTAATCCATGAACATATATTGTGCACAATACTGTTCGAGCATCTAATGTGAACACTTGCTTGACTATATTGTACAATATGTGTATGAAGGCTCAATACGAAATCCAAAGACACACTGTTGCTATTGTAACTTGTTGACGAATGTATTAAGGATAGCCCCTAAATGTATAGATGCATAAATTAGGAACAAACTCGGCATGAACCCTAGATCTGAAATTCATTAACTTACAAGTGGGTTGGACATCATGTTTTGGATTGTATAAAAGGTGCGACTATTCAAATGTACAGTACACACCGAACAGGGCTGGTATTTCGCTGTGTTGTACTGAGGGCCTGATGGCTATCTGTTTCTTTGCCCTTTTGAAACTGTTCAGTTGTAGAATAAAGATCTGTGTATCTTTTGAACCCGTGTTGGGTGTATTTCCTTTTGGGGTACTCAGCCTCGATATCTTCTTTTTGCTTTCACACTCCTCGCAGCTTGTCAGCCCCAAATTACAGCCAGCCTTTGAAGATTGTAGGCCATGCTTGTAAATCTGTTAAATAGGCAAAACTATTAGAGAAGGAGTCTAAACCTGCATTATATTCATCTACCCTCACAAATGTTCAGGCTATATGCGATAATGAGGCTGATGACTCTGCCATTCTAGAAACCTATAGAAAGCTTACTGAAAAGCTACTTCCACACCGATATGCCTCGATAGGGAAGGCCACCTGCATAAATTAGTGGTATGACGAGGAGTGCCGGGCAGCCGAAAGGAAGGTAGTAGCTTGTGTGGAAGACAGGGAGGGTGTTGATAAGATTAACCTACGCCAGGCACACTCAGACTACAAAATGGTAGTCCTTGAAAAAAATAAAGAATTTGTGTTAGTGTCATGATCTCTGCTTCCAAAAGGTCAGGGTTTTCCCAACTCCCTTGGAAGCAGATCCATAACCCAGGTTCCGAGTGCCAACCAGTCCCAATTGGGACCTTTTGGACTCAGTCCTGGCGCCAGTGGCACCAGGCTCATAAATATGCCCAGTCCCAGCGCTGGAAGCGCCGGGCTCATAATGCTTGGGTGGACTTACCTGCAGCAGACCATGCTGCTTACTTGCCTGCCAGTTGAGCCTCTGATCCTCTTCTGTTTGGAACTACTTTTCCTGTTGGGTGGGGCAGGAGCCACTCCCTAGATTCAGAACACTGGAACTCTTCTGGAAAGCAGGAACTCTTTTCTTACCTAGGCGTGGCTGTGGAAGGAGACACCTAAGCACTACAGGAGGCTATTTAAACCACACCCGATGGATGAATCTTGCTTTGCGTTATTCTGCATCCTCTGCAGCAGAACGCTCATCGTGTCTTCTGCATCTGATCCTGGGCCTAAGGAAAAAGGCTTACCATCCTGAATCCAGTCTTCAGCAACACCTATAAAGACAAGAAAGAACAGGTTAGCATTACGGTCTTCAGTGACAGCTCTTCACTTACCTGGTCCATCGGCTGTCACCAACGCCTCGCGCTGCATTCCGGCCTCTGAAAGACAAAGGCTTACCTACTCTTCGTGCGCTCCGGAGGTCTTCACACTGTATTCCGGCATCTGAAAGACAAAAGATTACCAACTCTTCGCACGCTCCGGAGGCCTTCGGCGCTGCATCCCGCATCTGAAAGACAAAACAAGGTGCGTTTAAAGACATTGGGGAACTTTAATACTCACGTGCCATTACTCCTTTCCACATCTAACCCAGTGGGTATTCCGGCACCCTGCAGCCGCTCCAAACTTGTACCTGCAAAATAAAAAGACAGTTAGAGCGCATCGTGAAGCAGGCAACAAGCGCTTACTTACGTGCTTCCAGGCGCTTCTATTCATCACACGGGCTCCATCTTCAACTCACTTCAGCCCGTCATCCGCCATCGCCGGAACCCTGCAAAACAAAAAACATCATTACTAAAGACTTTAAAGACATTAGAATTACTCAAAACTTACCGTTCGTGCAGTAAACGACGGACAGCAGTCCTCTGAAGTCAAGAGGCCTGCTCCCCTTATCCAGTGAAGAAACTGGTTACAGCACCCTGCCCCGAGGCAGATGGAGAGCACGGCGTTCACTTACCTAAGGTGAGAGCGTTAACCTTTGGGGTTCTACAGGAGAAGAGAAAGGGAAGAAGAGAGAGACATTCAATAACCCAGTTCCTTAATCCCATATTTTCTATCTGCAGACATCTTACCCTTCGAGTCAGATATACAGTGCACAGAGGTCCAGCCCAAAGAGCCAGCCGTGTGTTACACATCACCTTTGAAGATACGGTATACGCCCAGTCAAGACCGGCGCCTCTACGGGAATCAGGTGAGCGTTACAGAACGCAAAGCCTACCACAAAACTCCCGTCCAGGCGCTATGGAAACCTCGGATACCGACCAGCTAGCCCAGTTACTTGGGGAACTAAGGGCAGAAGTGCATGCAGCCCGTCAGGAAACGAACGCTCTAAGAAGGGAACTGATTATTTCCAAGGAGCGAACAGATGATCTCGCTAGACAATTGCTACAGTCACAAGCCGGACAGACCCCGTTACCCGCATCTGGGGGAAATCTTCCTTCTACATCCTCTATGAATCCAGTGCAGATCAACCTACCTGGGAATGTACCTCTGGCTCTGCCCGAACGATTTTCTGGTGACCCAAAGAGGTTTGCAGTATTTATCAATCAGTGCCGGTTGCATTTCTTATGCCGGCCAGCAGCCTTTCCAACTGATCAAGCTAAAGTAGCTTTCGTGCTTTCGTACCTTAGTGGCAATGCGGCAGACTGTTCGATCCCTCTAGTAAATCAAGATGATCTGGTCCTCCATGATTTTCAATCTTTTCAGCTCAGTATGGAAAAACTGTTCGCAAGACATTCACAGGGGCAGGCCTTGGACAATGAGCTTCTTTCGTTGCGACAAGGTAATCAAGACCTTTTGGCTTATATTGCGTCTTTCAACAGACTGATAGTGGAAACTCAATGGCCTGAGGACAAAAGGATTATGCTGTTTTATAGAGGTCTACGTGGAGAGCTCAAAGATGTGTTAGCCCAAGTAGTGAATCCCCCACAAGATTGTTCGGACTATATAGACTTAGTCGTTCAAATAGATCACAGACTGCAGAACAGGAAGGCTGATCGTTCCAAGTTTGATGCTCGAGTATTTTCCAAACCGCCAACTCCTTCCAAAGGAGTAGACTCCGGTGAACCCATGCAAATAGGGGGTCTGAAAGGTCCTCTAACACAAAAGGAGCGGGAAAGGAGAAAACAGTTGCAATTATGCCTCTATTGCGGAAACTCAGGGCACTTTCTTCGAGACTGTCCGGTGAAACCTGCCAAGAAGGCAGTAGGAGCTGCAGTTACCAAAGTTACAAACTCTGAGCAGGGAAACGACCTCGCCCGACAAGAATAGAGGTCCTCTTGCCGAGCGTGAAAACCAGTTCCGTGACCTCGCATTTCGTGATACTCATTAGCCCTGATAATCCGGATCGATTACATGCAATTGAAGCTTACGTCGACAGCGGTGCCATCGGCAATTATGTGGATCATGAAATGGTTTTGAGGATGAATCTAACTCTTTGTCCCAAGGCTGTAAAGGACGTCATTACTACGGTGGATGGTACGGAGATAGCCTCCGGGCCAGTAACGCATACCACTCAAGAGGTGACGCTAGTAAGTCAAGATGGACACCATGAGAAGATCGTGTTCGATGTGATCAAGGCCCCTCAGTTTTAGATTATTCTAGGAATACCTTGGTTAGAGAAACACAAACCTCTGATCGATTGGCGAGCAAGAACGGTCCAGTTTCCAGAATGTGTCTCTACTTGTCACCCTCCACCTGGTGTTGCACTGGCAGCAATTTCTTCAGAGACTCCCCAGTTACCTCCCGAATACCTAGAATACCAAGATGTTTTCCGGAAGGATCAGGCTAACTCTCTACCTCCTCATAGGTCTTATGACTGCCAGATAGACCTGATACCTGGATCTACTTCTCCTTGTAGTAGAATTTATGCCCTCACCGAGCCTGAGAACCTTCACCTTCGACAATACCTGGATCAATACCTGGCAAATAGGTTATTCGTCCTTCCAAGTCCCCTGCTTCTTCAGCTTTGTTCTTAGTTCCAAAAAAGGAAGGAGACCTTAGAACTTGTATAGATTATCGCTCCCTGAACCAGATCACCGTTAAGAATAGATATCCGTTACCTTTGATCCCTGAACTCCTGGACCAAGTCAGAAAAGCATGCATATATACAAAGCTGGATCTTAGAGGAGCTTACCACTTGGTACGAGTAAAAGAGGGCGATGAATGGAAGATGGCCTTCCGCACCATGTATGGGCTATTTGAATATCAGGTCATGCCCTTCGGACTTTGCAATGCCCCGGCCGCCTTTCAATATTTTATGAACGATGTCCTCAGAGAGCTCATAGATGTGTGTGTTGTTGTTTACATTGACGACATCCTCGTTTATTCTTCATCGGAATCTGAACATCGGAAACACGTGAAAATGGTCCTCGAAAGATTGCGTCAACACAAACTTTTCGCTAAATTGGAAAAATGTGTTTTCAACGTGACTGAAGTTGAATTCTTGGGATTCATATTATCACCTGGCGGAGTGCGTATGGATTCAAAGAAGGTCGATGCAGTTCTCAAATGGCCATCACCATCCTCCGTAAAAGGTGTGCAAAGCATATTAGGCTTCGCTAACTTTTACCGCAGGTTTATCCCCGAATTCTCTCGAATAATCCAGCCCATCACTGCCTTGTTAAAGAAAAACAAACGTTTTGAATGGTCTACCGAGGCGGAACAAGCTTTCCAGGATTTGAAGACTATATTTATTTCTGCACCAATCTTAAAACACCCTCGCCCCGAACTTCCCTACATCATGGAAACTGATGCTTCAAGCCTTGCCATGGGGGCAGTTCTATCACAAAAGGACCCGGTAACCAATCAGTTGCATCCCGTGGCATTTTGGTCCCGCAAATTCTCGCCTCCTGAAATCAATTACACGATTACTGACAAGGAACTTCTGGCTATCAAGTCTGCCTTTAAGGCTTGGCGGCATTATCTGCTGGGGGCCCGACACACCGTTACTGTGATTACGGATCACCGAAACCTGCAATATTTGAAAACCGCAAAAGCCCAATCCTCTAGACAACTCCGTTGGGCATTATTCTTTGCCGAGTTTGACTTCATAATTACCTATCGACCTGGTACAAAGAACGGTAAAGCTGATGCCCTTTCTCGGATGGGAGTGGAAGAACACTTGATCAACCCTAAACCTGTACCAATCATTCCCGAACAAAGAATTCTGGGTGTAATCGCCACAGAATCCATAGAGGAAGTTAAGGATAAAGCCAGGCAACTTGTAACTCCAGCAGACATACAGAATTGGCATCTGCAGGGAAAGGACTTTGCAGTAAAGGACAACTTATTGTATTTCCAAGAACGATTATACCTACCCAGCACAGATTTACAGAAAAAAGTAATCTCTTGTTATCACGATTCTTTAATGGAAGGACATCCCGGTATGGCCAAGACCTCAGAAAAGATCAAGCGCTACTTCTGGTGGCCGTCTTGGAAAAAAGATATCAGAGACTTTATAATGTCCTGTGGAGTATGCGCCCAAAACAAGAGTCAAAAGGAAAGACCAGCAGGCCTCTTACGCCCTATTGACATCCAACCTCGCCCTTGGCATACGCTTTCTATGGACTTCATCACCGATCTACCTCCATGCTCCGGATACAATACAATTCTAGTAATCGTGGACTTATTCTCCAAGATGGCGCATTTCATTCCGCTCAAAGGCTTGCCAACAGCAGCAACTCTGGCCCGAGAATTTCTCGAAAACATCGTCCGACTGCACGGTTTTCCTTCGGTTCTAATTTCGGATCGAGGTAGTCAATTTATTTCTCATTTTTGGCGAAGTTGCTGTCGGTCGGCTCAAATTGATGTGAGACTATCGACCAGTCACCACCCTCAGACCGACGGACAAACCGAGAGGACCAATCAAACTCTGGAACAGTATTTACGCTGCATGCTGCAACAAACTGAAAAAACTTGGAAAGACATCCTTTGGATAGCCGAATATGCCTACAATAACTCTGTCCATTCGGGAACTGGGAAAACCCCGTTTTTTCTTTTGTACGGCAGTCACCCTCGAACCTCGGAGTTGGATCCCCTCCAAGATCTTGAAACACCAGGAGGAGACTACCTGCATTCTACAATCACCCAAGCCTTTAAGGAAGCTGTTTCTCACCTTCAAAGGGCTAAAGAACAATGGAAGAAAGGAGCAGATCAACATCGAAAGGAAGCCCCTTAATATCAAGTAGGGGATCAAGTCTGGTTATCCACCAAATATCTACCTCTAAAAGGGCCACGCACATTCAACCCAAGATACCTTGGCCCCTATTCCATCACTACCATAGTAAACCCAGTAGCGGTCAAGTTGGACTTGCCCCCGCACATGAAGATACATCCGGTCTTCCACGTCTCTCTATTAAAACCCGTGCAACCTCAAACCCGACTAACTAAATCTCCAAAACCTATCCTAGTTGATGGAGAACTCGAGTTTGAAGTCAAAAGCATTCTGGACTCCAAGATCTCCAAATCTAAACTATTTTACCTAATTGACTGGAAAGGCTATGGCCCCCAAGAGAGATCCTGGGAACCTGCTGAATATGTCCACGCTCCTCGCCTAATCAAAAGATTTCACTGAACATTTCCTGACAAGCCAAAACCCCCGGAGAAGCCCGGTTTGGGAGGGGCCTTGAGGGAGGGTACTGTCATGATCTCTGCTTCCAAAAGATCAGGGTTTTCCCAACTCCCTTGGAAGCAGATCCATAACCCAGGTTCCGAGTGCCAACCAGTCCCAATTGGGACCTTTTGGACCCAGTCCTGGCGCCAGTGGCACCAGGCTCATAAATATGCCCAGTCCCAGCGCTGGAAGCGCCGGGCTCATAATGCTTGGGTGGACTTACCTGCAGCAGACCATGCTGCTTACTTGCCTGCCAGTTGAGCCTCTGATCCTCTTCTGTTTGGAACTACTTTTCCTGTTGGGTGGGGCAGGAGCCACTCCCTAGATTCAGAACACTGGAACTCTTCTGGAAAGCAGGAACTCTTTTCTTACCTAGGCGTGGCTGTGGAAGGAGACACCTAAGCACTACAGGAGGCTATTTAAACCACACCCGATGGATGAATCTTGCTTTGCGTTATTCTGCATCCTCTGCAGCAGAACGCTCATCGTGTCTTCTGCATCTGATCCTGGGCCTAAGGAAAAAGGCTTACCATCCTGAATCCAGTCTTCAGCAACACCTATAAAGACAAGAAAGAACAGGTTAGCATTACGGTCTTCAGTGACAGCTCTTCACTTACCTGGTCCATCGGCTGTCACCAACGCCTCGCGCTGCATTCCGGCATCTGAAAGACAAAGGCTTACAACTCTTCGTGCGCTCCGGAGGTCTTCACACTGTATTCCGGCATCTGAAAGACAAAAGCTTACCAACTCTTCGCACGCTCCGGAGGCCTTCGGCGCTGCATCCCGCATCTGAAAGACAAAACAAGGTGCGTTTAAAGACATTGGGGAACTTTAATACTCACGTGCCATTACTCCTTTCCACAGCTAACCCAGTGGGTATTGCGGCACCCTGCAGCCGCTCCGAACTTGTACCTGCAAAATAAAAAGACAGTTAGAGCGCATCGTGAAGCAGGCAACAAGCGCTTACTTACGTGCTTCCAGGCGCTTCTATTCATCACACGGGCTCCATCTTCAACTCACTTCAGCCCGTCATCCGCCATCGCCGGAACCCTGCAAAACAAGAAACATCATTACTAAAGACTTTAAAGACATTAGAATTACTCAAAACTTACCGTTCGTGCAGTAAACGACGGACAGCAGTCCTCTGAAGTCAAGAGGCCTGCTCCCCTTATCCAGTGAAGAAACTGGTTACAGCACCCTGCCCCGAGGCAGATGGAGAGCACGGCGTTCACTTACCTAAGGTGAGAGCGTTAACCTTTGGGGTTCTACAGGAGAAGAGAAAGGGAAGAAGAGAGAGACATTCAATAACCCAGTTCCTTAATCCCATATTTTCTATCTGCAGACATCTTACCCTTCGAGTCAGATATACAGTGCACAGAGGTCCAGCCCAAAGAGCCAGCCGTGTGTTACACATCACCTTTGAAGATACGGTATACGCCCAGTCAAGACCGGCGCCTCTACGGGAATCAGGTGAGCGTTACAGTTAGACAAATGTCATTCCCTGTGGCGGACACATTACAAGCTAGGAATAATGGTTATTTTGGCAGTTGGTTACCGAGGAAGAATTCAAAGGTAGCCTTGCACTAGATTGCTGTATTAATGCATAGGACTGGCGTAAGCACTTCTCAAATCTGTACGGCGCCCAGGACTACGCATGTGAGTTCTCCTGCCCCTGCATTGTAACTTCCCATCCTGACCTATTATGCATTATCATAGGCGAAGTGGATCGCTTAATAATCTCTCAGAAACAGGGCAAAGCAGCAGGCCAGATTTGATCGCAGCTGATTTGTTTAGGGACGAGGTGGGCGTCTGGGCCTGGTCCTGTGTAAGGTCCTGTGTAAAGTCTTCAACTCTATTGCTAGGAAGGGTTCAATCCCAGAGTCATGGCGTAAGGCAGTGATAGTTCCACTATACAAGAAGGGTGGAAGGAACCTCCCAGTGAATTACTGTGCTATATCTTTACTGCACAGTGTGGAATGGGAAGGTTATCCTGGCACACCTCCAAAACTGGGTTGATAACAACAATGTAATTACCGACCTAGAGGCTGGTTTTAGAAAAAACAAGGGAACTCTAGACCAATGCATTATGTTGTATCGATTAATCCAGACATATACTCTATTTAAACAAATGAAATTGTATGCAGCTTCTCTAGATTTAAGGAGGGCTTTTGATTCGGTTTACAGAGAAAAACTATGGATCCTCCTTGAGTCACGCAAAATCCCAGCCAATCTGATTAATATTATCAGTTTACTATACTCGGCAAACAGTGCCACAGTTCGCTATTGAATGGGGGAGAAAACATATCATCATTTGCTGTTAACATGGGAGTATGGAAAGGTTGCGCCCTGGCTCCCCTTCTTTTGAACTTGTATATTCAAGAAATAATTGATGTGCTGCTGAGGGGGTCGGGGGGGGCTAAAATGGCCCTAAATAAATGTCCACCATTATTTTATGCAGATGATGCTCTGTTGGTGGCAACTACCCCTCAAGGTCTTGAGAACTCCATGGCGATCATTTCAGCCAAATGTAAAGAGATAGAACTAAAATTGAATATTGATAAGCCCAAGGTACTGGTGTTCAAGCCCCGTTTTACAAAACACACACCATTGGTGCTTAAGGTGAAAACAGTACAGCTCGCCCAAGTAAAATTCTTTGATTACCTTGGAGTGAGATTCCAAGAGACAGGAGGCTGGGTTGAGCAGTGGGCCGCTCAGTCACTACAATGGAGAAACTCAGCCCTCAATCAAGTAATTACATGTTAAACATGGGGGAGGGGGCATTTCCCCTGCACTGAATTTATATGAAAAGCAGGCCCTACCAGCGGTTCTGTATAGTGCACGCCAATGTATGTAGACACCCTTATAAAAAGTGAACGCACGTTCCTAGTATTTTTACATATCATCGGTTACCTTATGTATTATGTACTATAACAACTTTCAATGCATACTAAAGATCTTTCTTGGTGAAAGAATTTCTGAGGTGGTCTGTGTTCATTTGCAATCCCACTGTTTTGTCCTGCTTTTCATAATAGGATGGGCCAGCAACAAACAGAGTTGTGGCATGAGGATAGGCCAGTGATATCCTGTGAGGGGAAAAAGGGACAAATACCTGAGGCACCTACCTTGGGAAGGGTCACCACATGGCTGCCTGTTTCAAAGAAGGGAGTGCCCCACGTTTTTTTCACACAATAAAATAGCACATGCCATGATACTTTTCAAGGTACTGCTGAAGCTCTTGCTCTAAATCTACTGCCTAGATTTTTCCGAGAAGTTCATTTCGATATGATCCATTTAGCATTGTGTGCTGTGCTTGTTGTGTGCTGTGCTCATAGTAGTAGATGCAGAATGTTCCCCCACTATAGCACACGTGGTGTAGTCTTATTTTTTACATCTATCTGGTGAATATATTGATCATGTGCAGAAAACAAAATGTAAATTCTATTAATACATTTGACAGCCTCTCTTTTATAGGAGATATCACATTGTGTTATGCACTTGTTGCAAAGTTAAGCTTGTGAGTGGTCAAACAAAACAAATGTAATCAAACCTATTTCATATATTAAACATGCACAGGCATAAGACAACCAGCATTTAGTTAAATGGAAAGTACAAAAGTACAAAAAGTGCATTCAATAAATACATCACATACAAAATACACGTAAGTGGTATTTCATTTCACAGATTAGTACATTGAGTTCACTGTTGTACATAATGTTATTGACAGCAGAAATATAGAGATGTCGACACACTGTATTTCAGCCTTATCAAGCTCACTTTGTGTTGCTCCCTTTGTCTATTAAGGCCTTTATGCAGGACATGATTATTGTAAACGTCTCGGATACTAGGCTCCTGTGTCAATAATGTCTGACCGATTCTTGTCTTGATATCTTTATTTCAGAAAAAAATTATTAGCTATATATTGTGGGACGCACACTATTACTCGCTTTGATGTCTTCGTGTTTGGTTTTGTAGACATTGCCTGCAGTGTAATAGACATATTCCTCATAAATAAATCATGAATTGCGGTGGTAAGTATAAAAATGAACCACTGTAAATAATCACATAACGATTCCGTGTGTGACGAATAGTATAGTTAAGTTATATAGTCTCACTGATACAGGTGATGAACTCAATGGAGTCATCATGGATTCCCCAGAGGTAATCTCCTCCCATGTGGCAAGGGGAAGGTTGCCGCTACCTGATCCTGACCCTGGGGGTGGTTATATGAGGGAGGATCACATGGGAGGAGACGACTACTTGGGAGATGTCATGACTTCATTGGATGAGACATGGTATCCCCCATTTGCCCATGTAGAAAACCGCTTAATACCCAATACCCTAATGGCAGGTTGCCTTATATCTGGTCCCCCAAATTTGGAGAATATTAAGACCTTTTCCCCACAACATTCAATCCAACCTTCTATTTCTGTTCAAAGCAGCACAAGCTCCAACTTCTCTTTATTGAGAAATGATTTGTATGTGGAATTATTTAGAACCATTTTTCCAATGTTAAACATCAAGTAACATCAGTGGACTTCAATTCCCCCAACCACTCAAGTAATGAGATGAGGAGCATGAGGGAATTGATGCAGAACAACAAGCATAGTGAACGTGCTACTTGTTGGAGAAAGACACTGATACCCGGGACCGTTAAATATGGTAACAGAACTAAGGACAGCAGCTCAGAAAAATACATGACCTCTTCATTAAAGGTGGTGAATGGAAGCTGGAGGCATGCGCCAGTGTGGAAGAGCAGAGAAGCTTGCCATTGGAGCGGGACAGAGGCGTGCTGCAAGAGTGACCTGCCTTGAAGACACCATGAACCGCGAGAGGAACCCTGGGCATTCGGCAGCCAAGTGAAGCAGCACAGTCCTAACTGGGAGCTGAAGAGAAGCCTGTGCATCAGAGGGTAACTATGGAACTGTGGAAGATGCTGGAAAGACATCAGAGCTTCCCGGACTGGGCAAGAAGTGGCAGAGAAAAGCTCTGTACATGCAAGGAAGGCTGAAAATGCTACAGAGAACCGTCAAGTCTGCTAAAGCAATGTGGGGCCCCCGCACATATCGGACACTGCGCCAAAGAGAGTTTTGAACATTAAGAGAATGCAAACATTGTGCATTTACGGAAAGTGAAATACAAAAAAGAATTGGTTCAAAGAAATTGAGTGGCAAAAGTGGGGAAAGCTTAAATAAGTAGATATACCAAAACCAGAATGGTATATGCTACTTGCTTATAAAGAGACACTGTAACACAAGTTGAGAAATTCCTCGCAAGCCAATACCAGGCAGGTGAAGAAGAAAAGTCCTGCCATTGAAGGCAGTTGTTAATGCAGGGTAAATCCTGGCAGGAGAGTATACCTGGAAGTTGCATAGAGTTGTTGTGAGTGCAAGAGGAATCCTGGTAGGAGAGTATGTCAGGAAGTTGCAAGCCGAAAAGATGTCCTGGCAGGAGAGTACACCAGTAAATTGAAAGTGCATAAAGAGTACTGGCAGGGGAAATTACAAGCAAAGTGTAAACATATAAGAAAAGACAAGATAAGACTGTGTTTGTTGACTAAAGAAGGAACTTGTGTTGAAGAATGACTAATAAGGTTAATCAGATTTTGGGATTGTTATAAACCAAGAGACACCTCAAGAACTGTTAGTCCAAGAGACATTGTTAAACCATTAAAAAATCCAGGGAAGGGAAGCCCCTCTTGAACTAAGGTCTTTCCACCTTGGAGAACATTGTTTTTACTTTGTCATTGTTTTTACTTTGTCATTGTATTTATAGTTTGAGGGTCAGGTTAGAACATTTGGAAACAAGGATGGCAATTGATTTTTGACATCCTGGCACACACAGTTGCTTCGTTTTTGGTTTTAGTTAGGGGAATTCCTCTGAGTTTAGGGTCTGAGAAGCATTTTTCCAACCCATTTTATTTGATAAAAGTCTTTAACCAAAACATGACAACATTGTGTCTGGCTTTCATTTCTGACCCCTCACATAATGTTTTGTGTACTGTTGCAGTGATTCACACAGGTATCAATCTTTTGTGTTCTGTGTGATTGGCAGCGTTTGTTAAATAATGTTCATTGTGAAAACGAAAGAAGGACTTACTTCGCACAATCCCATAGCACAAACCCATATTGTATGCCAGTACAGTAATTCTCAAGGATGTTAGCATTTTATAAAATAGCATACAACTCGAGTACCAGTATTATAATATATATGTGGATTTGTTTTTGTCTCATAGTGCTACATTTTTTAAAGGGACAGATTGTTTATTGTATAAGTGTCCCTGGAAATGTTATCAGATGACAGTTTTTTTGTATGAACTTTCTGACAATGTTAATAACCAGGATATATGTTGTAACACATACCAACGTATTTACAGCTTGTTTTGTTTCCGTGGATAGTCGCAGTTCTCTGTTGATATTGGCAGCTCTTTTTTTAGACTATTTTGCAATTTTTGTTGGATATGCTCTTTGTGTTAGTCGATTTTTGTAGACCTTGTACTTGTTTCTCAAAGTCACATTTCTCAGTACAATTGCATCTAATTCTTAGAAATTGTCTGAAAGGCAAACTATAATTCAGACCCATCGGATGAACGCTGTCAAAGTAAAGGAGACTGTTTTAATCTGTTGAGTTCCTGTAAAGATTTGTGTGTAGATGCCAAACCTTCTTGATGATTAATAAGTCTAGAAAGGGTAGGGCATCTGTATTATGAGACATTATCAACTTGATGTGGGGATCTCGATTATTGAGCCAATGGTGGTATTCTGTCAGATCAGTTTTGGGGCCGTCTCTATATCGTTTTCATTTCAAAATGTGCCATAAGTAAAATGGCCATTTGGGGCAAAAAACACCCCCATGGCTGCTCCTTTTAACTGTTACAATTGTTTTTTGTTTGACCACTTACACGATTAACTTAGAATAACAAGCCTTTAAAATATCCTCCATGTGTAAGACATATCAAATCTATAAGTGATACAATCAGAGAAGGACATTGGTGGACCACTCCGAGCATGATCGATAATACTTCAAGGGGCATTTTGAAGACCCACTTTGTGGAGTGGATTATCTCAGCACTGATAAATAATGATTGAAATATCCCCCATGTGTTTCATACTTGCATATTTGCGTACATTATGGTCGACGGTTGAAGGTTAGTGCACGGATACTACCTTTACCCACATTAATGAGCACCTGGAAATTGGGTACATCGCAAATGTGCCCCTTATGTCGCCAATTGAAGAAACAATACATCATTATTTGATGTTATTAAACATAACATGTTTCGTAAACATAATTAAATTAATGGCAACAGTGGCTTGACATTACATTTGTTTAAACTTAAATGGAATTTATCCTTAATTCGATCACATCGTTTGTTTCTATATTGGCACAACAATCATTGGCTAGTCATTAATGGAATATTATTAATTTAAAATGCAAATACAATTTGGCGATATCTAGTGCTGCTTTTATTGTTGATGTCTGATTATATACATCGATTTTCAGGCATAGATGATAACAGTACCTGGATTACCATTTGCATAATTACTAATGTATCCAGCTGGTCAGTCATCTGATTTCCCAAGGGGTGTGGTTTGATGAATGGATGAATAATAAGTCAAAGTTGCAAGCATAACCACATTGACTTGTACTTCCTGTATCTATTTCAATCATGCAAATAACTGTAATGAAGACTACGATTTTACTATGTTTTAATGTATTAAAACATGTATGTGTTTTTGTATTGGATAACATGTGTTTTTGCTTGTATGACACTTGTGTCAAAATAAAGATTTGTTGATGATGATGATTTAACACAAACAAGAGTTTTGTTTTCTGGACAATATCAAACTTTCTTCTATACAGCATGAATAAGAATCTGCAAGTTTGTGTGTTGAGTGTATTTAAAACTAAATTAAAACACATATAGCTTATGTTGGCCTCAAATTGATTATTATTGATATATATGCGTACTGTTCTTTAATTGATGGAGAAGAAGATTATCTACAATCTATCTCGACATGTGTCTGAAATATGTTATAAAAAATATTGCCAGGATGGTTTATTATGTGCATTTTGTAGTTTTCAAGCCATATCTACAGGGCAGGTAATTATTTTAATTGATGCAGTAAAACATTCACACATGTTGCCTGAAAGTAACAAGAGGTGGGACACAATATGGACATTTGCAGAAATAGCATACTCAGTTCTAAGCCCATCTTCACCATAGAACAAAGGTGTGTGTTTGTGGACAACTCATTCAATCTCACAGTCCCAAATTCTCTACATTTCCAGTCCTTCACTCATAATCGTCAGCATCAGCCTCTTTTGATTTGGTTGTCAGGGTAAGCTTTTCAGAAAACAATCATAGTATTATGTTGCTGTATATATAATAATGGTGACTGTTAATGTGCTGTCCACCACAAAATAACTTGTTTATTTGCTCATTAGTGAAACACCATGTGAAAACTGTGTCCTTTGTATAGACGGTATACTGTGTCTATGCTGGTATGTGAGTACAATTTTTATATGACTATTGATCTGTGGCCTGCAACTCTACTGACTTGAATGGAAGACGTGCGCATCTTTAGGCTTTTACTTGAGATGTCCTGTTGCAAAATGTTTGGGACGCAGCAGATCAATAAAGAACAAAGACATTGAAACATGTAAAGTTAATTGTAGCAATGGTGGCTGGTGTAGCTGAAGGCATGCTTTGTGAACAGACAAAACATAATTTGGGGTACAGGGTCACAGCTGGTGGGAGCCTGATCAACTTGCCACTTACATATGTATTCGGCAGACACTACAAATAAATGTGTCTGAGGCACCAATGCCCATCATTTCTGCATCAATGTTACTTCAGAAGATGTGATTAATTTAAACGAAACACTATTGGTTTCTTGTTTTTGCTAATGAAACTGTTGCAACTTACACTGTTCAATAGCAGGTGGTGACATTGCATCTTTACCACATTACTTTGGAGTAAACAGGGAGTTCCGCCTATTACCACCCCCATTAATATGCTTTATGGAGCTAAGCACATTGAGGCATTATGTCAGTGTCATCCTTAGGTTAGGGGTGATTAATAAAGGAAATAATTCATTGTGTGTCAGGGACAATATTGGACTGGATTCCAGAGGAATTGAGATGTGTGTGATGAAGTGATGGTACAGCAGGGATGGGGAGTCTGGGATACAGTCAGACAGGAATCTGATAGAAGGACATTCCAGGTAATAATGTTCAACTTTGGACTTTCACTTGGTCACAACCATATCAAAGGGTCTTTGTGGGGAGCTGGTGAATGGCATGCCATGGGATTAGAGGGGCCAGTATAGTAGGGATGGGAGGACTACTGGTTTCGGATTTATATAGGGCCCTTGACCTTTCCCGAGTTCCAATGGAACATGTATAATTTCTGTTGAACAGTTGCCTTCTGGTGACTGTTTGAAGAGGCTCACCTTTCTATTTTTTAATATGCTGACTGCTCAGGATGTCATTTGAGCATACAACATATGTATACATAGTATTGCCCTGATGCTTGGAGAGTGCAGGCAATTGAACAGTGAGGAGATGCTCCATAGATGCTCATTATTCCCTCCTCATATTTTTCTAGATATCCTCTAGATGTTGACCGTGCTACTTTGCATACGTAATTATGCTTTCTATGCATTGTTGTGATATTACTTATAGACATGAAAACACTATGGTCTTGTGCCTGGATTGTTCCCCACTGTGGCCTCACTTATGGTCTGTGCCTAGTTGTGATATAGATCCTGGGCCCTAACCGACTGTGTTCTTGCTCCTAGTTTGTGCCCTGATTTATTTTGCACCTTGGTTTAGCCCCACTGTGTTTCTGCTCACCGGTATGGTCTGGCTCCTACAGAATTATGCAAACTACAACTTTGTCCAGGGCTTGGGCACCATTGTGGTCCTGATCCTGGGCTGCACATCACTGTTGTCTTGCTTGTGGGTAGTGACCGGTGTGGTCTTGCTCGTGGGTTGTGCCCTATTGTATGTGTTTCCCTGTGTTGTGCTCGTTGTGATTTTGCTTCAATGTTGTTTTATCATTGTGTTTTGTGCTGTGATTTAGCTCTTGAGTTGTGCCCCACTGTATTCCTAATGGTAAGCCATTTCAAATGTTGATCTTGAATGCTTCTGCTCTCCATTTGGTTTTGCTGCTGGGTTTTGCCCTTTGTGTCCATTACCCAGCTCATTCAACTAACTATGAACTATGGCTCAAGGAATAATTGAGATTAATATTGTTGTTTAAAATGCAAATAGAGGTTTACAGCCATTTAAATACAGCCCTTTTACAAGCAGGTATGCTCATATTTTTAACTACACAATATGTATATTTTGCAAATTAATATCTCCCGCAACATTATACAGTGTTATTCTGTGCCTGAAATCCCTCACTTCCATTAATTAGATTTAGTCATATAATATGTTGCCAAGAACTCACAACACAGAAATAAACAAATTCCTATACCATCCCTTCTTTCATTATCCTTAACGTTTTCCTTCTTCTTTTTCCTTTTGCATAGTATTGTCAGACAGGACGGGCAGTCCTGAATTCAATCTATAAATAGTTCATTTGATTTACATAAAAAATAAAAAATTATAGGTCACAGACCTGTTAAAAAAATATCCTAACAAAACAATGCATGCACACTATCATCAACGATACGTAATCCATAATCGCCCACAACCAATTAATCATATATTTTATTTACATCCTAAGTTTACACCATTGAAAAAATGGCAGACGTACCCCAGTCAAATGGTGATCTATAGATGTCTAAAATGTAACGTTTTCCAGGGCTAGTACTAAAACTTGCTTTCCAAGTTGTTTATGGGTTGGACATAAAAACGGGCAAATGTGTTGGGTTTCGAGCGTTTCCAGAGTGTGGCTATCACATTAGCTACATTCATTTAATCAGTCATTTATTTAGCCTTATCGAGACATTTTCTGTCAATTTTGACAATTTTGTGTCGGTTGCCATTTGCTGAATACTAAAATCTGTCATTTGTTATTTGTTTCTTATAAAACCTGGCTTAATATAGCCAATATAATATTCTCCACCTAGACCCTCCATTCTTCTTCTTGAGGTAGACATATAAGGAATTCTTCTTCTTGAGGTAGACATATAAGGAAAATGATTCTTTTTCCTGCAAATAGCGTAAGCGTACATTTAGAAACTATTTTTTTTCCTTGATGCCAATACTACGGCTGCAATCATACCAATGCCTTAGGTATAGGCCAGTAAAAATATGTCTCATGTACTTAAAAAACTAAAGAGGTAAATTCCACTCCCATATTTGACATACCAGATTCAGGATACATAACCTCTCTTGTAGTTGAAGGAGCCACCTTTTTACGAAAGTCAATCCATACCCACATATGGGACCACACCTGAAAAGATACAGAGGGGTAGCATACCTGTGGGCCAGAACTGCAGAAAGTGTCCTTCTTGGAACAGGATTGGTGTTGCACTAAAAGGTGAAGGTGCTTGGAAGGGGGACAGGAACGTTAGCAAGTAGTGGGGCTGAGAAATCACATTCAACATGTGGACTAGGATGTACTCAATCCTTCACCCTTCCCAAGTCCATTTGAAACAACAGGAATGGAACATCTATAAAGATGGGTAGATCCAGCAGGCACCACCTCTACTGGATGAAGGACTGGATTAGACTAAGGTCTCTGGAGCTGAGTGAGTCATATGGTGGGAATGACAGGGATACAGATATAGGGAGAGAGGAAAAAAGCAAGAGACAACAAAGAACCTCTCCAGTTTACTGAGAAGCGAATGCCCATTTTCACCTTCTGAGAACATACCAGTAATCGAAGAATATAGGAACTGTTTAAGGACACTCACAGGTTTTCCAATACATGCCACAAATAGTCCTCACCAGGCATTAACCAACATTCACAGCTTCGTGCCGAAGCAGCATTGTGTCAAGTGGAAAGGAAACATGCAAAGAGGGTAGAGTGGTGTCTGTGTATGTCAGAGTGAGCTGCTGATGAGGGAAGAATATAGCTGAGTACGGTGCTTCCAAGAATGGCAGCCACATATGCCAGGAGCAGCCGCCTATGAGGAGAGGAGCCAAGTGAATAGGTTAAGTAGGAAATCCAAGACACCTGCATCGACAGCAGCATAGGCCATAATGTTGTTATTATTATGAGCGCAGCCATAGCTTATTGAGCGCTTTATAATCATAGGGGAAGAACACATTGAGGGAAGGAGAGAGAAGGGGAATGGAGAGCTAAGAGCACGGGCCAGAGGATGCAATTGACAGCAAAGGATCTACAAGCAACCAGGGGAGGAGACAGGGAGGAGCAGATCACTGATTCCCATGTAGGGTGGGGAGTGCAGGGTGTGTGGACCTATGTGTTAGGGAGAAGCCATTTCTTGAAGCGGAAGGTCTTGAGCTCTTTTCCGAACTGCACAAGTTATGGGGCAAGCATGATGGTGACAGGGAGGAGGTTCCAGAATCTTGGAGCATAGACAGAGAAGACCTGTCTTTTAGTTCTTTCCTTCCTGCAGTGTCAGAGTTCAAGACTGAACATTTACTTGCTTCTGGGGTTCTCAGGCCTTCAGAGATGCTGGGTTTCTCAGTGAGGTTGCTTGGGTACTTCAGGGCGACAGTCTTGTAGATGATGCAACAGGATTTGAAGATGATACAGGCTTGCAGCAGCAACCATTGCAGTTAGATGAGGGTCAGTGTGATGTGGTTGAATTTGTGGAGTCCTTTAATGAGTCTCACTGCAGCATGCAGGACACATCTCAGGGGTGCCAAGGTAGTCACAAGTAGGCCTCATGAAGGGTAATGCCACCATCCAGGTTGGACAGGACAAAGACTTTGACAGCGGATCTGAAGTTGTTTTCTGGGATGAAGGGCTTGATTTTCCACAGGAGAGACAGTTGTTACCAAGCCGTTTCTGTCTTCCTTCCTATGTGCTGTTTGAACGTGAGATTTCTGGTGATGTTGAACTCAATGAACTTGGCACAAGTGGTTTGCTGGGGTGCAAATCCCTTGAGGTTCATAGCAGAGAGCCAGGTCTGAATGTCAGGGTGGTCAGCATTGTTGGTCAGCAGTAGGAGTTCAATCTTGGAGGGGTTGAGCTTCAGGTAAGTTCTGGATAACTAGGACAGGATCAATGTGAGGCAGGCCAGCCTTGAGCCTGTGGATGTCTTCTATGGAGGATGTCTTGAGGTAGATCTGTTTGTCATCTGCACATTGGTGAATGTGGATGCTGTGTGGAGTGAGGAGGTTCTAGATGATTCTGTGTGAAGATTTAAGATCATAGGGCACTGGATGGATCCTTGAGAGACTCCACAGGAGATGGGTAGAGTTGGGGATCTGGAAGAATCCTTTTGAATGAACCGTTGGCGATTTGCAAGGTAGGATTTAAACCATCTGAGGATGATCTCACTGATCCCCATGTAGCAATGTAGATTGTGAGTAAGTGTCTGGTGGTTTACTGTGTCAAATGCTGCTGAGAGGTCAAAGTGGAAAAAGCAGTGGGAAACATCAAAGAATTTTAGTGACACCGATCACCTTGATGGCAGCCATTTCTGTGTTGAATCTGAGTCTGAAGCCAGATTGGTAAGACTGAACGATGTTATTGAATTCGTTGTGTTGGAGGAGTAGCGTAACAACTGATTTCTCAAGTATCTTACATAGGAAAGGAATATGCGTTATGGGGCGGTAGTTGCTGAGATCGTCAAGGTCCAGTGTTGGTTTCTTAAGAAGAAGGGTGATATGTACAGATTTGGGGGTCAGAGGGAAGGTGCCTTGAGTTAGGGAGCTGTTGATGATTGCCAGGTAAAGGAAGTGCTTCAGTCAGAAGGATCTTGAGTATGGAGGTAGGGAGGATGTCGTTCGCTTACAATGTGGCCTTGAAGGATGCTAGGATGGCAGTGCGGTCTTCCATAGTTAGTGTCTTGAAGGTTGGCCAGGTAGTTGTGATTTAGCGAGATGGGATGTGTAGTGTGCTTTCCATTTTGGAGTTAGTGTCTATGTGTTGGTGGATCATGTTGATCTTGTGGACGAAGCAATATTTGATGGTGGTGGATTTCTTGATATAGTGTGCTATGAGAGGGTCAGGCACTGGCCTGATGCAGTGCTTAGTGGTTTCAAAGATGGCTCTGCTTTCATTGTAGGCTTTTGCTATGGTGTCTTGGTAGTAGTTGGCCTTGATCAATTGTCTGCGTGTAGCACAGAGTTCCTTGAGCAGGGTGAGGTCAGATACGCTGCAGGATTTTCATGTTATTTTCATCTTGTCTGATGTTTTTGTTGTTGAGGTTGAGTTCTTGAGTGTACCAGGGCTCAGAAGGTTTAGGCTTGAGTATGTGACATTTCACTGGGTTATGGTGGTTGATGTTGTTTGAGAGGGTGGTGTTGAGTTCTTAGAGAAGTGAGTTGCAGTCACGGTTTGTCAGAGGTAGATTATCCCTTTTGATGTGGAGTTTGGGGAGGTCTTCCTTAAGATCCTCCACTGGGAGGTTCTTGATGGATCTGAAGAGGTCATTGCTTGGTTTGAAATGGGTTTTCCTGAAAGGTGTGGAGTGAAGTATCTCAAAGGGGGTTACCAGATAGTCTGACCAGTCAAGCGGAATAGGAGAGATGTGATGGGGGGGGAGCAGGGTGGTGATGATGAGGTTGAGGAAATTACCTTACTTGTGAGTTGGGTCTTTTGTGTGCTATGTGAGGTTCAGTGTGTCGAGTAGGCAGTGGAGATCTTCCTTATTGACTTGGTTGCTGGGTTGCCAGGGATATCGAAGTTGCAGAGGAAGATGTTGTTGGCATGTATGGCAGAAATGCTGGTTACCAAGTCAGTGAAGTCTACGATGAAGGAGATGTTGGGCTTGGGTTGTCTTTTTATGAGGTAAGAAGTGACTGTGTCCACTGGGGAGAGTGAGAAGTGTCAGGATAGGTTTCTAAAAGAGCCATGGAACTCATGTCTGGCATGCGACAGATGAACTTCTGAGGTAAGCCGGGAGAGCAGTTCTCTCGTTTTACAGAGGAGTCATCAGTAAGTGGGAAGAGCAAGTCCATGGTGGGGCATGGGGCTCCAAGGATTTGATCAAGCATGTTGCAAGATGCATGCACTCACACACATGAGCTTTAAGAGCTCACCTACCAAATTCTTCAGTGATACCTCAGCCACAGAGATACACGCAGGCACAGCCATCAGAATGTGAGCCTTCACACACACACAAATCCTCTTATGAGAACCAGGTAACTATTAAAAAAAAAATCTCTATTTCATGAGCCCAAACCACTGCCTAATCAAATTTTACTGCTCATTGTTGCTTTATAAACACTTACGGCCATATCAGAACAACCCTTCAATCACAAATACAACTGAAGGATACCCATTTTATCCTGGGACACACGGGCTGCTACCTTTAATTTTTTATTTTTTTATTTTTTTTATTGCTTTGGTTTATTTACAAACCTTTACAATATCCCAAAATACAGTGAACAGTATCACGAAATTTATCAAACAATGATTATACAAAAAGTTTAAAAGAAATGCATAAAAGTACCAAACATAGAGTACAGGTTAATCCTTTTGCATCAAAATTTCCATATCAAATTAAACTTACATTACATTCACAAAGTAAGAAAAAAAACACAAATGAGAGAATTATCCTCAGATCCTGATTCACGTAAGTCAAAAACAAGTAAAATCTTTACCCAGGTTAACTCATATCTGCATAGATCAAAACAAGTAAAATCTTTACCCAGGTTAACTCAAGTCACAAACATTTCTCAAAAAGGTTGTCACAGATATTTTTAAACCTATGCAATTATCATGCAGCATTCTATACCATATGAAGTCTCTATGCACTTCATATATAGAGGCTACAAATTTTGAGAAGTACTTTATCCTCTGAGTCTTTAAACAAGGGCAAACCAATAAAATATGCTGGAGAGTTTCAACAACATCAACAGTCTTGCAGTACCTGCACCATGGATCACCTTCAATTGTACGATTTCGAATACATTGTATTTGTTTAGTAGATAAGACGTTAAAGCGAAAGCGCATGAAGTCACTGCGCAGCCTCTTGCTCGGGTATTTAATCAGATAACCTTCAATATCAGCTTGCCATTTCCAAGTAGAACAGGCAGATTTGTACAATTTTGAGTCTAGAATTGTAGCTTTCGTTGTTTGCCAATCAAAGCCCATTAAGCTGAACTTTACTTTGCACGGTTTGTTGCACAGTGAGATCATGGATAGACCCAGCTCTTTCAAACAGGTCTCACTTTCAACTTTTAGTGCATTCATAAAAGGATTCAAAGATTCACAATAAGCATGTTTGTACAATGTTTCATCCTTGCTAGTTTTACATTTTTTCCAAAGGCAAAGTCTCTTCCAAACCGCATAAGAAGCTAGTGAGTGCAGACCTAGTTCATATCTTATTAAAGCTAGTGGTACGCATTTAGGCAGAAACCATAACACAGCTCTCCAGATTTTTCCTTCAATAGCAGTCAGATATGCATGCAGTTCATTAGTAAATAGTTAAATCCCATAGGTTAAGGTGGTATGACCTTTTTGGTATAAAATTCCCTCAGCGGGACCATCGTAAATTTTCCAAATTTGTTGTCAATAGCCCTCAGCTGTCTTATGGCTATGTCTGCTTTCAGACTTAGCTGACTTTTTATTAGGCTGGAGGAGTCCTGACCAGAAAAGTAAAAACCCAAGTACTTAAATGAGGGTTGTGCCTTAATCCTCTTACCTTCACAAGACCATGTGTAAGCATTCTCCCTTTTGTTATTTTTACCAAACCGAACAATAACTGTTTTTGCAGGGTTTATTATACCTAATACCTTTAATTTAGCTTATCTTCAGGCTAGATTATCATAGGACATCAACACCAGATTTTCAAAATGTTTGAACTCCTGTAGTTTAACTCCATTCCTAAAAATAACCCTTTTTGCTGTGTGTTTAGAGACTGACTACAACACTGCCAATCATGAGACGTTTCGGATTAACTTCTTTGCTGCCATAAAGGAGATATACCCATTAACCAGCTTCAGAAAGGTTAGCAGGGGGTCTGTGCGTGCCTCCCGTCAAAGGGACATCAGATGTCAGCTTGCTCAGCTCCCTCACCAGATCATTATGACAAAGGACACTGGGCAAAACTACAACAATGGGCAAACACACACTAAGCCTTACTCCACAAGTACCAGTGAGAGGGTCTTGTGATCTCATTTTGCTTAAAAGCCTAACTGAGCTATCCAGATTCAAATACATCTGGATAATAATGCTCAGCAAGCACTCATCCACCCCTGTCTTTCCTGACATTGCATTAAAAAGCTACATTCACATGACTGAATACTGTGGAGAGGTCCATGAATGCCAGACTGCTATATATGTCCCTCCTCCTAAATTTTTGTAACCAAATTCACACACTGTTTCTCCAACCATACATGGTGACAAAACCCAAATTGAACATCTGCTCGAACCAGTTTTGCTTTGCATCACTCCTCAAAAGCATCAGAAACATTTTGTCCATTATTTTGATATAGGAATTTGTCAGGATGAGGTACTAATAGCTAGTTAGTGACTTCCAATTATCTTTCTTAAACATAAGTGTACCAAGCAATTTCTTAAATATTAGAATGATTCTAGAACTTTAGCTATAAATCGGACCCAAACATCAATGTGTTCTTAATAGATCCCCTGGGACCCAGTCTGGCCCTGGGGCCTATTTATTATTCTGTGGTTTGGGTATTTAAGGTTCCACTTGAGCACATCTTAAGCCCATCACACTGTCGAACACTACATCAAGTACTATGAGATTATCACTCAGACACTTACTTCATGCATGTCCCATCATAAATAAAGTTTCAATTTGCCATCCTAATATAGCACATTCTCTTTGATCTACCTGTTGGATCAATAACCATTCAAAGTTCCATAAAGATTATGACTTGTCCATCCCTGCTATTCTTTTGCCAAAATTATCTTGACTTGTCTAACAATGTACCCGATTTGCCACCTCCTTCCCTCTTTCTGTATTGCTCTAGCTCCACCGTCTGGGCGTCCATGGCAGGGGTACAATACAGCAACTACTGGACAAGCATGCATGTTTTTAAATCACTCTGGAATTATTCTGGCACATTATACAAGATGTTGAACATCACATGGTTGGAGCCAGAGTTCACACATGGGTCAGATTGATTTCTGACTATTTGGTTATTGAAGGTTATTCATTGATTTTTTTTGTAAAATACAGGGGTGACTCATCCATAATGTGTGAGGGGGCTCTGACCAAATAGAACCCTTGCCCATCAAGGCGGAGCTGCACAACCTAGTAGTGCTGCATCAGCTGCTTGGTGCAGCTGAAAGAGCACTCCTGGGCTGGCTTGAACTGCCAAAGTGAAAGTCGGGTTCCCTTTAACAGTTGGACCCCAGCCATTCATGTCCAATGGTCTGTGCAAGGCCATGGGTGTTTTGCTTCTGTAGACCTGCATGGCCCATTGGGTATGCAGGCTGTTGTACTGCACATTTGTAGGCGCGAGCAGTGCTCCTGAACCTCCTTGTAAATACAAACAGATAAGGGTGTTCATAATCTCCTGTTCCTGTGCTCACGTGCAGGAAGCAGAAAGGACTCTTTGTTTCCTAGTTCCTGTTCAAGCTTTGTCATGCTTCGTGGGATCTGGAGTGCTTTTGGGTACCGGATCTGCACGAAGATCGGGTCTGTGTGCCGGTAAAATTATATTGTTGTCTATATTATATGCATGTGAATCATTGAGTGTTTGTTGTATGGGCCTGCGTGTGAATACTGTGTGTGAATGGAATGAGTGAATTAATGTGTTGTGTGAATGTGTATGTGCATGTGTGTTTGTGTTGGGCTTGGGAGCAAGTGGGGTCACAGCAACAGCACATTTGTAAGGGGCATCTCTCATAGAGTCTCAGTTAAAAATGATCATCCTATCAACCGGCTCTTGATAAAAGAAAGGATGTTGTGTTATTTCCTGGCAAGATTGGCTTTTTGGGACAGCCAGTTTATCCATTAGTGTGGCATGACATGTTTACTTGATATCTATGATAAAGCAAGCACGTTAAGTGTTATTACTTGGCTAGGCTGGCATTTTGGGGAAGTCAGACTAGAAACTTTGCACAGGTTGTGGCCTTTTTTTCTGGGCTTCTATGATAAACCAAGTATAATATGTGTTATTACTTGGCTAGACTGGCATTTTGGGGCAGCCAGTCTAGCCCTTTCCTACGGTGACATGGCATTTTATTTTGGGCATCTATGATAAAGCAAGCCTATTAAATGTTATTATGTGGTTAGACTTGCATTCTGATGCAGCCAGGTTATTTCCTACTGTGGAATGGCATTGTGTTCTGGGCATTGATGATAAAGTAATCATGATAAGTGTTATAGCGTGGCTAGACTAGCATTTTGGTGCATCCAGTCTAGCTATCTCTTATTGTGGAATGGTATTTTTTACTGGGCATCCATGACAAAGCAAACATGATAAGTTCTATTATGTGTCTAGATTGGGCTACATTGTGCAGCCAGTTTGGACATGTTTTCAAATTGTGGCATGGCATTTTCAAAAGCAAAGCTAACAGGAATGTCTTCTTATGTGGGCATACTGCCATATTTTGGCAGAGCCAGTGTGGACAGGTTATATTATGGTATGAGTATTGGCCATATGTGCAAACTTGTGTGTGTTCTTTTATAAGAATTCTAGAGTATATTGGTGCAGCCAGCATGGAAATGTTTAGGCACAGGCAGTGTGAAAATTATTTTATACTGGCATACATTGCGAGCGAAGGCATCATGACAATTATTTGTGAAACCCTCCTGTGGACCGTTGGTGACTTGCATCTAGTGCATTTTTATTTCGATTTACCCTACAAAACCAATCACAAACTGTCTGGCTTTTTACCCAGTTTTTCACAGAAAGTGGGCTGTATAATGCACAAAACCCCCTGATTCCCTCTTGGTTAATTTGACTCACTTGGAACACTTGCTCGCTCTGGAATATTTGTGGGAAATATGTATGCCCCTCCAACTGAAAAAAATCACCTCCACCAACTGGAAATGTCCATACTCAGTCTGCGCAAATTAGTTCTAAAAAATTGGCATATCATAAAAACTGAAGATTTTAATCCAGCATCCCCGAGATTTGCGTTTAAAAGACAGAAAAATCTGAAGGATAATTTGGTCCACACATACCCTCAAGTAAAAAAAGCAGAAACACAGAAAACCCTTTGGGACCTCCCATTGGTAACAGGACACTTTAAATGTGGCATGTGCTCGGTCTGTTCACTCACGAAAAGCATGAAGAGTGTCAATCTAAAAGAAAGAATTTGGTACCTTAAATCATTTCCAAACTGTAGTTCCCAGTGGGTAGTATATGCAATCAAATGCCCGTGCCAACTTCTGTATATTGGGACAACAAAAAGACACATCAAAATACGTATTGGAGAACACCGGACCAATATAAGAAATCAAACACCTAGCAAACCCCTTGTCGCTCATTGCCTCCTTTTCAAACATAAACCATGCAAAATATTCTGGTTCATTATTCAAACGGTCCAGATTTCGAAAAGAGGAGGAGACCGCGACTTGGCCTTGCGCAAATGCGAACAAAAGTGGATTTTTGATCTAGACACTGTGAAAAATGGCATAAATTCATCAGTCGAGTGGGGTATCTTCTTTTGAGTGAAAAAGTTGTTTCCTGCTGATCAGGCCAAGTCAAAAAGGTTTTCCAAAAAAAGTGGTTTGAATTATAACAAGTACAGGGGTGGCACTCTATGAATATCCATAAGGGGTGTGTGGCATTATTGCACATATGGAAAAAAAACATTTTGCCTGCATTTTGATAGCCCAAAATGGGTTTTCAATAACACACTCAGGTCGCCATACACGGCTTCTCTAAACATCAGAATGCGTGTTGTAATATTTACATTTGAAATCCAGTATTTAAATTACCTTAACGGATTACAATTAACAGAGTACAATTGTACTTCAATAAGAACAAAACAAAAAGGAGCTTTGTTATACACGCTCCAAGATGGCCGCCAGTGTTACTAAGCAAAAATGAGTAGGCGTCCAGTATCCGTATGCGGTAGTCACATGACACGCGAATACGGAAAAAACACAATCTCCTCCCACGCGGCACCAACTTCGATCAAGTCGGTTCTCTGCGCTAACACTGAGAGGAGCTGCACGACGAACAAGGAAGACTGACCTGCGGAATTCCTCAAAAGGTAAATGAATTGTATTCCTGCGACCCGCTGCTTTCTCTACCTTAAAGAAACAACCGAGGAATTCCGCGAGCTAGCGAAAATTTTGTAGTTAACATGGGGTACACGCCTCAAACAACTTTGGGTCTGTTTTTACAGGTCAACTAAATAAAAGAAATAGACGATACCTTTGAAAAATCATTCACAGCGCAAACATGCAGCGAACAGAAGATCCAGCGCGTAACCAAAATCAGAGGACTTGGATATTAAACTACCAGGTCAGTAAATAATGCAGTTAAGTCTGCACTTTGGAAAATAAGCATGTCAATAATGTTCTACCAAAAACCAATATATGAAACTTGTTGTAGGTCCAAAGTCTGAAGTATCTCGACGTAAGCCGAAATAATAGAGAAGGAATTTTTTGCATGACGACACACAGAAAATAAGGAGTGACTTCACTGTGTTTTTTACAACAAAAATCAAAAACTTGAGTCCGACCACAAAAGCATATAAAGGTCAGTGCCAATTGGGAATGTGGAAAATAGAGTATCCATTTCGCATGAACTTTTACCAGAACAGTTTTTATACTGTATCTCAGACCAAGCACTAACACGAATTCCATATTTCCATTCTTTTCAGCATTGGAAAATAAAGTGAATACCTGGGGTTTTCTGAATTTATGTCAACCTAAAAAACAGCATCCTGTCCTGCAGAGGGCCACAACTAGAGCAGCAGAACACCAGGGATGGTGTTGTTGCAAATTGTGTGCCGAAACATATGTAGACATCCTGACACAAAATAGATGTGCCTTTTTTGCAGCGTTAAAATTCTCATGCTGCGCATTTAATGTTTTGGTTTCCCCAAACAGAATAAGAAATCTAAACAAGTGATTTGGAAAGGTGTTTCATAAGAACTGTCACTTTACTAACCCTAGACACCACGAATAGAATATGTGTGTGTTTTTGCTGGACTTTTTAATTTTATGTGTTCCAATTTGTTTCTAAAGTCTGAAGGTGCCTTGTGGAAAGCACCGACCATTTATAGAAGTGTGTAACCTAACCTATTAAAATATTGTGTTTTTTTTACTTTGAACGCTCTCTGGACAATGATATGTCTTTATGCGACTCCTAGATAGATAAGAAATATATCTATCAAAAAATCCCTTGGTCCCTGACCCCTTTGCAAGGTGGACAAAAAGAGGGGTAATTGAGCTTTTGCTACGCTTTCTCTCAGAATTTAGTCCCATTGTTAGCTCAATCCCCCTTAACAAAAAATAGGAACTCACCCTTTTTCATACACACACTTAGTCTGGACTGAGAAGAGGTAGCAGGATTAAATTGTAATGCCCCAGTAACTTATAAAGACCTCTGAATACACTCAACAAGGTACCTCAGCTAGTTAAGTGCCCATTTATGACAACTTCAGTCAATTTCTGTCCTGGATTCAGACTTTCCTCCTTCTGACATAATTAAGTCATTATGCTGGTAAGATTGCTCAGTGGGTTGAGTGCTTGCTGATGTGATTTATGTGTCAACAGAACTGGGGCCTATTGTTAAGGCCCTATAACTTGGACTGCAGGGGGAATATCCAGAGGTTTCTAAGCGTGGACCCAAGGATCAAATCTGTGTTTCTCTGCTATGCTCAGGGGAAACACACTTGCCCCTGAGACAATCCTCCCGAGACAATACAGCCTTCTGGATCAAGTTGTATTGCTATTTTAGCAGACCACAGTGTGTTTCTAGCAATTGTGTTCTATAAAATAGACGACTATTAGCATTATTTCTTCTCCCTGTAGGCCATTATATGTCTTTCAGTATTAAGTTGTCATTTGCAGTCAGTCCGTCAGAGTTCCATTTGTTAGCATAATGCAGCTGTCTCCTCTGTTTGAATTATTATGTTTATTATTATTATTATTATTATTATTATTATTATTTATTATTATTTATATTATTACTTATTGTGAACGTTTTGCAGCAGCATTTACTCGTGAAGAAAGGGAAGTGAAAATAATTACATTTTAAATACATATTCTTTGATATTATGTTGGTGATTTCAGAAGCTAAACTCTACCGCTGTTCATTCTAGTCATTTTCTATCATTAAAAGTCCATTCTAAACTCAGAGAAGTCTTCGTAACCTGCAAGTACCAATTAATACAAGTACACCCGGGAAAGCAAGGCAGCATGTCCTTGTAGAAGAATCAGTATAGATGTCTTGCTAAAAATATATATATCTGTACTTCTGTAGATTTATTAGAAATACATTGGAAACAACTCCCTCGGAAAATTGGGTCAATAGCATTTTCGTAGCCATAAAAATAACTTGTTACAGAAATAATTGGCTGCTGCACAGCAGGGCTAGTGACATAATCGAATTCAGCCCCAAATACTGGTGAAATGCCCCAGCAATTAAGTGGATTTATGCGCATCCTTCGTGCTCTGTGCTGAGAAATGTGAAATATCTTTCAGTAGGATTGGGTGCAGGCAGCAGTCGCAGCGGTCACGGTTGCCTTTCTTGATCTCGGGTTCTGCAGATTAAGTAGGGACTGATTAACACGGAAATTGTGAAATTAGTTTCAAACTGTGACTAATTGCAAATTGCATGCATATAGGCCATTCAGTAAGAATGCAGCAGAAAACTTCCTTAAAGCTCGTTAGATTCCAGCCAAATGGGCTTGTAAAAATCCGTGTTTTTCATTCTAGACACAAGTATACGCTTCACATTCAGGTCTAACTGCAGAATCTTTGCACATTGCACCGACATACACAGATGTCACGTGTGCACAAAGAAGAGATAACAGATAATCAATGCAATAATAATAAACACATCCCATGCATGTCCACCAGAGGCACAGTGATGGGACCTAAACAAAAGCTAGAGACCAGAGAGGAAAGGGATAAAGGAAAGAGCACTGCATGGAGACACGTAAACATAGGTATGCATGCGTCCAAAGGATGCAACTGCCATGTTTGGTAGCCAGCACTGCCACACATGACTACCCAGCATATCCAGAGCTGCTGTATGACATCTGCATCATGCAGAAAGCACGCAACTTACACCTACACCCACAACCACGTATACAATGAAATGCCCTGTAAAACCGAAGTTTCGGTGCTTAATGTGCTATTTCTGAAGATGTGCACGTTTTCCGTGGTTCTCTGCATGTGAGGGGCCACCAGCACAGCAAGCACCACTTGATTGGGATTGCAAACCACAAGGCACCTCCCTCATGTCCCTGTGCAACCACACAGAATGACCAAGTCATGTAAACATCCAGGTAACCCTCGAAGTGGAAGGGTGTGGGCCATGGCAATAGTGTCAGAAGGCCAGAAGGATACATCATAGTAACTCATAGAGAGGGTGCATGCCAAACCAGAAAACAAGTTCCTTGTTGCAGCACTCCGTACACAAAGTACAGCCCACGCCCATCAGTATGCACAGCAGAAATGTGTACTCATAAAACAATTGTTGGCTGAAGTGTTTCATCGAGCAATCAATAATACATACTTTTTTATGTTGATCGAACACATGATTACCTCATGTATAACCTCGCAAGCAACTAGAACCTACCTACCAGTATTTCATGTACTTCTTTGGGGTTGAGAGTAGAACCCCCAGGTTCTAGAAGCGCAGCTCGCCTACTTATCTGCCTGGATCAGAGCGCACTAGCAATTGGTTTTACTCACCAACTTTGCAACAGGTCTCATATATAAACTGAGCAAATTCATCATTCAAGCAAATGCATGCAACTCATCTGGAGTAGTACATTGCACATCTTGATGCTGAAGGGATGAGCTCGGTTCCACTTCATCACACTACAGCAATGTGACAGGCCTCCACACAAGCACATTTATGCAACACATGATACAACATGTGCGCAAAACTGCCACCTTCATTTTAATTTAGTCAGCAAGTGGTTTGCAGAAGGCACAATGACACAGGAGCCATTTGGAGAAACCCACTTATCATTGTCTTCTATGCCAAGAGTAATACTGATCTGGAGTTTCACAACCTTTGTCATAAAACCATTGTGAAAGGAAATAGTACATGTTGCTAAGAGTATAGGCTGGGAAACATGTCTTACAATGGAGTAGGAGCTAGGAACTATGGTTCTCAGTGTTGTGGTCAGGAGAGTTCCCTCAAGTACATTGTTGTGTTTGCTCAGTTTTAGGCTTCGTAATTCAGGTGTAAGGCAGCAGGAGCAAATCTGAGATATTTACGGATTTGCTCCAGTGATTTTCTTTTTTTAATTTAATGATATTGGCATGTAATGCAATTATGGAAATGTGGCTAGATACACCAATACCAGCGGTGTATTTAGTATTGTAGGTACAGGTAAACACTGGTGATCAGATTACAGCCATTAATTGAAATAATACATGTCTTGAAACAGGAATAAAGCCCTCAATGAGGCATACAAATAACTCTTTCGTGGAGACTGAGTGAAACACATTGCATATGTTGTCATTTCTATATGGTTTACTGGGAATCTTTGCTATCAAACAATTCCTCTGTTGACATTTTCCTATATCCGTCACTTTCTCTAAATGCCCATTATTGATGTCACTGTAAAAATATACATGTTAATGCACTTAACTAGCTTTGTTACTTTATTGAATAAGACGTATACACCATTTAGGAGCATTTTTCTAATCATCCCGCCCAATTAACTATTTGTAGCTGAAAGATTTAGTGAAACACTTTGCTTCATTAGAAATATCAGGTAACTGAATAGAAATACATGTAACCCTTCCAAGAAGCACTTGCAATATCTTAAAGATGTTAAATAGTTAAGTCTAAGTAAAATGTACAAAATCGCATAATTGTTTTATCCTGACAGATGGTCCCAGAAGAGAGTGGCAATCTGAAAGGGAAAAAAGGGGACAGGTGCACCTCTGCCAAACCACAGTAGATTTACACCCCGAGCTCTGCAAAGTGATCATGTGTTCTAATTGAGATATTGTAGTGTGGGGAAAGCAGACATATGTGGAGTTCCCATAGGTCACATCAAATCAACACTTCCATGAACATAAACGAACAATGTAGCTTAACGTAGAACAGGGCATATTTGGACAAATGTGATTGTTTGATACACCCAGCAAGGATAGCAGCATATCTAGTAAACTCAGTGACCTGTGTGTGGACGTTCGTGCAGACCTCCTGCAGGACCTGCAACCCCTGTGTGGTGTTAAGCAGACTCACACATTTTGTTGTGACTCTAAAGGAGCTCCCAATCATCCACACAAACTAAACAAGGGAGCAAACCAAGGTGCACGAAGAAACCAGCTTTATTGATACATTCGGCTGACAGAAGGTCCACAGACTTTCTCAATGACTTCCTGGTAACCCAGAGGTTATAAACTATACAATTGACATCATCATATACATACAAGACAATGTTCACAAGCTGCCATTGGTTGTTAAAATTAAATCACTTATGTTGTTATATTACTTCTCCTAATCATGGATAATCATTATTTGTAAGCCTGCCCAGGGTCCCTCCTGCTATGCAAGATGCCAATTCCCAAGCATCATCGGACCGTGATATAATTGTTTGGCACCACAACATGCTGATGTTGTTTTAATACTGGTGTCTGTTACTGATGTGGCCTTGGATGTTGCACTTATTGACAACAGTCCAATTAACTTTGGTGGGAAAGAAGAGATTGAAACGTTGACCTGGCCAAAGAACTATCACACTCACTCCAATCTCATCTTTCCAATGCAGACCCAATGTTCCACACAGTTTGATGAACCTTGGACAGCTTGTCCCGTGCTCCCTTATGATACATGCTGCTGCTTGCAGGGGTTTGATCTAGTTGGAGCATGACATGCATAGCTTATTCATTGCAGTGTGATGCAGTGTGAGACCAGTGTATGAGACCTTTAACCTTTAATGTATTCAACTTAGTTATGTATTTATGTGTTCTTCATGTGTGCATTGTACTTGTTTCACCATTTGAGGCACTGTGGGTACATCTTGCTAGTGTGTTACTGGCAATGGTATTGCACCTGGAAAATAAAACTATGTGTCTCTCGGTCTGCTAGCAACACAATTAACTTAATTGTTGCATTTCTAAACTGTAACCACGAGAAAGGCCTAGTTGTGCAGTTTCAGCTATCCTCCCTCTTTTCTCAACCTTGCCACTTTCAGTCGTCTGGACACTATCATGAACCAACAAAATGCCTATTAAGCCATTTAAACCAAAATGTAATTCATTAATCTGATATATATTTGTTAAAGGGACGTTATGGTTAAGTTGCGCTACTAAAAACCTATGAAATTCAGTGAAAAAACTTTGTTAAAGGGACGTTATGGTTAAGTTGCGCTACTAAAAACTTCTGAAATTCAGTGAAAAAAACGTCGTTAAAGGGACGTTATGGTTCAAGTAAAACCGAAAAACCCCTGAAATTCGGCAGTTATGGTAAGATAAGCAACCATAACTCGCGCCACCGTGCACTGCTAACACTTAACACCCAGGACATCAAAGATGACATCACAAATGTCATTGATGACATCACTGATATCCCTGACTTCATATACATGTAACATAGAACATACTGAACCCCCACGTAGTGATTTTGATGTCCGCGGACTACCGCCATGTCCGCGGACATATCGAGAATCTGAGCGTGGTGAATGTAAATTTAAATAGTGTGCCCCATTTCCCCTTTGGCTGTGAAAAGAGCCGTTTTTTTTTGTTTTTTTTTACAGATGCTTGACAGACACCTGTTATTTTGTATTTTTTTTCTTGTTTTTTTTCTTACTTTACTCCTAAAATCTTCACATAACCTCCTCCAAAGCAACCCTTACATTCCAAAATAGAAAGGCATTTCCCGTAAAAGATAAAGAGATGCCATCTTCTTTAAAATTAACAGTATTACTGGCATCAATATTCTCATTATTACAGAAGAACATACCAGCTCTAAGCATGAAGGCACACATGCCTCAGTTGATGACACACATAGCAATGTTTTGCTGAGGGCAAAAAACTGAACTATTGTCCCATATTGCCCTAGGTAGTAATCCAGAAAAAATTACTTTCGCATTTGGAAGGATCTTCATTACGGCTTGAATCCAAGCGTTCCAAATCAGCCAACAAAGTAGGGGCACTGACGTTGCCCAAATGGAAAGCACCATAGTGCAAAACTACTACATGCGGACTGTTCATCGTGGCCACATCCTCACAAACTTGTACAATTCCCTGTACATTGCAATCAGGCACAATGCTCCACACCACCTCCACTCCTTTCACATCAAAGTGCTTTTCAACATGCCTGCATCGAGCGTACTGTTGTAAACCATGCACAAACATATCTCCAAGCACCAACACCCTGACTTTCTCTACTTCTGCCATCTTCACCACACACAGTCTCTTTCAACACAAATCCACAACCTCGACCTCTGATTGGTTAATCCGTACAGTCTTCTTTCCATGTTGGATTTGCTGGAAAACCCTGGATGTAGCACGCACTGTCCACGGACGGTGTCCGCGGACCGCGTAACTCTTCGACACCCCTTCTACCATTTCCACTTTACTCTCTGTGCCATTCCCTCATTGCATACAGCTAAGCAGTCACACAATACGAAGAACGTCCTCAGAACACCCCCATTTTGTTTATTTTCGGACATTTCAGGACAATTATCATTTCATTATTCAACATATTAACATTACAAATATTATACTTTCATGTTGTACGCTGCACACAATGCTATGTTTCTCCATTAGTAGCTCAGTATACTAGATAGAACCCCATAATACAATGCTATTTATATCACTGCATCGTTCAAAGCACTAATTACGGTATGATATTTATTACAATGATCTTGACACTTTTTTCGCAACATTATAATAAAAATCCCTAGTACACAAATTTCATGAAAAGTAAATGCACATGTGATGTCATCAGTGATGTCATCAATGACATTTGCGATGTCATCTTTGATGTCCTGGGTGTTAGTCTTAGCAGTGCACGGTGGTGGCGCGAGTTATGGTTGCTTAGCTTACCATGACTGGCGAATTTCAGGGGGTTTTCGGCTTTACTTGGAACCATAACGTCCCTTAAACAAACTTGTTTTATTATCACGCAAACAATATACAAAGATGTAGTGTAAACAGCAAGTTCTCACAGATGGCTTTACACAGAATGTTGCAAAGTAAGCATTTATGCTCGTCCACAGTGAAGGTCAGCTGCTTCCATTTTTTTCTCACGGCCCGGAGAGGCCCACGACTCCCAGTATAAGGTTCTATTTTTTTTTTACCTTGACAGACAGAGATTGTGCTGAGAGACTTCTTTTGAAGAAGTGTAGCAAAAACGTAAGACACGATAAAGATTAAATTTCTGAAACAAAACCACTTTTGTATATTATATCACTTTGAGAAAGATCGTTGGCACACGCGGAGTCATATTTTGGGACTGCACTACACTTGCACAATGGAAAATGCAATTATAATGTAAGTAACCCTTTAAATTATTTCATACCGGAATATAATAACAATAACGTGGGATTAAAGCCCGGTCAAGTTGTACTAATTCGTTCAATGTGGCATATTGTTTTCTACCGCGCACTATCACTGCCGAATTGATCCCCTGTCATTTAGAGGACTCTGAAAAAGGCAGACGGCACATGGTGGGTTAATAGAAATAATTTAACCGGTCTGTAGCCGTTCAAGTGCTCTACTCGCTGTGCCACTTCACTGTAGCCGGTCAAGTGGCACAGCGAGAAGAGCGCTCGCTTTGACATCCGTGCACAGCCCACTAACGCAGGTTCGAATCCCGGCACGGCCAAACTCAGCTTTTCATCCTTCCCTGGTCGATAAATGAGCACCACACACCAAGGGAAATAATAAGCAGCGCTGAGATACCTGACGGTTCTTAGCGCTATATAAATGTGAAAATATTATTATTTTATTATTAACATACTCGTTGCACTATCTTCGCTAGCAAATAGTTTCACACCCTAATAAATAAAATGAATATTTTTAATAAAGATCGGCTGGTGAGACTAATGTATGTTTTTTAAAACAGGTATGTTGCCCCATTTTGCCAATGTCACGATTTTCAGACTCCAGCGGATGGATTTTTCAACTGCCAGGTGCAGCTCCATGTAAGCAACTTCATGACCCTCACGATTTTATGGGACAATCGCCTAGGACCAATATGCCTTTACGCAGTACTAGCGGCTAGAAGCAACATACCAACCATTACGGTGGTCTAATGCCTCGTTGTTGGAGCAACCTTCCGATTATCAGTGCGACCATTTAATGCTTTTATCATAAACCAACAGCCTATCTACAGCAAATGAACAGCACATGGCTCAAAATAAACTTTTGCTGATCGGCAGCAGAGACAATTGCAAATCGCGGAATATTCACTAAACATTTCATGTGAAATAAATGTACTTTACCAAATGTACAATCCTGCTGTTTACTTTTAAAGCACAGTTTCATATTCCGAATTGTGGCGCACTGTGTTCTAAGCTGATCTAACACCCTTTGTACCGCAAAGGAACATCGCGTGGCTCAACATTAACTTTTGCGGATCGACAACAAAGACAAATGCAAATCGCTGAATATTCTCTAAACATTTGATGTCAAATAAATGTACTTTACAAAATGTACAATCTTGCTGTTTGCTTTTAAATCACAGTTTCATATTCCGAATTATGGCGCGCTGTGTTGTGACATAATGTGTGTTGTCTTCCGGGTTCTGTGTGAAGTCGCGTAGGACTGGAGGCGACTGGGCGCGTTTGATGACGCACCCTGTAACGTCACGGAGAGAGGCGGGGAATATGAATGCTTTCATAATGTCAGGCTTAGGGGCGGGAGATATGATTTAGTGTCGCAAAAGCAAGTCAGCCAGGTCAATAGCGCCAGTCATAGGATTATCACATAATGTCGGCGCACATCAGCCTGATTTATCGTTTCTTAGTGGACAAAAAGTCGGGTGAGGCCCATAGGAAATTGTACTATCAGCGGACAAAAGGGGGGTTCGTAGAACACTTTCAACCTGACAACGAACAATACAAACAATGTTCTCAGAACACCCCCATTTTGTGTAATTGCAACCATTTCGGGACACCGCGAGTGTTCTTAGAACACATTCAACTTGACAGATTACAATACGGACAGCGTCCTCAGGACACCCCCAGTTTGTGTATTTACGAACATTTAAATACACCGCAAGTGTTTTTAGCTCAATTTTACCTTCCTTGCGAACAAAAAGGACACATACTCTGTCCTCTGAACACCCCACCATTTAGTTTATTTACAAAATGTCAGAACAGCCGTGTTCTGCGCAGACAAATCGAACACAACAAAAGCATATAGCACATAAAAAACAAAACATTGAACCTATCTCATACTCCCCCACCTTCCCCAAACACTCTTACACACCAACACACTCCACTAAATACAATTTTTAATCCAAGTTTCACCACGCTGTACGCGATCGACGGCGAATACAAGATGGCGGGCGCCACAGAAAATCTGACGCGCTCCACGCCCCACGCCGTCCAATCAGCGAACATGGCGCATGTCCGCGGACATGACGCAAGCCCATGGGCCAATCGGGGTGCTGTCCGCGGAGCGAACAGGGAAGTCCGTCCGCGAAGCGAACACAGATATCACTCATTTTTTTGCCTTACATTTTGGTCATTTTAAAAAAAACTACTGGACGGATTTACACCAAATTTGCAAAAGCACGCTTTCGGGACCAAGCCCCCACTCCTGCCGCAAATTTGGTGTAAATCCGTCCAGCGGTTCGGGCTGTAGGCTTGCGCAAAGGTTTTTCCCATTATGTCTATGGGAAAAAACAAATGTTTTGGGACCCCCCCTATAACTTTGCCCCTCCTGGACCAAACCTCTCCAAACTTTGCAAAAAGAATTCAGAGTGGGCCATATACTTTTTTTGCAAAGTTTGGTGAGGATTCGTCCAGAGGGAGCGAAGTTATAAGCCGCCCAAAAAATGCTCTTCCTACGGAAACACCAACTTAACCATAACTAGCGTGCTTTTGCAAATTTGGTGTAAATCCTTCCAGTAGTTTTTTTTAAAATGACCAAAATGTAAGACAAAAAAATTAGTGATATCTCCGTTCGCTTTGCGGACAGAGTTCCTGGTTCGCTCCGCGGACAGTGCCCTGATTGGCGGAGCGGCTTGCGCGATGTCAGCAGACATCTGACATGTTCGCTGATTGGACGGCGTGGAACGTGGAGCGCGTCAGATTTTTGGTGGTGCCCGAAATCTTGCATTCGCGGACGACCGCAGACAGCGAGGTGAAACTTGGTTTAAAAATTGTATTTAATGGAGTGTGTTGGTGTGTAAGAGTGTTTGGGGAGGGTGGGGGAGTATGAGATAGGTGCAATGTTGTATTTTTTTTATATGCTAGACGCTTTTGTTGTGTTCGATTTGTCTGCGGACAACACGGCTGTTCTGAAATGTTCGTAAATAAGCAGAATGGATTCGGTGTCAAGTTGAAAGTGTTCTAAGAAGACTCGTGTGGTCCTGGAATGTTCGCAGGGGGTGTCCTGAAGACGTTGGGCCTCATTAGGACCCAGGCGGATTTCGCGGTGCTAAATGCACCGCGAAGCATGGCGGAAAGCCGCCGATAGCGCCATGGGGGTTGGCGGATTTACCGCCCCATTCCGACCTTGGCGGGGCGGTAAATCCCCAATCCCCATTCTGCCCTTCCCCATTCCCATTTTTGCCCCATAGGGTATAATGGGAGTGGGGAAGGAGTTAATTACGCCACCGTAAAATACGGTGGCGTAATTAACAACGAGGTCCCGTAGCGCCATGGTTTTCTCCGCCTGGTAAAACCAGGCGGAAAAGGCCGCCATGGCGCTACGGGAACTCGTAGTATGGCGGAGAGGTACGCCATGCACTACGCTGGCGTAAAACCCTCTCCGCCAGGGTCCTAATGAGGCCCGTTGTCTGTATTGTTCATTGTCAAGCTGAAAGTGTTCTAAGAACACTAGCGGTGTCCTGAAATGTTCGTACATAAAGAAAATGGGGGTGTCCTGAGGACGCTGTCCATATCGTCCTCTGGCAAGTTGAATGTGTTCTATGAACTTCCTTGTGCCCGCAGACATTAAAATGGTTGCAATGCTTGAATCTATGGGTGTGATATGCTGCGGTGGTTGTATTTATCATGTTATACTTACTATCTGGTTTAGTAACGGGAGTCTATGTTTTTCTTGTTCATTTCTGTGATAAAAGAAAATAGCATGTTAGTATTAGTATTTTATAAAGACTTATTACATTGTACAATCAACATTTTCTTCTTTTTTTGACCCTCATTTAGTAGATTACAATCCAGAGTACTGTGCAATTTGCTCAGTTTCTGTGTTTGTTGCTAAAATCATTGGGTCTGTGGGAGAAAAGAAATCCATGTTGGATTAAAAAAAGCAACCTTTTTGTGTTATGCTACAGTTTGTTTGTTTGTTTTCAGTGTTTACTTGTTGTTTCTGGCTAATGTTTTATACATTGGATTGTTCCAGTTTTTGGGAGCAGTACGATATTAGGTATTTGTTTGGATATTGTAAAATTTTGAAGCAGTTAGATACCAGTAGGCGTATTCTAACTGTTTATTTTTGATATAATTTCGTGGTATTGATTTATCTGTTTGGATATTTCTAAATTTTGGGACAGTAAGATACCAATTGGCGTATTCTAACTGTCTGTTTTTTTCTCTATTTGAGTGGTATTAATTTATCTGATTAGTTGTTGTAGCATCTTTGGGCAGTTAGATAGCTTTTGGAATATTGTGACAGTTTAGTTATCAAATTTTGGTTTTAAGAACATTATATAAGCGTTTGTAAGATTTGCTGGTAATCTCTGCTTTAGAGAAATGGTACTATCATTACATTCAAACCATCCACATTTCTTTTTTATACATGCAGTGTAGTGCCCTGAATTGGTTGTGGCTCCTGCGTGGTAGATTATACCTATTGTTGTGAAGGTTTTCCTACCAAGTGATATTTGACCATGTGTGAATCCAGTCAGCTTGCAGTTGTTTTTGGTACCATCTGCATTGTAACGTAGAAGCATTAGTATTACGTATTTACTATTTGTTTGTATTTCTAACGTGGAGCGATTATCTGAATTGCAGATCGAACATAATCTACCATGGTTTGCATTTTGTACAAGTTGCTGAAATGGAATGGATTCACAATTAGGTATTGATATATACACAAAGCGTTCATTTTGGATTTGTTCTTGTGTCACATTGTTGCAGAGAGTGCATGTATGTTTCCACATGCATGAAATCTGGAAGATTTCATTTATAGGTATGTTTTTGTTTTCCAGTACTAACAGTAAGTACATTAGAAATTCTTGTGGATCTTCCTGTGAGTTTATAGTGAATTTCAACATTCCAGCACAGTAGTCCAATTGTTGCCTTATTCCATAAACACTATACGTGTTGTCAGGATTGTTTGCTGCATTTCTGTGAAGTACTGACATTTGCAAACACAATGGGTCTGTACTGTGTAAGTAAATGTTCTCAACAATTGTTGGTAATTGAAATAGAATATTCATTGCTACATTTGCGTAGCAACTTACACCAACTATATTTGAGAGTTTAAATGGACCAGGTAGTTCTGTATCTGACTGTTTTTTTGGAGTTTGTCTTCCTTCTTTGAAGAAGTACCTGGTTTACTTTCCCTAATTGATTCTTTTTTGCTTGTGGCACTTGATGAAGTTTTACTTTCTTTTACTCTCTTTGGAGGATTTGCAGTGACATCCTGTTGCTTTTCTGATTGATTTATTTTTCTTTTATAATGTTTTACTTTTTGTGGAACAGAATATGTGTTTAGATGGGGAGTGTATAGTGAACAAAGTCTATTGTATTCTAAAATGCAAGGAATATCAGCATTTATTTTACTTGCATCAAAGTTGATTAGAAATAGACCGTCAAGTGTACATAAGCGTGATAGTGCTACGTAGCTCATGCCTTCTTTAAAGACTGTATTACCAATGTCTATCATTGCTTTCTCTAGGGTAAGACCTTGTGATTTATGAATGGTGACTGCGTATGCAAGAGTTAGAGAAAATTGTTCTCTGCATACATACATGTCTTTGAAGAGAAGGAATCGAGCTGTTAAGCGTCCTATTCTTTTTACTTCTGAAAGTTTGTCAAAGAGAATATTGACAAACTGAATTTTGTTGTCACGTGGGTATGTTTGAAAGCCAACAACTTTACCCAGTGCTCCATTAACTAGTCCTTGGTCCACGTCAAGGTTACGTTTCAGCATTACTCTGCAATTTAAGGATAATTTTAATATCTTTTCCAAGCCTGCTGTGTTTGAGATTGATTTTTCTCAACTATTTAGTCTTGTTGTGGCTTGGTCACACATGGGTAGTGTCATTCCATGTACATCTAGTTTGTCTGTGGCGCTAATTTCCATTATTGGTTGCGTTTCTTTACTTAACATTATTTCATTGAATTTGAAACAGCTTGCAAGAGTTGGCATTAAGGACATACAATTAACATTTTTGTGTGCTAATTGTTCCATAACATCTGTAGCACATGCATTATCACCATAAAGTGCATGAATGTGCCAGGTTTTCAATATTGCTTCTGCTTCTTTAGAAAGTATACCAACTCTGATACTTTTTAAGATGTTGGCATAAGTGAGATCTGCAGATTGGCGCATGTTTTCTGTTAATTCTCTGTATTGGAAATGTTGCCAAAGGTTCACATTTCCAATGCTGCCAACAGTTTTATGGCAGAATTTGTGTCCTAATGTTTTAAAAATAGGCTCACCTTTTACTGGTGTCAATTGAAGAAGATCTACGAAAACAATAATGTGTTTTCCTGCAAAGAGCTCTTCATAGTTTGTTTTGAGTACTTCTTGTAATCTGAGTTAAATCAAAGCCAACATTAGGTTGGACACCATGCTCACTTCATCTATTAGAAGCATTTTCATTTGTTTCAATACTCTGCGTAGTTCCATTGCAGCTTCTGCAGAAAGTTTGTAACAATCTAATTTGTTTTGGTGTTCTACTGGCAGGAGTAGTAATCGGTGTAAAGTGACACCACCTGTGTTGTAGGCAGCTAAACCTGTGGGGCCAGTGACAACAGCTGACAGTTTGTTGTTTGTCAATTGTTGAAGGAACTTACTGATGATTTTAATTAGGAATGTTTTGCCAGAACCAGCTTCACCACTGATATACAATAGTATAGGTTGGTAATTTTGACAGGTGCATTCTTTGTTTTCATGTTGTACACCATGTGCAATTTCTGTTGGTACTTCTTGAAAAATGCTGCGTTGCTCATTGTTTAGCTTTGATTGTAGTATAGTTAAGTCTTCTTTATCTTCATACTGACACATGGTGTTTTCTACTTCTATCATAGCTAATTCTGCCTCATTTGTTATTAGTGGGTCTCCCAGTGGTTCTTGGCTTCCTGTGACAGAATGTTGACTACTGTCAGGAGTGTCCTTATCTAGTTGGGCCTGGAGTTCATCTTCGTGTTGCTGTTCATTGTGCAACATTGTTTTGTACTGTGCAAAGTTTACATCAGTTATACTGATTTAATTTGCTTTGAAAGCATCTTCATATGAGTCATAGTTATCTAGTATTTCTTCTTCTTTTCTCCATGGTTTAAAGAGTTGTAGCATGGACATGTAATATACTTCTTTATGTTGAGGAGTCTGTAATGACAATTTGATATGATTAATTAAATTTGGTTTGGTGAGTTTTACTAAGCTGCCTTCACAGTTTGTCACTTTGTAGTTATGGTTTTGTTCATCAGGTTTTATATTATTTTTGTATGTGTAGTTTTGGGCTATGTGGTATAGACACATGGTTTCCAAAGTGGTACTCCTGTTTGGGTAGTATGTGTCCAATAAATTGTTTTTTAAAATGTCTTGGCTGTTGGGATCATGTTTGGCTATTGTTTCTATATCTTCGTATGATTTTAGAACTCTTTTTCTAGATTTAGCTGGACCAAGACTTAGCCATACTATATTTGCAGATTTACCATACAATGCAGTACCAGTTAATCGATCAGCTGCTTCATAGGATCCACATTCTATATGGGACAGCATTTTTATGCCCAAGCTGTATAATTTCTGAGACACTGTTTTATCTGATGACAGGTCATTCCAGAGGTCTTGGAGCTCTGTCTTTTCTGATTTGGTTAAGTATGCTGTGATATATCGTGCAACTGCAGTAGAATTGTCTGCAATGTACTGCACGTCTATGTTTGCATTCCATAAGTGGGCAATGATTGCATTGTAATCATTGATATATTTTTCTTCTTCTTTTCTTTTTATGCCATATGTATTTTTAGATGACTTACCTTTAACACTATGTCTAACTGAAGACATGAGGTTGTTCACTTCACCTGTATTTGTAACTGGTCTAGGGACACCAAATTGGCATTTGGTGTAGTATTTCCCTTTGTTTTTGAATTTGTGACGACAATATTTGCCACATTTGTGTCTTTGGAATTGTAAAATTCTTGCATGAAGATCACTATTTGTGGATTCTGATGGAATTTCACAAGTGACATATTTTTCAATAAACTGTAAAACAGTGGCATCACTGTCTTGACCAAATTTAGGAGCATCTTTAATCCATAAAAGCATGTGGACATGTGGTGCTCCTCTGGCTTGGTATTCTTTTCTCCAAAAGAAGTGTTGCACTTCTCCAAGGGGAGGAACAGTTTTATTATAAATAAAATGTAGCATAGCAATGAAGCGATGGTGAAAATATCTTGAAACATTAACAGGATCCTGAGAACAAAGTTCTCCAGGTGTTAGTATATCTATGTTTGTTTTGTTTTCGTTTGATATGCGTAGGAAAGCATGCAAATCTTCCCATGCATATTCTGCACAACTTAATGTAACAAACCAAGTGGGTGGGCCAAGGTTTCTGATCATACAATGTACATCTCCATGACATCGAAACCAGTACTCTTTAGTACCATGCATATTTGCTAATAGATTTGTAAGATTTGCTTGAAAAACCTCATCTTTTTGTTGAACTTTTTGTAATAATTGTGTAGCTGTCATATTTTGAAAGTGTGATCCTGATTTTAATGTGTGCAACTCTGTAACATAAAGTTGCTAGTTCACTTTCAAAGAGTAGGTGGAATATGTATTCCACATTTTGTCGAAATCTGGGATCTTCAGAATACATTCGTAATGAGCGATATTCTGATGCTGATAATTTGAATAGGTCTATCATCGTATCTTCCTCCTTTGGCAGTTGGAAAGAGTAGAGGAAAAGCATGTGCTTCTATACTTTTTTCCCATATGCTGATTGGTGATCCTTTTGTTTGATGCATTTGGTACGTTTCCAGTGCATCTTCTATGGTGTCATTAGAGTGCAATGGATGAATTGTATAATGGTCTAAAGTGTTTGATATTGTAGCAGGATCTAGGAGCTCAAATTGACCAGCTTCTTGTGTCTCTTGAATTATTTCAGTTGTATCTTTCAAGTTTTCTTCAATATTAATTTATTTGTAATATGCATTATTCTCTTTAAGATATTGCAGGGTTTCTCTAACTTTATGTAAATCTACCAGTCATTGCCAAATTGTTTTGTCTTTTGTGGGTACTCCATTTACCAAGATAATTAAAGATTGTTGCATTGGAGGTTGCACTCCTAGAGTGTGCACATTTTCTTTTAGATCTAATGGTAAATACAATACTTTTCCACGAATACCTTTCACTAATTCAGAGGGAGGTAATTTTGCAGTTTTTGGTTGAAGGCGTATTATTGCTTGAAATGGGTGCACTGTTTGAATTATGATGCTCTCATATAAATTAAGTTGTTGAAGGGGTTTTGGTAGTGGATATAATCCCACGTTATTTGTGATAGCACGTGAAGGAATTTGGTTGGTGTCTATTTTTGTAGTGCAGTAACTGCAAAGTATTATGGGGTCAGTTATTTCGTATTTGTTTTCTGCTATAAGGTAGAGAGATAATTCAAACCATTTAGATTCTTCATTGTCTTCTATTTTGTATGATAGGTCTACAGTTTTTGTGTTACTTTTATAAAAAGTTCTGCGGAAACATACACACACGTGGTTTGGTACTTCAGCTGAAGTACTTTCAAATTTTAGTATTTCTTTTTTGTATGTGTGTAGTGAAAGGTTGCCATGTGCAGAATTGTTACGAAGTTGGTTTACAGCACATTCATCTTGTAATGTAAGTGGGTTTCACTTCCAAAATATTTTGTCTGGATATAGTCGATTTCTTTTAGTAGGTCTTTTGCTGTACCATGTAGAAGAATGTTATTTAAATTGGCTAGTGCTAAAGCAGGACTTTTAGCATAGTACAGTTTATAAACTAGATTTCTTATACTTGCATGATGTGTTGATATCCTTTTGATATCATGGAAGGTTGTTTTGCAAGTAGGTCCTGTAATGCAGGCCAATGAATGTCCTTGTAGTCCTGTGTACTTGCGTACTGGACAAGCATCCATATTTTGCAGTAGTTTAATTTTGATTTTGTCTTTGTTTTTCACATATTGATTGAGGAATTGGCGTAAAGACTTGAACATTTTTTTGGGAATGTTACACATTGACGTGCATGGCCATTTGTACACTAGATGTTCTGATTCAGTTGAATCTACGTTTTCAGGGCATATTTTTGTAAGGAGTACTTCTTGTTCCATTATGGTATTATTAACTTGTTCATAACCTCGACCACTGCTATGTATGGCAATTGTATTTGTTTGCTTTTGTTTGTACGCTTCTTCATTAAAGTATGGTTCTGTGCTTGTAGTGTGACTCCATTCACCTCCACAGATATGTAAGAAGTTATTTCTGTTGACATTTTGTTTATTGAGAAGTCTTTTTTGTAATTTAGTTATTAGTTTTGTTAGTGGTTTTATTCTGTTTAACACTAAAATAAATAACTTTCTTTTGAGAAGAATTGCACTGTCTATCAACGCTTCTAAGATTACTTTCCTACAATAGGTTTGAAGTGTTGAACCTGCTTTCTCTCCTGTTTTCATAAGATTTTGAAGGACTTTGTGACGGAACATTTTTTCTAAAATACTTTTCTTTGTACTATATCAAGATTTATAGAAGAAGTTTTATTTGTAGTGATAGTTGATTTTCTGTTAATTGTTTTTTGGTTTGTTTTACTTTTTGATAGAGGAGGCAAAGTTTTTGTACTAGAAACTTCTTCTGTTTCACTACATGACTGTATTAGCTGTTGTGTTTCAACTTTTTTTACAAATTCTGCTAAAGATGGATGTTTATGTTGGAGAGTTTTCTTTTCATTTGCTCTACTTCTGCGTTCCTTTCTATGGAGTTGCTTTTTGGTAGACATTCTTTAGGGTCTGTTGAAAAAAATACAGAAGGTATGGGTTGGGGTGTTCTGGAATGTATGTGTGTTGTGTGCATGAGTGTTTGAGTAAGATGATAAAGATGTTTGTAATGGTGTGTGATTGTGATTTGGGAAGTACAACTACTAGGGATGGGTATTCTTGAATTAATGTGTTACTAAACTGGGGTTCAGATGACAGAAAAAAGTAAGCCAGTGGTTTGGAGAAGTATAAATAGTATATCTAAAGCTATACAATTAAAACCGTTGTTTGTTCTACAACATCTAAATTCTATCGGCTGAGTAGGGTAATTTGTGTGTCGAAAAATAGGAAGTTGTTGGCCATTCTGCCATAAATCACTGTTTAAGACAGGGGGATTTTTGGTCAGAATGGTGTAGAATCTCTATTTTTAGGCACAGAAATAGCATGAATTAACCTTACAGTGTGTTTGAGTAATAATTCAAATATTATGGTAACATTTTACTTACTTTTTTTCTAAAATGAGCAGTTTGCTTCTTAGTTGTTCTTTGTTCTTCAAATTCGGCTGCTTCTTTTCTGTAGAATGGTCTTCACTGCAATTGTAAAAGAAAGAAATTAGTAATTTGGTTTGTATATAGCACTGTTTTTAATTTAGACATAGATTTTTTAAATTGAAATGCTCAGCGCCTTCCTCAAAACCATTAAAACTATCTTATGACTAACTGTAGGAAAGAAAATGTCTTTACTATGGCTTGTGAAATTCATAATGTAGCACTGTATATCACTATTCCTGTAACTAAACTTTTCCACGTAATAGTGAGTCAATGTCATAGCCTGCTTATTCACGTAATAGTGAGTCAATGTCATAGCCTGCTTGTATTATATAAATGTAAGTAATTATATAAATTGAAAAAATTAAAACCAATTATGTGTTTGTACAAATATTATTGTTTGAGATTTGATCATAGAGTGTGCATGTAATTTTGTTTGATTATATGTAGTCTGTATATTTTATTTCAAAAATGTTGGTTTAACATTATTTGCGTGTGTGTGTGTGTGTGTGTGTGTATGAAGAAATTAAACGGTATAAAGGTTTGTAAGTCACAGTTCATTTTAGGATAATGAAAAAATTATCGTAGATACATTTTACAGATTATACAAGGTAAAAGTCGGTTAGAAAATGTGTTCATGTACTGTATAGAAAATATGCATACCTGTAGTTTGTGTTCATGCATATGGATATGGATGAAGCTGCAAGTAGAAATCTTGGAGACTTGTATAGTATTTCTCGTAGATCGTGCTTGCCAATGGTATGAGACTTGTACTCTGAGAGATTCACCGTGCATTTGCAGTGCTGATCTATGATGATGCAGTTACATGTAGAGGTCTTGGATTCGATTGGTGGATGGTCATGTGATTTCTTAGCTACATCCAATGAGAGAATGGTACGGAGAGTAAAGTGGAAATGGTAGAAGGGCTGTCAATGTTACGATATGTTCGCGGACATGGCGGTAGTTCTAGGACACCGCGTATTACATCCGGGGAATTTGGGGTGGGGAGGCATGCAAATGAGATTGAATGTAGCAAGGGATTGGTCCGTAAAGTTTAGTGAGTGTGTTGTGCTAGGAGAGGTTTTCTCAGATATTCTTTTTGCTGAGAGAAGAACAGATAGCTATGGCTGAGTGTTTCAAAAACAGATTGTGTGGATTTTGGGAGACTCGTGGATACATTGGTTGAAGGTGCATGCAGAAAGCTGTTGAGTATCTATAGATCTTGGATTCCCACATGTGGAAGTGCACTGGCATGGAGTGCAAGGAATGAAGTGGTTGGACTTGCTACCTCTCTGTGCAACTTTGAAGATAGAGGAACATCCAGACATAATTGTAATTCATTATGGAGGGAACAGTTTAGGACATGTGTCTGGAATTTCTTTGCAATTTGCAATGAAAGAAGGACTTTAGAAGATCATGGACATGTTTCCAAACTCCAAAGTAATTTTTTCACGGATTGCGCAGAGACAAATGTGGCTTTGTTCTTTCTCATGTGGTCCACAAATGGAGAAAGCAAGGGTGTAATGTCAATAAGGCTGTTTGTGCCTTCCTAAGAGATTTTGGCATGTCCTCTTTTCACAATGAAAATATTATGTTTCGTAGTACATATATTTTTCGCAGAGATGGAGTCCATCTTACTTATGCTGGCAATCAGATTTTTCTGAGAAATGTACAAAATGCATTGCGTCCTTTTTTAGAAATACAGCATCCATTTTGAAGTAGGTGTTAAGTATTTATAATTTTTGACATACAAACCCCTCCCAAAGGCTATTATCAGAGCCACCACTTGCTCCCAGAGAAAAATGCAATGGTTACAATAGGGTAGCACCCCAATTTTTTTAATGTTCGTGAACTGTCCGCAGATTTTTAAAATATACAAAGGGCCCTGCTTTATTTATCTTCACTTCTATTTTTTAACTGTGAAAGGCGGCTCTGAAAAGAGCCTTATTTTTTTTTTGATTTTTGTTATTTTGTATTTTTTTTGTTTTTTTTTATACACGACACACTAGGAGAGGAGGGGAAAGGGGGTTAAAGGGGGGACACCAACCACAGGGATAAGAAAGGGCGAGCTGAGAGAGGAAGATGTAGAGTGGGTTTTATTTGGGTAGTGAGCAGGTCTTCTCGTGCTCTGAGACGATAGTCTCAAAAGCACTCCGAAGTGGCTCCCCCCTGCAGAGTACTGTGTCACAGTACATACATACAACTGTGACCCTCGAAAGGTAAGGGTCATCAGAATTCTGTATGGCCTGTAAGGCAGCTTGAGGAAGACGCTGTCCCACAGAGGTGTTCCTTGTGGTGACAGGATCAGAAACGGAGGATGAAGTAGAGGCAATCAACCTACTACGCTCTTCGCAAGGTACAACCTGGCGAATAGCCCCAGTGTGGAATGAGTTCAGGTGTCGCTTCATGGTCGTGGTCCAAAAGCTGTACGCACCATGCCTCCCGTGACTGAGTACCATTTTGCACTCATTGCAGGTGACACGGTTCGCACGAGCCTTAGGAACATTCCCATGAACGGTAAACAACTGCCACACCCAAGAATCATGCCGAGGGTGGGTAGTAGGGATTTCCTCTACCTCATTCTCGTCATCCTCTTCTTTCTCCTCTGTATCCTCACTCCTGTTCCCCTCTTCAGGCCCTTGGGGAGATGGTGGTGGTGGAGGGGGTGGGGGTGGTGCTGAGGCAGATGTAGCACCAGGTGGCAATAGTGGAGCCATGGATGTCATCGTCTTGGAGATGGAAATCTCAAAATCTGCAAAGTATGCAGCAAAATGCAGTGTGCTCTGTGGAATAGCCAGAAACACAATGAGAATGAGCTCTAGGGCGTGGTCTTTTATAGGGTTGCTTGTGCGTGGTTCGCGGACATGCGCGCCGTCCGCAAGACAGATCGAACACCAAAAAAGGTTCAAAAAGTCACAAAAACTATGTGGAAACTTAGGATTAGTATGTGGGATTTGTGGTATGTTGAGTTGTTAATGAGAAATATTGTGGATTACTTGGAAATGTACTTTTAAAGTGTTCGGGGACACGAACAGTGTCCGCATTCAGAACACGCGATCAGTGTGGACGCGGTCACATGATTGTTTTATGAGCATGTTCGCTAAGGTAGCAGCCGTCCGCAGGACACCCAATGTACGGACATTGTTTTGCGCATGCGTGTTGATGTTCTACAGACAGTGTTCGGGTCCTGAACTAACTAAAAGTGCGTCACAAGTAAAACGAACAGTTACGGACAGCCGTTTATTCTTAGCACAGTTTAATTTACTTGTGCACAATACGGACAGACATAGCGTCTCAAGCACACTTCCATTTTCGTTCATTTACGAACAATTCAGGACACCACTAGTGTTCTTAGAACAGTTTCAACTTGCTAGTGAAAACTACGAACAGGCATAGTGTTCTTAAGGACACAATCCATTTTCATTTATTTACGAACATTTCAGGACACTACGAGTGTTCTTAGAACATTTTCAACTTGCATGAGAACATTACGGACAGATATAGTGTCCTCAGGACACTTACATTTTTGTTTATTTACGCACATTTCTGAACAACCGCGCTGTCCGTGGACACCTAAATTGGTTTTACCACAAAGAACTGAAAGTAATTACAACACAATATAAAAAAGTAACTTTATTTAATATATATGAACAATTTATGACTGAGAAGGTGGGGCAGAAACGGAAACAAAAACAGGAGAATTAGGTTTTTCAATATAAGTGGGATCAGGTGAAGAAGGGATGGAAATCTCATCAAAACGTTGTGGTCCATGGAGAGAGTTTGGGGTTAAATGAATGGGATATGGTGAGGGGGGACAAGTACAGGTGGGACAATGGTATGTTGTTGGTGGTTTTAGGTGATCTTCCACAAAGTTCTTTAAATCCGTAAAATTTGCCATAAATTGGTCCATTTTGTGGGTAATGTGTTGAAGAGTGTTATCCACCGCTTCTTTTTCTTTGGAAGTTGCAATTTCTGTATGGTCTGTAAAAAAAAAATGTAAATGTTGAATGTATACAAAATAATATTTATTTATTGGTTTATATAGTAAAGTGTGTACCATTAGGTGGACTATCTTCTAACATTTCGTCTCATGGGAAATGCTCTTCTAGCCAGTCCAGAGTACTACACATTTCTGTGAGAAAACAAAAAATTAATATGTTTTTTTTTCTAATATAGAAAGTTTATAAATATATGAGTAAAATGAAGTGCACTTACTATTTCTGGTAAGATATGTAATCAGTAGTCTATATCGTCTGGTCTTGCTGTTAGTTGTGGAGTGTCTGTGAGGTAATTATGTTGGAAGCCACTTTATCTTCTTTTGGTATATTCCATTTTAAAACATATTGTATTTAAATGAATGGTTAGTGTGTTACATATGTGGGTTACATTTCTTAAGTATTATTACATATACTTTGTATGTGTGCTGCTTTGTGAATTTGTTAAATGTTCCTATGTTATGATATACAATTACACATACCCTCCCTGAGTTTTATACTGTTGTCCGGACATGTCCGCGGACCGTCAAATTCAGTAGAAAGGGTTCAGTATGTTCCATATTACATGTACATAAAGTCAAAGTTATTATTGTTAAGTTGCGCTACTAAAAAACTATGAAATTCAGTAAAAAAAACTTTGTTAAAGGGACGTTATGGTTAAGTTGCGCTACTAAAAACCTATGAAATTCAGTAAAAAAACTTTGTTAAAGGGACGTTATGGTTAAGTTGCGCTACTAAAAACCTATGAAATTCAGTAAAAAAACGTTGTTAAAGGGACGTTATGGTTAAGTTGCGCTACTAAAAACCTATCAAATTCAGTAAAAACACTTTGTTAAAGGGACGTTATGGTTCAAAGTAAAACCGAAAAACCCCTGAAATTCGGCAGTTATGGTAAGATAAGCAACCATAACTCGCGCCACCGTGCACTGCTAACACTAACACCCAGGACATCAAAGATGACATCACAGCGGATCCATAAACAAGCCTTGCAGGCCATACGCACCACAGCAGTCCCTTACCGTTCAAAGGTCACTGTAATGTGCATGTACTGGGATGCAGTACTCTGCAGGGGAGAGAAAATTAAAAGTGCTCTCAAGGCTGCGGTCTGGAAGCATGACATACCCCCTAACTAAGTAAGGGCCACCCAACATCTTCCTCTCTCCACTTGCCCATTCTTATCCCTGTGGTTGGTGCCCTTTCCCTAACCTCCCTTCCCTTCCTTTCCTTCTGTGTTGTGTGGTACAAGGACAGGAGAAATACAAACAACCAGAAAGGAAAAAAAGGCTCTTTTTAGAGCCATATTTCACAGTTCAAAAATAGAATTCCAATGAAAGGATGCAGGCCGCTGTGCAGCCTACAAGCTCCGCGGACAGCGGGGTAAAAAATATGAGGCGTGGCTCCATCACAAACATTATACGCATTCCCGAAAGGAAGTGGTGGCTCTGAAAGGAGCCTTTTTTATGTTTGTGTTTGGAAGGTTTGAAGTGGTTAACACCTACTGGGGAAATGCTTGCTATACTTGCAAGAAGCGCTGCACTGCATTGTGGATATTATGCAGAAACAGCTGATTGACAGCATCAGTAAGATGGACTCCATCTCTATGAAAAATATTGATACTACGAAATGTAATGTTTTAATTGTGGAAGGAGAACATGCCAGAAAGGGGCAAACAGCCTTGTTCATGATTTCTGCATCCAGATTCATCCACATAGCCACCCATCACCACAAACGGCAGGTTTCAATATTTTTTATTCAGTACATTTGCAATTCTGTTATAAGTGCCTCACAACAGGCTACCTGCCACTGAACCTCCATTAAGTACGCAAAAAGCATACTGTCATTTCTCCCATCATCTACCATCAAATGCCACCTACAGTGGTATGTGCTTACAAAGTTGGCATTTACCCATATCAGCCATTGTAATATCCAAATGGTTACTCTCTTCTTTGTTTCTGTCAATTTTATTACCTTTTTCCCCACTAATGCACCTCCTATAAAATGTGTAAAAATCTCACAGAAAAGGATCACTGAATGTATTCTACCAAACTAAGCCAAGTGCATACATTGCATGCATGACAACAGGGTATCTGCCACTTACATTGCACACTTCACAGAATGCAACATTACTTAAAAACCAAAAAAATGTATGTGTGCATTGACAACAGTACCATTCATAAATGTGCATAAATAAATGAAACAACTGAAATAAGTGATCCATAATGTAGCAAGCATATATGTGAAGAAAAATAAATGGAATTGCACACACGAAAATATTCTCCTTTGCAATCTGTACATCTTTCCGAACCTTTTTCTCGCCCTTTTTGCTAGGAGACCTAATCCATTTTCAAACTAAATAGTCTTACACCAATATACGCACTTGCTAAAGTACATGTCATACAACAAACTTACAAATAACCCACGTACCCCCTTACCAAACATGCTGATCCTCCCAAGTCCCCATTCATATACAAATCCATCTATTTATACACACACACTAACTCTTCCTGCGAAGACATCCCCCTACACTTTTAAATAATTTATTCTCCAAATGCAATCACTATGCCATTGCCATTAACAAACATATTTTCTTACGATCTTCTTGTACAGTTGCAGTACCCACCTCTGTCCTCAAAGCCACTGGCATGTGAACTTGAAACTACAACCTAGAATAAACCTACTCTCACCAACCAACAAAGTAAGTACAATACCATCATAGTGTTTTATGTCTTACTGAGAGAGTGCAGTTTCCTTGTATTGTAAGATACAGAATTGTGTCAACCCACTGGTATTTGCTTCATTCTTACTCAGTGCACCTCTAGAGGTCCTCACTTTATATCACCATCCCTCCAAGATTATATAAACCCCCAGATAGTAATATAGCATTCCCAACAGAAAGTTATAGCCCATTATACAGTGACACACTTCCATTGATATGCCTATCCTCATATTTAACCACTCATGCACATAGCACACATATACATTTCAAAATCTGCACACCCACGCTTTCTTTTTTCTCCAACAGCTACTACAGAATGCCTAAAAAACAGCAACTCCGTAGAAAACAACGTATAAATAGATCAGCACAACCTAAAAGCATAAAAAGTAGCCATCCACCCCTAGCAAAATTTGTACAGAAAGTTCAAAAGAGAAGAGCTAATACAGTCACTAACAAAAACAAAACCACCTACCAGTAAGGAAACTGAAATTCCTCTGTCAAAATGTAGAAATGAAAAGAAATGCACTAAAATCAGTGTATCTCTAACTACTACTGCTAACAGAGCACGTACAAATGTTAATGTCACCACAAGAAAGCATTCCAAAAAATTCATTTTACAAAATATTTTCCACCATAGAGTCCTTCAGAACCTTATAAATAGAGGGAAGAAATCACACTCAACCCTTAAAACTTACTGCAGAAAAGTAATTCTGGAACCTCTTGTAGACAGTGCAATGCTCCTGAAATGGAAATTGTTTATATTAATTTTAAACAGAATGAAACCACTAAGAAAATTATTTGATAAACTACAACCACAACTTTGAAACAAATGCAATATCAGCATAGATACCTTCGGCAACATCTGTACAGGTGAGTGGAGTCACACAACAAGCACAGAGCCATACTTCAATGAAGAATCATACAAACAAGAGCAAACAAACCAAATTGCCATACATAGCAGTGGACTAGGGTATGAAAAGGTACACAGTACCATAATGGAAGAAGAAACACTTCTTTCACAAATATCCCCATCAAACTTAGATGCCACTCTCCATTCCACCGAACCAATACGCCCCACCTACAAATAGCCTTGCACATCAATGTGTAACGTTCGCCAAAACTCTATCAAATCTTTGCAGCACTTGGTCAATCACTGTGTGAAAGCCAACGACAAAGGTAACATGAAAATACTACAAACTATAGACTCCTGTACAGTGTGCAAATACACAGAACTACAAGGACATTGCTTAGCCTGTATTTCTGAACCTGCTTGCAAAAGCACCTTCCACCATATCAAAATGTTACCAACATGCCATTCTGCTGTAAGAAATCTCGTTGACAAACTGTGTTATGCAAAAAGTCCAGCTTTAGCACAGAAACATTTAAATGATACTATCCTACACGGTACAGCCATACAACTGCTCGAAGAAATAAAGCACATCCAAAGGAAATATTTTGGAAGTGAAGTGCACTTACAAACTCCAGCACTTTCAGACAACAGTAGCGACAACTTTGCAGATGTCAACTTTCTATGTCACACATACAAAAAAGAAATACCAAAGTTCAAAAGCACATCTGCTGAAGTGCCAATCCAAGTATGTGTGTGTTGTAGCAGAACCTTCTACAGAAAGAGCATCAAAAGTATAGATATAATGCACAAAATAGAAGACAATGAGGAATCCCAATGGTTTCAATTAGCTCTGTACCTTATAGCTGAAAACAAATATGAAATTACTAACACCTCGATACCGTGCACATATTGCACGCAAAACTTGACAATAACCAAATGCCTTCACGGGCAATCAGTAATAATTTGAAAGTATTTCCACTGTCAAACGCACTCCAGCAGCTTAATTATAATCCAAACACTACACCCATTTCAGGCAATAATATGACTTCAACCAAAAACTGCAAAATTGCCTCCCACCGAATTACTAAGAGGCATTCGTGGGAAAGTAGGTTATTTACCATTAGATCTCAAAGAAAATGTAGACACTCTATGAGTGGAAAGGCCAATAGATTAATCTTTGATTATCCTGGCAAATGGTGTACCTACAAAAGATTTAAAAAAATGGCAGCAACTGGTGGACTTAAACAAAGTTAGGAAAGCTTTGCAATACCTTCAAGAGAATAGTGAATACTACAAAGAAATAAACATTGAAGAAAACCTGAGAGAAATCCCTGAAATAATTCAAGACTCCTCAACAACTGGCCAATTTGAACTTCTAGATCCTACTACAGCTTCCAATATTTTAGATCACTATAGAATTCACCCACTGCACTCCAAAGACACCATAAACAATCAACTAGAAAAATATCAAATGCGGCAAGCCAAAGGATATCCAATCAGTATATGGGAAAAAAGTGAAGTGAAGAAGCGCCAGCCTTTCCTCTACTCTTCCGGACTGGAAAAAGTGGAAGATACTATGAAAGATGCATTAAATAACAGCATCAGAATACCGCTCTTTACAAATGTATTCTGAAGACCATAGATTTAGACAAAACGTGGAATACATATTACACACACATTGAAAACAGTTTCCCATTTTCAAAACATGTCTGCTACACAGCTACTTCAAAAGGTGCAAGACAAAGATAAAGTTTTACAGTCAAAGTGTGGCACGAAAGAGTACTGACTCCGACGGCACGCAGATGTACTGTGTATGCTACGCAACCACATGGTTTGTCACTTTAATACCATACCATCTAGTGATGGGGCAATGGGTCACTTGACTCACGTCTGTCCCTTTGGGACTCATAAACACAGGAGCCCTAGCTGGACTCAGTCCTGGCACCTTTGGCGCCAGGCTCATACAGAAATGTGAGCAGGAACACTTTATTTCAGAGCAGGCGTGCTTTTATTTTACTTCAGTGCACACTTTATTTCAGTGCAGTAGTGCTTTTATATTACTTCAGTGCTGGAGTGATTTTATTTTACAAGAACTTTCCAGGTGCTTACATCCTTTATTCCAGAGAACATCCCCATGTGCTCACTCATCGTGCGTGGCTCCCTAGGCCTTGCCTTCAGGTGCTGACTCATCGGGTGTGGCAGGGCGTGGCAGCAGGCAGGCCAGAGCTACTGGGCGTGCCCAGGAACAAGACTATATAAACCCACCGATCCCTCAAGCAAATGCTTCATGTTACTTTGCACCTTCGTGCACCGTAACGCTCACCGCCGCCTGTACCACCTACCAGCTACTTACCCCATGATCCTGCAACAACAGCATCCTTACCTGGACCCTGGCTTGCATCTCACGGCAATGCTCCATCTTCTTGACAGATCCCAAATCGATGCCACAGCACCTGCGCTCTCTGTCCCATGAAGCCAAAGTCCTGAAATGAGAAAAGAAGAGAAGACAAGGTTAGAACTCCCGAAAACACCCAACCCAGGGTCGCAACGCATTTAAAACCCAACGCACACCCTAAGGCACCATTAAAGGCTACTTATAAGCTGTCGGACCATCTCAGCCCCGCTGCTCTGTACTGCCGGCTGTGTTCCTTCTACCACAGCTACTGCCGGCACCGCTTTACCACCAGAGAAAAGAGACATTAGATACAAAGAACAGAGAATTAACTTTACAAATTAAATTACAACAGTCGGAAGACAAGCGGACAAGTGGAAACAATTAAAACACTTACCTACAAGAGAAGTGGACTAGTCGCTGCTGGCCTGGACTTCCACAACAAGGGACCAGTGAAGGAACTCGGTTCCCTTCAACAAGCACCCCTGCCGATGCAGCAAGACAGAGAGCTCATCATCATTCAGCAGGTGAGCCTCAAGGGTAGTGCAACCCCAGGGAAGCCACATCCAGCAAGAAGAGGTCTGCAGAAGGGGTCAGGGACCACAGGCTGCATACTCATATGACCCCTCCTTATATTCATGCAGGAACCACACTGCTCATCACTGCATTTCCCCACACAGATGCAGCGGGAGGAACAGACAAGAGGAGTTTCATCCCTGGGAGAGCTGTGACCGTCCCCCAACACCTCTGCAGAGACCAGGTGAGCGTAACAGAACGCAAACCCTCCTACAAATCTCTGGCTGGGCGTTATGGAAACTTATTGACCAGTTGGCCCAGTTACTGGGAGAGTTACGGGCTGAAGTTCATACCTCAAGACAAGAAACCAATGCCTTAAAGAGGGACCTCATTATGAACGCACTGATGATTTAGCAAGGCAGAAGCTCCAAGCACAGGCTGGCCAAGCCCCACTACCGGGGCTGGCCCACCCTATTCCGCCACCACAGTCAACGCCAATGCAACAGGTGGTTCTTCCAGAGGTGGTTCCCTTAGCTCTGCCCGAACGCTTCACTGGTGATCCAAATAAGTATGCTGTATTCATGAATAAATGAATAAATGCCGCCTTCAGACCTGGGGCCTTCCCCAACGATCAATCTAGGGTTGCATTTGTACTTTCATATTTGGGAGGAAGTGTGGTGGACTGGTCTATACCCTTGGTAATTCAAGATGACCACTTGCTTCGGGACTTTGGGGGTTTTCACTGCGAAATGGAGAAAATATTTGCATGGCATGACCAAGGTCAGTCTTTGGACAACAAATTATTGTTACTCCGGCAGGGTAACCAAGATTTTTTAACCTACATCACCTCCTTCAACCATCTTATAGTCCGAACAAATTGGCCAGAGGGAAATAGAACCACTCTCTTTCACCGTGGATTACAAGAGGATCTTAAGGACGTTCTAGCCCAAGTAGTAATTCCCCCGGAAGGGTGTGCTGAATATATTGACCTAACAGTTCAACTCGATCATAGATTGCAGAATCGGAAAATGCATAGAGCCAGAGCTGAAGGGCGGTCGGTCTATGTGTGACCACGTGAGAATCAGGCCAACCGTATGAATGGTCGGAACCAATGCAGATCGGGGGCTTGCTGAGCCCTCTCACCAAGGCGGAAAGAGAAAAAAGAAGACAGCAACAGCTCTGCCTGTATTGTGGCAAAGCAGGACACTTTCCCACGAGAATGTCCAGTGAAACCACCCAGGAGAACAGTCGAAGCAACTGACAAGAGTGTAGAAGAAGAACTGGACTCAGGAAACTTCAACGCCCGGCAAGCATAGGGGTCCACTTGTCGAGCGGTGAAAAGGAACCAATACAGACCTCATACCTAGTCATCCCAGTGCTCTTGGTAGACCACAAACACCCATTGAAAATGAATGCTTTAGAAGTTTCAGCAACAAGGCAAGTAAACAGCTTCATGTCTTTGGTTAGACACAGTGTGAAATGGAAATCTCCTAAGGAAACATACTGCATAAAAAGAACCAAAGCATCAAAGTACATCAATGATGACAATACAATAATTGACCTCCTAGGGAATGTGAATGTGGATGTACAGTACATTGCAGGCAATTCCACTGCAGTTGCACGATATGTCACAGCCTACTTAACCAAAGCAGAGAAAACAGAGCTCAAAGACCTCTGGGATGACATATCATCTGACAAAACACTGTCACAGAAATTGTACAGCTTTGGTATAAAAATGCTGTCCCATAGAGAATGTGGCTGCTACGAAGCCGCAGACCATTTAACCGGCACCGCCTTATATGGGAAATCTGAACATAGTGTGGCTAAGCCTTGGTTCTGCTGCATCCAGAAAAAGAGATCTCAAATCATACGAAGACATAGAAACAATAGCCAAAAATGATCCCAACAGCCAGGACATTTTGAAAAACAATTTATTGGACACATACTACCAACTATCCAAACAGAAGTATTACTTTAGAAAGCATGTGCCTGCACCACATATCCCAAAACCTCTCATACAAAAATAACAATAAACCAGATGAGAAAAAATGTAGATACACAGTAGAAAGTTGTGAAGGCAGCCTGGTGAAAGTTACCAAATGCAGCCTGATTAATCATAAGAATTTGTCATTAAGACCTCCTCAACACAAAGAACTGTACTACATGGCTCTATTGCAACATTTCAAACCATGGATAAAAGAAGAAGATTTATTAGCCACCCATCCTATGAAGATGCTTTCAATGCAAGTGAAAGTACCATAACAGATATAAACTTTACACGGTACTAAACAATATTGGACAATGAACGCCAACAAGAAAAGAACTTCAAGCACAAATAAATTTAGACACTCCTGAGAGCAGTGAATCTTCTGTGACAGGAAGCCAAGAACCACTTGGATAGTCGAGGCAGAATTAGCAATGACGGATGTAGAGACCACCATGTGTCAGTATGAGCAATCGGCAGAAGAGTTTGCTCTACTGAAATCCCAACTAAACAATGAGCAGCGTACCATTTTTCTAGAAGTATGTACAGAAATTGAACATGGTATACAGCATGAAACTAAAACTTCTACCTATGAGCACTACAAACCTGTACTGCTATATGTAAGTGGTGAAGCTGGTTCAGGGAAAACATTACTGATAAAAATGATCAGTAAATTCCTTAAACAAATAACAAACAACAACCTTTCAGCTGTTGTAACCACCCCCACAGGTTTAGCTGCCTATAACATAGGTGGTGTCACTTTACACCAATTTCTACTCCTTCCAGTAGAACACCAAAACAAATTAGAGTACTACAAACTTTCAGCAGAAGCTGCTATGGAGCTATGCAGAGTTTTGAAACAAATGAAAATGCTCCTAATAGATGAGGTGAGCATGGTTTCCAACCTAATATTAGCTTTGATTCACCTCAGATTGCAAGAGGTACTCAAACCATACTACGAAGAACTCTTTGGAGGAAAACATGTCATTGTTTTCGGAGATCTCCTTCAATTAACACCAGTGGAAGGTGAACCTTCCTTTAAAACCTTAGGATACAAACTGTGCCATAAAAGCTTTGGAAGCATCGTGAATGTTAATCTCTTCCAATACTGCGAACTAACTGAAAACATGCGTCGGTCTGCAGACCTCACCTATGCCAATATTTTATAAAACATGCAGATTGGTGTACTATCAAAGGAAGTGCAGTATACCCTAACTACCAGACACATTCATGAGCTGTACGGGCATAACACATGTGCTACTGATGTCATGGAACAATTATCACACAAAATGGCAACTGTATGTCCTTAATGCCAACTCTAGCAAGCTGTGCACAATTCAATGCAACAATGCTGAAAAAAGAAATGCAACCTCAAATGGAAGTTCACTCCACAGATAAACTGGACGTACACGGTATGACAATACCTATGTGTCAACAAGCCATAGCATGAATAAATACCTTAGAAAACTCTATCTCCAACACAGCTGGTTTGGAGAAAATGTTAACATTATGTGTTAACTGTAGAGTACTGCTAAAGTGTAACCTTGATCTAGAGCAAGGTTTAGTTAATGGAGCGCTTGATAGAGTTATTGGCTTCCAGACATACCCACGTGACATCACAGAGTACAATAGACTACGTGCACTCTACACACCCCATTTCAAAATGTACCCTATTCCTCAAAAACACAAAGGTTTTAAAACAAAACTCATGCAATCAGAGATTCTAAATGATCTCCCAACAGTACCACCAAAGACATTAAAATCAGCTCATACTGCATCAACTATCAAAAACACAGAAAAATTGACTGAAAAGGACAACACATACCCAACTCCACAGACAAAGAGAAGTACCTCTTCAAATCAACCATGTCCACTTCCATCAAAGTACTCAGACACAAAACTACCTGGTCCATTCAAATTTTCCGATAAAAATGGTGTAAATTGCAATGCAAATGTAGCAATTAATGTTCTATTCCAAATGCCACCAATTGTTGAAAACATGTATTTAAGTAGCTAGGACCAGTTGTGTTCACAAATGCTAATCCTTCACAGAAACGCAGCAAATAATACTGACAACACTTACAGTGTATCAGGAATAAGGCAGGAATTGGACTACTGTGCTGTAATAGTGAAATTCACATTAAACAGACAAGAAGATCCACAGGGATTTCTAATGTACTTACTGCAAATACTAGAAAGCAAAAACATGCCCATAAATGAAATTTTTCAGATTTCCTACATGTGGAAACATACATGCACTCTCTGCAACCCTGTCATGCAGGAATAAGTCCATAACAAGCGATGTGTCTATGCATCAATACCTAAATGTGTTTCCATTCCATTTCAGCACCTGGTACAAAATGCAAACCATAGCATATTGTGTACTTCTTGCAATTCCGATAATCGTTCTACGTTACGTATATATTCATATAGTCAATATATAATATGAATGCTTTTAAGATACAATTCAGATGGAACGAAACAAAACAAAAAACAACTGCAAACTTACTACCTTCACACAAGGACAGGTATCACTTGGCAAGAAAACCTTCACAACAGTAGCCATAATCTACCACACAGGTGACACAACCAATGCAGGCCACTATACTGAATACATTAGCAAGCAATAGTCATGGTTGGAATGCAATGATACTTCCATTACTCCAAAGCAGAGATTACCAGATAATCTTGCAAATACTGACTTAAAATTCTTGAAGCCAAAATATACTCATTGATATGCAAAATTAGAATATCCTACTCCCCAACACCCACCAGTACCTACAAATGACCTTGAACACTGTGGAACTAGAACAACTTAGCATACAGAAACTATCCAACAAATACATCAATGTGTCTGTTCTACAATTTTTCCCCAATTAACCCAATAATTACAATGAGAAACAATAAGTATACAAAAACAACAATAATAGTGTTTCCTACATGATATGTAAAAGAAACACGACTAAGTAGGAGGGTTCAAAACTATCCTCAGTAACCTCTGAAACCACCAACTATGCAAATGAGTCAACACCTGTCTAACAATGCCCATACAAATTCAATACATATGCAAACATCATTACATAAACCCATCATGGTGCACCACCACTTGAGAATGTGGAAAGATGTGAAACTAACAACAGGAATGCCTTAGCTTCTAAACGTACCCTGTGAAAATGGGAAACTGTAAACAGTTAGAATACGCCAACTGGTATATAACAGCAACTTCAATATTACTTGCAGCATTGAAACTGCCAAAGCAACCTTCAGCAACCAGTGTGCTACAAATATATCCTCAAACATTTCCAAACTATGAACAGTTACAGTACGCCAACAGTTACGTAACTGCCCTAACAATTCTGCAATAGCACAGTGCAATGACACAATACTTGCAAAACAACAGAAGCAACCAAATGCATAAAGAAATGGTGCTAAAAAAGGAACCAGGTAAACAGTTAGAATACACCAACTGCTATATAACTGCCACCATACTACCAACACGTACAAAACAGAAATCGTGCACCATTACAATACCTCCTACTGCAACAGTGCACCTTTAACATTGCTATAATCAGTGCAAACGTTACTGTGATGGACTATGCAATGTAATAGCAAATACATTTAGAAGGTTTTATTTGAATCCAGCATGGATTTTCTTTTCCACAGACCCAATGATTATGCAAAGAAACTGTGCACATTGCACAGTACACTTGTTTAAAGCATAGTTCTTATGAAGTACTAATTACCAGGGTCCACAAAGTGTAAAAATATCTGCAATGTAATGAACTGCAAAATAGCAAAATACCTGGTCTAACATGGTATGTTCTCTTTTTCCACAGATAATGTAGCAACGATTACTGAAACGTTTCACATCCCTTATACAAAAACTGCACAGGCCCTCGACATTTGAAACAGTAAGTATGACATTATTAGTGTCATACTTCTTTATAATCTGCAAAGTGTAATGTGCAATGTGTCCACATATTTCTGCAATCCACATACCAATGGCACAATGTTCAATGTACAGCTATATTACACTGTACTGCTTGTGCCCACGGCCTACACGCTTCACTACACACCGTACAGTGTACGGGCTCCAGCCATACACTCAATATTGTAGACCCTGGCCACACCTACCACAGCACAGTACAACCCTGCAAAGAAACATCTATCCACTTAAGACAAACCTGACACATCACACAGCCACCTACCCCTTAGCCAGTTCAGTTCAAATTGTATTACATTACTTCCACACAATGGACAACCTCTTTGCTGAATGCCCTCTTCACCCAAGCCTGTAATAAGTAGACACATTCAATGCACTATACTACAGTAACCTACCCAATAATCTGCACAATCACAACCCAAACACAAAAATACATCCATGTGTCTTACTTAACTCTCCTATGTTCTGTACTATTTGCCTCATTGCATGCCACTCACACCGTTTACGGCATTAGTTCGTCTTTGTTGTTATGTACACCATTTGACCATAAGGTATAGAACACACAATAGAGTGGAGCACATGGTGCACAACTTGGCAACAATATTTGAAAGTCTGCTTTACTCCTTAAAAGTTCAAACTTCTGCTTCTCTTTTTTAATGTGTAATGGAGACACAATTTGTAAACCATACCCCTCTTACAATGTTTGAAAGAGTTGTTAAGTAATTCCTTTTGTTTGATGAATGAGAGCCCCAAATAGCTAAAAAACACAAAACTGCTTAAGATGGCCATTGCACCCACATATGCAGAGCCATCGCACACAGTCTGCCAACGTACACCGTTGCATCGTAAGAAACTGCACATATAAGTAGCACATAGGGGCTGTAAATGTACATTTATGTATTGTGTCATCTGTGCATTCAGTGCAGCATGCATAAGATACCATCATCACTCCATGTACATCATACTAACTTCTACGTAACTGCACTACTGACATTCAGAAATGCACAGTGAAATCGTAACACAGTGCCGCCTGAATAATTCCACATGTTCACCAGAAAGCGAAACCTAACATACCTCTCTTTCAACAGGACAAATGCTCTTTGTAAAACAGCCTTGAGTGGTATGCATGAATTGCTCCAAAGGCAGACATTGTATGAAATACTTATAATACAGTCGCAGCGCACATGTTCCGCAAAGGTTGTCTGCAACTGAGCAATACGCTGTACAGAGCAATTTTCCGTCCACAGAGCATAGCCATGGAATTTCAGAAGTTATGTAAATTCAACTATTCATTACATGTTTATAGGTATTCAAATTTAGTAGGATACAGTTTTGTATGCATAATTATGAAGGTATCATCCCGTAGACTTTGTCCATGTGCACTGTACTGGGGTTTGTAACAGAAGTGGCCACACTGCGTTACAATGCCATGTGTCCACCATTCAGCGTAAATGACAGCTATGATTATTGTTACTTTTGTTGACATGGTTCTCCAGCCCATGGAAATCAATATATAAAGCACAACACTGAAAGTGAACGCAACTCGTGCACTGAAACAGCACACCATATGTTCAATCGTGTGCTGCTAGATTGTCTGCATTGTCCTTACAATGACCTTTCTAACACTTAAGAGTTGTACGCGCCTTCATTCTATTAAAATAAATAAGTGCTAGAAGCCCATATACTACTCGGCCGGCACTCAAAAGTCGACAGGTAATGTTGTAGTGTTGCATCTTTTGGCAAAACAGCTCCTGCATTGTCCTGCAATCGGAGGGGACCAGCATGAATATGTTTTTCTTTTGTATGTTTGTTTGGACACACACACAGAGAATGTGCTGTGGGTCTGACAACATCCGCTGGCACTGACATCTTTTGTGAAAAGCAAACACATGAAAGGAGGGTGTGTTGGCAATGTTTGAAAGATGATTCATATGTGTGTAGCCATAGAAGGAGAGTGCAAAACAGAAAGCAAGGCAGTGGGTGAACATCCAACGCTACTCAATAACACACAGAAGGTCACTCAAATGTCCATGACCCGGCCAACTATGACCCATTCACAACATCCTTCCCTCAGACCATTGTCCTTTATGCTGCCACTGATAACGGCTACTTAGATGTATTCTTATTCCTCTTTGTTCGCAGATACCTTGCACCTTACTGCCGTTGTCACATCTTGCACTTCCCAACAGACGGATGGTGGAGCAGTCATTACAAGATTACCATAAGAGGTGTGTTCTCGCTCATTGTTGTCTGGGATGACCGCTATGGCCCTGTATGTCTATTTGCCTTTCTGGCAAAAAGAAGCAACATGCAAACCTTTATGATATAGGGCATCACAGAGACAACAACTGTCACCTTTCCTAATTTACAAAGAAAGTGTGTTCTCCCACACGAACCACCAAGGACCATAAATTAATCATTTTGCTACTTTGCGAGATGTCAAGAGAAGTACAGAAAAGCACAGATGGCATTCTACACTGGAATATACCCACAAAATGAAAAAAAGTGGTCATTTCAGGCAGCTTTCACTTACTTGTGAACATTCTATGAAAAAAAAAAACACTAGCAAGAGTACACAGAGATAAACATCCATAGGGGCCAGAGGGGGATATTAGTAAGGAATGTTCTTTCTTAACAAAAGTGCACTCGGAGTGATTACAAGCGGCAGTGTAGCATGTTCTCTGTAAAGTAAGACTGTAATTTTCAGAGTGAAGTGTACATTTTTTCTCCAACAGTAGTGTATCTAGTACTGCTGTGCCTTCCATGCTGGATGGGGGAGAATAAAATAACAGCATACTAATTTCACTGAAGTTATTTCTGTGACCAATTATATAGTGCAAGGTTATGTCATTGTGAAATGCTCCTTTTCTTGTAATGGGATATGTGTTCTTTCCAAAGCATTTCTATAAGGAAAACATTTCATACATATGTATGTGAAGTAGACCTTCAATTATAAGTGGGTAGCTGCATTCATTATCCATATTTTAAATGTGTGATACTAAGAAAATCATTCCATGTTGCAATATCTTACTTCACGCCCCAACTAAAGGGTTTGATCAGGGGCAAACCATAGCAAATGCAAATAGAGCATGTCACTCCGTAAAGTCCAACAAGTCTAATGAAGTGCAACATATGGAAGTGCATGCATTTCAGGTCACCTCTGGTGCTCTACCAAGTCAAAAATGTCCTCCACAACCATACTGTAATTGGTGATCATCCTAGGAGAGATGCATATTTGAAAGTGTGTACGATGGAGCAACATATGGTTATTACAACTTACTCAAATGAGCAAAGGGAAAAAATGCACTCCATAAAAATATTTGTGGAATCCATACACCAGTATCACAGTGTTTGCATGCATGGCTGCATTATGTTGTGGTGGGCGTGCCCAAGGCCTAGCCTCTTGGGTGCATGTGGAGGCCTGAGGCCTCTGGCCATGCACCCAAGAGGCTTTGTCCACAACCACTGCAATGTATTGCAGCCATGCATGCAAACATCTGGCCAGTTACCACAACCCACAAACATAACACAGCCACCAGCAACCCAAGCTAAACCTCACAACATAATACACTCATGCATGCAAACATCTAGCCAGTTAGCAGAACACACAAACATAACACAGCCTCCGGCACCCCTACCCACTTGTGTTTACATACTATTTTACCTCTTCGAACCAAAGCAACAAAATCTTCAGAGCATTGCCCCTGCACGCAAGACTGTATTAAGTACTGACCACCAATACATCGTAATACAGTGAATTACTCAGTCATCTGGCCAATGGGCAGAACAAAAACACATAAACCATCCAGTGGAACCCTATCTGCTGATATACACAAATTATTGCAACACTTCACCCAGTGGACACACTGCAGGACTATTGACTCCATCACCTCCAGGCATGGACCGAAAACTGTAGGACATGCTAACAATCACTACAGCAATGCAACCAACAATGTGTACACTGTGCACACATGACACACACAAGCCAACAGTGTGAAACATACTTGCAACCAGTGGGCATACTCTTCGGTGCAAGGCCATGCGCCCAAGGCGCTAGGTGCATACCACACTCAACACAAAATACTACACCCAATGCAAATATCCTGAAATCATATGCAATCCACACCCCATGCCCAATTGAGCCTTCCTGCAGTCACCACAGAAGCTAGTCACCTAAGGAGCTACCCGCAAATTGCCGCAGTACTCACGGACACCGCTCGCACACCACCTCCTTCTTTCACCTAAAACAAATATATCATATGAACTACTTTTCACTCCCCCACCCTTTCCATCCCCTTTTCCCACCACCAGATGCCTCAAACCATGTTTTCCTGCCACTTTCGGTGCCACGCTATCCTGTGATACAACATGGCAGCGTTACCCAAAATTATGATGCACATTACGCTTCCCTCCAGCCAAACACTGGGGGAGTGTCCAATGTTCACTGACATCACGCCACACTCCAGGGCAATCAGACCTATGACCGCGGAGCGAACAGGGAAATGGGACCGCGGAGCAGAGCCAAATATTACTTTTTATTGAGACGTACATTTTAGCTGTTTTCAAAAAAAGCACTGGACGGATTTTCACCAAATTTACAAAAGCACACTTTCGGGACCTTGCCGCCGCTCCTGCCACAAATTTGGTAAAAATCTGTTCAGCGGTTTGAGCTGTACATGTGCGCAACGTTTTTGTCCATTCACTCTATGGATTAAAAAAAAATGTTGGGACCCCCCACTAACTTTGCCCCCTTCACAAAACCTCACCCAACTTCCGGAAAAAATTCAGAGTGGGCCATATACTTTTTTGCCAAGTTTTATTGGAATTCGTCCAGTTGAACAATTTAACCATGACTACATGGCCGCTACCAAAGGCTGTATAATATATATACATATATAAAAATGTATATGGCCCACTCTGAATGTATTCGCAAAGTTTGGTGATGTTTGGTCCAGGGGGGAAAAAGATATAGGGGGGGTCCCAAAACATCTTTTTTTCCCATAAACTGAAGGGGGGGAAAACATTGCGCATGCCTACAGCCCAAACCGCTGGACGGATTTTCACCAAATTTGCAGCAGGAGCTTGGTCCCGAAAGTGTTCTTTTGTAAATGTGGTGGCAATCCGTCCAGTAGTTTTCTTTAAACCAACCAAAAAGTATGTCTCACAAAATTAGTGATATCTATGTCCACTCTGCTGTCACAATTCCCTGTTCGCTCCGTGGACAAGATAACGATTGGCTAATGGGCTCGCGTCTGGAATGGGATGTGGCAACAGAAAGAAAAAAAGTGGGTTTTTTTGTCACGAAAGTCATACGGTACATTTGAAGTTGTTGCTCAATATAATGTCCCCAAAGTACAGGTGAAGAATTAATGTGTCTGTGTTACAATGTATTTCAAATAATATTGCAGACAGACTGGCACCCTAGAGTTTGAAATCTGAGGCAGCCACCTGCATTGTTTGATGGAAACAGCGGGTCTGCAAGTGTATGGGGGTACCAGTACTCATGAATGCGTTGAGCCATGTTGTTGCAAAGTGAGAATGTATTTGGATTTTGAGTGAAGGTCACTGGCTTTGCTTTTTTGGTTGTGAGCTCAAGAGGCCCACGCATGGGACTAAACCCATAAGGATCAATTGTTTTTTTACCTTGAGCGAAAGGGAATATTCAGTAAGAATGCAGGGAGTGGAAGTTTGCAATAAGGCAAATTTGATAAGGTTATGCATTCCAAACGTTTGTAAGGCACATGTAATATCAGTTCATGAAGATTCTTTGGTGCAAGCACATTGCTGTCTGAGTTTCACGAAGATAATGGAGACGGTCAATATCGTGTAAGTTTGCTTTTGATGACTCTACACCAGAACGAGATTTAATTTATTACCTGAACATTAAATTCGGCAATGCAACTGAAGTACTATCTTTCTGTGTAGTTGTCATTTTTTTGTAGTTATGGGGAGTCCAGAATCTTGGCGTTTGTAGACTATCACTAGATTCACCAACGTTCAACGCTAATATTTCTTTAAAATGTCATGTATGACCACAACGATTTGTGTATCAGTTTCCACTTTCTTTTTGTCATTTTTGAAATTGTTTGCTGTGTGTAGTAATCGTTACTTTAAACTGTATGCTGAATTAATAAATCAATAGATGTATTGTAATAAAGGGTAGGTATTGATACATATTTTCTGTTATGTTTTCCAAATAGTTACATGCTGCCTTACTGCGATTGCCATGGATTCCAGATGCCAAGTGATGGATTTTTTGCACACCAGGTGCACATACTCGTGAACGGCTGCATCACTGTGACTATTTTGTGGGACGATAGAATAGGGCCCATGTGTCCATATGCTGCACTGGTGCTTAGGAGTAACATAACACCTTTTATGGTGGTTTAGGCCCAAGTTCATGCCGACGCCCTGGAATTCACTGTGCGACCGAAGCGGTTCTTTTATCGAAAACGAATACTTGGTGTGTGGGAAAATAACAACGTGTGCCTCACGATTAACATTTACGAGCGCAGAAACAATTTTGCAATTTGCTTGCATATGGAAATAGTCCGATGTTCTCAGACACTTTATTGTGAAATAAAAGTGCTTTATTATTTCAAATTGCGATGTGCTATGTTGTAAGTCAATGTGTGTTCGTTTTCAGATTCTGCGTCACGGCACGTAGGTGCTTATGGGCGCATTTGCCTATGCTGGAGAGGAACGTTATCGAGAACGGTGTTGAACATCACTAGGGTTGGTTATGTGAGGGTCAGGGGTGGGCCATATGATTTAGTGACGTCAGGGCAATTTATCTTAGCCAGATGCGGCAATAGACAAGATTAGCACAAGATGGACACGCTCTGCTGTCAGATTTCGTATGTTTCTAAAAGAGGAAAAATTAGGTAAGGTGCACTGAAAATGTTTGCAATAGATCAACGTTTGTAAAAAAATACATGGTCGAACCCTCGGGATAATAATATTCTCTGACCATTGCACTTGTGAAACCTATGAAATAATGTGTGGGGAGGTGAGGGTTAATGCTGATGGTTGGAATACTTCTGAGGTGATTGCGAATGAGTTTACAAAGTTTGTTGGGATTTTGTGCATACCTAATATGACGAATCATTTGTGTATTTTTTTGACAGTTTTGAAAAAAAAAACCTGGGTGGATTTACAGTAAATTTGCATAAGGCTGATTGGCAATGACCGAAAAGCATGGTGTTGGAGATGTGCCAGAGTAAGTGTCATAATGTAGTTAAAAAAAATAGCAGTACAGCTTCAGTCACTGAGGGGTAGGCTGTAGCCATGGGCAGTCTAGTTTATTGAGTAGTGCAAAGGAGGTGGAGTCTATACATGTTTTTTGATTATTTGTATTTTTTTGCAGGAGATTTAAGAAAGTAAGGTGGGGAGTAAAATGAGACAAGTGGCACCCACAACAAATGTGAAGCGGCAGGTGGACAGGGAAGATGTTGCGCATGTGTAACATCTAAGCTAGGGGGCAGTGTTTCAAATTGTCATTGATTACTGATTCAAAAGCACTTGGAAATCGCTCCCCCCTGCAGAGTGGTGTATTGCAGTATATACAGAGCACTGTTGTTTTGGAAAGATATGGATCAACAGCCTCTTTTATTGCTTGCAAGGTAGGTGGTGGGATTTTGTGTTGCACAGAAGTAGGCTGTGTGGTTACAGTACTGGTTGAGGAAGATAAGGTGGGGGAAGACAGTCTACTACTTGCTAAGAAAGGAACAGCCTTTTTGAGAGCATTGTGGTGGTTGGATTGGGTGTGGCGGTGCATGGAGGTGGTGCCGTAGGAGTAATGTCCTGGTAGTCCACGACTGAGTACAACGTATTCAGTGCATTTCACTTTCGTAGCTTTAGAGTTTGGTACATTCCCAATTGTGGTAAAGAAATACCACACCCATGATTCTCTCTTGGTCCTAGAGGTAGGCACTTCCTCTAACTCATCTTCTTGGTCCTCTTCATTGTCTTTGGAAGTACTGTGCTTTTTTTGTTGTGTAGGTCCTCCAGCTGGTAGTGGTAGTGTCTCTTGGGGAGGAGGTATGGCAATAGCTTATATCATTTTTAAGATAAATAGCAGTTTCACTAATATTCTTCGAAGTATATGCTCAGTACTATATTGTTAATGGATAATGAGTAAGAATAGGTGCAGGAGCTGTGAAAGGGGAACATTTTGAGCTTGAACGTTCCTAGATCAGTAGAAAATGCAGTTTGAAACTGTCCACGAAGCTCAGACCTGATTGCGCAGAGCAGCCACTTTCGCAGAAACGTCATCATGCTGTTCATGGATGTTGACAAACACAAAAACAGTGGCAACAGTTGAAAAAAGTGTATAGAAGTGTTAAAAATTATGCTAGAAGGTGGGTAATTGCAGGGTTTTAAGTTGAAACTTTGTAAATTGGAGAACAATGTTGCTATATTTGGTTAAGTATGATATCAGTAAGTTTTAGGAAATTAGCATGCACTGATAAAAACCCATAAAATTCACTAAAAAAAATGTTTTTAAAGGTTTGTTATGGCTACGTTGCACTAATATAATCTAAGAAATTCAGTGAAAAAACTTTGTTAAACACAAGTAAAACCAGAAACCTCTGTAATTTGCCAGTTATGGTAAACTAAGCAGCCATAACTCATGCCACCACTGTGCACTGCTAAAACTAACACCCAGGACAACAAAGATGATATCACAAATGTAATTGATGACATCACTGATGACATCACATATGAAATTAATTTTGATGAAAAGCGCCTGTACGGGATTGTGTTCATAATGTTGGTAACAGGATGTCAGTGGTGATCAGGAGACCTATCATTTACTACATAATCTTTTGAAGAATATACTCATCTAAACAAAACATTATATTGGAGTATTGTTAATACAGGAACCTAATCATACATAAACATAGGCAATATTTATAATCTTGTACTTTTGGATACCAAAACAATGAATGCTACCTTATCAGAGTTTTGAGTAATGTTAAACATGTAATAACCGGCTAGCAATTCAAAACTTACTACACACTTGTGCTACTACAAAAAAAAATATGAAGACCCACAATGCAAACAAATTAGAGGCACATACAGGGAAACTAAAGTAAGGAAGAAAGAAACAGCATCACCAGAAAATGTCAATAACATTAAAGTTTATCTTCATGTATACAAATAATTTGTGTTTTTGAGGCCTGCCTATTGCCCCATGAACGTGCACCATGAGCTGAGCCCAGGCACTAAGGAAATCACTTTAAGTACAAATAAAAAGGTTAATGTGTAGATATTTAGCACCTTTTAAACGTTCATTATGGGGCAAAGGTTCCTGGGCATATGGTAATCTTGCAGCAGATAATTTTTTACCCTTTTCCAGGCGATTAGTTTGGGTCGTGTGATGTATCACAACAGTCACCAAGAGACCCGCCATAAAACAAGGGGCTTGTAGCACGCTGCTTAACCAAAGTGTGTGATCCTCTGCAAATAATTTAATCACACAGGTACATTAACTAAACACATTGGGGGTTCTCAAAGCCTGCAATCTTTTACACATAATAAAAAATAGATATTTTTACATCTACAGTGACATGGAGGTTGATAAATCACTAGTGACCTGGGTATCCCATCCATGCAGTAACAAGGAGCAATCCTGATTAGCTTTAAAGTGAGGACAAGGGCGGTCCCCTAAGGCCACAGAGTGTAACAAGTGAAGTAAGTTTATAAGACCACTTATAGCAACATGGCATGGATGGCTATATTCCGAATTAAATGGAGACATGAACACATATGCACACACAAACAAACTGACACTGAAAACTCACACTCAACGTGTCACAAATGCTCACATATATACACGGGTGCACACGAATGCACACAAACACTCGCCTTCACGGAGCAAATGCAAACTGCACACACAATCCCTCACAAATAACTACACAACATGTACACACACACACACGCTCACATTTGACAAATACACATTGCATGCACACCCTTAGATGACAAGCACACCCTCACACCACACATTCCCCCTTACACTGCACATATATTCAAAAAGGGGACTACACTGTTTCTGGGCAACATTATAAAACAGAAACAAAAAAGAATCACATTTATGCTGAACTCAGAGAACCCTGGACTGAAGAGGTTTGAGACACAGTACTTAACCATTATGCTACCATGATGTTATTATATGGATTCTCACAAGTTTCATACCTAACCTTTTATCATTGAAGATATTAAATTATAGTATCAAATTTATGCCCACGAAACACCAGGCCTTTGTGGTTGAGTGGTTAAATGCAAGGCATTTAACTATGACAGACCAGGGTTCAAATCTGTATGTTTTTCTTTTTAATTTAACTAATTAAATGTAATTTAAAGAAAAGCAACACAACTGGGAGGTTTTGAGGTTTGTTGCAGTGCAATCCTGTGATCTGATTTGGCATGAGGGTGTTTAGATGTGGCTGAAATGGCAGGCATGTCCAAACATCCCTTGTGCCAAAATAACACCTGCGGAATAGCTTTCGCACCAAAAAGGGCACGCCAAAATGGGTACTGCAGTGGAATGGCCATGCCAAATCGGCCCATGCCAAAATTATGGTGCAGAAAAGGGGTGTACCGCTTTGAGCATGCTGCTTAACCAAAGTGTGTCGACCTGGCAAATAATTTTATCTGCGCATTGCCTAAAAATAATTGTGAGTTCTCAAAGCCTGCAATCCAACGGCCATGGCTAGAGGTCTGGTAGCATTTGAAAATGGACAGTCAGCACGGCCTTGGCCAAAGGCCTTGCCCACTGACCATGGCCGAAGACCATGCTAGTGGTCTGGAAGTGTTCTAAAAATCTATGGAATAACAAAACCCTTGAAATTCAACGAGAACATTTTAGTTGCAAAGACGTTAAGGTGAGCAATGCATTGTAACACAACCTTTGAAATTCAATGAAGAAACACACGTTTCTGGGACGTTAAGATGAGCAATACATTGTAACAAAACCCTTGAAATTCAAGAAAAAAACCTTTAGTTGCAGGGACATTAAGGAGGGAACTTAACACAACAAAACCCCTGAAATTCAGCTAAAGCCACCTTAACGTTGTGCCACCTGTTGTGCAGTCTATGACCACAATGATGACATCTCAGATCAGATCACTGATGACATCACTAATTACATTGTAACAGTAACTGGCATTAAGCATGGCCTTCAGCCATGGTCAGTGTGCATGGCCAAATATATTTTAACACATGAATGGGTACTTGTCATTGCCTTCAGCTATGGACAGTGGTCACAACCTTCAACCATTTACACAGAATATTTAAAACACTAACAGGCTACCAACCATAGATTTTGGTCTTTACCAGTGAAAAAAGCATTCAAACGTGTCCACTGTATATTATATACACTGATTAGGCACTAGACATGGACTGTAGCACAATACTGGCCACACTCTTTGGCTGTGCCCACTATATATTCTAACATATAAATGGGCCACTAGCCATGGCCTTAGACCTTGAGTAGTTTGTACACCTGTTTGCCATGTCCACTGTATATTTTAAAATAAATAAAATGCAGTAAGCGATGGCCTTTGGCTGTGCCGACTGTGTATTATGCAGCACTAACCAGCCACTAGCTATGCCCTTTGGCCTTGCCCACTGTATATTATATACACTAACCAGCCACTAGCCATGGTCTTCAACACAATACAAGCCAGTGTGCCAACTGTATATTCAAACATATTAATGGGCACTAGCTATGGCCTTTAGTAATGGCCACTGACTACAACATTCAATGTTTCCCACTGTATTTAAACCATGCACATTGGTATTTCTGAACACTAACCGACCAGTAGCTATGCCTTTGGTACTGGCCAGTGACCCTATCCTTTGTCATGACCAAGTCGGCGGCCTAAATTGTTATTAAGGTAATCAAACTTCTCATGAGCTAACATTATTGATGTAATTAGTTAGAGTCAATGTAATTAGTTTTGTCTTCAGTGATGTGATTTTTAATGTCATCAGTATTCTCATACAACATGTAATTAGTGATGTCATCAGTGATGTGGCCTGTAATGTCATCATTGTGGTCATAGGCTGCATAACAGGAGGTGTGAAGTTAAGGAGCTTTAGCTGAATTTTAAGGGTTTTGTTGTGTTAAGTTCTCACCTTAACATCCCTGCAACTAGAGGTTTTTCGTTGAATTTCAAAGGTTTTCTTACAATGTATTCCTCACCTTACCATCCCTGCAACTAAAGATATATTCAAACACATATATTACAGGGCCTGCCGTAGTGGCATTGTAGTTATGGTTAAGTTGCTCAACGCATAGGAAGAACAGTTTTTGGATGGCTTATAACTTTTCCCTCCTCAACAAATCGTCACAAACTTTGCAAAAAAAGTATATGGCTCTCTCGGAATGATTCTGCAAAGTTTGGTGTATTTTCGTCCTTGGGGGGCAAAGCTATAAGATGGTCCCAAAATGTGTCGAACTCCTCATAGATGGAACGGGAAAAAAAGCCCAAACGCTGGATTGATTTTCACAAAATATACGGCAGGAGCATGAGCTTGGTCTGGAAAGCGTGCTTTTGCAAATCAGTCCAGTATTTTTTTTTTAAACGGCCAAAAAGTAGGTCCCAAAAATGTGTGATATCTGAGTTCATACACAGACTCACTTCCCGATTCGGTCCGCGGACAGTCCCCTCGCCCAATCGGGGCAGTGCGATGTCTGCAGACATCAGACACGCCCGCTGATTGGATGGTGAAAAGGGTGAGGTGCATCATATTTTAGGATACGGCCGCCATGTTGCATCCGCAGACAGCCGGAGGTGTCCACAGAAAGCGTGGTGGAGAAAAGGTTTAGAAAACATATTTGGGGTTCTTTGGTGGCTGAAAGAGGGGTTCGAAAGGGTGGGTGGAATAAAGATGATTTGGAGCTCTTTTTGTGGGTGAAAAAAAGTGGATGCAGGCGCTGTACGCTCCGTGGACAGTGCGGTAGTCTGCGGACAACGCCGTAAATGAGCGGCTTGGAAAACACATTTAAGGGTGTTTGATGGCTGAAAGAAGGCAGAGTAAGGCTAGGGCAGTGGAATGAAGATGATATGGAACTGTTTTTCTAGGTGAAAAAATGGGTTGCAGATGCTACCATGTCCACGGCCAATTTTGGTGTCACCTGACATTATTTTGGATGGCAGGTAGTTCAGGGCGAGTTTTGATATTTGAAGGTCTATTGTACATACTTGTTATATGGTTTAATTCTATTGTGGTGGTTGTGGCCAGTGGCCAGTTTCTTGGGGGTTATGGTTGTAGGCCATAACCCCAGGAATCTGCCCACTGGCCACAACCACTACAGTAGTAATATGTGTATGGTAATTATTAGTGATGTAGTGGTAGTATAAAATGTTTGTAGTATGGTGGAATTATATAATTAAACTATATATAGTATTTATGAATGTAGTTCAATTGAGGTTAGTGATTATGGAATATGTATTTGTTTATAGTTGGTATGGGTAGTTAGTTGCATGTAGTGATGAATATGGAAACACTGGTTAATTTGCTATGGAGGAAAAAAACAGTATCATTTGATAAGCAGTATAGTTTAAGAGCTTTAATTGTATAGAATAATACGTATACATTTATTTGTTTTGATCCTCATAAACAGTCCATCGTATGTACTATTTTTGGTATATTAGTGTAAGATACACTGTTGTTGCATTGACATTACATACTCATTGAATCATAGGGAGAAAATCCGAACAGGATTAAAAAAAAAACTATCACATTATGTGAGTATAAGTGTGATAGTATGTTTGTTTGAAGTATGTTGTGATCAAGGGAATGTTTAAAGTAGCTAGATACCCGTTGGCATATTCTAACTACATTAGCCTTTAGGAGATATTTTGTAGTAAGAAGAATTCTGATGGTGTATTTGCAGTCATTTGTAATAAAGGATATGTTTGAAGTAGTTAGATACCTGTTGGCATAATGTAACTAGATTGACTTTTAAAAGTACTATTATAATATTATGGATGCAGCTAGATACCTGTTGGCATATTCTAGCTGTTAATTGTGCTACAGTTTAGTGGGTACATTTGGGTTGAAGGAATATTAAGTATGCATTTGTTAGGTTTGCTGGTAACCATGTTTTGGAGTAACGGAGGTGTCATTTCATTCAAACCAACCACTGCTTTTTTTTTACCTATGCAGTATAGTTCCCCGAAGTGTTTGAGACACCAGTGTGGTATATAATTCCTACTGTGGTGAAGTTTTTCTTGCCAAGAGATACTTGGCCGTGTGTAAAGCTAGAGAGTTTATAGTTCTTTTTGGTACCATCTGAATTGTACCTTAGAAGCATTAGTAGGACATATTGGCTATTTGATTTAATTTGTATGCTGGAACAATTGTCTGAATTGCAAAAAAGGCATCATATGCGATGGTTTGCATTGTGCAGAAGCTGATGAAATTAAATGAATTCACAATTTGGTATGGAAACATATACAAATCATTTGTTAGGGATGTGCTCTTGTGATACATGATTGCAGAGAGTGCATGTATGTTTCCACATGTATGAAATCTGCAAGATTTCATTTAAAGGTATGTTTTTGGTTTCTAGTACTTGTATTCCAAGTCTTAGCTTATACCTGAGACACTGTAAGTGCTGTCAGGAATATATGTGGCATTTCTATGAAGGATGAGCATTTGTAAACACAACTGGTCTGAGCTGTTTAAGTAAATGTTGTGAACAATGTGTGGCAATTGGAAGAGAAGATTGATTGTTACATTTGCATAGCAATTTACTCAAGTTTGTTGCTGAATTTAAAAAGACCAGAGAGCGGTGTCTCTGCATCGTTTGATGAGCCTGCACATTTTTGGGGAGAAGCAATATTTCTCTGTTTCTCTTCTGATGGATGTACAGTTCAATTTGTAGTGGACGGTTTTGTGGTTGTATTATTTGATGGATAATCAGTTGGTCATTGTTTTTTTAGTGGTAGTGTTGGGAGATCCGTTATAGGTTGTGTTTGTATTACTTTTCTTTGTAAAGGTTTTCTTTTTTGAGGTACATGGTACATATCTACATGGGGGTGTTCCGTGCACACAGCCTGTTTTAGTCTAAGATTCAAAGAATGCCAACATTTAGTTTGTTTTCATCAAAGTTAACTAGGAATAGACCATTGAGAGTATGGAGACATGAAAGTGCTACGTAACTCATACCTTTGATCATTACTTGATCACATTCTCCCAAGAGCCTGTACTATCGCAGCCTGACAGTATAGCTCCAGCTGTCCCGACCAGAAATAAAAGAAATATTACTCCTGAAAACCTTATCCCCTTGATCCTACCTACTGTTAATGCCATTCCGGACCATACAGATCCATCCACCATCATAGACCTATATAATATAGTAATGCTATCATCCCTTGACGACATTGCACCACTGAAGATGAGAAAGAGTAAACCTTGCAAACATGTGAATACCTGGTTCTCTCCCTATCTCAAGGCTATCAGACAGGAGAAACGACGTTGCAAAAAAATCTGGAGATCAGATCCTTCAGAAAACAATAAGAAAAACCTGAGCAAACTAGCCTCCCAGTATAAAAAAGAAACATCCTTGCTAAACAAACGTCCTACAACCTTCAAATTACTCAAGCCAAATCCAACACCAAAGAGCTTTTTGTAATTCTGAAAGAGGTAGAATCCCCTGTCCAGGTGCCTGACTCTTGCCTCAAGGATAAAAACTGGTCACAGGTATACAAAATGCGCTAGCTAATAAAAATACCTCCCTGCAATCTAAGATCAGTATCAAAAAAGATTCCCTTCTTTCCACCTCTAAACCTAGCAACACTAGCTCCATCCTGACGCCTCCTCCGGTGCTGAACCCCCCCCACTTTAACGTCCATAAAGTATCCATTAAAGAGGTAGAAAAGGTCATTCTTACTCTCAAACCTTCCAATTACCATGGGGACCTATGCCCTGCACAACCGATAAAAGATGCAGCTAGTGAACTTGCACCGTTTATCACCAAACTAATAAATGCATCCTTTACATCAGGCACCATACCTAATAATTTGAAACAATCTCGGGTCCTCCCTCTCCTTAAAAAACCTAATCTAGATCCCTCCACCCCCACCAACTACCGTCCTATCACCACAGTGCCGTTCCTACTCAACATATTTGATAAAATAGCGTACCAACAAATCCAACACTACCTTGAACATTATCACCTTCTAGGAGTCCGACAGTCAGGCTTCAGGCCCCAGCACGGAACTGAGACTGCACTCATAGATCTTAAGGCACAGACAGATGAGCTGAGAGATGAGGGTAAGACAGCATTACTGTTACTTCTTGATCTCTCAGCTGCATTTGATCTGGTCGACCATGAGATCCTCTGCAATCACCTACAATCGGCAGCCCACGTTTCCCAAGAGGCAACAGACTGGATCCAATCCTTTCTTAACATCATACCATGCATTCTTTTCCCCACTAGCAGCTGCTGACCCAACGCCCATCACCTGCGGTGTGCCTCAGGGCTCTTGTGTCTCTCCCACACTGTACAACATCTTCACAAAGCCCCTTATCGATGATCTAGATGGTCTGGGCATCACCTACACAAACTATGCTGATGATACCCAGATATTCATCCCATTGATGGGGATTATGACAAGGATTTGGCCTATGTGAATAGAGTGTACCTCATCATCCAGGCATGGATGGCCTCACATGGTCTATGCCTGAATGATGACAAAATAGAACTCCTCATCCTAGGCACCACACGCAACATTAATAAACTAGGCCAAAACTACTCCTCCTTTGTAATTGAAAATAACAACATCACAGTAGCCAAGGAGGTCAAATCCCTTGGTTTCTATCTAGATTCCACACTTACCTTGAAAAAACAAGTCAATGCCATGGCATATGCCACTTCCTATACATGCAAACGTATTAGAGCAGCCAAACCATTCCTCTCACCCATTAACTGTATCACCCTAGCCAGAGCCTTGATCCTGTCCAAGTTGGACTATTGTAATGCTCTCTATGTAGGCAGCAACAAATACATCACAAATAAAATCCAAATCTTACAAAGTAATGCTTTAAGAGCTGCTCTAAGCCTCCCGAAGAAAGCCCACATCTCAGAGACTAGAAGATCTGTCAATTGGCTTTCAACGAAAGACAAAATCTTCCTCAAATCTGTCTCTCTGACCCACAAATGCCTCTACCAAGCTGCCCCTCAATACCTGATAATAATATTCACTCGACCGGCATCCTTCCGTCTTTCCAGAAAGGTCAACTCTAACCTCCTTCTAGTGCCAAGATTCAAACGCACCATGTCTGGAGGGAACAGCTTTCCTGTTAAAGCAGCACAATTCTGGAACTCCCTACCACCATCCCTCAGGGAAGACCTCCCATACTCACAATTCAGATCTAACACCATCCTTTGGCTCAAGGAACATGACACTTAACGTTCTTCCTTACTGCGCTTTACTATAAATACTGTAAATTGTGTATATTCTCCATGTTAAGACACATTATATATCCTGTAAATATTGTATATCTCCTGTAATTATAACCTGTCGTATTGGTCCTAATTGTTTTTGATGTGTCTAGCAATGTAACCCGAGCTGGATTCCATCTATTTTGCTCCCTGTAACCTAAGCTTTACAATCCTCTTGTTGCCTCTGCGCCCTGCTACCCTTGGGTTAGGTGCACACTACAAATAATAAACATAAAAATAAACATAAACAAACATAAACCTTCTTTAAAAACTGTGCTGCCAATGTCAATCAATGGGCCTCATTATAACCATGCCGGTCCAGTAACAATGGTGCTGGTAGGCTTACTGGCACTGTTGTTACCGGACCGGCAGAGTACAAGTTTGTGGGTTGAGGTCTGACCTGGCCGGCGGAAAGGCACCCGCTCACAGACTTTGATGGTAGCACCGGCACTATTATGAATGGTGCCAGTGCTGAATCTTCCCCATTCCCATTGAGCCCAATCGAACTCAAATGGGAATGGGGAGAAACTTTTTCTGACCCCTGGCTTCAGTTACCGCCGGGGCTATAATGCCCCGGTGATTCCCCACTGCCAGGTGCCAGAAAAAATATACAACTCCTGCGGCAGCCTGCTGTTTTGACCGGCACAGCTACCGCCGGAGTAGTAATGAGGCCCAATGAGTGATCTAGGGTTCTGAATAGTTACAGCATGTGCAAGAGAGAGAGAATTGTTCTCTGCGTACGTACATGTTTTTGAAAAAAGGAAACATGCTGTGGTGCAATACATTTTTTTACCTTCCACAAGTTTACAAAGTGGATGTTGACAAACTGAATGTTGTTGTCATGTGGATATGTTTGGAAGCCAACAACTGTACCAATTGCTGCATTGACTAAACCTTGTTCTACGTCAAGGTTACATTTTAGAATTACTCTGCAGTTCAGACACAAAGTTAACATTTTCTCCAATCTAGCTGTTTTGGAGATACATTCTTCTAAGCTATTTAGTTGTGCTGTTGCTGGTTGACACATAGAGTGTATCATGCCGTGTACTTCTAGTTTGTCTGTGTAGCTGATATGCAATATGGATTGCATTTCCTTTTTTAACATTGTCTCATTAAATTGTCTACAACTTTGAAGGGTTGACATTAAGGACATGCATTTATATTTTGTTCAGTTAATTATTCCATGACATCAGGAGCAGATGTGCTTTGCCCATATAGCTTTTGGATTAGTCTACTATTTAAGATGGATTTTGCATCTTTGGTAAGCAGACCAGTTCTAATGCTTTTTAAAATGTTATCACAGGTGAGGACTGCAGACTGACACATGTTTTGAGTTAGGTCGCTGTACTGAAAATAATGCCAGCAATTTACATTTCCAATGCTGCCGAATGTGTTGCGACATTGCTTGTGTCCTAATGTTGTGAAAATAGATTGGCCTTTAACTGCAGTTAATTGTAGAAGGTGTCTGAAAACAATAACGTGTTTTGCTCCAAACCATTCTTTGTAGTCCTTGTTAGGACCTATTATATTCCGAGTTGAATAAAAGCCAACATGAGGTTGTCAACCATGCTTTGTTTCAGAATTCTGCATACTTCAGTAGCAGCTTCTGCTGATAGTCTGCAGTATTCTTATTCATTTTGCTGTTTTACTGAAAGGAGCAGTACTCAGTGTACAGTTACACCTCCTATATTGTAGGCAGCTAAACCTGTGGGGGCTGTTACAACAGCTGAACAGGCGTTGTTTGTTAGGTTTTGTAGAAATGTGCTGATTATTTTAATTAATAATGTTTTACCAGAGCCAGCTTCACCACATAAATAAAGGAGCTGGGGTTTATAATGTTTACAGCTACAGTTTTAGTTTTATGTTTACAACCATGTTAAATTTTTTCAGTGGCTTTCAGATAAATGTTGAGTTGTTCATCATTTAGCTGTAATTTGAGCACTGACAGGTCTTTTTTCAGATTGTTCATATTGAAACATGATATTTTTGACCTCAGTCATGGCAATTTCTTCTTTATTTAGAATGATTGGTTCTCAAAGGGGTTATTGGCTTCCTGTGAGGGAAGGTTGATGCCTTAAGGAGTGTCTTTATCTAGTTCAGCTTCAATTTCTTCCTCTTGTTGGTGTTTATTGTCCAACATTTATTTGTAGCGATTGAAATTGACATTTGTTATACTGCTTTCATTTGCTTTGAATGCAGCTTCAAGTGAGTCATACTCACCTAATATTTCTTCTTCTTTTCTTCAAGGTTTATAAAGTTGTTGTGGGGCCATATAATACAGTTCTCTATTTTGCGGTGATTTAAATGATAACTTTATATGATTAATTAGGCTGGATTTTGTAAGTTTTACTAAGCTTCCTTCACAAGTTCAGACTGAATATTTGCCAATTGTCTCATCTGGTATGACATTGTTTTTACAGGAGTAGTTTTGGGCTATGTCATACAGGCACATGCTTTCCAAAGCAGGACTTCTGTTTGGGTAGTATGTGTCAATGAAATCATTTAAAAAAAAAAAAAATTCTAGCTGTTGGGGTCATTTGTGGCAATTGTGTCTATCTCTTGGTAGGATTTTAGTACTCTTTTTTTGGGATGAAGCTGGAACCAAAGTTTAGCCAGACAATGGGCCTCATTACAAGGTTGGTGGTACAGTAATAACGATGCTGGTAAGGCAATAGCGGCATCGATTATAAGACCGGGACATCACGACCTGCAATGCCAGTTGTACCAGCATTGACACGGACCCGCAGTGACCGTGCACCTCCGTACCGGACTGTGCGCGGACATGCGGCCACCATGCGGCATGCCGGTAACACTGGCATGCCGCAAGGAAGAGGACATTACGAGTCACATAGACATGCACTTACCGGCATCCAGATGGTGGTAAGAAGGGTCACCATGATGCCGGTAACAACGGCATTGCAGGACAGGTGTTAATGGCAATCTTCTGTGCACAGACCTGCCACAGGTGCACACAATCAGCACAGGTGGAGGCAATGGAGTTTGGCCCAGCACAAAAGGTGCACACCCACACATCACACCCCTTCCAAGACCAACATTATTCCACTAGTTGTTGGGATACAGTGGCTGGAGGACTGTTACTCACCACGCCTATACTGCAAGGGGCAATGTCATCTCAGAGGTAGGCGAAGCCACAAAGCCAAGATCAACAACCAGCCTGATTCGAAAACGACTTCCCAGAATACAGGCCTCCTCAACTTGAGGGAAATTCTTTTTACGATACACCCCTCTGCTGTTGTAAAGAGACAGACAGAAGAGTTGATCCCACAAAAGAGTAGGGGACACACGCACCACTTACACCAATGCTGAAAAAGAAACAACAACTGTTAATGGTCTGCACAAGTCTCATCAAATACAATCCCACTAGAGAACAGAGTAAGTACCTTGTATTATCTTGTTAAAAGCAGGAAATCCCAGACCTAAGGAATAGGGAATATATTACTGGATGGATAGAAGTTCTTAATGCCACCCCCCTCCTATTCAAGAATAAGTTCTTACCAACTAATATGATGCCACAGGTCAAGTGAAATGAATACAGGCCAACCCAAATTTGGAATCAACGGAAGGAAAAAATAACAAATAGGAAGGTTAGTATGAGAACATAACCCGGGCGGCACGAGGGATGCACTGGTGACGGGATGGTGCACTGGTTCAGCAGAGCGTTCTAAGTGCTCTTGAATAATTCAAGGTTTTTGTAGTTCGGTATGGCCAGGTCTGGGAAATAACCAAATGAGTTTCATTAAATAGGAATCAGAGAGTAAGTTGGCTTCTGGGAAATGTAGTTCGGATGCACTAGTAAGAGAAACCTGGAGAGTAATTAAAGACTAGAATACTGTCCCCAGAAAAACTCAGATTCGCTTACCACAGCTGGGAGAACCTGCCTCTGATTCAAGAGATGCCGAGGATGTTAACTGGGCGATGCTGTTCTCCCGATGCCGTGTGCAGAAGGTAAGCCATTTGGAAGCAGGACCTCCTGTGGACTGCGGTGGAAGCAGTACTCGGAACGAGTTACAGAAGAAAAGGATTCCCACGGAGGTAAACGCCGTGACCAGAACGGTAAGGAAAAGCAGGTCGAATGCAGTCCGGGGATCGTTACCAGGTAGACCAAGTCTGTACTAATTCGGAAGGCAGGAGCTGGTCGGAGGACGAAGCAGGGTCGAAAGCCGGGATATCAAACAAGGAGAGGAAAGGTAGTTCACAGGTAAAGGTCAGAGGAGTAACTTCAATTAGAAGCACTGGAAAACAGGAAGAGAACCTATTTAACTTCCTGAACTGGGCGGAGCATGAACGTGAGTAAGCCACCGTGGCGTATACGTCGGGTCCTCACGTGACTCGGACAACGGGTCTTTGTTGTTATTCTCCATGGCAACCTCCATTTATTCCAGACGGAAGGATTTCTGGACATAAACTTACCACAGGAGTGAACCCCGATCTTGGATGTTGTCTGTGGTTGCTGAGCGGCCAAGGTCCTGCGCATAACAAGGACATGCCTGCACTGCTACTCCTTGAGAAGGCAGTACAACAGGGATTACAGAGGAGATGCAGGAAGAGGAGGAGGAGGGTGAGACAGGCCCAGCAAATGTCACCAGTGCAGGCAGCGGTTCCCAGCAGGCAGCCACGAATCCCATGCATAAGGGCCAGTCCATTCGACTTAACCCCTGCACAGATCCACACCCTGTACCGCCTTGGATCTCCTAGATGATGACCTGGTCAGCCTGATCAACATCTGCACCACCATCTACCCTGTACTGAAGGTGCTGAGTGTGTTCCACTTCCTGGCCACAGGCACCTACCAGCACACAGTGGGGCAGCTGCATGGCATCTCACAGCCATGTTTTTCCGGGGTGCTGAACCAGGTGCTGGAAGCACTCCTAAAGCATGCAAGTGCCTTCATATCCCTACCACGGACTGCACAGGAGGTGAATGACACCAAAATTGCATTCCATGCGCTGGCAGGCATGCCTAACGTAATTGGTGCCCTCGACTGCCCCAACGTGGAGTTGGTAATCTGGCATGCCGTGGAGGTGGTGTACCGCAATTGGAAGCAATACCACTTCCTCAATGTCCAGATAGTGTGTAATGCAAGCAAGATGATAACACATTGGTGTGCCAGATACCCATGATACACACATGATGCAATGCTGCTGCAGAACTCCACGCTCCCCCGCTATATGGAACGACATGCTGCCTGGCTGCTGGGTAAGTCTGACCACAGGCCAATGGGGTTCATTTTTGGGGCAGGGGGTCACATGCCTATGCAACCTGTCTGCGTCCTGGGCCATGCGGTTAATATGGATGGGTAGTACCAGCTTGCCAGTTGACAGCCACACCATAAAAAGGATGTATCCCTACACTGGCAGACCATACCACCAATCACATTGTGTCATGGTTACATGGGTGAAGATGTCGAGGGACATGTGCATGGCGTCATCAATTTCTTTAAAGCATGATAGTCAAACCCACATGTATCATGTTGTACATCAGCCAAATGCAGTGCTCAACATGCATTTGGTTTCATTCCCGGCCACACACCGCTCACATGTGAGTACATCATGTACCTTCACACTTCATCTTGGTGAGTGGTGTATCTCATGTCAAGATCCCTAAATTGTGTACGTCACCCATGCCCCCCACCATGGCTTGCCGAGTAGTACACAAGCCTAATATATGTGCAGATGTGAAGGCAATGGCTGACGATTTATAAGTACTGCATATGGACAGGAACAATGTACAGGCAGTGCACACATGGAATGGCATGAATACACACAATCACTTAATTTTCATGCAGGTGATGCTAGTTATTCCCTGAAGCTGTGGCTCCCACCCCTGTCAGGCATCCACTGACCCAGCACGAAGAGGACTACAATTGTGCACATCCACGCACGCATGTGGTAATAGAGTAAACCTTTGTCCTTTTGAAGGCACGGTTTCGCTGCCTCAGCAGGTCAGGTGGGGCACTCATTTATGGGCCCAAGATAGTTTTGGCATGTGCCATGCTGCACAGCATGTGCATCCTGTGCAACATACCTGTGCCACCTGACATGGACCAGACCCCACCAGGTGAAGATGATGATGATGAAGAAGATGCTGCACATCGGCTATGTCGCGATGCACGTGAGGGACGTACTGTATGGCAATCATTGATAGCACAAACTATTTTTGATGCACTGGGTCACAGAAACAATGTCCATTCAAGTAGCTTTTTTTCACACAACAGGTGTATTAATGAAATTGAACTGTGTACATGAATTAACCCTCCACCTGCTTCACACTACAGACTACTCACCCTCACCCCCAACACCCCACACACCCATGCCCCCAATATCCCTGCACACCCACACCCCCCACACCCCAACTCCCCTGAATACCCACAACCCCTAGCCCCCAACACACCCACACACCCACGACCCCTCAGCCCAAATTGAGTCCAACAGGACTGCCACATTACATGCCCCAGTGTCCCTGGCTATTTGTCGACCCTTTTTCGATGGAGGGGTTTGTAGCTTTGTGCGGCGCACACTACGCAGGGACCCGTGCACAGGGCTTGTATGCGTCGAGCTTACAGGTGTTTTGCTCAACGATGATGGTGGTTGTTCGGTGGGGCAGGAGGTTGTTGCGCCATGTTTCCAGCCATACGGTCGACAATCTGTGTCAAGGCCAAGATGCCCTCATATACCCAGCTCGCTAAACGGTTCACTGCATGGATGATTGCCTGAGTGTTCTCCCTGTCAGCCCTGTGTGTGGCCTCCCCTTCGGCAAAGTGCTCTTTGACCATGTCATGCATGGCTTCCTGTCTGGCCTCCATTCAGCTCAGCCGACCCTCGATGTCATGTATGGACATGCTTCTAGATGGTTGTACGGGAGGTGGTGATATGCTCCTCACAGGGATAAAGCAATGTTCAGCCATCTCCTCCTCAGTGCTGTGGACACCAGCCACATGTTCAGGGGAGTACTGTGGTGTGTCCTGCATGCTAGGGGTGTGTTGGCCATCCCCCAACATGGTAGGTCCTGCAGTGAGTTCATCTCCAGGCCCATCATCCTCCTCAGCGCTATGTTGTGCTGAGGCTGTCACCTTGCCCATGGCACTTGTGGCCGTAGAATGTGTACCCTCCAACTGTGGTTGGATCATTGTCAGCAAGAGGTGTCTGCTGGGGGGACAGTTTCCTCATTGGTGCGACCTTTCTGGCCGCTGCATCTTTATGTAAGTGGGCCTTGATGGAATATGTGTCTCCGGCATGGTGCTCCTGTGTGACTGTTGCAGGTGGCTGCTCCTCCTGGTCTTGGGGGTGTGCACCCTGTTGGGCACTGGTGCGTGATTTAGGTGTGCCTGTCTTACGTGTTGCAGCCATAGAGGTTGATGGCCTGCTGGCATCATCCTCACCCCTGCCCATGCATGCAGGTGTCTTCCCTGTTGATGTGGTGTGTTCTCCGTCACTGTCTGGATCCGTGCCTGTGGGGGATGGAGAGGCAGGGCATCAGTCATGGGAGAACATACATCCTACATGCATCGATGTTGGTACAATTTGGGTCATGTGCATCGTAGTTTGCAAGTTTGAGGGGCACACATGGTGCCTGCAGGATTGGGGGAGGGGGATGTATTAGTAGCTGTCTGGTGCTGCCATGATGCCCATGGTGTCTGTTGGGTGGCCTACAGGTGTGTTGTGGCTTCCGTGCTGTAGCCATGGCTCAGGGGCTGTGTGCCATGTGCTGTTTGGTTGTGTATCAAGTGTGTATTCGGTAGTGGAGAGGCATGCAGAACGCAATTTAATGGGACAGTGGTGATGACAGCATCACAACAGGGATGTGTGTGTGTTTGTGTGTGCATGCATATGTTGTTTGTGTGTGCAATTGTGTGGTCATTTTGTTTGTGGCATTGGGTTTGCTTGTGTGTTTTTGTGGCTGGGATCTGGTGTTTGGTTTAGGGATGTGTTTAGGTGGGGCTGATGGGCCATGTATTTGCTCTCATCTACTTCCCTTTTGGAGTCCAACTTTGTACTTGGGATATCAGGTGTGTGTGGTGGCTTCTCTATTGCACAAAGGGTAACTCACTGTCATCTTCTGATGATGGGACTCCCATCTCTGCATGGCCAACTCCTTCAATTGCCTCCATATTCATCACGGAGCTACACGTCTCCTCCCACCATGCCAACTTCATGGGTGAGGTAGGTCCACCACCTGTCGCCTGCCCCTGTTTCTGACTCGCAGCAGCAGGTCATCCCATCTCTTCTGACAGTCCTTCACACTGCATGGGGTTGTCCCCATGGCAGATACCTTCCTGGCCACCTCCTCCCATATGTTTCTTTTCCCAATTAGCGCTGCACAGCGCAGTTCAGTGCAAAACACAAACAACATATGCATGCACACACAAGCAAACCCAATGCCTCAACGAGTATATCTGTAAGCATGTTCAGTTCATCATCGTTGAACCTGAGTATTCCAGGCGAGGGGTACCTTTTCTGGTTGCTTTAGACACAATCTAGCAGGCAGGGTAGTGTGTTTTCTGAAACAGGTCCTGTCTGCGTTGGATGGCAATGGATTGTGTTTTTAAAGATGCCCGTCGGTGCTTTTCCAGTTCCGGTGCGATGATGTTGCTTCCGGTGGCTGTAATAGAGGTACCAGTATCAGCAGTACTATTGTGAATGATGCCGTTCTGAGCAGAAACCGCGATTCCAGTGGAGGTCTCTGCACATTCAATGATTGCACTGTCGGGGCGGAAAGGACCTTACCGTCATGGCAGACCTTCCATTACTGGCATGCCGGTATGCGCGTACACACGGACTCGGAATCACCCGTTCATTACAGGGGCAGTAGAACACGGGCTCATTAGTACCGGCATGCCGGTAATTGCTGTTTCTTACTGCCTAACTCGTAAAGAGGCCCAATGTGTTCATATTTGCCATACAAGGCTGTACCTGTTAAATGGTCAGCAGCTTTGTAGCATCCGCATTCTCTATGGGAGAGCATTTGTATACCAAAGCTGTACAATTTTTGTGACAGTGTTTTGTCAGATGATATGTCATGCCATAGGTATTTTGGCTCTGTATTGTCAGCTTTGGTGAGACAGGCTGTGTCATATCTTGCAACTGCAGTGGAATAGTCTGCAATGTATTGTATGTCCATGTTTGCATTCCACAAGAGGGAAATGATTGCATTGAAATATTTGATGTATGTGGATGCTTCGTCCCTTTTAATGTTGTATATGTTTTTAGGGGATTTGGCTTTTACACTGTGTCTAAAAGAAGACATCAAGCTATTTACTGGTCCTTTTTGCAAATTGGTCTAGGAAAGGCAAATTGAAATTTGGTATAGTATTTACCTTTGTTTTAATATCTCTGTCGGCAGTATTTGACATACTTATGTTTTTGAAAGTGTAAGATTTGTGTACGTAGGTCACTATCTGCGGTTTCTGAAGGGATGTTGCAGGTAATGTATTTTTCAATAAACTGTAAAACAGTCGTATCATTGTCATGGCCAAATTCGGGAGCATTGTTTATCCACAAAAGCATGTGGATATGTGGTGCTGCTCTGGATTGATAATCTTTTCTCCAAAAGAAGTGTTGCACTTCTCCAAGTGAGGGGTTAGTTATATTGCAGATGAAGTGCAGCATGGCAGTGAAGAGATGGTAAAAGTACCTTTATACATTGAGAGAGTCAAGAGAACATAGTTCTCCTGGTGTTTTTACATCTATTTTATCTTTATTTTGGTTTGCAGTGCGTAGGAAGTTGTCCAAGTCATCCCATGTGTACTCTGCACAACTTTAAGTAACACACGATATGTGTGGGCATAGGTTACTGAGCATATAATTTAATTCAATGTGATGATGGAACCAGTATTCTTTTGTACCATGCATGTTTGCCAAGAGATTTGTGATACTTCACTGCAAAACTTAATCTTTGTCTTTTACTTTTTGAAGGAGATGGGTAACGGACATGTTTAAAAATGTAGAGCCTGTTTTTAATGTGTGTGCAACTCCATAACATAGAGTTGCTAGTTCACTTTCAAAGAGGAGGTGGAAAATGTATTCAACAATTTGTCTGAATCTGGGGTCTTCAGAATACATTCTTAAAAAGAGATATTCTGATGCACTCATTTGTGCAGTCCTTTCATCATATCTTCCTCCTTTTCCTGTAGGAAAGAGTAGGGGTAAATAACATGCTTCTATACTTTGTTCCCATATGATGGAGTGTAGTGGATGAACTGTATACTGGTCTAAAATGTTGGCTGCAGTAACAGGATCTACATGTTCAAATTGGCCTGTTGCTGGAGTCTTGAATTATTTGGGTGGTTTTCCTCTGTGTATATCTTTATAATATTCATTGTTTTTTTCAGATATTGTAGGGCTTGTCTAAGTTTAAGTCAAGTACTTGTTGTCAAATTGTTTTGTCTTTTGCTGGCACACCATTAACTAGTACAATCAAAGATTGATCTATTGGTCATTGTACTCCTAGAGTTTGTACATTTTCTTTCAGATCTATTCGCAAATATACTACTTTGTCAAGGATGGAGGTAATTTGGCTGATTTCGGTTGAAGGCATATTATAGCTTGAAATGGGTGCACTGTTTGGATCATAATGCTCTCCTACAAGTTAAGTTGTTGGAGAGCTTTCAGAAGTATTAGTGATAGCATGTGATGGCATTTGGTTATTGCAAATTGTTGAGGGGTCAGTTATTTTATATTTAGTTTCTGCTGTTAGATATAAAGCCAATTGGAACCATTGGGATTCTTCATTGTCTTCCTTCTATTTTGTAGGATATGTCTACTATATTTGTGTTCTTTTTTATAAAACTTTCTTCAACAACAGACACATATTTGGTCTGGTATTTCCGCAAATGTGTTTTGAAACTTAGCTATTTCATTTTTGTATGTCTTCATTAGGACGTTGTTGTTCATGAGGTTTTTGATAATGTTTTCTGAAGGCACAGTATTGTCTAAGTCAACTTCAGTTCCATAGTATTTACGTTGGATGTGCTCTATTTTTTAAGCAGTTCTTTGACTGTTCCATGTAGGAGAATCTTATTCTCCTACATGGCTAATATTCTGATACATCATAGATTTATGTTCTGTTACCCAATTTTTGTGCTTGGATTTAAGTTGTCTTTTTTATTTAGTCTTTCTTGTAGAGGCAGATTGTGAGTTAACCTTATTTCTCTGCGAAGAATTCTTTTGCGTTAATGAATTTCCGGCTCATGAACGTGTTTGTGTCTGAAACTCGGTTTGCTCTCTTGGCGAATGACTTCAGTAAAAATTTGCAAAGCGGCAAAGTCTGTCTCTATTTCACAGTGGTTCTAATCTGCTCAAGATAATGTCATAAATGTTTGGCAATTGAAGATTAGACCAATGTAACCGATTGCGCCCTCCTGTCATGGTTACTTTTGAGGGGTATCTAGGAGGCTTTTCAATGTTTGAAGCGTGTTGCCATTTCCTGGTCAATACTAGTTGGTTATGATTGCTAGTATCTTGATGTTTTACTTCAAATGTATCTGCTGAAATGAAAAATGGTCTATCAGTATAGATATAGTCTATGATAGCATGCTGATTAGATCTTTTCCACATACTGTTTGGAGGGATGTCAATTTTCATTGTTCCATTTAGCATTATCATTTGCCTGTTGTTCATAAGGGTATTCCATCGCTGAGTCGCAGAAGTTTAATTTTTCTTGGTTTTAGTTAGGCAATGTATATTTAAATCCCTTTCTATTATGGTCATGGTTACAGAGGATGTAGTGTGATGGTGTCTAGGAGGGTTTCCAAATATCTGAACAATTGCTCTATAGGGATACCACAATGGTTCCAGTAGATGTTTACTAATGTGATGACTCGCATATGTATTGATATTTTCACTAGTTGCATATATTTATTAGGTTCTTCCCATCTCTGCAGCTTGCAGCCTGTCGAAGATTCTTGCAGGTACCATCAGTCCGGCCATTGGGCAACCTTTTGCCTGAGTAATGACCTGTAGAAGAAGAACAGTGAAGTCATCCCATATCAGTGGGAGAGACAACCATGTTTCCTGCAAGGCCACAATGTCGGATTGGTGTAAACTATTTATTACAAAGTTGAGTAAGTACTTATGCCCTCGGGTGTTCCAGTTGATAAAAGTGAAACTTTGTAATTGTTGGAGTTTTCATTGCTAAATTTCTGTAGGAAGTCATTTTCATGAAGGATATCGACACTCGCTTGCTGTCTGAGTTTGGTGACAATCGTACATCGGTTTCTGCATTGATATAATTCTTATATTGGGTATTGGGTCTGGTTGTACCCTCCTCAGATTTCTTCTTGAATTCAACGTTGTTATTGGGAGCCAGCACTTCATTATCAAGTCTCGAGTGACTTATATTTCGCTCTTGTTGTGTGCTTTCTTGGTTGCTAGGCTCGCAGAAGATATCAAACCCAAGATTGTAGAGGTTGTGCCTAGTGAGCCAAATGGTGTTTAGAACTATTCCAAATTTGATACATAATCTTGCTGCTGTAAGGTCCGGTTCAAAGAGGACTTCCGCTTGAGTGATTTCAGTGGTTGTAAGGTCCTCGAGGCAAGGGACATCGCTGAATATGTTTATAATACATGTTCGATTTAAATCGTAAGCAGGGAAGGGTCCAGATCTGCATTGAATGATCAATTTATAGCAGTGTGAAGTTGTTCTGAAATTTGTTTTTGAGTTACTGAGCTGTGTTGATAAACCCTCCGTGAAATATTGTTTCATTGTATGTTTAGGCCTGGTCATTGAGACTGAGGCTTTATTTACAAAGTTGACAGGAGCTGAAGGTTTGATGTCAATTATCCTGTTTGTAGGTTGAGGATTGTGAAAGAATTGAGCTACTGATTTTTCTATTTCCGACCTCCGTTGTTCCAGTGTTTGAAATATTGGTTCATTTGATAATTAAATCTGTTCAATATGGTTTATAGAGAGGTCCACAGTGCTTTAATTTCCTCCAATAGCATGTGAAGTGGCTCTGACTTAATGGTGGACGAATCGTTTGTCAAGTCATTGATTTTTGTGGCTGCATTGGAGCATGCTATTTTGATGTACTTCTTGGTAATTGCTGTGGTGGTGTTTAGTTGGCTTTGTCTTGGTTTTGGTAGGGCTTTGATTAATTTGTTTGGGGCCGTATGATTGTGAAGTTAAGTTGACTTGATGTTCTTGCTTTTGTTTTGCTCATGATTGCCATCAATTCTTTGTTTTCTCCTTGTCTTCTTTGAATATGATACAATTCATTTTTTGTTCAGCCTTCTCTTTAGTTTTCTTAACATCCTGTTCAATTATCAGCATTTCTCAAGTTGAGGGAAGTGCAGCATCAGGGCTACAAACAGAGATTATTTCAATCTCTTTTGTTTGAATAGTCGAGTTGGATGGTTGCATGTTCCCAACTATAGATGGCCGTTCAATGATGATGACATTGATTGATTTTGACAGTCTCTTTGTGTAATCGTTTTTTAAGTAAAGTGGTCTGATTATTTAGTTTTGTATCCATGGCCTCATAGAGTTTATTGAGTGATTGAATGGCTGAGTTGACTGAGTAAAGACTGGAGGGGGGTGTCTGTACTCTGCTCTCTACATGGTAGAGAGAGGCACAGAGGACACCAGCCAAGATTCTCTATTATTGGTAACATAGTCGAGCAATCAAGGCCTAGCTTCTCAGGAGGTGAAGCAGGCTGGTTCTTAAGTACAGTGTAGTCCCCAAGCACCCACAAAGGAATGTCCGCACATTGTATCGGTTAAACACAGTCTTTATATAATTAATATTCAAGGTTATTTACAATATCACGATAACGCACTTTGAGATCAGAAAATGAACAATGGTAAATATATACAGTTCTACAGTGGTACCACAAATATTATCAGATCTCATTAAAGTGCATCAACTATACTGTCAAAATGTCACACAGATCAATAAAGAGGAAACCAGCAGTAGAGAGAGGAAGGAAAGCAAGATGGTTGAACAATTGGCAGAATACTGGTCACTACCGTTAAACACAGCTCTGTGTGGAGATCCCCCCACCTGGGCAACCTGTAGAATAAAGATACAAGCCCAATCCATATATTGTTCACACTAGACTTCCCAATAGTTCTGCAACCCCAAAGTACCTGGCGTTGCAGCGTTCCTCGGCGGGGAATCGACAGCCCTTCTTGAGTGCCCTCCCTTTAAGGCAGGAGTCACAGGTCATTGAACATCTGATGGAGAACAGGGTGGGCAACGTCGGTGAAGTGGCAGCTTCATTCCTAGTGGTGCTCGTTGACGGGGAAGCGTAAATGTCCTGCAAGGAAGAGGCATGCGGAACACCTCAGTGTCGATAGTTCTGGACCGCAAAGAGTTTGAAGAACGGTGGCCCAGCAAGGGCGTCCAGTCGTCGGCGTATCTGTGGTCCTTGGGTGGCGAGAAACCCACCAGCGTATGCTCCTCGGCGCGTCGACGGTCAAGCTTTCTGCAGCAGGATACAGCGGTGACGATGCGGACGAAACCGTCCCTGGATCAAATGACATTCTTAGGCAAATGGGAGCATGGCAGCTCCGGTCGGCGACGGCAGTCGTCGACAGTGGCAGACAACAGTCCGGGCGCTTCTCCTTGGGATTCTGCAGCAGTCCTCGGGTAGGCAGCCTGTCGAAGGTCTGTCTACCAGGTAGCTTTGGCTAAGATCTGCTGGTGCACGATTGTCCCTCGTAGCTCGGGAAGAGGGGGCCTTACCAAGTCTTCTCTGGGTCAGTCCTCGGTGGCACAGCAGCTTTCAGATTGTGAAGGAGAGCAACAGTAATTCTTCTCGTCCAGCAGGGCTTCAAGGTCAAGCTTCAGTTACTCCAGGTACTCGTAGTGGACTTCAGCTTCTGAACACGATTCCTAGCAGTGAGAGGTCCCCAGATATACTGTTCATCTCCCATTCATTCCGCTGGGTCATACTCAAGCATCCAATCACAGCAAAGTGCATTCATGCGGGCAGACAGCCAATCAGGCACACAGTGCATTCAGAACATTCACCTCTCTCCAGGCACTCAAAACAAGTTATGTGTATTGGGACAAGTACTTAGCCATTCAACACTCCACACTGCATTCATACCGGTTTCGGGCAGGGCTGGCTCAGTCATTGTGTCAAAAACCAGATACGAGACACCCACAACATAGAATGTGTATTTGTCACACACTCCATTCACCCAGGTCCCACCCACAGGTGTACCCACAACATACAGTCGTAGGGAAGGCTCCAGCCAGTCTGGTCAGCACTTCCCCACACTACCATATATGGAACTTCCACCCAACAGCCAGTCAAGGGGAAGGGACAGAGCCAGAGCTTCCCGGGACTTCGGGAAGATCAAGGTAACAGGAAATGGAAGGCAAGAGGCCATGGGGCCATTTTGTCTCTATCAGGAATCTACCGATTCCAATGACAAGGCCAGGGCATCCCAAAATGGAGGACGCTCAGGGCACCAGTCAATTCAGCACAGAGCTGCCACCAGCCCATACCCTGATCTGTGGGTCACACACAGGTGCCCAAAAACATACACTAGGGGCACAGGGTTGCACCCCTACCCATGGGTGCCATAAGGGTATCCCATGGGTCTGTGCACCAAAACCAAAGGAGAGAGCTGCACCGCCAAGAGTCCCACATGAACTCCTGCACGGAAAACCCAACAGAACACACAATAAAAATGGTAAAGGACAAGGCTACAGAGGCCCTGTCCCTCCGATGCATTTCCAGCATCACAGACTGCCGTTAGCGTCACCTCTAAAAGAACATTGTGAGAGTGTGGCAGAGGATTAGAATTTTGCTTGGTCCTGTTTTATTGTTTGTTCTCTGGAGCAGGATTGCTAAAAGAGGCTACACAATTTTCAGGCAGGCAGGATCGCCCCCTCCAGAAAGGAGGAGGGGTAGCTCTCATAGCGAGAGAGACCATCCCTATCAGAAAAGTGCAGAGTTGACCTGGGCTCCAACAACGATTACCTGCCCGTAAAAATTCAACCATCCCCCAGCTGCACAATCACCATCCACTTAGTATATTGACATCCAGGATCAGCCACAGACTCCCAAGACGGCCTCCTGGACGCCATTTCCAACAACCTAAAAAAAAAAAACCTGCTCAATATGCCAGACTCCCAAGCCATCCACCTCAACATATCCTTATCCTGCCTAGGATTGCAACAAGCAGTGAAACTCTCCACACACTGCAAAGGTCCCACCGTAAACTGACCACCACAACTGCTCCCCCCACATCTCTGCCATCTCTCAGATCACCATGCTATCTCCTTCGAGCTAGGCATCAACAAAGAACCACCTCAGCCAGTCCAAGCACTCCAGCCAGCCATTTTCAGGAGCTCTAAATAGCTAACCAAGGAAAGGCTCCTGTCCTACCTCCAAACACCTGCCCTCCAGGCTCCCTTTTCAGAGGACCCAGATGCCCTGGCTGCGACCTACAACACCATCATCACCAGCGCAGTCGAGGCCATTGCTCCTCTCACTCTCAGGAAAGCCAAACGAAATAAACACACTAATGCCTGGTTCTCCTCTGATCTCCTAGAAATGCGTTCCAGAAAATGAGCCTCTCATTCGGCATGGGTAACCAACCTCTGTCACGCCATGGAAGCATCTTTTAAATCCATATCCAAAGAATACAAAAAAAACATCACAGCCAAAAACAACTCCTTCAACACAAGAATAGCTAACGCTAAATCAGGGTCCAAAGAAATGTTCTCTATATTCAGAGAATTAGAATCACCAGCTCCTGCCCACCTTCTACTCCAAAATACGCAGAATGGTGCAATGGTATCCAGTCTGCCATGTTGGACACCCACACCCAATTTATATAATTTTTTTAACCCCCCCCCCCAAAAATGCGATGATTTAAAAAAAAAAAATCCACGGTAAAGAAACCCACGAAAATACATCCGGCGATGAAATGATGTCATACCGACTCATAGACCCTGGCAAACCAGCCCTCCTCTTACTTCTCAACCTATCGGCAGCTTTTAATCTGGTCGATCATAGCACCCTTTGCCGCCTACTATCATCCTCAGCCAACTTCTCCCCCAAGGTCACTGAATGGATTGCCTCATTTCTCCAGGGCAGAGCAATGAAAATCTTTTCTGACCAAGCATGCGCCAACCCTGACATTATCAAATGCAGTGTTCTGCAAAGCTCTTGCATCTCGCCCACCCTCTACAACCTCTTCATGAAGCCCTTATTCAAATATCTGGATGAGCTGGGTATATCATATACAAACTATGCGGATGACACGCAAGTGCTCATCCCCCTCACCGGCAACTACGACACCGACTTGGAGCAACTAAACTTCATCTATTCCAAAATTCAAACATGGATGGCAGAAAATTGCCTTTGTCTCAACTGGGGAAAAACCACAACTCCTTCTCATCGTGGCCCCAGCAATCCTAAAGAAACTAGACAAAAAATACAACTCCTTTTCCATTGACAGAACGCCTAACCCAGTGCTGCATGCAGTCAAAACACTACAGGTTTAACTAGACTCGAATCTCACCATGAACAGACAAGTTAATACAATTGCAACAGCCCCATACCAATCCAAATTGGTCAATGCAGCTAGACCCTTCCTGTCCAAAGACAACTGTCTCACTACAGCTAGGGCTATAATTAGATAAAGGCTAGATTACTGCAATGCCTTCCTGGCAAAAATCATCAAGAAACTTCAGACCATACAAAATAACGCGCTGCGTGCGGCCACAGCCATATCTAAAAGGGAACATATCTCTACCACCAGGCAACAGACTTCCCATCAAGGAACACATTACAGTAAACATTTTCACCATCTCGCACAAATGCCTGAACGACAAAGCACCACTGTATCTAGCCCACAGATTCTCCAAACCCACCTCTGACAGGCCTACTAGAAATGCATATTCAAATATGGTCCAAAAATACTCATGTCTCGCGCAGGTGGCTCAAGTTTCCCCTTCATCGCTGCCTCTCAATGGAACTCCCTGCCCACAAATATTAGATGCATTGAATCAAACACAGCATTCAGGAAGGTCATCAAAACCTGGCTCTTTGTTTAAACCGCCCCTGTTGTCACCAGCTACCTGACCATCTCAATTGTCTTTTTGTACTGGAACACCTCTGTGTATGATGTCTGCTGTTTTGTCCATTTGTAACTGTTCACATCCTCACTATGTCATGTCCGCTCCCTGTAACCCTTTGAGCGATCCACCATGAAATCTTAAGTAAGTAATTTTCTTGCAACAGCGCCTCGATGCCTTTGGGTTGCAGCACGCTTTACAAATTAAAAAAAGAAAATAAATAAATAATGACGGCACCAATGAGTTTTGTATTGATCTGTCGTACTTTAGTGGGGATTGAGATAAATTGGAGTGTTTTTTTGAGTTTAGTTCAGCGGTTAAAGACGTCAGTGTTCGAGGTGTTGTATGTAGGGTGGGAGTTTCGATTGCAGCCTCATCTCCCACTGAGCTTATAGTTATTCGTTCCACTAGTTCTGCTACAGCTGTGCTGGAGGCCTCTGGTTTTAGACTGGTTGTCCCAAGGCCATTTAAATTATTGGAAGGCATCATACGGTTGTGTATTAGCGCTGTGATCACAGTTTGATGGTCTTGGAAATGATCAAGGTTTCTTTTTTTGCAAATAGTTTCTTGTTCATTGAAAGGGTCAGAGTTTGAGTCCAGAGTCAGGGTTGCCATAGCTTATTTACTAGGATTCTGAACAGAGATCTGGGTTGAGAGGTTGAGAGGTTGATTAGCAACAGGGAAGATGGTAGCTCAGCCTCTTCCTGCTCTTTCGGTGGACAAATATCAGGCGGCTTCATCCCCATGTTCGGGTGAGTTGCTTTAAATGAATCAGTAAATTAGAAGAATCTTAAGTCAGCAGTCATTGAGACCGCACAAGCCCGCGGGTGCGACATGGGAGAGGTAAAATTAACAGTAGAATGGTCACTTTTAACGGTAGTTCGCTTCAAGCGTTTTACCAGTTTAAGCGTTTCCATTTTGGAGAGAACATCAGTTTTCAAGGTGTATGCAATCGCCAGTTTTAGTACAGAGTCACAGGTAAAGTACAATGTAATAGGGAAACAATGGGCCTCATTACACGGTAGGTGGTAAGGGTTTACTGGTACCGGTATTTTACCCTTACCGCCTTACTACGAGGTCCCTTTGCAGGTTGGGGAATTTAACGCCTGCTTTTTGCAGGCGTTAAAAACCAACCCGCAAAGGGACCAGGGAGCTAATTACGGTACCGCAATTTGCGGTGCCATAATTAGCACCTTCCCCATTCCCATTATGCCCTATGGGGCAAAAATGGGAATGGGGAAGGGCAATGGGGGAAGGGGGAATTACCGCCCCACCAACCTTGGAATAGGGCGGTAATTCCCCTTTCCACCAAGGCGGTGCCGGTATTTTACCGGCATGGATCAAGGTGCTAATAGCCATCCGTGTAATGAGGCCCATTGTTCGGTGCCACTGGGACAAAACAATTATCAGAGAACTCAAAGAGGCAATCAGCCAAAATGCTGTAACATCAATGAGTGAATATTTCAATGGTTTGCCTATCAAAAGAAGCTAAATTAACAACATCCAAAACCTGACAGTGCAGAGACATAAGCCGGCAGAGCTGAGTGCACGGACATTTTACTGGCAGCCAACTCCCGTGGCAGTCATAAGGAAAAAGAACAGGTTAGGAATGAACTGTAAACATACACTGTCAATTGAATAGTTGAGAGTATCAGAGCTGACGGGGCTGATGGAGCTGGGTGTACCGGGATTCCGCCAGCAGCCAGATCCCTCAGCATAAGAAAGCAAAACACGTGAGCTGTGAGAAGTTTGTGTTTGTAATAAACAGAAGAAACCTTTATAAGCTTAATGTGGATCAGTGTTATACGTGAGGCACAGAACACGGAAACAGGGAAGAAGGAACTGGAACTCACAGCCCACTTGGGTGCCAACAGCCACACAGCCCAAACAGCCTTAACAGCACTTACAGAAAGGCGTGCGCTGTTGTATTTGTAAGAGAACGTGGGCAGAGCTTAGATCTGCTCAGTTTACGAACAATTTGAGTATGAATTACACCTACAATAACAAAAGAAAAGAAGTACAAGTGAAAGTGATACAGTTCGTTGGTTCATAAGTGCTCCAGTAAGCTTGGGGTCAATGCCAACATACTGCAATGGTAACGTGGCAGTTATAGATGCAAACAGTGTTCTGAGCGTTCTGAGTACAGTAAAGCTTCCAGCCTCAACAGCACTTGCAGAAAAGCACTTTCTTAAAAAGCGTGTGTGAGAAATGCACGTGCGCTGTTGTATTTGAGGAGAAAGTGGGCAGAGTTTATATCCGTTCAGCTTACGAAAAAAACGTGTATGAATTACACCACAGTGGTAACGTGGTATTTATAGATGCTAACAGCATTCTGAGCGTTCTGAGTCCAGTAAAGCTTCCAGCCTCAACAGCACTTACAGAAAAGCACTTTCTTGAAAATTCTAGAGCAGAACTTTTTGCTTAGTATAGTCGATGCACAAGATTCCGTATAGTAGAATGGTGTGTTGCTAACATTGTGATGTGGTGGAAAGTGCTTTTGCAAGCAGTTTGTTAGGATTCTGTTCACCCCTGTCTCCAAATCGCTCCTATCTGCTACTGCTAAAATGGGTTCACTACGCCAGCCAGAAACACTGAAAAATCCCATTTACATCATTCACATCCCAGGTTCCCGTCCATTCACAAAAACGTACGCTTTTATTTCCATTCGCACTATCCTAACTACGGCACCGAGAGAGCAGTGTATCCTGGACGTTACACCCGCAACTGGAGGTTGCCATGGAAGTTGTGGCAGCCGTCATCTGATTCCCTCTCCAGGCACGTTTCCGACGCCATGATCATCTCACGACATTTAAGCGTTGCGTTCCCTGGTAACAGTGCTTCTGAATTTGCGAAAGTGCGTTTTCGATTCCTGTATTTTGCCTTGTTCTTGGATTCCGTTGTTTTTTTTTTTAGATTTTATTTGTGTTTGACTCTCTTAACAAGTAAGAGAGACTTTACAAAGAAGATATAATAAAAAAGGGCATTACAACAAATGCCTACATACGTGAAATCTTACAATACATAGACCTAAAAGACATCATACAAGTAAAAGTTTAAAACCCATTAATTCCTATGACATAATGGTAAAAACATAGAAAACAAGAGGAATACACAATGGGGTTATCTATACGCTCAAATGTACATACATCATCAATTTCGTACTGATTTGCAAGGAAGAAGAGAGTAAAAATAAGTGATTCAAGAGATATTCATGTAGCAATCTTTTTCCAATTCTCTTGCAATTACTTTACATAATTTCGTTACAGCATATATCAACGGTTTATGGTTACCTTGCATCATTCTGGCCCAAAAGAAAGGTAGGCAATCAATTAAATTAATGTTTACAAATTCCATCAATAATAACGATCTTTGATTCCTAAAATGGGGACAATTTAAGACCAGATGTTTTAATGTTTCAGTGGGTTCGGTACACATGGGAAATCTGCAGTGCGGACTCGAGGCATACAGCTTGTGACCGATCCATTTTACTACTCTTTCTTTGGTATGAAACAAATTGAGTTTGAACCAGAGATACGTCCTCCGCGTGGAGTTACAAGGAAAAAGCACAATGTAGTCGTATCTAGGGATACGTTTACGTGTGAATAATTGGTATTCCTTGTAAAGATAGTACGATCCCATTTTATCGAGGGTTGTGCACCAATCAAGTTCAAACAGTTTTTTTTTAGCATAGCCTGGTCTATGATAGACATCGTCCACAGTAATGTTAGCCGTCTTGAGTATAGCAGCCATTTTTGTCACATAGAGAGCCATGGAAGACGTAGGTGACAGCTTGATGGTACGATTCAACTCAGCATATAAGGAGTTCGCTATGGGATGCCCGATCTTAGCAAAGTTGGTTAAGAGTCGCCATTTCCAACGAGTAGACAATGCTACTAGACCCAATTCATGCCTCAAAATTGCATTGGGGAGGGACATCGGAAGCGACATGGCACGTTTCAGGGCAGTACCCTGCAGTTGGTCTAGAATTGGGCCCATTTCACCCATGCATATGTCAAGAGAATACAGAATTACACTTTCAATTTTCAAAGTAAAGAACTCGATGAGGGGAATTAATGAAAATTTGCAGTATTTTGCATAGATTACTTTGGATTGTGATATCAAGGGTCTGATCTTTTTGCTGAGAACGTCATTCCACATTGAGATGGAATTTTTCTCTGTTAAATAGTATCCCAAATAAATCGTTTCTCTAATGATTGAGATGGGACTCTGCATGAGATGCCACTGTGACTTGCCAGTTCGTTTCCGTACACCAAATTGCATTACTGCTGTTTTAGCAGGGTTAGGCATCAAATTGTGTGCTAATGCAAATTCTTCAAATAGTCGTAGTTTAAGTTGGAGATCTGACGGGGTGGGATCAAATAAAATAATATCATCTGCAAAGGCGAGCCACTTAAGGTGGATCAAGCCGATTTTAGTAGAGAAGAGATTTTTTTCATCCCAACCTTTATCAAGATCAGAGAGGTATAGGTTAAAGAAGGTAGCAGCAAGATTGCAACCTTGCTTCAAGCCCACCTCTGTATTGATATCTTTAGTAACGCGTCCCTCTGAAGTGAGCTTGATTCTGTAAGAGGTGTTGGTATGCAAGGCTTTAAACCAATAAATGAGAATAGGCGGAATTCCCATATTGGTCAGCTTAGCCCATAATATGTTACGGATCACTGTATCGAAAGCTGAGGACATGTCGATAAGAGCAATGTAGACCGGGTTAGATGTTGGTTTCTTGGCTTCTGCGATAGTGAATGCCATTACCATAGCATTTAACGCGGTGGACATGCCTTTTCTAAATCCAGTTTGGTATTTGGAATAAAGTCCTAGTGCCCCGATGTACTTTTCCAAGTCATGAAGAAGGAGAGAGGCGAATAATTTCGCCGCAGTGTCAATTAGGGCAATGGGACGATAGTTCTGCGGCAGCGCAGCATCTCCTTTCTTAAAAATCGGAATGATGTTGGCAGTTAGCCATGAAGCTGGAATAATTCCTGTGTTAAAAATGGACTGAAACTTGGTATTTAGGATACAGGCCCACAGGTCCGGGTCTTCTTTATAGAGGCATGGAGGTAGGCCATCGGGACCAGATGATTTAGAGTAACTGAGTTTGGAAATCGCCCATTTAATGTCAGCGATGGACCAACCCAACCGCGGCAGTTCATGATATCTTATTAGCGGTGTCGAGATATTCGCAAATTGCACAGGAATCCGGAATTTGTGCCAGATATACTTATACCAAGTAGATTCCGATATAACATTCGGCATAGAGAGTGATACTTGCGAGGAATGGCTCTTAATCGTTCGCCATATAATTCGAGTGTCATGGACAGAGATGGCTCTGATGAGTTTACAATTTATTTCGTTGTACCTTATAAGCCTTAACTGCTTCAAGCTATGTTTATATTTTGACAGAATGGATTTGCGCCGCGAAAGATATTGTTCCTGCGTCAGGTCTGGAAGTTTTTTCAAGGCCCTAAGAGCCTTGTTTTTTTCCCGCTTCTGTACTTTACAGAGCGGATCAAAAGAATGACAGTTTTTGATATCTGTTTTTTTCTTTTTGTTGAAGTATGTTAGTGCTATATGCGTTATTTCAACATATCGCTGCTCAAGGGCATTCATAGGCATACAATCCAAGTTATGCCAAAGTGCAATGGCTGACTTTATAAATTGAATAAATTGCTTGCAGAGAGCCGTGGACCATCTGATAGAGGTCATAGGACGATCTACTTCACATAGTGCAGTAGCATGGTCAACTCCAGTAATAGAAAAATCAAGTTTCAAATTGCCTAGTAGCGCAGCATGGTCACTAAAAGGCAACATGGAGATTCTTAGGGGAGAAGATCGTAGGAACAAGTTATGACTAACAAATATAAAGTCAAGAGTTGACATTTTACCATCTCTTGACCATGTGGTCCAATTCAACAGGTCGGCGGGTGGAATAAGATCTAGATCCCAATCTTTCAGAAAGGACCTCCATATGTTGCCTCTATTTTTAGAGAGAAGGTTTCTGGGGGGTCCTCCAATTTCATTGATGGTTCTGCAATCACAGGTAAAGTCACCGCCTAGAATGATTTCAATATTTTCATATTCGTGAGTGACATATTCCAAACAGTTCTCGACTATCTCAATCATCTCATCAATCTCAAGGGTGGACGGATTCCAATACATGGTCATAATAATTAAATGGGGATAATTATGGATGTTCGTATCCAGTAGAACTGCTAATAAATTGTTAGCATGCCATACGATTTTTGAATTGAACATAAGAGCATTGTCTATGGCTATCATAATACCACCAGAAGGACGACCAACCGGAGCGCGTGTAGCAGGAATGTGGTGCGTTACATAATCGGGCAGAAGAAAGGAAGAGGTTTTCATAGTCTCCTGAAACATTAATATTGATGGACGACTCAAACAGTCGAGAGTTGAGTGCCATTTCATAAGATTAAGGTATCCACATGAATTCCACGATTGAAAAGAAAGGAGGTCTTTGAAAGACGGCTATGAAGAAGAGAAACCGTCCGTAGTTTTTAAGAGGGAATTAAGCATAGGGGCAAGCCAAGGCAAGTCATGAGAAATGCCTACTTTGAGCAAAAGCTCAGAGATTGCATCATTAGCAGCTGGATGGTTGACAGCTTGTAGTGGAACAAGCGATTTGGGGCTCATAGCCTGGGGACACTTAAATTGAATAAATTTGGTGGCCTCTTGTTCATTTTCCAATGAGGTTAAGATGAGGCCTTCTTCATAAATGCCATCCCTATTAAACCATAAATATTTCTTTACGGTCTCTGATGCTAAGTAAATTACGGCACGATAGTTATTGTCCGTAACTAATGACACTCTTAGAATGTCTGCCGATTTGAACATCCGTAGTTGAGGGATGCGACCAAATAGTGCCAAAAGAAAGGCGCGATTAATCCGATTTCTGCCTAGTAGATCACTTTTCCCCTCAAATCCTATTAAGTGGTGTTTTTCCGGAATAATTGGTTCATTCGTGACAGATAGTTGATCGAATGATTTTGTGTGGGGATCAGAGGCGATTTCGCAGAACGGAACATGGTGGGAGATCGTGGAAGCCGCATGATGGGAAATTACATTAGGAAGGTTCGATTTCGATGATCTTTCATCAAGTTCCTTCCTAAGGATGTCCAAAATTGCATGATGGGATAGCATGGTAGCAGCTTGAGGATCAAGGATGCAGCTACACGTTGGTCAGAGGTGCAATTCGGAACAAGAGGGGGGGGATATGATGCGTTCGAGCTGACTGTTAGGAGTAAGAATGGAGGGTACCATGGTAGATTCGGGGGCCCATAGTGCTACCTTTCCTAGTCCGTTACCGGACATCACAGAGCTAATACAATTAGGAAAATCAGCATTGCTGTGTAAGGCAGTGCAACAATTAGGATCATTGATCAGTTGAGGAAATGCACATGATGAGCCCATAATGCTACTAGATTGTAAGTCAGTCGAACGTGGAAGTGCTAAAAGCACAGATGGCAAGCAAGATGGTATCAGTGCATTAACTTGGTCCTTGACAGTGTTCGTTGTATTGCTAGTATTGGCATTTAAATTGCTTCCAGGGGGTGGGGTACATACTTCACTGCCGGTTCTGGGGATGGAATTAGCTGGGGGATCGGCCCGTACCATTTCGGCAAACCGGGTGGTACGGTTTCTCCCGCAGACCGGAAAATAGGTAATCAGATTTGATTTAGTTCCTGTCAAAAGTGATGGTGCTTGTCCGTTGGAAGATGAATTGGTTGACATTGCATTAGTGTTTTTTGTTTTTCGTTTTAAGGTGTGTGTTTCAGTGAAGTCAGCTTGCTGTTTCTCGACTCGAGTGATATCCAGAATGGTCAAACTGGAGTCAATGGTTGGAAGTGTAGCTGCATGGGGCCCAGTAATTTTACAGGGGCGAACTGCAGCATCACTTTCAGACAGATCCAGTATTATGGATGGAGTTAAGACATCTTGGCTTTCTTTCGAAAGTTGATTAAGGTCAATATGATCCTCATCTATTGGTACGTTGTCATAGATCCTAATAATCGAATCAGGTGAGGGATTCAAGTCTTTTGTGGCGATATTCTTCTTTCTTTTAGCATTTCTTTTTACAGCTCTTTGATGGAGTTTCTTAGCCCTCCGCGACATGAAACCAGTATAATTACCACCGGAATCAGGAACCGGAGGTGCAGATTGCATATGTTCAAGAGCTGTGAGAAGAACAGTGGGGCTATCGGGGCCATTCATAGGGGTCGGAATTACCGGGGGGTATAAAGCTAGTAATGTGTTCATTTTTTCAATGGCAGATTTCAGATCGCAAGCGGGATGGTAATATTTGCACGGGGAAGAGTCTATTGGCTTTACTAAATGCGTAGCAGGCAATTCTGGGGTCAGGTCCAAGCAGCACTGTATACTTTTATTTTTCGTAGGCCAGATGGTGGCAGATTGATGAATCGTAGGGCATACATTTTTGGAATTTTTTAGCATTTCGGCTGCTATAATGAAACCCTCGATCCGATCCATCTTAGCAGTGATAAGTGACTGCATTGACTTGATCTCCCTCAATGCAAGATGGGTCAGATCATGACCTTTATCCAGGAGATCCAAAATATGGATAATCACTGGAAACGAGTTTGGGGAGTATTGGGATTGAGTCCCCTCACAAGGGTGCTGGATTTGACATTCATGAGAAGGTGGTACCGAATGTTCCACATTATTAGCTTGAGAAATGGGTTCAGGAGAGAACAGTGAGTGCGGAAAAGAGAGTTTTTTATTGATGGCATTAGCTGAACTATCGCTCTTATCCAAAAGAGTTTTGGGATCATGTAACGCGTGAGCTTGGGAAACCATACGGTTTGATACAGAATTAAAAACTATAGGTGTCAAAGTGCCTATCGAGCGGCAAACCGCCTTGTCCAATGCCTCCATTTTCGCCATGGTTAGATCAAATTGGCATTGATCAGAATCAGTGACCAGCGGAGATTCAGAGCAACTTCTGAAGTCATCAATAGCCTTGCGTACTTCAGGACTGATGGAGGGGGAGGAAATCGAAGGCACCGGAGAAGTCGGGGGTGAAGAAAGAAAGGGAAGTAGAGGGTTTTTTTGTGCATTTATTTGCACAATATGTACTGCAGGGCAAGGTGTACACGGCGAGTCTTGGATTGGTAGAGACGCTTGAGCTTCCGGGGCAGGTAATTCAATGTAGGATGGAGTGCCCGGACATACCAGTGAGTCAATGGTTGTTACTGAGAGCGGGAAAGGGGCGATGAATTTGCCCTTGGCGCTTCTCAAGCCATTTGCCATTTTCACAGAAACAACCTCGCAAAGGATGGGAGTGAAAAAAATGTACAGGAAAGAGATAACTTTCTCTTTTATTTTTGGACGAAAGCAGACGAAAGCAGTCGTGAGAGCGACTAAGTCAGCTAGAAGTAGGTTAGCGCTTTAGAAAGTCAAAGGGTATTGGACTGCGTAAATGGGCCGCAAGGCTGATAGAAAACCTGTAAGAAGATGGAGATCCAAGGGGGAGACCGCACCCCGCAGCGGAGCAGCGAACAGCAAACAGCGCTACTTAGAGCGCGTACTTAATGCGCGCGCGCAAATGCGCGCAGGGAGAAGGTTAAGAACACTTCCGGTAGCGGGGGGCGGGGCCAGCTAGAATAATAGAAAAATAGACATATATAAGTATCATGTACTTATGGTAAACGGTATAATATCAATGATAATAGCAGGGGAGAGATATACCAAAGTCCAGGCAAAGTCAGGCAGTCCAGGCGGGTCCAGGCGGGTCTTGAGCTCGTAGGACAGCGTGGATAGCCAGCAAACAGCGCTACTTAGAGCGCGTACTTAATGCGCGCGCGCAAATGCGCGCAGGGAGAAGGTTAAGAACACTTCCGGTAGCGGGGGCGGGGCCAGCAAAGTCCAGGCAAAGTCAGGCAGTCCAGGCGGGTCCAGGCGTGTCTTGAGCTCGTAGGACAGCGTGGATAGCCAGCAAACAGCGCTACTTAGAGCGCGTACTTAATGCGTGCGCGCAAATGCGCGCAGGGAGAAGGTTAAGAACACTTCCGGTAGCAGGGGGCGGGGCCAGCAAAGTCCAGGCAAAGTCAGGCAGTCCAGGCGGGTCCAGGCGGGTCTTGAGCTCGTAGGACAGCGTGGATAGCCAGCAAACAGCGCTACTTAGAGCGCGTACTTAATGCGCACGCGCAAATGCGCTCAGGCAGAAGGTTAAGAACACTTCCGGTAGCGGGGGGCGGGGCCAGCAAAGTCCAGGCAAAGTCAGGCAGTCCAGGCGGGTCCAGGCGGGTCTTGAGCTCGTAGGACAGCGTGGATAGCCAGCAAACAGCGCTACTTAGAGCGCGTACTTAATGCGCGCGCGCAAATGCGCGCAGGGAGAAGGTTAAGAACACTTCCGGTAGCGGGGGGCGGGGCCAGCAAAGTCCAGGCAAAGTCAGGCAGTCCAGGCGGGTCCAGGCGGGTCTTGAGCTCGTAGGACAGCCGTTGTTTTGACCTTTTGCTACTGTTTTGCAAGGATTTCCCTTGCCTGCTCCTTGCCTGTTACGTCGCCTTGGCTATGCTCTGTCTTGTATTGATCCTGACCCCGACCGGCTTCATGGATTTCCTTGCTTGTTCCTTGCCTGTTACATCACCAAGTTGTTACATGCTAAAGACTTTGCCAGACCCACTGTTTGCTGGATTGCCTCTATGATGCCCTCGACCTTCATTCCATGCACTGTTCCTCAACTACCCTGTTTTCTTGTTGGAAGACTCACTACGAATTGGCACAGAGTGACCTCCCCACCATTTGATTCTGCCCGCAGCACCCAGACTAGAGACTGCCTATTGTGTGCATGCGGCTGGCATTCGCTCGTCATCGTTCCATCAGGTTTCTACGTTTAGACTTGAGACATTCCCGTCTAGACGTACTCCTTTCATCGGAAATAGGTTCCGGGGGTTGCCCTGTTGAACCTGAGGCTCCATCTTCTAACAGCTGCTGTGCATCAATCTTCTCTTATTGAAACTCACGGTAAGAATCGTTCTCCACTGTTTACATTCTAACTACCCTGACCACTTTCCAGTCATTAAACACTAAACACCAGAATATATGTATTATAGTTTTCCATTACCATAGAGAATGGAATAATAGAAGAGGCAGTTCTGCTATCCCTCGCTCTCACCAGTCATCTTCAGCAGATTATACACCACACAGAGGTTAGTCTGAGTACAGGATTGATTCATAGGTAACCTGGTGTTCTGTTTGATTCCTTCCTTCGAGGACATCATCCTGCTGTGTTCGTGGGGTTCCTTCCTTCCAGGAATACCTCCCGCTGACGGACGTTCAGTACATTCAGTTGGTGGTGTTGTTAGGAAGAAATCTTCAGCTAAACTACATGGTCATGTAGCCACTGGATTTCTGACACAGTTCCTAAAATGCAGGCTAATGAATGCCTTTACAGAACAGTGTGGCTGCACACTGGACAGGAGTCTACGGTTTGTAAAGTTTTCATTCTACTTTTGTCTTTTATTTTCACATAGTGATTGAGGAATTGTCATAAATATTTAAAGGATTGTTGGCGTACATTACACATTGAGCTGTGTGTCCTTGTGTACGCTGGACGGTTTGTTTGGGTGAAAGGAGCATTTGGTTCAAAGTTTGTTGGGGACTTTTTTTCTATAAGGGTTTCTTTTGCCATAATGATGTGTTCCACCATTTTATACCCTCGACCATTATAGTCTATGGCAAATGTTTTTTGTTGTTCTTGCTTATAAGCTTCTTCATTGAAGATGGTTCTGTGCTGCTTGTGTGAATCCATTCACCATCACAGAATTTTGAAAATGTTTCTATATTGACATTGTGCATGTTTAGAAGTACTTTTTGTAATGTATTGATTAATTGAATTAGTGGTTTCATTCTCTTTAAAATCAATATAAACAATGTTCTCTTTAGTAGAAACGTGCTGTCAATTAGAACTTGCCTGATTAGTCTCCTGTAGTAGTTTTTAAGGTTAGATCGTGACTTTTCAGATGTTTTTATAAGATTGTGAAGAACTCTACAGTGGAACATTTTCAGTAACATAAATGTTTTGGATTGATTTACTGTGACTACGTTAACACTGGTTGATAGCGGGTTAGGTTTGTTAGTAGGTATACTTTTCTTGGTACATCATTTTTTACTTTTAATTTTTACAAGAGGGGCCTTTCCTTTTTTAGTTGTGGCTGGTTTAGTTGTATTGAGTGAGGTTACTAGCTCTTTTGTTTTAATGTTTTCTATAAATTGTTTTAGAGGTGGATGACTACATGGTGTAGGTTTAGTCCTATCTGCTCTATTTATTCCTTCTTTTCTACAGAGTTGCCTTTTAGTAGACATGTTGTTGTGTCTGTTGGGAAAAGAGAGCATTTGTGTTGGAAAGTGTGCAATGTATATGCATGTATGGTGCATGGGTTTGTGGGTGTGATTGTAAATATGAATAGAGCGCTTTTGATTGTGAGGTGTGTATGTCAGGTGTGGTTGGGAAGGTTGTGAGAGTAAGAGTCTACATAGGTAATATGGTGATGGGGTAGTGAGTAAGGGAGTGGTGGTGCGCGGAATCCGTAGGGTAATTGTGCTATTTTGAGCAACAGAGTTGGTGTAGCGTTGGTGGTGTGCAGATGGGAATAGTAAGAGTGTGAGTGGTAGACTATAATGGGCTAGAGTGAAAGAAATGTTGGTTTGGAAAGAGTAGTCTAGGGTAATATATAGTGGAACTGTGGTGCTGTAATTGCATACATATATATGGTACATTAATGTGCTTACTTTGTTGGATGCAAAGGGTACTCATTGTTTGGTTGTTGACTTCAGTGATGTGTTTTTTTCCTGTAAATGTAAAAGAGAGTTAGTGGGGATACGTGGTAGTGGCAAAGTACTTTTCGTAAGCAAGGTTCATATTTATAAAGGAAGGCGGATTGATGAGGAAAACCAGTTCATAAAAAAGGTGCACGCTTAAAAACTGTTGCTTTTAGGAGCATTTTCATGAAAGTTAAGACATGTGTATGTTTTTTTTATACTAGCTCTCCAACATTTTGTAAAAGAGAAGAAAAGTTGATCGAAAAGATTTGTAGTATACTTTTAAATGACAGTTGGTGTGTGGAAGTTTAAGATGTTAGCAGTATATGCATACTTTGCAACATGACGACTTTCTAATCTGTAGGTGTTTATGCAGTCGTAAATGTTTTGTTTGCGTTCTTGGACTTGCAGTTCCACTTTTCCCATTGTGAAAGTTGGAGTACAAGTCACAGAATGGAGAGAAAAAAATTAGAACATGCCTAAGCAGCTGAAGATTTGAATGGGTTACTTTATGAAGTATACATGTACTGTCAATATATTAAACTGACACACACTGAGTGCCAATTACAAATGGTGTACAAATCTATTTTATGTGCTTTTAATTTCTTTTATAAAAAAAGTGATACAATTCTGCTGTAAATGCAGATATGCATTTTTTACTTTCTTCAAAATGTTTCCCCAAAAATATTTTGAAAAGCACAGCTTTGTAAATGTTTATTTGATGTACATGTCACAGTTTTGAATCTTGAAGTTCTGTCGTGTTTTTCCTTTGCATTCTGGGATTTGCAGTTTGAGTTTTATAAAAAGAGAAGTGGAATTGGAAGTGACTAACTGCAAAGGAAAGAAGAACGACTTAATAAGCACCTATAGATTGGAATGGGTAATGTTGGGATGTAAGGATGTGCTGCCAACATATTTAACTTGAAGACACCATGGCCTGATTCATAGAATCAGGTGCATAAAAGGCACAAGGGTCGTGCGCCGAGAAGGAGTCTGCGCTAGCTGTGGTGCAGGGAAATTGTTGTGCGGTACGCATATTTATGGATTCCCAGAGACATCAGTAGCTGTCATGTAAGTAACAACAAGCTGTGCGAGTAATGCCCCGAACACGCCCCCATGCACAGTAGAAAGCAAGTGAAATGCCTAACAGGGCGCAAGCCTCTGCATCATCACTGGGCCAGCATACAGCACCCCCAGCTAAATCGTGCCGAAACACCCCGCCATCCCTGGGCGCACCCCATAGATATTGTGTGCCCTACCACGCAAGGCTTGCCCCCCAACAGCCAAATCGCATGCCAACACCTTGCAAATCCCTGTCCACACCCCAGCATAATCACACGAAAACACACCGCAATTCCAGCCTGCACCCCAGCATAATCACGCAAAAACACCCCGTAATCCCGGTCCGCATCTCAGCGTAATCGTGCAAAATCACCCAGTGATCCCTGGCCACACCCCAGCGTAATCACGCAAAAACACCCTGCGATCTCCAGCCGCACCCCAGCCAAATAGTGCGAAAACACCCTGCAATCTCCGGCTGCACCCCAGCCAAATTGTGCGAAAACACCTGGTAATCCCTGGCTGCACCCCAGCGTAATTGCACGAAAACACCCCATGAACCCCGGCCGCACCCCAGCCAAATCATGCAAAAACACCCCGCGATCCCCGGCCACACCCCAGTGTAATCGCACGAAATCACCCTGTGATCCCCAGCCGCACCCCAGTGTAATCACTCGAAAACACCACGGGATCCCTGGCCGCGCCCCAGCCAAATTACACAAAAATACCCCATGAACCCCGGCCGCAATGCAGCATAATTGCGCAAAAACACCCTGCAATCAACGGCTGCACCCCGCCAAATCATGCGGAAATACCCCGCGATCCCCAGCCGCATCCCAGCGTAATTGTGCGAAAACACCCCATGATCCCCGGCCGCACCAGAGCAAAATTGTGCGAAAACACCCCATAATCCCCGGCCGCACACAAGCGTAATCGCAAGAAAACACACTGTGATCCACGGCCGCATCCCAGCCAAATTGTGCATCTGCACTTCGCAATCCACGGCATGCAGCCCCCTCCAGATGGGACCACACCCTTCAGACAGCCCCCTCCAGACGGGACAGCCCAGCTCCCATCACCCGTGACCCCACCCTGCAGGCATCCCCCTCAACATGGGACACCCCACCCCATCACACGTGATCCTCCCTGCAGGCAGCCCCCTCCAGATAGGAAACCCCCACCGCAGCACCCATCACCAGTGTCCCCTCCCTGCAGGCAGCCCCCTCCAGATGGGACACTCCCACCCCAGCCTCCATCACCCATGACCCCACCCTGCAGTTAGCCCCCTCCAGATGGTTCTGCATGCTGTACCCTGACATAGTGACACATCATCAGTCCATCGATTGTGTGTTGTGCACCTTCACAGCCGTGTTGTGATACCACTTAGAATATCCACCAGAACATGTATCCTGCAAACCAAAATGAATGCATTCACCTGGGTATGGCAGCTGCTCAAACACAATTGCTGTCTGCAACCATTTCCCAACATACACATGTAACAAGTTAATGTTAAAGTGAAGCCCTGCTGGCCATGTGACAATGCCATGTCATCAATCTCCAGGGACAAATAGTCCCACAATGACAGAATTAAAACCACTCTCAATGTGTGCCACATTAACAAACACCGGCCAGGTGTCTCACAGCCTGAGCCTCATTGAGCTGCTATTTCTAGAAGCGATTTCCTAATAAATGCATCACTGGCTTGCCCATGTGTGAAGGACATGGCAATCAGGCAGTTCACCACGCACAGAGACAGCTGCATTGGGCAGCCAATGTGTAAATAAAAGGAAATGCCAATATTGTACCCCAGTTCAAGAGGTTTACCAACACCAGAGATAATCATAAGTGAACACACACATGCTGGTGAAGGGGAAAGTACTACATGTGTGTTACACAGCATCTAGCAAAGCATGTGGCAATATGCTGAACTTGTAGTACTCCTGCAGTCACCCCTCCCACCTCCTACACAACACAGTGAGGGCTAATACACAGTGATACTATTTGACCATGCACACCCAAACTCCCACTTTACACACCAAACTAGCCACATGTGTATACTCACCCCGCAAATAAATACTGAACATGATACATGCATGTAAGGAACCACACACATGACTAACAAAGGTCTGTATGAGGGCTACTAAATTGACTAACAAACCAGCACTTTGCAAATAGAACTGTGACAAACGATGACCGTGAGAGAAAAGAATATATGTATTTAATAGTTGTATTGCTTGCATACAGACTGTAAAACCATATTTCAAAAATGTCCATGTAAAAATTTGAAATATAAAAATGTTCACGTGTATAAAAATATTTACAATAAAATAAAATTATAAATACCAATAACGCATGGTGAACAGACCCAATAAAACACACACTAAAAACAATAAACACTCCAAATAAAAATAAAAATTAAAGGAAACCTACACATAAATAACTATGTACAAAGAAATGGAGTAATGTCCAAAATTCAAGCTCCAAATTATATAAAAAAATCAACGGAAACCTACATCTAAAAAACGATGTCCACAAGCTAGTCCTCCTCCTCACCAATCTCACTCAATATCTGGGTCAGGGCATCATCGAGCACTCTGTCTAATTCACTGCGTGGGCCTCTGTGCTCTCCTCGAGGGCTTGCAGGGCCACCAGCATGAACCGCTCCATCCCCTCCCACTCCCTGCAAGTACCCTCGAGGATGGCAGCCTGCCTCCTTGCCCGACGCAGTGCAATCTCTGCCCAGGCCATGGTGACTCTTGCCTCCCAAGCCTGCAGCCTCTCTGCCCCGATTTGCTGCCGAATTGCACAAACACGGAAGGCATCCTTGATCTGAGGTCCACATTTGCGTCCTGCCTGATGCTAGATACCTGCCCCTTTGGGATGGTGTGCCCTGAGTACATAAGCCTCCTCTTCAGAGCCTGCTGCTGCCAAATCGCCCGGTGCCTGCTACGGATGGACACCCTCTGTCTGTTGACACTATACAGGGGTGTCTGGCCCGTGCTCTGCTCCTGGGTGCCTGCTTTCCCTCCATTGACATTGCTCCTGTCATTGCCTGGATCGGCATGGTGACCACCTCAGCTGATCCACTGTTGACTCCCAACTCATGCAGGCATGTTTGCATCACCAGACGGACCAACATGGGTGGGACTGGTACACAGGGGGCCCTGGTGGTATCTGGGCCAGAAGGCACCCAGGAGGACAACTGGAGCACAGTGGAGCAAGATGAGGAGGGGGTTGCAACAGTGGTCAGCCCACGCAGAACACTCGAGACCAGGAATGCTGCTAGCGAGTTGAGTAGACACTAGACGTCATCCAGGTAATGTGCAAGCACCCGACAGGAAGCCAGCACCTCATCACGTATGTCGCTGGTATGCCTACCAATACCGACAAGCAGCAGGGGTACCGCTTTATCCTAAATGGCAACAGCCGTTGGCATTGGGGTGTCGGTTTTGGTGGAAGCATCTGACACCTGGGGCTGGGTCCGGGAAGAGGAATGCTGGCAGGTGCATACTGCTGCAGGCGCTGACACAGGGACAGGATTTAGCACAGGCACCTCCACAATGACATTTACAGCCTCATGTCCTTGCGTAAGGACTGCAGCAGTCACACCCACCTCACCACCCCCGCCTGTCCCCATGGACTGGGTTACTAAGGCCCCCTCCTCCTGCTCCTACCCCGCCATCCTGGATGCCTCTTGAGCATCTTCTGCAGTGGAAGGCCCCTGTGTCTGCTCACCTGTCCCCCCCCGCTGCGGAGGAGTCTACATCCACCTTCGCCCTCTTGGACTTTCCCTCAGCAGCTGTGGCCAATGGTCCAGACACGGCACCAGCCTCCTCGCTTCCCGATGATGTTGTGTCCAGGGAGTGTGGCTGGGCCTTGTGCCTATGCTTCTTGGGGCATTCCTGCTGCCTTGCTACACAGCACTGTCTCCATCCTCTTCTTCCAAAGCAACTGCAGATACAGAGACACAGAACACAAACATCAGGGTAGTGCACCGATCTGTGCTTCACACCAAAAACATTTGCATTACGTACACTGGTAAAGGGCACAACCATCATCACCCTCCACAACACACACGTACATACAATGTACATACACGCACATACATGTATGTCCTTCACAACAGACAATCACGTCTGTGGACATGGCACTGTCATAACCTATCAATTGCACATGTTACACACACATGCATCATGGGCTCACACACATCACCTGCCAGTCCTTAAGCAGTGCACTGAGCAATCACATCAGAGTCCCCTCAATAACAATCACGCAACATTACTAGGTCGCACATTGAAAAGCACCTGTTACATCCATCCAGCAGTGATGGCCAGTCACACAGTCACATCTTAGAGACATACACATGAAGACCATGCATGCACATGAGGTTGACAACACAAACTCATCTGTCACACCTCTCACACGGGCACGTCTCAGACACATGTAACAAACCACATGTACATTGTGAAATGCTGCAGTACAACATACAATGCTAATGTAAGACCATTGTAATCACACATGGTTCACTGAACACATGTAGAACACTGTCTGGGACATGCACACAGACATCCATACAAGAGGTATACTTGCTGTAAGTCCAAGGTGCACACTCACACCATACATGAACATGCACATGCCCTGTGGAGGCCAGCAACACATGGACACTGACCTGACGACTCCAGATGTTGCTGCAAATCGCTGACCTGGGTGTGCAGCACCGGGTAGAACTTCTCCAGGACCTGCAAGTCGGTGGTGTTAATCCGGCCCCTGTGCCCCCCGCCCCATTAGGCACCAGCCTGGAGGAAGTGCAGGGCCTTGCTGTGGGTCCTGGATTTCAGGTCCTCCCAGCTCTTGTGCACGTGGTGGTGCCACGGGATGCCACCCCGATGGTATCCACAATCTGGTCCCAGATCAGCTTCTGTCCTTCTTTGCTGACTTGCTTTGGGGCATTGAAGAGGGCATCATAATGCCCCGGGACATGCTCCACCAGGATGTCATCATCCCTGGCAGGGAAGTTGACAGCCCTCTACCTCGCTGGCATGGGTGTCTGAAGCACATGCTACACATCATGCACTGCATCTAGTAGACAGTCCATCTACACATGTCTGTATGTGGTTTCGCATCAAGCCATTGAGAGTGGAATTTCCATCAACTTTTGATTATGTTGACATTATAATGTTGTTATGCAATTTCTCCTGTCTTCACTACATTTTTATGCATAAATAAATAGGTGCTCACTTCATCCCTGTACACCTAAAATACAAAAACCATTGTTCCTCTGTTTGATGTTATACATTTTGTCGAATCAATTCTCTAAAGAGTGCTTAAAAACGAATATTGCTAACTATATCCTCAAGAATCTACGCCCTTGTTGCGTAGTCCAAGAGTGTGCAGGGGACGGCAGGACTCGAACTTTGGGTCCTCTTCCCTTGCTCTTATTTGCTATAGGGTTTTTGTGCCAAAACCCTCTTTTCCTCCTCTGCACCTCATAAAAGTATCGACACCACTCCTTGTGGTTTTCAAAATAATATTTTCAAACATCTCCTCTATTTGGGTGTGCACTCACTCCACCACTATACCTTGTTGTTTGTTCATTGGATTCATTCCAGTGTGGCACAATCAGTGGTAGCACCCCTTTCCCTAAACATCTAACTAATATGTCATTTTCACGCATTAATGAACTGACTGACAAACACGCTACAACCCTCGCTTTTGACACGGAGGAAGCAAAACGCATTCTGTCTCTGATCAAGACCACAGAGAAAAACCTACAGTCTATGTCAAATCCGGAGAGATTAATTTCACAGTTGGAAAAACTGATTAGACGTGAAATATCACAAAAACTTCACGCTACAACATTAGTTGAGTACTATAAATCCCAGAGGACCCCTAGAGGTCTAAGGGTATATCTGAGTCCGACCCTGTGCAGCGAGAGTAAAACATTTATTGCCAAATGGGACCAGATCCTAAACAAGTGCTCTCTTGATCTTATTCTATTAACTATTGAAGAACTTTCAAAGTCATTGACTACTTTAGATACAGACATTGAGGCTCTAAAAACGCAACTATCGGAATTTAAAACAGCGGAAGAACTTACAGGTCTTCTGGAGGACATTAACGAAAATCTAAATAACTATAAGGTGGACATTAAACAAAGAAAGCTAAGAAAGTTCAAAAGAGACACCTTCGACTACTTGAACGACATTGTCTACTCCTGGCAAGAGTTTTACCACCACCGGAAACAGAACAGAAATAGACCACCACACCCGAATTCACCCAATTCGGGTAGCGATAGCAGCAGTGGGAGTATAGGAGATCGGATCAGTCAAGCCTCAAGACATCAACCAACAACATCACAGAGTGACATAGAGAATGCCAGAACAGAGACACCAATAGATCAACACACGGGACGAATAGCAACACCGTCTGGGGCTTTTTTAGGCCTAAGAGATTGGTTAAGAGAAAGACCAGAAGAGGTAAAAAGGCCACAAAAAACATAAAACAAATAACTGAAAACATAGTGATGAATATTTCAAGTAAACATCTATCAAGTGACCAACTGTTTATTCTGAATCGGGGCCTATCATTCGTACCCACGAGTAACACATCTATGTTTGAAGAGCAAGTCTGTCTACACCGACTTATGAGAAAGATTAGATTAAAGATGTTTTTTGAAAATGATCCAGGACAAGATGATACTCCTGAAGACAATCTAGAACTACGACCCAAGAGCCTGTTCGATCCACCTATCCAAAATCCTATACTCAATCTATTTGAGAAAAAGGTACTTAATGACTTGAAACGGATCAACTACCGCAAATTATCTCCGATCAACATCAAGAATAGTCAGCTTGAGCATATTGAGACCTTGGCAAAAGATGAAGATATCACCATTAAACCGGCAGACAAGGGCGGAGCCATAGTAGTCATGGACACGACTTACTACACCACTAAATGCCTCGAACAACTCAACGACCAGACAACTTACAGTAGATTGAATGGCGACCCCCTTCAGGGTATAAAGACTATTATCGAGACCTTAATTGACAATGCACTCGACAATGATTGGATAAGTGTTAAAACCAGTCAATTTCTCATTAATAAACATCCGATAACACCAGTATTCTATGGACTTCCAAAAATTCATAAGGACAATCAGAAACCTCCATTAAGACCCATAGTTGCAGGAACGGAGAGCATCTTCGAACCCCTAGCTATCTATGTTGACCGCCTTCTACAGCCTTCAATTCAGGAAATTCCTACCTACCTCAAAGACACCACAGACTTCCTCAACTGTCTAGCAGAAATCTCGGCTATCAGTAGCGACGGCATCATATTCAGTATGGATGTATGCAGTCTATATACTCTATACCACACGATGAAGGCATTAACGCTGTGGAATGGTTACTCTCCAACTCTGAACAAATACGAGGTAACCCAGAGTTCATTATTGCACTACTTAAACTCATCTTACATATTAGCTACTTTTGATTCCAAAAGACCTTCTACAATCAAATATCCGGCACATCCATGGGCTCTGCTATGGCACCTGTCTATGCAAACTCCTTTATGTATAGATTTGAAACAGAACACGTCTTAGATAATCAAATATGGTCATGTAAGATCATACTGTGGAAACGATTCATAGACGATATATTTGGAATCTGGTGCGGCACAAGAACTGAATTGGACGAGTTTTTACTCTACATGAACACAGTACACCCAAAAATCAAATTCACGATGGACGTTGGAGAACCATACCTCCACTTTTTAGATGTCAGCTTGAAGATCTATGAAGGAAAGGTAGTGACCACCATTTATCACAAACCCACAGATACCAATAATCTCCTACACTTTACCAGCTTTCACCCGAAACCCATGCTAAAAAGTCTCCCTTACAGTCAGATATTGAGACTAAAAAGAATCATATCAGACCCAGCTGGCCTTGACATTGAATGCACTCAACTAATTGAGCGATTTGAGAAACGAGGATATCCTCAGGACATTCTACAAGAAGCCAACGATAGATCGAACGATCTAACACAGAAAGACCTGTTAGCACCTAAGTCCAGAACTAATTCTACTCCATTGATGTATATTTCCAAATATTCACGTCAAAGTTTCCAGATTGGCAAATCTATAAGAAAGCACTGGTCTTTACTACAAAGTGATGAACACCTGAAAGAACTCTTCCCAAGAGTACCAATGATGGCATTTAGAAGGGGCTGCAACCTTAGGGACAGACTCGTGAAAGCTGAAAGACCAAATAAGGATAAACAGATGCTTTTACAGACTAAAAAAATTGGCACTTTTCCATGTCTTAATTGTACCAACTACAACAATGTAATTAAGGGTAATACCATCTCTCACCCATCAACAGGCAAAAAGATAAAGATCAGAAGCTTCGCCACCTGTATAACAGCAGGCGTCATATACACTCTGAGATGCCCTTGTGGCAAATTATACATTGGACAGACTACGAGGTCTTTGAAAGAACGAATATCAGAGCACAAGTCCACCATCCGGTGCCAAAACCAGAAATCACCAGTAGCCAGGCATTTTATGGAAGCAAAACATAATATCAGTCAATTAAGATTCCAGGTCGTTGAAGTTGTAAGCAAACCACAGCGAGGTGGCAACTACATAAGACTATTGGCACAAAGAGAAAAATATTGGATATACCTTTTAGACACCAAATACCCAAAAGGTCTCAACAAGGAGACATCCTTGAACTGCTTCATTTAGATACTTTTTACTTTTTAGATATTTCTGTCCTGTAGACCCTGCACTCTCTACCATGCACCAATAATTCACTATGCTTTTGGATATGGGAAGGCAGCAACGTCCCCACAATTGACTGTCTAGTGAATGGGATAATTAATATCACAAGGGCACCCTATTGAAATAACTAGACATTTGATAGATCAGCAGCACTAATCAAGTGGTCATAGCCATTGAAGAACAGTCTTCACGCCACGGTACATATTATGCATATTTTAATGCATTGTTGCATGCTAGGACTTAGTATTGTTAGTCCTAGTATATGATGGAATTTACAGCAATGTACATTCGCCACTTGTAATATTGAACAAGTAAACAGTGTGCATAACCAAGAATGTGAGGACATCTGGTACCATGTATCAGATTGTCCAGCAAATTAGATAAAGGAATGTAAATGGACATATTGTGATGTTTGGATACACTCGAACGATACAGAAGTGCCATATGCATAAGTAGCACCACGTGTAGAAAATGTTTGGTAAAATAACTTTGTTTTTCGACCGCTGCTGTTATCATCATATTGTTCAAACTTATGCTACTCTTAATAGAATTTTGATTATGTTGTCAGAAGATGATTTGCAGAATTTTACACATGTAACCACCTTTACTAACAGGGTCCTTTTACATAGCTAAAGATGGCCGCCACATTTCTCGAACATCGGGTTAGTCCGTTGTTGATTTCTACCCCCAGAATCTAGCCCGCCAAATACTAGGCTGTTCGAACACGGTCCCTCGTTTCCATGGGCACCGTGCAAACAACGAGCAGAGAGAAGCACAACTGGATGTACATAGAGGCTGTACAGGTACGCGCTATGTATAGAATACTGTACACGTTTTTGACCGTGTGATCAATGATCCATATGATCTTGAATACTCACTAGCACCACACTGTCCTCCACAGAAAGCATTCGCACTTACGAGCTCCCAGATCTATCTGCACCCGTTCTTCCTGCAATGTTAGATGCAACACAGAGGAATCCTGCACGTCCGCCGTACATTGAACCCTGCCTCAACATACCCGTGTGCTCTACCGCACGAATTATAGCAGGTATATGGTCATTTCCTCACTAACGAATGCATTATTGTACTTGTGAATAGATATTTAGTCACACACAGTGACCCGTACATTAACATTGCTATCCACAGAGATTACCGGAAGTATTGAAGTACCTTTCTGTACCAAGAAAACACCTAAATCGAGGTCTTGGCACTGCAAGCATGTCCACTTGGACTTATTTTTCGCCATAGATGGCTTTTCTGCTACAACATTAAACCTCAATAGGTTAGTACTTTTTTATGTAAAATATCCTCTTTGTGAAAAAAACGCTTCTTTGGTGTGTAGTTTGTATTTACCATGCTTAACAGTAAACCTACACTGGTTGAATATGCCCTTAAAATCGAATATGTTTCATTTGTTGAATTGAATTTTAGAAGCCTTCATTATAGCTTCCATTTTTAGTTTACTATTGATATTCTATTTGGTTGGATTCCCATTAGAGGTGCACGGGATTATACTAGACAGTGTTTTGAATTTTTAAAAAAACATGGCCAGATAGTTACTCTGGTCAAACTAAATTGAATGTTGGCACTGTTTAGCACACTACATGTAGATACTTAATTTGAATGAAGTAATGCTGCTTGTTGTTTATTTGGTTGACGAATTTACAAGTATACCTTCTGTTGATTTTTTTCCCTAAATGCATTTTGACTAGACAGTAGATCCACAGAGGCTTCTGGAGAAGAGGTATCACCTCGAAACGCGTCAAGCCATTGAGAGTGGAATTTCCATCAACTTTTGATTATGTTGACATTATAATGTTGTTATGCAATTTCTCCTGTCTTCACTACATTTTTATGTATAAATAAATAGGTGCTCACTTCATCCCTGTACACCTAAAATACAAAAACCATTTTTCCTCTGTTTGATGTTATACATTTTGTCGAATCAATTCTCTAAAGAGTGCTTAAAAACGAATATTGCTAACTATATCCTTAAGAATCTACGCCCTTGTTGCATAGTCCAAGAGTGTGCAGGGGACGGGAGGACTCGAACTTTGGGTCCTCTTCCCTTGCTCTTCATTCTACTCATACATCCCATGAACACTGGCAGCGGCCGTGACATTGTGCCATGAGGGAAATAGCAATTTTCTACACAGTGCAAATCCCATCCGCAGCTATGGCACTGACGTCCTTGTGAAATATTTGTCAGGAGTCATCCCTGTTGACATGCCACACTTAACACACACTCGATGGGTCCATGGCCCTGTCCCTCTTATGTGTCACTGTCCCCTCTTCCTATCTCCCCGCACATGTCATTACTCTCTCCACTTCAAACACCTGGGACTCCACATTCGGGGCATTTCCATATTGTGTGCACCTGCTGTGCCACTGGTACACTGGTGTTAGATGTAATTGTAACGTACTTGGCTGTGTTTATGTGTGGACATGTTCTCATGTACCTTAATGTCACGTTGCATATCCACTTGATGAGTCACAATTACCATGTTACACTCAACTGTTTGCTGTGCCATGGGACAGGATGTGCGTCCACAGATACATGTGTGTTGGCAATGTGTGCAGTGCTTACATGGTCAGGGACATGGGATGTAGTGGCAAGTCTGCAAACACCATCATGTCTCATGGTAACATGCATGGCAATGTGTTGCAGGACAGCATTGTGATACCTATGTATGTAGTCGATGCAATTAACATGATTCTTCATGTCTTTATATGTCAATGTGCAGGTGAAGAGCCACTGGTTGCAGTAGAGGAGGTTGAGGAGGAACGGGATCCTGAGCCGCCACAGCGCACCACTAGAGGATGTGTTGTGGCAGCCCATGAAAATCCACTGGTGCTACAGGCCATCCGGGGCATGTCTCAGTATGTAGCTGACTCTGATGAAGCCAGTAGCTCTTGTGGTGAACCGGATGTCCATTCCTCTATGCTGTCGGAGGTGAGTGCATTAAGTGTTGGAGCTGTTGGAGCCGGTGCGTCTGCAGGGGGTCATGTCCCCTCACAGGGCCAGTCAATGTTGTCACGTCCATTTGGTTACGGCTGCAGGGTCACGCTCCACAGTATTGGTTTCTCGTTCTTGGACAGATGACCAAGGGAGGGATACAGTCCTGCAGCCACAGAGAGCAGCTTCACATCAAGGGCCATGCTCCCTTGGACCCCACACATGGTGGGCGTGTGGAGGCTGGGGAGACAGTGTGAGAGCAGTCCATGTATATTATTGCACAACAACAAGGTGCTTCCTATGAGATGTTGACTCAGGGCATGGATAGGGTGGCCAATTCCATGATCCCCCCAGCAACACAGGTAGAGCACCAGCTTCAGGCATTGCGGTCCACGTGCCACTCACACAGGCTGCACATGGAGGCTAGCAGCAGGAGCCGATGGGCTGAAATGAGGTCTCTGCAGGCATCCCTGCTTGCAGAGGGTTGGGCCCACAGGGAAGCCCTGAGGCGAGAGTATCTGGCCCTCAGAGCTTCAATGGAAGTGCTAGAGGCAGTCCGCAATACACAGTACCACCAGCAGATGCAACTGTTGAGTCATATCATCTCGGGGGAACTCTGTACATCCCGTGAGGTGTTGCATGCGGACCTCCAAGGCCTCATGTTGCAGATGCATTCATGTGAGTCCCACCTGGCTGCTGCCATTGAGGACCAGGCCAGGGATCTGCATGTCAACCTCCCTTACTGCTTCCCACCTTTGGGTTCTACACAGGAAGGTGGTCACAGCAGCGGCAGGCCTCCCAATCCAAGATAGCTGTGCGGTCCATGAGCCTATGGAGGGAATTGTTTTTTCAACATCCACCCATGTGGGTGTTAATGTGCACCCTGCCCTTCCCCCCTCCTTTTTTTATTTCCACCCCCTGGCCAGATGTTGGCATATCATATTTTGTTTTGCCTTTTCCTGGTTAGGTTCTTTGTTAATTTTTTGTATTGATTGCCCTTGAGGTGTGCCATTAACTCCTCATGAACTATACATGTGCAGTGGTGTACGTGCAGGCATGCCTAGTGAAGTTATCTAGCATGTTTGCATGGGGGTGCACAGGATGGCATGTGCAGGTAATTATAGGTTTGTTGTTCCATGGCACTTGTCTGCTGTGTCAATGATACTGCACAATGGGTGTTTTAATATGTTCTCCCATGTTGTTCCAATAATCTGGGATGTGGCGGTGACTTCTGTCCCGGGTGAGACTTCCTGCACCATTCGAAGTCCAAACTCCTCATGCCCTCCAACAGACACTGTCCTTCTTCTGACGAATTAGGAAACACACTTACTGGTGAAGGTCATGTGGGATTTACAACATGTAAACACAGTCATTTGGTAAGCATTTGCACTGTCTTGCATGTTGGTCATGCTTCATTGTTGGGCATCATTGCTGAATGTGTCGGTTGTCTTATATGTCCTTTGCATGCTCACATGGCATTGCGGTAATTCGATTATAGCTCATGTCACTGTGTAAGCTACCAATGTGGATACCTCAATGGGTGCACCGACTGTGCTGTGCAGCATTTCATTGTACATCGTAAAACCAGGCCATGGACTCCTTGATCTGTCATTTTGTTGGTATTCACTATCTGTGTCACTCTCTCTCTCCCTCACTCTTGGGTGGTACACTGTACTCCTGTACAAATCTATTTCTATAATCATTCACCATATGTCACCCTGTGTTGCTCCTGCTTTCGGTGAACAATTATGATCATGTATGTGCACATAGTTTGTGCTGTTACTCTGCATTGCATTGCATTTAGGTAAAGCGTCTCCAGATGGTGTGCATCGTATGCAAGGCAGGTGAATTCCATGGACAGGTGAGTACATGCCATTTGCTGATACTTCTGTGGTGTTTGCATGGGAGCGGGACTCTGTGTGTGTGCACTCTGGATTTACTTACCTTGGCCTCTATCACTATTGCTCAAAAGGTGGAATTGATCACACGGGGCTGATTCCAGTGATGGTTATGGTCATGTTAATCGGATGGATTGCTGGGACCAATGTTCACTGATTATGATAACTGTGCTTTCTCACTGTGTGTCTGGCTTTCATGGCTGTTTTGGAGTGTGTAGCATGGTCAACAGTTTGTAGACTGTGGCAGGTGCAGATGTTTCAGCTGAGGTATGCCCAGTTAACCTTTATCAGGTCTAATGAGTGACACATCTGATCCCTATCAGGGTCTGTGGGATTAGGGATGTTTCTCACATTTCCTCGGTCGAATGTAATGTCTGCTGGTATGTGGGCTATTTGGTCTTACAGCACATCAGGTTTAGTATTGTTAGGTATTGTTCCTTTTCTCAGGCATATGGCTACATAGTGTATGCAGCTGCTAGTGCAACGCATCTAGGTGCATGGTGGTGCGGCATTGGAATAGATGCAGCATTACGCCGTTGGTATGCGGTGACAATGAAGTCTGCATTGACCATGTTCTCATTTTTTTGAATGTTTAGAATTTTATATGTTTGCTTGTTGTTGTTGGCTTATGTCTTCCCTTGACGCTCCATCAGTGTGCAGGAGTACTTTGTGCCGTCAAGTATGGTTCTGGCAGAGGAGCAAAAGGTGAGTGGCTGATTTATTGTGAAGACATCCACTGTATATTCTCCTAGACCACCTTCACATTACCTTTGTTATGGGTTACCAGTCATTTGGTCGAAAACCAAATGGTTGAATGACCATTTGATCGAAGTAAAATGGTCGGAAAAAAAAGGTCGATTTTTTTTTTTTTAATTTATTTTATTTTATGAGGGTGTTCCCCCCCAACCCCACTTTTTCTTTATTAAAAATATTTTTTAAGCAACCAAAACTTTCAAAAAATATATAAATAAATAAATAAAAAAATTCAACCTTTTTTTTCGAGCATTTTGATTCGATCAAATGGTCATTCGACCATTTATTTTCGACCATTTGACCGGACACCTTTGTTATGTGCTCACACCACAAATGTCTTGATAATACACATGACTGAATGAACCAACTACTGAGAGACACTTCATACACAAACCTCCGCGCCTCGACACATCCTGACACTCTTCATCATCATTACTCATTCTGCTCATTCACTCATGTCTCCACTGAAGAACTCAACCAAGTTGACAAGTACATGAAGGGGTCATCCCTATTGGTGTACAGTTGCTCTTACAGAACCATCATTGCAAACTTCTCCTCTAGGTCTAATGCTCTTGCTGATCTATGCATACTCTCCTTTACTGGTGTTATGTTTCAATCCTCCATCAGGCACTCACTTCTGCAAAACATTGCTAATATGACATCTGTACAGCCTCCCTGGCCACCAACATACTGATCAATAGCTTGATAGCCTTCCGGGTGAAACTGCTAGCGAAGTTGGTCCACATACAAATGTACGCCCATTAGAGCATTCTTGTGGATGTACGTCAACACAAGTGTGCATTGTAACAGTCCAGAAACCAGTCACTAGGGTCATTTGATGAATGGTGGCATCCTTCCATTCATAATGCCCTGATGTCCTCATCATCCTTGATGTCTCATTTGCGTTTCACACAGTGACGCATTCCATCCTCATTTTGATGATCTGTGAGCGGACAGTGGACTTGCTTATGTCATTCGTGAAAATATATTCCATGAAATCCTCATACCGTGTCCTTTTTCTGCCCTACTTCAGTCACCACCTTTGGCATCTGCAGGTGTCCATTCCTTTTCCATGTATCTTTGACATATACATTTGCCAGCTGCAAAACATATTCGGAACATTTTCATTATGATGAATGTGCTATGATGAGGACAGAGTACTGCTCAGCACTGTTTCTAGTGACACACTGGCACCCTTAATCACCATGTCTGCCACACAGTCATCTTGGACTGGTGCCCTCAAAATGACCTTGGCTTGTGTGCCATTTACAAATGCGCATGTCCCTATTGATTCCACTGCAGCCTACTTCTGCCATTGACTTAGTCCTTCCTACATGCTCTCACTCCCTGCACACTCATTCCAAGGCAGGAATGTTGCCTTAATGTTCACCTACCCCCTTCCATTACTGCCACATATTTGGTGATTGTGAAGGAGTCCGACTTGCAGGTCTTGATGCACACAGTTAATGTACACTTCCAGAACATCAAACAGAGGTGCAATGTTACACGTGCTGTGTTACTCTCCAGGTTACACTACTGCTACTGCCTATTGCACCAACTCCATGCTTTTAATTCACACCCTGTGTAATTAATTCGGGACAAGACCGCAAGTATTATGCTTGACATCAAGGCCAGGAACCACATCTGATTGCCACTGATTTCCCTCCACTGGCTAGCTGTGGCAGACAGTGTCGAGTCATAGGAAGTATGCATTGTGCAGTGTCATTTGTGAGGCCTGCTTACTCCCTATCTGCTAATGTTAATTTCTCAAAGCTGTCCCTCCACAGCCATTTCATCATGTTACTTCAACGTTCTTCAGGTGAGGCAGTTATTGATGGAGATGTTTATCATCAGCAGGGGTCAACCTCTGGGATACCCATCCTGCGGTCCTCTGTTTGGGGACTAATTTCCTTACTTTTTATGAACTACCCATGTGTTTCATCTTCTACTCTTCCGTCTCTCTACCTCCTCCCTGCTAAGCAATCCCTCTGCTCTCTCACTCTCCCCATTATTTTTGTCCTTGCTGCTTGATGAATATCTGCTTAATGTGCATCAAGGTCTCACATGCCCCTGTCAACCTCAGAAACATGTGGTGCAGTTTCCTCCATGACCTGGACTAGTATCATCATCACTGCACTTGGGGAATGACCCGCGAGAGATGCATCTCTCTGCACTTACCCGAGCATCCACTGACTGGTTGCACTTGAACCACCCCTGAACTTGTTAGCACCCTCTGAATACCACACTTCTCTAAACATCTGTGCACTTGCTCCTTCTGATAGCACCATGCATGTACAGTGTCTGTCTGTTCCACCTTGTCCTCGGTCCCTGCATGATGGCACATTGATGCACTTGTGAAAATATGATGAATCACTGTCCGACAGACTCACTGTTACATTCACTGTTAATAGTATAATATAGTATGCAATTACTGTTCCTGTCCAGAATATTATGGATGTCTATGAGCAGGTGTTATGTTTGTACTTTTTTCATAAATCGTTGAGCACTTTAAGACACTTTTATTATGTATTGCCCATTTATCTATCTCCTTTGACATTGCATACCATGGCACAGTCTGGTGATAATTTAACATGACATATGGGATGGTTTATGTGACACACAGGTGATTTGATGTCTAGGTTGGCATGGCGGTAGTGGCACACTCCCTCTCTATGTGTTTCTTTTGGAAATCCAAAATTAAATTAGTTTTACTTATAAGGGATGAACACAATATTGCACTTCCAGGGACACATTCTCAGGGTGGTTTGGTGGGCACATATGATTGGCCCATTGTCATCATTGAATGACACCTGGAAAATGCCAGGGCTGTGTGCACTCCACAGGAGTTGGATTTTAGGTGAAAAATGTAGCCACAAGCTTGGTACTGGCAGCCTTGCCACGTGCCCTTTGACTAACATGATCTGCGGACTCATTAAAACTGCATCACACAAAAACAGACATGTCGGGACATCGCATCTGTCTGGGAGCACCTCCATTTTGAGTGTGGACACCCCAGACAGTCGTGGTGTCCACGGACTCATATTGTGAGTTTAAAAAAAAATAGAAAACATTACAAAACAGTAAACAAATCATTTATAGTAATATATTTATTTAAGAAAGGGATGGGGTATCGGAATAGCAAACATAAATGGGAGGGGAGGAATTGAGTGGGGTTTCACTAAAACGTCTTACATTAACATTTTGGGAATTTGCTGGGGGTGATTGCTGGGGACAAGTGGGACAGGGGCAAGAAGGACAGTGATAGAGAACATTTTTAATCACATGATTTTTCACATACTGTACACGTTATTTGAAATCATTACTAAGTTCATCTAATTTATTGGACAAGTTCATGATTTCATTATTTACAGTTGGGGATACGGCTTCTGTTTGTGATTCTGGGGTTTGGGTATAATTAAACTGGGGGGTGGTTTCTTCATGAAAACTATGTACTCTAAGACATATAGGGCCTCATTCCGAGTACGGCGCTAACCAATGGCGCTATTAACGCCTTGGTTGACGCCGTACCCGGACCGGCAGCGCCTTGGTGGATGGCAGAATCACCGCCCCATTCCAAGGTTGGCGGGGCGGTAATTCCCCATTCACCAAGGCTCTTCCCCATTCCCAAATGAGCCCCCATAGGGCTCAATGGGAATGGGGAAGATGCAAATAATGGTGACCGTTCATTACGGTCACCGTTATTGGCTTGGAGGCCCCTTTGCGCCCTCGACTTTAACACCTGCTCAAAGCAGGCGTTAAGGGCGAGGGCGCAGAGGGAACTCTGAGTATGGCGGTAAGGGATTACCGCCACCGGTCTCATTACCGGTGGCCGCTATCCCTTACCGCCATACTCGGAATGAGGCCCATAGAAATTATTATTTTAATAAGGTGTGTACAAAATACATGATTTGTTTACATTAAAATATCTATTGTATACCATTGGAGATGCTATCGTCGGTCATTTCTTCTTTTGGGAAGTTCTCCTCTAACCATTCAAGTGTGCTTGCCATTTCTGTGGAAAAAAAATGGCTTCTTTCTTCTAAAACATGTTTATATAATGAAAGCTAATAATAGAGAAATACATACATTACACTTACTACTTAGTGAAAATGTGTTGCCCATTAAGCACCTGGCTTTTCTCTATCTGTATGCAGAGTTGTAGTGAGGAGATTATATGAAGTGTACAGTTGTGGTTTGTGATCAGTGCATTCCATTGGAAGGTATGATAAATAAAAAAATAATATTGGTATTTATACCGTAGGTGTTTGTATAAAAAGGTACATTTGCATGCTGTAAACATTAGTTGTGATTTTATGTACATCTTTTTGTTGGTTGCTGGGTACATCTTTTTGGTTTTCCAGTATGATTCCGTGCGTTTTAAATGCAGCCCAAAGCCTGCGGTGCTGTCCACTGCCTCCATATTTGAAAAATTGGGCGGGGCGTATAATATAATAAACTTGTAGCAATTTGAAGGGGCACTAGTAAAAACCTGTGAAATTCACAGAAAACCTTTGTTAAAGAGACGTTATGGTTAAGTTGTACTATCAAAAACCCATGAAATTCACTGAAAAGATTTTGTTAAACTTAACCATTTATGGTTAAGTTGAACTTACAAAAATCCATGAAATTCCGTCAAAAACTCTTTGTTAAAGGGACGTTATGGTTAAGTAATACTGGAAAAAAAAACTTGAAATTTGCCAGTTGTGGTACGCTAAACAACCAGAACTCACACCACCACTGTGTACTGCTAAGACTAACACCCAGAACATCAAATATGACATCACAAAATCCATTTATGACATCACCGATGACATCACATATCTGGGCCACTTCTTTTTGTTCACTGACTTATGTAGGCCAAGGATTTTGTTCACTTATAGTGACAATTTTACAAATTAAGAGGTGTTACATATGTACATATTAACATTCTTGTATCCTGTTAAGGCATTTTCCTTAGGATTTGGCCTCAGTTCATGATATACACACATGGGGGTCGATTCATGGAGCAAATGTGCGCTGAAAATCCCAGCGCAAGCAGGCGCAAGGTAGCGCAAGCGTGAGAAACGCAGCGCACGCGCACGCGTGCGATTCAAGGAAGACGCTGCGCGTGTTTCCCGCTGTCCGTGCGCCCAATCCTGCCATGGCGCACGCAGGCACACACAGCGTGCGCTACGCGCACAGCAAAAGCGCACATAGCGCGGCGCACACAACCAAAGTGGGCGGAACAGTGGGCTTACAACACGCGGAATGGGGAATAACGCGTGAAAAAGAAGGCGTAACTGGGGAAGTACTGCAGGGAACTACACGGAACGCACACACGCACCCCAACAACCCGTATTCATGGATTCGAATACGGGAAACCCGTGCACGGCAAAAGACGCACACAGGCGTCAACACGTCCACCACACGAAGGCAGGCGGAAGCGTCCCCGCGCACAGTATAAAAGTGCGCGCAAACAACAAACACGTATATACAGCTACGATGAATGCCCCATTTGTCGCAGCACTGATCGTGGGACACCGCAGGAGGAGGAGAATAGCCAGGGCACGCATTTTCGCAACACGGACAAGCCTTTTTGGGATGCCTGACGACCAGGTCTACGGCAGGTATAGGTTTCCACCCCATATCATCCTAGACCTGGTCAGGGAGTGGGAAGATGACCTTACATCCCCCACCCTTTGCTCCCAAGCATTGAGCCCCTTGGAGAAGGTGCTCAATGTCCTGAATTTTTTGGCCACTGGGTCATTTCAGCAGACTACTGCCATAGTGGGGGGGGTCTCACAGGCCACGCAGTAACGCTGCCTACACCAGGTACTGGCAATCATGACAGCGCGCCCCTCAGTCCGCAGGCACATATACATGCCCAGAACACCCGCAGAAAGGCAGGCCGTTGTCCTGGATTTTTTGAGGGTGGCACACTTCCCCAAAGTGCTCGGTGCCATAGATTGCACCCATGTGGCCCTACGTCCACCTAGGGCCACTGAACACATCTACCGAAACCGTAAGCACTGGCATTCCATCAATGTACAGGTGGTATGCGATGCAAAGGGAATCATCACCTCTGTCTATGCAAACTACCCTGGCTCCACCCATGACAGTTTCATATACATAATGTCTGCCCTGAGCCGGGCCCTGGGAGCTGGGCAGCATGGCGACACCTGGCCCCTGGGTGAGTACAAATGCCCTTGCACATGCATGCATGTCACACACACACACAAATACACAAACCCCAATAATCACAATGATTTACACCTCCCCAGGGGACAGTGCCTACCCTCTGAGCAACCACATGATGATGCCAATCCGGAACCCCACCACACCACCCCAGGTAAGATACAACGCTGCCCATATTGCAACAAGGGCCATAGTGGAGCGCACATTCGGAGTGCTCAAGTCACGTTTCCGCTCCCTTGACCGCTCTGGCGGGCAGCTACTCTATGCACCACCAGTAGTGTGCAGGATCATTGTGGCAGCATGTGTCCTCTACAATGTTGCAACACGGCAGGGCGTACCGGTGGACATGGTGGTGCCCCCACATCCCCAACCACAGGCACAGGCGCTGCCCATAGGAAGGGACAGGGCACGTGGCGAGGAAGCCCGGACCCTGCTTGTGGCCACATTTTTCACCTAAACTCCCACCCCTGCAGAGTGCACACAGGCCTGGCACATATCAAGTGACAATCGATGATGACAAAGAGACAGTCAACTGTCACAACCCTACCACCCTGAGATAGTTGCCATGGAAGTGCCACATTGTCTGCATCCCTAGCTACTTAAACACAAGCTATCCTGTGTGACCAAAAGGCACACATATGACATGACATGATATGGCCTATACACAAGTATTTCAAGGTGCGATGAGGCAGGGAGGGGGAAACAAGGGAAGACAGACAATGATACTACTAGGCCAGGTGTCATTTAGATTGTACAAGTGAAGGGGTAGGGGGAAGGGAAAAGTGCAAGGGGAAGGAGAGGGGGGAGTGCAGTACAGGGTAAGTAGACTAAAAAACAAATACATAGGCCAGCTGCTGGCAACTGCAAAGGTAAGTGCAGACAAGTGCTGGGAAGGGGGGGCTGTAGGGATAGAGAGACAGTCCTGCAGTGCAGGGGTTGCCAGGGAGACAGTGCAAGTGGAGAGTGGCTGGGCCAGGGACTGAGGTCGGTGAGAGTGGCCCAGTTGCAGATCCAGTGCAGTTCCAGTGAAGAATTTTGCAACGGAGAGGCAGAGAGAAAGCAGAAGCAAAGAGGAAGGTCTTGAGGTGCTTCCCGAACCGGAGATGGTTCTCCTCAAGTTCCAGTGAGGCAGGAAGGCTGTTCCAGAGGGAGGCCCCTGCCGCAGCGAGAGATCTACCCCCAGCTAGTTGCTTTGAGAAGCGGGTGACCCTGACATGCAAGGTGTGAATCACACACACCTGCAAAACAGGCCATGCCCATCACTGTTATGTCACTCAAACCCTCGCAAACCGCAACATGACATGGCAAGCAATACCCATACACCAACACAGTAACAATAAGATACACATTGCCATGTCCAAAATGTACAGTGGCATCAGACAATGATGCCTGACATGGAATCAGATGAAATGACTGACCAATAACCTCCCACCCAAAATAAGTCATTTCCAAATGCATTACAAGAGTTAAAGACGTAACATAACAATGAATGCCTGTCTACATGCACATTGTGCATTGCAAAATCGACACTGCAGCTTCTGTGTGCTGTGTCCAACTCCTGCAACACACTGCTCAGCGCACAGCACAGTGAACAGCCATTGTGTGTGATGCACACCCTGAGCATCACATCTAAGCGACAGACCACATCAAAAAGCAAATTGGGCATGTACAGGATTCATAATTGGTCACAGAACATGTGCTGCAGGGACACAGTGGGCACCAGAAGGCAAACAGTGTACACGTGGATATGCAAGGGTGGTTGTACATGTAGTGCATCAGAGTGCAAATGTGTGGGTCAGTAAGGACATGCACTCATCATATGCATGTGCAATCAAGTGACCATCAGTGTCCTCTACACATCACATGTGAACATTCTCCATGTGTACACCCCAGCATGCCAAACCACAACTATCCCCTCGCACCTGAAAGGTAAACACAACACATGAACAGGCATTGATCAGCAGAACACAACATGTACATAGGATACCACCATTACAATGTCAGGGATCCCATCACACTGCAGGGCAAGGCAACTATCAACAACAACCCCCCCCCTCACAAATGACCATGACCCACTGAACAACTGCACCTGGGTCATGGAGCCTTCAACCCTCAATTCCACCTGGCCACAGGATCACCTTTCCCCTTTGTCACCATCTCCCACCTTGTTTGTAAAAAGGTGCCTGCACCCTCAGAGTCCACACTCATTTACAAAATCACAAAATCCAAGCCAGAAAAACTAACCAGAACACCTTCCAGTAGATGACTTGACGTAGCAGTACCTCACAAAGGCCAAGTACTACCACAATGATGTAACAACCAAGGTAGCACAGTAAAACAATGTCACAACAGGATGTGAACCATGTGTGGTACATAACATAGAATGATGCACCATGAACGGATGTGTACTGTCACAGGTCCCGTGTACAGGGGCAGGAGTGTCACGAAACAACCACCCCCACAGTGTCCCGGGTGCCTGCAAGGTCAAACTCACACAGACCTCTGAGACCCTGGTGGGGAAGGAGGGTCAGGGATATGCAGTCGGGACAGGTGTTGGCACACTGGATAACTGGAATGAGTGGCAGGAGAGGGGAGGAGGAATGACACATGAAAGTAGTGAATGCACGAAAATGTACTACCTGCATGAACACATACACAATTCAAACAAACTTGGACATCATTGTCATGGCCTTCTGTAGTCCAGGCTTAGCAGTGTAACGAACCAACCACCCCCTCTAGGGTTTTGGCGCCTGCAAGTTTGGGGCTTACACAGGCATCCACAACCCCAGCGGGGAAAGAGGGTTAGGGAACGTTGCTTGGATAGGTACGGGAAGCAGGAACACCGGGTAGAGGGTACAGGGTTCAAAATTGGATAGGATTCCGGGTGATTAGGGGGAAAAAACATACCAAATTGAATTACACATTCATCCATGCATTAGTGCACCCCCCAGCAAGCCTATGCAGAGCAGATTGAAAGAAAAACAACAAGACACTTAGCTCTGGTTTTGAGTGCTGGCCTCCTGCCTGCACACTCTCAGGTCCGATTACAGGAGCACTGCAATGCTGCAAAGAGAGCCACAGTCAACAACCTGTGCGTGCCCATTACACATAAACACACCACCAAACATGCCACATAGCAACAAACTACTCTACAAACAGACAATCTGGTGTAGATGCTTCGTACCCATACATAACATTACCCCTGTGATGGGTCATACACAGTCAATGCATTAAGTCAGCCGCCGGTGGGTGGTGGCAAATGGAACACCAATGTGTCACAATTCACACAACATGCAATGTTCCCTGGGTAAGCAGACAGACCCATATAGCAAGGCATGACTTCAGAGAAAGTTGTGTACCACCATGACCGAAACAAAGTTGGCAGTGCATTTATCAAAATGTACATGGAAATGAAATGCACTGCACCCGAGTATGTCCCTTGCTGTATGTCCCTGTGAGCTGCCCCTTTCCATGTCTCGGAAGGCTACATGGTTGATACAAGTGCCTCAATGGACCTTGGTGTACCGGAGGGTATGTGCCACTGCCCCTGCAGGTGTCCCAGACAATCTTACAATCAACAGCCATCAGTCCACCCACACATCTGAGTTGCATTGTGTGTTTCAACACCAATATTCGTCCAAGCTCACCCTCAGTGCTGTGACTAAGCCTGCATGTGCAACTCGCCTGGTGCAAGCTTTGCTGTGTTGTGGCCCCCCTGTGCTGCTCACCTTGCCTGGAGTTCCTTGGAACACGTCAGCAGTTCTAGGATGTAGGTCTGCAATCCCTGTGCCTCTGCTTGTGCACACATGTGCATGTGGGCACCAACAAACGTGTCCAGAATTCCGACGTCCAATGGGCCATGTCTGCTGGCAAAGGTGCGCTGGAGGTTCATTCCCCTGCAGAAAGGGCATGAAACACATGATTAATGCTTTAAAGTCATCTGTGTGTGTCTCTTCAGGCATCTCATTACTTGACCATGTCAGAGAGTTACATCAGAAATCACACCATCAGTCCGTCTTTCACATCCAAAGTGTGGAACACCATCTACGGCATGAATTGCAACAAGCACATGTACAGGAAAGATAAGAAACATACTACACAATGCATAGCAATGAATGTACACATTAATCATGAAACACCCCATCTAGCAAAAGCTGAACAGTGGACAATAACTCCGAAATCATCCCCACTAGGGGTGTCAACACAAGTCACACAGCACCAGACATGCCACAGATATGACAGTCCAAAGCCCTTGTGTAATAGGTTGTGACACCGAACCATCCTTGCGAGCCCATGGATAAGGGAGGCAGGAGTGGCATATGTGAGTCAAGGACCCCAAGCAGCAAACACATACACAAGACAAGCCCGAAGGGCCCAGCTGGAACAGACAGTGGATGCCTTCAAAAGCCACAAAGCACTGCATCGTCACATGAAAGCACAATAGACAAGCAATTTTAAACTATATTAACTAATTACACTAACTATGGAAACCGTACATTACCTAATTAAACTAACTATCAAACAGAAACTTAACTAACTAAACTAAAAGAAAAATCAAAAATGGCCACATACGACCCGGTGGGGAGGGGAGGCACCCAGGAGGGGGGAGGTACAGGGTGCTGCTCAACATCCACATGCGATGATGCTGAGCCAAAACAAAAACCTCCATGGGCTCAACACCTGCACAGCCCAACCTATGTGGGAGATAGATGGTCGTCCGATTCTGGCTCATCCTGGAAAGGAGGACATGGCACAGTAGCCTGGCCACGCCTAGCCGCAGCTTGCCCCTCATCGGCAGCAAGTCTGCCGGACGGGTGAGCCTGGTTCTGTGTGGCGATGTGATGTAGGTCTGCATGCAGAACCTCACGTGATACACGTGCTTCCTCTTGCAAGGTAGCATGTGTAACACGGAGTTCCTCCTGAAAGGCCTGGCTGGACAACCGCTGCACCTCACGGCAAGCCTGTAGCTCAGCTGAGATGGTACGCTCAAGCTGTGCAAACCTCTCCTCTGCCCGCTGCCTCTGGGACATCATAAGGACACCCAGACTGGATTTGAGGGAAGCATACTCCTCCCTCAGGGCATCCCTGTGCACCTCTGTGTGAGCAGCAATTGCTTGACGCAGAGACGACATTTCACCCTGGCGTGCCCTGTCTGAGGCCGCCATGCCCAGCCTGAGCGAGCGGGCCATGGACCGTGCTGCCTGCTGCTGGAGAAGCACCTGCCTAGCAGGGGGGAGCACAGATCGGGCCACACGCTCCATGCTCTCAGCAATGTTCTCCATTGCTGCTCCCTGCCATTCGGAATTGGCAGTCATGTCTTGCTCCCACCCAGTATACTGTGGTTGCGCGCGGCGACAGCGTTGCCGGGCTTGACCCCTGCGGGACCCAAGGACCGGGGGTCCTTGCTGTATTGGCACCGCCCGCAGGTGCACGACTACATGCCCCCGTCGACGTGATGTCCCAGGCACATCAGTGACTGATGTGGAGGGTGACCCTGCGTCCCGATCCACCATGGGCGGAGGAACCAAGACTGTCTGATCCCTCAGTGCAGGTGTCGCAGACAGAGGAGTGTCCACATCAGAATCACTCACCCCTGACACATGGACTTGATGCTCATCCAACTCAACATGGACGTCAGAGTCGTCATCAAGGCTGGACTCATAGGCAGCCAGAGACAAGATGGACTGTAGCACTTGGGGGTTTTCGTGGCCTACCACCCCACGACCCCCACTAGTGCCGGGTTGATGTAGTGGTAACAACCCTGTGTCTGGCATGACAACACCATCCTCCGCCTCCATTGCATCATCACATGAAAAATAGAGAGAAAAAAGGTCACTACACATGTCAGAAGCACACAACACACACACACACCGACAGCAAACGCATCAGGCAGACATGTGACACACAACATATAACCTGGCATGCATGCTGGGTCAACTTTGAATTGCTTCTGTGATCAGACCTGTTGAAAGGTGGCAGTTTCCATGGAAGTGGGTCTATGCAGTGCAGAAAATGTGTATGCCACTCACTACCTACATGTACAAGGACTCCATGGTGTGTGCCAGGAAATGTGAAGGCAGTGCAAGGTCAAATTCAGGCATCATGTGCATTGTGCATTCAATGTGTACCATATCTAGAAGCCAAGCACCCCTCCACCCCAGTACCAAAGCAGGGATGCCTAGCATGGTTTCAAAAGGCTGACCATACACCTGTGTATTGACAGGCAGTGTTGACTGGCATCAACAGCTTAATGTGATTCAAGTGACAACACTGCAAATGATGATGGGACAGGAAGCAGGACACATGATGAAAACTCTGGAGGCTGCCCATGAGTGAAGAAGACACAACAACACGTGGACAGAGTCATTGGCCATTGAACAGGCTGAGGCCTGTGAGCCACACAGATTGTCAGACCCTAAACATGTGTGCAACGCAGTACTGAGCCACAGTTGACATGGGAAGGCTGATGAGATACCATGCAATGTATGTAACCAAGGTCTTGTATTACAGTGATCATCCAGTCAAGGACACATAGGGGCATGCGTGCAATGCACATGGAGCATGAATGGGCACTCATGTCCCTGTGGGACATCTGACCTATGCACAGTACAAGTGAGATACCCTGCATCAAGTACTAAGGCTGTACCACACGGCATATTTCTGGCAGATTCTGCGCTGGAAGTTAGCATCTACACAGGACGCATGAACAAGAAAGTACACATTGGCAAGATTGAAGCAGACCAGTGCAAAGGTGGAACTGGGGTGCAGAGTGGCGGAGGAGGGGCAAGGGAGAATACCTACATGGAGTCCCTGCATGCAGGCAGAGGAGACATGCATCACGGAAGCATTGCATTACTTACACATCAGAACCATGTACACGTCACATGTAGTGGCAAACACATCCCACAAGTGAAACACACACGTCCTCAACAAACACGCATCAACACTCACTGGACTGGGCATCAAAGTCCAGCATCTCTCCCACTCCTTGGACCAATTCAGGTGGTATGAACTCCACAAAGAGTGCCTCATGCGGAGTGAGCTCTTCCTCCTTTGGTGCAGGCCCACCGCCAGTCACCAGAGTCAAGTTGTAATTAGAGGCATGCTTAGCCTAAGTGTTGCGTTTGATGTCATTCCAACGCTTTTTGCACTCTTGCGCCGTGCGCACCTCATGGCCGAATGAACTGACATATTCCGCAACATGCTTCCAGTGGGTGTCACGTTGGGCAGCCGTAGTCTGACTGTTGGCACCCACTAGCATGTCACGGCTTTGGCCCCACACGTAGTCCACGAGGAAGTCCAGTTCCTGCTTGCAGAAAGGCTTCTTCCTCGACGTGCAGGAGGTTGTGGCTGTGTGTGGGGTCCCAGCCTGTTCTGCAGGTGCAACCTTCCTCCTCTTGGACTGTGGCGCAGACCCTGGCTCGCTAATGTCGCCCTGACCAGTATGGCTAGTGGGTTTGTTGGATTGAGCCGATGGAGTGGCAGGTGGAGGGACGACCAAAGGCCTGACTTGTGTCAATGGCAGCTGGGTGCCCTCTAATGGACCCTGCGCAGCAACATCAGCTGTGGCAGGGTCATTGACCGCAACGGTCCTGGTTGGCAGACTCACAGCCGGGGTGTTGTTGGGTGCATCTGCCCCAGCACTTGCCAACACCCAGCTGTTCGGGGCAGCAGATGACATGACTGCCCCAGGGACACATGTCTTGGTCTGAGCAGCCCGGCCTGCCCCTATGGTTTCCCTCCTGGCCTGTTGGAGATCTACCAAGGGCTCCTCAAGTGCCAACGCAGCCTGCGCTGGCAAACCCTGAGCCTGAGTGGCGGTGTCCACAGCTGCACCTGCAGCTACCACTACCCTTGGGCCCGTGGCAGTCGATGGAACGGACTGCTGGGTCACACAGGCGCCAGTGCCAGATGCAGAAGCTGCATCCCCGGAACCACAGGGGGTGGTGGTATGACTGCACCGACACATGACACAACATTGTGCTCAAGTGGTGCACCCCTGCCTCTTCCCCCTCTGTGGCCGCCCTGGACACCCTGGAGTCCCCCTGCTCCCTGGTCACCACAGCCACGTCCCCGACCACGCCCGCCACGAGGAGTAAGCCCAGCTAAGGCGCCCCTCACCTTTGGTGGCCTCCCGACCATGGCATAGATGTAGTAGTGCCGGCACAGATGGAGTGGTGCCAATGGGAGGTGTACACCACAATTGACCTGGGCAATTGGGGTGAAGGGGGTGGGAAGCAAGATGTTAACAGCCCCCCTGCACCTGCAAGGCTGTATGTGACCCCGGTGATGTAGTGACGGGTCACGCAATGCTCAGGCACCCCAAAACTGCAGTAAAACGCACTAAGGGCCTTTCCTCTAATTACACGCTGACGTGCAGATTTTTCACGTGCCAAATCACTCCGTATCAAGCTGGCCACGCGTAAGCACACGGAAGACCACGCTCCTGCCCAGAAGGCCGAATTACTGCCCCCCAGAGCCCCAAGCACGCTCCCACCTTCCATCTGCTGCTGCCTGACTGCCTGCTGCCCACGTGCCCTGCCATTTGCTGCCTGCACATCAGCCAGGGGTGCTGTTGCTGTGACCACCCCTGCTGGAACCGAAGACTCCCGACTGGGATTCCATCGCTCCACAGCCCAGCCCCAGGACCCAGTTGCCCACCCACTCCTGCCTCTGGGGTTGTCATGTCGGGCACTGCAACATCTGGCACCACTGACAACCCCCGACCAGAGAGGCAGAGGGGCACCAGCTTCACTGCCACCGAAGTTGGTGTCCTGGTGGAGCAAGTCCTGGGGCAGTATGATGCCCTCTTCGGAAGTTCCCGCGCTGACAAGGAAGGACGGACTCGGATCTGGACGGACATCATGACTGCCATCAACGCGGAGGGGGTGGCAGTCCGCGACTTCCAACATGTCAAGAAGCGCTGGGAGGACTTCAGGTCCAGGACCCTGAACAAGGCCCGGCGCCTCTTGAAGGCAGCAGATGCTAAGGGGCGCCGGGGCCACTTGTCGGAAGATCAGATGAGGGTCCTGGAACGCATATCCCCAGCGCTCCACGTCCAGGTCCTTGAGAGGCAGACCCGTCTGGTGTCGAGCGGTAAGTGTACATGCATCCTGATTGTGAGCTGTGCGTGTGGTGCAGGTTGCACATCTGTTTGTATGGGGTTGAGTATGGGTGGGGGTGTAGAGGGCCGTGAGGCTAACACATGCGAGGGCTGTAATGTGTGAGACATGGATGGTGCTTGTGTGTGTAGGCTTGCATGCCAAATGCAGTTGTGTGGGCACACATGTTTGCATGAATGTGTATGTAAGTAGACATGTCCGTGATGTCACGCATGTATGTTGTTTTCAGATGCATGTATCCGCACTGTGTACATGTGCATGTGTGTGTATTTGACAAGGGTGCAACAGTGATGCAACATGGATGCATGTGACAGCGGGATGTGGAAGCCTGATTGGCAGATGTGACATGGATGCCCATCTGAACACTGCGACACTTGGCAGAGATGTACACATGCATGCAAGTGTGGTGGTGTGTGTACATGTGTAGTGCACTCCCTGTGTTGCATGTGATGTCTGGCTCACCATTGCCTGCTCTTGCTGTTGTATGTGTATGGATGGTGCTGGCAGTTGCGATATGGCTGTGGAATGGCTCATGTGTGCAAGTTGAAATGACATGTACAACTGTCATGTGTGTATGTGTCCATTGTACAGTGCCCTGATGCCTGTGTTTTATTTCTCCCTGTCTGAAGCGTCAACTGATGAAGAGGGCGGAGATGGTGTTGTGGAGCACAGCGGCGGGGATCCCACCGCCAGCCGGAGTCGCAAGGCCCGGCTCTCCTTCCAGGTTGTGATCTCGTCAGGGAGTGAGGAGTCCGTTGCCGCGTCCCAGGCCGCAGCTGCCGGGGGGAGGTCCAAGAGGCGGAGGTTGGAGTTGGACTCCTCGGCAGCAGAAGGGGCAGCTGGGACCCCACAGGGCCCAACGGGGGAAGATGGCACGGAGTCATCCAGGTTGGTGGAGGGTTTGGTGGAGGAGGAGGCCGTGCAAGCAACAGAGACAGGGTCTGGAGGTGGGGATTCCACTGGTGCTAGTGGTGCAGTGCAGGACCAGGGACAGGAGGCAGCACAGGCTGCCGCGGAGGTGCCTGTGTGCAATCCTGTCCCTGATCCTGTCCCTGCATCATCTTGCACCAGCAGGGATGCCTACGTCCAGACCCGTTTTCAGGCAGGGGATGAGCTCATGACAACTGGCCTTCCTCTGCCTGTGGACGTGGCTATCCGGGTCCGGGTTGAGCCTGTCCTGACTGGTGTGGCGTTGCGTCAACGGGCCATGCGAGGTGACCTGCAGTCTTTTCATGAGGAGACTGCACGTCATCTCGAATGGCTCGTTGACCACGTCGGCCTACTGTGACAGGTCACCCATGCCGGATTCCTCTGTTTGATGGGGCTTGCTGCGACCCCCTCCTCAACTGAACCCCCTATGCGCCAGTCGTCCTCCGTGCCATCTTCCCACCCATCAGTCACCTGGGTGCCCTGTGGATCTGCCTCTGACGGTGTGGCCAGGCTGGTGGAGGAGGCATCCCTGCCACAGTCGGGAGTCGGACGTCCAGCAGGGGTGGCCACATCAACGACTGCACCCCAGCCAGCGGAGGATGTGCAGGCAGCAGGAGGCAGTGCACGGGCAGAGGCACAGCAGCAGCAGCAATGTGGTGGGAGCCATGATGGCTCGGGGCCTTCGACATCGGAGGGGCAGGCATCGGCCGGAAGGCAGGAGGACCCCGGACAGAAAGTGTCTTCCGTGTGGCAGCGATTGGGCCACGCCATAGATGCGGAGCGGAAGAGGCACGGCTCACGATGGTCAGGGCGGAGAACTCCATGCGGAGGGCCCTGAGGCGGGCCGAGTGCCTCGAGGCAATCCGCAGGGGGTTGGAGGTGGACACGTCGACGGCCCTGCAGACCCTAGGGGCCATGGAGGAGGACCGCCTCCGGGACATTGAGCAGGAGTTCGATGATGCCCTGGCCCGGGACATCCAAAAGTGAGCCGTCGGACTAGCCCGCTGCCCTTGTAAATAGTTCTGTAGTTAGTGTTAGGTTTCCTTTGGTTTTGCAATTTCTTTGGACCTTTTAGACAATGGGCCACATTTTTGTATATAGTTTTTTTTTATTAGGTAGTGTTATTAGATAGGTTTCATTTCTTCTGTTGGGATCATGGACCCTGGCTTGTTCATCTGTATATAGTTGACTGTTGGATTTTCTTTTTTTTTTACAATTTACCCATGGAGCAATGGCTTTCAATTATAATTTTCCATTGGATTTTCTTTTGTGGACTGTGACTTTGGACACCATTCTTTTGGATTATGATTTTTGGTTTTGCATTATTTCACGGACATGCTGCTTTTTATTTTTTTGAATTCCCATTTCTGTTAGTTTATTTTTGATTCAATTTATGTTTCCTTTAATACATATTTTTTGTTCAAACTTCAATGTGTAGTATCATCTCATTGGTTTCATGCATATCATGATATGGGTTTTGAGATTCACTGACACCCATTGGGTGTATGTGAGGGACATGTGTTCATTTCCAAACTTGCAATTGGGGTTCTATCATGTAATTGGCATTTCTAAGTGGGTGGATGCAATACTCGGGTGGGTGTTTGGCATTTGGAGGCTGACCATAGGGACCAGGGATCTAGATTGTGATGACATGTTGGCTGGGGAACATGAGTTGGGGCCTGGTGGAGGGTGCCCCACAGTGCTGGGGGGTGGGGGTGCAGGGGAACATGAGTTGGACATGAGTGGGGGCCTGCTGGCAGGTGCCCCACAGTTCTGGGGGGTGGGGGTGCAGGGGAACATAAGTTGGGGCATGTTGGAGGGTGCCCCACAGTGCTGGGGGGGTGGGGGTGCAGGGGGACATGAGTTGGACATGAGTGGGGGCCTGCTGGCAGGTGCCCCACAGTGCTGGGGTGTGGGGGTGCAGGGGGACATGAGTTGGGGGCCTGCTGGCAGGTGGCCCACAGTGCTGGGGGGTGGGGGTGCAGGGGGACATGAGTTGGACATGAGTGGGGGCCTGCTGGCAGGTGCCCCACAGTGTTGGGGGTGGGGGTGCAGGGGAACATGAGTTGGGGCCTGGTGGAGGGTGCCCCACAGTGCTGGGGGTTGGGGGTGCAGGGGGACATAAGTTGGGGGCCTGCTGGCAGGTGCCCCACTGTGCTGGGGGGTGGGGGTGCAGGGGAACATGAGTTGGGGCCTGGTGGAGGGTGCCCCACAGTGCTGGGGGGTGGGGGTGCAGGGGAACATGAGTTGGACATGAGTGGGGGCCTGCTGGCAGGTGCCCCACAGTGCTGGGGGGTGGGGGTGCAGGGGAACATGAGTTGGGGCCTGGTGGAGGGTGCCCCACAGTGCTGGTGGGTGGGGGTGCAGTGGAACATGAGTTGGGGCCTGGTGGAGGGTGCCCAACAGTGCTGGGGGTTCGGGGTGCAGGGGGACATGAGTTGGGGGCCTGGTGGAAGGTGCCCCACAGTGCTGGGGGGTGGGGGTGCAGGGGGACATGAGTTGGGGGCCTGCTTGCAGGTGCCCCACAGTGCTGGGGGGTGGGGGTGCAGGGGAACATGAGTTGGACATGAGTGGGGGCCTGCTGGCAGGTGCCCCACAGTGCTGGGGTGTGGGGGTGCAGGGGGACATGAGTTGGGGGCCTGCTGGCAGGTGGCCCACAGTGCTGGGGGGTGGGGGTGCAGGGGGACATGAGTTGGACATGAGTGGGGGCCTGCTGGCAGGTGCCCCACAGTGTTGGGGGTGGGGGTGCAGGGGAACATGAGTTGGGGCCTGGTGGAGGGTGCCCCACAGTGCTGGGGGTTGGGGGTGCAGGGGGACATAAGTTGGGGGCCTGCTGGCAGGTGCCCCACTGTGCTGGGGGGTGGGGGTGCAGGGGAACATGAGTTGGGGCCTGGTGGAGGGTGCCCCACAGTGCTGGGGGGTGGGGGTGCAGGGGAACATGAGTTGGACATGAGTGGGGGCCTGCTGGCAGGTGCCCCACAGTGCTGGGGGGTGGGGGTGCAGGGGAACATGAGTTGGGGCCTGGTGGAGGGTGCCCCACAGTGCTGGTGGGTGGGGGTGCAGTGGAACATGAGTTGGGGCCTGGTGGAGGGTGCCCAACAGTGCTGGGGGTTCGGGGTGCAGGGGGACATGAGTTGGGGGCCTGGTGGAGGGTGCCCCACAGTGCTGGGGGGTGGGGGTGCAGGGGGACATGAGTTGGGGGCCTGCTTGCAGGTGCCCCACAGTGCTGGGGGGTGGGGGTGCAGGGGAACATGAGTTGGGGCCTGGTGGAGGGTGCCCCACAGTGCTGGGGGGTGGGGGTACAGGGGAACATGAGTTGGACATGAGTGGGGGCCTGCTGGCAGGTGCCCCACAGTGCTGGGGGGTGGGGGTGCAGGGGAACATGAGTTGGGGCCTGGTGGAGGGTGCCCCATAGTGCTGGGGGGTGGGGGTGCAGGGGGACATGAGTTGGGGGCCTGCTGGCAGGTGCCCCACAGTGCTGGGGGGTGGGGGTGCAGGGGAACATGAGTTGGACATGAGTGGGGGCCTGCTGGCAGGTGCCCCACAGTGCTGGGGGGTGGGGGTGCAGGGGAACATGAGTTGGGGCCTGGTGGAGGGTGCCCCACAGTGCTGGGGGGTGGGGGTGCAGGGGGACATGAGTTGGGGGCCTGCTGGCAGGTGCCCCACAGTGCTGGGACGTGGGGGTGCCGGGGGACATGAGTTGGACATGAGTGGGGGCCTGCTGGCAGGTGCCCCACAGTGCTGGGGGGTGGGGGTGCAGGGGAACATGAGTTGGGGCCTGGTGGAGGGAGCCCCACAGTGCTGGGGGGTGGGGGTGCAGGGGAACATGAGTTAGGGGCCTGCTGGCAGGTGCCCCACAGTGCTGGGGGGTGGGGGTGCAGGGGGACATGAGTTGGACATGAGTGGGGGCCTGCTGGCAGGTGCCCCACAGTGCTGGGGGGTGGGGGTGCAGGGGAACATGAGATGGGGCCTGGTGGAGGGTGCCCCACAGTGCTGGGGGGTGGGGGTGCAGGGGGACATGAGTTGGGGGCCTGCTGGCAGGTGCCCCACAGTGCTGAGGGGTGGGGGTGCAGGGGGACATGAGTTGGGGGCCTGCTGGCAGGTGCCCCACAGTGCTGGGGGGTGGGGGTGCAGGGGGACATGAGTTGGACATGAGTGGGGGCCTGCTGGCAGGTGCCCCACAGTGTTGGGGGGTGGGGGTGCAGGGGAACATGAGTTGGGGCCTGGTGGAGGGTGCCCCACAGTGCTGGGGGGGTGGGGGTGCAGGGGGACATAAGTTGGGGGCCTGCTGGCAGGTGCCCCACTGTGCTGGGGGGTGGGGGTGCAGGGGAACATGAGTTGGGGCCTGGTGGAGGGTGCCCCACAGTGCTGGGGGGTGGGGGTGCAGGGGAACATGAGTTGGAAATGAGTGGGGGCCTGCTGGCAGGTGCCCCACAGTGCTGGGGGGTGGGGGTGCAGGGGAACATGAGTTGGGGCCTGGTGGAGGGTGCCCCACAGTGCTGGTGGGTGGGGGTGCAGTGGAACATGAGTTGGGGCCTGGTGGAGGGTGCCCCACAGTGCTGGGGGTTCGGGGTGCAGGGGGACATGAGTTGGGGGCCTGGTGGAGGGTGCCCCACAGTGCTGGGGGGTGGGGGTGCAGGGGGACATGAGTTGGGGGCCTGCTTGCAGGTGCCCCACAGTGCTGGGGGATGGTGGTGCAGGGTAACATGAGTTGGGGCATGGTGGAGGGTGCCCCACAGAGCTGGGGTTTGGGGGTACAGGGGAACATGAGTTGGACATGAGTGGGGGCCTGCTGGCAGGTGCCTCACAGTGCTGGGGTGTGGGGGTGCAGGGGAACATGAGTTGGGGCCTGGTGGAGGGTGCCCCATAGTGCTGGGGGGTGGGGGTGCAGGGGGACATGAGTTGGGGGCCTGCTGGCAGGTGCCCCACAGTGCTGGGGGGTGGGGGTGCAGGGGAACATGAGTTGGACATGAGTGGGGGCCTGCTGGCAGGTGCCCCACAGTGCTGGGGGATGGGGGTGCAGGGGAACATGAGTTGGGGCCTGGTGGAGGGTGCCCCACAGTGCTGGGGGGTGGGGGTGCAGGGGGACATGAGTTGGGGGCCTGCTGGCAGGTGCCCCACAGTGCTGGGACGTGGGGGTGCAGGGGGACATGAGTTGGACATGAGTGGGGGCCTGCTGGCAGGTGCCCCACAGTGCTGGGGGGTGGGGGTGCAGGGGAACATGAGTTGGGGCCTGGTGGAGGGTACCCCACAGTGCTGGGGGGTGGGGGTGCAGGGGGACATGAGTTGGGGGCCTGCTGGCAGGTGCCCCACAGTGCTGGGGGTGGGGGTGCAGGGGGACATGAGTTGGACATGAGTGGGGGCCTGCTGGCAGGTGCCCCACAGTGCTGGGGAATGGGGGTGCAGGGGAACATGAGTTGGGGCCTCGTGGAGGGTGCCCCACAGTGCTGGGGGGTGGGGGTGCAGGGGGACATGAGTTGGGAGCCTGCTGGCAGGTGCCCCACAGTGCTGGGGGGTGGGGGTGCAGGGGAATATGAATTGGGGCCTGGTGGAGGGTGCCCCACAGTGGTGGGGCATGGGGGTGCAGGGGAACATGAGTTGGACATGAGTGGGGGCCTGCTGGCAGGTGCCCCACAGTGCTGGGGGGTGGGGGTGCAGGGGAAAATGAGTTGGGGCCTGGTGGAGGGTGCCCCACAGTGCTGGGGGGTGGGGGTGCAGGGGAACTTGAGTTGGGGCCTGGTGGAGGGTGCCCCACAGTGCTGGGTGGTGGGGTTGCGGGGGGACATGAGTTGGGGGCCTGCTGGCAGGTGCCCCACAGTGCTGGGGGGTGGGGGTGCAGGGGGACATGAGCTGGGGGCCTGCTGGCAGGTGCCCCACAGTGCTGGGGGGTGGGGGTGCAGGGGAACATGGGTTGGGGCCTGGTGTAGGGTGCCCCACAGTGCAGGGGGGTGGGGGTGCAGGGGGACATGAGTTGGGGGCCTGCTGGCAGGTGCCCCACAGTGCTGGAGGGTGGGGGTGCAGGGGAACATGAGTTGGGGCCTGGTGGAGGGTGCCCCACAGTGCTGGGGGGTGGGGGTGCAGGGGGACATGAGTTGGGGGCCTGGTGGAGGGTGCCCCACAGTGCTGGGGGGTGGGGGTGCAGGGGAACATGAGTTGGGGGCCTGGTGGAGGATGCCCCACAGTGTTGGGGGTGGGGTTGCTGGGGGACATGAGTGGGGGTGCAGGCTAGTCCCCCGTGGTGTGGGCTGCCTGCAGGGGCCATGGAGGTTGTGGAGCGAACACCTGGGAGGACCCACACAGCCAATTCACGTGTAGTACTCCACAGAACCCCTGAAATACACGTACCCTGCTGATATCGCGTGTGAAACATCCCGCGCACCCCAAGATACACGTACCCAGGACATTTGCGTGTGGAACTTCCAGCGCACCCGAGTAATACACGTACCCTGCTGATATCGCGTGTGAAACTTCCCGCGCACCACAAGATACACGTACCCAGGACATTCGCGTGTGGAACTTCCAGCGCACCCCTGAAATACACGTACCCTGCTGATATCGCGTGTGAAACTTCCAGCGCACCCCAAGATACATGTACCCAGGACATTTGCGTGTGAAACTTCCATCGCACCCCAAGATACACGTACCCAGGACATTCACGTGTGGAACTTCCAGCGCACCCCTGAAATACACGTACCCTGCTGATATCGCGTGTGAAACTTCCCGCGCACCACAAGATACACGTACCCAGGACATTCGCCTGTGAAACTTCCAGGGCACCCCAGTAATACAGGTACCCTGCTGAATTCACGTGTGTAAGTTTCCGCGCACCCCGAAATACACGTACCCAGGACATTTGCATGTGGAACTTCCAGCGCACCCCTGATATACACGTACCCTGATGGAATCGCGTGTGAAACTTCCCTCGCACCCCTGAAATACACGTACCACGCTCGCACAGGGCCAATCGCGTGTGAAACTTCCTGCGCACCCCAGTAATTCAGGTACCCTGCTGAATTCACGTGTGTAAGTTTCCGCGCACCCCGAAATACATGTACCCAGGACATTCGCATGTGGAACTTCCAGCACACCCCTGATATACACGTACCCTGCTGAATTCACATGTGAAACTTCCCACGCACCCCTGATGTACATGTACCCTGATGGAATCGCGTGGGGAACTTCCCGCGCACTCCTGAAATACACGTACCCAGCTGAAATAACGTGAGGAACTTCCCACGCACCCCAGTGATACACGTACCCCGCTTGCCGTGCTGGTACAGGGTTAGCGCAGCCCTTTGCGCTGGATTGGGGATTTTGATGGCTTTTCCCCGCGCAACGGGGCGTTCTTGGGGGCGTAACTGGCGCTGCTGCAGGGTCGCTGCGCCACTGTGCGCCACGGCTGATTTTGGTGGCTGGAATCCATGAATACGCTGTGCGCGGAAATGTATTTTGGCGCACGCGGCTGGTGCAGGGATTCGCACATGCACACTGTGCGCCAGCCGCGTGCGCCACTTGTGCTCTGAATTCTATGAATTACCCCCATGGGAAATAAGCAATCCTCAAACACACAAATCATTTGTATACTTCATGATGAAGTCTAATGGTAGTGTAATTTTCAGGTTGTGGTCTTTCTTTCCTCCTTACATAAGTTTCCTTGTGTGTGCCTCAGATGTTGGCATGATAATCACTGTCAACAGCTTCAGAGCCTAACAAAGGAGCAGGGTGGATCCATCAAGCCATTATCAGTTAATCTGGATGATCAGGGCAGGGGAAGGTTTGTCCTCCCTCTTCCTGGAGATGTCATTGTACACTCCGTTGCTTTCACATTTTAAGTAAATATGACAGGGGCGGACCCTGCCGATGGTTGAATTTCTTGCACTTGGTGAATGCAAAACATTCACAATTACATACGAGCAGCCACCACTGTATGAAGAGTATTGAAGTGGGTGCAGTGTTCAATGCACTGGGAATTTCGGGATGGCAGTTATTATACTTAAAACATCTGTTAGTGCGGATGTGTGCATGTGTGTGAATGTGAATCACTCTGGGTGTACATGATGGTGGGCAATCTAAATTCCACAAATATTTAACAGAAAGGCGAGACGGGTTGATGGCATTTTTTTTTCTAAAGGTGTTTACTTAAGGTACTGAAATCCAGACAGGCCTTTTAAAACCACTTTGTAAAGGGGCACCCTCTGCCCTTCATCAGCTTTGACATCTGTAGACTCTGGCACTGGAGACTGGACAAAATAGGAAGACGGACGCCCGGATGCAATTTCACAGCCATATTTTAATACATGTTTAAAGTGCTGCGGACTGGTGGCAGATCATGTTTGATGGACTAAATCGAAAATTAATGTTTGCTCTGATGACATTCCTTGAAGAACTAAAAAAACATCTGGACAACACAGAACTGACATCAAAAGTGTTGTAGCCTAAGAACTGCTCCAACGAAACTGTCTTGGATCTTTACTCGAAAGAACTCGCTGATGAGAACTGAGAGGGAAGGCTTCTTTGGGGAATAATGGTTGGATGGGACACATGAAGTTACAAGATGTGGAGGGCGTCACCATGTGTTCCTTCTTTATGTGCTTTTTGTTTTTTAATCCTCTTTTTTAAGGTTTAAATAAACCATATAATTAAAATTTTAAAAAAATACATTCTGGAAAGCACACTGAGCTGCTACAATCAGCTTGATTTTATTTGTTTTTTTCCAATTACATAATGCTTTAATATAAGCCCTCCTTGTTTTAGATAGGTTGGCTTATTTGTCACTCACAAAGTCTACATTAGCTCATGTTGGCAAGCACGGGTTGATTAACACATAGGGCCTCATTATGAGGTATGCCGGTAAGGCAAAAACGATGCCGGTGTGGTAATACCGGCATCGTTTACCGTCCCGTTGCATTCCGACCCGCAAACCCGGTATTAGCGGCACACTAAACAATGGTGCCGCTAATAGCGGCATAGGCGCGTACACGCGCACCTTCAGGGAGCAAATACCGGCATGCCGGTAATAGGGGGTAATTCCAACCCACGCATACATGCAAATATCGACATTGCGAAGCCGGTAATCACGGCCTGCACGATGCCGGCCATGCAGGCATCTCAGACCACCCGCAAAAAGCAAGCAAGATACAAGGCAGCTGCCACAGGTGCACACAATCCCCACAGGTGGAGTCAATGGAGGCTGTGACAGTATAAATTGAGCACACCCACACACCACAACCCCCCCCACAGGTGTAGGCAATGTAGAATGGCCCAGTACAAAAGGAGCACACCTACACACCACACCTCTTCCTACACCAAAATGCTAACACTAGCAGTTGCAATCATGGCACTGGAGGACATGCCTATACTGCTACAACTACAGCAACAAAAGCAACAACAACAACTACAGCAGCAACAACAACAACTACAGAAACAACAGGCAGCACAGAGGAGACGCAGGAGGAGAAGGAGGGTGAGACAGGGCCAGAAATTACCACCAGCGCAGCCACCAGTGCCTCGTAGGCAGCCACCAATCCTTCGCACCTGACCCAGCCCATTCAACCTAACCCCTGAGCAGATCCACACCCTGTACCGGTTGGACCTTGACACCATCACCACCATAGTGGACATGATACAGAACGACATTGCCAGCCACATAGGAATACGCACTGCCATCCCCCACTACTAAAGGTGGTGTCTGTGCTACACTTCCTGGCCACATGCACCTACCAACACACAGTGGGCCAGTTGCATGGCATTTCACAACCACTATTTTCATGCATACTGAACCAAGTGCTGGATGCCCTCATGAAGCACGCAAGCACCCGCATATCCCTACCACGGACTGCCCAGGAGATAGCCGAAACCAAAGTAGGCTTCCATGCACTGGCAGGCATACCCAATTGTGTCAGTGCCATCGACTGCACCCATGTGGAATTGGTAGTCCCCCATGCCGTAGAGGCGGTGTACCGCAATCGCAAGCAATACCACTCCATCAATGTGCAAATGGTATGTGACTCCAGGAAGATCATCACCCATTGCTGCGCCCGATTTCCTGGATCAACACATGATGCCATGTTACTGGGTAATTCCATGCTACCCCATCACATGGAGCAACATGCCGGACCACGTGCCTGGCTGCTTGGTGAGTTGCACAACCGTCCCATGGCAGTGATTTGGGGTACTGATGTGTGAGGATGCATAAGGGGGGGGAATACTGCACCTGGGTGGGAATAGCCGGTGATTGGAGAATGCATGCAGAGCCAAAGACTCCTGACCTGAACCAGTCAAACGGTACATGACACTTCACTGGGCCACATATCACAAATAATGCATATCGATGAGAACAAGTAAGAGGCACAACCAGGCCACCATGGTGATGGCAAGCAATGCATGAATGAACAGGATGGCAAGTGTGGCAATGTGGGCAGTGTGACCATGCATAGTAAATAATGAACAGCATGAATTGGAGTCAAAACATTGTTGCACTACCACAGCATATCTGCCTCAGCATGCATGATTACACCCTGCATCATCTATTGAACGCCATCCAGACTACCACACCTCATGACAGTATAGATTGCACCTAGATAACATTTCTTTCATGCTTACAGGGACATGTGCATGCCCACACCAAATAGCTGCCTCCATGACTGTGCTCCCTGAATGTGGCAGTTCAGAGTGACACACACCTATTTGAAACTGCTTGCAGGTGATGGAGGATATCCCACCAGGCCGTGGCTACTCACCCCTGTGCGTAACCCGCAGAACAGCCATGAGGAGGAGTACAATCGTGTGGACACCCGTACCCGTGTTGTGATTGAGCAGACCTTTGGCCTGTTGAAGGGGCGGTTCCGCTGCCTCAGCAGGTCTGGTTGGGCACTCCTATATAGGCCTGATAATGTGGCAAAGATCACCATGACCTGTGTCATGCTGCACAACATGTGCGTCCGTAGAAATGTACCACTGCCACCTGACATTGACATGCATGGGCCGGGTGAGGATGATGAGGATGGAGACGGAGGTGAAGTAGCCACCCTGCCAGTACGTGATGCACGGGATGGCCATGCTGTACGCCAAGCACTGATTCACGAATACTTCTGAAACACAGGGACTATGAAAGACTTGTGTCAGTCAGACACTGGGCCAATGTGGACATGCACACAGGGAATGTTGGGAGTTGGGCACTGAACACCGTACCACATTAAATGGATGCAAACAAAAATAACAATGTCCAGCCATAGATTTTTCTTATCACAACATGTGTATTATTTACAACAGCAGAAATGTGCCCACTCCCCCTCCCAGACTCCCCCAACAAACTCCCTGACCCCTCCAACAAACTCCCTGACCCCCCAACAAACACCAACACCCCCAATAGACTCCACAAGATGCACCCCTTCACCCCCAACCTTGTGTCCCACTACAATTTTACCCCCACACTACTTCCGGGACTTCTTCCTGTCCAGAGGCGGCATTTCAGTGTGCCTTGCACTCCTATGTGTGTGGCACACTGGGCTGGTGGGGACAGATGAAGCTGGTGTGGAGGTAGTAGGTGATTCGCTGGCAGGTTCCACACCTCCTGCAAGCCGTGGCCGCTGCATATGAAGCAGCATTGAGGTCAGCACCTGTGTCACCGCCCCCAGGCAGTCCCTCATTAGCCGAGCCGATGCATTGACAGTGGCTCTGTTTGCTTCGATGGCCGCTGTGGTCCCTGCAATTGCTGTGGCAATACCCTGCCTGGTTTCCTCCCCGTCCGCTATGTACTGGCGGAGTAGGTCTAACATGGCCTTCTGTTGGGCCTCCACCATCGACAATCGTGTCTCCAGGGTTCTGGAGGGGGCTGGAGTGGTGGGTTGTGCAGTCACGTGGATGGCATTTTCAGGACTGGACTCCTCAGAGGTGGGTAGGTCACAGTCACGGAGGCAGGGATCAACTTCACTGCAGGTGGGTGACTGCAGGTGTTGGGGCGAGGGGTTGGGCACGTGGCTCGGGGTGGCCGGGCATGTCACCTCGGTGTCTCCCTCAGGCTCCACACTGGCATCATGTTCTTCCCCAGTGGAGGCGGGTGCTTCCAGGGACTCCCCTTGGACAGGTGTGGCCTGCTTGTCTCCAGCGGAGGTGGTGGTTGCCCTCTTCTTACGGTGTGAGGTGGATGCCCTCGCAGTTGTCTCCTGCGTTGCTTCTTCCTCATCAGTGCCTGGGGGGGTAGAGGAGATGCAGGGCATCAGTAATGGTGTGACATGGCAGTGGCGGTGCTGTTCATTATTCATTTGATCTTGCTTTCATGTCTTACAGGTGTGTCACGCAGGGTATTCAGAGAGAGCATGTAAGCATTCACTGCATGGCCGGTGGCATGCCTTTGATTTTGGGTTTGTGTGAAGTATCACATGGGGAAGCACCAGGTGTGTTGGCTGTGTGTTGGTTAAGGGATGGGCACTCAGCATGCATTTCAGTGTGGCAGCGTTTGGCCCGCCATCTGTATTTGGGTATGGTCATGTGGGTGTTGGGACATGCATTGCCTTGCCTAGACTCTCTACCACTTCACTTGTGCTACTTCATGGTACCCCTACAGGGATCTGCAGGGTCACTCACCTCCTTCCGCGGTTGATGCCGCACCCGTCTACATCTCGCATAATCCCTCGATGGACTCAGGACTGATGAATCTGCTGGCCGTCTCCTCCCAGGGCATCAATTTGGCAGGGGGGTGGGCATCCCCGCCTGTGGCCATGGCCTCCCTCCGATTGGTGGCCATGATATTGCGTGCCCTCAACCGGAGGTCATCCCACCGCTTCCTGCAGTCCCTCACACTGCGTGGGGTGGGACCTACGGCTGATATCCTGCGGGCTATCTCCTGCCAGATTTGCCGCTTTTGTTGCTGCACCTCCCGCTTCTTGTCGTGGGATTGTATTGTGTCTGCATGTGCAGCTAGAGTGTCCGCTAATATGGTGAGCTCTGCGTCTGAGTAACACTGTTTATGCAGCCGGGGGGTGGTCTTCCTGGTAGCCTTTGACATCCTCTATGGATTTCCACTGTGCTCTCCGAGTATCGGCTGGTGGTTATGGAGGATGGCAATGGATTGTGTTTTTACAGATGGCCCATTTCCCGTTCCTGCGCGATGACGTAATTTCCGGGTCCGTTTTTTGACGAACACGGTATTACCATGCCGGTATTTAGGGGTTGGTATGAGGCGGTACCACTATGGGCGGGGCCCGCAATGCCGGTATAGGGGGGTTGGAGGCCCTCTAGCGGCATGGCGGTATTGCCACTACCGGCATGGGGGGAGGCGCGTGCTCGTGCACTCGTAATCACCCACTATTAGCGGGTTCATTCGAGCACGGACCCGCTCATTCCCGGCATGCCGGTAATGAACCCGGTTTTACCGGGCAACTCGTAATGAGGCCCATAGACTGATAAGCTTACTTGAGATCCAGCTGGACCTCATTACTTATCCTTTAATGCCTGCCAAGAAACAGCCCTAATCTTCTTCTCGAGGTCCTGCCAATTTTACTTGGCAGCTCATACAGTGAAAACTCCATGAGCTCATCTTATTTGTTGCCAAGTAAGCAGCTGTTATGTCTAATTGGTAGCCGTCCCATGCCTTTATCTGATTTACCATCAATCATTGTCTTCTTTCCCGGCCAACAAGTCTAAATATACCAACCCAGACGTGCTTTATCATACTGTGAACTGCTGCCAAAGAATATCTGCTACCTACATGAGTAAGCGCTTTGCCCACCTGGGCCCCAAGACACCATTGTGTATTTGACATTCATTTTAGAACTATCTCATTCTATTCAGCCTAGATGTTCAGCTACCAACAGTGAGTTGTTATTTACTTTTGAGCATAACTCCTTTTCTATTCCGTTTTCAGATTATATTTTACATATTCATGATATCTGAGTAATACTGGCGACACCCTTTACTTCCTGATTCATTCTGACCCCAAAAATATATGTCGCTCTATATGCACTCTGTATCTTTAAAAAGCACTTATGATTCAGATTTTCTGAAATACTGGAACCATTGACCATCCTATAATGTTATCTGTATTTTGTTTGAGGGGCAAGGGTCTAGTACCTCTTATACAACATTGTAAAACAAATAATGCTCCCCGCCCTGTACATGCATGGTATGAGGAATTCACATGAATACCTATGTATGTTTTTAAAAGTGGAAAAAACTATTGTCATTTATCGGAATGCAAGCATCTCTGCTCACAAGAAAATGTTATGTGACAGAAGAGAACGCTTCCTCACTGCTTCCCAGATCTAAGGTGTGAATGTATCAAAATGGTGCAGATCATACTTTACAGGTGGACTGCTCATCTCTCTCAGAGAATCATTACATGTGTTTTTCATGACATATTTTAGCATTAAAATATTTTAAAAAGTCTCCTGTTAGGCACGAAAAATTATTTTTACACTGGGCCTGGTGTCAGATCTCCATCTAGGTGCTAATGATGTCCTGTATATCAATACCGAACAAAGGCTGGCCTTCTCCTTGAAGATATTATTAAATGAGATATTTATTTCTCCATCACAAGTTTGACATCCTGATTGATGCTGATATATGACAGAGAAGACAACACACTTGTTGCACACATCCCTTTTGTTGTCACAAGCTGATATTCACATGTTATACAATGTTACACTAATATTGTTTTACATGCACATTGATATTGAAACCAGATTGTTGGAGATTAATATGCGGGGCCCTCATTTTTAGTTTTGGCTATTAGGCAGAACTAAATCATCACCTATAAGCCAAACTATTTAATTGGAGTACAGCTAGGGTGAAATGGCATATGAGGAAGGGCACACAGGTTGCAGGTGTTGTTTGGCTATTTGTATATTTTTTTTCTTTTTTTTTTGATTATGGTTTGCAAAGCAAACCTTTACAAACGTCAAAGTTTTCCAAGCAAATTTCATCAATAATACATACAATTTGTATACAATTTGTATACAACAAAACAAATTACTTCAATAACCAGCAAATATGGTACAAACATACAATGTGCCAAGTAAGCCATTGAACAATTAACAAAAAATACAGAAAAACTAAAACATAGTAAAACATATATTGGGGTCTATCAAAACATACTTCTGCAAATTTCATAGTGTGCAATAAAAGTACTTATATGGCACATACCTACATTTAGGATAGGACATTATAAAAATGACATTGCTTATCCAAAATAACTGATTATCAAAGCTATTTTCGATGGTAGTGTCCAAAGATGAAATACAAAATGCTTGCATGAATGAGAAACAACTCAAAACCTGTTTCAAATGTAATTCAAAGCAAAAACAACAAACACAATTGACTAAGCCTAATACACAAAGTCCTAATGAGAATCTCTGTGTGTGGTTGTTATAACCCCACAAATTCGTGACAGAAAGTCAACTACCGGTATTTTCAGGCCCACAGAAGGACCATGCATCATTCTACACCACAGGCCATCCGAATTAACCCATTCTAGATTAGGAACAAATGTTCTAAAGACATTTATTCGGGCTGGTAAGAAGGCCTCACAATGGAGTACCAGATGTCTTAATGTCTCCTTCTCTGTTAAATGTTTGCAAAAACTTTACAACTAATGTTACAGGGTAATAACTCATTTAAAGCCCCAGTAGACCTTTTACATGATCTTATTTTCATTATTTCTCCTGTTAAGCAGACATTAAAACAAAATCTCGTAAAGCTGTGTCACCACCACTTGTGAGGAAATCTAGTTAAATACGTTTCCATATCTCCCAGCTGTTTTTGGTGAGTCACCAATTGGGCAAACAATTTAATAGAAACAAATGTATCCATCATTACAGTCAGCAAATTGTAACAGGGTTTACTATCAGGGTATTGCAAGAAAGACCCAGATTGTCAAGCATTTTTAAACAACACAGCTGTAATGTTATCAGTGTAACATCTTTTCAATTCCCCTGTGTGAGGCCACCACCCAATAATCTATTCAGGTTGTCTCCCGAGTCTGCAATCAGTCTTCTAAACAAAGAAAATAGACGCCAATGTACATGACAGCTCAAAGAAAATAAGCCTAACTCGTCCATATTGCCTCGATTGGTACTGAATTTGGTAAGCAAAATAATATAGCCTTCCAAATTTTAGCTTCAAATTTACAGAGGTCGGATATTATTGAATCGGGAAACAATTTGAGGCCATATACGATTTTTGGAGTAACCTTTAAGCTGTAAAATCGTACTAATGGGGTTAAAGAAAACTTGCCGAATTTGCTGTTCACTTTCTTCATTTGTCTTGATAATGATATTTTCTACATTTGTCAAATATGGGATATCCCTGAAATTTCATTTCACTCTTTACTTCCAATTTTCCATTGTTTATGTACCAATCATATTTCTTCACAGATTTACTACAGCTCAATATCATAATGGTTGTTTTGCTCGCATTGATTTTGGCTATTTGCCCACCCATTGACTGCTCATGGACATGCTAATCCCTATGTCTATTTCCATCCACTTTCAGCACCTACCTTCCAAAAACACATCCTCCTGGGATCTTTTTGAGCTAGCTTTTTCAAGCCTTACCATCAAACTGTGTTTGAAGTGCCTGCCAGTATTTTTAAAGCAATCTTCTGAGAGTTAATGATTTCATTGGAGTTGTAAACGAGCTACTGGTGTGATACAAATGCTTAACCAGATCTGCATTAACCCACTCGATTTATAAACACTATGATTGTCCTTCACTCAAGTCCTGTAAAAAGAAGCATTGGCAAAGCCAACAATTTTGGCTTCTGTATACAGATTAGGCATTTGCCATGCACTTCTATTATATGCCCAGGTAGTCACAGCATTTTGCACCTGCTTCCGTCAATGGTTAGTTAATACTACCAAATCAGTGCCTGGCTAATGCCTATCCTATTCCTACACAAAAGCCAAAACTGTTGCCATTGCCAACGTTTGTACACGTTTGGCAGTGCAACACAGAGTGCAGCAAAAGGACAAATTGCGTTGTGCCAAAACGCCCCACTTACTTTACAATATTAACCACTTTTCGTAAGTACATCATTGTTAAATTCCTGACGTAAAATGTGGAAATAGTACCAAACTCTAAAAAGACCTGTCAAAGTCTTGTTAAACGGGAGCCTCTCAACGTCATACAGCAGAGAGGAATAGTCTACCAGAAGCAGGTTTTCAAATAGTTTTATCACATGCCGAATGGAGCGACTTAATTTAGAAAAATAAAAATAAAAACGTACTAGATGAAATGTTTAGAAAAGGACCTTCCCTAGCGTAGATACATGTGTAGCACACCCCAAACAACGTGCCCACCCTAAGCCTAAATATAAAAATAAATAAGTGTATAATCTGATAGAAATGAGAACGCACATCTGTGTTAAATGGCCATTTCCACGGTCCAGCCGTGATAACATCGCACACTCTTCTATTGGAAAATATCTATTGCTTCGCTTGCGGATAAGCTGTGCTAACCAGCGTGACATATAAACTGCTGTCAGGATGTCCTTTCCATATCTCTTACATCGGGAACAGAAAGGTTTAACAGGCCAACAAAAAACAAAAAAAACCAAGTCACTTTTACCCACATTGGGGTTTGCCCGGCAGTACTTTCCGTGTGTGCTCCTTAAAGTTTCCAGTGAGACTATCAACTTCTGCCCTTATCAGATAATTAAAGAGATGCTGCCTCCTGAGGCTTCTTTTAAATCAATCCCGCTAAGTCTGCAACCCCAGGCTGCAGATAATAATAGCCTATTAAATTACCTTGAGATTAGATTCTGAGATCACTAATCACAGAAGGTCACAAGTGGTCCTCTGTTTGGCCTAGGATTTTGATGCACAGCCCTTTCTCAGTAAAACATGTCTCATCGTTACTATGGATCGGTACATCATTTACTAAATTAAAATCGATTGTCCGAAGGGATGTGCTTGGACAAATCAGAGCATGGCTGTCCACCTTACTGTTGCACAGGTTAATGCTGGACGGATGCCCCTCACTCACAGGTCGATTATTCTGCTAACTGCAGTCATCTGTGTTCTGGGCAGAACCTGCATGAACTTCTTTTGGGGAGAATTGCATAGAAAGCATATCCTCTGAAGAGCCCTGAATAAGACGCGGCCTCCCTTATACACCAACGCAAAAAGTGCTTCTATCTGGACGGTGGAGGAACTTGCAAAGTGCCTTCGACCTGCAACACCTTTCTGTTGTCCAGTTGCTGCTGGAATGCTGCCTTTGATCCCCATAGAAGTACATGGCAGATAATACACCAAGTAGCATGTACAAACATCCAAGCACATGGTCTCCAATGATCATCACTACAAATCAACACTCACACCCATAGGACCAGGTACGTCATTCTACAGTGAACTAGGGTTCACTTCTTCATCAGTCCTTAAATCTTCCATGCCAGGATGGTCTTGGAGTGTGGCCTTGCTTTGCGGAAAGGCCTCCAGCAGCCTAAATGGCATCAGGAGAGTTCAGGCCCAGTGCTTTGCTGGATACACATGTTTCCATGCTATGGGTTACACACATCTCTGCATAGTGACATGGGATCTCAAGACATTATACAACATAGAAAGAGGAATCACGTTCAACCAGTGCCCTTATATCAGTCAAACCAGACAGGGGCGAGGGGACAATCTAAAACTGAAGGACTTCTATATAAAGCAGTGTCAGGGTGGGCACACAAACATCAGTGTCAAGGCTCACGAACTTTCAGGGTGGCCCTCTGTATTCGCTACGTTAGTAGATTGGATGTTTCCAATCATAAGGCAAAGCCTTATCTTAAGTTTACTTCCACTGTCTGGGCGAACTAATGTCCAAATTAAATGTTCAAATGATGGGGCCAACCGAAAGTCTTTAAAACGTTGCTTAATGGGTCCATTAGAATCTGCACTATTTAAGACTAATAACAAAGACTCCAAGGATGTTCAAAGCAAACAATTCCCCAATATACTCTTCAAAGGCTGTCGCTAAGCTACTGTAGCAAAGCAGGCTGGTACTTTAGCTCTCTCAGAAGCCTCCTGGACATTGGATTTCAGGATGTACGCATGGTCCCTTCTGGATCTTGACTTCACAATTCATAGAGGCCCCTTTCCTTGACATCAGCATTGACCCCAGGCCTCTCTCCTAGTCCGTGTGTTACAGGACTCACAGTAGTCCACTCTCCTGGGTCTCAGATTAATGCCTTCACAAAAAGGCCTCTCTCCAAGACCTCAGGTCACAAGACTCACAGTAGTCAACTCTCCTGGGTCTCAGTTTACAGAATTCACAACATGCCACTCTTCTAGGCCTCAGCTTACACCATTCACAACAGGCATTTCTCCTACACCTCAGGTTACAGGATTCACAGTAGGCCCCTCTCATAGGGCTTTGCTTCAGCAGTCACAACAGGCCTTCCCCTAGGCCTTACAATACAAAACTCACATTTGGCCATTAGAAACTCAATTAGGTTTTTACAGGGGTCGCTGGTAGAAAGCCCCAGGATTTGGTTTTCTAGTCCCCAAAGGAATATAGAGAGGATGTTGTGCACTTCGAGTCAGCTTTCCTCCTACAGGTCTACCAGGGCACATCAGCTCTCCACATCTTCAGACTTCCCCTGTCTTAATTAGGGCAATCATGCTTCTTGCAGAATCCCCTCCAGCAGACTGCCCTTGTATCAAGGAAACCTGAGCAGACAACTCTGCTTCCTCAGGTTGCAAGACCCAGACTGAAGTTTCGCAGCCCCTTTCATACCCTTAGGTGGTCGTGTGATGGATTCACATTGGTCGAGTCCTAGGCTTATTCGTCACCCTCCCAGGTTCTGTTTATAGTTGGCGATGATCTTATTATATACTCTTACTATTGATTTTACTGATTTTTTGTGGTGGCGCACAATGGGCTAGTTGACATCCTCCCATCTTACCTGCCACTGAGAGACTTCTAAGCTTTATGTGGTCTGCAGAACACCCTTGGATTTCCTTTGGTCTGTGTTCATGGATCGGTGGTATTTCATACAGCTGTGCAGCTGGAACATTATCAGAGGTTGGGCCTGCCTTTCCCCGTTTGCTGTTGGAATTTGATTTGGATAAAAGTGCTTTAAAGTTCTGCCAAGTCTTCCTTTGCTAGTCCACGGAATTCCATGGTTGCATGGTTCTCCAAGTTTGAGTGAGAAATGTATTCAACTTGATCGAGGCAAGCGTAAACATGGTAGTATCTGTGCTTGCTGGGCCAGTTGTAGTTTCTCTGGACACCTCCTGGGGATAAAGTTTGCCTTGGCTTATGCCCTTATCCTTACAAATGGCTGATTTTAAGGGCATTCTGGTACTTGTAGTCAACAGTACCAACTTAGGGCAAAGGCCCACTTGGTGGAGCCGGGGAACTACCATGCCTTTGGGAGTAGCGGGCCTGCAGGGTTCTGTCTCATGTGCCTTCAGCCTTGTACATCATTTCGTGGGTCTCTCCCACCCCAAGGTACTCCCCCAATTACCCAACAGACAGCGGGAAGTGTCACTTCACCACAGGACTCATACAAACTTTTCCACGAAGATGTAATGACATTAGATGTAATCAGTAGGTCCATTATATCTGTATAAAAAAGATGTTATTTATGAAGTTCCTAAATCATGTGTTGGAGGGCCGATCCACATGGGTCTCAGCAGTGTCAAATGCAACCGTCCATTTAAGTGGTGCAGAACATTGATGTTAAAGTGTCAAAAGGTGCATACTCCAGTGCCAGACATGCCCAGTGACGTACATTTGAACATAAAAGGCATGATGCTATAATTGAAAATCTGTGAAATTGACTTCACCTCATTTCTTTGTTAAGTGAGCCTGCCTGTCAATCAAGGGTATTTTTATTTATTTTATGTATGTATTTTGGGTTTGTATGCAATGAAAATCCTGACAACCAGCGTAGGTCAGCAATGGGCAAATAAGAATACTGGTAAAGGTTCAAGTGATAGCAGTGATGTGCTTCATACAATCTGGCAGGATAAACAGAAATTGGGGATGAGACTGCGTGGGCTAGCAGATTGGATCAGACATTTCTATGTTGCATGAAGAAGATGCTTATTGAAGTGGAGGATTTTATGCTCCTTTGTAAATTCCATGAGTGAGATTGAATTCTAATATTGATGCTTATATGGTTCCACAGCCTGGGGTCATAGATCGATAATACCCGTTTCCTGATTTTTACTTCTTTGCATGTTTACATCTCTAATCTGGCCATGTCCTGGCATCTTGTGGAGCACTTCCCACCAGTAATGGTGATCTTGTTGGCTAGGTAGGAGTGAGCATCCACATTGACCAGATTGTAAATGATGGAGCTGGTGTTGAAATTGACGCATGCTTGTGGGGAGAATCATGGTAGTTCAGTCAGTATGGCATAATGTGGACAATTTTGTACAGGACTTTGGTGAGGCATAACACATTTTGGAGGATGCTTCTCGATGGTACCAGGCTATAATTGGGCTGGCCAGTCATTAGGGCTTAACTTTACACAAAAGCGACAACTAGTACCAAGGTGTCTTGGTTTCTTCGCTATGTGTGTTGTGAATGCGAGATTGCAGTCGATGTGAAATTCTAGTGATTTGGTGCATGGTGAAGTGAAGCCTTCTAGGCTAATGGTGGACAGCCAGGTCTGTATGTGGGTGTATTTGTTGTTACTCGATTGGAGTTCACTGGACATCCATGTTTGTATCAGTTTCAGGCAGGACTTGAACTCATAGATTCTTTGATGGAACGTCTTATGAGATAGAATAGAGTACCATATGCATATTGGTGGATGTGGATGTTGTGGCTGCCAAGCAGGGATACAAGGGTCTATAAGTAAAGTTTGAAGAAGCAGGGTGAGAGAATGGACACTTCAGGGACTCCACGTATGTCAGGTAGGGATGGGTGATGGGCGGGTTCCATCGAGACAAACAAATGGAGGTCTTCTAGGTATGAGTTGAACCACTAAAGGAAAGTCCAATTGAGTCCCATGCCATTGTGTAATATGTAAATGAGGACATCATGATCTACAGCGTTGAAGGCTTAAGGGAGCTCAAGGATTACCAGGAGACAGGGGAGCCATGATCGAGGATGCAGAGAGTATTTAGAATCACTTGGACGGTGACAATGTCTGTGCTGCTGCTGTATCTGACCAGATTGGTCAGTCTGTAAGAGGTTGTTGGTGTCGATGTGTAACGGATTTTAAGGCACGGCACACCCCAGCCAGAGACTTCTTACCCTGACACTGAAGGTGGCGCACAATAAAACGCCTTTTTATTTTTTATGATTTGAACCCAGAATTCTTTTTGGAAGAGGCACCCAACCCGTCTTACACCCACCTTAACAAATACCCTGTGTCGCAATGGACCATGAACCAGGCCGGTGTGTAACAAAGAAATATTTATTTATTTTTAAAATTCAAATGAAAAATCTGAGCAAAACTAATTTTAGGGCAGCAATCACCAATGTGGTGACAATATAATGCAAAATGTTAAGATACAATTAATTCAACTTTCTGACTTCATCTATATAAACTTAAATAGAAATGCAAGCAAAATTACTTTTTTCACAATCATAGATGGCACTTATGTTATGCACCCCCCCTGCAACTCTCACCAAACACCGGCTAACTGAATTCTGTGTGGATGGAAAGGAGTCAGCAAGAAGAGGGACAAATCAGTTTTTAAATTTTACCCACCATCCCGGGATAGGAGGTCAAAGAATAAAATGAAAACCTTAAAAAAGAGCGAAATAACATACTCAGATTTCACTGGTTACTTAGAGATCAGTTTACATTTGCAGTTGAATAGATAGGAGAGAAATTCATGTGGCTGTGCTAAAGAGAAAAGGAAGCTTGAAGGCTACTGGGCAGGGCACTAAATGCAACATGAATACAGGTGAGAAACTCGGTTTTGGGAGGAAAACTGCAACAATAATCACACGCAGCAGAATTGAAATTTCTTATTTCACACAGGCTTTAAATTGGGAAACAGCTAAGTAAATGGGCTTAGCAGGCAAAATCGTAAATCGTTTTTTTGGGATGGGAAACAATGACACAGAACAGATAGCATACTGAGGGGAAGGGATGACTCTTATGGGATGAGGATATAGGTTTTTTATGGGAATAGCAAATCAGATTTTTAAAGAAAGCAAACTACACGGGCAAAATCGGTTTTGTCAACACAATGATTCGTTCCACTGAGACTATATTTTAAAGACTATAATTGTTAAAGAAAGGCACTTGTCATGAAGAGGTTGCATTTGTATTAAAACCAAATCACAGTGAATCTCTTTATAGGGGAATTAATTTGAGTTATTCCAAATGATAATAGAGACTTACACAGGTAACTGAAGCAAATAAAGAACAAATATGCTAACAGATATGGACACACACAGATTATTCTAGGGAAAAGGGTGAGAGAGGATACTGGCAATCTGGATAATGACTAGTGTTTTTATTGGATGCAGTCTTAGGGTGTGAGGTGATGTTGAAACTTACAAAATATACTTGCGTTGGGTAATTTGGACAGCTAGCTGGGTCTCTGGGCAGCGGGACCTAGGATCTGGTCACTGGGCAGTGAGGTCAAGAGATCTGGTCATGGGGACGGCTGGGCTCCTAGAGGGGAACAGTTGGGTACAGTTTGGTCACTGTGGACAGCGGGTTGAATCAGCTGGGCAAAAGGTCTTGTCACTGGATTCTCCTAAAGGGGTCAGTGGCCTTTCCTACTTTCTCCGTGAATTATTGGGATGAATCTGGTTCTGGATAGGTGGTTCTGTCTGGATCGTGGTCAGCTACCACTGGACCTGGTTCTGGAGTCTTGGAATCTTGCAGGGTGAATTTTGACTGTTGAATCTCCTGTGCCTCCCTGTCTACCCCATTAAGTAGGCAGCGCGACATCATAGGATTTTTACAATGTGGGGGAAGTACCCGGGACTTACTCCTCGCATACACAATGATTGTAAGTAGTGAAATGTTCTGTGTGTAACATCTAAGAAGAAGATTATCTCTTTTTGCAAACACAGAGACTGAAAGTGCTCCCACAATACGCATTGATTTGTCTATGGCTGTTTGCTTTCTGCTACTTGTAGATTCTGGCATGGTTTTCAAAAGGAAATCTACTTGAGAGTAAAGGAAATTGGCACAGTGGGGTTTCCACATTCACCAATGTGTGCTTATGGAGATTATGGATGTGTGTCTCGCCCAATCCCCCCAAACCTGCAAATTCCACCCTCTTTCTCTCTTTAGGGCAGTCAAGAGACCCCAGAGTGTCATTTTGTTTGCAGACTACCTCTTTTGAGAAGGTGAGATTCACAATGGAAAAGGATTTGAGGGGTCACATATAACACATTGTGACATTTGTGTCAGGACTATGTTCACTTAAAAAATAAGAATTGTAAAGATACAGGTTTCGTGTATGTTTTGAAAGTGACAAGCAGGGACAATGTTTGTTTGTGAAGGTCGATGAAAAGCAAAGCATTTATCAAACAGTACCTTGGCATTTGAATCACCAAAACAGCATTTTGTCAAAATATTAGAAAGGAAAGTGTTTGACTGACACTTCCAAATGCAGAAAAATGAATCAAAATATTTATTTGTGCATTTTTAGATCTAAGAGATAACATCGATACACTGTGCATACAATACTGGAAGGATTCCTCCTCAAACATAAAAACATACAAATTGAAAATTATAAGATCTCAAACATTGGACAACACCAACACAAGTGTTGCACACATCCCCCCCAAAAAAAGACAGAACTGTAGTTCAAATGACATTATGTTAAAGATCAAAGTTTAATTTTAGATATGTGGCTGTATTTTTAGTTCTTGTTTATTATAAAGTTGCCAGAAAGCAGTTAATAGAAAATCTAAATTCAAAATTGTACAATTGAGGAAAGAATTTTATAACGTGATAATCATGTGCTGTTCAAGAAAGGTCAATTGTGTTAGTGACGATAGAGTGACAAGTAATAGCAGTGTTCTGTATGGTAAAAGTTCGATTTAATTATGATTCAGATGTTCCTATGTACACATTGGTAAATTGTTGTTATATAATTTATGTGAACTCATGTTCCATACTCTAGAGCACGACTGCACAATTTACGGCCCGTGGGCCAGTTGCGGCCAGCCATGCTATTTTGCTCAGCCTGCCAGCAACAAAGATTTTCCTAATCGAGTGCGGCCTGCAAGCAGCATCGGCCGTCCTCCATTAGGAAAATACTTTGTTATTCTTCTGGGCCGTACAAAACACTGACCCTCATTGGCTCAGTGAATGTAGTGCATGTGTGCTGCACCAATGGAGTGCCAGCACTACGGCTGGCGTGGTGAATAAGGCTTGATGCCGGAAAGCATTTCAGCCTTGCCACACCAGCTGTAGTACCAGAAACATTGCCAGCGTTCCAGCTAGCCTGCCTTCCAGCATGTCTGGTAGGTACATATAGGGGAGAGGGGGCAAAGGGGCTGTTTGTTTCGGTGGGTGTGTGTCTCGGGTCTGTCCTGACTGTATGTTTCTATGTATGTTGAGATGCGGGGGTTAGGTGTTGGGTCTGTAGTGCCTGTTTGTTTGTGTGTGTATTTTGAGATGTGGGGGTGGGGGAGGGGTGGCAAGTTTGTTTTTGTTTGTATGTATGTGCAATGTATGTTGAGATGGGGTGGGGGGACATGGGGGTGTCGGGTCTGTCCTGACTGTATGTTTCTGTGTATGTTGAGATGCAGGGGTGGGGGAGATGTGTCAGGTCTGCCTGTATGTTTGTTTTTGTATGTATGTTGAGATTCAGGGTTGGGGGGCTGTCAAGTCGGTATGGGTGTTTGTTTTTGTATGTATGGGCAGTGTTTGTTGAGATGGGGTAGGGGTGTCAAGTCTGTCTATGTTTGTATTTGTGTGGATGGGCAGTGTATGTAGGGATGTGGGGGTGGGGGGTGTCGGGTCTGTCTGTGTGTGGTTTTTGTGTGGATGGGCAGTGTATGCTGAGATGGGGTGGGAGGGGTTCGGGTCTGTATGGGTGTTATTGTATGTGTATGGGTGTTATTATGTATTTAGTGCTGCATAGCTGAGATCTTCTCTGAGAGGTGAGGCTTTTCTGGCGGCCATGCTGCCGAATTGCTATTATAAAGCCACTCGTTACACATGCCCATATATGGTGCCTAGTGTACATGTATGCAGCTAACATTTTTATTCTACAATTGTGCTTCACTTTGCCAGTACTTTTATGTGTAGTATTTACTTTTAAATTGTGCATATCATTGTGGTGACATATGAGTCTTTTGTCGGGCTGCCATTTTCAAGGTTAGTCCTCTCTCTCCTTCTGTGAGGGTGTGGGCTTGAATTCGCCTCCCTCTTCGCTTCCGGCATTTATGTGCCCTAGCGACCGCCCGCACAGCAGACGGGCGCAGCGGGCACGCCACCATCACGCCAAAGACACGCTAATGGTAAGCCTGTCTGTGCCAAGGATGGGCCCATATATTATTCTAGAAACCACCTACTCACATTAGCCCCAGTGTAAACTCAATTCCCTCGCAGCTGGAGTGACAATGATTGTTCTGTTAACACCCCACCTCCTATGCCTAGATTGACCTCAGAGGATAGCGTGACTGCCCTTTCACTGCTACTATTGAATACCCGCTCCCTACCTGTGCACGCATTTGACATTTATCATCTGTTAGCGGACCGTCGGCCGGCCCTACTGTGCCTTACCGAGACATGGCTTCAGGTCACCTCAGCAACAGCCCTGTTACAAGCCATCCCCTCTGACTAGCGACTTATTCATACTGATCGCCCCCCGAACCCCAGATTGGAGGGTGGGATTGCAGCAATCTTTAGATCTGAGCTTGTTATCTCTCAGCTCAGCTGCTCTCCTCAGCTAGCAATGGAGGCCCTGCTTTTTAGGTGGGTTGTTTCACCGGCTTGTAGCTGTCACATTTTACTAATTTATCGTGCCCCTGGCCCTTATGGGAACTTCCTTGAACTCTTTGCTGATTTCTTAACTGACCTTGAAATGCGCCATGCCCATTTGATTGTACTTGGAGATTTCAATCTCAAATTTAATCTTCCTAGACCCCCATGTCTATCTCTTTTTTTTAACAGTCTGCTAGATTTAGATTTATATCAACATGTGATAGGCCCCACCCATAAACGAGGCAACACTTTAGACCTCATTCTGGCTAAGAAATCCTTATTGGGATTTCGGAGAGCTGAGCCAGTACTTCGTTCGGACCATTTGTGGTGGACCGCGAGCTGGAAGCTGTAGAAGCTCCCCCTAAGACTGTCCCCGATAAAATCTGGCTCTGCTCTTGGCGTGATGCCAATGTTCAAGGTATGGCCAAGTCAGTTGCGGCCAAGTTCAAGTTGGCGCCTGTCACCTCTTCTGCCCTTCCATCTCAAGCACTGCTAGTGGCAGCAGATGTTACAGCACCTCTGCACCTTATTCAGCCTCTCCCCTCCGAGCCATGGTTCTCGGACATGCTGAAAACCACTCAGTTTAAACTTATACAGACAGAGCATAAATGGCGCTGAGCCTACGACCCCAATCTCAAAACACAAAATAAGGCCTGCTCCATCGCTTATTCGCTAGCTCTTGCTACCACCAAGGAACAATATTTCACGAGGCAAATCAAATCTGCCCTGTGTCAACCCAATGCCCTCTCTTCTGCTGTTAAGTCTCTCACGTTCACTGCAATATTGATTCCCACTGTCTCTCCTACTTAAGAACTTTGCGATGCGTTGTTACAATATTTTGTGGCTAAAATAGAGACCATTTGGACTTACATCTCGTTGGCTATTGGGGCCACTACTGGCGCCAATCACCCGCCTGAATCTCAGAGGCCGGTGGGGGTTCAAGATGGTCATCTTTTCCTATGTTCTCCCAGAATATTGTGTTGACGGCCATTCTTAAGTTAAAATCATGCACTCCATCGGATGCAGTAACTTTATCTATTACGAAGAAGATTTCCACTGAGCTCCTGTTGGAAATCACAGCTGCTATCAACCATTCTTGCCAGTCAGAGTATATCCCGCCGGAGCTTAAATCTGCTTTGGTTATCCCTCTTTTAAAAAAGCTTTCACTGGATCCTTCCGTCCTATCCAACTTTTTTCCCATCTTTATGCTTCCCTTTCTCATTAAACCTTTGGAGTCCCTAGTTTCTCCTCTATTGTCCACATATCTTGAGTCCTCCTCCCTCCTGGACCCTGTTCAGTCGAGTTTCAGACCTGGCAGGGGCACTGAGAGTGTTCTGGTGTCGGTACATGACGATGTGGCTAGGCTTGTGGACTCAAGTGGGGTTGGTGCCCTAATTTTGTTAGATCGGTCTGCGACATTTGACACCATTGACCACCCTATCAAGTTGTTCCGTCTTGAGAAGATGGGGATATCTGGGCAGGTATTAGCCTGGTTCTCTTCATTCCTGTCCGACGCTACACAGGTACCCCCCTTTCGATCGGCCCCCTGTAATTTGACCTGCGGGTTGCCGCAGGGTTCCTCCTTGTCTCCGATTCTTTTTAACATATACATCTCGGCTCTTGTGTGTCTCATCCACTCTTTCGGCATCAGGTGCTACTCTCATGATGAAGAAACCCAGATCCTGATCCGTCTAGACCTTGATCAGGCTAAGGTGTTGTCATGCCTTCAGAGGTTCCTGGTTGCCGTGTGGGAGTGGATGAACCACAATTGGCTTAAATTGAATGGAGACAGGACTGAGGTCTTGGTGGAAGGCTCTCCCCCTAACCCCTCACTCTGGGTGTCCTCCTTTTGGCCCCTTTCCCTTGGTCCTCTTCCTGCTCCAGCGGTGAAGATTAAAAACCTAGGTGTGGTGCTCTCAGCGTCCAAGTTACTTCTGTCTGCCAAGCAGATAATTTGCAGCTCAAACCTCTGAAAAAAGCTCTCCCGATGATTCTGACTTCTCTTCGACCTACGGTTGTGGCTGTTATGCTGCTTAGTCAGCTTGACTATTGCAACTCTCTCTATTTGGCCCAACCCAAGGGACTGATCCTGTGCCTCCAGCGTATTCAAAATCTAGCTGTGCGGGTTGCCACAGGTATGCCGTATGGAGCTCACATCTCTCCTGTCTTGAGCGCCTTGCACTGGCTCCCAGTAGCCCAGTGGGTGAAGTTCAAAACGTTATGCATTGTCCATCAGGCATTACATGGCCTGAATTCATGCGCTACTATCCTAAACTCGGTTTGTGTTCTGGCTCTTCTAAACTGTTATGCGTTCCGTCATTCCGCCATGTGTGGATTGGGTGCCGTGTCTTTTCCATCTCTGCGGCTCAATTATGGAACGAGCTCCCATAAAAGACCTGTCTAACCATCTGTGGTTTAGAAAGGCCCTTAAAATCTATTTATGCTAGCCCCGTGTGGCTTGGCTTTGCTTGTCTCACTTTGTCTCCCTAGCGCCATGATACCCTCGGGAGGCAGTGCACTGTAAAGGTTTCGAGGGATTGGGTCCTCCAATGTATTCCATATCTATGACAGTAATCACCACAGCTGTGCTGCTTTGGAACATTTTTGGCGCCTGCGACCTGTGTCGGATGACGTCGATACGCTGTCCTCGAGGGCCTCCGTCGAGCCAACATCACTGGATGTTATAAGTAGGACGCACGATTCCCGTAGCCTCAGTTCTGTTTTTTCTGTGACCGTGTTCGCTTCAGAGATCTCGGCACGCCTCGGTTCTTCTGAGTTCTGTTTTTTCGGCTTCGAACCATTGTGAAGATTTCACATAATGTCATCGTCTTCTTCCACCCCGCGGCCGGGTTTTAAGAAGTGTTGGGACTGCGGGTCCAAGATGTCCTTGACGGATTTGCACAACGCCTGCCTCTGGTGCCTCGGTGAGGACCACGACACGGATGACTGTGTAGACTGCCAGTCGTTTACATCGAAGGCCTTGCGGGAGTGTTAGAAGAAGCTTTCTGTAGGTAAGGTGGCCAAGCCCCGGAAGTCGAGATACACTGGGCTTTCGACTGACAATTCGAGGGGCGACTCTCCGCATCGTCGGCGTAAGTCGGGGGGTCTCGGTCCAGGTGTAGGTCCCTCCATTCCTCTGCCTCTTCGAGGCACTCACGGAAGTGCTGGCATCGGTCGCCTTCCCCGTCCTCGTCCGAGGACTCTGCCCGTCGGCGGGTGGCTTGTCCCAACAAGTACTCCACTCCTGCGGAATGGGATTCATTCCATTCCGGCAGGAGATGTTGGCGATTTTTCAGTCGCAGGGCTCCGTTCCGTCTGCGCCGTCGAAAGACACCGGCCGTGACCGTGCTAGAGACACCACTCGCACGCCTTCGGCCTCGAGCGCTCCTCGCGATCACCGGGCACCTTTGAGGTCCTGGTCGGACAAGGATGGTCACTCTAGACATGCCCGTTTCAGGTCCCGGTCCTCGACGCCCTCGAGACCGGCGGAGCCTGTGAGGTCTTCGAAGAAGACATCGACGCCTTTGGCGCCAAGGTCATCGAGGGACTCTCTCGAGGCTCCGCCTCCAAGGAAGCCATCAACGCCTTCGGCGCCAAGGCTGTCGAAGGACATGCTCAGGGCTCTGCCTTCGAGGACTGTGTTGAAGCCGTCTGCGCCACGCTCGACGTCGATGCCGATTCCATCGATGCCCTCAACGCCTTTCGAGGCTGCTTTGTCGGAGGTACCCTGTGGCACGGTGCAACCCCCTAGAAAGGCTCTGGCCAAGGCTAAAAATGTCTTTGTCCCTTTGTCTGTGCCCTCATTCCAGCCTCTGGAATTATATTTCGGAGGTGGATGAAGGGTCTGAGGAAGGTATGGTTCCTGAGGAGGTACGTGACGAGATTGAAGACCTGCGGCAGTTGTTGCATGACGCCAGTGGTCTGGACACCTCTCTGGAGATGGAGTTCTGTAGGCCTGAGCCTGGCACCCATGCCGAGTCCTCATACCGGCACCTTATATCGAGGGTCATGGAATACTTGGGGTGGTCTGCGCCACCAGTGGATTTTCTGCAGGATGACCTGACGGATATCCTCGAACAAGGTCCACCAACTGACCCGGTACTGCCATTCCATATGGCCTTGCAGAGAAGGGTGGCAGCAGCTTGGACTGCTCCGGAGAGTCTCCTGGCAGTGAGCAAGTCTTTGCCGTGAAAATACCGCCCAGCCAGTAGCGACCCCTGCTACTTGACCACAAACCCCACTCCGGAGAGTTTGGTGGTGCAGGTGGCTATGGCCCCAGCAAAGCAGGCTTCGTACCCTACCATCCCTCCTGATAGGGATGACAAACGTTTTGATGGCTGGGCGAAGAAAGTGTTTTCTTCAGGGGGTACAGCTTTACAAGCAGCCAACTCTTGTGTGCCTTGTCACGTTTCACGCACCCTCTGTGGAACTGTATTTCGTTAGTGGCTGAACATATTCCCAAAGGGGAGGAACGGGATGGTTTTCTTGCTATTGTTCAGGATGGCAAGGATGCCATCCATGTGTGAGTCCGTTCTGTCGGGTCTGGACATGGCAGATTGTGTCAGCCGGTCCATGGCAGCGAGCACCGTAATACGCAGGTTTGCGTGGTTGCAGAAGTCAGGGTTTGCTGCCTGTCATGTACAAGCCCGGCTCCCCAAAAAGCCCTTTGATGGTGAACATCTTTTTGGCAGCAAGGCTGACGAGAGTCTTGAGAGGTTGCAGACCTCCAAAGCTGCAGTAAAGTTATTGAGCGCTGCAGTTCACCAACCTCTGCCTTTTCATCCTAGGGGACAGCAATGGAGGGGGGGGGGTTCCTTTCAATATTACTCATCCTTTGGTAAATCGAGAGGAGCTGAAAGTCAAAGGGGCCACCGTAGGAGTACCAAAGGTGGAAAACAGGGTACTTGAGGTGCCAAAGCAGCTCAGGAAGTTGCCTCTTTGCCCTCAGGTACTGCCACAGCCGCTTCAGCTCAGTCATGAGGCCATGTCCTATGGTTCGCCAGTTGGGGGAAGGCTGGCGCAGCATCTTGTAGAGTGGTGTGCCATTACTTCAGATATGTGGGTTCTGGAGATCATAGCCCACAGCTACTGTCTTCCTTTCCGGCAGAGGCCTCACAACAATCCACCAGGGAATGTCTCTTTGAAGAGTCTGGATCCGCTCCTTGCGCAGGAAATACAATCCCTGCAGAAGAAAGGCACCATAGAACTGGTGCCCGTAGCGGAGAGGAACAAGGGATGGTATTCCCCTTATTTTTTGATTTCGAAGAAAGACGGGGGATTGAGACCCATCATGGACTTGCGCGGTTTGAACACGCTCCTCAGGAAGGACAAGTTCAAGATGGTTACTCTTTATCAAGTCCTCCAGGCCCTTCAACTCCAGGACTGGTTGGTGTCTCTCGACCTCAAGGACGCTTACTTTCATGTGCCGATCCATCCAAGCACAAAAAGTACCTGAGGTTCGCGGTTGGCGACTCGCACCTTCAGTTTTGGGTCCTGCCTATCGGATTGACCTCCGCTCGAGGGTCTTCACCAAGCTCATGGTGGTGGTGGCAGTGTATCTCAGGAAAGGGGGGATTCATGTCTACCCCTACCTGGACGATTGGTTGATCAGGGCGCGCTCTCCCGAGCAAGTCCTGGATCATCTGTCCGTCACCTGCCACTCCCTTCACAAGCTGGGCTTCTCCCTCAACTTAAAGAAGTCCCACTTGACGCCAAATCAGCGGCTCCAGTACATCAGAGCAGTGCTCGACACGTCCCTGGGGCAGTGTTCTTCTCCCCAGGTGAGGGCTCATCACATTCAGCAGATGGTGCACAAGTTTCAGCATGCCCAGAGTCTCCAGGCATTTGAGTTCTTGAGGTTGCTCAGCCTCATGGCATCCTGTATTCTTCTGGTGCCAGAGGCCAGGTTGCGGATGAGATCTCTGCAATGGGCTCTCAAGATGCAGTGGTCACAGTCCTCCAGCAGGATGTCGGACCCCGTTCAGGTGCCGCCCTCGGTCACCCAGGACCTCCTGTGGTAGGCTATCGAGGGCAATCTGATGAGGGGGGCTCGATTTTGGCTGCCCTGGCCAGAGGAAATGATCGTGACGGACACGTCCCTCACAGGATGGGGAGCTCATGCCAACGAGTTGACAGTCAGCAGTCGTTGGTCTCCGTCGGAGTCCAGACTCCATATCAATCTGTTGGAGCTGAGGGCTGTCAGGCTTGCCCTGAAGGCTTTTCTGCCGACTGTGCGAGGGAAGAATGTCCTGATTCTGACGGACAACACAGTGGCCATGCACTACCTCAACAAAAAGGTGGGGGCAGGGTCACTTCCTCTGTGCAGGGAGGCGTTGCAGCTCTGGTTCTGGGCCACCCAGCAGGAATTTTCGATCTCGGCAGTTCATCTGGCCGGAGACGAAAACGAGATGGCGGACGCTCTGAGCAGGCAGAGTGCGATCTGTCACACGTGGGAGCTGGCTCAGGAGATTCTCATGGAGATCTTCGTCCTTTGGGGGACCGCTCGAGTGGATCTCTTTGCCTCCAGTGTCAACTGGAAGTGCGAAAGGTTCTGCGAAAGGTTCTGCTTGCGGGAATTTCCTCTAAAAGGGGCCTGAGACACGTTCATAGTGTGTCCGAGTGGTCCTTCCCACTGCTGTATGTATTTCCTCCAGTCCCCGTCATCCTGCAAGTGCTGCGGAGGTTACGGAGGTTCGGTTCCCGGATGATCCTCATTGCTCCGGCATGGACCCGGAGAACGTGGTACACGGACCTTCAAGACTTGTCCATCTGCCCTCCACGTCATCTTCCCTACCGAGATGATCTACTCTCACGGGAGGGGGGACCAGGTTCTCCATCCAGAGGTCAGATCTCTCAACCTTCATGCTTGGCTTCATAAAGGTTGAGGTATAAGGATTGGGACCTCCCTGAAGACGTGATGGAGGTGTTGCTTTCGGCCAGACGGCCTGCAACCAAGTCCCTGTACCGTTGCCATTGGAGAAAGTTTTGCGACTGGTGCAGGGTTAAGAATGTGGATCCTTTTTCATGTGACATTCCTGTGGTTCTGTCTTTTTTGCTTTCGTTAGCCCACAAGGGCCTGCAAGTGGGTACCATTAAAGGTTACCTGGCGGCGCTGTCCATATTTAAGTGCTCTTCTGAGGAGTGTTCTTATTTCAAGATTCCTTTAATTTCTCAAAGGGCTCACTAATGCGCTTCTGCTCTCACCTTTCCAGGTGCCTGGTTGGGATTTGAACCTTGTTCTAAAATTTCTAATGGGTGCTCCATTTGAGCCTTTACATTCTTGTCCTTTGAAACTGTTAACTCTTAAAACTGTATTTTTAATTGCGGTCACTTCCGCTCGCAGAGTGAGTGAGTTGCAGGCACTTTCAGTTAAGCCACCCTTCACTGTATTTCGTAAGGACAGGGTTGTCCTTAGAGTTCGTCCTTCCTTTCTTCTAAAAAGTGGTGTCGGAATTTCATTTAAGCCAGAAGGTCATTCTTCTGGAATTTTACCCTCCTCCGCATCCTGGTAAGTAAGAGGAGAGGCTCCATAGGCTGGATCCTAGGAGAGCTTTAAGTTTCTACATTTCACGCATGTCCTGGGTCAGAGTGGACAATCAGCTCTTTATAGATTACGCTGAAGGCGTTTGGGACAAGCTGTTAATAAGCAGACTTTGTCTAGATGGATTATCTTGCCAATCTCTGAATGTAACCGCTTAGCGGGTAAGGACCCTCCGGTTAGCTTACGGGCCCATTCTACTAGGGGTATGGCTGCCTCTACTGCCCTGCAGAGAGGTGTTCCTATTCGAAACATCTGTGAAGCAGCTACTTGGGCTTCGGTCCATACTTTTGTACGACACTACTCCCTAGATTCTATCCATGGGGAGGATCTGGCCTTTGGCAAGGCGGACCTTTACTCTGCAATTTGATTGGACATTCTAAATTTCTATATTCTAAATTATTTTTCCCTCCTCCATACGTTGGTACTGCTTTGGGAGTCTGTCATAGATATGGAATACGTCGGAGGAACCAATCCCCTTGAAGAACAAGTTACTCTCTTACCTGGTAACGTTCTTTCGATGGGATGGTGTGATGATGTATTCCATATCGCTCCTTCCCTACGTGCCCCGCTACAGAATTTCTTATGCGATTGCAGCTTACGTTTCCGCAAGGCTTTCTGTGGTCATACTGGCAGTAGTTTGGTGCCACACGTTCTGGGGAAAAAACTACAACTGAGGCTACGGGCGTCGTGCGTCCTACTTATAACATCTGGTGACGTCGGCTTGACGGAGGCCCGCAAGGACAGCGTATCAACGTCATTGACGCAGGACGCAGATGCCGAAAATTTTATGAAGCAGCACAGCTCTTGTGATTACTGTCATAGATATGGAATACGTCGTCGGACCATCCCATCAAAAGAACGTTACCAGGTAAGAGACTAACTTGTTCTTTCTTAACATAACATTGTATGTATGTGCAGTGTATGTTGAGATGTGTGGGCGTCGGGTCTGTGTGTTTGTTATTGTGTGGATGGGCAGTTTATGCTGACATAGGGATGAAGGGGTTCTGGTCTGTATAGGGTGTTTGTTTTTGAATGTATGTGCAGTGTATGTTGAGATGTGGGTGTGGGGGGGTCTCGTGTCTGTATGGGTGTTTGCATGTGTGGATGGCCAGTGTATGTTGAGATGTGGGGTGTCGGGTCTGTCTTTGTGTTTGTTTTTGTGTGGATGGGCAGTGTATGTTGAGATGTGGGGGTGGGGAGTTCGGGTCTGTCTGTATGTTTGTTATTGTATGTATGTGCAGTGTTTGCTGAGATGTGGGGGTGAAGTGGGTGTCGGGTCTGTCTGTCTGTTTGGATTTGCGTGGATGGACAGTGTATGTTGAGATGTGGGGGTGGGGGTGTTCGATCTGTCTGTATGCAAAGCCGGCCTTAGGGGAGGTGAGCCGGCAACAGCCCGGAGCACAACGCCCCCCAGGGTGCCATAAGCCCCCACCACGCCAACTTGTGGGAGTCTTTCAATGGCTCACCCAAGCTGGCGTAGTGGGAGAAGACGCCGCAGGTGGGCGTTTGCTATTAAATGTGCGTGTGGCGGCGGGCGCATTTAATAACAATACAGTTATGTTGTCAGCATCCTATTGTTATTAAATGCACCCCTCCGCTGCGGGTGCTTTTAATGACAAAAGGGCACCATTAGCCGCCCTCCATGCCGGCTCGGGTGAGTCTTTCAAGGGCTCCCCCGAGCTGGCGTAGTGGCAGAAGGCCTGGCAGGTGCCCCAGTGTTATGAAATGTGCCCGCGGCGGCGCAGCGCATATAATAAAAATAGGGTGCTGATGCACCCTACTCATATCATAACCTCCTTGCCTGTGCGAGGAGGTTAAAAAAAAAGAAATATAAAAAAAGACACTTCCTGGCCTGACCCTCCCACCCCACTCCCTGTTCAACAGGCTGGCCCCTTTTTGTATGTTGGTATTTGTGTGGATGGGCAGTGTATGTTGAGATGTGGGGTTGGTGGGGTTTCGGGTCTGTCTGTATGTTTGTTATTGTATGGGTGGGTAGAGTATGATGAGAGACGGGGTCGGGGTGTCAGGTCTTTATGGATATGTATGCATGGTGTATGCTTGTTAGTTTGTATGCTGAGATGGGGCGGGGGGTTCTGGTCAGTATGGCTATGTATGCATGGTGTATATATGTTAGTTTGATTGCTGAGATGGGGGTTGGGATCTGCATGCTTGAGTGTATACATGGTGTATGCTTGTTAGTTTGTATGCTGGCATGGGGGTCTGGGTCTGTATGGGTGTGTGGTGTATGCTTGTTAGTTTGTATGCTGAGATGGGGGTGGGTGTTGGGGTCTGTATGGATATGTATGCCTGGTGTATGCTTGTTAATTTGTATGCTGAGATGGGGCGGGGGGTTCTGGTCAGTATGGGTATGTATGCATGGTGTATATATGTTAGTTTGATTGCTGAGATGGGGGTTGGGATCTGCATGCTTGAGTGTACGCATGGTGTATGCTTGTTAGTTTATATGCTGGGGTGGGGGTTTGTGTCTGTATGGGTGCATGGTGTATGCTTGTTAGTTTGTATGCTGAGTTGGGGGTTGGGGGTGGGGCTCATGGGGCATAGTGTTTGGTTGGGGCATGGGAGCCATGGGTCATAGTGTTTGTTGAGGGGTGAGGCCCATGGGGAATAGTGTTTGGTTGGGGGTGGGGCCCATGGGGCAGTGTTTGGTTGGGGGGTGGGGCCCATGGAGCATATTGTTTGGTTGGGGCCCATGAGGCATAGTGTTTGATGGGGGTGGGGGCCATGAGGCATAGTGTTTTGTTGGGGGTTGGGGCCCATGGGGCATAGTGTTTGCTTGGGAGGTGGAGCCCATGGGGCATAGTGTTTGGTTGGGGCATGGGAGCCATGGGGCTTAGTGTGTGTTGAGGGGTGGGGGCCATGGGGCATAGTGTTTGTTGAGGGGTGGGGACCATGTGGCCTAGTGTTTTGTTGGGGGGAGGAGCCCATGGGGCATAGTGTTTGTTTGGGGGGTGGGGCCCATGGGGCATAGTGTTTGGTTGGGGTGGGGCCCATGGGGCATAGTGTTTGGTTGCAGGTGGGGCCCCTGGGACATAGTGTTTGGTTGTGCGGTAGGGCCAATGGGGCATAGTGTTTGTTGAGGGGTGGGGCCCATGGGGCATAGTGTTTGCTGATGGTTGGGGCATAGTGTTTGGTTGAGGGGTGGGGGCCATGGTGCATAGTGTTTGTTTAGGGGTGGGGCCATGGGGCAGTGTGTTTGGTTGGGGCATGGGAGTCATGGGGATTAGTGTTTGTTTAGGGGTGGGGCCCATGGGGCACAGTGTTTGGTTGAGGGGTGATGCCCATGGGACATAGTGTTTGTTGATGGGTGGGGCCCATGGGGCTTAGTGTTGAATGGGGCATGGGAACCATGCGCCTTAGTGTTTGTGAGGGGTGGGGCCCATGTGGCATAGTGTTTGTTTGAGGGGTGGGGCCCATGGGGCATAGTGTTTGTTGAGGGGTGGGGGCCATGAGGCATAGTGTTTTGTTGGCGGGTGGGGCCCATGGGGCATAGTGTTTGGTTGGGGGGTGGGGGCTATGGGACATAGTGTTTGGTTGGGGCATGGGAGCCATGGGGTTTAGTGTTTGTTGAGGGGTGGGGGCCTTGTGGCATAGTGTTTGTTGAGGGGTGGGGCCCATGGGGCCTAGTGTTTTGTTGGGGGTGTGGCCCATGGGGCATAGTGTTTGTTTGGGGGGTGGGGCCCATGGGGCACAGTGTTTGGTTGGAGGGTGGGGCCCATGGGCATAGTGTTCAGTTGTGGATGGGGCCCATGGGGCATAGTGTTTGGTTGGGCGGTGGGGCCAATGGGGAATAGTGTTTGTTGAGGGGTGGGGGCCATGGGGTATAGTGTTTGGTTATGGCATGGGAGCCATGGGGCTTAGTGTTTGTTGAGGGGTGGGGCCCATGAGGCTTAGTGTTTGTTGAGGGATGTGACATAGTGTTTGGTTGTGGGGTGGGGGCCATTGGGCATAGTGTTTGATAAGGGGTGGGGCCCATGGGGCAGTGTGTTTGGTTGTGGCATGGGAGTCATGGAGATAAGTGTTTGTTGATGTGTGAGGCCCATGGGGCATAGTATTTGGTTGAGGGGTGGGGCCCATGGGGCATAGTGTTTGGTTGAGGGCTGGGGGCGATGGGGCATAGTGTTTGTTGATGGGTGGGGCCCATGAGGTTTAATGTTGGTTGGGGCATGGGAGCCATGTGGCTTAGTGTTTGTGAGTGGTGGGGCCATGTGGCATAGTGTTTGTTTGAGGTGTGGGGGCATAGTGTTTGGTTGAGGGGTGGGGCCAATAGGACATAGTGTTTGGTTGAGTTGTGGGGGCATAGTGTTTGGTTGAGGGGTGGGGCCATGGGGCATAGTGTTTAGTTGAGGGGTTGGGGCCATGGGGCATAGGGGCTTGTTTGGGGGCCATGGGCATAGTGTTTGGTTGAGGGGTGGGGGCCATGGGGCATAGTGTCTGGTTTGGGGCCATGGGGCATAGTGTTGCATGCCGCAAGAGGGAACCCAATATTAAAGCTAAAACAGTCAGCTAGGAAATTTACATCCTTTGCTTTTTGTGGAAACTGACTCAACGAAGGCCACACACCTCTTGGCCAACCTAAACAGCAAAGTAAAACAGTCCAAAATAAGTGAATATCCAATCAAGGGTCAATACAATATATGTACTTTAATTAAACAGACAATATGCAGTTACTGAATAGAAATAAATGATAACAATGGAATATGTGTAGTACAAAATGTAAGTTTGCCAAATAAAGACTGTTACACCTCAAAAATGTATTCTTTTTCCATGTGTGTTTAATAAAAATAGGGGTTAAAAATGCCTCCTGCTATGCCACGCCTACCGCCCCGCCCACATGCACGTTTCGGCCCACTATAGGCAGCATGTAAGGTACGTTTGGCCATCAGTCAAAATCAGTTGTGCACCCCTGCTCTAGAGTCTTAGACGTGGTAGATTAGGTGAGGATATGGATAATGGCAGTTATAGAGAGAGAGAGGTGGATGTGAGCGATTTACGTGGTATGTTGGTTTAATAAAGAAGACAACCTTACCTTACTTGGCTGCATCATCTTTCGTTCCGAGAAGGTCCCACATGTTAGGGGATGAGTTACTGTACCTCTGCTGCAAAGAACCAGTTATAAGTGTATGGAAAGAGAACCATTTGGAACAAGAGACCGTCAGGATAATTGCAAAGCAGGTCTATGGTGTTTGAATGATCATCCTGAGGCCTGGAGCAAAATCGAGGCCAATACTTTTTTCATTCAAAGAGAAAGTAGAAGCAGAATTAGACAGACTGGAGAGGAAGGGAGTAATAGAAAGGATTGAAGAAGCAGAATTAATAAATCCAATTGTAATCACAGCTAAGAGACAAGGGACGCTGAGGATTTGTGTGGAATTGAAAGACCTGAGTACAAACATATCCCTTACCTATAATTGTGGAAATGCTAAACTGTTTGCGAGGAGCTGACTTATTTACAACATTGGACATATTGGCAGCGTAGCTACAGGTTATATTGAGAGATGACTTACAACATTTATAAAGTCATTTGGATTATACCAATACTGCAGGATGCTGTTTGGCTTGTGTCAGAGGCTGAAGATTTCTCAACAAATCATGGCACATGTTTTGAAGGGGGTCCCTCGAGCAATGGTACACTAAGATGACATTCTAGCATTTTGAAAGGGCAAATATTAACATAACAATAGGATGAATATGGGTTCACCCCCGCAATCCCTGAGGCTGCAGATACTTGAACATGAGGAGCGGGAGACACCCCCGCAAATCCCTGCTCCTCATGTTCAAGTAATAAGGTCAAAAAGTAAAATGGTCAAATGAAAGACCTATAACTAACTAACAATTCCCCAGCGACCAAATGTAAACGGTCAGATTGGGTTATGTATTGCTACCTTAGTTATTCCCACTGTTAGTGTATATAGAGTGGGTTACAAGCAGAACAGTCCTTATGGATAAGCGAGTTCTTTCACTTGATTAAGTTCACATATTTCCTGCTGAGCACCTTCCCTCATCAGCTTTAGTGCATGTGGGGTTGGGTTACTTTACTCAATGAGACACAAGGGTGAGCCAGTCACACTTCATTACTACAATTCCAACTTCTTCAGTGCTTAGCACTTGACAAGTTACTCATATGATTTAGGTAGTTTAAGTTGGAGCAAAGTTTACATGTCAGAATCATTCAGAATAAAGAATAGCTGGTTCAATAGGCGCAATGACTTACTTCATGGTTAGGACTGGGGTGTATGCATATACGTTTGAGTACATAAGAACAATTAAGACAAAACATATCTTAAACAATCAAGAAACTCTAAGAGAAAAATGTGCAAGGCTAGAAATACTTAGTAGGTAGGAAGCTAGTATATGTTGGGAAAATGCTAAAATGTTTAGAACAGCAAACATACCAAAAGTGCTAGGAATTGTTGCATTTGCAATTTTTACAATGTGGAGAACTATGATTTGCCCAGAAGTTTACTCTTATTTATTCTCTTTGTTCACATAATTTTAAATTAAAAACGTCTACACTATACAATTATGTATTATTACATTTCTGGAAAGCATTCTAAAAAATATAGAACTTTTGAAAGTAGTTTACATGTGGTTCATAGCCGTGTCTAATATATTAATTTCTTTTGGCACACTAAAGAGGAAAGAAGAGGGGTGAACTTCTTACTTGTAGAGATGTATGCACTGAGGCTTGGTAAGTGTTTTCCTCCTTTGTAAGTTAAACCAGGCATTCACCCAACACAGAAAACATCCAGTTCAAATAAGTAATACATCTTGCCTGTAATTAGGTTAATTTATACCATTATTGGGAAAAGCACAAGTTGGACTGACCAACTTGCAATATAGCGTCAAAACATGAAAACACAGCTGCAAAAGGCCGTCTTGCCCTGACACATGTAGCAGGAGAAAGAACAATCAATAACACCATTTCAGTCCAACCAATCGCAAATCTATCCTCCTTGACATTATGTGCATTGCCACCACCCACAGTAAAAAGACAACACACCACAACAGCTATCCTCATGCTTAGTTTTACTTTTCAGTAGGGCATGCTTTTCCACTCCTGTGCTAGGAGAGAGTGGTTTCCCAACAGTAACAGGCCATGGATGGATTTCCCTAATAGAAGACCCCGTACCCAAAGAAAAACTCGCTCATCTTTGCGAATACTGACATTGCAAACAAGTACATCAGTAGAATTAATTAGCTCAGGAGTTAAACTGCACAAAGAATAATTGTACTGCTGTCTTCAAAATGTGGGCCTTTAAATGGGGTGGAACAGGAGGACGATTGGTTTCATTGAATACTCTCATAAATACAGCAATCAACGTGTGGTTCCTTAATTAAATCCAGTCCGCTTCTGCTTTTCTTTCTGTTCATATTGTTTGCCAATGAAGAGTTGACCCCATAATGCCTTTTGATTATACCAGCAAGAAAATACCTCTATATCAAATAAAATCACAAAATCCAATAGAATAATTAATCAGAGGTGGACACTGTAACCTTTTCTGAAACCAACACCTTAATTATTAAATTTTTATATAAAACAGAACTGAATAGAGTGGAAATGTGCAGTTAATTTAATTTTAGGCATATCAAGGATGGAAAAAAACATCAACCAGAGGTCATTTGTTCATGTGTCCATTGTGCATCGATCTAAGGAGGGAAGACGTGGAGTATTGTACTTCAGGGTCCAAGAGAAGGCTGTATATAATTTAAACAGTTCCACTGTTTCTCTACAAGCATTGTGGGTCTCACTTTTATGAGGCAAAATAACATGTTTAGATTACACACTATACAATTCCAAGCACTTTCCCTGTTTGTTTTAACTTTTAATCTTTTGTTAGACTTGGCTATATCATTTTAGCAGTGTAGTTCTATGGGCAGGGTCGGTGGAGGTGTGATACTGTATGCTAGTTCACTGAGTTTGCCCTGTGATTACAATGCACACCTTGGTCAATTACATCTATTATGATAACCCTTAAGCATCATGCCTTCTCATCCAATTTCTGACCACTAATAAAATGAATAATTCAATGTTACTCATTCCGAGCAGCAATGTTTGGTTATTGAGTGTGTAGGTGCCTTTCCCCGTCTTACTACGTGTGAGAGAAAAAATAAAATAACAGGCAAAACCCCTTGTCGGGGAAAGAGGCACTGAGACCCGGCTGCAAGAGTTCAAAGGATGGTTTATTTCTCCAGCTAGGAAATAACCCAAAAAAACTCTTCCTCATTTACATCAGTGCCAACATTTATATTAGTTAAAGTAACTCTAAAAAAAAATACTAAATGGACCCGATTGGCCAGACGGTGTGGTGCTGTAGGTGTGGGTAGCACCTCTTCCTCCTGGTTGGCTGAGTAGCTGACGGACGTCAAACATCTTGCGCTCCATGCAGGTCAGGGTCCGGTCACTGTGGTCACTACCTAAGCTAGTATTGTTACATACTAAATGACAAATTATTTAAAACATTTTATGCTACTTGTCACATTTCTACATAAGTTACACACAATGATTATTGTCAGTACAATTGAGTCATTTGTGGCTTTAATTGATGGCCTTGACCTTTATTGTGCATGTAAAAGAATCAGCCTTTGTTTCGCATCTCTTTCTAGGTTTCAAATTCATTAGTGCAAATAAAAGCATATATAATAATAAAAATGCTTAAGGTTAGTAGTGGGTGTGTTGGGTGGGTTTCGCAGCATAGGCGAGGGTCTGGCACTTGAAAGAAATACCTTACAGGGGGTGCAGGGTCAGGATGGCAATAAATTGTTCTAATGGGGGTGGGTGGCTTGCACGTTTATGAGGACGAATCGAGCAGAAAGTGCTTAGCTCATCCTGGTTCACATGCTGGTTTTCAGGCAAACAGTGATCTCAGAGGAAGAAAACTGTAGCATATTGATTGTTGCAACTTTCTCCAGCTTCAGCGTGAGAATGGAAGTGCAGAGCTTTCCTTCGCATGGGGGAGTGCAAGGGTGGGGGCCAGCCAGCTGCCTGCGTGCCTTGTGTGTGTGTGTCTCTGTCCTTGGTGCTGCGGTGGAAAGGGGAGCTGAGCATTACTGTACTATCGCAGTGAGGCCTGTTTACCCAAGATGGAGTCGAAAGGGGGCACAAAAGATGGATGCCCCGTGTCCTGCTCAGTAGTCCCATCTATGCAGCAGTCAACCGTGGTTAACTTTAAATAAGGGCAAGGGGCAATACCACTACCGGAGGCACGCGGTCCAAGCCTTGTACTGAGGAGCGTACGACGCAAGGGGGCCTGAAGACCCCTCGCTCCCATACAGGTGTCATGATGGTGAAGCCGTTTTCAAAAAAAGAAGAAAGATGTTTAGAGAAGAATGTTTATAGATCACGTCCAGATGATATAGAGACAGTAAAAAAGTATACATAGGCAACTGTAAGCAATGATTCAACCGAGGATCATCACTAATCTTACAGACGTGTTATTTCCCATAATGTCTGTGTTGGTGCTTGGTATGCTTTTTTGTAACCTGATGCTTTACTTCTGCACACTATGAAGCTATATTCACCCTTTCAACTCTTTGTGATTGTTTTTGTAATTTGGCACATTATATTGGTCAACAGGAAGGGACTGAATAGCCACACTAATAGGGGAACTTGCAAATGTATTGTCTGTGGGAAATTTCAGAGTAAATTGGAGGCTATAAGTATAGCAGTGCCTCTAGAATGTCACTGTCGACAATCTATTATCTCATGCCTATGCACTGTAACACAGCCATCAATAGGCTGGGATTTTAACAACCAAGTCTTATGTAGGAACATTATAGACTTGACCACGAGTTGTTCTTTGAATCTATCACAAAGACCTGCAATATTCCATGACATATATTTCAGTGAGCATCCACTATTCAACTTTGTTAGGTCATTTATTTGACTTTCATTGAAAAGCACTGTTATATCACCAGTAATTACTTTCAGTATGGCGGAACACATTTTGTTCTGACATTGCTTATCCAAGAAACTCCCACTGTCCGTATCTGCTTACATTACCCCAGGGCTTTAAGTGGGGTAAGAACTCGGGGGGGGGGCTCATTTGGGGCGTGGCTTGTTGGTGGGCGTGGCCTAAAAAGTACGCAAACGTAAGGTATGCACACAAATATATATAAATGTTATATATTTATGTGCATACCTTACTATGGTTAGTTTACTATGCAAGCCATATTTTCTAAACATAGAAATATGTGACATATTTCTATGTTTAGAGAAGATGGCTAGAAAAGTACACAAACCATAGTAAGGTACGCACATAAACATATAAATGCTTACATTTATAAATGCGGTTGCGTGCCTTACTATGGTTTGTGTACTTCAAGATGGGTTGAAAAGTACATGAACTATAGTAAGGTACGCACACAAATATATAACATTTATATATATTTGTTTGCATACGGTTTGTGTACTTTTCAAGCCATCTTTTTAAATCATTTCTACGTTTATAAAAGAAGGCTTGAAAAGTACACAATTCAATCCATCTTTTATAAAGCTTTGACGACGGACAAAGCTGGAGGCGTCTTTGTCCGTCACTTTTTCTCGGACGAACTTTTCGTTCTGGTAATGGACACTGGTCCTGCGATCTGCTCACGCCACTAATTAACGCTGGCGAGGAGGAGCTTTCACAGCAAGAACTGCCCCATTTCTGCTTGACTCAGCACGGCTATGCCTTATTTAAATAAGCATTTCGTTTTCATTGCCCAGACAAGGTGAATTTTCACTGTTAATATTGACATCGCTCGTGTGGGGTAAACTGCTTTCGACTATCAATAACAGCCGATTGACCAGCATTCGCTTTGCAGTAGTGTCTCAGGCAAAGGCAGTTGTACTCAGTGTATTGCAAGAATACAGTATCATTCTTCTCCGATGACTTCAGACCTTCTATATCCCTGATGAATTTCCACTAACAGTTTAATACTGAAGATGGAAAGAAACATGTTGGGCTTTTGATTATTGTCATGAACAGTGATGAATTAATGTGACATGTCAAGTTTTTGAGTTATTTTAAACTTTATATTTAGCAGTACATTGTTGTTTGTTACTGGCTAGAATATTTGCAAATTTTTGTGATATAAATTTTATATTTGTGTTTTTTTTTTTTAACAATTATTGTAATCAAGGTGTGTTGAGTTTGGTGAATTTGAACGAGTGTAGTATGGATGGAGTAGTCAGTGATGTGAGTGGTTTTGAGTTTGTTGCATTATGCATTGTGAATGTCATTATGAATTATTATGCACTGTGAATGTTAATATGAATTATTAGGTGTATTGTATCTTGTGTATTATTCATTTTTTCTAATTTTGATACATATTATGAGATTTTTATAATCCATATGGGGAGTTTTTAGAACTAATCCATTTATTTTACAAATATGTTTGTGGATGTGAATTGAATTCTTTCACCTCCAATTGTCAGATGTGCGAACTGATCAATGTTGATAACAGTATGTATTAAATAAAAACAAATCTGTCTTGCCTTTCACCTAAAGAAGCTTGCTTATCCCAGCCCCTTAGTTGTCCTATATATATTTGTACTTTCCAGGTATGGCCGCGGACAGACTTGACCTGGAGTCCCCATTTTAGTGTTTTTGAAAAGTACATAAACCATAGTAAGGTACGCACACAAATATATAACATTTAAATATATTTGTGTGCATACGGTTTGTGTACTTTTCAAGCCATTTTTTTAAAACATTTCTATGTTTATAAAAGAAGGCTTGAAAAGTACACAATTCAATCCATCTTTTATAAAGCTTTGACGACGGACAAAGCCCGAGGCTTCTTCGTCCATCGGCAAAGCTATATAAAAGATGACTTGAATTGTGTAATTTCCAAGCCATCGTTTTATAAACCTTGAAATATGTCAAGAAATCTCCAGGTTTGTCAAGGGTTAAAGACGCCTTGGCGACCTTGGGAAACAAAGGGGCAGTAACTTCCTCCTGTGACCCCTCACGCAAGGGGTCACCAGAGGAAGCTAAAGTGACTGACAGAAGTGCCAGCCAGACACAGCAAAGTTGTGGCTTGTTGCCACTTCTGCCATCTTGCCTGACTTAATGGTGGGCGCATATCCCGTTGCGGCTGCAGCCGCAGAGGGATAATGTGTCCCGCAAATATTGTGGTGTGACCGGGGGGCCCCAGCAGGGCCCCGGCTCAGTGCCACTTTTTGGAGACTGCTGGGGCCCAGCCCCAGCCCACTTAAAGCACTGTATCCACCCCTTAAAGAGTCCAGTGGGACAAGAGTATTATGCTTATTCCTGGTTAGTGGAAGAGAGAGGCTGCGATGTTTCAACAGAGGATTAAAAAATGGCAGTGGTATCAAGAGAATAGTGTTATGAAGTCTAGTCTCGATAAGTTAGTAAAAAGCAATACTTTTCTGGTTGCAGGTGAATGGAGAATAGCACTGGGGAAATGCACTGATCTTGGAAGCAAGATCACACAGAGCAACAGAGGTTCTAATTGCGGATCTGTGAAACCAAACTCAATAAAAAACCAATACAATACAGACTCTTATTGATACCATTATATCGTCACCCTTCCCTTTATTCATTGTGGGGCTCACCCAGGTAGTTCACCTATCCATTAAGATGTCCTGAGGTTTTATTAGCCTCCCTATAATTTCTAGTATTTACTTGATACAAAACTTTATGAAGCACTAAGTTTGATGATAATATTATAGTCATGTTTGTGGTGCACCTTATATTAAATGCAACTACTAAAGGGCTGCTAATGTCATAAGGTTTAGACATTTATCTTTCATAGACTGTTCTTGGGATATACCCTTTCTAGGGGACAGATGCAAAATACTTTAATTATTACAACTCTCGCTGGTAGTGTTTCCTGTTGGACAGGTGAACCACTTCCTTGCGAAAGAGTGAATCACAGCGTACCAGCTTGAGATGGTTCTATGTCCCTGTGTCAAAAGGATTTTTTGCGAAGTCATTTATTTCGACAACATTACTTTGAAAAAGCTCATTGATCAAAGCCCCCAATCATCCCTTTCCCTATATTTGTATGCCTACCCCAAACATCCCCTAAACTTTTTGTCCCCTTACCCACCTATACATGTCAATGAGTTTTTTCACGGTAATTTTTTCATTCAAAATTGCTTTAAAAAAAAACTTTTGTCGGCAAATGAAAGCAATATCGCTGGAGACAACAGAGGAAATGCAGAGGAAATCTTTGCTGCATTTTGTTTGTGCTTGTGTGAGTGTAACATACTAGAGCAAGCCTTGATTGTCGTTACTAAACTAGAGGCATTCTTATGTATGCTTTCTAATGCTCACTGCAATGACTCATACATCTTTTCTGTTTTTACCATAAATTCATTCAACAACATAATCAGCAATCCAATCAAGCCTTGATTTTGCTGCTAAATTACCTGTCTCATGGCATGGGACAGCGAATTCGGCTTTTTCAATGACTTGTACTTTTTTACTCCGAGCCACACAGCCCATTAACTCCTGCATGGCATGTTAATCTGGGGGCCGCTTGTCATGGTTCTTTGTTTATTTTCCGTGGTTATGAAATCCACACAGTTTAAGATCTTTTTGCAATTTTTCATTAGCGCACCATAACTGGTTTTTGTGATAGACCAGTCCTCCTCTGGCTTTGCCTTAGTCACATTATCATGTAGCTTCGTGTGAGAACACCTGGTTTACCTGCATTTGTTTAATTCTAGGTTTAATGTTCCCATCTGTAGGGTGGCAGTGAGCCCACAGGGGACTTCATAATATGTTCCACTGCCGATATCTGAGCATCGATTTCATAATCACCTTTTTAGCAGAACATTGGCCAAAAAGCCCATTCTTTTTGATTTTTTTTTTTTAGATGCTGCGTCTGAAAGGAGGACTTGTCCTTTCTCTTAGGCATTATTAGGCTGAACAGTATTCAAGGCACAGAGGAAAAGTAAACAACTGCTCACCAGCACACAACATTGGCTTGGGGGGCGGGGGACAATCTGAGTCCGACACACCTTTAATATTAGAAGCTTAAAAAGCTTAAAATTTGAAAGGCCATATAGAATAAAGTGTTACGTCTTTCTTTCATTAAACTATGCAGGTGCAGCATGCTTTAAAATACCTTTAGAGTACTTCCCTGCACACTCAATTTTAAACGTTATACATTATGCTATTTATATACTTTAGGCTTTTGTCCTTAAAACAAAAAAACTACCAGAAGAAACCACTCTTAACTAATCTGTGGCCAGATTACAGAACCTTTGCACCGGTGCAAGCTCAATTTTGCATGGTATTACCACTAGGGCAAAGTTTCTCTATTTAAAAAAAGCAAATGTTTCCATTGTTTTATTCATTTTTTTGCACCAGGGCAAAGTTTGTTCTAGTGCAAATATCAATCCATATTAACAGGAGGGCAAACTCTAACCTAGTGCAAAAATGCATTGGAATAATTGGGTTTTGCCCTACAGAAAACTTTTGCCTGAGTGCTAATACCACGCAAAATTGGACTTGCTTCGTTTTCTGTAATCTGATTGCAGAAGTGTAGGCCTGAGGCATATTGGGCTTGCGAAAACCCCTCCTATAAGTTTGGTAAATAACCGTGAGAGCTCATAGTTTTTGCAAATGAGAATCAATCCTACAAAAGCAAAGATGACAAAAATATGGTAAAGGTCAGCATTGATTTCAGTGTTTCATAACATGATTTTTACCTCAACAAATGAAATAGATGCAAGAGACAACATGGAGTTTCATCTAACGCAATGACATCAGCGGTATTCTTAGAGATGGCATTATATTCTCCAGAAACACGGATATCCCCATCTTTGACTTCTCCCCTATATCTGAGGAGGAACTATCTTCTATCATCACTAAACTTAAGGCCACCAACTGTACAGGAGACCCTTGCGCATCTACCATCATTAAAGCCTGTCCTCCTTCACTAGTGCAAGCCATCTGCAAATTTGTCAACGCCTCCTTCTCCGACGGCACCGTTCCGGACGAGATGAAGCCAGCATGGGTAACACCTCTCTTAAAAAAAAAACAACTTGGATCAAAGTGTCCCCACCAATTACAGGCCAATAACGGACACCCCTTTTCTGTTAAAAATATTGTCTCGGGTTGCATACTCCCAAATAGCTCAACATATCAACTTGCACTGCATCCTTAACCCATCTCAGTCGGGTTTCAGACAAGGTTTCGGTACTGAGACCTCATTATTGGACCTTAAATCACAACTCCTAAAGAGACTAGACAATCAGCAGATCTCACTTCTCTTCTCTCTAGATCAATCCGAGGCATTTGATTTGGTTGATCACTCCATTCTGGCCAACAGGCTCATGACTGTAGCTAATAGCTCCCAGGCCACTACCAAATGGCTGCTTTCCTTCTTATCCAACAGAATCAGTAGGGTGTGTGCTAAAGAAGCGAAGGCACCTGCCATCCCAGTACTCTTTGGAGTTCCGCAAGGAGCTAGTCTATCTCCCTGCATCTACAACATTGTTATGGCTCCTTTCTTCGCTTACATCACTCAAGAGGAAATACTCTTTTCTAACTATGCTGATGAAACTCAATGTGTCATCCCACTCACTGGTCAGCATGATCTGTATGAAACTGAACTCAACCATATTTTCTCCATCATCGAGCACTGGATGATGCAAAATAACCTAGCTCTCAATCGAGGAAACACTGAACTCACGGTAGTGGGTTCCGAGGGCATCTTAGCTAAAATCGACACAGTTTATAAACATTCTCAGTTGGGGGACTTTCAAATAAACACCCTCCCGAAAATAAAAATCATGGGTGTGGTACTGGGCCAGTCACTAAATATGAAGGCCTACATGGGTAGCACGGTTTCATCCGCCTCCTAATACATTCAATTGCTGGCTCATCTGAGGCCTTTTATCTCCCAACAGAACGCAGAGTCGATTGCTCGAGCCATTGGGGGCGCAAAATTGGACTACTGTTGTAGCCTGCTGGCAAGGATCAGTAAAGTCACCGTTAGCAGACTTCAGGTAGTTCAGAATCGAGCGGTAAGAGTCGTAGCTGGTCTCTCACGTCGTTCCCATGTCTCTGAAGCTCATCAAGCATTGCATTGGCTCCCTGTAGAGGTGCATATCTCCTTCAGACTTTTGGTCATCACCTTTAAATGCTGTATGGGAACTATGCCCCCATATTTACAAAGGTATATTGAGGAAAAACCCTGTCTTGGAAACCTGCACTCTAATAACCAAAATCTCCTTTACCAGCCTAGATCCAAAACTAAGAAAGTGGAATTGGGTGCCTTTTTCTGTGCAGCCCCTAGGCTCTGGAATGCCCTGCCAACTCACCTCAGAAATTAATTGTCTTTGAGCACTTTTACAAAGGGCTTAAAACATTCCTTTTTAATTAAGTCTCCATTCTCTACATCTCATCTGTCTGCTTCCATGAACTTCCGGAACAGCTTGTTCATGTTCTCTGTTATGTTAGTGTTGTCCGGGCCCTCACACCTACGGGTCTATGGCTGCGCAATACAAATGTTATAAAGTAAAAAGACACCAACCAACCATCTTCCCTCCCAGCTCTCCTCTCAGCCAGCCCCTACTCCATCCCTACCTGTGCCCCGTCCCTCACTAGCCACCACTCTCCTGATGCAACAGCACTGTGCCATACCTCAGCCTCAACCTATGGCCAAGGTCTGCAACCTGCAGCTCTCCAGGTGTTTTGTACTATAACTCCCAGGATTCCTCTTCATTGAATATGATAGCTAGGGCTGATGGGAGTTGTATTCCAAAGAACGCTGCAGAGCCAAAGATTGCAGACCCATGACCTATGGCCACCATGCAAATAGCAGAGGAGCTGTGCATGGAGCCCCACACTCCATTTCCATGGTAGCCATGTTAAGTGGAGATGCCTTTCTGTGAATCTACAGTGAGATTCTTTCCGTGACCCCTTGATTCACACAAATGTATTTTTGTGTGCACCGCGAGGGGCAGCCTTGCGGCGCTCATAACAATAAGACCCCATTCTGGGGTAACGGTGTCAGTGCCCAATGATAATTACCCTGCTTTGCTGAGGCCTATAACCTAAGCGCCTAGGTCTTTACCACCTGGTGAAGCACCCAGAACGGGTGCTTACTGCTAAAGTAAAATACTGTAATTCAGTGAAAAGTCTTTGTTTAATGATGTTGTGGTTGCAACTCAAAACACCCAAACCAAAATATGTTACCAATCATGATTTCTGAAGCCCCACCATCATCATTGCAAAACAATAATAACTCAGAAACCCCATGACCTGCTCATAATACTGCATATGCCAACACAAATGGCATGTACGTCACCGACAATGTGTAAAACACTCGAACAACAGAAAAGAACTAGGTAAAAAGAGAAGTATCGCACATACCTGATTGGGCTATTGTTAAATTTGATATCATAACAATTACAAAACTCGTAGAACATTTTAAATCTCTGTGGTTTTCTGCCATCTGTCACCCAAAAGCTATACATGTATATAATATGCATTCAATGTAGTATTAATGGTCTAAAATAGAATCTTTCCATAACTTTCTCCATTGCAAATACAGGCAAATCAAGTATGGATTCTATGTTCCTATCGTCTGTTTCTATTGTTTTCAAATAATCAGATGTTAAACAACTACAACTTTGTAATTCCATTAAGTATTTATTCAGTAAACTAAATCAGAGCATTTTGGAAACCAAAATATTTCAGATAGTGAAATCGAGGTGACAATATTTTCAGGCATGTAACCCTTGAAAAATGTCAGCAAACTTAAACAATCTAAACATCTGCACTGCTTTGAGTAGTTTTCAAGACAACATTTTAAAAAACTGATTTAATAACTGCAAATAACACAATGTGCCCTTTTCTCTGTATCTCAATATTAAAAGTTTCAAACTTTTCCCAGTAATATTTCAGATGCGACGTGACTACATATGGTGAACCAGATGTTCATTAGATTAAGTTCTGGCTTCATGAACACGTTTGGCTAACAAAAGCTGCTGCTCTAAAAATACAGTTACTAACTAACAGTCACAGCTGGAACTAAACACAAACTTTTGTTAACAATTTAAATCTACCTAGAGAAAAGAGACACTAGTCACAACCAAAGCGCCACTTTCTGAATTCATGCCCTGAATTCTCAAACTGTATCGGGAGATCCATTTTTGGGAACGTTTTAATGTATGATGAAGGTTCTCTTTTGTTTGCTTTCTCAAATGAGCACCATTTTCTAAACATGGGGTTGTACTTTTTCTGATGTTCATGATGTGGGTTATGTTAACTCCTAATCATATATTGGAAGAATCCATGAGACCTGGGGTTCACAAAATGCATCTGGAACCTGGGCCATGAAATTGTGAATTATAGATATGGCTTGAGACGTCTGTTTTAATAATGTTCTACTATTCATTTTGGTTCCATGGTATTCAATATCCATATTCAATGTTTACAGCGGTACACATTAAGTGAATAGAATAGCTAGTGGCACCTGCTACTATTTGTTATATATGAACTGTAAACAATGACAGGAAAATGGGGTTTCCCAAGGGAATCAGCACAGTAACAGACTTCATGAGTAGTGCAAGGCGGTGGGTGTGACATGGTTGTTTTAATGATGGTTGTAGTGAAGTTGTTGTTGCTTTATATGATATGATATGAATGATATGATATGATATGGCATTTGTAACGCGCCTATACACAAGTGTTTCAAGGCGCGACGAGGCAGGGAGGGGGGAACAAGGGGAGACAGACAACGATCCTACTAGGCCAGGTGTCATTCAGATCGCGCAAGTGCATGGGTAGGGGGGACAGGAAAAGTGCAAGGGGGAAGGGAGAGGGGAAAGTGCAGTACAGGGTTAGTAATGAACAAGATAAATAATAAGGGCCAGCTGGTGGCAAGTGCAAGATAAGTGCAGACAAGTGCTGGGAAGGGGGGCTGTAGGGATACAGAGACAGTCCCGCAGTGCAGGGGTTGCAAGGAAGGCAGTGCAGAGGAGAGTGGCTGGGCCAAGGACCGAGATTGGTGAGTGGCCCACTTGCTGATTCAGTACAGTTTCAGTGATTTAGCAGGGGAGAGGGGGAGAGAAAGCAGAAGCAAAGAGGAAGGTTTTGAGGTGCTTCCGGAACCGGAGATGGTTCTCCTCAAGTTTCAGGGAGGCAGGAAGGCTGTTCCAGAGGGAGGCTCCTGCTGCAGAGAGAGATCTCCCCCCAACTAGTTGCTTGGAGAAGCTGCTGACCCTGAGGGAGTTGGAGGGGGAAGAGCGAAGTGCTCGAGAAGGAAGATATTTAGGAAGGGATAGCTGAAGGTATTTTGGCCCCAGGGCCCAGAAAGCCTTGAGGACAATGCAGAGGGTTTTGAACTTAATCCTCGCAGCCACAGGGAGCCAGTGTAGCGATTTCAGTCCTGGAGAGATACGGTCCCTGGGCTTGAGGCCAAGGACAAGTCTCGCAGTCCTGTTCTGGATGAGTTGCAGAGGGCAGAGAGTAGAGGCAGGCAGATTTAGATAGAGGCTGTTACAGTAGTCCAGCTTCGATAGAACCAGGGCTCTGGAGACAGTGAGCTTCTGGGGAAGGAGAGGAAAGGAAGGATACCTTTGAGGAGGTGCAGCTGGTAGTGTGACTTCTTAGAAACGTCAGAAATGTGAGGAGAGAAGGAGAGTGTGGAGTCGAAGATAACCCCGAGGTTTTTTGCCTTGCAGGTAGGAGCAGGAAGAGGGCCAAGAGAGGCCAGCCAGAGAGCTGCGGGGAAGGAGGGAGTGAGAGATGAGTAAAATCTCGGTCTTACTGGCATTAAGGCAGAGGTCGTTGGCGGCACACCATTCCTGGATAGCAGAAAGACAGTCAGAGATGAGGGAACGAGAAGAGCAGGCCGAGGGTAGCCTGAAAATGAGCTGGGTATCATCCGCATAGCACTGAAAGTTGGGGCAGAGAGCAGCGATGCGGTGAGCGAGAAGTGCCAGATGCTGGTTGAACAGCCAGGGAGAGAGGTTAGAACCCTGGGGACACCACAGGTAGAGAAGAAGATGTCAGACAGGAAAGACCCCAGTTGGACCTGGGAGGGCCGATTTGAGAGGACAGAGGTCAGCCAAGCCAGAGCCAGACCAGTGATACCCAGGTTATCACAGAGACAGTTGAGCAGGATGGTATGGTTGACAGTATCAAAGGCAGAAGAGAGATCAAGTAAAATGAGAACAGAATTCGTAAGTGGCTAATTTTATTGGTTTTAATGCTTTGCATTGCAATTATAATTCCCCTTTAACAGCATAGTTTTCAGTGACTATACATAAGTAGATAGATAGATCATTAAACAGAGAGGTTGTGTCAGGGGTATCAGGTAATAATATCGCCATATATATATGGTCGCCGTAAATAATATCGCCGGGAAAATGTTGTGGCGATATTATTTGGGTGACCGTATATATGGGGACAGGGGCAAAAAAAAATAATCTTTTTTTTTTAAAAAAGAAAAAGAAAAAAAAAAGAAAAAAAAAAGTTTGGGGGTCGCGGGGGTGCCCCCCGCATGTTCCATGCAATAATGTTGCCACAAAAAAAGGCCATTTTATCGGCGATATTTTTGCATGGCGAGATTTTTGTGGCGACATTATTACATGGAACCGTGTGAGGGTGAAACATACTTTAATGTGCGTAATTAAGAACAGAGGCACACCCAAAATTCAGGTGAAACCGTATTGCTGGCCCTCATAAAACAGCAGGGAAGCAAGGGTGAAGGGAAATCAAGTCCACCAGCCATTTGCAGCTGTAGTGTGCTTTAATCATGCAACAATTAATTCAGGGGAACTTTCAATCCACCCAAAACAGGCCCGCACAATTTTCCTTTATTCAATAAAGTTATTTTTATGAATCGGGGACCTCCAATTCAAAAACGTTGATTCCTTACTGAGTCCCTCCTCCTTCGGGACAATAAACATACAGAGTTGAAAAAAAAGCATCATTTAAAGATTAATATGTTAAAATTCATGAAATGCTAATACCAATGATGAAAAGTAGTCAACACGCTAGTTACTTCCATTTCAAAGCTTTCTCAGTTATAAATAGAGAGACTTTTATAACACACACATCACCACTTATGTTTCTTCACCCTGAGCATGCATGCACCATTGATAAAGAATTCATGAGGATCCAGGATATGACTTTCATAATCACCACCCTTACTCAATGAACATGTCAGAATTTCAACAGCGATCTAAAAATTAAATTGTAACAAACTACTGGACCTTCCTGTATGTAAATGCCCTGTAGAAAGGAAAATGTATGTTCAACATGTATGTTGGCTAGATTCCCTTCACTAATGTTTCTATTCAATTACTGTGTAAAAGTGTACCTTTCTCACTTACCATGGGCAACTTAAAAGTGCGACAATGAAACCGAATAATCGCCCTCTCACTTTTGTCTTGAGCAACTCTGCATTAAAAACAGTATTCTGCTTAATGGGATAAGCAGGACGTGGATTCAATTACTTTATTTGTCTCTGTATGCCCACAGTGAGATGTACTATGCTCTTCTGTGCTTGGAAATTACACAAAATAGTAGTATCAAATCGATAATTCCAGAAGCATATACCGCTATGAAATGTTTACTTATTATGGGTCCAAAAGGAGAGAAATATATTCCTTCTCCTTCTGTTGTTATCAATTCTCCTTCTTCCTCTCCATCAGCCAGTGAATGTGCGAATGAGTCTTTTCCCTAGTGTATGTGTGTTGGAACTTTTTTAGAACAAAAATCCCTCCCTTTTGAGGTGTGTATAATTTCTCCAATCAAATTGGTCAATGTATGTGATAGGGCAGTGTTCCAAAGGTGACAACACTGTAGACATATACCTATGCGGTCATTGGGCATATTAAGAGAGGGGCAGTCTGATGAGAGTAGCATTTACACCTGGTTCCCTCCAATTTGATGTCAAGTCATCTCAGAGATGTCTTGCATTAAAGATTGTAGCATTCTGCAATACTAAATTCCACACATATGACCAGTTAACTAATTGGCTCAGCATATTCCTCTCTCTGGCATGAATCAAACAATGTCATTTTTATCATGAAAGCATAAATGGTTAATCACAGAAAGATTTTGGCTTGTAAGTTATTTTTCCATCTCAAAGCAACAGGGCTTGTCACTGAGAACCCTAGGACATATATATCACTGGTTTGTGCTGTTTCCTATTGCTTAATTGCATAATGAAAATTACCTAGCAAAAATTGTAGTTTTATACAGCTGCCTAGTAGGGCATTTGAAGCTGAACGTTTTACAAAATAAATAATCTTGTTGCAATAGTTGTTCAAGAATTATGAGCGTAATGGTGAATCCCAATGTAACACTCAATTTATTGTTCCTTTCACTATATCCAATATTCCATGGAAGTCAATAGTGTTTCTTCCTGGGCACAGAACACCTGATATCTTTACTATTAGTTCAGGGCTAGAGGTATGCATTACTTAAGAGGTCTGGTGCTAGCACAGTCTTTTGTAGTTTGGTCTCCCTGGAGGGTTTCCATTGCCTGGCAGATCTTAGATAAACATTATGTTTTTCCAAGTGTCCAGATTCCTTTCCTCAGGGTTAAGGAAACTCTTGTATACAGGAGATCAGGGAAGACTGGGATTGAGGTAAAGGATGTGCCCACTGGCATAGAGAACAACCCACAAGCAGGAACAACATGAAAATCTGGAGCAAGGGAGTCTGCACAAGTTCCCAAAGTAAAGCAGGAGTAAGCAGAAATAAAGGGAAATTCTTGCTCCACTTTGATAACTGGGAACTGAAAAAAGCTCAACAAGAAATTTTGCAAAGCACCATTTTCGGGGCACAAAGTCCTGATAAGTGTCCAAAATGGCTGCTACCCCAGAAGCGCTTCACTATTTCCTGTGTAGTCTTAGCGAATAGGGCAGCCATCTTGGCCTAGTAACCTTAACTATTCAATCTAATGATCACAACATTCTTCTACTAGCTCACACGTCCCATGTTTCATATATTCTCCAATCTCTCCTAATTCCAGAAAGATAGATAAACAGATATAAAGATGGAAAAGGGCCGTAACATGTGTTACTATCCAAGTTGAATGCTAGCACAATCATTTACCAATAAATGCTATAAAGGAACGAAATGAAAGGCAGATACAGAAAGTGTATATGGATGGAGTAAAGAAGAGAAGGTGCTATGCTTTATGTCTTATTTTGTTAAAATGCCCCTGGGGTAACACTCGTCGGTATCTGCCCTCTCAAATAGGGTTAGAAGTTATGGGGAAAAGTAGATCATTTGTATTAAAAAAAAGTCTGAAACACGTCTTTTATATATAAGGAAATGTGGCGTGCTCACGAAATTTCAAAGCATTGTCTTGAAAGTAAACTTTAGAAAAAATCACTCAAACTAAGCAAAGCACTGAAACTACCAGTGTGCAGTGAATTACTATAGGTTGGGCCTTGCCGTATAATCTGGAATGTTAAACGCATGCCATTAAAATGCGTTCTGCTGATTGCCTAAATGGGCTATTTTTCATTATTCAAGAGTGTTTTTGGGTGCAAAAAGAATTTCAAAACGAGTCCCACCTGATTCAAAAAAGGTCAGTTTGACAGCTGATGTGGAAATCTTAGCTGAATGGTAATTTGAAAAACCTGAAGCATCCAGATTTAGCATTGCGCTGTGGAATAATAACACATGTATTAAAAAAAGAATGACGCCATTACTGTATCGTAAACCTTCAATTGAACCGAAGTAAAATACTGCAGACATATTGGAGTTATTAGCACTGACTTCCACACTAGAGAGCTTACATTGAAGCTATCACTCTCAAATCAATCCCCCATTAGACTTATTGCCAGCCTAATAAGGTCCATTTTATTGCCACTTTTATTATTTCTCTGGTGTGATGTAAAGCCTATATCTAAATTTCAGAATAAACACTACAACTGTGTGCATGAAAATCACTGTTACTGTCTGTATTGATGGTAGCAATACAACCAGAAAGCAACATTTTGCTTGGCGAAATAAAACGCCCAATCATGAAACCTCACATGCTATTTATATGATCTGTTTAGTTCTTCTTATGGGCACAGGCCCATGTCCCAATGCTTGAGGAAAAGGCACTCTCTAAATGAATGTCTTATTTTTTAACATTACCCTTGGCTCTGTTGATTATACATAATGTCAAAATGTATATAGAAACCATACATATAAGAGAATTATGATAAAGCAGTGTTCAACAGTCTTGCAATACATGTATCACTCCCACAGGATAAAAGCCATGTACATAAACCCATAGGAATGCCCTAAGTACGTGTTTAAGTCTTGGCACGCGGCACTATGCATGGCTATTCTTGTTCTTCATTACACTTACTTCAAATTAGCTTTTGTTTAAAAGGTCTTTAACGTTGGACCATCTTTTATAACCAGATCACTTAATTCTAGTGCTTGGTTAATTTTCCATGTTTTCCAGTGAGCTCTAAATAGACCAATGCAAATGATTCACGTGGCCTAAAACAAGGTAACAGTGTTCAGGGCCATATTATCAAAAAAGTGCCCTTGTGTAAAAAAAAAGAGCGAGCACATTCTTGGATAATACAGAGTAGAGACAACAGGTTTTGTCCCAATCTGCATTATCCAAAAATACTTGCACTAGGGCTCAACTCAAGCAGACTGATGTTTAGTGCTATGGATGCTCTGCAACCTGCATGCTCTATTTATGCATATATAATGCATAAAACAAATTCATAACTCATGACTGAATGAATAAGCAGTCTGTTTCATTTTCGTCCTACCAAATACACCTTTAGGTAATGGGACAAGACCTGTTTGTCCCATTCCCTTTCATGCAAGCAGCACCATTTTTGATAAATTAATTTGAACCATTTGTTTGCACAAAGTGTAGACAATTTGACCTTAGGTGGGGGACCCTCGCATCTCTGCATCAAAATCATGACACACTGAAGTAGATGAATCTCGCAATTCTTAAGCTTGGGGGTTATTAAAGGGTTATCATTCCTTTCTTGACTATTTGAAATTGAAAGGTGCTATTTGTTAGGTATGCCCCACCACTGCCATTTATCTCAATCATTGACCTTGTATTTCCAGGTTAGTCTCCTGTCCTTGTGCAGGGTTCACATTTTAATACTATCTGTGACAAAATGACTATTGCCCAGCAATAGTACAGGGGAGAGCAGTGGTTTCTAAGCCTTATGCTCCGCCTAGCACTACTATCAGTGCGGCAGCGATATGGCCATGAAGGGGGAAACAGCACCTACATTCATTGTATAACTTCTTTGCCTCTAAAGGTGTCATGCGCTGGCGGCAGGCCATACTCTCCAAACTAAAACATCACTGTAATACTAAAATAAAATAAGCGTTCACACAGGTTTCTTATAAACTATAGATATTTCACTCAAACACGGGCAAGTAGTCAAAAACACTAAACAATCCCAAACCTGCAGAGCAAATTTGCAGATCTGTGCTAAGATGTGCTGACGACTCTGAGTCTAAATAACAGGAGGAAGGAAAATCCACCAGGAATTCTAAATGATTAGTTTAGCAATGTATTTTCCGGTAGGAAATGGTACCACAAATGTCTCTAGGACCCAAGGTATTAGGGGCAGGGAGGCAGAACCTAGAAAAGACTTTTTACAGGCCTTTACTCTTGTCCTTTCACAACTCTACCCCAGTCTTTTGTAGTGGCTTCACCGTGTCATGCAGGACGTCGTAGCTCTTTTGAAATTGTGCAAATCGTGTTTCCAAGATGAAAAGGCAGGTGGTGCCATCTTGATGGTACGATGCAATAATTCAGTGTCGAAGGTGTGGCCTCAACAGCAAGTGGCATCTGCTTCACAGTTGGACTCCATTCCCTGCGTTGCTTGATAGAGGAATAACAGCTCAGAGCACAGGGGATAGAGAAGTTGGTTTGTGTAAGATCATTCATGGAATTTCAATGGTTTCAATAAAGAAATGCTGGGTTCTGCAACCAGCATTACCAAAGGCAGGTATCTCTGGGCTCGCAGCTCTGTGGCTCCTTTCATCATGCCATTGAAGAAAAAGTATGCATGCCGTGCTTTCCCCAGTCTAGGGAAATACTTCAGGACTTCTTGCAGGGCCAACCACAGTCATGGGCAGTCTTTAGTGGCAGGCAATCTTTTCTCCAAGCAGTCACATGTCTTGTCCACCAGAAGTGGTTAGGAAAAGAGCTGGCAGCTCCCCAAGAAATCTTGTCTTCAGCCTATGCCAGGGACTTTGTGCAGCCACAGCTCCAACAAGAGTTTCATCTTGATTCTTGTTCTTTGAAAATGACTCCAAAAATGGCTCACTAAATGCGGTGTTTCAAGCCCCCTGTTAAAGGGCAAACCATGTCTCTAGTGTAGATTGTCCCTCCTCTGCAGTTCCATACCCAGAGTCCTTGGTTTGCGGGAAGTCAGGGGGTTGGTAGGTTTCTTAGAAGGACCTTATGTACAGTAATAACCAAGAAGTATTCTTCCTTTACTTTTCTTCCCTCTTGGATTACAAGGACCTCCCCTTGACACCGGTTGTCCTAAATCAAAGGGTTTCCATGATATATATCACCTCTTAAGTACCTCACCTAGTCCTGTATCTTTCTCCCAAGTGCACTACCTCTGAAAAATCCAGTCCCTCCATTTGGGAGGGTGCCAGTTATGTTATCTAGAAGACACTAGATGGCTGTGTGTAACGGGGCCCATGTGTTGGGGGAGCATCTTGAAAGACTGAAGGCTGCCAGAGATGTTTCTGTCATCTGTAGGATAAGTGGAAAGCCAGAATGGGTAATAATAAGGGTATTATCAACAAATCTGAGAATGTCTGTAACCACTTCGTGAATCAATATATACATTTTTAATAAGGTATTGTTTCAGTGTTACTTTAGCACTGTCCGTAAGTTTAAAAAGGGGCTGCTGCCCTGCCACCATAGTCATGAAGTCAGCATTCAGCAATTGCAGCGTGCTTTTTTGTCCTCAAATGGATTCCCATTTGTATTCCAAAAATGGTCAAAGCAAAATTGAGCATACCTTTATTTCTATACATGCAAAAACTCTTAAAGAGGGTTGCTGCTTAGTGTGGTGAGGGTTTACCCCTTCAATTGTTTGACTGCTACCTCTTTTGCAGCAGGTCTGGCAAATGAAAACAGGTTTCCACTACATAAGTGAAAGTGTCAGCCCAGTGCTGATAAAGATGAATGTTACTATAACTGCCTGTTTGTAATTTAGGGGCCGATTCATAGAACAAACGTGAGCCGAAAATCTACGCGCAAGCAGGCGCAAGCAGGCGCAAGCGGAAAAAAACAGGCGCACGCGCATGCGTGCGATTCATGGAAGTCCCTGCGCGTGTCTTCCCCAGGATGTGCGCCAAACCCGTGCATGGCGCACACGTCACTGCAACATCCCGAAAGACGTGCGCGACGCGCACAGTGAAAGCGCACAACCTCTGCGCATACACTAGAAAGTGGGCGGAACACGGGGCGTAACGCGCGGAATGGGGAACAACTCGCGAAAACAAGGGCGTAACTGGGGATGTACTGCAGGGAAGCAGACGGAACGCCCACACGCACCCGAACCACACGTATTCATGGAATCGAATAGGGCAAAGCCACGCACAGCGAAAGACACGCACAAGCCCAAACACGTCCGCCACACGAAGGCAGGCGGTAGCGTCCGTGCGCATTACAAAAGTGGCAACATACAGCAATAGTGCCTGTGCGAGCAGGGTACGCATATCTCAGGGGTGCGCGTGAAGTTCCACACGCGATATCAGCAGGGTATGTGTATTTCAGGGTGCAGGGGAAGTCACACACGCGATTCCAGCAGGTACGTGTATTTCAGGGGTGCGCAGGAATTTCCACACGCGATTGGGCCCGTGCGAGCAGGGTACGCGTATTTCAGGGGTGCGCGGGAAGTTCCACACGCGATTCCATCAGGGTACCTGTATTTCGGGGTGCGCGTGAAGTTCCACACGCGATTCCATCAGGGTACGTGTATTTCGGGGTGCGCGTGAAGTTCCACACGCGATATCAGCAGGGTACGTGTATTTCAGGGTGCAGGGGAAGTTACACACGCGATTCCAGCAGGGTACGTGTATTTCAGGGGTGCGCGGGAATTTCCACACGCGATTGGGCCCGTGCGAGCAGGGTACGCGTATCTCAGGGGTGCGCGGGAAGTCCCACACGCGATTCCATCAGGGTACGTGTATTTCGGGGTGAGCGTGAAGTTCCACACGCGATTCCATCAGGGTACGTGTATTTCGGGGTGCGCTTGAAGTTCCACACGCGATATCAGCAGGGTACGTGTATTTCAGGGTGCAGGGGAAGTCACACACGCGATTTCTGCAGGGTACGTGTATTTCAGGGGTGCGCGTGAAGTTCCACACGCGATATCAGCAGGGTACGTGTATTTCGGGGTGCGGGGGAAGTTACACACGCGAAATCAGCAGGGTACGTGTATTCCAGGGGTGCGCGAGAAGTTCCACACGCGATTCCATCAGGGTACGTGTATTACAGGGGTGCGCGGGGAGCACCACACGTGAATTGCACGTGTGGGCCCTCCCAGGTGTTCCCTCTACACCCTCCACGGCACCTGCAGGTGGCTCACACCACAGGGGCCTACCCTGCACATGTCCTGCAGGCACCCCATCCACCATGGCCATGCCCCCCAGCCAACCCACATGTCGACTTGCACTACTGCCCACCAACGCATGTCCCCCTGCACCCCCAGCCACCAGGGGCACCAACCACCAGGCCCCCACCCATGTCTCCCACCACCCCCACCCCCCCAGTCACCAGGGGCAGCCTCCACCAGGCCCCCACCCATGTCTCCCACCACCCCACCCCCCAGCAGTGCAGGGGCACCCACCACCAGGCCCCCACCCATGTCTCCCACCACCCCCACGCCCCAGCCACCAGGGGCACCAACCACCAGGCCCCCACCCATGTCTCCCACCACCCCCACCCCCCCAGTCACCAGGGGCAGCCTCCACCAGGCCCCCACCCATGTCTCCCACCACCCCCACCCCCCAGCCACCAGGGGCAGCCTCCACCAGGCCCCCACCCATGTCTCCCAGCACCCCCACCCCCCAGCACTGTGGGGCACCTGCCAGCAGGCCCCCACCCATGTGCAACTCATGTACCCCTGCACCCCCACCACTGTGGGGCACCTGCCAGCAGGCCCCCACCCATGTCCAACTCATGTACCCCTGCACCCCCACCCCCCAGCACTGTGGGGCACCTGCCAGCAGGCCCCCACCCATGTCCAACTCATGTTCCCCACCACCCCCACCCCCCAGCACTGTGGGGTACCTGCCAGCAGGCCCCCACCCATGTCCAACTCATGTTCCCCACCACCCCCACCCCCCAGCACTATGGGGCACCTGCCAGCAGGCCCCCACCCATGTCTCCCAGCACCCCCACCCCCCAGCCACCAGGGGCACCAACCACCAGGCCCCCACCCATGTCTCCCACCACCCCCACCCCCCCAGTCACCAGGGGCAGCCTCCACCAGGCCCCCACCCATGTCTCCCACCACCCCCACCCCCCAGCAGTGCAGGGGCACCCACCACCAGGCCCCCACCCATGTCTCCCACCACCCCCACCCCCCAGCCACCAGGGGCACCAACCACCAGGCCCCCACCCATGTCTCCCACCACCCCCACCCCCCCCAGTCACCAGGGGCAGCCTCCACCAGGCCCCCACCCATGTCTCCCACCACCCCCACCCCCCAGCAGTGCAGGGGCACCCACCACCAGACCCCCACCCATGTCTCCCATCACCCCCACCCCCCAGCCACCAGGGGCACCAACCACCAGGCCCCCACCCATGTCTCCCACCACCCCCACCCCCCCAGTCACCAGGGGCAGCCTCCACCAGGCCCCCACCCATGTCTCCCACCACCCCCACCCCCCAGCCACCAGGGGCAGCCTCCACCAGGCCCCCACCCATGTCTCCCACCACCCCCACCCCCCAGCACTGTGGGGCACCTGCCAGCAGGCCCCCACCCTTGTCCAACTCATGTTCCCCACCACCCCGACCCCCCGGCACTGTGGGGCACCTGCCAGCAGGCCCCCACCCATGTCCAACTCATGTTCCCCACCACCCCCACCCCCAGCACTGGGGGGCACCTGCCAGCAGGCCCCCACCCATGTCCAACTCATGTTCCCCACCACCCCCACCCCCCAGCACTGTGGGGCACCTGCCAGCAGGCCTCCACCCATGTCCAACTCATGTTCCCCACCACCCCCACCCCCCAGCACTGGGGGGCACCTGCCAGCAGGCCCCCACCCATGTCCAACTCATGTTCCCCACCACCCCCACCCCCCAGCACTGTGGGGCACCTGCCAGCACGCACCCGCCCATGTCCAACTCATGTTCCCCACCACCCCCACCCCCCAGCACTGGGGGGCACCTGCCAGCAGGTCCCACCCATGTCTCCCACCACCCCCAGCAGTGCAGGGGCAGCCTCCACCAGGCCCCCACCCATGTCTCCCACCACCCCCACCCCCCAGCCACCATGGCCAGCCCCCACCAGGCCCCCCACCCATGTCTCCCACAACCCCCACCCCCCAGCCACCAGGGGCAGCCTCCACCAGGCCCCCACCCATGTCTCCCAGCACCCCCACCCCCCAGCAGTGCAGGGGCAGCCTCCACCAGGCCCCCACCAATGTCTGCCACCACCCCCACCCCCCAGCAGTGCAGGGGCACCCACCACCAGGACCCCACCCATGTCTCCCACCACCCCCACCCCCCAGCCACCAGGGGCACCAACCACCAGGCCCCCACCCATGTCTCCCACCACCCCCACCCCCCCAGTCACCAGGGGCAGCCTCCACCAGGCCCCCACCCATGTCTCCCACCACCCCCACCCCCCAGCAGTGCAGGGGCACCCACCACCAGGCCCCCACCCATGTCTCCCACCACCCCCACCCCCCAGCCACCAGGGGCACCAACCACCAGGCCCCCACTCATGTCCCCTATCATCCCCACCCCCCAGCCACCATGGGCAGTCTCCACCAGGTCCTCACCATCCCCAATCATGTGCGTTATGGTCAGCCTCCACAGCCAAAAAGCCCTACCAAGTAACCCATTCACCCACATGGAAATAGAAATTACATGTTACACCCCCAATGTTCATAAAGCAAATGAACCCATGTCCGTCACACACAATGGTTGCAATTGAATGGGAAAACACCCAAAATGACATGCATGAAACCAATGAGATGATACCACACAGTGAAGTATGAAAACAATTTTTTTTTAAAAAAAATAGAATGCAAAAGAAATGAAACAAACTACAATGGCAATTAAAAAAAGATAAGCTGCATGTCCGTTTAAAAAAATAAAAACACCAAATCCTAATCCAAAAAAATGTTGTCCAAAGTCAAATGAAAAATAAAATCAATCCAATGAAGAACTATGTACAAAACTTCCAAGGGTCCATGAGCCCAACTGAACAAAGGAAACCTACAAAAAACCCTAATTAAAATGCAACTATATACAAAAAGTGGAGCAGTGTCCGTCGACTCCAAATCATAAGAACAAACAAAGGAAACCTAAAACTAAATAACTATATACAAAGGTGGCGGGCAAGTCCAGCGGCTCACTCCGTGGTGTTCCGGGCCAGGGCATCATCGAACTCCTGTTCGATGTCCCGGAGGCGGTCCTGTTCCATGGCCCCGAGGGTCCGCAGGGACGACGCTGTGTCCTCCTCCAACCCCCTGCGGATTGCCTCGAGGCACTCGGCCCACCTCAGGGCCCTCCGCATGGAGTTCTCCGCCCTGACCATTGTGAGCCGCGCCTCTTCCGCCCGCTGCCGCTCTACATCTATGGCGTGGCCCAACCGCTGCCACACGGAAGACACTCTCTGTCCTGGGTCCTCCTGCCCTCCGGCCGATGCCTGTCCCTCCGATGTCGAAGGCCCCGAGCCTTCATGGCTCCCACCATGTTGCTGCTGCTGCTCTGCCTCTGCCCGTGCACTGCCTCCTGCTGCCTGCACATCCTCCACTGGCTGGGGTGCAGTCGTAGATGTGGCCACCCCTGCTGGACGTCCGACTCCCGACTGTGGCAGGGATGCCTCCTCCACCAGCCTGGCCGCACCGTCAGAGGCAGCTCCACAGGGCACCCAGGTGACTGATGGGTGGGAAGATGGCACAGAGGACGACTGGCGCGTAGGGGGTCCAGTTGAGGAGGGGGTCAGAGCAAGCCCCATCAGACGGAGGAATCCGGCCTGGGTGACCTGACCCAGCAGGCTGACGTGGTCAACGAGCCATTCGAGATGACGTGCAGTCTCCCCATGAAAAGACGGCAGGTCACCTCGCATGGCCCGTTGACGCAACGCTACACCAGCCAGGACAGGCTCAACCCGGACCTGGATAGCCACGTCCGCAGGCAGAGGAAGGCCAGTTGACGTCAGCTCATCCCCTGCCTGAAAACGGGTCTGGACGTAGGCATCCCTGCTGGTGCAAGATGATGCAGGGACAGGATCGGGGACACGATTGCACACAGGCACCTCCGCGACAGCCTGTGCTGCCTCCTGTCCCTGGTCCTGCACTGCACCAGTAGCATCAGTGGGATCCCCACCTCCAGACCCCGTCTCTGGTGCTTGCACGGCCTCCTCCTCCACCAAACCCCCCACCAACCTGGATGACTCCGTGCCATCTTCCCCTGTTGGGCCCTGTGGGGTCCCAGCTGCCCCTTCTGCTGCCGAGGAGTCCAACTCCAACCTCCGCCTCTTGGACCTCCCTCCGGCAGCTGCGGCCTGGGACGCGGCACCGGACTTCTCACTCCCCGACGAGATGACAACATGGGAGGGGAGCCGGGCCTTGCATCTCCAGCTGGCGGTGGGATCCCCGCCGCTGTGCTCCACAGCACCTTCTCCGCCCTCTTCATCAGTTGACGCTGCAGACAGGGAGAAACAAAACACAGGCATCAGGGCACTGTACAATGGACACATACACACATGACAGTTGCACATGAGTGGCATTGGCAAACCTCAGACATGGCATCACAATCCCCAACACACATGCCATTACAACTCGCACACATGAGCCATACCACAGCCATATCGCAACTGCCACCACCATCCATACACATACAACAGCATGAGCAGCCAAAGGTGAGCCAGACATCACATGCAACACAGGAAGTGCACCACACATGTACACACACCACCACACTTGCATGCATGTGTACACCTCTGCCAAGTGTCGCACTGTTCAGAAGGGCATCCATGTCACATCTGCCAATCAGGCTTCCACATACCGCTGTCACATGCATCCATGTTGCATCGCTGTTGCACCCTTGTCAAATACACACACATGCACATGTACACAGTGCTGATACATGCAGCCGAAAACAACATACATGCGTGACATCAAGGACATGTCTACTTACATACACATTCATCCAAACATGTGTGCCCACACAACTGCATTTGGCATGCAAGCCTACACACACAAGCACCATCCATGTCTCACACATTACAGCCCTCGCATGTGTCAGCCCCACGGCCCTGTACACCCCCACCCATACTCGACCCCATACAAACAGATGTGCAACCTGCACACTACCGAACAATCACCACACGCACTGCTCACAATCAGGATGCATGTACACTCACCGCTCGACTCCAGACGGGTCTGCTTCTCTAGGACCTGGACGTGGAGCGCTGGGGATATGCGTTCCAGGACCCTCATCTGTTCTTCCGACAAGTGGCCCCGGCGCCCCTTGGCATCCGCTGCCTTCAAGAGGCGCCGGGCCTTGTTCAGGGTCCTGGACCTGAAGTCCTCCCAGCGCTTCCTGACATGTTGTAAGTCGCGGACTGCCACCCCCTCCGCGTTGATGGCAGCCACGATGTCAGTCCAGATCCGAGTCCGTCCTTCCTTGTCGGCGCGGGAACTTCCAAAGAGGGCATCATACTGCCCCAGGACTTGCTCCACCAGGACACCAACTTCGGTGGCACTGAAGCTGGTGCCCCTCTGCCTCTCTGGCCGGGGGTTGTCAGTGGTCACAGATGGTGTTTGCCCCGACTTGACAACCCCAGAGGCAGGAGTGGGTGGGCAACTGGGTCCTGGGGCTGGGCTGTGGAGCGATGGAATCCCAGTCGGGAGTCTTCGGTTCCAGCAGGGGTGGTCACAGCAACAGCACCCCTGGCTGATGTGCAGGCAGCAAATGGCAGTGCACGTGGGCAGCAGGCAGTCAGGCAGCAGCAGATGGCAGGTGGGAGCGTGCTCGGGGCTCTGGGGGGCAGTAGTTCGGCCTTCTGGGCAGGAGCGTGGTCTTCCGTGTGCATACGCGTGGCCAGCTTGATACGGAGTGATTTGGCACGTGAAAAATCTGCACGTCAGCGTGTAATTCGAGGAAAGGCCCTTAGCGCGTAAGCGCGTCTGCACGCATACGCATTTTAATTGGACAGAAGGCCCCTCAAGCGCAAGCTCCCCTGTGACGTGACGCGTACAGACGTGCATGCGCATTTCAGCGCGCGTGAAAAACTGCACGTCCGCATGTAATACGAGGAAAGGGCCATGCGCGTATGCACGGCAGCACGCATATGCGATTTCATTGGACCAAAGGCCCTTAGCGCGTGAGCGCATCTGTGACGTGACGCGCGCAGGTGTTACCCTCATTGCACGTGATGACAGAACACACGTGGATTTCCACCAATCGCGTGTGAAAGTTCCCAGCACCCCGGAACACACGTACCCAGGCTAATTGCGTGTGGAACTTCCCGCGCACCCCGAAACACAGGTACCCAGGCCAGTTGCGTGTACGCACACTCCCCTCCGATCACACGCAATGACACTCGGACCGTATCCGAATACGGGAAACACGTGCACGGCAAAAGACGTGCACAGGCGTCAACGCGTCTGCCACACGAAGGCAGGCGGAAGCGTCCCTGCGCACAGCATAAAAGTGCGCGCAAACAACAAACGCGTATATACAGCTACGATGAATGCCCCATTTGTCGCTGCACTGATCGTGGGACACCGCAGGAGGAGGAGAATAGCCAGGGCACGCATTTTCGCACCACGGACAAGCCTTTTTGGGATGCCTGACGACCAGGTATAGGTTTCCACCCCATATCATCCTAGACCTGGTCAGGGAGTGGGACGATGGCCTCACATCCCCCACCCTTTGCTCCCAAGCATTGAGCCCCTTGGAGAAGCTGCTCAATGTCCTGCATTTTTTGGCCACTGGGTCATTTCAGCGGACCACTGCCATAGTGGGGGGGGGGTCTCACAGGCCACGCAGTCACGCTGCCTACACCAGGTACTGGCAATCATGACAGCGCGCCCCTCAGTCCGCAGGCACATATACATGCCCAGAACACCCGCAGAAAGGCAGGCCGTTGTCCTGGATTTTTTCAGGGTGGCACACTTCCCCAAAGTGCTCGGTGCCATAGATTGCACCCATGTGGCTCTACGTCCACCTAGGGCCATTGAGCACATCTACCGAAACCGCAAGCACTGGCATTCCATCAATGTACAGGTGGTATGTGATGCAAAGGGAATCATCACCTCTGTCTATGCAAACTACCCTGGCTCCACCCATGACAGTTTCATATAGAGACTGTCCGCCCTGAGCCGGGCCCTGGAAGCTGGGCAGCATGGCGACACATGGATCCTAGGTCAGTACAAATGCCCTTGCACATGCATGCAAGTCACACACAGACAAATATCCAAACCCTAATAATCTCAACTATTATCATCTCCCCAGGGGACAGTGCCTACCCTCTGAGCAACCACATGATGACGCCAATCCGGAACCCCACCACACCACCCCAGGTAAGATACAACGCCGCCCATATTGCAACCAGGGGCATAGTGGAGCGCACATTCGGAGTGCTCAAGTCACGTTTCCGCTCCCTTGACCGCTCTGGTGGGCAACTACTCTATGCACCACCAGTAGTGTGCAGGATCATTGTGGCAGCATGTGTCCAGCACAATGTTGCAACACGGCAGGGCGTCCCGGTGGACATGGTGGTGCCCCCACATCCCCAACCACAGGCGCTGCCCATGGGAGGGGACAGGGCACGTGGCGAGGAAGCCCGGACCCAGCTTGTGGCCACATTTTTCACCTAATCTCCCACCCCTGCGGAGTGCACACAGGCTTGGCACATACCAGGTGACAATCGATGATGACAAAGAGACAGTCAACTGTCACAACCTTACCACCCTGAGATAGTTGCCATGGAAGTGCCACATCATCTGCATCCCTAGCTACTTAAACACAAGCTATCCTGTGTGACCAAAAGGCACACATATGACATATGACATGATATGGGCCATACACAAGTATTCCAAGGCGCAATGAGGCAGGGAGGGGGGAACAAGGGAACACAGAGAACGGTACTACTAGGCCAGGTGTCATTGGGATCGTGCAAGTGCAGGGGTAGGGAGAATGGGAAAAGTGCAAGGGGAAGGGTGGGGGGGAGTCCAGTACAGGGGAAGTAGGCCAAAAAAATAATACATAGGTCGCCTGGTGGCAACTACAAAGGTAAGTGCAGACAAGTGCTGGGAAGGGAGGGCTGTAGGGATAGAGAGACAGTACTGCAGTGCAGGGGTTGCCAGGGAGGCAGTGCAAGTGGAGAGTGGCTGGGCCAGGGACCGAGGTCGGTGAGAGTGGCCCAGTTGCAGCTTCTGTGCAGTTCCAGTGGAGAATTCTGCAAGGGAGAGGCAGACAGTAAGCAGAAGCAAAGAGGAAGGTCTTGAGGTGCTTCCAGAACTGGAGATGATTCCCCTCAAGTTCAAATCAGGCCGGAAGTCTGTTCCAGGGGGAGGGCCCTGCTGCGGAGAGAAATCCAACCCCAGCTAGTTGCTCTGAGAAGCGGATGACACGGGCATGCAAGGTGTGCATCACACACACCTGCAAACCAGGCCATGGCCATCACTGTCATGTCACTCAAACCCTCCCAAACATCAACATGACATGGCACGCAATACCCATACGCCAATGCAGTAACGATAAGGTACACATTGCCATGTCCTAAATGCACAGTGGCATCGAACACTGCTGCCTGACCCGGAATCAGATGAAATGACAGAACAACAACTTCCCACCCAAAATAAGTCATTTCCAAATGCATTACAACAGTCGTAGACGTAACATCACAATGAATGCCTGTCTACATGCACATTATGCATTGCAAAATCAACACTGCAGCTCATGTGTGCAGTGTCCTACTCCTGCATCACACTGCTCAGCGCACAGCACAGTGAACAGCCATTGTGTGTGATGCACACCCTGAGCATCACATCTAAGTGACAGACCACGTCAAACATCAAATTAGGAATGTACTGGATCCATGATCGGTCACAGAACATGTGCTGCCGGGACACAGTGGGCACCAGAAGGCAAACAGTGTACACGTGGATATGCAAGGGTGGGAGTACATGTAGTGCATCAGAGTGCAAGTGTGTGGTTCTGCAAGGACATGCACTCCACATATGCATGTGCACTCAAGTGACCATCAGTGTTCCCTACACATCACATGTGAACATCCACCATGTGTACACCCCAGCATGTCAAACCACAACTATCCCCTTGCACATGAAAGGAAAACACAACACATGAACAGGCATTGATCAGCAGAACACAACATGTACATGGGATACCACCATTACTATGTCAGAGTTCCCATCACACTGCAGGGCAAGGCAACTATCAACAACAACCCCCCACTCCCTCACAAATGACCATGACCCACTGAACAACTGCACCTGGGTCATGGAGCCTCCAAACATCAATTCCACCGGGCCACAGGATCACCTTTACCCTTCGTCACCATCTCCCACCTTGTGTGTAAAAAGATGCCTGAACCCTCAGAATCCACACTCATTTCCGAAAACACAAAATCCAAGGCATAAAAACGAACCCAAACACCCTCCAGTAGATGACTTGACGTAGCAGTACCTCACAAAGGCCAAGTACTACCACAATGATGCAACAACCAAGGTAGCACAGCAAAACAATGTCACGACAGGATGTGAGACATGTGTGGTACATGACATAGGATGATGCACCATGAATGGATGTGTACTGTCAGAGGTCCCCTGTACAGGCGCGGGAGCGTCACGAAACAACCACCCCCACCATGTCCCGGGTGCCTGCAAGGTCAAACTCACACAGGCCCCTGAGACCCTGGTGGGGAAGGAGGTTCAGGGATATGCAGTCGGGACAGGTGTTGACACACTGGATGACTGGAATGAGCGGCAGGAGAGGGGAGGAGGAATGACACATGAAACTAGGGAATGCACGAAAATGTACAACCTGCATGAACACATACACAATCCAAACAGACTTGGACATCATTGTCATGGCCTTCTGTAGTCCAGGCTCAGGAGTGGTACGAACCAACCACCCCCTCTAGGGTTTTGGCGCCTGCAAGTTCGGGGCTTACACAGGCATCCGCAACCCCAGTGGGGAAAGAGGGTCAGGGAACGTTGCTTGGATAGGCACGGGAAGCAGGAACACCGGGTAGAGGGTACAGGTTTCAAAATTGCATAGGATCACGGGTGATTAGGGAGAAAAAAACATACCAAATTGAACCACACATACATCCATGCATCAGTACACTCCCGAGCAAGCCTATGCAGAGCAGTTTGTAAGAAAAACAACAAGACACTTAGCTCTGGTTTTGAGTGCTGGCCTCCTGCCTGCGCACTCTCAGGTCCGGTTACAGGAGCACTGCAATGCTGCAAAGAGAGACACAGTCAACAACCTGTACGTGCCAATTGCACAAAAACACAAAACCAAACATGCCCCATAGCAACAGACTACTCTACAAACAGACAATCTGTGGTTGATGCTTCGTACCCATATATAACATCACCCCTGTGACGGGTCATACACAGTCAATACAGTAAGGCAGCCGCTGCTGGGTGTGTGGCAAATGGAACACCAATGTGTCACAATTCACACAACATGCAATGTTCCCTGGGTAAGCAGACAGACCCATATAGCAAGCCATGACTACAGAGCAAATTGCATACCACCATGACCGAAACAAAGTTGGCAGTGCATTTATCATGAAGTACGTGGAAAAGACATGCACTGCACCCGAGTATGTCCCTTGCTGCATGTCCCTGTGAGCTGCCCCTTTCCATGTCTCGGAAGGCTACATGGTTGATACAAGTGCCTCAATGGACCTTGGTGTACCGGAGGTTATGTGCCACTGCCCCTGCATGTGTCCCAGACAACCCTACTACCAGCAGCCATCAGTCCACAAACACATCTGAGCTGCATTGTGTGCTTCAACACCAATATTCGTCTAAGCTCACCCTCAGTGCTGTGACTAAGCCTGCATGTGCAACTCGCCTGGTGCAAGCTTTGCTGTGTCGTGGCCCCCCTGTGATGCTCACCTTGCCTGGAGTTCCTTGGAACATGTCAGCAGTTCTAGGATGTGGGTCTGCAATCACTGTGCCTCTGCTTCTGCACACATGTGCATGTGGGCACCAACAAACGGGTCCAGAATTCCGTCGTCCAATGGGACATGTCTGCTGGCAAATGTGCTCTGGAGGCTCATCCCCCTGCAGAAAGGGCATGAAACACATGATTAATGTTTCAATGTCATCTGTGTGTGTCTCATCAGGCATCTCATTACTTGACCATGTCAGAGAGTCACATCACAAATCACACCATCAGTCTGTCTTTCACCTACAAAGTGTGGAACACTATCTACAGCATGAATTGCAACAAGCACATGTACAGGAAAGAAATGAAACATACTACACAATGCATAGCAATCAATGTCCACATTAATCATGACACACCCCATCTAGCAAAAGCTGAACAGTGGACAATGACACATAAATCATCCCCACTAGGGGTGTCAACACAAGTCACACAGCACCAGACATGCCACAGATATGACAGTCCAATGCCCTTGTGTAAAATGCTGTAACACCAAACCATCCTTGCGAGCCCATGGATAAGGGAGGCAGGAGTGGCATATGTGAGTCAAGGAACCCAAGCAGCAAACACATACACAAGACAACCATGAAGGGCCCAGCTGGAACAGACAGTGGATGCCTTCAAAAGCCACAAAGCACCGTACCGTCACATGAAAGCACAATAGACTAGCAATTTTAAACTAAATCAACTATTAACTAATTACACTAACTATGGAAAACCTACATTACCTATTTAAACTAACTATCAAACTGAAACTTAACTAACTAAACTAAAAGAAAAATCAAAAATGGCCACATACGACCCGGGGGGGGGAGGGGAGGCACCCAGGAGGGGGGAGGTACAGGGTGCTGCTCAACATCCACATGCGATGATGCTGAGCCAAAAAAAATCCTCCATGGGCTCAACGCCTGCACAGCACGACCTATGTGGGAGATAGATGGTCGTCCGAGTCTGGCTCATCCTGGAAAGGAGGACGTGGCACAGTAGCCTGGCCACGCCTAGCCGCAGCTTGCCCCTCGTCCGCAGCAAGTCTGCCAGATGGGTGAGCCTGGTTCTGTGTGGCGATGTGACGTAGGTCTGCATGCAGAACCTTCCGTGATACACGTGCTTCCTCTTGCAAGGTAGCACGTGTAACACAGAGTTCCTCCTGCAAGGCCTGGCTGGACAACCGCTGCACCTCCCGGCAAGCATGTAGCTCAGCCGAGATGGTACACTCAAGCTGTGCAAATCTCTCCTCTGCCCGCTGCCTCTGGGACATCATAAGGACACCCAGAGTGGATCTGAGGGAAGCATACTCCTCCCTCAAGGCATCCATGTGCGCCTCTGCGTGAGCAGCAATTGCTTGACGCAGAGACGACATTTCAGCCTGGCGTGCCCTGTCTGAGGCCGCCATGCCCAGCCTGAGCGAGCGGGCCGTGGACCGTGCCGCCTGCTGCTGGAGAAGCACCTGCCTAGCAGGGGGGAGCACAGATCGGGCCACATGCTCCATGCTCTCAGCGATGTTCTCCATTGCTGCCCCCTGCCGTTCGGAATTGGCAGTCATGTCTTGCTCCCACTCAGTATACAGCGGTTGCGCGCGGCGACCGCGTTGCCGGGCTTGACCCCTGCGGGACCCCAGGACTGGGGGTCCTCGCTGTGTTGGCACCGCCTGCGGCTGCACGACTACATGCCCCCGTCGACGTGATGTCCCAGGCACATCAGTGACTGGTGTGGAGGGTGACCCTGCGTCCTGATCCACCACGGGCGGAGGAAACAAGACTGTCTGATCCCTCGGTGCAGGGGTCGCAGACAGAGGAGTGTCCACATCAGAATCACTCACCCCTGACACATGGACTTGATGGTCATCCAACTTAACATGGACGTCAGAGTCGTCATCAAGGCTGGACTCATAGGCAGCCAGAGACAAGATGGACTGCAGCACTTGGGGGTTTTCGTGGCCTACCACCCCACGACCCCCACTAGTGCCGGGTTGATGTGGCGTTACCAACCCTGTGTCTGGCATGACAACACCATCCTCTGCCTCCATTGCGTCATCACCTGAAAAATAGAGAGGAAAAGGTCAATACACATGTCAGAAGCACACGACACACACACACACCGACAGCAAAGGCATCAGGCAGACATGTGACACACAACATATGACCTGGCATGCATGCTGGGTCTACTTTGAATAGCTTCTGTGATCAGACCTGTTGCAAGGTGGCAATTTCCATGGAAGTGGGTCTATGCAGTGCAGAAAATGTGTACGCCACTCACTACCTACATGTACAAGCACTACATGGTGTGTGCCAGGAAATGTGAAGGCAGTGCAATGTCAAAATCAGACATCACGTGCATTGTGCATTCAATGTGTACCATGTCTAGAAGCCAAGCACCCCTCCACCCCAGTACCAAAACAGGGATGCCTAGCATGGTATCAAAAGGCTGACCATACACCTGTGTATTGACAGGCAGTGTTGACTGGCATCAACAGCTTCATGTGATTCAAATTACAACACTGCAAATGATGCAGGGACAGTGGGCAGGACACATGATGGAAACTCTGGAGGCCGCCCACGTGTGAAGAAGACACAACAAGAGTTGGACAGAGTCATTGGCCATTGAACAGGCTGAGGCCTGTGAGCCACACAGATTGTCAGAGCCTAAACATGTGTGCAACGCAGGACTGAGGCACAGTTGACATGGGAAGGCTGATGAGATGGCAGGCAATGTATGTAACCAAGGACTTATATTACAGTGATCATCCAGTCAAGGACACATAGGGGCATGCGTGCAATGCACATGGAGCATGAATGGGCAGTCATGTCCCTGCGGGACATCTGACCCATGCACAGTACAAGTGAGATACCCTGCATCGAGTACTAAGGCTGTACCACATGGCATATGTCTGGCAGATTCTACGCTGGAAGTTAGCATCTACACAGGACACATGAACAAGAAACTACACGTTGGCAAGATTGGAGCAGACCAGTGCAAAGGTGGAACTGGGGTGCAGAGTGGCGGAGGAGGGGCAAGGGAGCATGCCTACATGGAGTCCCGCATGCAGGCAGAGGAGACATGCATGACGGTAGCATTGCATTACCTACACATCAGAACCATGTACACGTCACATGTAGCAGCAATCATGCACAACACATCCCACAAGTGAAACACACACGTCCTCAACAAACACGCATCAACACTCACTGGACTGGGCATCAAAGTCCAGCTTCTCTCCCACTCCTTCGACCAATTCAGGTGGTATGAACTCCGCAACGAGAGCCTCATGCGGAGTAAGTTCTTCCTCCTCTGGTGCAGGCCCACCGCCAGTCACCAGAGTCAAGTTGTAATTTGAGGCACGCTTGGCCTTAGTGCTGCGCTTGATGTCATTCCAACGCTTTTTGCACTCCTGCGCCGTCCGCACCTCATGGCCGAATGAACTGACATGTTCCGCAACATGCTTCCAGTGGGTGTCAAGTTGGGCAGCCGTGGTCTGACTATTGGCACCCACTAGCATGTCACGGCTGTGGCCCCGCACGTAGTCCACGAGGAAGTCCAGTTCCTGCTTACAGAAAGGCTTCTTCCTCGACGTGCAGGAGGTCGTGGCTGTGTGTGGGGTCCCAGCCTGTGCTGCAGGTGCAACCTTCCTCCTCTTGGACTGTGGCGCAGACCCTGGCTGGCTAATGCCGCCCTGACCAGCATGGCCAGTGGGTTCGGAGGATTGAGCCAAGGGAGTGGCAGGTGGAGGGATGACCAGAGGCCTGACTTGTGTCAGTGGCAGCTGGGTGCCCACTAATGGACCCTGCGCAGCAACATCAGCTGTGGCAGGGTGGTTGGCCGCAACGGTCCTGGTTGGCAGACTCACAACCGGGGTGCTGTTGGGTGCATCTGCCCCTGCACTTGCCAACACCCGGCTGTTCGGGGCAGCAGATGACATGACTGCCCCAGGGACACGTGTCTTGGTCTGAGCAGCCCGGCCTGCCCCTATGGTTTCCCCCCTGGCCTGTTGGAGATCTACCAAGGGCTCTTCAAGTGCCAACGCAGCCTGCGCTGGCAGACCCTGAGCCTGGGTGGCGGTGTCCACAGCTGCACCTGCAGCTACCACCACCCTTGGGCCCGTGGCAGTCGATGGAACGGACTGCCGGGTCATATGGGTGCCAGTGCCAGATGCAGGAGCTGCATCCCCCGGAACCACAGGGGGTGGTGGCATGGCTGCACCGACACATGGCACAACATTGTGCTCAAATGGCGCACCCCTGCCTCTTCCCCCTCTGTGGGTGCCCTGGACACCCTGGAGTCCCCCTACTCCCTGGTCACCACGGCCACGTCCCCGACCACACCCGCCATGAGGAGTACGCCCAGCTGAGGCGCCCCTCACCTTTGGTGGCCTCCCAACCATGGCACAGATGTAGTAGTGCTGGCACAGATGGAGTGGTGCCAATGGGAGGTGTACACCACAATTGACCTGGGCAATTGGGGTGAAGGGGGTGGGAAGCAAAATGTTAACAGCCCCCCTGCACCTGCAAGGCTGTATGTGACCCCGGTGATGTGGTGACGGGTCACGCAATGCTCAGGCACCCCAAAACTGCAATAAAACCGTGCACGCAACCCTGCAGCCTACGTGCGTGAATTCAACCTCCCGCAGTACGCGGTGGCACCCAGTAACACGAATAACGCGTACGCGTGGGACACGCAGGCTACTATGACATCGAAAATGGGTGCGATACACAGGGGCACCCGCAGTGGGAAAAAGAGCGTGTGTGACTCACCGTCTGACTAGCGCGATGCAGAAAAACACGCATAGCCAATACCCCCGCCAAAAGAAGAGATACGTCCTTGATAGCTGTGAAGTTGTGATGGCGCGCGAAACAACAGGAAGCAGCAACACACGTCGGTCTCCACGAAAGGCACGTACAGCGAACTGCTGGGCCCACTCACCTTTAACCCGTGCTGAGGGAAATGCACGCACGCGTCACGTCACTTACGCGCATAGGCCCTTTCCTGTATCACACGCGGACGTGCAGTTTCCACGCGCGCTTACGCGCATGGCCATTTCCACGTATTACACGCGGACGTGCAGTTTCCACACGCGCTTACGCGCATGGGCCCTTTCCACGTATTATACGCGGACGTGCAGTTTCCACACGCGCTTACGCGCATGGGCCCTTTCCTCATATTACACGCGGACGTGCAGTTTTTCACGCGCGCTGAAATGCGCATGCACTTCTGTACGCGTCACGTCACAGGGGCGCTTGCGCTTGAGGGCCCTTCTGTCCAATGAAAATGCGTATGCGTGCTGACGCGCTTACGCACTAAGGGCCTTTCCTCGAATTACACGCTGACGTGCAGATTTTTCACGTGCCAAATCACTCTGTATCAAGCTGGCCACGCGTATGCACACGGAAGACCACGCTCCTGCCCAGAAGGCCGAACTACTGCCCCCCAGAGCCCTGAGCACGCTCCCACCTGCCATCTGCTGCTGCCTGACTGTCTGCTGCCCACGTGCACTGCCATTTGCTGCCTGCACATCAGCCAGGGGTGCTGTTGCTGTGACCACCCCTGCTGGAACCGAAGACTCCCGACTGGGATTCCATCGCTCCACAGCCCAGCCCCAGGACCCAGTTGCCCACCCACTCCTGCCTCTGGGGTTGTCATGTCGGGGCAAACACCATCTGTGACCACTGACAACCCCCGGCCAGAGAGGCAGAGGGGCACCAGCTTCAGTGCCACGGAAGTTGGTGTCCTGGTGGAGCAAGTCCTGGGGCAGTATGATGCCCTCTTTGGAAGTTCCCGCGCCGACAAGGAAGGACAGACTCGGATCTGGACTGACATCCTGACTGCCCTCAACGCGGAGGGGGTGGCAGTCCGCGACATACAACATGTCAGGAAGCGCTGGGAGGACTTCAGGTCCAGGACCCTGAACAAGGCCCGGCGCCTCTTGAAGGCAGCGGATGCCAAGGGGCGCCGGGGCCACTTGTCGGAAGAACAGATGAGGGTCCTGGAACGCATATCCCCAGCGCTCCACGTCCACGTCCTAGAGAAGCAGACCCGTCTGGAGTCGAGCGGTGAGTGTACATGCATCCTGATTGTGAGCAGTGCGTGTGGTGATTGTTCGGTAGTGTGCAGGTTGCACATCTGTTTGTATGGGGTCGAGTATGGGTGGGGGTGTACAGGGCCGTGGGGCTGACGCATGCGAGGGCTGTAATGTGTGAGACATGGATGGTGCTTGTGTGTGTAGGCTTGCATGCCAAATGCAGTTGTGTGGGCACACATGTTTGGATGAATGTGTATGTAAGTAGACATGTCCGTGATGTCACGCATGTATGTTGTTTTCGGCTGCATGTATCAGCACTGTGTACATGTGCATGTGTGTGTATTTGACAAGTGTGCAACAGTGATGCAACATGGATGCAAGTGACAGCGGTATGTGGAAGCCTGATTGGCAGATGTGACATGGATGCCCGTCTGAACAGTGCGACACTTGGCAGAGGTGTACACATGCATGCAAGTGTGGTGGTGTGTGTACATGTGTTGTGCACTTCCTGTGTTGCATGTGATGTCTGGCTCACCTTTGGCTGCTCATGCTGTTGTATGTGTATGGATGGTGGTGGCAGTTGCGATATGGCTGTGGTATGGCTCATGTGTGCGAGTTGTAATGACATGTGTGTTGGGGATTGTGATGCCATGTCTGAGGTTTGCCAATGCCACTCATGTGCAACTGTCATGTGTGTATGTGTCCATTGTACAGTGCCCTGATGCCTCTGTGTTGTTTCTCCCTGTCTGCAGCGTCAACTGATGAAGAGGGCGGAGAAGGTGCTGTGGAGCACAGCGGCGGGGATCCCACCGCCAGCCGGAGACGCAAGGCCCGGCTCCCCTCCCGTGTTGTCATCTCGTCGGGGAGTGAGGAGTCCGGTACCGCGTCCCAGGCCGCAGCTGCCGGGGGAGGTCCAAGAGGCGGAGGTTGGAGTTGGACTCCTCGGCAGCAGAAGGGGCAGCTGGGACCCCACAGGGCCCAACAGGGGAAGATGGCACAGAGTCATCCAAGTTGGTGGGGGGTTTGGTGGAGGAGGAGGCCGTGAAAGCACCAGAGACGGGGTCTGGAGGTGGGGATCCCACTGATGCTAGTGGTGCAGTGCAGGACCAGGGACAGGAGGCAGCACAGGCCGCCGCGGAGGTGCCTGTGTGCAATCCTGTCCCCGATCCTGTCCCTGCATCATCTTGCACCAGCAGGGATGCCTACGTCCAGACCCGTTTTCAGGCAGGGGATGAGCTGACATCAACTGGCCTTCCTCTGCCTGCGGACGTGGCTATCCAGGTCCGGGTTGAGCCTGTCCTGGCTGGTGTGGCGTTGCGTCAACGGGCCATGCGAGGTGACCTGCAGTCTTTTCATGGAGAGACTGCACGTCATCTCGAATGGCTCGTTGACCACGTCAGCCTGCTGGGTCAGGTCACCCAGGCCGGATTCCTCTGTCTGATGGGTCTTGCTCCGACCCCCTCCTCAACTGGACCCCCTACGCGCCAGTCATCCTCTGTGCCACCTTCCCACCCATCAGTCACCTTGGTGCCCTGTGGAGCTGCCTCTGATGGTGCGGCCAGGCTGGTGGAGCAGGCATCCCTGCCACAGTCGGGAGTCGGATGTCCAGCAGGGGTGGCCACATCTACGACTGGACCTCAGCCGGCGGAGGATGTGCAGGCAGCAGGAGGCAGTGCACGGGCAGAGGCAGAGCAGCAACATGGTGGGAGCCATGAAGGCTCGGGGCCTTCGACATCGGAGGGGCAGGCATCGCCGGAGGGCAGGAGGACCCAGGACAGAGAGTGTTTTCCGTGTAGCAGCGGTTGGACCACGCCATAGATGCGGAGCGGCGGCGGGCGGAAGAGGCGCGGTTTACAATGGTCAGGGCGGAGAACTCCATGCGGAGGGCCCTGAGGCGGGCCAAGTGCCTCGAGGCAATCCGCAGGGGGTTGGAGGAGGACACAGCGTCGTCCCTGCGGACCCTCGGGGCCATGGAACAGGACCGCCTCCGAGGCAACGAACAGGAGTTCGATGATGCCCGGGCCCGGAACACCTACGCGCCAGTCGTCCTCTGTGCCATCTTCCCACCCATCAGTCACCTGGGTGCCCTGTGGAGCTGCCTCTGATGGTGCGGCCAGGCTGGTGGAGGAGGCATCCCTGCCACAGTCGGGAGTCGGATGTCCAGCAGGGGTGGCCACATCTACGACTGGACCCCAGCCGGCGGAGGATGTGCAGGCAGCAGGAGGCAGTGCACGGGCAGAGGCAGAGCAGCAACATGGTGGGAGCCATGAAGGCTCGGGGCCTTCGACATCGGAGGGGCAGGCATCGCCGGAGGGCAGGAGGACCCAGGACAGAGAGTGTCTTCCGTGTAGCAGCGGTTGGACCATGCCATAGATGCGGAGCGGCGGCGGGCGGAAGAGGCGAGGTTCACAATGGTCAGGGCGGAGAACTCCATGCGGAGGGCCCTGAGGCGGGCCAAGTGCCTCGAGGCAATCCGCAGGGGGTTGGAGGAGGACACAGCGTCGTCCCTGCGGACCCTCGGGTCCATGGAACAGGACCGCCTCCGGGACATCGAACAGGAGTTCGATGATGCCCTGGCCCGGAACACCACGGAGTGAGCCGCTGGACTTGCCCGCCGCCTTTGTATATAGTTATTTAGTTTTAGGTTTCCTTTGTTTGCTCTTATGATTTGGAGTCGACGGACACTGCTCCACTTTTTGTATATAGTTGCATTTTAGTTAGGGTTTTTTGTAGGTTTCCTTTGTTCAGTTGGGCTCATGGACCCTTGGAAGTTTTGTACATAGTTCTTCATTGGATTGATTTTATTTTTCATTTGACTTTGGACAACATTTTTTTGGATTAGGATTTGGTGTTTTTATTTTTTTAAACGGACATGCAGCTTATATTTTTTTAATTGCCATTGTAGTTTGTTTCATTTCTTTTGTATTCTATTTTTTTTTAATACAATTTTGTTTTCATACTTCACTGTGTGGTATCATCTCATTGGTTTCATGCATGTCATGTTGGGTGTTTTCCCATTCAATTGCAACCATTGTGTGTGACGGACATGGGTTCATTTGCTTTATGAACATTGGGGGTGTAACATGTAATTTCCATTTCCATGTGGGTGAATGGGTTACTTGGTAGGGCTTTTTGGCTGTGCAGGCTGACCATAACGCACATGATTGGGGATTGTGAGGACCTGGTGGAGGCTGCCCATGGTGGCTGGGGGGTAGGGGTGATAGGGGACATGAGTGGGGTCCTTGTGGTTGGTGCCCCTGGTGGCTGGGGGGTGGGGGTGGTGGGAGACATGGGTGGGGGCCTGGTGGTGGGTGCCCCTGCACTGCTGGGGGGTGGGGGTGGTGGGAGACATGGGTGGGGGCCTGGTGGAGGCTGCCCCTGGTGACTGGGGGGTGGGGGTGGTGGGAGACATGGGTGGGGGCCTGGTGGTTGGTGCCCCTGGTGGCTGGGGGGTGGGGGTGGTGGGAGACATGGGTGGGGGCCTGGTGGTGGGTGCCCCTGCACTGCTGGGGGGTGGGGGTGGTGGGAGACATGGGTGGGGGCCTGGTGGAGGCTGCCCCTGCACTGCTGGGGGGTGCTGGGAGACATGGGTGGGGGCCTGGTGGAGGCTGCCCCTGGTGGCTGGGGGGTGGGGGTGGTGGGAGACATGGGTGGGGGCCTGGCCATGGTGGCTGGGGGGTGGGGGTGGTGGGAGACATGGGTGGGGGCCTGGTGGAGGCTGCCCCTGCACTGCTGGGGGGTGGGGGTGGTGGGAAACATGGGTGGGGCCTGCTGGCAGGTGCCCCACAGTGCTGGGGGGTGGGGGTGGTGGGGAACATGAGTTGGACATGGGCGGGGGCCTGCTGGCAGGTGCCCCACAGTGCTGGGGGGTGGGGGTGGTGGGGAACATGAGTTGGACATGGGCGGGGGCCTGCTGGCAGGTGCCCCACAGTGCTGGGGGGTGGGGGTGGTGGGGAACATGAGTTGGACATGGGTGGGGGCCTGCTGGCAGGTGCCCCACAGTGCTGGGGGTTGGGGGTGCAGGGGTACATGAGTTGCACATGGGTGGGGGCCTGCTGGCAGGTGCCCCACAGTGCTGGGGGGTGGGGGTGGTGGGGAACATGAGTTGGACATTGGTGGGGGCCTGCTGGCAAGTGCCCCACAGTGGTGGGGGTGCAGGGGTACATGAGTTGCACATGGGTGGGGGCCTGCTGGCAGGTGCCCCACAGTGCTGGGGGGTGGGGGTGCTGGGAGACATGGGTGGGGGCCTGGTGGAGGCTGCCCCTGGTGGCTAGGGGGTGGGGGTGGTGGGAGACATGGGTGGGGCCTGCTGGCAGGGGCCCCACAGTGCTGGGGGGTGGGGGTGGTGGGGAACATGAGTTGGACATGGGTGGGGGCCTGCTGGCAGGTGCCCCACAGTGCTGGGGGGTGGGGGTGGTGGGGAACATGAGTTGGACATGGGTGGGGGCCTGCTGCCAGGTGCCCCACAGTGCTGGGGGGTGGGGGTGCTGGGAGACATGGGTGGGGGCCTGGTGGAGGCTGCCCCTGGTGGCTGGGGGGTGGGGGTGGTGGCAGACATGGGTGGGGCCTGCTGGCAGGTGCCCCACAGTGCTGGGGGGTGGGGGGGTGGGGAACATGAGTTGGACATGGGTGGGGGCCTGCTGGCAGGTGCCCCACAGTGCTGTGCGGTGGGGGTGGTGGGGAACATGAGTTGGACATGGGTGGGGGCCTGCTGGCAGGTGCCCCACAGTGCTGGGGGGTGGGGGTGCTGGGAGACATGGGTGGGGGCCTGGTGGAGGCTGCCCCTGGTGGCTGGGGGGTGGGGGTGGTGGGAGACATGGGTGGGGGCCTGGTGGAGGCTGCCCCTGGTGACTGGGGAGTGAGGGTGGTGATAGACATGGGTGGGGGCCTGGTGGAGGCTGGCCCTGGGGAGTGGGGGGTGGGGGTGGTGGGAGACATGGGTGGGGGCCTGGTGGAGGCTGCCCCTGCACTGCTGGGGTGTGGGGTGGTGGGAGACATGGATGGGGCCTGCTGGCAGGTGCCCCACAGTGCTGGGGGGTGGGGGTGCAGGGGTACATGAGTTGCACATGGGTGGGGGCCTGCTGGCAGGTGCCCCACAGTGCTGCGGGGTGGGGGTGCTGGGAGACATGGGTGGGGGCCTGGTGGAGGCTGCCCCTGGTGGCTGGGGGGTGGGGGTGGTGGGAGACATGGGTGGGGGCCTGGTGGAGGCTGCCCCTGGTGACTGGGGGGGTGGGGGTGGTGGGAGACATGGGTGGGGGCCTGGTGGAGGCTGGCCCTGGGGAGTGGGGGGTGGGGGTGGTGGGAGACATGGGTGGGGGCCTGGTGGGGGCTGCCCCTGCACTGCTGGGGGGTGGGGGTGGTGGGAGACATGGGTGGGGGCCTGGTGGAGGCTGCCCCTGGTGACTGGGGGGGTGGGGGTGGTGGGAGACATGGGTGGGGGCCTGGTGGTTGGTGCCCCTGGTGGCAGGGGGTGCAGGGGGACATGCGTTGGTGGGCAGTAGTGCAAGTTGACATGTGGGTTGGCTGGGGGGCATGGCCATGGTGGATGGGGTGCCTGCAGGACATGTGCAGGGTAGGCCCCTGTGGTGTGAGCCACCTGCAGGTGCCGTGGAGGGTGTAGAGGGAACACCTGGGAGGGCCCACACGTGCAATTCACGTGTAGTGCTCCCCGCGCACCCCTGTAATACACGTACCCTGATGGAATCACGTGTCGAACTTCCCCCGCACCCCGAAATACACGTACCCTGATGGAATCGCGTGTGGAACTTCCCGCGCACCCCTGGAATACACGTACCCTGCTGATTTTGCGTGTGTAACTTCCCCTGCACCCTGAAATACACGTACCCTGCTGATATCGCGTGTGGAACTTCACACGCACCCCTGGAATACACGTACCTTGCTGAAATCGCGTGTGGAATTTCCCCTGCACCCTGAAATACACGTACCCTGCTGGTATCGCGTGTGTAACTTCACGCGCACCCCTGAAATACACGTACCCTGCTGAAATCGCGTGTGGAACTTCCCCTGCACCCTGAAATACACGTACCCTGCTGATATCGCGTGTGTAACTTCACGCGCACCCCTGAAATACACGTACCCTGCTGAAATCGCGTGTGGAACTTCCCCTGCACCTTGAAATACACGTACCCTGATGGAATCGCGTGTGGAACTTCCCGCGCACCCCTGGAATACACATACCCTGCTGAAATCGCGTGTGGAACTCCACCTGCACCCTGAAATACACGTACCCTGATGGAATCGCGTGTGGTACTTCCCACGCACCCCTGGAATACACGTACCCTGCTGATATCGCGTGTGAACTTCACGCGCACCCCGAAATACACGTACCAAGATGAAATCACGTGTGTAACTCCACCTGCACCATGAAATACACGTACCCTGATGGAATCGCGTGTGGTACTTCCCGCGCACCCCTGGAATACACATACCCTGCTGATATCGCATGTGTAACTTCACGCACACCCCGAAATACACGTACCCTGATGGAATCGCGTGTGGAACTTCACGCGCACCCCAAAATACACGTACCCTGAAGGAATTGCGTGTGGAACTTCCCGCGCACCCCTGAGATACGCGTACCCTGCTCGCACGGGCCCAATCGCGTGTGGAAATTCCCGCGCACCCCTGAAATACACGTACCCTGCTGGAATCGCGTGTGTAACTTCCCCTGCACCCTGTAATACACGTACCCTGCTGATATCGCGTATGGAACTTCACGCGCACCCCGAAATACACGTACCCTGATGGAATCGCGTGTGGAACTTCACGCGCACCCCGAAATACACATACCCTGATGGAATCGCGTGTGGAACTTCCCGCGCACCCCTGAGATACGCGTACCCTGCTCGCACGGGCCCAATCGCGTGTGGAAATTCCCGCGCACCCCTGAAATACACGTACCATGATGGAATCGCGTGTGGAACTTCCCGCGCACCCCTGAAATACGCGTACCCTGCTCGCACGGGGCCAATCGCGTGAGGTACTTCCCGCGCACCCCAGTGATACACTTAGCCTGCTTGCTGTGCTGGTACAGGGTTAGCGCAGCCCTTTGCGCTGGATTGGGTATATTGATGGCTTTTCCCTGCGCGAGAGGCGTTCTTGGGGGCGTAACTGGCGCTGCTGCAGGGTCGCTGCACCACTGTGCGCCACGGCTGGTTTTGGTGGCTGGAATCCATGAATACGCTGTGAGCGGAAATGGATTCTTGCGCACGCGGCTGGCGCAGGGATTCGCACGCGCACACTGTGTGCCAGCTGCGTGCGCCACTTGTGCGCTGAATTCTATCAATTACCCCCTAAATGTCATGCATTCTCTTAGCTTCTAATATGTGATTAAGAAGGTAAGAGGCATCACTAGACAGATGCATGTTATGAAGGCGTTTCCTTTGTGCCAATATACCAGCAAGCACGCGGTCTGTGGCCATTACCGAGTGGCAACAGCTTGGGGCCCTAAGTTATAGACCTGTGCGAAGCCTGGGGTGCTAACAGCAATGTATTTTGTTTGAATGAATGGAGCCCCTCTTACATTTGCCTGGTAGCCAGCGAGGACACAGAGCAGCTGTGGCAGCTGGCTGCCGCTACTGAAGGAATCAGGTAAGTGGGGCAGGGCTGTGAAAAAATCTAAAACCCCAAGACGAAGGGAGGGTAAGGGAGGGGGGAAATGGCAGGGTGGGGGGGGCAGCCATCCGGCTGCCCGAAATGCGGGCTGAGATCATGGTATTTAGCCCACAATCCGAACAATCAGATTGGTTGGCTCCCCACCCCATGTGCTAATTGAGCTTTTAAAAGGAAACTCAAATGTTAGACTGCAACAGCGCTGCTACATGTGCACATTTGGAGCACATGATACATTTCTGTGAAAGGTGGCAAATTCACATCTCTGATGCAGGATTGTGTGGAAAGTGTGCACAGCAGGAGTATACATGACTCCTATATATGACTGACAGTGATCATGTGACAGGCTCACAAGGCCTGAATGTAGCCCAGTTACAATCATTGAAAGTACCTTTTAACAACAGAACAGAGCATTTGTGGAAGGTGTGCCTGTTTAGCAGCACCACTTTCTTGAAGAAAATCCAACTTCACTGTGTATGGAAAAAATCAAAAAAGCACAGGATTTCACCCTCGCAGATGGAATTCTGTCACAGTACCCAGCCCACTTTTGCAGAAGTCACCTCCCTGAAACCACATCTGGCGAGTCAACCCTAATTGAATGAATCTATAATGGCAAATTAAATTGAGTTTCCAAAGTCCTTAGTTAGAGAGACTTCTTTGTAATTGATGTTTTCATACTAGGAGTCAGACAGTGACCTTGAACGTTTTATTGGTCCTTTAGCTCATCAGTAAACTTGGAATGCTAATAACTGTAATTGCTAGTTGTAACTTACCAGGCAAGGGCATTGATCATTTAAACAGAGCCCATCATTCCTTGTAGGAATGAGTCCTTACAATGCTGTCTGGTCCAGAGCAGGAAATCGGGGAGTGATGGCGGTTCTGTTCATGCAATTCACTTAGTTATCCCTTCGGATGTCACATTACTAATGAATAATTGGGACTATTCCATTTAAATTATTCCATTGAAAGTGATCATTTTCTACTCTCACTAGCTTGGGGATGGGTTGGATGGTAACTGTGTAATCCTGATGTGGTCTGTGCCCAGCCCTGGTGAAGGAATCTCACTGTGTTCTCTGATAGAGATCATCAGAAAGGAAGTCTGGACTTCTCAATAAGGTGGTTGTTTTGAATAGGGGACCTCTCCAGACCTGTCTCAAACCTTTGTCCTGCCAGATGGATATAAACAATACTATTGGCTTATTTATAGCCAATTTCAGATCTATTTATATATCTAAGAGCCATATTAAGAGGGACAGCTATGACCCAACTCCCTCCTGACTATTGGCTAGCTGGAAGGCCAAGAGGGGGTTACTCCCAGCCACCATTATTGCTCCTTTCCCAATTGCATCTGCTATCACAATGTGGCAGAGGGATATTAAAGCTGAACTTGCGAAGAGGCATGCTGAGATTGTGATCTCTCACTGGGAGGCCTTATCTGCTGCATCTTCGTCCAAAGACTCTAAATCCTTTTGGAAGATTGATTCTAGAAACCCCAATAGCTTGGATCTAGGGATCTGTGATATTCTGGAGATACATTCATCTGCAACAGATTAGCCAATGCATTTCTCCTCCTGCAATAGTCTAAATATCAAAACTGTAGTAATATATATATAGCGCTTTATAATATTTAAGGCGCTTACAATATATAGCGCTTCACTAAATGTGATGGCAAATCTTTGTTGTCAGCAATGATGTGACACACACATATAGTTATTTTATGTTGCCAGTATAACATGTGAATATGTTGCTGGTGGCATGCAAGGTATAGAATTCATAATGCAACAAAAGCCCAATGTGAAGCTTCAGAGAGTAAAGTTCACACATTTTTTTTCTTCTCTTGAATACCTCATGCATATCGCCCATTTGCATTTGGCATTCATTGAATTCTTTGTTTCTCTTGTATCTTTCTTGAAACATTTTAACTATTTCCTGTTCAGCATTTTGGAGATCGCTTTCTTTCTCAAAATTTTCTTTTTGTAAAACCTGCATTTCCAAAACAACTTCATCTTTGTCTTGTCTAATATGATCGACCAAGCCTTTCAAGTGTTTCAATTCTTGTTCACTATCCTCAAACTGCTTCTTGCTTTGAGACAATTGACCGTCGAGATCTCTAAATTTTGACTGCATGTCTTTTTGACATACCTCCAATTCTGCTCTTAACATTTCATCTTTTTCACTTGCTCCATCCAGATCAGCTTTTAACTTGCTAATCAGCTGGGTATCGTTTTCTTGCATTTTCAGGGACAGGGACCTATTTAGGATAAACTATGTCTTGACACATAGCCGTATCAGACAATCTTTCTCTGCATGTTTATCAGCTGCATTTAATAGTCTCAAAAGGCAGACCTGAATTATGCTGCCTTCTGCAAAAATGCTGTCTAATGGTTCTTTCTGTACTTCACCATAGATGCGGTCATGCCATTCAGTGGCATAATTTGATGACCATGTCCCATGTGCATATAGCTTTGCCTCCAGATATTGCACTAGCTCTGGGAATGTGGCCTCCATTTGAGACATTCTAAAATTCACTTTTAATGTCACACTGCTATCATGAAATGGGTTCCCTCTAATGCATATATGGTAGTGTGAGACACACTTGCCACGCCCAGTAGGAGCTCTATAGCCACTTTCCCAGCCAACGCACTATGTATGTAGGATATTTTGTGTAAATTTGGGGTTTAGCAGTATTTTTCTACCGCCAGAAGATGAGCGGTAGTTTGGTGATAACTTATCCTTGCATTTAGATTGGGTTTGGCCTCATATCATTGTAGTGACCATACCTTGTTATATTATATTGGAGAACCTAGTAATATGTATTACTTACAATATTTTGTGGTAGTATATGGTTTGCGGTATTTGGTGGTGAGCATAGTTTCCTTCCCTACATCATAACCCCATCATAAACAAAACCTTCCTTTCTATGAAAATACCTCCTGGCAGGTGCCCCACAGTGCTGGGGGGTGGGGGTGCAGGGGTACATGAGTTGCACATGGGTGGGGGCCTGCTGGCAGGTGCCCCACAGTGCTGGGGGGTGGGGGTGCTGGGAGACATGGGTGGGGGCCTGGTGGAGGCTGCCCCTGGTGGCTGGGGGGTGGCGGTGGTGGGAGACATGGGTGGGGGCCTGGTGGAGGCTGCCCCTGGTGACTGGGGGGGTGGGGGTGGTGGGAGACATGGGTGGGGGCCTGGTGGAGGCTGGCCCTGGGGAGTGGGGGGTGGGGTGGTGGGAGACATGGGTGGGGGCCTGGTGGGGGCTGCCCCTGCACTGCTGGGGGGTGGGGGTGGTGGGAGACATGGGTGGGGGCCTGGTGGAGGCTGCCCCTGGTGACTGGGGGGGTGGGGGTGGTGGGAGACATGGGTGGGGGCCTGGTGGTTGGTGCCCCTGGTGGCAGGGGGTGCAGGGGGACATGCGTTGGTGGGCAGTAGTGCAAGTTGACATGTGGGTTGGCTGGGGGGCATGGCCATGGTGGATGGGGTGCCTGCAGGACATGTGCAGGGTAGGCCCCTGTGGTGTGAGCCACCTGCAGGTGCCGTGGAGGGTGTAGAGGGAACACCTGGGAGGGCCCACACGTGCAATTCACGTGTGGTGCTCCCCGCGCACCCCTGTAATACATGTACCCTGATGGAATCACGTGTCGAACTTCCCCCGCACCCCGAAATACACGTACCCTGATGGAATCGTGTGTGGAACTTCCCGCGCACCCCTGGAATACACGTACCCTGCTGATTTTGCATGTGTAACTTCCCCTGCACCCTGAAATACACGTACCCTGCTGATATCGCGTGTGGAACTTCACACGCACCCCTGGAATACACGTACCTTGCTGAAATCGCGTGTGGAATTTCCCCTGCACCCTGAAATACACGTACCCTGCTGGTATCGCGTGTGTAACTTCACGCGCACCCCTGAAATACACGTACCCTGCTGAAATCGCGTGTGGAACTTCCCCTGCACCCTGAAATACACGTACCCTGCTGATATCGCGTGTGTAACTTCACGCGCACCCCTGAAATACACGTACCCTGCTGAAATCGCGTGTGGAACTTCCCCTGCACCTTGAAATACACGTACCCTGATGGAATCGCGTGTGGAACTTCCCGCGCACCCCTGGAATACACATACCCTGCTGAAATCGCGTGTGGAACTCCACCTGCACCCTGAAATACACGTACCCTGATGGAATCGCGTGTGGTACTTCCCACGCACCCCTGGAATACACGTACCCTGCTGATATCGCGTGTGAACTTCACGCGCACCCCGAAATACACGTACCATGATGAAATCACGTGTGTAACTCCACCTGCACCATGAAATACACGTACCCTGATGGAATCGCGTGTGGTACTTCCCGCGCACCCCTGGAATACACATACCCTGCTGATATCGCATGTGTAACTTCACGCACACCCCGAAATACACGTACCCTGATGGAATCGCGTGTGGAACTTCACGCGCACCCCAAAATACACGTACCCTGAAGGAATTGCGTGTGGAACTTCCCGCGCACCCCTGAGATACGCGTACCCTGCTCGCACGGGCCCAATCGCGTGTGGAAATTCCCGCGCACCCCTGAAATACACGTACCCTGCTGGAATCGCGTGTGTAACTTCCCCTGCACCCTGTAATACACGTACCCTGCTGATATCGCGTATGGAACTTCACGCGCACCCCGAAATACACGTACCCTGATGGAATCGCGTGTGGAACTTCACGCGCACCCCGAAATACACATACCCTGATGGAATCACGTGTGGAACTTCCCGCGCACCCCTGAGATACGCGTACCCTGCTCGCACGGGCCCAATCGCGTGTGGAAATTCCCGCGCACCCCTGAAATACACGTACCATGATGGAATCGCGTGTGGAACTTCCCGCGCACCCCTGAAATACGCGTACCCTGCTCGCACGGGGCCAATCGCGTGAGGTACTTCCCGCGCACCCCAGTGATACACTTAGCCTGCTTGCTGTGCTGGTACAGGGTTAGCGCAGCCCTTTGCGCTGGATTGGGTATATTGATGGCTTTTCCCTGCGCGAGAGGCGTTCTTGGGGGCGTAACTGGCGCTGCTGCAGGGTCGCTGCACCACTGTGCGCCACGGCTGGTTTTGGTGGCTGGAATCCATGAATACGCTGTGAGCGGAAATGGATTCTTGCGCACGCGGCTGGCGCAGGGATTCGCACGCGCACACTGTGTGCCAGCTGCGTGCGCCACTTGTGCGCTGAATTCTATCAATTACCCCCTAAATGTCATGCATTCTCTTAGCTTCTAATATGTGATTAAGAAGGTAAGAGGCATCACTAGACAGATGCATGTTATGAAGGCGTTTCCTTTGTGCCAATATACCAGCAAGCACGCGGTCTGTGGCCATTACCGAGTGGCAACAGCTTGGGGCCCTAAGTTATAGACCTGTGCGAAGCCTGGGGTGCTAACAGCAATGTATTTTGTTTGAATGAATGGAGCCCCTCTTACATTTGCCTGGTAGCCAGCGAGGACACAGAGCAGCTGTGGCAGCTGGCTGCCGCTACTGAAGGAATCAGGTAAGTGGGGCAGGGCTGTGAAAAAATCTAAAACCCCAAGACGAAGGGAGGGTAAGGGAGGGGGGAAATGGCAGGGTGGGGGGGGCAGCCATCCGGCTGCCCGAAATGCGGGCTGAGATCATGGTATTTAGCCCACAATCCGAACAATCAGATTGGTTGGCTCCCCACCCCATGTGCTAATTGAGCTTTTAAAAGGAAACTCAAATGTTAGACTGCAACAGCGCTGCTACATGTGCACATTTGGAGCACATGATACATTTCTGTGAAAGGTGGCAAATTCACATCTCTGATGCAGGATTGTGTGGAAAGTGTGCACAGCAGGAGTATACATGACTCCTATATATGACTGACAGTGATCATGTGACAGGCTCACAAGGCCTGAATGTAGCCCAGTTACAATCATTGAAAGTACCTTTTAACAACAGAACAGAGCATTTGTGGAAGGTGTGCCTGTTTAGCAGCACCACTTTCTTGAAGAAAATCCAACTTCACTGTGTATGGAAAAAATCAAAAAAGCACAGGATTTCACCCTCGCAGATGGAATTCTGTCACAGTACCCAGCCCACTTTTGCAGAAGTCACCTCCCTGAAACCACATCTGGCGAGTCAACCCTAATTGAATGAATCTATAATGGCAAATTAAATTGAGTTTCCAAAGTCCTTAGTTAGAGAGACTTCTTTGTAATTGATGTTTTCATACTAGGAGTCAGACAGTGACCTTGAACGTTTTATTGGTCCTTTAGCTCATCAGTAAACTTGGAATGCTAATAACTGTAATTGCTAGTTGTAACTTACCAGGCAAGGGCATTGATCATTTAAACAGAGCCCATCATTCCTTGTAGGAATGAGTCCTTACAATGCTGTCTGGTCCAGAGCAGGAAATCGGGGAGTGATGGCGGTTCTGTTCATGCAATTCACTTAGTTATCCCTTCGGATGTCACATTACTAATGAATAATTGGGACTATTCCATTTAAATTATTCCATTGAAAGTGATCATTTTCTACTCTCACTAGCTTGGGGATGGGTTGGATGGTAACTGTGTAATCCTGATGTGGTCTGTGCCCAGCCCTGGTGAAGGAATCTCACTGTGTTCTCTGATAGAGATCATCAGAAAGGAAGTCTGGACTTCTCAATAAGGTGGTTGTTTTGAATAGGGGACCTCTCCAGACCTGTCTCAAACCTTTGTCCTGCCAGATGGATATAAACAATACTATTGGCTTATTTATAGCCAATTTCAGATCTATTTATATATCTAAGAGCCATATTAAGAGGGACAGCTATGACCCAACTCCCTCCTGACTATTGGCTAGCTGGAAGGCCAAGAGGGGGTTACTCCCAGCCACCATTATTGCTCCTTTCCCAATTGCATCTGCTATCACAATGTGGCAGAGGGATATTAAAGCTGAACTTGCGAAGAGGCATGCTGAGATTGTGATCTCTTACTGGGAGGTCTTATCTGCTGCATCTTCGTCCAAAGACTCTAAATCCTTTTGGAAGATTGATTCTAGAAACCCCAATAGCTTGGATCTAGGGATCTGTGATATTCTGGAGATACATTCATCTGCAACAGATTAGCCAATGCATTTCTCCTCCTGCAATAGTCTAAATATCAAAACTGTAGTAATATATATATAGCGCTTTATAATATTTAAGGCGCTTACAATATATAGCGCTTCACTAAATGTGATGGCAAATCTTTGTTGTCAGCAATGATGTGACACACACATATAGTTATTTTATGTTGCCAGTATAACATGTGAATATGTTGCTGGTGGCATGCAAGGTATAGAATTCATAATGCAACAAAAGCCCAATGTGAAGCTTCAGAGAGTAAAGTTCACACATTTTTTTTCTTCTCTTGAATACCTCATGCATATCGCCCATTTGCATTTGGCATTCATTGAATTCTTTGTTTCTCTTGTATCTTTCTTGAAACATTTTAACTATTTCCTGTTCAGCATTTTGGAGATCGCTTTCTTTCTCAAAATTTTCTTTTTGTAAAACCTGCATTTCCAAAACAACTTCATCTTTGTCTTGTCTAATATGATCGACCAAGCCTTTCAAGTGTTTCAATTCTTGTTCACTATCCTCAAACTGCTTCTTGCTTTGAGACAATTGACCGTCGAGATCTCTAAATTTTGACTGCATGTCTTTTTGACATACCTCCAATTCTGCTCTTAACATTTCATCTTTTTCACTTGCTCCATCCAGATCAGCTTTTAACTTGCTAATCAGCTGGGTATCGTTTTCTTGCATTTTCAGGGACAGGGACCTATTTAGGATAAACTATGTCTTGACACATAGCCGTATCAGACAATCTTTCTCTGCATGTTTATCAGCTGCATTTAATAGTCTCAAAAGGCAGACCTGAATTATGCTGCCTTCTGCAAAAATGCTGTCTAATGGTTCTTTCTGTACTTCACCATAGATGCGGTCATGCCATTCAGTGGCATAATTTGATGACCATGTCCCATGTGCATATAGCTTTGCCTCCAGATATTGCACTAGCTCTGGGAATGTGGCCTCCATTTGAGACATTCTAAAATTCACTTTTAATGTCACACTGCTATCATGAAATGGGTTCCCTCTAATGCATATATGGTAGTGTGAGACACACTTGCCACGCCCAGTAGGAGCTCTATAGCCACTTTCCCAGCCAACGCACTATGTATGTAGGATATTTTTAAGTAAATTTGGGGTTTGGCAGTATTTTTCTACCGCCAGAAGATGAGCGGTAGTTTGGTGATAACTTATCCTTGCATTTAGATTGGGTTTGGCCTCATATCATTGTAGTGACCATACCTTGTTATATTATATTGGAGAACCTAGTAATATGTATTACTTACAATATTTTGTGGTAGTATATGGTTTGCGGTATTTGGTGGTGAGCATAGTTTCCTTCCCTACATCATAACCCCATCATAAACAAAACCTTCCTTTCTATGAAAATACCTCCTGGCAGGTGCCCCACAGTGCTGGGGGGTGGGGGTGCAGGGGTACATGAGTTGCACATGGGTGGGGGCCTGCTGGCAGGTGCCCCACAGTGCTGGGGGGTGGGGGTGCTGGGAGACATGGGTGGGGGCCTGGTGGAGGCTGCCCCTGGTGGCTGGGGGGTGGCGGTGGTGGGAGACATGGGTGGGGGCCTGGTGGAGGCTGCCCCTGGTGACTGGGGGGGTGGGGGTGGTGGGAGACATGGGTGGGGGCCTGGTGGAGGCTGGCCCTGGGGAGTGGGGGGTGGGGTGGTGGGAGACATGGGTGGGGGCCTGGTGGGGGCTGCCCCTGCACTGCTGGGGGGTGGGGGTGGTGGGAGACATGGGTGGGGGCCTGGTGGAGGCTGCCCCTGGTGACTGGGGGGGTGGGGGTGGTGGGAGACATGGGTGGGGGCCTGGTGGTTGGTGCCCCTGGTGGCAGGGGGTGCAGGGGGACATGCGTTGGTGGGCAGTAGTGCAAGTTGACATGTGGGTTGGCTGGGGGGCATGGCCATGGTGGATGGGGTGCCTGCAGGACATGTGCAGGGTAGGCCCCTGTGGTGTGAGCCACCTGCAGGTGCCGTGGAGGGTGTAGAGGGAACACCTGGGAGGGCCCACACGTGCAATTCACGTGTGGTGCTCCCCGCGCACCCCTGTAATACATGTACCCTGATGGAATCACGTGTCGAACTTCCCCCGCACCCCGAAATACACGTACCCTGATGGAATCGTGTGTGGAACTTCCCGCGCACCCCTGGAATACACGTACCCTGCTGATTTTGCATGTGTAACTTCCCCTGCACCCTGAAATACACGTACCCTGCTGATATCGCGTGTGGAACTTCACACGCACCCCTGGAATACACGTACCTTGCTGAAATCGCGTGTGGAATTTCCCCTGCACCCTGAAATACACGTACCCTGCTGGTATCGCGTGTGTAACTTCACGCGCACCCCTGAAATACACGTACCCTGCTGAAATCGCGTGTGGAACTTCCCCTGCACCCTGAAATACACGTACCCTGCTGATATCGCGTGTGTAACTTCACGCGCACCCCTGAAATACACCTACCCTGCTGAAATCGCGTGTGGAACTTCCCCTGCACCCTGAAATACACGTACCCTGATGGAATCGCGTGTGGAACTTCCCGCGCACCCCTGGAATACACGTACCCTGCTGAAATCGCGTGTGGAACTCCACCTGCACCCTGAAATACACGTACCCTGATGGAATCGCGTGTGGTACTTCCCGCACACCCCTGGAATACACGTACCCTGCTGATATCGCGTGTGGAACTTCACGCGCACCCCGAAATACACGTACCATGATGAAATTGCGTGTGTAACTCCACCTGCACCATGAAATACACGTACCCTGATGGAATCGCGTGTGGTACTTCCCGCGCACCCCTGGAATACACATACCCTGCTGATATCGCGTGTGTAACTTCACGCACACCCCGAAATACACGTACCCTGATGGAATTGCGTGTGGAACTTCACGCGCACCCCAAAATACACGTACCCTGAAGGAATCGCGTGTGGAACTTCCCGCGCACCCCTGAGATACGCGTACCCTGCTCACACAGGCCCAATCGCGTGTGGAAATTCCCGCGCACCCCTGAAATACACGTACCCTGCTGGAATCGCGTGTGTAACTTCCCCTGCACCCTGTAATACACGTACCCTGCTGATATCGCGTGTGGAACTTCACGCGCACCCCGAAATACACGTACCCTGATGGAATCGCGTGTGGAACTTCACGCGCACCCCGAAATACACATACCCTGATGGAATCGCGTGTGGAACTTCCCGCGCACCCCTGAGATACACGTACCCTGCTCGCACGGGCCCAATCGCGTGTGGAAATTCCCGCGCACCCCTGAAATACACGTACCATGATGGAATCGCGTGTGGAACTTCCCGCGCACCCCTGAAATACGCGTACCCTGCTCGCACGGGGCCAATCGCGTGAGGTACTTCCCGCGCACCCCAGTGATACACTTAGCCCGCTTGCTGTGCTGGTACAGGGTTAGCGCAGCCCTTTGCGCTGGATTGGGTATATTGATGGCTTTTCCCTGCGCGAGAGGCGTTCTTGGGGGCGTAACTGGCGCTGCTGCAGGGTCGCTGCACCACTGTGCGCCACGGCTGGTTTTGGTGGCTGGAATCCATGAATACGTTGTGCGCGGAAATGGATTCTTGCGCACGCGGCTGGCGCAGGGATTCGCACGTGCACACTGTGTGCCAGCCGCGTGCGCCACTTGTGCGCTGAATTCTATCAATTACCCCCTAAATGTCATGCATTCTCTTAGCTTCTAATATGTGATTAAGAAGGTAAGAGGCATCACTAGACAGATGCATGTTATGAAGGCGTTTCCTTTGTGCCAATATACCAGCAAGCACGCGGTCTGTGGCCATTACCGAGTGGCAACAGCTTGGGGCCCTAAGTTATAGACCTGTGCGAAGCCTGGGGTGCTAACAGCAATGTATTTTGTTTGAATGAATGGAGCCCCTCTTACATTTGCCTGGTAGCCAGCGAGGACACAGAGCAGCTGTGGCAGCTGGCTGCCGCTACTGAAGGAATCAGGTAAGTGGGGCAGGGCTGTGAAAAAATCTAAAACCCCAAGACGAAGGGAGGGCAAGGGAGGGGGGAAATGGCAGGGTGGGGGGGGCAGCCATCCGGCTGCCCGAAATGCGGGCTGAGATCATGGTATTTAGCCCACAATCCGAACAATCAGATTGGTTGGCTCCCCACCCCATGTGCTAATTGAGCTTTTAAAAGGAAACTCAAATGTTAGACTGCAACAGCGCTGCTACATATGCACATTTGGAGCACATGATACATTTCTGTGAAAGGTGGCAAATTCACATCTCTGATGCAGGATTGTGTGGAAAGTGTGCACAGCAGGAGTATACATGACTCCTATATATGACTGACAGTGATCATGTGACAGGCTCACAAGGCCTGAATGTAGCCCAGTTACAATCATTGAAAGTACCTTTTAACAACAGAACAGAGCATTTCTGGAAGGTGTGCCTGTTTAGCAGCACCACTTTCTTGAAGAAAATCCAACTTCACTGTGTATGGAAAAAATCAAAAAAGCACAGGATTTCACCCTCGCAGATGGAATTCTGTCACAGTACCCAGCCCACTTTTGCAGAAGTCACCTCCCTGAAACCACATCTGGCGAGTCAACCCTAACTGAATGAATCTATAATGGCAAATTAAATTGAGTTTCCAAAGTCCTTAGTTAGAGAGACTTCTTTGTAATTGATGTTTTCATACTAGGAGTCAGACAGTGACCTTGAACGTTTTATTGGTCCTTTAGCTCATCAGTTAACTTGGAATGCTAATAACTGTAATTGCTAGTTGTAACTTACCAGGCAAGGGCATTGATCATTTAAACAGAGCCCATCATTCCTTGTAGGAATGAGTCCTTACAATGCTGTCTGGTCCAGAGCAGGAAATCGGGGAGTGATGGCGGTTCTGTTCATGCAATTCACTTAGTTATCCCTTCGGGTGTCACATTACTAATGATTAATTGGGACTATTCCATTTAAATTATTCCATTGAAAGTGATCATTTTCTACTCTCACTAGCTTGGGGATGGGTTGGATGGTAACTGTGTAATCCTGATGTGGTCTTTGCCCAGCCCTGGTGAAGGAATCTCACTGTGTTCTCTGATAGAGATCATCAGAAAGGAAGTCTGGACTTCTCAATAAGGTGGTTGTTTTGAATAGGGGACCTCTCCAGACCTGTCTCAAACCTTTGTCCTGCCAGATGGATATAAACAATACTATTGGCTTATTTATAGCCAATTTCAGATCTATTTATATATCTAAGAGCCATATTAAGAGGGACAGCTATGACCCAACTCCCTCCTGACTATTGGCTAGCTGGAAGGCCAAGAGGGGGTTACTCCCAGCCACCATTATTGCTCCTTTCCCAATTGCATCTGCTATCACAATGTGGCAGAGGGATATTAAAGCTGAACTTGCGAAGAGGCATGCTGAGATTGTGATCTCTCACTGGGAGGCCTTATCTGCTGCATCTTCGTCCAAAGACTCTAAATCCTTTTGGAAGATTGATTCTAGAAACCCCAATAGCTTGGATCTAGGGATCTGTGATATTCTGGAGATACATTCATCTGCAACAGATTAGCCAATGCATTTCTCCTCCTGCAATAGTCTAAATATCAAAACTGTAGTAATATATATATAGCGCTTTATAATATTTATGGCGCTTAGAATATATAGCGCTTCACTAAATGTGATGGCAAATCTTTGTTGTCAGCAATGATGTGACACACACATATAGTTATTTTAGGTTGCCAGTATAACATGTGAATATGTTGCTGGTGGCATGCAAGGTATAGAATTCATAATGCAACAAAAGCCCAATGTGAAGCTTCAGAGAGTAAAGTTCACACATTTTTTTTCTTCTCTTGAATACCTCATGCATATCGCCCATTTGCATTTGGCATTCATTGAATTCTTTGTTTCTCTTGTATCTTTCTTGAAACATTTTAACTATTTCCTGTTCAGCATTTTGGAGATCGCTTTCTTTCTCAAAATTTTCTTTTTGTAAAACCTGCATTTCCAAAACAACTTCATCTTTGTCTTGTCTAATATGATCGACCAAGCCTTTCAAGTGTTTCAATTCTTGTTCACTATCCTCAAACTGCTTCTTGCTTTGAGACAATTGACCGTCGAGATCTCTAAATTTTGACTGCATGTCTTTTTGACATACCTCCAATTCTGCTCTAACATTTCATCTTTTTCACTTGCTCCATCCAGATCAGCTTTTAACTTGCTAATCAGCTGGGTATCGTTTTCTTGCATTTTCAGGGACAGGGACCTATTTAGGATAAACTATGTCTTGACACATAGCCGTATCAGACAATCTTTCTCTGCATGTTTATCAGCTGCATTTAATAGTCTCAAAAGGCAGACCTGAATTATGCTGCCTTCTGCAAAAATGCTGTCTAATGGTTCTTTCTGTACTTCACCATAGATGCGGTCATGCCATTCAGTGACATAATTTGATGACCATGTCCCATGTGCATATAGCTTTGCCTCCAGATATTGCACTAGCTCTGGGAATGTGGCCTCCATTTGAGACATTCTAAAATTCACTTTTAATGTCACACTGCTATCATGAAATGGGTTCCCTCTAATGCATGTATGGTAGTGTGAGACACACTTGCCACGCCCAGTAGGAGCTCTATAGCCACTTTCCCAGCCAACGCACTATGTATGTAGGATATTTTGTGTAAATTTGGGGTTTGGCAGTATTTTTCTACCGCCAGAAGATGAGCGGTAGTTTGGTGATAACTTATCCTTGCATTTAGATTGGGTTTGGCCTCATATCATTGTAGTGACCATACCTTGTTATATTATATTGGAGAACCTAGTAATATGTATTACTTACAATATTTTGTGGTAGTATATGGTTTGCGGTATTTGGTGGTGAGCATAGTTTCCTTCCCTACATCATAACCCCATCATAAACAAAACCTTCCTTTCTATGAAAATACCTCCTAGTGATCTATAGAGAACCTTGGACCTATGCACACAAGAGAACCCAACACTTTTATATTGGGTGCCACCTACAGTCTGTGGCAGGTATCACAGGCTTATCTACACCAGTGATCTATGAGCCTGCAGGCATCATTACTGGCTCATAGACCTCCAGTAATCTATATGTTATATTAGATTCCCTCCAAACAACATGCAAGGAGGACACACACACACCTATTGTATCACTGCTTATTCTGTTTGTTATTCTATCTGCATGGGCAAATTGACAAATGTATTACCAAAGAGAATGAATCTCCTCTGTGTTCACATATAAAATCCTAAATGCAATAAAAGACTCTAAACAATTAGTTTTTTATATACTGGTTATATTACAGACAAGTGCAATTCACAATGCAATGCTTACCCTGTACATTTCACCATTATCTGTAACAAAAGAAGAAGAAAAAACAAAACACAGAAACAGAGCAAACAAGCCTTTTTTTTAAGAATGTGAATTACTTTTCAACATTATAAGCATGACGAATTAAAATGCAGGGGATTTCCTTTGCTACTCTGCCTGCATGACATTTTTAGATCAGTCATTCATCCAACAGCACACAGTGACCTCACTTAAACTGTGTCTGCTTACCAGAGGTATTTGTTTGAATCTCTCCCACACAACCTTGTCCTTGCTCCCCTCAGAAAAACAGTCCCAGCCAACGAACTGCTCCTGTAATCTTGGATGCTTGGAATGCGCCGCGAGAACGAGGGGTTCTCCAGCCAGCGCTCAAGGAGACCAGGCACATCTGTCTCAGAGTCCAGTCCTCCCGAACTAAACTTCCCTCTGTCATCTTCCAATTAGAAAATCTCAGAGCCTCCCCACATGTGACGTGACACATCTGCAGACACTTTCTTCCAATCATATTAGCAGAATATGTATTCTGTTACCACCCTCATGTCCCAAACAATGAGAGCTTCAGATTATAATAACTGTATCTTTTTCAGTTTCCGGCTGCCTTCCTTTCTGCTTTCTGCATTCAACACAGCAAGAGAAAAGAACAGAAAAAAAAATCCAGTGCACGTTTAAAAACAAATTCCAAAATATGTATTTTCACCTCATTTTGTCCATGGTACTACATTATAATGTTAAGGAGTTAGTATTAGTGATTAGCAATTGTTAATTAAGTCAGTCAGTTATATAAATAATGTGGTCTTCTATGCATGACGTATTCAACGTTCTATACCTTGCATGCCACCAGCAACATATTCACATGTTCTACTGGCAACATAAAATAACTATATGTATGTGTCACATCATTGCTGACAACTAAAATTTGCCATCACATTTAGTGAAGCGCTATATATTGTAAAGCGCTATAAATATTATAAAGTGCTATATATATTACTACAAAACCGAGGTGACAGCTATGTTTCTGAGAGCGCTGATAATATAGCACTTTTGATGTGCCCAAAATCATATGGGTGATTGTCAGAAAAAAAATAGGCAAAGCACCCGGGTATTAGGGGATCCATAATGATCGTTTTTGTGTCAATATTGAGCTTTAGGTACCCTTTTTGACCCAAGATTTTAATAAGATTATCCGTACAGGGATGATACCCAGTAGTTGGAAAACAGGCATAATTGTGTCTATATATAACAAGGGTAGCAAATAGTTCCCATCATCTTACTGTCCAGTTACTCCTTTGGACAGGACATCTAATCTTGTTGCAGAGATCCTATTAATAATCTATTTACTTAATGTTCATTTATAACATGCTTAAAACCAGCCAGTGGTTGCTAAGCGTGGGATCTGGATTCAAACCTGTGTTGCGCCGTGTTGCCTTGCTTCCAAGATAAATGTGTTGCCCCTGAGCTATCCTTCTGCCCCAATAAGAATGGACAATTGGGTGAGGGACCTCTAAATTGGCTTTACAGCGGGTGTGGCCAAGGTACCTGACTCTTGCTAGGAGCTCAATCTTTTTGGGCTCTCTTGTCTACATGGCGTTTATGGACCTCAGTTCGGCCTTCGACCGCATGGACAGGAGACTCCTTTGGGTGACTCTAGATGGGATAGTCATTCTGGAGCCCCTGATATGAATGTTAGAGGTATTGCACACTGAAACCTGTGTCAGGTTTCACTATGGGGTATGTGGAGAACTGAGAGACCCAATTGCAGTCGGGAAGGGAGTGAGGCAGGGGTATGTTCTGACTCTCCTGTCGTTTAACCTTTATATAAACTCCTTTGTCTTGTTTGTCTCGGCTCTCGTGGCATTTAGTGTGGATGTACCTCATTGCCAGGACAAACAGTTTTCGATCCTAAGCTATGCAGACAACGCAGTGTTGTTTGCGCAGACACCTAGTTCCTTGTGAATAATTATGGCGATTACATTACATGTCAAGTCGTGGTCTCTCGACAAATGCTGGGAATAGCTACGTCAAGTGCTTTGACAACAGTCCAAGCAGGATTCCTCCTACTGAATGGTCTCTGCTTACTAGATTGTACAGGTATTCCTTATTTGGGTTGTCGGTTCAATTACAGATTAACTTGGAGGGTGAATGTAGAAACACAAATGTCCAGGATGAACCATGATATTGGAGGGCTTTTTAGATTTGCAAAATATATCCGGCAGTATTCAGTAGCGCACATGCTGGAGGTGTATAGGGGAAAAGTGCTGGCAGCAGGGGCATATGGTAGTGAATTCTGGACCAGTGGGAACTTGATGTATTTACAGAGTGCTGAAAATCTTTTGTGTTCATGCCTCCTAGGGATAACCGCCTCAATACCATCACATATCTTACACTTAGAGGGGTATGGATCACCTGACAGATTTGCTTTCTTTGCGGCTAATTTTATTCTGATGGGCGCTGTGGATAAATGAAGAAGGGACATTAACAAGATTATGGCTAAGGAATGTTTTATCATTGGGAAACTATCAGGACATTTAATGGATTGTCAGGAATCCACAGATCATTGCTAGCATTCCCATCAGGCTCATCAAGGAAACATTCGGGACAATACGGCCTCTACGAGAGAGGATGCAAATCTGTGTAAGGCCTCAGTTAGCTGTTACCTTCTGCTCTCACCAGCAGAGGGACCAGCTGACTATTTGGCTATGGTCCCAAAAACGTTGTATTGCTCTTTGCTAAGCAGGGCCCAGTTAATGGGTTCCATCTAAAGTCAATTACTAGTAAGTGGTCAGCGGAGCAAAATGGGGATTTTTTTGTTGTTGCAGTGAGTGCAATCACTTGAACATGTTGTTCTTTGTTGCCCACTCTATAATAATATCTGCAAAGGTTTCTTTTAAGATTTTCTTTGTGAGTCTGCCTTCCGCCATTAGAGACCTGCATTTCTAAGGCTGCTGCCCATTCCTGATGTGGCAACTGCTTTTGCCCTTGCCAGTTACCTGAAAGGTGCTTGTATTCGTAGATTCAAGCTACTTAGCTTAGCTTATAGCCCAGTTAACTTGGTTTTTAACTTCCCGAGTAATATGCTGAAGGATATGTTTTGAGCTAGAATTTATTAGTGGTGCTGCATCATGCATTTAAATGTATGATTTTTTATCCTCTTTTGTGTCTTGCGATATATTTATGGTATGTGTTTCATGAGCTGAACAATTGTTTTTATTCACTATATTGCAATTACTGTTTCTATGGAATCTGCGTTTTTACTGACCAGTGGTAGTGTTCTACAAATTTGAAACCTCATGTCTTTTTTATTTTATAATACTTTTTGATTTTAGTTTGTTTGTGCTATTATTTGGACATGCTTTTATATTTCATGATTTATTGGGGGGTTTTGCACATTTAATGGAGTGTTACAATCAGAATAAACGTTTTTCCTACTTCTCTGAGACCCTGGATAGAGTCCAACAGCAACACAGGGGCAACGGAACAGCTTTGGGCTGTGCTTCTCGCCTCAAACTGTTTTTTAGCAGACTCAACTGCTTTCAAGTCTCTTTAAGCCACCGCAAGACCCATGAAGCCATGTAGTAAGAAATTGGGTGCCAGTTAACCAGATGCCTTGACCTAAATTCCACTTCAGACTCATTGGAAAACACCTGACCCAAACATCCCAATGTCAACTCGATCTGTTGGGAAGCAGCAAGCTATACTATTTTGATATGAAATAAGAAAGATATGATAAGTCATTTATAACGTAACTGTACACAATTGTTTTTAGGCGCGGGAAGGGAACACAGAGGGAGGACAAAACAAACAATCTTACTAGGCCTTGTGTCATTCAGATCGTGCAAGTATGAGGGGGTGGGAAGAGAAGAAGGGACTGGTGGTGTTGGTGAGAGTGCATTGGCAAGAAGTGGTGAAAGCTGCCAGGGTGGTGGCTCACGTACAGAGAGAGGCAGAGGACTGTAGGGTTGCAGATACAGTCCCTAAGTGGGTGGGGACCCGGAGGCAGTGCAAGGAACTACTGGTTGTGCAGGAGCCTGGTGCCCGTGAGGTTCAGTGGGTTGCTAGGTAACCAGTTATCATAGCAGACAGGAGCATCAGCAGGGGAGAGAGAGAGAGAAAGCAGAAGCGAAAAGGAAGGTTTTGAGTTGCTTTCTGAACCTGAGGTATTCCTGCTCAAGTTTGAGAGAGGCAGGGAGGCTGTTCCAGAGGAGGCCCCAGACGAGGAGAGAGATCTACTCCCACTCTCTAGTTGGAGGTGGATGAGCGGAGGGTTTGAGAAGGAAGATGCTCAGGAAGAGAGAGTTGGATGTAGTGTGGTTCCGGGCCCCAGAAAGGCTTGTGGACGATGCAGAGGGTCTTGAACTTGATCATTGCAGGCACCGGGAGCCAGTGGAGAGATTTCAGGGCTGGAGAGATACGATTCCTGGGCTTGAGGCCAAGGACAAGTCTTGTAGTCCTGATCTAGATTAGTTGCAAAGGGTGAAGTGTAGAAGCAGGCAGATTTAGAAAGTGGCTATTGAAGTAGTCCAGCCTAGGAAGAACCAGGGCTCTGGAGACAGTGAGATTCTGGGGGAAAGTGGGAAAAGGAAGAATACCTCTGAGGAGGTACAGCTGGTAGTGTGACTTCTTAGAGATGTCAGAGATGTGAGGAGAGAGGGAGTGGGTGGAGTCAAAGATGACACCAAGATTCAGGAAGAGAGAGTTGGATGTAGTGTGGTTCCTGGCCCCGGAAAGGCTTGTGGACGATGCAAAGGGTCTTGAACTTGATCATTGTAGCCACCGGGAGCCAGTGGAGAGATTTCAGGGCTGGAGAGATACAATCCCTGGGCTTGAGGCTAAGGACAAGTGGTGTAGTCCTGTTCTAAATTAGTTGCAAAGGGTTTAGTGTAGAAGCAGGCAGATTTAGAAAGAGGCTGTTGAAGTAGTCCAGCCTAGAGAGAACCAGGGCTCTGGAGACAGTGAGATTCAGATGTGAGGAGAGAGGGAGTGGATGGAGTCAAAGATGACACCAAGATTCTTGGCCTCGCCGAAAGGTGTGGGTGGAGGGCCCAGGGTGGGCGGCCAGAGTTCAAGAGGGAGAGCAGGAGCTGGGTGCCCAATGAAAAGGATCTCAGTCTGACCAGCATTAAGGCAGAGATCTTTTGATGCACACCATTCCTGAATCACAGATAGACAGTCTGGAATGAGTGAGGGATCAGAGGAAGCTGAGTGGAGCCTGAAGGAGAGTTTAGTGTCATCTGCATTACACTGAAAGTTAGAACAGAAGGTAGAGATAAGGTGGGCCAGCGGAACCAAGTAATGGTTGGAGAGCCAGGGTAAAAGGTTATAACCCTGGGGAACACCACATATAGAGCCTAAGGTAGGAGAGAGAAAGGACCCAAGTTGGACCTGGGAGTGTTGATTGGACAGAAAGGAGGTCACCCATGCTAGGGCCTGACCTGTGGTGCCCAGGTTGTCACAGAGATGATTGATCAGGATGGCATGGTTGACCACATCGAAATCAGAGGATAGATCAAGGAGAATGAGAACAGACAGAATGTTAGAGTCAAAATTAGAGTGCAGGACTTCACAGAGGTTCAGGAGAGTAGTTTCCATGCTTCTTGCTGCTCCTCTAAAGCTGGACTGGTGGTGATGGAGACAACCACAGATTCAGTATGGAGAATAAGCTGGTAGATGGCCAGCTTTTCCAGAAGGTTTCCCAGGAAAGGAGTGACAGAGATTGGGCAGTAGTTTGCCAGAGAAGAAGGATCGGCAGAGGGATTCTTGAGGAGGGGTGCACAAGAGAATACTTTAGAGGTGAGTGGAAGGTTCCAGTTTCAAAAGAGAAATTGCAGAATGCTGGAGCAAGGGAGTGGACATGGGGAAGGAGAATAAAGGAGGAGGAGAGATGATCGGAGAGGGGCCTGGAGTGCTAGAGGGAGAGGAAGAGGAGAGAAGTGGTGAAGTGAGAAGCCAGTGCCGTGCAAAGGGCATGGGAGGGAACAGGAGAGGTGGAGACTGCAGCAGGATTGGCCAGCCCCTTGCAGATTTTGAAAAGTTAGACCAAGTTGTTAGAGATGCAGGCTTGGATGTTACCTCTCTTCTTGGACAGGACAGAGAGTCTATATTGTCTTTGGAGTGGGCAGCAGGCCATTTTGTCAGAGGATGAGTCTGATGTCCTCCACTTCCTCTTAGCATTGCATTTAAGGGTGGCGAGGTCAGAATCAATACAAGAATTGCACTTGGATGTGGGCTTCAGGCAGATCCTCATGACAGAAGCAAGCATATCAAGAGTGTTAGAGATTGAGAGATGCAGATTGGAGAGGGCTGTGTCAGAGTGTGAGTCAGCCACAGGTGAAAGATGAGGAGAGAAAGTAGCGGCAAAAGCCTCCACTGACACACGCTTCATGGGCCAGATGACCGAGAAGGTGCGTGGCAGTTCTGGGGTTGGCTTTGCCTGGGTGACAGAGAGAGACAGGTGAGAGGAGAGAAGAAATTGGTCAGTCCAGGAGAGAGGAGTGGTTAGAGGGTTGGCAAGGGGGATGTCTGATGAGATAAGAACATCCAGGGTGTGCCTAGCAGATTATGTCGGGCCAGAGGGAAGAATAGAGAGAGAGAGTTGTAGAGATTGCAAAAGAGCCCAGAGGAGGGGCTAAATGCATCTAAGTGGATGTTGAGGTCTCAGAGAAGGAGAAGTGGAGAGGTTGAGAATAGGAGGGAGGAAGACAGGTCGGCCCACTCAGAGAGGAAGAGGACGACCTGGCCAGGTGGCCTATAGATGCTGGCTACAGTCGAGACCGGCCAGGAGAGATAGAGAGCCTGCAGACCAGACATTCAAAGGAGGAGTAGGCCAGCGTAGGAATGACAGTAGCAGGGATCCACGCCAAATAGATCAGGACTACTCCACCTTCGGGATGATTGTTTCTGGGTTCGGAGAGGATCATGTAGCCATCAGGAGAGTGTCAACCTCAGGACATCGCTGGCTATGACCCATGTCTCTGTGAGACCAAGGACATCCAGATCAAGTTCTTCAAGCAGTCGGCAGATGTCAGTGGAATGCTTGACAGCAGAGCGAGAGTTAAGGGTAGCGATGTGGAGCAGATTGCCACATTTGAAAGTCTTCCGTGGAGGGGTACAGGCATGAGGTACACCCTGCTGAGGTGTTAGAGGTGCCAGAAAGTGGGCAGATGAAGAGGAAGAAGATGACTGAGTAATCATAGAGGAATAAGAGGGTGCCAGAGAGGTGGCAGAGGAAGGAGGAGGCAGAGCTGCCAGAGAAGCAGAGGAGGGTGCCAGAGAGGTGACGGAAGAGGAAGGTGGCGGAGTAGCTGTTAGGGAGAATTCTCTCTTTAGGCTGAATTTCCTAACCTAGCTTTGCTGGATTTCTGGAGTTTGTTTTTTTTCCTCCTGCCAAGAGTGAGACTCTTTTTCTCCCACTCATGGACATGATTCATGGTATTCCTTTGATTGGTAATGTGTTTTATGGGCTATGGGTTCCTTTACTCCATAGGGTCTCATGTGTTTTTTCCTATGTGTGTTACACAGCACCCTCCGTGCAGTAACACAGGGGTGTCATAGTGACACCCCACCATAGACTCCATACCCTGGGACTATTGTCTCCCAGGGCATGTAAAGTCACCATTGGCTTTACTAGTCCCAAATTATTAACAGAAACCAGTACAAACCATCATATTGTGGACGTACTGGTCGGGGCAATTCGATTGCCCCGGGGTCTGTTAGTCGAGGGGGCACGTCTCCGTTCCCCCTGATCGAGTTTTGGCTGGTGGCAGTGGAAACTACTTTTTATATTCGACCGCAAATATTTTCCTATGGGATTTTCCCATTGTTCGAGGCTACCAAATTTAATTATTTAATTCTCATAGGCTCGAACATACCGCCGGTTTATTTAATTAATATTAATTCTCCGGTTGGTATTTTTTGCCAAGACTCGATTCTAAAATGGCGTTTGTGTTCTCTTCTGTGACTCCAACCCAAGTCGAGCCCTTTGTTCCACTTTTTGGCGGGCTTCCCCACAGAAGCCTCCAAAAGTGGGGCCACTCTGTCTGGGTACCACAGAGGGTGTGGGAGGGGGTTTAGGCACCCTGGACCGAGTTACCTAGGTAACTCAGGTCGAACTCTTGTTTGATTGGCCCAAGTGGTGAGCCAGCCGGCTCACCACTTAGCATGTTTGATTGACAGCTAGGCTGAGTGAATGGGGGTATGCTGCATAAAAGCAGGGCTTTGGGGACAGAAGTCGCCACAGGACCTGAGAATCCGACGAGGGTGAAGCTGAGCCGACCTACCACGACGACACCACCGGTGGAGCCCTGCAGAACCGACTCACCACTTCCTGATGACAGAGAAGATCTCTCGGCTGGAGAGGCTTCTTCCCCTAACTAGTGGGCACAACCAGTTTTCCTTTCTTTCTTCGCACCCCAGCCCGGTTTGTGGTCGAACTGCCCATGCCAATCACCCCGGCAGCCGGATAGCCACTCACCACTGAACCGTGAATCACCGGACCGCTCCTTGTACCTGAGAAACTCCACGGCTGATTTCTTCCCTGGCAGTGCAACAGACTCCTGTCTTCCTCCACGACGAGATCCTCTTGTCCACCGGATGAAGCACTGACTTGCACCCGCTGCCAGGAACAACTGCCCCCGCTGGAGCGTTCTCACCACTTTAAGGTACCATGTCCGCCAGGCCTCCCTTTCTAAAGATTGCTACAAGGTAATAATAACTCCTTAACCTTCTGAACTGGGCTGGCCGCCTTGATCCTCTAACTGGTCCCTTTCTGTGGTCCAACTCCTTTTTGAACCTTTACAAGACCTTTGTGCACTGCAACCATGTGACCTTGGACACATTTCGTTTGGATCCTCCGAAGGTGGATCCCGCCTCTTGAACTCTAACTTCACGGTTTTACTCTGCCTTCTCCCTTGTTGTGTTCTGGAAAAAGCGTTGGGATCTGTTTCAATTTGTTCTCTGCTTTCCTCTCCCTTTTTAAAACGAACTATTAGAGTGCCATCTACATTAAGCACTCATTGCTGTCTGAAAATAAGTGGGGCTTTACTTAAGACTTGTCTAATATTCTTTTAAGGGAGTGTATATCTTTTAGTGACCTTGTTTGTGAATTGCTTATTATTAGTGCCTGTGTGTTTTTTTAGATGTGGTTTTTAATAAATAATTATATCTCTTTTACACCAGGCCCTGGTCAGTGTTTACTTGTTCTATTGTGTGCTCCTGACCTATTGTGAATACTCTGTATACTGCCTAACTCTTCTTGAGGGAAGTCTGACTGCTCAGCCACAGCTACCAAGTGAATCTGTGTGGTACAGACTGCTACCAAGTGGGTTTACTGCCAAACACCTGTAGTCCTAAATCTTTTGCAGTGGTCCAAAAGGGAACTACACAGGTTTCTGCCTAACAGTAGCCAGCAAGGTTTTGGTACGAGTAGCAGGAGAAGGAAGAAAGTTGATAAGACACAGTAAGTGTCCATCGAAAAGGAGGAGATTGGGCTGGGGGCCTAGGACCAAGATGGTGCCATTCAGATAGACATTGATGATGGTCACTGAGGAGTGGAAGGGGCCAGGAGGACCTCCCTCTGAGTACCACAATTAATGTGAGAGGAGGAAAAAGGAGAGAGAACAGAGACCATATGTGGGGTCCATTGGCCTGGAGAGGGAACGACAAAGAGGATGTCGGTGGGGCTCTGTCTGGAGGAAACACTTGTGGCCTGGGTATCAGCGATCTGAAGGCCTGGGTTTGAGACCAGTATGCTCCTTTTGAGCTTATTCCTAGCAGACCTAGTGTGAGGGATAGGATAGGAGATAGAATAGCAGTCAAGGAAGATAGGGAAGACTGAGAGCACCATAGAGGGGTGCGAGGCGGAGAGCAAGAGAAGGCATCCCAAGCAGGAGGAGGTTGGAGGGTCACACACTAGGTGCACACAAAGGGGGAAGGCACAAGAGGAGGATGGGTACAGTGAGCACAGAGAACCAAAATCACAATGCTCACAGTTGGGGGGCAAGAACCTAAAGAGAAGGAGTAATGCTATAATGTGTGATAATACAATAGAGACCCTGGGGGGGACAAGAGTGAGAGGCGAATGCAAATACAGTACAATATACGCAAGACACTAGTAACTCTGGGGGACCTATAGGAGAAGAAGAGATTACCACAATACAACAGGTATACAATAAATCGTCAGAGCCAGCAGGGGCCTGAAGGGGAAAGGTAGAGAGGGGTAAAGGACCCAAGAAATGTGTTGTAAGCTAATGAGGAGACGGGCAGAGGGGGGAAGGACATGCAAGGCCGGGAGAAGCAGAGCCTGAGTTTGGGGGAAAGCACACAAGGAGACAGGCAGAGAAGGGAAGGACGCAAAAGTTTGGGAGACGTGGAGCCTGAGTTGCATGGGGAAAGTGTAAGTGGAACCGGGAAGATGGGGGAAGGATGCACAAGGTCGGGAAGAGCAGAGCATGAATTGCGGGTGGAAGCGCACGTGGATATGGGAAGAGAGGGGAAGAATGCACAAGGCTGGGATAAGCAGAGCCTGATTTGTGGGTGGAAGCGCATGTGGAGACAGAAACAGGGGAAGGACTTGCAAGGCCAGGAGAAGTGGAGCCTGAATTCCAGGTGGAAAGCGTACATGGAGACGGGTAGAGAGGGGAAGAATGCGTTAGGCAGGGGAGATGTGTGGAGTGCAGCAATACTACTCTCCCTCCCTACACCTTCTTACCTTACGGACGTGGATGGAGTGTCGACTGTGCTCGCAATCCCCACCGCTACCCCTTCGCCGCCAAACACCTGCGCCGCACAAAACAGTGGCCTTTTCCTGTGAGAGCTTGATGCCAACTAGACAGATTAAAGAGCGCCAAGAAGCTAGTTTCGCTTCAAGAACAAGTCTGAATGGTATCTGTAGACGTTCTGTCACCCTGGACAGACTTTAAGGGCACTGGTGATATTTAATATCCCAAGCATTGACATATTCTTAAAACGTCAACTTAGCTGCAAATTCAGATGCCTGCAGTCACCTGACTTCATTCGCAGAGTGTCCCTTTCTTACAAGTGTCTGCATATTCTGTGTATTTCTTTACAGGGCTGGGTCCATGGACGTCGTTTAGGGATAGCCAGGGTGGCAGCTGCTACCCCTGGTAATCTCCCTGGAACCCATAGCACTGTCTATGGGCACCTGGCCTGCTGGCCCTCACACTTGATGCAGTGATGTATTTCCCACTGAAAAGACACTGTGGGCACGAAATAAATCACCTTCTTTTGGGATTTCTGAGGGGCTAACTTCATGCAGGGGATCACCTACAGTAGCACTTGTCATGTTTGGTCCCCTGCACGTAATGTTATGCCTTTGCAAAATATAGTGCGAAAGTATAGTGAACATCGAAATCATTGCGACCCTTTCATTTTACTAACCGTTGTGTAAAAGATGTGAATTCTGCCTGCAAATAACACTTTGCCAACTATGTTTAGAGTGGAATCACAGGGAGTCCATTGGCTTTACGCCTGCAAGAATATCTCATGCAGGCAAAAAACAAGGTTTATGCAGGCAGAGTGGGAATGAAGAGGAAGAGATGGATTTCCCCTCCTTTCGCCCGCACGGCCAGCGAAGGCTTAAATGACCCCTAGGAGTAAAATGCCTGTGAAGACTGGTGTAAGACGTGTATGTGTCATTGCTGCATCACAGAAGAGACAACTGTCCCCGAAGTGTGTCCACTTCCATTCACCTTTTCATATTGGGACAGCTTGCACAGAGGGAACTAAAGCCACAAATAATTCCTGAATGATTATCTTCGTGTGTGTGTGATGTTATATCTTTTGTGTGACACCCCATTGTAAAATGTAGTTATTTCTATGTACATGTGTACATTTACGAAATGAATTTATTAATGTAGTATATAGGACTGGATGTGGATAGGTCAGTGAATTAAGTGATTACCATTACCGCATGTGTTGCTCCTCATACAAATAGAATAAAACATTCTTGTGTTACCCAACAGGTTTCTATAAAGACGTATTTGTATGTGCAGATTCATTTGAATGTGGATTGGTGCTTCACATAACCACTTTGTTAAACACAAATAACTGTGTCTTCTGATGAAAGAGCACAAATACAAAAACGTAGTTTATTGCTTTCATATGTAAGATATTGTGGTGGGAGATGTGGCCTACAAGATGAATTGGAGACACTGAAATACGTCAGTGCTTCTCAGCATGACCTAATTTTCAATAACTTCATAAACTGAAATCACCAAAAAGTGGTTCATTTAAATTTGCACTTGAAATAAATGTATAATAATCTGAACCTTTAGCAGTACTGGCTGTATCTGACATAAAATGGCAGCACGTATTTATTTATTTTAATTTATATAACGTGGCAAACACCCATAGATCACAAGGCACACAAAACATAACAAGACAGACAAAAAGAGATCAGAATGCAGGGTGAAGCAGTGCCAAATAAATCCAGTTAAGGATTACGATTGAAGAGATGGGTCTTAGTCCTCTTTTTAAATTCAGAGTTTTGATTTTTCTCAGATCAGGGGAAGAGAATTCCATGCTAAGCCAGCCTGGACATCAAACATGGTGCCACCAGATTAAATGTGGGTTGACAAAGTCTTGTCTGATCGTGAGACCTGAGAAGACGACTGGGTTGATGGAGTCTTTGTGCTGTCAATGAGGTATGTGTGGGCCTCATGATTCCAGCACTTGTTCCTCAAAGTTAAAACTTTATGAGTAATGCAGTGTTTCATGGGAAGCCAAAGGTGCTCCCACCTGGCATTGGTAATATGATTGCATCTTGTAAGGCCAAGAGTTGCACGCACGCCCCATTTTGAACATCTATAATGCTGTGATGTTCGCTTGAGAAGTACCAAGCAACAAACTGTTGCAGTAATCAAGGCGAGTGTTCACCAATGCAGAGGTAAACAAGGAGATGTTCCTAGAGGAAAATGTAAGGGTGAATGTGGCTAAGTAGTTTATTAATATAGCCACAAGATGCCCGCATATGTGTGGCATGATGTTTCATAGTTGACCCAGCGTCAAGCGTGACGCCAAGGGTTTTTACACTCTTAGCCACAGTGATGTCAGTGTCTGCAATGGCGAAGCTCAGTCTTGTAGTTGTTCAAAGCAAGGGCATTGGCTCCCATCCAAGCCTGAATAGAACCATAAATGGGGTCAATGGCTGCTGCATCATGTGTATAGACACCCGAAAGCTCCATGACCACCTGGGTGTCATCAGCATAATTAGTATATTTGACACCCGTGCCATCAAGGAGCATCCAGAAAGGCGATATGTAGATGTTAAAAAGGGTTGGCAACATACAGGACCCCTGTGAATCCCCACAAGAGACAGCCGCTGGAGTAGACCCTGCATCATCAACGGCAATGGCATTGCGTGGCCAAAAAAACCAAGCAGCCCACCGGGCAGCAACTCCTGAGCAGACCACCAATTCCCTTAACCTGGCCACCAACAGAACAGTGAATGGTTGTCCAGGTCAAACGCTGCTGAGAGGTCGAGCAGCATCAGGAGGGCTGGATGACCTTTATCCACAATACTGGGTAGATTAGATTTTAAATCCAACAAGGCAGTTTCTGTGCCGTGTCTAGATCTAAAACCTGACTGTCATGGACCGAGAATGTTGCTGCTCTCTGAAGTTGAAGGTAGCCACTTGGTCCAACATTTTTAACAAAAAAGCACATTGGTAATTTATCTGCTAAAAAAGGGTTGAGGTTGTTTTTTTTCAAGAGGGGGTAATCCTGGCTTCTTTTAGGAGATGGGGAACATGGCCTTCAGTGAAGGAGATGGTCACTAGTTTCATCATCCAGGGAACTAAGATGTCTAGGCAGCCTTTAAATACACTGGAGGGGCAGTTATCGCCCGACAAGCAGTGGGTTTCATGGTAACTATGATCTTAAGCATTTCAGCCTCAGTACATGGGGTGAAAATAAACGCTGCCTATTAGGTGCGCTATTGGATTTAGGGAGATTCATGGGAGGAGGGATTCTATCCCCAATGGGATTATTAGTCCCCCTATAGTCAAGAATGGATTGCTGATGTTTTCCAATTTTGGATTTAAACCCATCATGAATCCCTTGACAACAGGCTGAGTCTTTTTTTAGGTTCTTTCCTTGTGAACATCCTGCCTACCAATTCCCTCAGCATTATGAAAAACTCTCTAGAGCTGGATTTTGCCTGTTCAATCGTGTTATTAAAACTAGAGGTCTTATAATGATTGCCTTTAAATCCCCCACTGTTTGTTTGTATGAGAGAGTGATAGATGAGATGAGTGTTTCTGCCATTCTCTTTCGGCTGCCCTTTTAAGAGCACGGACGGCATCACTAAACCACAGTATCAGGACATTCCCATCAAAATGTATTAATTGAATTGCTTTTCCATCGAAAAGCATATTCATTGGATACATTTCAATGGTTAATTTCGATGGATAGGTTTAGGGTTAGGGCTAGGATTGGAGTTAGGGTTAGGGCTAGGGTTAGGGTTAGATTTATGGTTAGATTAAGGGTTAGATTAAGGGTTAGATTAGGGGTTAGATTAAAGGTTAGATTTAGGGCTAGGTGTGGTTTAGGGTTAGGGTTAGGGTTAGAGATAGGGTTGGATTTAGGGTTATGACTAGGGTTAGGGTTAGATTTATGGTTAGATTAAGGGTTAGATTAAGGGTTAGATTAGGGGTTAGATTAAGGGTTAGATTTAGGGTTAGGGTTAGGATTAGAGTTAGGGTTAGGGTTAGGATTAGAGTTAGGGTTAGGGTTAGGGTTGGAGATTGGGTTAGGGTTGGGTTAGGGTTAAGGGGTGTGTGCCTTGGGGGTGGTGAGGTTCGGGGGAACCCCCCGATATACAATAAACAGTAAAACATTACAAGGGGATGGCCAGTGCTGACATTTCAGCACTGGACAGCACCTTGTAACGTTTTAAAGTCAAAAATAAATGCATGGAAATGCTTTTTATTTTTACATTTAAAAGTACATATCTATTGAAACTTTCCCATTCCTATTTTCGATGGATACATTTTGATGGATATGTACTTTTGATGTAAAAGATATCATTTCAATGGATTTATTTTTGATGCATTTCAGTCGATGGATTGTGTTTTCGATGCATTATTTGCAATGAAAAGACCATAAACCCTAAGCCACATATTCTTATTAGATTCTGGTATAATGGATCTGTTTTTAAGTGGGATTAGGGAGTCAATAGCTTTGTTCAGAGCGTCTGTGACATTTATAACTAAGTCAGTTGCATTGTTGAGCTCCTTCAAACAGTTCAGTCTCGGTTTGAGGATGGTAGATAGTTTGTGGGAGTGGCATTTTTTAAATGTGTTGACTTTTTCAAGAGTCTGGGGACAGCATTGATTTTTCAAGGAGTAACTGGAGGATGAACATGCGAGGTCACAAGATGGTGATCTACCCTGGGAAGGAGGATAGAGATATATGATGGATAGATAAGCAATGAGCGAGTATCCAGTCAATTGTATGCCCACCACCATGAGCAGGTCCGTTCACCCACTGACAGCATCTTATAGTATCCAGTGCCGTCAATAGAGATATGGCTAATTTATCAGAAGGGTCATCTGCCCAAAGGTTGAAGTCACCAAGCACAATGGCAGGAGTGTTGTCTTTAGTGAGCTTATTCAAAAGGCCAATACATTGCTCCTTGAAGGAGGCATAGGTTTGGGAGCTCTATAGATAATAACAATGGTTAGGGAAACTTTATTATCAATTTTCAGTTTAACCACAAGACTTTCACATTCATCGGGCGACTCATGAGGTGTCAGATGGCAGTTCAACCGTTTATTAAAGAGAATAGCGACCCCACCACCTCTTTTACCTTGAAGGTCAGTCCGAGGCATGTGATAGTTGGCAGGTACAGCAAAAGTGGCCTCCGAGGGAATGGAATCATTCAACCACGATTCATTCACTGCCAAAAAGTCTGGAGCAGAATTCATCGATAGATGCTCAATTTTGGATCCATGTTGTATGAGAGACCTTGGGCCTGATTACAAGTCCGGCGGTAACCCCGCCGGTGCTGCCGGACTTGCAATATTCACCGTCACTTGGCTTGCTGGACTCACCAGGGATTACGACCCTGGCGATCTGGGAAGTCAGGCACCAGTAAATTGTTAATCCCCACTCCCATTTGAGTCCCATAGGAAAGTGAAAGTCTGCGGGCGTGTGCTGTTCTGCCCGCCAGGTCTGACCCTGTGGGCGGGTACTGCACCCACCCGCAGACCGTAGTGTGCCGGTCCGTTAACAACGGTGGCGGTAGGCTTACCAGCATCGTTGTTACCAGACCTGCACACTTGTAATGAGGCCCCTAGTGTTCAGCAAGGAAAAACACAAGGGCGGGCCCGGGAATGGAGTTTTATGACTTATCTCATACATAGCAGGGGTAAAGACAGGTATCTCAGAACTGATTTTAGACGGATTGTAGGTAAGAGGGTTCAGAGCAGGTACAGAGAGAGAACTAGGGTGATGACTTAAGGCGAGCATGTCAGAATGATCATAGAAAGTCATGCCATAAGTAATGGTTTGGGGGTCGGTGACCACTAGTTCTCTAGTTACGCTAGTCAGCGAGCTAGAATGAAGGGGAGACACTAGCGCACAATTAGTGTGCTATATGTTGCCACAATTTCAGCAAGCTTGCACTGAAAAGACATAGGATTATGAATAGAGTGTGCAGTGTTAGAAGAGCGCAGATTTTCAATTACATCGTGGATGTCTCGCATAATTACTATAGATGATAATGATCACATCACTTGAGCTTGTGAGGCTATAGCTTTCATATGTAATCTGTACAAGTTGTATGGGGTTCAACCTGGTAGAAGATGGCACTATAGGGAGCATGAGGTTATTATTATCATTTTATAATAGTGACTGGCAAATTAAGCAGTTTTTAGCATATAATGGTAGCCTTGCTTGTAAGGCTTTAACAGATATATAGTTTCAGAGACTGGCCATAAGAAAACAATGATCCTGCCTATGATGGTTCTGTTGGGTGTGCCCTTGACATATCAAGGCTGCATCCACTACATACCAAGACAGCCCCATGGTTGAAAACTAAAATAGACATTTGCCCGTGTTAGCAATATATATTTTTTTTAACCAGACATATTGTAGTTTATTTGACTTTTGAGATGCCGCTTCTTGTGATGTCACTTCCTGCAATGTTGTCAGCTATAAAGGCCATGTGATGCCACTTCAAGTGATGTTATCGGGTACATCATGCCACTTCCGCTCCCCATGGAATTTTGGTGAATTTACGTTCCTTGGTGAGTTGTTAGTGTTTTTAATAGTGCATTCCTTTGTTAAGTGCAATTGAAGACGGCTATTTATTTATGTAACCTTGATTGTACATTTATTTTATTTTAGTACGTTTTGGATGGTTCTTTGCTGGCTGACACCCTTCTTGAAGAGTAAAGCCTGCCGTCTCCCCATTCTACCTTTAAGTGGTGAATGTGGTATAACATTGCTGGTTTATTTGGAGTGTGGGCATGAGTAAGAGTTTAGAAACCAGTACTCATCGCTGTACTCGTGTAGATCAGTAATTTTCACAGGTATACACCAGGCACAGTCTGCTATCATGCCACATGCGTAGCGCTTACTTGCCACTAATATTGACTGATACCAGTGAAATGTGATTTATACACTGTATCTTGCCTCATTCCTATCCCCTTCCATTTTTCACCTTTTCTCTTATTATTATTATTATTATTATTATTATTATTATTATTATTATTATTATTATTATTATTATTAGTATTATTAGTATTATTATTAGTATTATTAGTATTAGTATTATTATCATCATCAAGGTATTTATTGAGAACGAACCTAGCTTCAAGAAGCAATGGAATGCTTGACAGAGGTATACAACAATATAGATACACAATGGAATGCTTTACAGAGGTATACAACAGTACAAATGCATAAACACTTGTCGTCAAACACTTGTGTATAGGCGTGCCATAAATAAAATATCATATCATATCATAACAGAGCACTTTTCAGAGGCAACAGAACAGATGTACAGTGTGGGTAGGATACAGAGGGGCACAGTGGAGGGGTACAGCTGTGCAGGGTGGTGAGGAGGAGAGGGGCAGATGGTGTCTAGTGAGTCAGCTGGCACGAGGGGGGCCATGACGGCCTAGGTGTTGAGGAGGAGACACTCCGTGAAGAGGTGGGTCTTGAGTTCTTTTCTGAATTGCGGGAGTGTGGGGCGAGTCTGATGCTGGTGGGGAGAAGGTTCCATAGTCAGGGACGTCATTTCACCAAAATGCCAGGGGTAGCAGAAGTGACATTGGATGACCCTAGACCTCTGATGACGTCACAAAAAGTGATATAATTTGACCGCACTCCAAAGTGATATCACGGAAAGCGATGGAACACAACCTTTCATCCCTACACTAAACAGGAAGTGGATTCATATAGCATTGTTCCTAAGTACACTACGAAAAATATGGTTATGATATCACTGTAATATTATATACATTTCATACAAGAATGGATCACCAAATGTATTGTTATCATATGTGGGTATAGGCCCATATTGCCAAATTACTGTGAATCCAAGGCCAAATGATAATGCTGTGTTATTATATAGCACTTAGGCTTAAGTGCTTTATATCGAACAAATATACATACAATATCACCCAACCTGTGTTGGTACTCATTTTTCAAACTCAGAAGGATGAAAGTCTGAATTGGCCTTGCCAGTATTCGAGCATGCAACCTGTAGATCACACACGCAAAGCAGCAGTGAGTGCTCATCCCACTGAGCTATTTTACCGGATATAGCTATCTCACCACTATAGTAAAATGAGCAATTACATGTCTGAATGTTCTCAAAGTCAGAAAGCAAATTGCACTCTGTAGTGGATACCATTAAACTGGTAACTGAGATTTAACAGCAGGCCAGTTCATCTGCAGGACTGGTGTAAAGTAGGCCACATTTCAACCCTGTGTTGATCTACTTTTCAGGCTTCAGAGGTTGGCAAACTACATACCATTGCTAGAGTTCATAACTGTGTATTAAAGAATTTAGAGTAGTGCAGGGAAAGCAGCACTCACACAGCATTCCGTACTCTGGGCACTTGTTACCTCATACATGCAAATAAACATCCTGGACAGCATGACAGGGAGATAGGAAAGACAGACACATTACAACAAAGCATTAATTGAGGCACAATGAAATCAAGGGCTACTTTATGTGCTATGGTCAAACATTTCTATACTGTACACAAGTTTTTAGGCACAATGATTTGTCAAGTGACCGAGGACACCGAGATGGAATGTCTTGTCATGATCGTAACAGAGACAACGGCAGAAAAAAAAATGCTATAACTGCAACTTGCGAAAAGCAAAATACATAGGGGGTCATTCCAGGTTTGGAGGCAGCCATGGGCTATTAGCACCATGGCTGCCTCCAAAATCGGTCTGGGTCTGGGTTCCTTGAATGGGAACTTACCGGATCATTCCAATCTAGGAGGACCCGGTAAGTCCCCATTTAAAAAAAACAATCGCCATTCCCATTAGAGCCCCCATAGGGCTCAATGGGAATGGGGAGGGAGCAAATAACGGGCCCGTTATTTGCTCCCTGGACCCTTATCGGCTCCCGCTAAGGGCAGCTGGTAAATCCAGCCGCCTTTAGAGGGACCCTCTAAGGGACCTCGTAATAGGGCAGTAGGGAGTTAACGGCACCGGCATCCTTACCAGTGCCGTTAACCCCCTACCGCCAGGGTCGGAATGACCCCCATAGTCTGAAATGGATGCTTATTTTCCACTAAATGCATTTTGGATGTTTTTGTCTGAATCGTGAATCTGAGGTGTTTAAGAACAGATTAAGGGCCTCACCAGGAGGTTGGCAGTATCCCGACAGTAATACCGACGAGATACCACTAATGCAAATAGCATTACTTCTACTCGGTCCAACACATTTTGCACCGGATCCCGATTAGCGGTAAGGCGGTTGAGCCGCATAGGGTCCTTTGTACCCAATGGGGTTTTCCGGCTTTATTAGCGCCAATGCAATTAGCGCTGTGCTAATAGTGCTAAAAATGGGCAGGAAGTGTGTTTGAACAGTTTTTCTGAAATCCAACGAAGGGCTTGGTAATACCATTCCACCATTACCATTCCACTGAGATGGTACAAGACTCCACTCTTAGTATAAGGCTCTACAACGTGAGAATATGGTAGTATAGAGGGAGCAGCCAGACTTATCTTAGGAGTGAGAGAGGACTGTAGAAACAGCACAAAGAAATTGTAGTAAACACTGAATCACTATGTATTGTAAAAATAAATTATTTACTTAAATACAAGTAGGCCCAGATAAATCTTGGGGGAAATAGGTACTATCACAGATCATATAAACACATTATAAAAACACAACACTATGCTTTAAAGTACACAGACCAAAGCATAGACTTTATTTAGAATGCTAACAAGATTTCTAGGCAAGTCAGACATTATCAAACACATTTAGTAGAGGGCAAACCTATTCATGGGAAGTAAAAAAACATCCGTTACTTTTAGATTACTTCCTGTAATAAAAGGGTAGTAGACCCCAGCAGTTGTACCGTGATGCTCAGAAAAGAAATCACTAATTAAACTAACCTGCAAGTATACTTTTCTGAACAATGGAACACTCATTCAAGGAAGAGTAGAAACCTATAACTACTTTAAGGATAGCACAGATATTCTTGGTAAGACCTTTTTGGCGTAATATACACTTGAAGTTGCTTTTCAGCTCAGTGGAACACAGTCTAAGATAAGCCAGAACCTTTTACACTAATTTAGGATGCACCAGGCAGACCAAGTTCAGCTACACCTAAAGAACACTTTCCAAGAATGGCACACAGCTATTCTAGGTAGGTAAAACCTATATACTTTTTAAAGGAGCTATCAGCAACTTAAAGGTATAAAACAGACCAGGAAAAGCAAAACCCAACTTTACACTTTATGAATAACTCAATGTTATTCTAGGTATGAAAAACCTAAGGCAGACTTATTATAAACAGGCTGTACAGCAAGTTAGGGGCAGCAAGACCCAGTTGGGGAACGTATACACCTACACTCTGAAAGAAGGTGAAGCCAACAGTTACTTTTGGGAAAGAGGCACAGCCAATTCACAAGTGAGAAAATTACCCTCATATTTACTTTTCAGAATTGCACAACACACATTCAAGGTAAGTAAGAACTTTTGTAACTATCCACTCTCAGAGTTGCAGTTACCAACTAACTATTTCACAAGTAATTACTTTTAAATACTTGTTGTGTTTTTCAAGACAGAATCCTTTACTTATCCAGTCCTTCCCTAGTCTATTGCATGAGTTCACTCAGAGGCTGAAGAAGGACCCTGGTGGTCTAGGTAGAGCTGTAGGCAGGATGAGAGAGGGTTCTGTTGCAAGCAAAAGTCAGAGTTCCTGTGGAAGACTGTTCAAACAAGTAAGTTGTTCACTTTAAAGTTAGTTCGGGTCCTGGGACTTCAGAGAAGACACCTTAGGAGGATTCCAGCAGTGGGCCTGAGTGAACTTGATGAGAGGACTCCCAATCACAGAAAACACCCCAAAAGCTTTACAGAAATCAATCAGGCTTAATGTAAGTACGTTTCCCAGCTAACACAGTATCTAAGCACAGAAGAGGATTTGCAGCAGGAAGACACCAGGATCTGCAGCCAAAAACCCGGTTGATGGATTCCTCTCTCATGAAGACAGAAGATAGGACTTTGGAAAGGAATTTGCAGCAGGGATCTATGGAGAAGTTTCCAGACAAGAGTTTCCTTGTGGCTGGATGTGGCTCTGTGGTTTTGGCGCACTTTTCAGGAGTCAGAAGAAGACTGAATATCAGGACAGCCAGACCCCAATCTGAGTTGTTCCTTTTCAGGCAAAGTGGAAGACAAAGTGCTACGCTACAGATTTTTGAACTCCTCCCTCGCTTCCTGCCTTTCCAGACACTCTAGAGCCTGGGTGAGAAATCTAAAGGATTCCCTCCAAAGACAAAACAGCCACTGAGGTCCTTCCCACCTAGAATGGCAGGGGAAGACCATAGAAACAGCATGGATGCAAGAAATGGCAAAAAAGAAGGAGCTCAACATTTTAGAAAAATGGTTGCCCTTCTGGGCACTACCGAGGCTAAATTGACAGCCTGCAAGTAATAAAGACTAAAAGTCATAAAGGTAAAACCCCTGCCACCAGCCATTCATGTAAAACTCACAATAGTAACACAATGTTACCAGGTAAGTAAGAAAGGGGATACATTGTATCGCCCCACCACTCCACAGAATGTGGGGTGTGCTGACTCACTATATAAAATGTAAAGGGGATGAAAATCCTTCTTTACTACTTGGGAACTGCAATTCACCCAAGTACATCAAAGAGAAATGATCAGGGAAGCCCATAGGGGCAACCCAGCATAAGCCCAAACGTTGTAGGAAACTATAATTCGACCATACACTATGGAGGGACATAAAAAGGTCACTCATAAAAAGAGTACAAGACCAAGTGAGAGGGGAAAATGATTCCCCTTCACCTAGGCACAAGGTAAAATAGTCCTAGTCAAAACATAAAGTTCTGGGGTTAACACAGGTCAGGAAGATGTATCATTGATATGAAAATCTTACCTAACACTGAAGATTTTTACCTCAAGCAGCTCCAAGCTTCCTGTCCAAATTATGGTTGGTACTAAACAAAGATTAAATAAAGGGGTACACCTGCATTCACAATCCCTGATCCTTCAGGTAGAATATACGACAATCACAAAGATGGATCAGTGGAATAGGATGACACTGGTTAGATATAAATCACATATTTAGTCGGAAAAACTCATCACATGAATAATTATTTTACTTGCATAAAAATTACCTAAAAAAACTTCCATCAACTCTTACCTTCATACGTATCCACATTCAAAAATACATTCGAACATCCATCGATACAACACCCCAGTGTAATAATAACACCAAATTGTGTTGTTCAAGAATTATTTTCTAAAAGTATTCAATTGACATTTCCTATGGTGACCCAGTCCATAATATCAGGTGTCATCATATAGCCGGTGTCCAATATCACCAGATATCCCTCCTAGAGATCACGTCGACACGTGTTTCGGTCAGAGACCTTCTTCAGGACGTCAGGCTAGGAGCACTTGCTCAGCCCGGTTCTCCACGTATCTGGGCCAGTAGTGAATCGAAAAAATGTAAAAACCAGTGTGTCATCCCTATTTCTTTTCACAGGTGACAAACAATGTCACAATATGCTTTCCAAAATAAGCACATAAAGCCCAACTCACCACCACGTTTTCCACTTGCGGGACGGTGAGGCAGGGCATCGGAAATCAATCCTCCATGGACCTCAATATGACTGTTGAGCCTATGGAACCAACACAAACACTAAGTATTTCTAAGTATTTGTCATGAAACACCCCATTGCATATATATACCAATGCGGCATATCCACGACTGGACATAACTAAAAAGACTTACACTAACAACGTAGCTGATGGAAACTCCTGTCGTTCACAGGACCCAGGAGCACCTCTAGTCCACGTACATCTATGTCGGATAAGTCGGTCACATAAAAAATCTCCGTACCTCTGTAACAAAATGAAGCAGAATTGCAGTGTGTACTATTTGTAATGTATCTATACAATACCACACTGTTAATTCTGTCATAAACAGTTCCCAAATATATCAAATTGGTGCAACACACCCATCCCAAAAAGGGTGTGCCCACTGTAGCCATATTATGAATTCTCGCACCCAACATACATTGGGACCCATCGGAAAAATACCAAACGTATCAAACATTGTGACGTGTCCCGGTGGCATCATCGTTAGCTCTATCAAAAAACTTTATGCAAGTGTGCTTCATAAATCCACTTGCATGCGTGTGTGTGCAAAGAGTTCGTAGCGGCCATCAATAAGATCTCTTAGAACTGGTGAGTTTCTGATTGCTACCGCCGTATACTTGCATGCGTGTAAATGTGACACATCAGTAACAAACATCAATTATATCTAGGGAGTATCCATCTGCTCCCATGAACAACCATGCGAGTACTCCATTGCGGTCACGAAAAAGTTGTCTACCTTACCTCGCGTACCGCACCGCTCCCCGCACAATAGAGAATAAATCCTATCATCCGGTCCTCCTACTTTCGTACATCGCCGGAAACTCAAGTAATAACAGCAAAAAAGTGCAATGGATGCTGCCGCGGACCTACACTTCTAACTTTCAAATCTCGTTCCAAAAACACCCACTCGGGCTAGAAACTAAAGAAAGACTAACACAGAACACCTACTACCAATAAACACTAAAAAAGAACTAAAAAAGGACCACCCGCACTGGCTTGAAAAAAGAACGGGCGGACCAGTCTTCCCAAGAGAATATTATTGAAGCATGGAAAACAAAAATAGGTGCACAGTATACAGAACAATATATACTGTGACACCAAATATGTATTATTACGGAAGCATGTACACTAAATTTAAAATGCCCCCAAATTTCACTTAAACACATTTCGCGTACTGCATGTAGTCGTACACAGCAATCGAGTGGACAAATAAATAAATGTACACCCTGATGAAAGGAACTGGGGCACACCTAAGGTGATTGCATACATATGTGTATTACATATGTGGAGTATACTTATGTGGGCAGCTGAGTATATGATACCATTAAAAATAAAGTACAATTAAACAGCTGGAATACATCCATACCCAAAGTAACACATAGTGACACAATATACCAAAACATGTGTAACCCATTGAACTACTTCCATGGTATCTGCCCTTAAACTTCGAAAAAAGCAGACCCGCTGAATTAGATCCATGCCCATTATAACACATACTTTAAAACAAAGAATAGGCGTCCCCGACCACATGAACCCAGGGGAGAACCAAAATAATATGTACCAAGAAGGAAGAGGGGTTCACATGTATGCAACCGGAGAGCAAATCGCCGGGATAAACTGCAATAAGCACAGGAATCAAGTCGGGGGATAGATCAGGTCAAGGAAAGTAAAATTTCATCAATCTTTAATGGACACATATTCAATTATATCGTACATAGTGCTGAAATGACAATAAAAGCAGCATAAAAACATACCATCAATACTCCACATTTCCTATTAAAGTGCATATAAGCTTGATAGTATTCCTAACATATTGGAATAAATACACTGGGAAAATTATAATGGTAGTTTGAATTAACTAGAGAAAACAAAAAGGAAAAATTATATATTCAAAAAGAAAAAACCAAAAAGAAAAAGAAAAAACAGAAAAAACAGAAAAACAAGGGCACTCATCCAGGCAAGACTGAACATTCAGTATCTCCTGCGAGGTGAACAAGTTGTCCCCTATTCAATCCAATAAATTGTTATGGGAAACAGACAAGTGTAGTCGCGTCGTAGCTTAATAGAACAGAAGCAATTACTTGTCTCCAATCTGACCATGATAGTCAACAACCAGTACCTCGTACAGCGACCGACCATTTCATGGGCTGTACTGGTATCATACACGGGTGGTTTCGACGACTAATTAGCACAGTCTAGGCAGTCTATCTCCTGCCCTAGCAGGAGAGAGAAGGCCTGACAGTCGTCTTCCTCAGGACAGGACAGATTAGATAATTTAGTAATACAATTTGAACATTTCATTTCTTCACATATCTCAAGGCACAAAGCACTTGGTTACAGGCAATATGGAAATAATTTTGAAATTCTTCCATGCAGACATTTATCTTCATGTAGATCTTCCGTGATTCACAACGATGAGATACTTCTCCATCTTAGTGATACTCAAAACTTCAAATTGAAGAAAGGGGGGCTCCTCCAAAATATGAGTGAGTCTAAACAATACAGCTCCGAATTCTTGTAAAGGTGCAATGCGGGATTCGCTAGGACACGAGAAGGTAGGGCAAACTCCTCTATGTGGGTAAGACCACACGTGAAGTGAGACAACAGATATCTGAACATAGGAGCTGCATACGTAATAAGGTGGCAGATAAGCCGCTGGTAGAACATTTCGTGAAAATGCAACACAAGGACACAGATATGAAGTGGTTTATACTCCAACATATCAAGAATACCATGAGAGGGGGCGATATTGACAAAATATTGCATTGTTCTGAACAAAAATGGATATATACTCTTAACACAGTCCAGAAGGGACTGAACGTTTCAGTAGAATGGAACAATCTGGTTACGAAAAACTGAGGACGAACATCATTGTACTGTTGGGGAGGACAGATTAAACATAATGGAAATATACTTAATGATGCGAATAAGTTATGATAATCTATCCCCAGATGTGCATATATTATGAAAACAGCCCAACACTATGTCAGTATGTGTTATAATGATATGTACCAAGAAGGAAGAGGGGTTCACATGTATGCAACCGGAGAGCAAATCGCCGGGATAAACTGCAATAAGCACAGGAATCAAGTCGGGGGATAGATCAGGTCAAGGAAAGTAAAATTTCATCAATCTTTAATGGACACATATTCAATTATATCGTACATAGTGCTGAAATGACAATAAAAGCAGCATAAAAACATACCATCAATACTCCACATTTCCTATTAAAGTGCATATAAGCTTGATAGTATTCCTAACATATTGGAATAAATACACTGGGAAAATTATAATGGTAGTTTGAATTAACTAGAGAAAACAAAAAGGAAAAATTATATATTCAAAAAGAAAAAACCAAAAAGAAAAAGAAAAAACAGAAAAAACAGAAAAACAAGGGCACTCATCCAGGCAAGACTGAACATTCAGTATCTCCTGCGAGGTGAACAAGTTGTCCCCTATTCAATCCAATAAATTGTTATGGGAAACAGACATTAGCACAGTCTAGGCAGTCTATCTCCTGCCCTAGCAGGAGAGAGAAGGCCTGACAGTCGTCTTCCTCAGGACAGGACAGATTAGATAATTTAGTAATACAATTTGAACATTTCATTTCTTCACATATCTCAAGGCACAAAGCACTTGGTTACAAGCAATATGGAAATAATTTTGAAATTCTTCCATGCAGACATCTATCTTCATGTAGATCTTCCGTGATTCACAACGATGAGATACTTCTCCATCTTAGTGATACTCAAAACTTCAAATTGAAGAAAGGGGGGCTCCTCCAAAATATGAGTGAGTCTAAACAATACAGCTCCGAATTCTTGTAAAGGTGCAATGCGGGATTCGCTAGGACACGAGAAGGTAGGGCCATCTAGAGACCCAATGCGGTCCGTATCCTATCCACGATGTAGTCCTCCTATGAGGGCTTAAAACGAGATCTGACTTTACTCCACCGCTACATACCTGTACACCTGAAATTATAGCTTTCGAGAACATTGTTACTCGCGAAATACTTGCAGTTATCAAATCTAAGAATCATAAACCAGATAATTTGACAAAAGCAGAAAGACAAAGCCTTATCAGATTATGCAGTGAAGATTCGATCACGATAAAACCTGCGGATAAGGGGGGCGGGATTGTGTTACTAGACACTGTCAAGTATGAAGCCGAATGTTTGCGACTATTGGGTGACACAGTGTCCTATAAAAAACTAGAGAGGGACCCTACAGGTCGTCTGCAAGACGAAATAAGGAGTTTAACTGATCATGCAGTAAGAGAACGGTGGATAAGTGAAGAAGAAGGTCGCTTCCTTAATAAAACTGAGTCGAAAAAGGCGGCCTTCTATATTCTACCTAAGATTCATAAAAATATCACTGAGCCGCCTGGCAGACCTATTGTGTCAGCCATTGACTCGTTGCTCGAACCATTATCTGTTTATTCAGAGGTATTACTTAAACCTTTTGTATTGGGTATGCCATCTTATCTAAAAGACTCTACCCATATGATTAACATTATCAAAAACATTGAAATCAGAGAGGATGACATTCTCGTTACTATGGACGTAGAGTCGTTATATACGGCTATTCCCCAACTAAAATGCTTACATGTACTTGGCCAATTTCTGAACAAAAGAACGAGACCACATTTGCCTCCTACTGAATTTGTCCAAGAATGTATTTGGCTTGCCATGACAGAAAACTTTTTCTTGTTTAGGAAACAACATTACAAACAAGAAAAAGGTGTCAGCATGGGGGCCACTTTTGCCCCCGACGTGGCAAATTTATATATGGCTAATTTTGAGGATCAGTTTGTCCTTGGTGAAAATAATTACCTCATGAACCATCCCACCCTAAACATGCATCTGAGGTTTTGGAAACGATACATCGATGATGTTTTTGTAGTTTGGAGGGGCTCAGTGAAATCCCTAAATGAGTTTCATGCCTGGCTAAACCAATGTGATACAAATATCAAATTCACTATTGAATACAACTTTTGCCAGGTGAGTTTTCTTGACCTTGTGGTCAAAAAATCTGCAAATCAACTTATCACAACACTTTTCAGGAAATCCACCGACAAAAATTCCCTACTCCATTTTGACAGCTTTCATCCAGCTAGCCTCCGACAAAATCTACCCTACGGGCAGTTTTTGCGGATCAAAAGAAATTGTTCTGAGAAAGATGAATTCAATTCCATGCGGAACATCTAAAGGAGAGGCTGAAAAACAGGGGATATCCAAATAGACTAGTAAAAGATCAATTAAAGAGAGCGGACAATACCAATCGGGAGATATGTTTGACTACCAAAGAAAGAAATAAGAATGAACGCTTGGTATGTGTTACCACTTTCAATCCTGTGAGTACAGATGTAAAGAGAATTATCAACAAGCACTGGAATTTAGTTAAACAGCCTGGCACATTACTGAAAAAGACAATTTTTGCGTTCAAACGCAATCAAAACTTGAGACAGAAACTGGTGCACACTTATTTAGAACCCAAAAAAGAATCCACTATTAATGATCAGTGGGGATTGCCTCCCATCATTGGTCATTATAAATGTGGTAAATGTGTTGCATGCCCATTGACTGAAACCAAGAAAGAATTCCATTATGGCAATAGAATATGGAAGATGAACTGTCACACTAACTGTCTAACGGAAAATGTAATTTACATCATTAGTTGTCCATGCAAACTCCTCTATGTGGGTAAGACCACATGTGAAGTGAGACAACGGATATCTGAACATAGGAGCTGCATACGTAATAAGGTGGCAGATAAGCTGCTGGTAGAACATTTCGTGAAAATGCAACACAAGGACACAGATATGAAGTGGTTTATACTCCAACATATCAAGAATACCATGAGAGGGGGCGATATTGACAAAATATTGCATTGTTCTGAACAAAAATGGATATATACTCTTAACACAGTCCAGAAGGGACTGAACGTTTCAGTAGAATGGAACAATCTGGTTACGAAAAACTGAGGACGAACATCATTGTACTGTTGGGGAGGATAGATTAAAAATAATGGAAATATACTTAATGATGCGAATAAGTTATGATAATCTATCCCCAGATGTGCATATATTATGAAAACAGCCCAACACTATGTCAGTATGCGTTATAATGGGCATGGATCTAATTCAGCGGGTCTGCTATTTTTGAAGTTTAAGGGTATCTACCCCCAGGTGTGCAGATACCATGGAAGTAGTTCAATGGGTTAGATATGTTTTGGTATATTGTGTCACTATGTGTTACTTTGGGTATGGATGTATTCCAGCTGTTTAATTGTACTTTATTTTTAATGGTATCATATACTCAGCTGCCCACATAAGTATAATACACATATGTAATACACATATGTATGCAATCACCTTAGGTGTGCCCCAGTTCCTTTCATCAGGGTGTACATTTATTTATTTGTCCACTCGATTGCTGTGTACGACTACATGCAGTATGCGAAATATGTTTAAGTGAAATTTGGGGGCATTTTAAATTTAATGTACATGCTTCCGTAATAATACATATTTGGTGTCACAGTATATATTGTTCTGTATACTGTGCACCTATTTTTGTTTTCCATGCTTCAATAATATTCTCTTGGGAAGACTGGTCCGCCCGTTCTTTTTTCAAGCCTGTGCGGGTGGTCCTTTTTTAGTCCTTTTTTAGTGTTTATTGGTAGTAGGTGTTCTGTGTTAGTCTTTCTTTAGTTTCTAGCCCGAGTGGGTGTTTTTGGAACGAGATTTGAAAGTTAGAAGTGTAGGTCCGCGGCAACATCCATTGCACTTTTTTGCTGTTATTCCTTGAGTTTCCGGCGATGTACGAAAGTAGGAGGACCGGACGATAGGATTTATTCTCTATTGTGCGGGGAGCGGTGCGGTACGCGAGGTAAGGTAGACAACTTTTTCGTGACCGCAATGGAGTACTCGCATGGTTGTTCATGGGAGCAGATGGATACTCCCTAGATATAATTGATGTTTGTTACTGATGTGTCGCATTTACACGCATGCAAGTATACGGCGGTAGCACTCAGAAACTCACCAGATCTAAGAGATCTTATTGATGGCCGCTACGAACTCCTTGCACACACATGCATGCAAGTGGATTTATGAAGCACACTTGCATAAAGTTTTTCGTTAGAGCTAACGGTGATGCCACCGGGACACGTCACAATGTTTGATACGTTTGGTATTTTTCCGATGGGTCCCAATGTACGTCGGGTGCGAGAATTCATAATATGGCTACAGTGGGTACACTCTTTTTGGGATGGGTGTGTTGCACCAATTTGATATATTTGGGAACTGTTTATGACAGAATTAACAGTGTGGTATTGTATAGATACATTACAAATAGTACACACTGCAATTCTGCTTCATTTTGTTACAGAGGTACGGAGATTTTTTATGTGACCGACTTATCCGACATAGATGTACGTGGACTAGAGGTGCTCCTGGGTCCTGTGAACGACAGGAGTTTCCATCAGCTACGTTGTTAGTGTAAGTCTTTTTAGTTATGTCCAGTCGTGGATATGCTGCATTGGTATATATATGCAACGGGGTGTTTTATGACAAATACTTAGAAATACTTCGAGGTGTTTGTGTTGGTTCCATAGGCTCAACAGTCATATTGAGGTCCATGGAGGATTGATTTCCGACGCCCTGCCTCACCGTCCCGCAAGTGGAAAATGTGGGGGTGAGTTGGGCTTTATGTGCTTATTTTGGAAAGCATATTGTGACATTGTTTGTCACCTGTGAAAAGAAATAGGGATGACACACTGGTTTTTACATTTTTTAGATTCACTACTGGCCCAGATACGTGGAGAACCGGGCTGAGCAAGTGCTCCTAGCCCGACGTCCTGAAGAAGGTCTCTGACCGAAACACGTGTCGACGTGATCTCTAGGAGGGATATCTGGTGATATTGGACACTGGCTATATGATGATACCTGATATTATGGACTGGGTCACCATAGGAAATGTCAATTGAATACTTTTAGAAAATAATTCTTGAACAACACACTTTGGTGTTATTATTACACTGGGGTGTTGTATCAATGGATGTTCGAATGTATTTTTGAATGTGGATACGTATGAAGGTATGAGTTGATGGAAGTTTTTTTAGGTAATTTTTATGCAAGTAAAATAATTATTCATGTGATGAGTTTTTCCGAATAAATATGTGATTTATATCTAACCAGTGTCATCCTATTCCACAGATCCATCTTTGTGATTGTCGTATATTCTACCTGAAGGATCAGGGATTGTGAATGCAGGTGTACCCCTTTATTTACACTTTGTTTAGCACAGCCCGTGGCTGCAGGGGCATTTATTTAGTAAACGTGAAGGAATTGTCCTTTTTTTTTTTTTTAAATAATCACAATGGATACTGTGAATTTATTTTCGTTCACAGACGACCACTATAAGAAATTGTTCGAAACAACGATGGCTCCTTTTGGAGACGGACCAACAATAGACAAGGTGGTTGCTACAAATTAAATTGAAAAATTTTTACAAAAAATGAAAAAATTAACCCGGACAGACTTACATGGTCAGTTCATGTTACAATATCTAAAAGCAGGAATTATCCCTGAAGGTTTACAGGTCAAGAATATCCCTAGGATATTCACTGATAATCCTAAATTTCAGAAAAACTTTAGCGGGGTCGGAAATAGGTGCTCAAGGGATTGGATCATGCTGATCATCGAAACAGCTCAGGAGGAAACTAAAAAACAGGGGGAAGAGTTTAAGGTGTTGGAAAAAGCCTTTATGGATAGTACTACAGTAAGAGATGCCAAAAAACAACTAGAGGGGCTTGAAGAAGAAATTAAAAAATGTAAAGATCTAAATTTGGAAAGGAAAATTAACAAGCTAAAAAAAGATGTTGCCAATTACAATGAGGAAAGAACGTACCCATATTTGAGAAAAGGTTTCTTTACAGATCCTCCTGTAGGTGGTTTCAACTATCGGAGGAATAACAGTTACACTAACTTTTCAAACATCTCAGGATCTTCTAGTGGATCGGACCCCTCCCTTAACAGACAACCCAGTACCAGCACAGGGACGGGTGGGGGGAATGGGCAAAATCAACAACGGGTTTTTTTCAGAGGGGGACAATGAGGCAGGCCCAGGCAGCGGCAACCACAATATGGGCAGGGACAAAGAATGAGGACCAGGCAGTGGTATTCCAACCAGTGACCCAAGGTACCTCTGACCTAATGCCCATTTTCAATCTATCTCAGTACCCTCTCGCTAAATCAGATCTAGATTTGTTATCCAAAGGGCTTTCATATGTCCCCACTATAAGAGCCGATGCCTTTAATATGGAACTCGAGCTACATAGATTCTTTAGGAATATTAGACTCAAACATTTTTTTGAGGTTTACCTTCCAGCGCACCCATATGAAAAGGGTTCCGCTTCGGATACGGTTCCCAATGTGAGTGGGCTTAAAACGAGATCTAACTTTACTCCACCGCCACATACCTGTACACCTGAAATTATAGCTTTCGAGAACATTGTTACTCGCGAAATACTTGCAGTTATCAAATCTAAGAATCATAAACCAGATAATTTGACAAAAGCGGAAAGACAAAGCCTTAGCAGATTATGCAGTGAAGATTCGATCACGATAAAACCTGCGGATAAGGGGGGCGGGATTGTGGTAGTAGACACTGTCAAAAATGAAGCCGAATGTTTGCGACTATTGGGTGACACAGTGTCCTATAAAAAACTAGAGAGGGACCCTACAGGTCGTCTACAAGACGAAATAAGGAGTTTACCTGATCATGCAGTAAGAGAACGGTGGATAAGTGAAGAAGAAGGTCGCTTCCTTAATAAAACTGAGTCGAAAAAGGCGGCCTTCTATATTCTACCTAAGATTCATAAAAATATCACTGAGCCGCCTGGCAGACCTATTGTGTCAGCCATTGACTCATTGCTCGAACCATTATCTGTTTATTCAGAGGTATTCCTTAAACCTTTTGTATTGGGTATGCCATCTTATCTAAAAGTCTCTACCCATATGATTAACATTATCAAAAACATTGAAATCAGAGAGGATGACATTCTCGTTACTATGGACGTAGAGTAGTTATATACGGCTATTCCCCAACTAAAATGCTTACATGTACTTGGCCAATTTCTGAACAAAAGAATGAGACCACATTTGCCTCCTACTGAATTTGTCCAAGAATGTATTAGGCTTGCCATGACAGAAAACTTTTTCTTGTTTAGGAAACAACTTTACAAACAAGAAAAAGGTGTCAGCATGGGGGCCCTTTTGCCCCCGACGTGGCAAATTTATATATGGCTAATTTTGAGGATCAGTTTGTCCTTGGTGAAAATAATTACCTCATGAACCATCCCACCCTAAACATGCATCTGAGGTTTTGGAAACGATACATCGATGATGTTTTTGTAGTTTGGAGGGGCTCAGTGAAATCCCTAAATGAGTTTCATGCCTGGCTAAACCAATGTGATACAAATATCAAATTCACTTTTGAATACAACTTTCGCCAGGTGAGTTTTCTTGACCTTGTGGTCAAAAAATCTGCAAATCAACTTATCACAACACTTTTCAGGAAATCCACCGATAAAAATTCCCTACTCCATTTTGACAGCTTTCATCCAGCTAGCCTCCGACAAAATCTACCCTACGGGCAGTTTTTGCGGATCAAAAGAAATTGTTCTGAGAAAGATAAATTCAAATTCCATGCGGAACATCTAAAGGAGAGGCTGAAAAACAGGGGATATCCAAATAGACTAGTAAAAGATTAATTAAAGAGAGCGGACAATACCAATCGGGAGATATGTTTGACTACCAGAGAAAGAAATAAGAATGAACGCTTAGTATGTGTTACCACTTTCAATCCTGTGAGTACAGATGTAAAGAGAATTATCAACAAGCACTGGAATTTAGTTAAACAGCCTGGCACATTACTGAAAAAGACGATTTTTGCGTTCAAACGCAATCAAAACTTGAGACAGAAACTGGTGCACACTTATTTAGAACCCAAAAAAGAATCCACTATTAATTATCAGTGGGGATTGCCTCCCATCATTGGTCATTATAAATGTGGTAAATATGTTGCATGCCCATTGACTGAAACCAAGAAATAATTCCATTATGGCAATAGAATATAGAAGATGAACTGTCACACTAACTGTCTAACGAAAAATGTAATTTACATCATTAGTTGTCCATGCAAACTCCTCTATGTGGGTAAGACCACACGTGAAGTGAAACAACAGATATCTGAACATAGGAGCTGCATACGTAATAAGGTGGCAGATAAGCCACTGGTAGAACATTTCGTGAAAATGCAACACAAGGACACAGATATGAAGTGGTTTATACTCCAACATATCAAGAATACCATGAGAAGGGGCGATATTGACACAATATTGCATTGTTCTGAACAAAAATGGATATATACTCTTAACACAGTCCAGAAGGGACTGAACTTTTCAGTAGAATGGAACAATCTGGTTACGAAAAACTGAGGACGAACATCATTGTACTGTTGGGGAGGATAGATTAAACATAATGGAAATATACTTAATGATGCGAATAAGTTATGATAATCTATCCCCAGATGTGCATATATTATGAAAACAGCCCAAAACTATGTCAGTATGTGTTATAATGGGCATGGATCTAATTCAGCGGGTCTGCTATTTTCGAAGTTTAAGGGCATCTACCCCCAGGTGTGCAGATACCATGGAGGTAGTTCAATGGGTTAGACATGTTTTGGTATATTGTGTCACTATGTGTTACTTTGGGTATGGATGTATTCCAGCTGTTTAATTGTACTTTATTTTTAATGGTATCATATACTCAGCTGCCCACATAAGTATAATACACATATGTAATACACATATGTATGCAATCACCTTAGGTGTGCCCCAGTTCCTTTCATCAGGGTGTACATTTATTTATTTGTCCACTCCATTGCTGTGTACGACAACATGCAGTACGCGAAATATGTTTAAGTGAAATTTGGGGGCATTTTAAATTTAGTGTACATGCTTCCGTAATAATACATATTTGGTGTCACAGTATATATTGTTCTGTATACTGTGCACCTATTTTTGTTTTCCATGCTTCAATAATATTCTCTTGGGAAGACTGGTCCGCCCGTTCTTTTTCAAGCCAGTGCGGGTGGTCCTTTTTTAGTCCTTTTTTAGTGTTTATTGGTAGTAGGTGTTCTGTGTTAGTCTTTCTTTAGTTTCTAGCCCGAGTGGGAGTTTTTGGAACGAGATTTGAAAGTTAGAAGTGTAGGTCCGCGGCAGCATCCATTGCACTTTTTTGCTGTTATTACTTGAGTTTCTGGCGATGTACGAAAGTAGGAGGACCGGACGATAGGATTTATTCTCTATTCTGCAGGGAGCGGTGCGGGACGCGAGGTAAGGTAGACAACTTTTTCGTGACCGCAATGGAGTGCTCGCATGGTTGTTCATGGGAGCAGATGGATACTCCCTAGATATAATTGATGTTTGTTACTGATGTGTCGCATTTACACGCATGCAAGTATACGGCGGTAGCACTCAGAAACTCACCAGTTCTAAGAGATCTTATTGATGGCCGCTACGAACTCCTTGCACACACACGCATGCAAGTGGATTTATGAAGCACACTTGCATTAAGTTTTTCGTTAAAGCTAACGGTGATGCCACCGGGACACGTCACAATGTTTGATACGTTTGGTATTTTTCCGATGGGTCCCAATGTACGTCGAGTGCGAGAATTCATAATATGGCTACAGAGGGCACACCCTTTTTGGGATGGGTGTGTTGCACCAATTTGATATATTTGGGAACTGTTTATGACAGAATTAACAGTGTGGTATTGTATAGATACATTACAAATAGTACACACTGCAATTCTGCTTCATTTTGTTACAGAGGTACAGAGATTTTTTATGTGACCGACTTATCCGACATAGATGTACGTGGACTAGAGGTGCTCCTCCGGAGCCTGTGAACGACAGGAGTTTCCATCAGCTACGTTGTTAGTGTAAGTCTTTTTAGTTATGTCCAGTCGTGGATATGCCGCATTGGTATATATATGCAATGGGGTGTTTTATGACAAATACTTAGAAATACTTAGAGGTGTTTGTGTTGGTTCCATAGGCTCAACAGTCATATTGAGGTCCATGGAGGATTGATTTCCGACGCCCTGCCTCACCGTCCCGCAAGTGGAAAACGTGGGGGTGAGTTGGGCTTTATGTGCTTATTTCGGAAAGCATATTGTGACATTGTTTGTCACCTGTGAAAAGAAATAGGGATGACACACTGGTTTTTACATTTTTTAGATTCACTACTGGCCCAGATACGTGGAGAACCGGGCTGAGCAAGTGCTCCTAGCCTGACGTCCTGAAGAAGGTCTCTGACCGAAACACATGTCGACGTGATCTCTAAGTGGGATATCTGGTGATATTGGACACAGGCTATATGATGACACCTGATATTATGGACTGGGTCACCATAGGAAATGTCAATTGAATACTTTTAGAAAATACTTCTTGAACAACACAATTTGGTGTTATTATTACACTGGGGTGTTGTATCGATGGATGTTCGAATGTATTTTTGATGTATTTTTGAATGTGGATACGTATGAAGGTATGAGTTGATGGAAGTTTTTTTAGGTAATTTTTATGCAAGTAAAATAATTATTCATGTGATGAGTTTTTCCGACTAAATATGTGATTTATATCTAACCAGTGTCATCCTATTCCACTGATCCATCTTTGTGATTGTCATATATTTTACCTGAAGGATCAGCGATTGTGAATGCAGGTGTACCCCTTTATTTACTCTTTGTTTAGCACAGCCTGTGGCTGCAAGGGCATTTATTTAGTAAACGTGAAGGAATTGTCCTTTTTTTTTTAAAATAATCACAATGGATACTGTGAATGTATTTTCATTCACAGACGACCACTATAAGAAATTGTTGGAAACACCGATGGCTCCTTTTGGAGACGGACCAACAATAGACAAGGTGGTCGCTACAAATGAAATTGAAAAAATTTTACAAAAAATGAAAAAATTAACCCGGACAAACTTACATGGTCAGTTCATGTTACAATATCTAAAAGCAGGAATTATCCCTGAAGGTTTACAGGTCAAGAATATCCCTAGGATATTCACTGATAATCCTAAATTTCAGAAAAACTTTAGCGGGGTCGGAAATAGGTGGTCAAGGGATTGGATCATGCTGATCATCGAAACAGCTCAGGAGGAAACTAAAAAACAGGGGGAAGAGCTTAAGGTGTTGGAAAAAGCCTTTATGGATAGTACTACAGTAAGAGATGCCAAAAAACAACTAGAGGGGCTTGAAGAAGAAATTAAAAAAATTAAAGATCTAAATTTGGAAAGGAAAATTAACAAGCTAAAAAAAGATGTTGCCAATTACAATGAGGAAAGAACGTACCCATATATGAGAAAAGGTTTCTTTACAGATCCTCCTGTAGGTGGTTTCAACTATCAGAGGAATAATCGTTACACTAACTTTTCAAACACCTCAGGATCTTCTAGTGGATCGGACCCCTCCCTTAACGGACAACCCAGTACCAGCACAGGGACGGGTGGGGGGAAGGAGCAAAATCAACAACGGGTTTTTTTCAGAGGGGGACAACGAGGCAGGCCCAGGCAGCGGCAACCACAATATGGGCAGGGACAAGGAATGAGGACCAGGCAGTGGTAGTCCAACCAGTGACCCAAGGTACCTCTGACCTAATGCCCATTTTCAATCCATCTCAGTATCCTCTCGCTAAATCAGATCTAGATTTGTTATCCAAAGGGCTTTCATATGTCCCCACTATGAGAGCCGATGCCTTTAATATGGAACTCGAGCTACATAGATTCTTTAGGAATATTAGACTCAAACATTTTTTTGAGGTTTACCTTCCAGCGCACCCATATGAAAAGGGTTCCGCTTCGGATACGGTTCCCAATGTGAGTGGGCTTAAAACGAGATCTAACTTTACTCCACCGCCACATACCTGTACACCTGAAATTATAGCTTTCGAGAACATTGTTACTCGCGAAATACTTGCAGTTATCAAATCTAAGAATCATAAACCAGATAATTTGACAAAAGCGGAAAGACAAAGCCTTATCAGATTATGCAGTGAAGATTCGATCACGATAAAACCTGCGGATAAGGGGGGCGGGATTGTGGTACTAGACACTGTCAAAAATGAAGCCGAATGTTTGCGACTATTGGGTGACACAGTGTCCTATAAAAAACTAGAGAGGGACCCTACTGGCCGTCTACAAGACGAAATAAGGAGTTTAACTGATCATGCAGTAAGAGAACGGTGGATAAGTGAAGAAGAAGGTCGCTTCCTTAATAAAACTGAGTCGAAAAAGGCGGCCTTCTATATTCTACCTAAGATTCATAAAAATATCACTGAGCCGCCTGGCAGACCTATTGTGTCAGCCATTGACTCGTTGCTCGAACCATTATCTGTTTATTCAGAGGTATTCCTTAAACCCTTTGTTTTGGGTATGCCATCTTATGTAAAAGACTCCACCCATATGTTTAACATTATCAAAAACATTGAAATCAGAGAGGATGACATTCTCGTTACTATGGACGTAGAGTCGATATACGGCTATTCCCCAACTAAAATGCTTACATGTACTTGGCCAATTTCTGAACAAAAGAACGAGACCACATTTGCCTCCTACTGAATTTGTCCAAGAATGTATTAAGCTTGCCATGACAGAAAACTTTTTCTTGTTTAGGAAACAACTTTACAAACAAGAAAAAGGTGTCAGCATGGGGGCCACTTTTGCCCCCGACGTGGCAAATTTATATATGGCTAATTTTGAGGATCAGTTTGGCCTTGGTGAAAATAATTACCTCATGAACCATCCCACCCTAAACATGCATCTGAGGTTTTGGAAACGATACATCGATGATGTTTTTGTAGTTTGGAGGGGCTCAGTGAAATCCCTAAATGAGTTTCATGCCTGGCTAAACCAATGTGATACAAATATCAAATTCACTATTGAATACAACTTTCGCCAGGTGAGTTTTCTTGACCTTGTGGTCAAAAAATCTGCAAATCAACTTATCACAACACTTTTCAGGAAATCCACCGATAAAAATTCCCTACTCCATTTTGACAGCTTTCATCCAGCTAGCCTCCGACAAAATCTACCCTACGGGCAGTTTTTGCGGTTCAAAAGAAATTGTTCTGAGAAAGATGAATTCAAATTCCATGCGGAACATCTAAAGGAGAGGCTGAAAAACAGGGGATATCCAAATAGACTAGTAAAAGATCAATTAAAGAGAGCGGACAATACCAATCGGGAGATATGTTTGACTACCAGAGAAAGAAATAAGAATGAACGCTTGGTATGTGTTACCACTTTCAATCCTGTGAGTACAGATGTAAAGAGAATTATCAACAAGCACTGGAATTTAGTTAAACAACCTGGCACATTACTGAAAAAGCCGATTTTTGCGTTCAAACGCAATCAAAACTTGAGACAGAAACTGGTGCACACTTATTTAGAACCCAAAAAAGAACCCACTATTAATGATCAGTGGGGATTGCCTCCCATCATTGGTCATTATAAATGTGGTAAATGTGTTGCATGCCCATTGACTGGAACCAAGAAAGAATTCCATTATGGCAATAGAATATGGAAGATGAACTGTCACACTGTCTAACGAAAAATGTAATTTACATCATTAGTTGTCCATGCAAACTCCTCTATGTGGGTAAGACCACACGTGAAGTGAGACAACGGATATCTGAACATAGGAGCTGCATACGTAATAAGGTGGCAGATAAGCCACTGGTAGAACATTTCGTGAAAATGCAACACAAGGACACAGATATGAAGTGGTTTATACTCCAAAATATCAAGAATACCATGAGAGGGGGCGATATTGACAAAATATTGCATTGTTCTGAACAAAAATGGATATATACTCTTAACACAGTCCAGAAGGGACTGAACGTTTCAGTAGAATGGAACAATCTGGTTACGAAAAACTGAGGATGAACATCATTGTACTGTTGGGGAGGATAGATTAAACATAATGGAAATATACTTAATGATGCGAATAAGTTATGATAATCTATCCCCAGATGTGCATATTTTATGAAAACAGCCCAACACTATGTCAGTATGTGTTATAATGGGCATGGATCTAATTCAGCGGGTCTGCTATTTTCGAAGTTTAAGGGTATCTACCCCCAGGTGTGCAGATACCATGGAAGTAGTTCAATGGGTTAGACATGTTTTGGTATATTGTGTCACTATGTGTTACTTTGGGTATGGATGTATTCCAGCTGTTTAATTGTACTTTATTTTTAATGGTATCATATACTCAGCTGCCCACATAAGTATAATACACATATGTAATACACATATGTATGCAATCACCTTAGGTGTGCCCCAGTTCCTTTCATCAGGGTGTACATTTATTTATTTGTCCACTCCATTGCTGTGTACGACTACATGCAGTACACGAAATATGTTTAAGTGAAATTTGGGGGCATTTTAAATTTAGTGTACATGCTTCCGTAATAATACATATTTGGTGTCACAGTATATATTGTTCTGTATACTGTGCCCCTTTTTTTGTTTTCCATGCTTCAATAATATTCTCTTTGGAAGACTGGTCCGCCCGTTCTTTTTTCAAGCCAGTGCGGGTGGTCCTTTTTTAGTCCTTTTTTAGTGTTTATTGGTAGTAGGTGTTCTGTGTTAGTCTTTCTTTAGTTTCTAGCCCGAGTGGGTGTTTTTGGAACGAGATTTGAAAGTTAGAAGTGTAGGTCCGCGGCAACATCCATTGCACTTTTTGCTGTTATTACTTGAGTTTCCAGCGATGTACGAAAGTAGGAGGACCTGACGATAGGATTTATTCTCTATTGTGCGGGGAGCGGTGCGGTACGCGAGGTAAGGTAGACAACTTTTTTGTGACCGCAATGGAGTACTCGCATGGTTGTTCATGGGAGCAGATGGATACTCCCTAGATATAATTGATGTTTGTTACTGATGTGTCGCATTTACACGCATGCAAGTATACGGCGGTAGCACTCAGAAACTCACCAGATCTGAGAGATCTTATTGATGGCCGCTACGAACTCCTTGCACACACACGCATGCAAGTGGATTTATGAAGCACACTTGCATTAAGTTTTTCGTTAGAGCTAACGGTGATGCCACCGGGACACGTCACAATGTTTGATATGTTTGGTATTTTTCTGATGGGTCCCAATGTACGTCGAGTGCGAGAATTCATAATATGGCTACAGTGGGCACACCCTTTTTGGGATGGGTGTGTTGCACCAATTAGATATATTTGGGAACTGTTTATGACATAATTAACAGTGTGGTATTGTATAGATACATTACAAATAGTACACACTGCAATTCTGCTTCATTTTGTTACAGAGGTACGGAGATTTTTTATGTGACCGACTTATCCGACATAGATGTACGTGGACTAGAGGTGCTCCTGGGTCCTGTGAACGACAGGAGTTTCCATCAGCTACGTTGTTAGTGTAAGTCTTTTTAGTTATGTTCAGTCGTGGATATGCCGCATTGGTATATATATGCAATGGGGTGTTTTATGACAAATACTTAGAAATACTTAGAGGTGTTTGTGTTGGTTCCATAGGCTCAACATTCATATTGAGGTCCATGGAGGATTGATTTCCGACGCCCTGCCTCACCGTCCCGCAAGTGGAAAACGTGGGGTGAGTTGGGCTTTATGTGCTTATTTTGGAAAGCATATTGTGACATTGTTTGTCACCTGTGAAAAGAAATAGGGATGACACACTGGTTTTTACATTTTTTAGATTCACTACTGGCCCAGATACGTGGAGAACCGGGCTGAAGAAGGTCTCTGACCGAAACACGTGTCGACGTGATCTCTAGGAGGGATATCTGGTGATATTGGACGCCGGCTATATGATGACACCTGGTATTATGGACTGGGTCACCATAGGAAATGTCAATTGAATACTTTTAGAAAATAATTCTTGAACAACACAATTTGGTGTTATTATTACACTGGGGTGTTGTATCGATGGATGTTCGAATGTATTTTTGATGTATTTTTGAATGTGGATACGTATGAAGGTATGAGTTGATGGAAGTTTTTTTAGGTAATTTTTATGCAAGTAAAAAAATTATTCAAGTGATGAGTTTTTCCGAATAAATATGTGATTTATATCTAACCAGTGTCATCCTATTCCACTGATCCATCTTTGTGATTGTCAAATTATGGTTGGGCCAACTCTTAACTGAGGCAGTAATTGTGTTACCCCCATATTTTAGCGCTACCAACCTGATGAGACCCTAAATCAGTGTTTCACCTCCTGAAGTGTGCCTGAAATAAACCTTTAATGAGTCTAGCAATTATTGTATAGAATTCCAGAATGACACATTATTTGTTATTCCAATTCTTTTTTATTTAGGGTCACTGCTCAAAGTGTTACACTTGTGGAACCCCCTGTTTTTTAAGAGGCCTGAACAAGAAAGCCAGCCACTCCAGAAACAAAGAGCCACATTGCACAGACCACAGCGCAGGAGCTTCATTTTAAAAAGTTTTTGTTTAGAGGTGGCAAGGGAGTCCAATGAGGTAGCAAGGGAGACCAATGAGGTCACAGATGTGACCCCTCGTAACCTCCAAATGATGTCCCTGTCCAAATTCTAATATACATGCACTCCATTTTACAACACTCAGAGTCCCATCCATTCATACTACCAAACATATGCAACTCATGCACTTAAAACCTTAAACACCAATACTAATTTCGTATGTTTTTAAATAGTGCTTCATTCTGGATTCCTCTATGTTCTAAACACTGTAATAATAGGTGTTTTCATGATCTATTTTAATGGTACTGACTACTGAGTTAATCGACATCTGAAGGATGAAAGACTTTTAGGCATCCCTTTTCCGGAACACTGAGAAAGAAGCAATGGAAATGGCAACAGTTTTGACTTGTGTGTAAGTATGGGAAATGCACTTGGCAGGCACTGCCGTATTGGTATTAACTGGCCATCAATGGTACTGCTGCAAAATGGTGCGAGTACCTAGGCATATAATAGCATTGTCTGGTAAATGCCTAATACTTAAACACAAGCCAAAACAGTTGTATTTGTCAATGCTTGTTTTGACATCAAGACTACAGTGCTGGACACGCACAGTGCTTATAAATCCTTATAAATCAAGTGGCTGAAGGCAGACCTGGTTGACATTTTTGTTACACTACTAGCTCACACACAGCAGCTCCAATTAACTAATTAACTTTCAGAAGACTGGATTGAAAACACTGGCAAGCACTTCAAGCACACAGTTTGATGGTAGTGCTTGATAAAGGTAGCTCAAAGAGATCTCAGTAGGACGTGTTTTGGTCGGCAGCAGCAGGAAATGGGCGGGGGATGATCATAGATATTATCATGGCCATGGGCAGTCAATGGGTGGGTGAATGACCAAACAACGCTTACAAGCTTTGCATCCCTCCTCACAAGCCATTTCTCTTTTGCTGGACGCTAATGCAATGGTTTCGTCTTAAAATACAAAACTTAAAAGCCTGCCATGTGTGCTTTCAAAATGTGCATGGTTAATTATTTCCCTGTTTTTCACAAAATAAGACGGATCTAAAATAGCTATTGTCTTTTTTTTTGGTAACTGCTGTATTTGTCATGCACAGCAAACAACCAGTTGAAAGGCAAGATGCATTACCAGGCTTTTTTAAATGGGAAGATATAAACGCTGCTAGTCACGAACATGACAGGAAAATACTGGAACGCTCTGTAAAGTCAAACATTTGCTCGCAAGAGATAAGTAACCCAATGAGAAGCATTGTGGCGGGAATATGTAAAGAGCGTGCTAGCTGGGAATTACATTCACGAACTTTTCTCATCACGGAACACGCTGAGCAGCGCCATTTTATGGCCTTGCCAACAATGACAGCTTTTCAGATAATGACGTTACTTGCTAAAATGTTCAGCGCACTTGTCTATCATTTCATATCTGCAGGTAAGTACATAATTTAAACATGTAATGGGTGTTAGATTCCCGAGCTGCTGTCATCCAGCGTGAGCCTATGAATAAAGATCAGATGCCGGTATTGTCATGGAACATAAATGGCTGTCAAGCGGAGTTATCGAGAATGGTGCGATTTGAATTACCCTTTATGTCCCTCCATAAAATCAAGGATTATCAGGCAAAAGATTAAGCAGATGGTTACAGCACTTTCCATAAATCCACCTGTCCCCTGCTGCCACCTGCTGCCCCCTTCAGCAAGGCTCCCTCCTCCGGCTGCCCACACCTCTGCATTCACGCCGAGAAGTCGCTAATCAGAGCACTAGCCCAGATTCTCACTCGTGCATAAAAGCAATGTTCCTAGGCATGTATGTGCTGGGTAAACGGACCAAATGCATAATTTGTCATGGCATTAGTTGCAGAAGATACAGATATGTGGTTGTGTGTTCAATTCTTTTTTAAACGTCACACTTTCACTTAAATGCTTTTTAGAATCTAAGGGGGTCATTCCGAGTTTGGAGGCAGCCATGGTGCTAGTAGCACCATGGCTGCCTCCAAACCAGGGTCCGGGTCCGGTCTGGCTGAATGGGGATTTACCGGGTCATTCCGACCTTGGAGGACCCGGTAAATCCCCATTCAGTAAACGGTTCCCCATTCCCATTTGAGCCACCATAGGGTTCAATGGGAAGGGGGAAGGCGCTAAATACGGGCCTGCAAATAGCGGGCCCGTTATTAGCGCCCTGATCCCTTAGCGGGACCCGCAAAGGACGTGTGGTCAGACCACACGTCCTTTGCAGGTCCCGCTAAGTGACCTCGGAATAGGGCAGTAAGGGTTTAGCAGCACCGGCTTCCTTACCGGTGCCGGTAAACCCTTACTGCCCAACTCGGAATGAGGCCCTAAGTCTTAATTGCGAAATTCCTATAATATGTTGTGAGAGCAATCAATTGTGCTTGTTGTTTGGCAGAGCAGGCAGTATAACCGCGAGATGATCAGAGCAGACGTGAACGAGCAGCTATGACATAAGCCATTTTCCTCTCTTGGGACCTGATTCAAAAAAGTGCTTGAGGCTCCCTCAAATGTGTCAGTTTCACATGCATCAGGAGCACATATTGCAAGTATCTGTGTCTGTGTATGTATGTATGTATGTATGTATGTATGTATGTATGTATGTATGTGTCAAAGGGCCTCATTACACGGAATGTGGTAAACCATGGTGATATTAGCACCATCGTTGCCGCCGGTACCATACCGGTAACACCATGGAGAAAAGGGGAATTACCACCCCATTCCAAGGTTGGCGGGGTGGTAATTCGCCCTTTCTCCATGGCCCTTTCCCATTCCCATTTTTGCCCCATAGGGCTCACGGGGAATGGGAAAGGAGCTAATTACGGTACCGCAAATTGCAGTACCGTAATTAGCAACAAGGTCCCTTTGCGGGTTCCAACTTTAACGGCTGGTCTACACCCTTGGGAAATTAAGACTACAAGTGTAAGCAGAATTTCACCTTTGGTACAAGCCTGTACTAAACAGTAAAGTGGTAAAGATGGCTGAACAGCCAGACTTATCTCAAGAGTAAAGTGAGCAGTATAAGAGTTTACACAAAGGACAGCAATCACTATGATTCAAACAAACACTCATTCAAGGTTTCTGAGTAAAAGAATATACATTTATTTACACCATCATTTATAAAACAGTTCACTATCATAAAGCAGCAGAAAATCACAGTCTTAATATACTACAACAACACAAAATCAATTCTGGACAACTTAAACTCAAAATGAAGTGTGAGCAAAATTACACTCCAGTAATTTAAAAAGAAGAAAATACAAGGTTATTAAAAATCAATAACACCACCAAGTTATAGGCAGGGCAATCTAGAAAAGGATACTACAACTAGGATTCAATAGGTCTGGGCCAATGTTAATGGTTCAGAGTCTTTGCAGAGGATCACACAGTTCAAAGTAGTTTCCGGTTAAGTCTTTGCCAACAGTTCAAAACAAAGTTGGTCAGAGGAAAAGTTATTTAAAGGAGAAGAGAAGGACAAGCCTTCGAAGAGGTGAAAGGTTTCCCACACTTTCACTGCGGTCGGACGGAACAAACAACCACATTTTCCCAGTACCTTATAAGAAGAAGAATGCTGCAGCTTAGGCAGTTTTTCCTGGCAGCTCCTGTAGGCTCACGGTTCCTGAAGTTTCAGTCGTGGTGACAAGAAGGAGGACGGATGGAGGGTCCTGCACTGCCCAGGGAAGAAGCCAGCAGTGGAGCAAAATGACAAATAAAAGGTGCGCTCCGTAAAGCCCAAACGGGTTCTCTTCCCACTGGCTATCCGATCCACTGCAGCGATGCACAGCGAATTCGACCAGGATGAGGACCAGTGTCGGGCGTTTGGCAAGCTGGTTGTTCCCACCAGGCTCAAGGGAAGAAGATTCCTTGCAGATCTCCTCTGTCGCCGAAGTTTCAGGTGATTCGGACCTGCAGCAGTGCTTCACTGGGTGACCAGTAGTTGCAGCAGTCGTCTTCCTTCAGCTTCTCGATGGTCCTTTCGTTCCAGTGGCGACTCTGCCTTACAGTCCCAGAGACTGGCTTTTTATGCACCAAATCCAACATTCACACAGCCTGGCTGTCAATCACACAGCAGGTTGTCTGTCCTGACAGGACAGCCACCTAGCCAATTAAACAAGAGTGCGACTTGGGTCTCCAAGGAGACCCAGTGCAGGGGGCCTCAAACCCCTCTCTCACATCCTGTCCACCTAGACACTCAGGCGTCTAAGGAGGGCTTCTGTGCAGAAGCCCGCCAAAGGATGGTGAACAAAGGAACCAAGTCTGGTTTGGCACGCACAGTAAAACATTAGAAAGACCTTTAAAAAAGATTTGGTGAAACAACTCGACCAGAACCAAGTTAAAATAAAAGTAGATAACTGGGTTTGAGTTTGAGGCTACCACCATAACCTCTAACGGTACCAAAGGCTATTTTCATAGGCTGCGGTAGAAAAATGGTAGATACCACTGCCACCGGCCAAATCTTAGAGAAAAGAAGGGGAACATACTAATGTTCCATGAGAATAAAACAAAAGGGGATAACTATTAACCCCTCCAGTACTCTATTGGAAAATAGGGTGTACAGGGCCTGTGAAATTAAAAAGACTAAAAAAATCAATGGTAGCTTTACATGCTCTGGGAGACAGTAGTCAGCACAAAAAAATTAAGTTTAAAGTGGGAAGTCTGAAAAGACAACCCTGTGTCACTGCACTGAAGGTGCTGGGTGATTCACAGTAAAAAGATGATGCCTATGGGGTGGGTGAGACTCCATAGTCCATGAGCATAAACATGTACAACACACAGCAAAACACATGTAAGAGTGGGAAAAAAGGCTCACACTCTTACCAGGTGAATCAATTAAACCCTAGGAATCCAAAAAAGCTGCTGAGGGACTCAAAGGGTAAGGGAAATTAGCCATTCTGGAGAATTCTCCCGAACACTGCAATCAACTTTAGGGTCAACTATTGGGATATCTGAGAGGAGGAGAGCAAAAGACCATGGAAGACCCCTGTTCTGAAGTCCCCAAGTGAAGAAAGTATCGTGGTGGAGACCAGGAAACAGAAGACACCAGAATGTTGCAAGGTGAGTTAAGCGTGCAGTAGAGAGTTGGAAGAGGACTTGGAGGGGGGAAGATATTTGTGGTTAGAGACGAGGAGAAGGAGCAAGAGTGTGGTGTAGGACTGTGTCTTTGGTTTGCTGGAGATAAAGAAAGATATTGATTTACAAATACATTTGGATTTGTTGAAGGGGAGAGGGATTTTTTTAGCAGCAGAAAAAATGTGTACCCCCTCAGAAGTGGTGGCCAAGAGGGATTCAACACTTTGAGAGGAATTAGGAAGAAATTGGTGAAGAGAGAGACATGAATTCAGAGAAGCAGGAGAGGGATAGTGTGAAAGAGAGAGGTAACACATGTAAGAGGAAGGGGAAGTCACTGTAAAAGCAGTGAGAAAGTTCCCAGAAACAACTATGTGCCTCAGAACTTGAAGATGGAAGACTTTTTTTAATGTTCATTTTAGATTTTGTTTGGTGGGACTTGGAGAGAATTCTCTTGAACACTTTGATAATTGTGTGACTTGGAAAGAACATTTACCTTTATTTGCACCTGTCACCTGATGGTTGAATATATAGGATATTGCATTTTTGTTTTTGGAGAACGGGGATGCCACTTTCTATCAAAAATGTCTAATAATGACACATACAGCTGATGGAGGCCTTTCCATAGAGATGCCTATACAATAGCACTACAATGAGAAAAATTGACGAGCCAGTTTATGATGGTGTGAACAAAGCAGGACATAGACCAGGGACAAAGCAAAGTAAAAAAATAATAAACATGAGGCATACAAAGGTATCTTTAATCCAGGGGGAAAGGATCTCAAACTCAAGAGGAGTATTGCACAAATACATGAAATATCAATATTATGGCACACTGGAGGAAGTCGTGGAGTGAGGTAGGGAAGATGGGAGGGAGAGAATGTGGAACTCCCAAAGGAGCTGGTGAGAAAGAGCCAAAGCAAGACATGGCACGAGGGGCATGGGACAGTGAGTTTGAGTGCAGAGTAAGCATTGAGGAAACAAGATAGTGAGTAGACAATGATACAGACTGCCAGGTACTGAGGAACACAACAAATGATCATTTTGTAGACTAGGAGAACGTACTTGTATTTACAGAAATGTTCAGAACTGTGTCTAGAGGGAGGAAGCGGTGGCGAATAAGGCCAAGGAGTAGGCATGAGCAGTAGTCAACTTTGGGCCCCTGGGCACTTGGGTGGCAACTATCCTTTTAAGCAAGAGGGGGAACACCTGTTCTTTTGAGAAACCCACTCAGCCATTCCCTCATTGTAAGTCCTTACACTTGGTGGTACCCACCTGACAACTTGTTGAGATTATCCACCATCTTGACATGTTTTATTTAACAATTGGTTAAATAAACACCCTTGAAATAGGTGTTCATGTATGGCCTCAGTTCTGGCAACACATTGGAAGACAAACACATCAGCCTTATCTCAGTTTATAGAAATGGAAGTCTAATAAATGTATGAGTTGGGAAGGAGCTCAAGACCATACTCTTCAAAGAATGGTTCCTTCCTAACAATTAGGTCCATACACCATCCCTTCTCCACCATATCTGAGACTGGGAGATCCTCTCCCCACTGTTTCTTCCCTTGGTGATTTGTAGATCCATTGCTGACAAATTGCGTTCTTCCCCTGTTGTTAGATCCCCACCCCCTTGTTTATTTGCTCTGTGTTCTTCTTGTTATGATTGTAAAGCATTCCATTGCTTCCCAAAACGTGATCCATGCTCAATCAATACAATAATGATAATAATAATAATAATAGGGGGCGTGGCTAACCGCCATGTAAGAAGGAAGCTTTCCGAGCAGCTCCACATGATGTGTCATTGATTTTGCTGTGAAACTGCGGATTTATCAAACTATTTTTGCTAAAAATCGCTCTGAGCACCTGCACACCAAGTATGGGGCTGCTGCGATCATCTGGAGCGAAGATATTTGGTGTGGACCAAAATACGCAGACATCTGAAAATGGCGCCTGCCTAAATGAGGACACTGTTTGCAGGGGCACGACTCGTATCACGGTCGGCTCCAGGGACTGGAGTGGCCTGCGGCGCCTGGGAGGTGTGCTGAGCACTAGACGGGAGGAGCAGAGACGAGCAGACCACACGCTGCGTTGGAGTGGGCTCCGTTGCCTGTCTTTGAGCCGCGGCCGAGTCCCGGCGTTGAGCGGCCGCTGGCACTCCGCTGGTCCCGAGTGAGACGGAGAGAGGCAGGCGACCCCTTCGAGCCTGTTGTGAAGAGGGAGCGGGGCGCCGGAGCCGCCGTCACGAGCGGCGGAGACCCTGAGTAGACCCGGCCCCGTCGGGATGCGCTGCTGGAGCCCCCACGCCCAGAGGTGCGAGAACGGCCCCGTGGGGCCTGATTGCGGCCGGAGAACGCAGCGCCTGGCCCGGAGCGTTCCAGTCTGAGGTGAGCGGGAGCAGGCGCAGAAAGACCCGCTAGCCCGCCCTACCAGAGACGGGTAAGGAGAGGGTGAGCGGGGGGTCCAAGCTGCCACCATTGGACTCACACAGGGATAAGGTGGCCCCACCCGCATTGGCGCCCCGGCCTGTGGAGCTCCAAGGAGGCGGCTGGAGCTGTGGGCCACGCATGGCCTGGTGGCACCAGCGGCGGACTCTGCACGAGGGGGCCCTCGCTGGGGAGGGGTGCCTCTCGGGCAGCGACCGGTCCTTGGCTCGGCTAGCTGTGGACCTCTTGATACTGCCCCTGCCTGGGGACGAGCTAACATGAACCCTGGGGCGCTGATGTGAGAGGAGAGCCTGACGCCCGCTGCCTACGCCGGGGCCACAGGGTGCTGCACCCATAGTCCCAAAGTGTCACAGCACACATACCCTGCCAATCCTTCTCACAGCGCTGCACTGCAGTGGTCCTCGTGGTGGCCCACTGGGCGGACTAAAAATGTCATCGAGAGGCAACAAAAGTAAACAGCGGCAGACAACCATGGAAACATATGCAGCCAGCAGCCCAGCTACTCTCGACACTAGCACCTCCAATACTGTGGCACAGCAGTAATTGGTCCAGGAACCAGCGAACTCACAGTTGCTGGAAGCCATTAAGACACTGCAAAAAACCATGGAGTCCAAAATTGACGCAGTCGCAGTTGACTTGAACCTGCTGCGACAGGATGTCCGCGCTATAGCTAACGAAACTGACGCTCTGGAAGCCCAGGTTCGCGAGAACACGGAGACGAAAACCCAGTTACTCAAAGATGTAGACGCCTTGGAGCAAAAGATTAAGAATCTAGAGGACAGAGCAGAAGATGCGGAAGGGCGGGCGCGCCGCAACAACGTCAGGCTCCTCGGACTTCCAAAGGGCATTGAAGGGAGCGACCCCACGAATTACATTGAAAATCTCCTGCTACAAGAGATCGGGACTGGTAAGCTGTCGCAGGGCTTTACCATTGAGCGTGCACATCGTTCCCTCACTAAGAGGCCGCCCCTGGGGGCCCCACCCAGACCTATAATAGCCAAGGTACTTAATTATAGAGATAGGGAAGCGATCCTAGCTTTCTCAAGATCGGGCGGCCGCATACAACGTGACTCGGCCAAGGTGGCCATATATCCGGACTACACGTTCCAAGTCCAGATGGCAAGGTCCCAATTTATCTCCACTAAGGCACGGCTAAAAAACGCAGGCCTACGCTACATGCTTCTCTACCCGGCCAAGCTGAAGGTGCTACACAACGGCAAAGCGCTACTGTTTTACACACCAGCGGAAGCCTGCGAGTGGATGGACAGGGAGCAGGTTCCAGATATAGAACCCAAAGAACGCAGGCCACGGAAGCAGCAGCCCAAGTGACATAAGGCAACCGGCTATGAGTTGGGCCAGTATGAAAACCTAGTTGCACCGCGCCGCAGAAACAGTGATCTTCACAGAAGCTGCTTGGGAGTCCGTTGACTCCTCGCAAGACAACATGTGGAAAGCTCCTCTTTAGGACCTCCTGAAGTAATTTGGGTGCATTGAACCCACCCGTAGGGCACCTGAAGACCCTAGATCAAACAGAGCGGAAACGGGAAAGTCAGAACGGGGGAAACCTCGCTAGACACGTTAATGTTAGTGGGAAGTTCAAAGTTTTTTTGGGGGAGAAGGGGAGCCTATAACATGCGTCCCCAGTTGGAAATTAAAGAGTATGCAGACACAGGGCCACCCAAAGCACCCGAGGTCGTAAGAACCCTTAACGAACTTATCCCAGGCGCAAGCCCGGAACATCAGACCGCCTACAGCACATGGCTGACAAAATAAGAATTATGGCATGGAATGTCAGAGGGATGAATAGCTACGTCAAGCAGCATAGAATACTCGAAATAGGGTCAGAATTGCTCTCTTGCAGGAAACACACCTGAACGCCCCTAAGCTGGAGGCGCTGGCCCGGATCTGGAGAGGAACGTTGATAGGCACCACCTTTTCAACATATGCCAGGGGTGTCCTTATATGGATAGCCCCCACCATCCCCATACGCCTGATTCACACGAAAGTAGATGACAAGGGAAGAATGGCTCTGATACATGGCACCATTGAAGGGAGGGAGGTCTGTTTGATTAGCTCCTACGCCCCCAACCATGATGCCACTGTTTTCTTCCGTTCCTTATACACTAGGCTGGGCCCATACAGAGGCGGTAATTTGATATGGGGGGGAGACCATAATTGCACCCTTGATCCCCGCATGGATAGGTCAGATAGTAAGCACTCCCGCCCCTCCCCGCCTGCTAAAATATTGAAAGAACTGACATTACAGTTGGCACTAGTAGACCTCTGGCGTGAGCACCACCCTGAAGCGAGAGGATACTCCTTTTACTCGCCCCCGCATGCAGTATACACTAGAATATACTATTTACTAGTGAGTGAAGAACACCAGGCCGCATTTGAGGATGCACAATATCATGCTAGAGTCCTGTCCGATCATTCCTCACTCACAGCCATCTGGACAGTGTCAGCGCCCCGACCCCCTGAACCCACGTGGAGGCTCAGGAGTGAAGCACTGCTGGATGGAGCCTTTAGAGAACAGATTCGCAATAGCACTGTGGACTACTGGCAAATTAACGAGAACAGTGTCCAACACGTCCGTACTGCATGGGAGGCGTATAAGGTGGTGATGAGGGGGGAGATGATAGCTGCCACTGGGGAGGGGCGGAGAAATCCATATCGACCCAGCTAGGTCGAGATGAAAGCGAACTGCAGGAACTCGAAGCCGAGTCCTCTGCAGACCCAGCCCACTTGCAAAAAATCCGGGACCTCATACAGGCATGTCTAGTCCACTGGGAAAAGCTGGGGAGACTTAGCTACGCGAAACACATAGAGAGGAAGCACGCCTTAGGTGATAAACCCGGGAAACTATTAGCGTGGCTCTACAAACGGGAAGCCCCTAGGAGGCCCATTTGTCACATTCACAGATCTGATGGAACAACAACGCACACGCAGACCGAGATCAACTTGGTATTTGCAAAATACTACCAAGCGCTTTACGCCGAGCCCCAACGGTCTGCCGATGTTGACATTGAGGACGTCTTGGACATTATCAGACTGCCTGCATTGGATCGGCAGCTTGCTGAGACCTTGGACGACCCCTTTACTCCTGAAGAGGTAATGGCCACTATCAGATCTCTCCCCACTGGGAAGACACCGGGCTCCGAGGGAATCCCCAGTGAATTTTACAAAACTTACAAAGATACACTAGCCCCCTTACTGACCCAAGTTTACAGGGAAGCTTATGACGCAGGTACCCTACCGGAAACCATGCGCGAAGCAGTAATCATACCCTTATTGAAACCGGGCAAGGAGAGTGACGATTGCAGCTCGTACAGGCCCTTATCCATGCTAAATGTAGATAACAAGATTTTGACGGCATTGTTGGCCAGGAGGCTGAGAAGGGTGATCCCGCAGCTGATCCACCAGGACCAGACGGGATACGTACCCGGGCGCTCCATCACTGAGAATTGGCGCAGACTACACCACATTATTCATAGTACTGAAGGTAGGTCGAGCAAAAGCGCAGTAGCATCCCTAGATGCCACTAGGGCGTTTGATTCCGTCAGATGGGACTGGCTTCACGCCACTATGGCCAAAATGGGAATAGGGCCGGCCTTCCGAAGATGGGTTTGTTTAATCTATAAAAACCCCACAGCTAGGGTACGCACCAACAGCACCTACTCTGAGAAATGGCATCTCCATAGGGGCATGAGGCAGGGTTGCCACCTTTCCCCAATGCTATACATCTTGGCTGCTGAACCCATTGCAGCATACCTCAGACAAGAATATGGTGATGGGGGCATTGTCATAGATGGGGTAACCCACTTAGTTTCAATGTATGCGGATGATATGCTTCTTTATCTAAGTAACCCTGAATACTTACTGCCATACATTCCTGAGACTTTAGAGGGGTTCCACAGAGTCACTGGGATACAAATCAACCATGACAAATCCTGCCTCTTCCCCCTGGTGGCCCTGAGCAAAGTCATGGAGGCAAACCTCCCCAAACTGGCGTTTAAGTGGGAGACATCCTCCTTCAGATATCTAGGCGTCACCATCCACCGAGACCCCAAGACTGAACATGCTCTGAACACGGCGAAAGCCAAAGATAACCTAGAAAAAGCAATGAACCACTGGGGCAGGCTGCCGCTCTCGGTGGCAGGTAGAGCGGGTCTACTCAAAATGGTCGCACTCCCCCGTCTCCTACATTATTTCACAAACGTTCCATACTACATCCCGCCGAAATTCTTTGGAGAGCTGAATAAGCTTTGCAGGAGGTTCCTATGGCAGGAGGGACGGCACAGAGTGGCGCTAGAAGTGTTGCAGAGGCCTTGCGACAGGGGAGGCCTGCAAATCCCCAACTTCGATTACACTACATGGCAGCCCAATTAAAACATGTGATCCAATGGATGGCAGATGAGGAGACTACTGACACCAGACTTCTACAGCCGGAGGTCTCCCTGGGGCTCCTTAGAGACCTTCTCTGGGCCACACCCAATGCAAAACAGAACCTCCCATACCTAATCAACCTTGGGATCCTAATGTGGAAGCGAGCCTGCAGAGCTTTGAACACACAAGACCCCTACTCGCCTCAGATTCCGCTAGCAGCCACACTGACTGCCAGACCGGACAGCCTGAAGACAATTAGGAACATCTGGGAACCTGTCGGGATTGCCACCCTGGGTGACCTAGTGAATGAGCAGGGCATCCTAACATTTGAGGAGTTGCAAGTAACCACAGGATTACCTGCAGGACAGTTCCTGTTGTATAGTGCTGCAATAAGTGTACTCAAAACTCGATGGCCTGGGGTTGACGACTTATAGACTGGGATAGAAGAAGTGGAAAACATACTGAATGCGGCTTAGGGGGGACACGAAACCTCTAGGATTTATGAGTCGTTGCTCGTCGGCTCGACCAGCCCTGACCTCAAGTGCAAGAGAAAATGGGAGCGGGAATTGGGCCAGCAATTCGAGGACAATGAGTGGCAAGTCATAACACATTATCATAAAAAGGTGTCCAGAAACGCCAGATTACAACTTATACAATTCTACGTTTTACACAGAGCCTACCTCACTCCAGAGGTTAGCTCCAAATTTAAAGGTGCTGGAGTCAAGGAGTGCCCCAAATGCAATGAACCCCATGCGGCCATGACACATATGTTCTGGGGCTGTCCCACACTGCAAACCTTTTGGAAACAAATAGAAACTAAAGTGAGAGAAGCAGACATAACCTTGGACATACAAACCCCAGAGGCGTGCTTACTGGGCAAATACAAAAAACACAAGAAGAACCGACCGCTCAACAAGATGAAAGACTTGATGTATATTCTGGCCAAAAGGCGTATTGCAATGGAGTGGGAGAGCACTAAGATTCCGAGCGTAACGCAGTGGTGGGCGGACCTTCGTAAATTTTTAAAATAATAATAATAATAATAATAATAATAATAATAATAATAATAATAATAATAGAGACGTCTGGGGTGTGCCCTCTACTTCTGAGTATATAATCACTGAGCTTACTAAGCCTTATTCTGTGCTGCTTCCCATGCCATGTGAAATGTGTAAGGACATATTTAACTGCTTCAAGAAGGTTTGTGGAAATGTTCGGTAAAGGAGGCTTAGTGGGTAGAAGACCTTAAGTGGCAAGAACCATTTGCGTTACATTGCCACTATCCAAGGGAGACCACCTGTTTCGAGAGTGAGTAGCCAAGCTTGAAATGGTTTGAGTAATGACTTTTATGGTGTCATTTTTGAAATTTGAAACCAGTTATTTCAGTGCTTTTCTATACCAGAAAATAGCATGTTTCCATGGCATGGTGTGAGTGCAAGACAGTCCTAGCAGGAACAAACCAGTCTTAACTTATATAGGAGGTATTCTGACGTCTGAGAGCATTGAGCAATATGTAGAGTACTGCTGGGACTGAGTGATCCATGTCGAGAAATAACTTAGGAGGCCATTAGTACACTCTGATATCTTGACATCCATGCTTCCCTCTGCAATACCTCTGAAGTTGTGGGACTGTCTGGGGGAATATAACAGGGAGTTGAGCAAAAAGAGAAACACAAGCATTATTAGAGGTACCACCCCTTTCTCATATCACATGAAAATAGGAAATCGGGAATGGGATATATTCATTAAAATTAGTCGCCAGGATGGAGAAGAGAGTGCACAAACCATAGCTCCAAACTTTTTGCCATGCGCAAATGCTTTTAAGGCGCTAACTAGGAAGTCCTGCTGTGAGGAATTTGACCATTCACATGGTGGGCGTGGGCTCGCCTGGGCTTTTTGAATTTTTTTATTAAATGGACAGATGGTAGACAGACCTCTGGAAAATGTGTGGGGCTAATCCACACACATTTTCCTATGCTCACACCAAGACAAAAGCATTGACCTGTGAACTCCAGGCTGGACACCGCCTGCAGGCACAGTACGCCCTTTTCATATTTAGTGTGAATGTGATAGCCAAGGAGCACAATGTCATCCTAGAAAGGGGAATACCAAACTCCCCCTGCCATGGTCAACTTGATTAACTGACAAGGGCTCCATGGCACTGCACTACTCTTTTGTTAGGCCCTCTAGCTGGTGGCAGTGATTATCATACCAACAGTGGTTACTTCAAACAAGTCCACACAGGGCCTGGCTGCAGAGGATAACAAAGGAGGCAGGAAAACAAACAAACTTTCATATGTTCTGGTGTCAACCGGAAGCCAGCTCCTGCCTCACAGTAACAATGGCAGTGAACCATCATGTCTGGGTCTTTGGGTTACAGTAGGTCACCCTGCTAGGGGAACCCCATTCATAAGGTACAAGAATATGGTTTGCAGGAGCCAGAGAGTATGGTCTCTCAGCAGCTTCAAGGGAGACCTGTCGCTTTAACTGGAAGCACGCAGGATGGACCATTAACCAGAGTCACTCTTTGAACACAACTCACAGAAAGATGGGTGGGATTTAGTAGCACAAGGCAATGAGTGCAGAGCCCATTCTGTTTAGCAAAGGGTTCAGCCATTTAAGTTGTGGGGCACACCTTGTTCCTGTTTTCACTGCTTTACCTGTCCTGTTGCAAAGCACTCTGGTTATGATCTCACACATACAGAAGATTTTTTCTTTAAGGTTGGCTTAGCCTACACCGGGCGTCTGCAACCTTTGGCTCTGGTGTGTGCTGAACTACAACTCCCATCAGCCCCCGCCAGCAGAGTCTGTGGTGAGGGATCATGGGAGATGTAGTCCAAAACATCTGGCGAGCCAAAGGTTGCAGACCCCTGGCCTACACTAATCACTGTGGCTCACTTGGCTTTGAAGGATGGCTGAGCCCCTCTTTAGTCAGATCATCTGAAGATTTCACAAGAAGTATAAAAGAAGAACTCAACCTGGCAAAGTACAGTCTGCCTTAAATCTTGTGCCAGTGAAGGAAGGCCAGGGTACCGAAAGAGGGAAGCAAGATCCCTCCCCTAAACTTCTCTCAGTGAACAAAGGGAGAAAATAACTCAGAGGACCTATAGCTGCTCCAGAACCTGTACCCATCGAGCACACAGCGTGACCTGCAAGTCTCGTAGCAAGCTCCATGGGCAGGGAGTGTCAGAAGGTTCTGAACCCAAAACCAAGGATAAGGCAGCTGCCTGCAAAACACTCTGGAGCTTTGGACCATCCCCTTTAAACTACAGAATAAGCCATTGAAGAAGCTGGGAGAAGTGCCTCAACAAGCATCTACCACCATTCACCTTGAAGGACATTTTCGAGCCGGTCGAGTTCCCCAATCTGCAACCAACTGCAATGCTGACCATTGTCAAGCAGCAGTCACTGAAGAAACCTGAGACGTCTCGACCAGTGCTTTTGGACTTCCGAACAGCACTGAGACAATGATTGCTGAACCTGAGTCACCGTGTAGGCCAACCTGCAGCCGTTCATCCAGCTTTGCTCGCCGAACTGTTTTGCCACCTGATACCCACAGCTGACTCTCGTCTCAAAATCTGTCACAGAAGCCTGCAAAGCACCCTTCAGCTGACTCAACCCTGTCGAGCACCAAGAACAAATGGTACATTGTGGTTCTCTCCCTCCGGTCCTTCCCAAAAGGCCCCTAGAGACATTTCAAGACCTGGTTCCCCCTTTGCGCTGAAGCCAAGAAATCTTAACACACTGTTGTTGTTATTAACCAAACAGAGTACCCTCCTGTCAATATCCAGAGTCCATCCCTTTTCCTTCTTCAAAACTGTCTGTCCTCTGCATTCCTTTACAGGGTGGGGTGTATTTGGTAGTGTTATTACACTGTCTGTTGTGATAATAATACAGTCAATATGTTAATACAACCTTGACTTGACACTCCTATAATCATTGGGTAATAATTGTATTTTCACTGTGTTGCAACTAACCAACGATCCACAAACTTTAGGGGATATGCCTGCCACTCCATCCACATTACCAAAATTGGACGAGAAGGTTTATAATTTGCTTGTTATTCAAATCTGTTCGGACCCCTTCTGGTGTATTAGAGGTGTGGGGCTGACTGATGGTTTAGAAACAGATCTTCACCCCTGGACCACCGGTACCCCAGAAATTGATTTTTCACACCTGCCATACACAATAAAATACTTCCTCTGAATCCATTGCCTTCAGGCCACTTGGTACAGAGGTGGGGCAGTTATCACTTTAACCTAATAGATGAACCTGGCGTTATCTGAATATCTGTCTAAGAGGAATCCTAACTGTTCAGTAATCATAAGCAGATACAGCACCTTTATCAGACTGTTGCCAAAAGCCTGCCATATATCTTGCAATCTTGATTGATTAATGCAATTGGGTCGCAACTATCTATTGGATCCTACTTTGGCATTGGAAGGGCAACTATTAAGGTTTTGTGCGGGGTCCCCTATATTATCGCAAGGGTCCTGAAGCGCACATAGAGAAATATATGCTGAAGGTTGAGCAGGTAAGCCAAGCATCTATACAATTTAGCTGAATGCCCATGCACTCCTGGGGCTTTGCATCATTTCATTTAACACATGCCATTACGATATCCATGGGAACTACAAGTTGTCCTGGATCTCAGGAGTAAGGGAAGGAAGATGGTGATTCTTGGAATATCACTAACGTAGGATTGAATGAGCAATATATTCTTCTTAAGCAGAGTCACATTAAAAGCCTAAAAATATTTTTATGGTCCCTCTTTTGACAATGTGAGTGAGCCATAACGGGGCCTATTTATTGAGATTCGAACCTTATATTTGTATTTGTTTATTATTTATATTGCACACTTAGCCCTGAGGCAACATACATGAAATAGCAACAGACAAGTCGTCCAGTGGTTACAGGTAGGTCAGGTAGCCAATTAATACAGATAAGAGCATATGTCACAGTTGAGAGACAGTACAGTGAAAGATACAAGGAAAATTGAAAGCAGAATGAGGAACAGATGCCAGAACAGTTAGGGCAGATGAGGTCAGCATGTGGAGCAGGGCTTCAGAAAGTTCTATCAGTGAGCCAACTCTTTACTCTAGTTTTGAACGAGCATAAGGAGGGTTCCAGAAGGAGGGTTCCATTCTAATGTCACGAGGCAGGGAGTTCCAAAGTTTGGCAGCTTGAACTGGGAAGCTACCTCCTCCAGCTGTTTTTAGATTGAATCTTGGTACTGTGAGGCAATGTGAGTGGACCAACCTGGTGGGTCGGGCTGATTGATGTTTGGCAAATTTGTCTGACAAGTATTTGGGGGCGGAGTTAGACATGCACGTGTGGGTGATAGCTAGAGTGTGTAATGTTTTTCTGTCACGCACCGGGTGCCAGTTAGCCTGTCGTCTGATATTAGAGATGTGGCTGGACCTTAGGATATTTAATGCAGATCTTAGGGCATTATTTTGTAGGACCTGCAACCTGATGAGGTTCTGTTCAGCAAATCCTAGGAATAGTGTGTTGCAATAATCAACCTTTGATAGCACTAAGGATCTTGCTAACTTGGGGCAGCTAGTGGGGGATAGGTATGCTTTACAGGCAGTGGGCCTCATTACGACTCAGGCAGTAAGGGGTTTACGGCGGCATAAACAGTGCCGACCCTTACCGCCTGATTCCGAGGTCCCTTAGCGCCATGGAGGTTTTAACACCTGCTTTTAGCAGGTGTTAAAATCCATGGCGCTAAGGGACCTTGATGTTAATTACGCCACCGTAATTTACGGTGGCGTAATTAACGCCTTCCCCACTCCCATTATGCCCTATGGGGCAAAAATGGGAATGGGGAAGGGTAAATGGGGATTGGGGACTTACCGCCCCGCCAACCTCGGAATGGGGCGGTAAGTCCGCCAACCACCATGGCGTAAACGTAGTTTACGCCATGGTGGTAAAGGTACGACCCAGGCGGTAACTTACCGCCTGGGTCGTAATGAGGCCCATTGATTTGTTTGTTGATATAGGCCGTAGCTGATGCAATATTGCTAACTTGTTTTTTTAAAGACAAGGTAGCATCAAGGTAGACACCTAAGCTTTTGACTTCCTTCGCAGCTCAATCAGATTAATTGGATTCCCATCAATATTGAAGGACATATACGTAGGGTCGAGTTTGTTTAGACGTTCCTGAGTGCCGACACTCAAGAGCTCCGTCTTTTCATCATTAAGGCAGAGGCTGTGAGCAGCCATCCATGCTTGGATTTCCAAGTTGATATCGTTAATTAGCTTGGGGTCCTTTTCGTAGCAGCCTGTCAATGTGATGAGAACCTGGGTGTCATCTGCGTAATTTGCGTAGATGACACCCATGTTGTGCAGACGATTGAACCTTGACACTTGTTACCCTAAAATACCAAGCGATTATTCCAACTGCCCTAAAAATGTCCATCATGTTTTCACTTTCTCATCAGCAATAGTCAATCCAACCCTTTGGGTCATGTGTCAATTATATATATAGCAGGGCATGATGTTTTCTCTAAACTGGGAGATATTTAAAGGAAAAATATATGTGTTCTTCCCTAGCTAGAACCTTTTTGAGCTGTCTGGCTTTAGCATTACTTCTCTGTGTCCTTGAGCCACAATCAAAATAAAAACCCTTTTAACGGTGCCTTTAAACTTATCCCAGATATTACACAGAGGCTTTATCTCTGTGTCATTGAACATGAATGAATCTCTTTCATCATTTGAAATTCTAGGGATAAGTGTCAATTTTACATTTTTTTTTCATGTCCATCTAGTGGGTTTCACTTTAGCCCATATGTTTCTTTGTTGCATCGTGACTGCAGCGTCGTCCTGATATGGAAAATATCAGGTTAGGTGAACATGTGCAACAGACTGCCTGACACTACAATGTCAAGATTGAGATGTGTGTGGAATAGAGTCACATCTAAAGTGCGTGGTTGTGGAGTTTTGTAACTTCAATGGGTTAATCAGCTTGGAATATTTTGGAAGGACCCTGAAAGCTATATAGGATCGTGGGGTTCTGGGCATCAGTAAGGAGTCCAATATGGGGGTCAATTAACATATTAAATTCTTCTCAAGCACTGAAGTAGAATTATCCTAAAATCTTCTCAAGCACTGAGGGAGCATTATCTAGTTATACAACCTTATCTGCAGGTTCTTTCCAGGAGTGAGAGTCCTCTGCATTACCAAACAAACCGATCAGAACAATCTCCTACATCGGATGAGTTTTCATCCTCCCAACACCTTACGAAACCTCCCATATGGACAAATGTTGAGAATAAAAAGGATTGTCAGTGATCCCAAAGATTGTCAAATGCAGCTACAAAAATTGCAAGAAAGGTTACAACTGTGAGGGTACCCAGAGTCTGACCTATATGTGACTCGTACAAAAACAAATACACAAGAGCGTGAACCACTTTTAAGTAAGAAAACCAAACGCAAGAGTCCAGAGTTAGTTTTTGTAGCCAAATATTCCATTCAAAGTAGACAAATCAAGACAATCATCCAAAACAGATGGAAAATACAAACCAGCGATGAAAGAACAAAAGACCTATTCCCGCTACCACCAGTGTTTGCATACTAGAAAAGTAACAATCTACGCAATATGTTAGTCAAAACCGGAGGCAAGGCAGTTACAACCAAACCAGATAAACATTCAGGAACATATCCATGCATGAGCTGTGGCATCTGCAATAATGTCATCAAAGGCAGTGTGGTGACGCATCCCCAAACAGCAGAAAGAATCAAACTTAAACATCACGCCACATGCTTATTCGAAAATATGATATAAAATTTCCCTGTGGGAAGTATTATGTGGGTGAGACGTCACGCAAGGTTTGAATACGTATGAATGAGCATAAATCATACATTAGAAACAACAATCAGGCCTCAGTAGTCGCAAGACACTTTAAGGACAACGGACACTCTATTACGCAGCTGCAGTTTCTGATATTGGAAGTGATACTAACCAAAGGACAGAATAGAGATATGAAGAAAAGGCGTGCACAGAAGGAAGCCTTTTGGATTGAGAGATTAGACTCTTCAGCACCAAATGGAATGAACGAGGAACTGTACTTAAGCTGTTTTCTGTAATTATGCATAGCTTTTGTCAAACTTATGTTTGGAATTAAGACGGTCACAGTAATGTGCATACCAAAGTATGGGTGCCCCATTGCAAATGTACACCAAAATCTATGTCCTAGATTGCTAAAGTGTGAAACTTAATGATAATGGGTATCGAATTCTATTTGATGCAACTGCATAGACCGGTACATACAGAATGGTAATATACGAGACGGAATAATATGAATGAAACATGTTCTTGCTAAACATGTCGTGAAGAACAATAGTTTTCATTGAAAGGACCAGGGCAAAGTAACATAAGTTCCCCCACAATACGAGATTTGGTATGGATTGTGTCATGATTCCTGCCCCTCATGTCCCCAGCCCTCCAAGATGTCAGGATGGAGCCAGGCCACGATCACCTACATGGCCCTCAAGGGCCTCTCCATCCCTCCAAAGACCCACTTGGAGTCAGACTTGGCACTTGTTGCACCAGACTCACTCACTCCCATAGGATAACATTGGGGATTGGACTTGTAGTGCATTGATGGGGACAAGATGGATGCCCCCACATATTTCGGTTCCCAGAACTGCATGGGCAGTCTAGTCTTTTGGGTGTGGTTCAGCCCAGAGACAACTGGGATACCCAGAGACTATTTAAGCCATGCCCAGGCTGAGAAACATGCTTTGTGTTTTCTGCACCTGCAGCGTGACACTCACCGTGTTCGGATCGGTCTCCAGTAGGCCTGTATCTTTCTTCTGCGCTCAGCTCCTGCAAGAACAAGAACACTGTTAGGAACAGCCTTACCTTGCCACGCTTTTGCCCATCGCTCCTTCTGTTCTGCAGGCATCTTCAGTGGTGTCATTCCCATCCCAGCACGCCACTTCCTAAGGAAAAGGGAAAAGAACAGATAAAAGGCATTAGTAAGCATTCAGCAAATCTTCGCTTATTTTTTAAAGACTGTACGAGCTTCAAACGCTTACCTGAATCCAAGCCACTCTGGGGGAACTCTGTCTCCGGAACTTCTCATCCATCTGCAAGAGGGAAAAGACACTCCGGGTTAGCGTGGAAACATCTAGAGGCGCTGCATACCACGCTTACTCACCGCATTTCTTCTTCATAACCGGCATCCACGCTGAAAACGTTGCGGCACCTAAAAGACACAGAAAAATAACTCAGTTCAATACAAATACTAAAGGGTCGCATCGCACATCGCGCTCTCACTCACCTTCAGCGCTCCTCATCTCAGCAGCACGTCACCATCCCCGGACGCCGGCCATCATCTAAGGAAGGAAAGGAACGAAGTAAGAGAACTGTTCAAAAGTCTCATTATACTTACCTGTCGGACTCTTGCCAGTGAAGTAACTAGGCAGCAACAAGCCCGCATCAATCAACGCGCCCCTGCGCTGAAAGCAGGATGGAGAGCACACTTTCCAAGAAAACAAGGCCCAGTCTCCAGTCAAGTAGACTCCAGGGAAGGGTTTGAGGTCGTAAGATGTCAGAACAGGCTGAGTGACGTCCCCGTGGATACCAGGTGAGCATTAAAATTAAGATAAATAGAAAGGACGTTTGCAGGATTCCTTTATGAACAATAATGGCACTAACACTTATACTTACCTGATTAAGCCCTTCGATGTAATACTCATCTGTGATGCAGCACTAATGACACCAAGAGACACCAATAGGACAGTATACAACATGTATTACTCACGAGCCATGTTTTCACATTTTTGGACAGTTTGGACTAAACAGCAAGAAGTTCCCAAGAAGTTCGAACTTTTGTTTCAACACGATGTTGTAACACCAATACTTAGCAGATTAAACCTTTCAAGCAGCGCTCATCTCTAATGCGGCACAAATGGTACTAGGAGACACATATGAGATAGTATAGCACACATATTCTTCATAATCTACCAGTATACATTTTTCCTATGGTTTGGTCTAAACATAACATTAGCTTTAATCTTTGCTTTAATAAAATGTGGTTCAAATCTCTAGAGTGGCACTACAAATAGTGCAAGTTGCAAGTGCAAATATGTGTTTTTGGTAGCAATTTGACATTGTTCTAACTGGCTTAAGAGGGCCGCCATCTTCACATGCCCTTAAGCGTTTCCATGACAACCTCCCCAACACTTGTATCAACACAGTAGCAAAGTGCGCGCACCAGCAGCGTCTCCGTAGACAGTTACCAGTTTCTACGTGGTAAGAGGACAACGCTGCACGATAGCAGTACAACAGCATAGAATGACACCAGCGTTCTGATCGCTATTTTTTATAATCTTTTGCAGCGCATGGTTCGCGCTCTTAGCAAACATAATTTCGTTTGCACAAGTCCATGTTTGAACGGGTAAGACACACCATTAATCCATTTGCACACTGGTATCTAGCAAAGTTAAAAGCATCAATTAGGATTTACAGCCTCCATCTATATTCTTATCTATCTGTTTTATATTACTCATTCGCAGAAACATATAGAGGTTAATACTTATGTGGAATATTATGCTAGTACTTATGTGGAATATTGCAACAGCATGTTCCTTATAAAGAAGCAATCTTGCTAATGTAAGTCACCATTTCTTCTTTACCCCGTACTCCTGACACTACACGTGGCAACATGAAAACACGTATGTACATCTTTAATAGACTTTATATAAATGGAAAATGACTGCTGCTGCATGTATATACAACACTATGACAATTATGAATTGGTTTTATGCATATCATACTGACTGCTAATATTGGATTTTGACAATGTGGGATGGCGAACCGGTGGTAACAATGAACTGGGCCTATGAACTTTTCTTTGACCATTAATAATGGAATTTGGCAATATGGTATTGATTATCTGTGAATATGCGATTGATGGCTTCTATGAACATTTTGCATTATGTTACGAATATTATGTCAAATTGTACGTATACTCGTGTAGTTGCTGGCGTTTTCACGAACGGTGGGGCATTATAAAACTTGATATTTGGTTACAAAAGGTACTGACAAGCATGAGCTGGCCCTGAGGAATGATAGTAATCCGAAATGCATAGACCATTTGTAGCTCATCTGGTGCATCTGCCTAAACAGTGATTCTAAACTATGGAACTCTAATGTGAAAATAAATAAGCATACTTTGAAAAACCACCCAAAATGGAGACCATTTTTTGAGAAATCTATCTGAAACATTATATAAAGAGAATTATACCACATCCGTGGTATTTGGGAATGCAGCCCACACCACCAGCTTCACGAACAAGGTCCCTTTTTTGCAGTCCTCTGCATTTGGACCTTACACAGATTACATGCAATGCTAAATCGAATAGAAATTCTAGCGTGGGACATTTATAACTGTAACAGGGATCGACACAGGCAATTGCCCTGGGCAGAATTGCTTCCCCCTCTTATCTGCCATGTACCGAGGATGCCACTACAAGGACAATAATTGTCTCTTCAACATCTCTACCTATTTTTAGAAATATGGATCTCCTGTAACAGAATGATATCCACCTTCATTTGCTTACAGTAAGCAAGAACCTTCCTCCTCCTGGCAGGATCCATCAGACCATTGGATTTAAGAGACAGTATTTTTGTCTGTTCAGAATTAGCCATGGCGACTTTGTGCAATTGGCAGTGGAGTGGGAGTATAGCAGTTTTGAGGGCTAGCGCCATATTTAGCATTTGGGCATACTTTTTGACAATTTAGTCATGATCTGTCCAAGGAGTTAGTTATGGTAAAAACTCAAAACAATTAAAGGAGAGTGTGCATTTGAAGGGACTCCCCCAAAGGGGAGGGGGGCATATCTTAATTAAGTGGGGAAGCTAGTTGTGCCATTATGGATGACTGAAAGCAATGAACAAGCCTGCACCAAGCACTGAGTGCAAGCATTGATCAACATGAGACACAAACTGTCAAACCTAAGCAAGAATCGTGTCCAAATAGGGATATGGGAATGCCCACTTGGCAATCTCGTGCATATCCAAGACATGAGACAGACGTGCGTATCCATGTCTGTCTCATTAAGTCAGAGAAGTTCAGATTCATTTATATTTGTCAATTGGATTGTAAGGGTGCATAAATAGCGTAGCATAGGACAGAAATCACAATCATAATTGTGAAACCTCAATGCAACATGCCAAATAATATGAGGAGAAATAGTCAACTTCGAGCTGTGCACGCGATACAACATTGAAAGGCAGCAAGAATGTCTTAACTCAAGTCAGGAGCTTCCACTCCTCCAGAATCCTTCCATCAATGAGTCTGCAAGGCTCGACAGGGATTTGCAGTTGAGAAAGAGTGTTCGATGGCAGCATCCTTCAGCCTATGTTGGAGCTTCAGAAACGTCTTATTTATCCACACATTCTGATGGATTTAGACTTTTGCACCCTCAGCTAACAGCTTGGTTATCTCTCTATTTGTTTTTCATTTTGAACCAGATTTTAGTAGCAAAGAACCATAAAACATATCTGGTGTGACTTCACCTGCCCTGGCTTGGGTTCTGCCGGAATGCGATGTGCATACCCTATCTCAAAAAGAGCATCAAACTTGATCTCCACAACGGCAGCCATATCTGCGTAAAGCTCTGATTAGACTCAAGAAGCCAAGTCATCCTGTGGCAGTTGACACCAGTGAGACAAAGAGGTGGATATCACCGTGGACAAAATCCTCACAGTCAAATGCCACCTGATTCGCGCTAGATTGTGCAGGGAATCGGGTAATAAGTGGATACGAACATGGGGGATGAAGGTTGTAGAGTTTGCAATCTAGTTAACTATTACTGTGCAATAGGTCAGAAAATCTAGGTCATGACTACATTAAAAGATAACCATCAGCTCAAACCAAGCACCTATATCTCTCTTGAGTACCTCAGGGTTATTTCTTTACTACTCCAGACCTTTTTGTGTCTGCTGCCCACAATCCGGTAGTTGTGACTGTGAGGAATGGGAGAGAGTCAGACATAGTCATTCTGCACATCAGCCTTATGCTTCACTTGAAGGACCCCTAATTGTATCTGGTTTCCCCTGACTCCGCTGGCTCCCAGTAGCTGCAGCATTGCAACATATACTGTCACAACTTAGTAATGTTAGAATGATCTGTGGGTTTCATGTAAATGGACCTAGTCAGTAATAGCGTTGATGACAGTATTTTGTTTCACAAAGTGGAGTCTACTAGTCGCCCACAATTGAATTAGAGTTCTAACCTGAGATCCAAAGCCCTCAATTAGCATCTCAGTATCCTGATGTTACCTCTTGTTTATCAGCACAATGTCTCAAGCACTCAATGTCTCAAAGAAAAATGAATAAATACAAATAAATAAAAATAAAATAAATAAGAACAATAGGTAAAAAAATGCTACCAGCTAGTGGCAAGTGCAGGCGTAAGTGCAGACAACAAGTGTCAAGAGCAGGTAGGGGACTGAAGGGACACAGAACAGCCCCCAAGTGCAGGTGTTTTGCCCGGGAGCCAGTGCAGGTGTACAACTAGTGGGAGAGGGTAGACAGGTGACCAGTGCGGTTTCTGTCAGGGATTCAGCAGGGGAGAGGAGGAGAGAAAGCAGAAGCAAAGAGGAAGATCTTGAGGTGCATCTCTCCTCAAGTTTCAGAGAGGCCCCATCTGAAGAAAGAGATCTACGACCAACTTGTTGGTTGGAGAAGCGACTGACCTTGAGGGAGTTGGAGGTGGATGAGGGAAGAGTTCGAGAAGAAAGATATTTAGGAAGAGAGAGTTGAAGGTATTGAGGCCCCAGGCCTCAGAAGGACTTGTGGACAAGCAGAGAGTTTTGAACTTGATCTTCACAGCCACTGGGAGGCAGTGCAGAGATTTCAGTCCTGGAGAGATACGATCCCTGTGCTGGAGGCCAAGGACAAGTCTTGCAGTTCTGTTCTGGATGAGTTGCAGAGGGCAGAGAGTAGAAGCAGGCAGATTTATAATGAGGCTGTTGCAGTAGTCCAGCCTAGAGAGAACTAGAGCTCTGGAGACAGTGAGCTTCTGGTGGAAGGAGAGGAAAGGAAGAATACCTCTGAGGAGGTGCAGCTGGTAGTGTGACTTCTTCGAGACGTCAGAGATGTGAGGAGAGAAGGAGAGTGTGGAGTCGAAGATGACCCCGAGATATTTAGCCTCACAGGTGGAAGCAGGAGGAGGGCCAAGAGAGGCTGGCCATAGAGCGACAGGAAAAGAGGGAACAGGTGTGCCGATGAGGAGAATCTCAGTCTTACTGACATTAAGGCAGAGATCATTGGTGGCACACCACTCCTGTATAGCAGACAGACAGCCAGAGATGAGAGAAGGAGAAGAGGTGGCGGAAGGGAGCCTGAAAATGACATGAGTGTCATCCACATAGCACTGAAAGTTGGGGCAGAGAGCAGCAATGCGATGGGCAAGAAGTGCCAGGTACTGGATGAACAGCCAGTGAGAGAGGTTAGACCCCTGTGGAACATCATAGGTAGAGATAGAGATAGAGGAGAGGAAGGACCCAAGTTGGCATAACAGTCCTCCGTATAACACAGAAAATTGGAGCAGAAAGTAACGATGCAGTGGGCAAGAGGTTCCAGGTATTGGTTGAAAAGCCAGGGAGAGAGGTTAGACCCCTGGGGAACACCACAAGTAGAGAGAGAGAAAGAAGAGAGGAAAGACCCCAGTTGGACCTGAGAGGGTCTGTCAGTGAGAAAGGAGGTCAACCAGGTCAGGGCCTGATCAGTGATACCCAGGTTGTAACAGAGGCGTTTGAGCAGGATGGCCTTGTTGACCATGTCAAAAGCAGAGGATAGATGGAGGAGAATGAGGACAGAAGGAAGATTAGAGTCAAGATTGGAGAGCAGGTCTTCATGGTTGTTCAGAAGTGCAGTTTCCGTGCTTGTTGAAGCCAGATTGGTGGTCATGGAGACACCCAATAGATTTAGTATGCAGATTACGCTGGGAGATTACCAGCTTTTCCAGGTGTTTGCCCAGGAAAGGAGTGATGGAGATAGGGCATAGTTAGCCAGAGATGAAAGATCGGCTGAGGGCTTCTTTAGAAGGGGGTTCACAATGGAGTGCTTGAGGAGGGAGGGGAAAGTTCCAGTGGCAAAGGAGTGATTGCAGAAATCGAGCAAGGCTCAAGCAAGGGTGTTGATGTGGTCCTTGATGGTTCTGGATGAGCAGAGGAGAACCTGCTTTGATGAGACTGTCATAGATCAGGCTTATCTAGAAACATCATCAGGGGTGAACAGGGGAAAGGAGAAAGGAGGAGCAGAGATTGTGTCAGAAGGACCAGGAGTGTTAGAGGAGAAGGAAGAGGAGGTAGAGGAAGAGATGGTGGACAGTATGTCCTCAGTTTTAGTGGTGAAAAGAGAAGCTGAGGCTGTGCAGAGGGCTTGGGAGGGAACAGGGTAGGGATAGACTACAGCAGGATTGGACAGCTCCTTGCAGATTTTGAAAAGTTTGGTCGAGTTGTTAGATGCTGCAGACATGGATGTAGGCTCTCTTCTTAGAGAGGACATAGAGTCTGTAACGCCTTTGGACCAGGCAGCAGACCAGTTTGTCAGGGGGTGCGCTTGATGCCATCCACTTCCTCTCTGCCACCCTACACTTGTGTGTAAGGGTGGCAATTTCAGAATCATACCAGGAGTTGCACTTGTATTTGGGCTTCAAACGTATCCTCATGACAGGGGAAAGGACTTCCAGAGTGTTAGAGATAGAGAGATGAAGGTTAGAGAGGGCTGTGTCAGGGTGTGAGTCAGCCAAAGGTGCAAGAGGAGGAGAGAAAGTAGCGGCAAAAGCCTCAACTGACATCTGCTTCATGTGTTGGATGACAGAGAAGGTGGGCAGCAGTGCTGGAGGCAGCTTCACCTGAGGGGAGGAGAGAGAGATAGGTGGGAGGAATGGAGAAAGTGATCACTCCAAGAGAGAGGAGTGGTGAGAAGGTTAGAGAACGGGAGGTCTGAAGAAATCAGAACATCCAGGGTGTGCCCTGCAAAGTGAGTAAGGCCAGAGGGAAGAATATATAGAGAGAAAGTCACAGAGGTTACTTAAGAGACCCTAAGAAGGGCTGGTAGCAGCCCGGTGGATGTTCATGTCTCCGAGGAGGAGAAGTTGAGAGGAAGAGGCAAGGAGGGAGAAGGAGAGTACAGCCAACTCAGAGAGGAAGAGGACGACCTGGCCAGGAGGCCTGTATATACTGGCCACAGTGAGAGATAGGCCAAGAGAGTTAGAGAGCATGCAGACCAGGCATTCAAAGGAGGAGTAGTCCTGCATTGGGGTGATAGAAGCAGGGATCCACTCTGGGAAAATCAAGGCTACACCCCCACCAGCACGGTTGGTTCTGGTTTCGGAGAGGATCTTGTAGCCATCAGAAAGGAGAGAGTCAACACTTGCGACAGGGCTGGCCCGTGAACCAAGTCTTGGTGAGACCGGGTACATCCAAATCAAGCTCTTCTAGGAGACTGCAGATATCAGAGGAATGTTTGATAGCTGAACGAGAGTTGAAAGTAGCGATTTTAAGCAGGTTGTCGCATTTGAAGGACTTCCGGGGAGGGGTACAGGCCACAGGTAGACCCGGTGGAAGTGTTGGAGGTGCCCGAGGATGGGTAGAGGAGGAAGGAAGAGAAGGCAGGGTAGTCGGAGAGGAAGAGAAAAGTGCCAGAGCGTTGGTGGAGTAGGGAGGCAACAGGGTGGCCAGAGAAGCAGCAGGAGGTGCCGGGGAGGTGGCTGAGGAAGGAGGCAGCAGAGGAGCCTGAGAGGGATAAGAAGGAATAGCAGGAGAGGAAAGGAAGTTGATAAGGCACAGCTAGTGTCTATCAAAAAGGAGGAGAGTGGCCCTGGAACAAGATGGTGTCATTTAAGTAGACATTAATAATGGTTTTAGAGGAGTGAAAGGGGACATAGGCCTGGAGAGGGAACGACAAAGAGTATGTCGGTAAGGGTCTGTCTGGAGAAGGCATTGGTGTAGGTATCAGTGATAGGGAGGCCTGGGTTGGAGACTAGGATGCCCCTTTTGAGCTTCTTCCTGCCAGACTTACTGAGAGGGATAGGATAGTCTATAGAAAAGCAGTTAGAGAGGATAGGTGAGACAGAGAGCACCATAGAGGGTGCAGGAAAGAAAGAGGGGTGGGTGAGAGGGGAGCCCAAGCAGGCGAGCGGGGTCATGGTGGAGGGGTAGATAGGAGGTAGGGACAAGGGGGGGCGCGAGAGGGAGGGAGCAAAACAAACAAGAACAACAGACTTGAAAATCAGATGCAACACAGAACCAACATTAAAGCACAGAGCTCAGTAGGGAACCTAGAAGTAAAGAATGCAGATGCAATACAGAATCAAAAGCAAAACACAGAGCTCAACAGGAACCTGGAAGTGAAGAATGTAGGCAATGCAATGTAATGCCACAAACCGTGGAAAACAACACAATATCAAAACCGTAGAGAACAACACAAAGTCAATACCATCAACAAGGCACAGAACACAACAGGAGCCTAGAAGAAAGAATGTAGTGGAGCACAACACAGTACACAGTACACAATAGATTACAGAAGGGAAGGGCTAAGATGCGAAAGGAAAGGAGCACAGGAGGGGTCGTAACAGGATACAGGGACCTATAATGCGAGAGAGCGCACACGGCTAGAGGAGTAAGGGAGCACAAGCAACCAAGTTGCGAGTGAGCAAACGCATGTGAGCAGGGTGTGGGGACCAATGATGCGAGGGAGCGCACGTGGCAAGAGAAGCAAAGGAAGCAAGGGAGCACACGCAGCCTGAAGTTGCGGGGAGCGCCTGCAGCCCAGGCTGTGCGGAAAAGGGAGATGAAAGCACGTAGGGGGCTAATGTGGTGCAAGGATAGGTTGCAGGGGGAGCACCGCATATGCAAGAGTGCAAAGGGGTACACGGTTAGGGGGTTGCATGGAGTGTAGTAAAGGTAATGTAAGAGGATTCAATTCAACACTACAGCTAAGTCAATGCCTAGTCTGGGATACTGAATGGAAACCCTTATTGATCTACCTTTATGTCCAGTTCATGCGCTCTGGATGACTACCCCTGTATAACACCCCTCTCTTGGAATCCTCCTGACCCCACTGAGCCAAGAAGTAGATCTGTTTTGCAAGTTAAAAAGGTTTATTTGATAATTTAAACAATATATATATATATATCACACTTTATAATAAATTAATAATTGAATATCACACTTAATCTGAGCAGTAATCAATAATGGATAGTCTGGCACTAGCACACTTCTTTATAATCAATGATGAGTGGTTATAGGATGGATAAGATAGCAACAATACTTTATGGTTTCAAATGGATGCAAGGTGGAATGAAAATGCAGTACAGAAAATACTCAATATGCGTTCAACAAAACAATGTAATCACTTTTCTCTGGCAATCCCCTCCCCCCTTTATGCAATGCAAGGAAATGGAAGGAAAGCACACAGTTCTCAGAAATGCAATCAAATGTAATTCAGTTCACCCCAGCAAGCTTAGACTACAGAAGTTGGAAACACAGGCCCAAAATGCTTTTATATGTGCTGGCAATGAAGTGAAAAATATGCTAAAATGCTTTTAATTCCCTCTTGAGGTTCAGGGTGAGTGGTATCAAGTTAATATTAGTCCAGGCTCACTTTAGCAAGGATCTAGGAGTAACTAGCAGGTTAAACGAATTGTTGGCAACTGAAAGCAAGAAAACTGCTGTTTTCACACGTTGAGAAATTTGCAAATCGCGGCAAATTCGCGAGTGCGTTTTTTGCGATTGTACTATAGGGGGTGGGAATGCGTTTCTAGGTTCGTAGGAAAGCCACGATTCCCAGCATTCAGAGGAAAGTTACTGCAAGTCTCTAGGACAAACGGTCACAGAGATATGAGCGATTAAATAAAGGTTGTTTTTCGGATTTGGAAGGTTAAAATTCAAAAAGACAAGTGACAGCTAGCAACTAGAAATGACAGGTGACAGCTTTACAAATGACAGGTGACAGTTAGGAGGCAGTTCTACTTAGATTAAAATAGCTTGCATTAGATTATTTTAACTAAGAGATTGGTCCTGCACAGTTCTGCTAGGTACTCACACTATATTCTTGAATTAAATGGGCCTCGCCACAGATCTGGTCAGGTTTTAGACTGGACTCTGGTCTGGTCTCTGCACTTCACAGTGATCTGGGTCAGCTCTCTGGTTCTGCTAACAGTGGTCTGGGTCAGCTCTGCTCTCTCTCTGGATTCTGGAGATTGATGGATTTGAAGTCTGGATCTCTGGATGTGGTATGGTCCGGCAGAGTGCGTTGCAGCAAATGGAATTGAAGGTCCCTATCTGTCCTGACTGTCTGCTTTTATGTGTTTTGAAAATGGGTGTGTGTGCAGCATCACTAGGCTCTACCCCTCTCCACTTGTCATTGGCCAAGCTTTCATTTCTCCCCTGATTGGGGGAGCTAAGTTGTGTCAGAGTGATGTCATTTTACAGCCTGCAGAAAGTCCACTCCTCCTGTCAACTTGCACACAAATCTAGATTTGAACCAAATACATATTTGCACAGGTACACATGTGTTTAAAATTACATGCACCCATCACATATCACAGGAGGTATCCCCTGTTCCAACTTTGCTCTTCCTGGGAGCTTGCATTCAGAAATGGCAACATATTTCACTTTTTAACTGGTTTCGTAATATCGGACATTAACCCAAATTTACACACATGTGCGCAAGGAGTATGGACATTAAGTGATGAAGTGTCAGATTTTTAACATGCATACATTTTAAGTAATACCCTCTTAACTGCTAGTTTGCCCCCAGAACATCACACAAATTGGAGTTTGGGCTTGAATTGAAGGTACATTTTTTAAATTAAGGCTCTCAAAGTTATACATTTCTGTCATTTCATTACAAAGAGTTATCAGTGTTTCTGTAAAATATATATTTTGCTTTCAATTCAGTTCTCAGAGTGTTGGAGTCCACCTCCAAGACTTGGGTGGGTCAGTCACATGTGTCTTCTGGCAGGCAGGCCTTTGTTGACAGGAAACAGTCAAAATCAACATATCCTATTCAATTGCAAGAGCCTATTGTGTGGTCTCCAGGAGACTCCCAGCCAGTCTGCCTTCTATCAATCAAGAGGTCATGTGAGATTCTAACTCCTGGTGTGAACCTCTAGAGGTGAGAGGGTTTCCCAGGCTTCAGGCCTCTGGGAACAGCAGGTGGCTAATTTTTAATTAAAATGCAGCCTTTGAAGTCAGCTGAGTCAAATCCCTTTGTCAGCAACTGCACTCAGTTCTCCTGTCAGAGTTTAGACCGCTAGCGCCGCCTTGAGGATTTTGTTGGTACTGCATGCAATTTTGGGATCTTTCTTGGATTAATGCATTCTAAACAGGAATGGTTCTTACATGGTAGTAAATCCTTGCTTAACATTATTTTGATGGGGCTCCTTACAGTAAGATGGTTATGTGGAACCCCACAAAAGGGTTGAATCTTTAAAGTGGTCCAATGAGCCACGATTTCAGCAACTTTTTGACATCAGTAACAGTGGATTTTGTTAACAAAGATCTTTCTTTACACTGGTGGGTGGCAAGTTAGGTAACCATTTTGGTGCGTGCACAAACTGCGTGGTTCTCCTGGATTCTGGCGCACTTGTGGGGTTTTTTTTGGCCATCTTGGATTTTCTAAGCCCACAGCACCAAATGTTGCAGCATGATAGCTCAAACGTGGGTCAGGACACCCAACAGATCCCCCCACGTGACTGCCCTTTGAATTTGAGTCAATGGGGAGTCGGGTGCACAAGGGTTTTGACCCACGCACTGGTCTGTCCGCATAATCTTCTTCCAATTCTGCAAATGGCACAGTTCAACATCTTTTCCTCCATCCGGTCGGATCGATCGGTTCTCCTCTCCGGTCCTGATGGGAGTATTGGGCGGTACACTGGGCCCCTTGCGTCTCTGCTCCCGGTCTCCGGATCGTCCTCCTTGGCCCGTCTCCCGGTTTTCTTTCTCCTAGGACGACAAAGGGAAGAGCGGCAATACCTATTCATAAACATTTTTCCACCACTGTTGAGATAGTGGGGCAGCATATGCATTTCATCATAACGAAACATTACATTCTTATTTTGAAAAAAAAACACTATAACTAAGAGACAGTTTCATGCAAATCACAATATTTTAGAGACTAGATGTGGTTTGTTTTATGGTTGGAACTGAATTAGTCTGAGACAGTACCCGCTAGGATTCCAGAGGATTCCTCCAGTTGTTGCAGAGTGTGCCTGGGATGGCAACATTTCAACTGGTTTATGTGGACCCACTTGTCTTCCCCCGCTGCCAAAGGACCTTTGGGGATGTGGATTTTGTAGGCCACAGGGGAGATTTTGTCTATAATCTCGAAGGGTCCCTTCCATGTAGGCAAGAATTTCCGCTGTTTTGCCTGGTTTCTTTGGAAGTTGTACAGATAGACCCGGTCCCCCACCTGATATTCCTTCCTGGAAGTCTTCAGGTCATAGTGGGTCTTCATGCTATCAGCTGATCTTTCTAGATTCCGCTGAGCATAAGCAAAAGCATGTTGGAGGTGTTTCCTTAAATTCTCCACATACTCATGAGTAGTGGAGGCATTTATCAGTGTCTGCTCTTGGGTCCTATAGAGCAAATGCTGGGGAAGCACCATCTTGCGTCCAGTCATCAACTCAAATGGTGACATTTTGGTTGCAGATGAAGGGGTAGATCTGATGGCCATTAGGACCAGAGGTAATCGGATATCCCAACTTGGCCCAGAATCTGCCACAAACTTCTTTAATATGCTCACAATGGTTCGGTTATATCTCTCTACTGCCCCAGAAGAAGCTAGCCTGTAAGTAATATGTAACTTCCTTTTGACCCCCATATCTCCCACATCTTTGTCATTACTTCACTGGTGAAGTGGCTACCCCTGTCTGACTCAATCCTTTGAGGTAGACCGAAACGGGAAAAGATGTGGTTAATCATCAAGGCAGCTGCGGTTTCTGCCTTGCAATTTGGGGCTGGGAGACATCCCACCCACTTGGTAAACAAGCATGTCACAGTCAACATGTACTTATTCCCCCTAGCAGAGCGAATCACGGGGCCTACAAAGTCGATTTGTAAATCTGACCATGGCAGTGTCATCCCCCTCTTTTGGAGAGGCGCACGGTGCGTGAGGGATGATGGCTGAAATTGTGCACACACAAGACACCCCTTCAAGTATTGGTTAAGGTCCTGCCCCATGTGTGGCCAGTATGCAACCTCTCTTAAGATTTCCAATGTTGTGTGAAAACCCCTATGACCGGCGGTGGCCGCATCATGGGCGTGACTTAACATCAGGCTACGGAATGAGGTAGGAACCACCCACTGATCGTGGCCAGCTTTGGATTTCCTTACCAGCAAACCGTCTTGGATCCGGAACATTTTTGGACATTTCATCAACACTCTTAGGTCCTCTTTCCCAGTGTAATCGGTATCCGTCAGGGGAAAGTTCTCAGGGTCTTCAAGGTGCTGGTAAAATTTACCAATTATTGGATCCCCCTTCTGAGCGGTAATCAAATCAGCATCAGGGGTCTCCTTGCTCCATTGTGCAATTGAAAGGTCGTTGTGAGCATTTGTCTAGGACCTAGTGATAGCAGTGACCTGGATTTCCCCCAACAGGGACTCAATCTCAATTAGATCCCCTTGGATGGCCCCAGTGTTGGCCAGCTGATCAGCTAAGTCATTTCCAGTTTTGTCTGGTCCCTCTACTTTGGAATGACCCTTGATCTTCTTCCAATAGATGGTCATCTCATTCGAGGTGACCAGATCATCAATGTTTTGGATCAACTTCCCATGTTTCAAGGGTTTGTTGTTAGCACATAACATGCCTCTGGCTTTCCAATTAACCAGGTGCTCCACGAACCCGTTCTGTACATAATCCGAATCTGTGATTATGACCAGTTCGTGGAGTTGATGCTGGACAGCAGTGAGGATGGCCTGATGCACAGCCATCAATTCTGCCACCTGACTACTTCGGGGACCAATTTTGTACCCAGCGGAGGGTTCTGGGGACTCATTCACCCATGCATTCCCTACGCCGGCCACCAGTTCTTTCTCCCCGTTGTTGTCAACATGGTACAAGCATCCATCCACATAGACAGTGGGCATTCCCTCACACTTGTCTTCTTCAAAGACTTTGTGTGGGGAATTAAGGTATGCCTCTGTGTTGTCCTTGATTTTTAGACTTTCGTCCTCGAGGCAGTTTTCTCTGGCACAATCATGCAAGTCAGCCAGACCTTGCGCGAGGGGACTCTTCTTGTTTTGGCCATATCTGACCTCCACAGGAAAGCCTTGCATTGACAGAATCCAGGAAGTAATTCTGGAATTACTCACATTTCCGGCCCGGATTCTATCACATTGGAGATATTGCAGAGGCTGGTGTGGAGTCTCCACTATGATGTGTTCCCCCTGGATAAACGGGCGGTAATTCTTCAATGCCCACACCGTTGCCAGGAGTGCCTTCTCACAATCGTTGAATTTTCCCTCCACTGAGGATAAAGTTTTGCTCGCATAAGAGATTACTTTATTGACCTTGTCATGCTTTTGGTATAATACCGCCGTCAAGCACGTATTAGAGAACCCCGTCTCCAGGAAGAACTCCTTGTTTCTGACAGGGTAAGCTAGGCAAGGCGCTTGTGAGAGGCTTCTTTTGAGTTGTCTTACTGCCTCGGCTTGTTCTGGACCCCATTCCCACTTGACCCCCCCCTTCAGGAGATGAATCAGGGGTCTGGTGATCTCTGCGTAGCCCTCAATGAACTTTCTGCTGTAATTTGTCAGTCCAAGGAGGCTCCTTAGTTCCCGCAGAGTTGTGGGGTCTTTCAGTTTCTGAAGTGCTTCCACTTTCTTTTCCTGGGGACAGAGACCCTGAGGAGTAATCTCATGCCCCAAGAAATTAACACGGGTTCTACACCACTGTGCTTTCTGAAAGGAAAGTTTTGCTCCGGCGGCCCTCAACTGCATCAGAACATAACGGATCTCCGCTATGTGTTCCTCCACAGATAAACTTTTGATGAGGACATCATCTACATAAGCCAGGTTACCCCTCGCACCCAGGTCGGGCATGGCCTTATGTAGGAAAATGTTGAATTCATTGCCGGAGTTGAGGTATCCGAAGGGAGTCCGGGTCCATGTGTATTGCTGGCCCCCAAAGGTAAAAGCCAGCTTGTATTGGTCCTCCCTACTGACAGGCACAGTCCAGTATCCATTGGTCAGGTCTATTACAGTGAATACCTGTGACCCCTGGATCTGGGCCAGCCCTTGGTCAATGTAGGGCAGAGGCCATCGGGAAGTATGGACCCGTTTGTTGAGCTCCCTAAGGTCAGCACAGAGTCTCCACTGGCCGTTTGGCTTCAATATTCCCAGCACCGGATTATTGAAGATACTGTGGACGGGACGGATTATTCCCCTGGACTCAAGGTTCTTAATTATTTCAGTAAGGGACTCCATTGATGCGAGAGGCAAGCGATATTGCTTCACAAACACAGGAGTCATGCCAGGGTCCGTGGGGATTGTTGTTGTGTGGATGTCAGTGCGACCACAGTCATATGAGTCTACCGCAAAGAGATCTTGGAAATCCAAGAAAACTTGTTTCAACTTTTGCTTTTGTTCCAGAGTCACACAGGCATCAGCTAGGTTGACTCTCTCTTCCACCATCTGCCTGAAGCCTGGAAAGACTTCTGGTTTGGCTATTTCAGCGGCCTCCTCCAGCTGGGTGGAGAAGTCCCTGGTTAGAGTGCTGATTTGGACTGGAGGCTTCAGGTGGGAAAGGCAGCCCTCATGGACCTGGAAAATCACCTCATCCCTCCTGAAGTCACAAGTCACATCTTCCTTACCATAAGGGCAAGAAGTGTACACCAGGAAGTTCCCCCCATGCCGGGTAAAAATCCTGTCTGGTGTTGTATTGTCATCACTGTCACTGTCAAAGCAGTCCTTGGGGATTGGCCCTAACAGTTCATTACCTAAATCTATGGAAAAATGTCGGTCATCAACCGCCATTCCAATAATGGTGCCTGCGGCTAGAGTAATACTCTTTAAGTCGCTGTTATCCACCTCTATTGGAATGGTGTCGTGTTCTATGTTGACTAATGGTGTTGGGTTTACCCCCAACCCTTGCTGTTGGAGAGAAGCGTTTAGATGTATGTAAGCATCAGGGTTTTGCAGATATTGTCCTCTTTTAACTTTCACTTCCAGGGAGAATTGTCGGGTCCTTTCTGGGATGGTGACTTCCTCTTTGATCTGAATTTCAACTGCATAAGGTAGCAATTGAGCTGACCTAAATGCTTTTTCTGGATCATCAAAGCCCATGGGATTATCCGCTAATCGGGACCAAGCTTTGAAGTTTATTAGGTCCAAACTAATGGCAAAGCGATTGAGAATGTCACTGCCTAAGTAAAAGGCGGCAGGGACGTCTCGCACGACCCAACAATTGTGGACTATGCTCTTGTTGCCAATGGAGATTTTGAGCATACACCTGCTTGGCAGGAGATGTTTGGAATTAGGCGCTTCCAGGTCCATTTCCCATTTGTCTATCAGTTTGAATGTGGGAATGGCTGGATCTTTTGGGAGTTGGCGGAACATGGCTTCGCTGATGAAGCTCTTACCGTTGTTCACACACACTCGAGCGAGAACAGAGTCCTTCCCATCATTTAATTGGACAGGGATGAACAACTGCTCTCCAATTTGCTGAATATCAGCCAGGCTCTGAGCTGATTTCAAATCTTTCTGGACTATAGGAGTGGGAGTTTCAGATTGTGGATTAGTAAAGAATCTCAGTGTTTCCTTCCAGCGTGGAGTACCACTTTAGACTGGAAGGAAGGTTGATTTTCAGAAATAGAGAGGACCCTCCATCACCAGTCTGTTGTCCTACTGCTATTACTGTCACGTCTGGAATTTGGCTATTCTGGAAGTGAAATTCTACTTGGTCAGATTTTTGTTCAACCATGTGGCAGGTACCGTTTAAACTAACATGGTTGACACTCTGTTTTAATTTTATGGGTCGGCTAGTCTGGGTCCAGAGGACCTTGTTTACGCAATCTATTAAGGGTGACAACCTCCTCAGGAGGTCATTCCCCAGTAAACAAGGGATGCCCTCTGGAGTCACTACTATGACCGGGTGTTTCACCTTGTGTCGCCCGATCTTAATGTCCAAGTCTGCAGTCCCCTCAACGGGAACTTCCTTCCCGTCAAAGTTCTGCCGTTGTCCAGGAAGAGAGGTGAGAGGAATTTGGTAATTCTCTCCCCTTCCTGCATTCAGTTCATCAAAGGCCCTTCTGGACAGAAGGGTGGCTTGAGATCCAGTGTCCACCAGTGCCAAAATTGTACCCTGCCCCTGTACTTGTACCGGGGCATAGTATCTTCCCTCCTTCTCCTCAAGGGGGCACAGATAATGCACATTTTTGGACAACTGGTGGGCTAACTTTCTAGTTTTGGACATCGCTAGCGAAGAGATTTGGGCAGAATTCTGTGGAGAGCCTTGGGAATCTGAAAGAAAAAGTTGGCAACGGGAGATCAGAGCCATTGTGGGTTCCCCTGGCTCTGGTTCCGGGCCGCCCCCCCCTTTTTGGAGGCAGTCACCAGGATGGGTTTGAACCAGGGGATTTTCTTGCTGTTGGTTCTGGGATGAGATGGTGGGCGGCGGTAGCTCAGTCTCCACATCTCCCCAGTCTGGACTTGCATCCCTAGGGACCCATTTTTCTTTGGGAGGAGTTCCCCCCTCTCTGAAGGAGAAGATCCTTTTCCCAGGATCCTCTGAGGATCCCTCTCCCTCAAATTGGAAGATCTGTACCTCCTCCTCAAACTGAGTCTGTTTGGGTCTTTTATTTCTCCTACCCCCCTCTGCTCCTTAGGAGGCAGACTTTCAGGGGCAAGAGATTTTGTTTCCGGTTCCTGGGTTTCCAGGGGCTGTTTACAAGTGAGGAAGGAAGCTTCCTCCAAGGCTTTACACTGCCCTTCCCCTTGTGCCTCCTCCCTGGGAACCGGTGAGTTATCGGGGTGCTGCCCCCGTCATTGTTCTGGGGCACCATGTCCAGAGTTGGGTGCGTTCTGCGCCGGCATGCCGATCTGAGGGTTCTGCTGAGCCCTCAGTATGTGACCCAGATCCCGCGCCATGTTTTGAACCTGGCGCTCTAACTGGGAAACCCGCTCAGGCTGATACGGGGCCCTGTTTTCTCCCCTGGGCTGATCCCGGGAAGGGTAACTATCCCTTCTTTGGTAGTACCCCTGGTTGGGAAGATTTGGATACCCCTCCACCCTTGGCCTCCCCTCTCCCGGATTCGGTTGTCTGGGCTCAGGGAATTGGGGAAAGAAGGGTGGAGGATTTTGGGGCTGGAAATTGGGTGGATACCTGGGGAAAAAGTTCTGCCCAGGATTTGGAGAATTTCTGCCCTCCTGTGGGAAGTTGGGAGGGAAGTTCCCGGGGTTAGGTGCTTGGCTGGATCCCCCCCCTTGGGCTGGAGGAGTCCACACATAACCCAGGATGGGTCAATTTCCCTTGTAACGGGGCCTTACATAGTCAGGAGAGCGAGGGACCCCATTTGTGGGGCTTCCTCCCTGGCTCCCTGTCTGTGACTGGCCCGAGGACCTTCTGGGCCTAGCATTATTAGGTGCAGGTAGGTTTTTAGGCCCCCCTATCTCCAAATCCAAAACGGGGGTGACCTTTACCTCTGCCACCTTGGCAGCAGCAGGGGTGCTGTTGGTTTTGGGATTTTTCTGGGTATTGCTTTTATTTTCTATGGGCTTCTGCACCTCATAGATCCGGGTAGCCTGTTCAATGACCCAGTCTAAAGATCTTTTCTCATGAAAATCTCTCACGAGCTGGGTCATTATATATTTGGGCAAGGCATGGAAAAATGTATTGACAAATTCTCTGCTGTCTGTGCGCACCCTTCTGGTGGTCTGCGCAAAGGCACGTTTCAGTTCTTGCACAAACTCTTGTGGGGCCTGATCCTCCCCACACTGCAAGTTGTAGGCTGCCTTGCGAGCCTCTTGGGGATTTCTGTGAACAGAAAAATGTTTTAATATGGCCGCCCTATAGGTGGACCACCTGGAATGATTTTGGTCCTCCAGCCCTGCAAAGAAACTGGAGTACTCTGGGGAGAATGTCCACTTTACATATTGGATACAGCTTTGGCTGTCCTTCAAATGGAAAGTCTCCATCATTTGCTCAAACAACTCTAAGTGCTCCCAAACAGAATACTTGGCATTCTTATGATACGGCGTGATGACGCTCCTGATTGCCTTAATCTGCTTTAAGGGGTCCTTAAGCAAGGCCCTTTTTGTCTTATTGGCCCTTTTGGTTCGGGTAACCCTGGTCCATTCATCTTCTGACTCAGAGGCACTGCTCCCAGAGGTTCCCATCTGTTCTTCCAGGTTTTCCCGGATTCTGCGAGCCTGGGAATGGCTGGCAGAATGTGGGGACCTGGTCTCCTGTGTCCTGTACCGCTCAGAGGAGTCTTCAGATCCCTCCTTGCCGCCAGGATTTGATGGGTACCCCCCCACTGACCTAACTGGGCAGAGGTTTTCAGGATGCCCTTAATGGGCCTACTCTCCTGGGGTTCCCCATCAAATTGCACTGTGCTTGGGTGCCCATACCCGGATGCCCGCCCCTCCATTCCTGGGTGGTACTGGCCTATGAGCCCCCTGCTTCTGGCTGGATAGTAATCTGCCATCCCTGTGGCCCTGTGCTCATGTGCGCCAGGGGACATGGGGGTGGCAGAGTCCAGGGACTGAGAGAAATAAAGGCCTCTGGTACTAGGGCTCCTGGGGTTATGCTCAGGAGTTTCTCTTTCCCAGCGAACCTCATCTCTATCCGCCCCTGCTCCCTGTTGCAATGCAAGAGCCTGCACCTTCAGTTCCTCAGTTAAGGCCTTACTAGACTCTATCAGTCTCTCCTGCATTGCTACCTGTTGTTGGAGCCTATCATTGTGCTGGCAGAGAGCCTCATTCTCTCTCTGCGTTTCCGGATTGGTCCTGGAGCACTGGGCCAGTCTTTGCTGCAGGAGGGTTACCTCCTGAGCTGTATCCCTATTGGCCTGCTCCTTTCTTGCCAGAGCATCCTCCACCTTCCTGGTGTGCTCTAACAGGTTCTGGTGTTCTTTTTGGAGGTCACCCAGTCCCTGGAGGGCCAGGTGATTTTCTTCCATTTTCCTTTTTAAGCGGCAGACTTCCTGGCCTAAGGTATCCCTTTCCTGACTAAGAGCCTGCATCTGTGCCGCCAGGTCGTCCCTTTGCCTTTGGAAGGCACCAGCTTTCTGGCGTTCTTCATCAAACTCTGCCTGGGTATCCAGGTCTTTCAAAATCAGCTTGTTGCTCTCTGCCTTCACTCTATCTAGATGACTTTGCAGGGTGGCTACCTGCTCCGTGCATGCCCTGTTAAAGTCTAATTGTTGCTCCAGCATTTTCTGGCTCTGCAGTAGGGAGTCCAAACCTTCTTGGTACTCCTTCTGCAAGGCCAGAAATCTGGTATCCTGGTCAGCCTTTTCCTGTTGCAGGATGTCCATATCCCTCTTTATTTTAATGATGTGCTGTCTACTCTCATTTTCTGACTCCTGGCTCCCCTGCAGCCTCTGCTCAGAAGAGACCAGGTCAGATTGGACCTTCTCTAACGCCATCTGTCGCTTATTCGCCAGATCTTGGCTTTCAGTACATTTATCCTGCATGTCTCCCATATATAGGTACAGGTATGCGGCTATCCTAACCATCTTGTCTTGTTCATCCTTAGCTTTAGGAGCCATGTATAGTTCACTCAGGGCCACATGTAGGGGACCCTGATCTCCCCATATATCAGACCCTGTTTCAGTGACCTGTTGCGTGATGGCCTGCAACCAGACCATGCGGTCCTGATGAGTCCACTCACCTCTCACAAATAACTTGTAAGAAGTGCTCTCTGGCTATTTTCATGTCTACTAAGGTCGTCATTCTAGAGATTGGTCTCTGTCCTGACTTACAGAAATTTGTATTTTATTTTTGCAAAACAGACCTTTTCCTTAGAGCGTTCCTTTGAGGGGTGCTTTACAGCGTAACACAGCGTGTGATCCGACCGGATATGTGTATCTGGTCAGCTGGCACACTGTATTAATCTGCACAAGTGATAGATCTAATCCAAACGTCCGGCACGAGCCCCCAATTTGTAAGAGGATTCAATTCAACACTACAGCTAAGTCAATGCCTAGTCTGGGATACTGAATGGAAACCCTTATTGATCTATCTTTATGTCCAGTTCATGCGTTCTGGATGACTACCCCTGTATAACACCCCTCTCTTGGAATCCTCCTGACCCCACTGAGCCAAGAAATAGTTCTGTTTTGCAAGTTAAAAAGGTTTATTTGATAATTTAAACAATATATATATATCACACTTTATAATAAATTAATAATTGAATATCACACTTAATGTGAGCAGTAATCAATAATGGATAGTCTGGCACTAGCACACTTCTTTATAATCAATGATGAGTGGTTATAGGATGGATAAGATAGCAACAATACTTTATGGTTTCAAATGGATGCAAGGTGGAATGAAAATGCAGTACATAAAATACTCAATATGCGTTCAACAAAACAATGTAATCACTTTTCTCTGGCAATCCCCTCCCCCCTTTATGCAATGCAAGGAAATGGAAGGAAAGCACACAGTTCTCAGAAATGCAATCAAATGTAATTCAGTTCACCCCAGCAAGCTTAGACTACAGAAGTTGGAAACACAGGCCCAAAATGCTTTTATATGTGCTGGCAATGAAGTGAAAAATATGCTAAAATGCTTTTAATTCCCTCTTGAGGTTCAGGGTGAGTGGTATCAAGTTAATATTAGTCCAGGCTCACTTTAGCAAGGATCTAGGAGTAACTAGCAGGTTAAACGAATTGTTGGCAACTGAAAGCAAGAAAACTGCTGTTTTCACACGTTGAGAAATTTGCAAATCGCGGCAAATTCGCGAGTGCGTTTTTCGCGATTGCGGCAAAACTATAGGGGGTGGGAATGCGTTTCTAGGTTTCTAGGAAAGCCACGATTCCCAGCATTCAGAGGAAAGTTACTGCAAGTCTCTAGGACAAACGGTCACGGAGATATGAGCGATTAAATAAAGGTCGTTTTTCGGATTTGGAAGGTTAAAATTCAAAAAGACAAGTGACAGCTAGCAACTAGAAATGACAGGTGACAGCTTTACAAATGACAGGTGACAGGAGGCAGTTCTACTTAGATTAAAATAGCTTGCATTAGATTATTTTAAGTAAGAGATTGGTCCTGCACAGTTCTGCTAGGTACTCACACTATATTCTTGAATTAAATGGGCCTCGCCACGGATCTGGTCAGGTTTTAGACTGGACTCTGGTCTGGTCTCTGCACTTCACAGTGATCTGGGTCAGCTCTCTGGTTCTGCTAACAGTGGTCTGGGTCAGCTCTGCTCTCTCTCTGGATTCTGGAGATTGATGGATTTGAAGTCTGGATCTCTGGATGTGGTATGGTCCGGCAGAGTGCGTTGCAGCAAATGGAATTGAAGGTCCCTATCTGTCCTGACTGTCTGCTTTTATGTGTTTTGAAAATGGGTGTGTGTGCAGCATCACTAGGCTCTACCCCTCTCCACTTGTCATTGGCCAAGCTTTCATTTCTTCCCTGATTGGGGGAGCTATGTTGTGTCAGAGTGATGTCATTTTACAGCCTGCAGAAAGTCCACTCCTCCTGTCAACTTGCACACAAATCTAGATTTGAACCAAATACATATTTGCACAGGTACACATTTGTTTAAAATTACATGCACCCATCACATATCACAGGAGGTATCCCCTGTTCCAACTCTGCTCTTCCTGGGAGCTTGCATTCAGAAATGGCAACATATTTCACTTTTTAACTGGTTTCGTAATATCGGACATTAACCCAAATTTACACACATGTGCGCAAGGAGTATGGACATTAAGTGATGAAGTGTCAGATTTTTAACATGCATACATTTTAAGTAATACCCTCTTAACTGCTAGTTTGCCCCCAGAACATCACACACATTGGAGTTTGGGCTTGAATTGAAGGTACATTTTTTAAATTAAGGCTCTCAAAGTTATACATTTCTGTCATTTGATTACAAAGAGTTATCAGTGTTTCTGTAAAATATATATTTTGCTTTCAATTCAGTTCTCAGAGTGTTGGAGTCCGCCTCCAAGACTTGGGTGGGTCAGTCACATGTGTCTTCTGGCAGGCAGGCCTTTGTTGACAGGAAACAGTCAAAATCAACATATCCTATTCAATTGCAAGAGCCTATTGTGTGGTCTCCAGGAGACTCCCAGCCAATCTGCCTTCTATCAATCAAGAGGTCATGTGAGATTCTAACTCCTGGTGTGAACCTCTAGAGGTGAGAGGGTTTCCCAGGCTTCAGGCCTCTGGGAACAGCAGGTGGCTAATTTTTAATTAAAATGCAGCCTTTGAAGTCAGCTGAGTCAAATCCCTTTGTCAGCAACTGCACTCAGTTCTCCTGTCAGAGTTTAGACCACTAGCGCTGCCTTGAGGATTTTGTTGGTACTGCATACAATTTTGGGATCTTTCTTGGATTAATGCATTCTAAACAGGAATGGTTCTTACATGGTAGTAAATCCTTGCTTAACATTATTTTGATGGGGCTCCTTACAGTAAGATGGTTATGTGGAACCCCACAAAAGGGTTGAATCTTTAAAGTGGTCCAATGAGCCACAATTTCAGCAACTTTTTGACATCAGTAACAGTGGATTTTGTTAACAAAGATCTTTCTTTACACTGGTGGGTGGCAAGTTAGGTAACCATTTTGGTGCGCACACAAACTGCGTGGTTCTCCTGGATTCTGGCGCACTTGTGGGGGTTTTTTTGGCCATCTTGGATTTTCTAAGCCCACAGCACCAAATGTTGCAGCATGATAGCTCAAACGTGGGTCAGGACACCCAACAGATCCCCCCACGTGACTGCCCTTTGAATTTGAGTCAATGGGGAGTCGGGTGCACAAGGGTTTTGACCCACGCACTGGTCTGTCCGCATAATGTTCTTCCAATTCTGCAAATGGCACAGTTCAACATCTTTTCCTCCATCCGGTCGGATCGATCGGTTCTCCTCTCCGGTCCCGATGGGAGTATTGGGCGGTACACTGGGCCCCTTGCGTCTCTGCTCCCGGTCTCCGGATCGTCCTCCTTGGCCCGTCTCCCGGTTTTCTTTCTCCTAGGACGACAAAGGAAGAGCGGCAATACCTATTCATAAACATTTTTCCACCACTGTTGAGATAGTGGGGCAGCATATGCATTTCATCATAATGAAACATTACATTCTTATTTTGAAAAAAAAAAACACTATAACTAAGAGACAGTTTCATGCAAATCACAATATTTTAGAGACTAGATGTGGTTTGTTTTATAGTTGGAACTGAATTAGTCTGAGACAGTACCCGCTAGGATTCCAGAGGATTCCTCCAGTTGTTGCAGAGTGTGCCTGGGATGGCAACATTTCAACTGGTTTATGTGGACCCACTTGGCTTCCCCCGCTGCCAAAGGACCTTTGGGGATGTGGATTTTGTAGGCCACAGGGGAGATTTTGTCTATAATCTCGAAGGGTCCCTTCCATGTAGGCAAGAATTTCCGCTGTTTTGCCTGGTTCTTTGGAAGTTGTATAGATAGACCCGGTCCCCCACCTGATATTCCTTCCTGGAAGTCTTCAGGTCATAGTGGGTCTTCATGCTATCAGCTGATCTTTCTAGATTCCGCTGAGCATAAGCAAAAGCATGTTGGAGGTGTTTCCTTAAATTCTCCACATACTCATGAGTAGTGGAGGCATTTATCAGTGTCTGCTCTTGGGTCCTATAGAACAAATGCTGGGGAAGCACCATCTTGTGTCCAGTCATCAACTCAAATGATGACATTTTGGTTGCAGATGAAGGGGTAGATCTGATGGCCATTAGGACCAGAGGTAATCGGATATCCCAACTTGGCCCAGAATCTGCCACAAACTTCTTTAATATGCTCACAATGGTTCGGTTATATCTCTCTACTGCCCCAGAAGAAGCTGGCCTGTAAGCAATATGTAACTTCCTTTTGACCCCCAGTATCTCCCACATCTTTGTCATTACTTCACTGGTGAAGTGGCTACCCCTGTCTGACTCAATCCTTTGAGGTAGACCGAAACGGGAAAAGATGTGGTTAATCATCAAGGCAGCTGCGGTTTCTGCCTTGCAATTTGGGGCTGGGAGACATTCCACCCACTTGGTAAACAAGCATGTCACAGTCAACATGTACTTATTCCCCCTAGCAGAGCGAATCACGGGGCCTACAAAGTCAATTTGTAAATCTGACCATGGCAGTGTCATCCCCCTCTTTTGGAGAGGCGCACGGTGCGTGAGGGATGATGGCTGAAATTGTGCACACACAAGACACCCCTTCAAGTATTGGTTAAGGTCCTGCCCCATGTGTGGCCAGTATGCAACCTCTCTTAAGATTTCCAATGTTGTGTGAAACCCCCTATGACCGGCGGTGGCCGCATCATGGGCGTGACTTAACATCAGGCTTCGGAATGAGGTAGGAACCACCCACTGATCGTGGCCAGCTTTGGATTTCCTTACCAGCAAACCGTCTTGGATCCGGAACATTTTTGGACATTTCATCAACACTCTTAGGTCCTCTTTCCCAGTGTAATCGGTATCCGTCAGGGGAAAGTTCTCAGGGTCTTCAAGGTGCTGGTAAAATTTACCAATTATTGGATCCCCCTTCTGAGCGGTAATCAAATCAGCATCAGGGGTCTCCTTGCTCCATTGTGCAATTGAAAGGTCGTTGTGAGCATTTGTCTGGGACCTAGTGATAGCAGTGACCTGGATTTCCCCCAACAGGGACTCAATCTCAATTAGATCCCCTTGGATGGCCCCAGTTTTGGCCAGCTGATCAGCTAAGTCATTTCCAGTTTTGTCTGTTCCCTCTACTTTGGAATGACCCTTGATCTTCTTCCAATAGATGGTCATCTCATTCGAGGTGACCAGATCATCAATGTTTTGGATCAACTTCCCATGTTTCAAGGGTTTGTTGTTAGCACATAACATGCCTCTGGCTTTCCAATTAACCAGGTGCTCCACGAACCCGTTCCGTACATAATCCGAATCTGTGATTATGACCAGTTCGTGGAGTTGATGCTGGACAGCAGTGAGGATGGCCTGATGCACAGCCATCAATTCTGCCACCTGACTACTTCAGGGACCAATTTTGTACCCAGCGGAGGGTTCTGGGGACTCATTCACCCATGCATTCCCTACGCCGGCCACCAGTTCTTTCTCCCCGTTGTCGTCAACATGGTACGAGCATCCATCCACATAGACAGTGGGCATTCCCTCACACTTGTCTTCTTCAAAGACTTTGTGTGGGGAATTAAGGTATGCCTCCGTGTTGTCATTGATTTTTAGACTTTCGTCCTCGAGGCAGTTTTCTCTGGCACAATCATGCAAGTCAGCCAGACCTTGCGCGAGGGGACTCTTCTTGTTTTGGCCATATCTGACCTCCACAGGAAAGCCTTGCATTGACAGAATCCAGGAAGTAATTCTGGAATTACTCACATTTCCGGCCCGGATTCTATCACTTTGGAGATATTGCAGAGGCTGGCGTGGAGTCTCCACTATGATGTGTTCCCCCTGGATAAACGGGTGGTAATTCTTCAATGCCCACACCGTTGCCAGGAGTGCCTTCTCACAATCGTTGAATTTTCCCTCCACTGAGGATAAAGTTTTGCTCGCATAAGAGATTACTTTATTGACCTTGTCATGCTTTTGGTATAATACCGCCGTCAAGCACGTATTAGAGAACCCTGTCTCCAGGAAGAACTCCTTGTTTCTGACAGGGTAAGCTAGGCAAGGCGCTTGTGAGAGGCTTCTTTTGAGTTGTCTTACTGCCTCGGCTTGTTCTGGACCCCATTCCCACTTGACCCCCCCCTTCAGGAGATGAATCAGGGGTCTGGTGATCTCTGCGTAGCCCTCAATGAACTTTCTGCTGTAATTAGTCAGTCCAAGGAGGCTCCTTAGTTCCCGCAGAGTTGTGGGGTCTTTCAGTTTCTGAAGTGCTTCCACTTTCTTTTCCTGGGGACAGAGACCCTGAGGAGTAATCTCATGCCCCAAGAAATTAACACGGGTTCTACACCACTGTGCTTTCTGAAAGGAAAGTTTTGCTCCGGCTGCCCTCAACTGCGTCAGAACATAACGGATCTCCGCTATGTGTTCCTCCACAGATAAACTTTTGATGAGGACATCATCTACATAAGCCAGGTTACCCCTCGCACCCAGGTCGGGCATGGCCTTATGTAGGAAAATGTTGAATTCATTGCCGGAGTTGAGGTATCCGAAGGGAGTCCGGGTCCATGTGTATTGCTGGCCCCCAAAGGTAAAAGCCAGCTTGTATTGGTCCTCCCTACTGACAGGCACAGTCCAGTATCCATTGGTCAGGTCTATTGCAGTGAATACCTGTGACCCCTGGATCTGGGCCAGCCCTTGGTCAATGTAGGGCAGAGGCCATCGGGAAGTATGGACCCGTTTGTTGAGCTCCCTAAGGTCAGCACAGAGTCTCCACTGGCCGTTTGGCTTCAATATTCCCAGCACCGGATTATTGAAGATACTGTGGACGGGACGGATTATTCCCCTGGACTCAAGGTTCTTAATTATTTCAGTAAGGGACTCCATTGATGCGAGAGGCAAGCGATATTGCTTCACAAACACAGGAGTCATGCCAGGGTCCGTGGGGATTGTTGTTGTGTGGATGTCAGTGCGACCACAGTCATATGAGTCTACCGCAAAGAGATCTTGGAAATCCAAGAAAACTTGTTTCAACTTTTGCTTTTGTTCCAGAGTCACACAGGCATCAGCTAGGTTGACTCTCTCTTCCACCATCTGCCTGAAGCCTGGAAAGACTTCTGGTTTGGCTATTTCAGCGGCCTCCTCCAGCTGGGTGGAGAAGTCCCTGGTCAGAGTGCTGATTTGGACTGGAGGCTTCAGGTGGGAAAGGCAGCCCTCATGGACCTGGAAAATCACCTCATTCCTCCTGAAGTCACAAGTCACATCTTCCTTACCATAAGGGCAAGAAGTGTACACCAGGAAGTTCCCCCCATGCCGGGTAAAAATCCTGTCTGGTGTTGTATTGTCATCACTGTCACTGTCAAAGCAGTCCTTGGGGATTGGCCCTAACAGTTCATTACCTAAATCTATGGAAAAATGTCGGTCATCAACCGCCATTCCAATAATGGTGCAAGCGGCTAGAGTAATACTCTTTAAGTCGCTGTTATCCACCTCTATTGGAATGGTGTCGTGTTCTATGTTGACTAATGGTGTTGGGTTTACCCCCAACCCTTGCTGTTGGAGAGAAGCGTTTAGATGTATGTAAGCATCAGGGTTTTGCAGATATTGTCCTCTTTTAACTTTCACTTCCAGGGAGAATTGTCGGGTCCTTTCTGGGATGGTGACTTCCTCTTTGATCTGAATTTCAACTGCATAAGGTAGCAATTGAGCTGACCTAAATGCTTTTTCTGGATCATCAAAGCCCATGGGATTATCCGCTAATCGGGACCAAGCTTTGAAGTTTATTAGGTCCAAACTAATGGCAAAGCGATTGAGAATGTCACTGCCTAAGTAAAAGGCGGCAGGGACGTCTCGCACGACCCAACAATTGTGGACTATGCTCTTGTTGCCAATGGAGATTTTGAGCATACACCTGCTTGGCAGGAGATGTTTGGAATTAGGCGCTTCCAGGTCCATTTCCCATTTGTCTATCAGTTTGAATGTGGGAATGGCTGGATCTTTTGGGAGTTGGCGGAACATGGCTTCGCTGATGAAGCTCTTACCGTTGTTCACACACACTCGAGCGAGAACAGAGTCCTTCCCATCATTTAATTGGACAGGGATGAACAACTGCTCTCCAATTTGCTGAATATCAGCCAGGCTCTGAGCTGATTTCACATCTTTCTGGACTATAGGAGTGGGAGTTTCTGATTGTGGATTAGTAAAGAATCTCAGAGTGTTTCCTTCCAGCGTGGAGTACCACTTTAGACTGGAAGGAAGGTTGATTTTCAGAAATAGAGAGGACCCTACATCACCAGTCTGTTGTCCTACTGCTATTACTGTCACGTCTGGAATTTGGCTATTCTGGAAGTGAAATTCTACTTGGTCAGATTTTTGTTCAACCATGTGGCAGGTACCGTTTAAACTAACATGGTTGACACTCTGTTTTAATTTTATGGGTCGGCTAGTCTGGGTCCAGAGGACCTTGTTTACGCAATCTATTAAGGGTGACAACCTCCTCAGGAGGTCATTCCCCAGTAAACAAGGGATGCCCTCTGGAGTCACTACTATGACCGGGTGTTTCACCTTGTGTCGCCCGATCTTAATGTCCAAGTCTGCAGTCCCCTCAACGGGAATTTCCTTCCCGTCAAAGTTCTGCAGTTGTCCAGGAAGAGAGGTGAGAGGAATTTGGTAATTCTCTCCCCTTCCTGCATTCAGGTCATCAAAGGCCCTTCTGGACAGAAGGGTGGCTTGAGATCCAGTGTCCACCAGTGCCAAAATTTTACCCTGCCCCTGTACTTGTACCGGGGCATAGTATCTTCCCTCCTTCTCCTCAAGGGGGCACAGATAATGCACATTTTTGGACAACTGGTGGGCTAACCTTCTAGTTTTGGACATCGCTAGCGAAGAGATTTGGGCAGAATTCTGTGGAGAGCCTTGGGAATCTGAAAGAAAAAGTTGGCAACGGGAGATCAGAGCCATTGTGGGTTCCCCTGGCTCCGGTTCCGGGCCGCCCCCCCTTTTTGGAGGCAGACACCAGGATGGGTTTGAACCAGGGGATTTTCTTGCTGTTGGTTCTGGGATGAGATGGTGGGCGGCGGTAGCTCAGTCTCCACATCTCCCCAGTCTGGACTTGCATCCCTAGGGACCCATTTTTCTTTGGGAGGAGTTCCCCCCTCTCTGAAGGAGAAGATCCTTTTCCCAGGATCCTCTGAGGATCCCTCTCCCTCAAATTGGAAGATCTGTACCTCCTCCTCAAACTGAGTCTGTTTGGGTCTTTTATTTCTCCTACCCCCCTCTGCTCCTTAGGAGGCAGACTTTCAGGGGCAAGAGATTTTGTTTCCGGTTCCTGGGTTTCCAGGGGCTGTTTACAAGTGAGGAAGGAAGCTTCCTCCAAGGCTTTACACCCCCCTTCCCCTTGTGCCTCCTCCCTGGGAACCGGTGAGTTATCGGGGTGCTGCCCCCGTCATTGTTCTGGGGCACCATGTCCAGAGTTGGGTGCGTTCTGCGCCGGCATGCCGATCTGAGGGTTCTGCTGAGCCCTCAGTATGTGACCCAGATCCCGCGCCATGTTTTGAACCTGGCGCTCTAACTGGGAAACCCGCTCAGGCTGATACGGGGCCCTGTTTTCTCCCCTGGGCTGATCCCGGGAAGGGTAACTATCCCTTCTTTGGTAGTACCCCTGGTTGGGAAGATTTGGATACCCCTCCACCCTTGGCCTCCCCTCTCCCGGATTCGGTTGTCTGGGCTCAGGGAATTGGGGAAAGAAGGGTGGAGGATTTTGGGGCTGGAAATTGGGTGGATACCTGGGGAAAAAGTTCTGCCCAGGATTTGGAGAATTTCTGCCCTCCTGTGGGAAGTTGGGAGGGAAGTTCCCGGGGTTAGGTGCTTGGCTGGATCCCCCCCCTTGGGCTGGAGGAGTCCACACATAACCCAGGATGGGTCGATTTCCCTTGTAATGGGGACTTACATAGTCAGGAGAGCGAGGGACCCCATTTGTAGGGCTGCCTCCCTGGCTCCCTGTCTGTGACTGGCCCGAGGACCTTCTGGGCCTAGCATTATTAGGTGCAGGTAGGTTTTTAGGCCCCCCTATCTCCAAATCCAAAACGGGGGTGACCTTTACCTCTGCCACCTTGGCAGCAGCAGGGGTGCTGTTGGTTTTGGGATTTTTCTGGGTATTGCTTTTATTTTCTATGGGCTTCTGCACCTCATAGATCCGGGTAGCCTGTTCAATGACCCAGTCTAAAGATCTTTTCTCATGAAAATCTCTGACGAGCTGGGTCATTATATATTTGGGCAAGGCATGGAAAAATGTATTGACGAATTCTCTGCTGTCTGTGCGCACCCTTCTGGTGGTCTGCGCAAAGGCACGTTTCAGTTCTTGCACAAACTCTTGTGGGGCCTGATCCTCCCCACACTGCAAGTTGTAGGCTGCCTTGCGAGCCTCTTGGGGATTTCTGTGAACAGAAAAATGTTTTAATATGGCCGCCCTATAGGTGGACCACCTGGAATGATTTTGGTCCTCCAGCCCTGCAAAGAAACTGGAGTACTCTGGGGAGAACGTCCACTTTACATATTGGATACAGCTTTGGCTGTCCTTCAAATGGAAAGTCTCCATCATTTGCTCAAACAACTCTAAGTGCTCCCAAACAGAATACTTGGCATTCTTATGATACGGCGTGATGACGCTCCTGATTGCCTTAATCTGCTTTAAGGGGTCCTTAAGCAAGGCCCTTTTTGTCTTATTGGCCCTTTTGGTTCGGGTAACCCTGGTCCATTCATCTTCTGACTCAGAGGCACTGCTCCCAGAGGTTCCCATCTGTTCTTCCAGGTTTTCCCGGATTCTGCGAGCCTGGGAATGGCTGGCAGAATGTGGGGACCTGGTCTCCTGTGTCCTGTACTGCTCAGAGGAGTCTTCAGATCCCTCCTTGCTGCCAGGATTTGATGGGTACCCCCCCACTGACCTAACTGGGCAGAGGTTTTCAGGATGCCCTTAATGGGCCTACTCTCCTGGGGTTCCCCATCAAATTGCACTGTGCTTGGGTGCCCATACCCGGATGCCCGCCCCTCCATTCCTGGGTGGTACTGGCCTATGAGCCCCCTGCTTCTGGCTGGATAGTAATCTGCCATCCCTGTGGCCCTGTGCTCATGTGCGCCAGGGGACATGGGGGTGGCAGAGTCCAGGGACTGAGAGAAATAAAGGCCTCTGGTACTAGGGCTCCTGGGGTTATGCTCAGGAGTTTCTCTTTCCCAGCGAACCTCATCTCTATCCGCCCCTGCTCCCTGTTGCCTTCAGTTCCTCAGTTAAGGCCTTACTAGACTCTATCAGTCTCTCCTGCATTGCTACCTGTTGTTGGAGCCTATCATTGTGCTGGCAGAGAGCCTCATTCTCTCTCTGCGTTTCCGGATTGGTCCTGGAGCACTGGGCCAGTCTTTGCTGCAGGAGGGTTACCTCCTGAGCTGTATCCCTATTGGCCTGCTCCTTTCTTGCCAGAGCATCCTCCACCTTCCTGGTGTGCTCTAACAGGTTCTGGTGTTCTTTTTGGAGGTCACCCAGTCCCTGGAGGGCCAGGTGATTTTCTTCCATTTTCCTTTTTAAGCGGCAGACTTCCTGGCCTAAGGTATCCCTTTCCTGACTAAGAGCCTGCATCTGTGCCGCCAGGTCGTCCCTTTGCCTTTGGAAGGCACCAGCTTTCTGGCGTTCTTCATCAAACTCTGCCTGGGTATCCAGGTCTTTCAAAATCAGCTTGTTGCTCTCTGCCTTCACTCTATCTAGATGACTTTGCAGGGTGGCTACCTGCTCCGTGCATGCCCTGTTAAAGTCTAATTGTTGCTCCAGCATTTTCTGGCTCTGCAGTAGGGAGTCCAAACCTTCTTGGTACTCCTTCTGCAAGGCCAGAAATCTGGTATCCTGGTCAGCCTTTTCCTGTTGCAGGATGTCCATATCCCTCTTTATTTTAATGATGTGCTGTCTACTCTCATTTTCTGACTCCTGGCTCCCCTGCAGCCTCTGCTCAGAAGAGACCAGGTCAGATTGGACCTTCTCTAACGCCATCTGTCGCTTATTCGCCAGATCTTGGCTTTCAGTACATTTATCCTGCATGTCTCCCATATATAGGTACAGGTATGCGGCTATCCTAACCATCTTGTCTTGTTCATCCTTAGCTTTAGGAGCCATGTATAGTTCACTCAGGGCCACATGTAGGGGACCCTGATCTCCCCATATATCAGACCCTGTTTCAGTGACCTGTTGCGTGATGGCCTGCAACCAGACCATGCGGTCCTGGTGAGTCCACTCACCTCTCACAAATAACTTATGTAAGAAGTGCTCTCTGGCTATTTTCATGTCTACTAAGGTCGTCATTCTAGAGATTGGTCTCTGTCCTGACTTACAGAAATTTGTATTTTATTTTTGCAAAACAGACCTTTTCCTTAGAGCGTTCCTTTGAGGAGTGCTTTACAGCGTAACACAGCGTGTGATCCGACCGGATATGTGTATCTGGTCAGCTGGCACACTGCATTAATCTGCACAAGTGATAGATCTAATCCAAACGTCCGGCACGAGCCCCCAATTTGTAAGATGATTCAATTCAACACTACAGCTAAGTCAATGCCTAGTCTGGGATACTGAATGGAAACCCTTATTGATCTATCTTTATGTCCAGTTCATGCGTTCTGGATGACTACCCCTGTATAACACCCCTCTCTTGGAATCCTCCTGACCCCACTGAGCCAAGAAGTAGTTCTGTTTTGCAAGTTAAAAAGGTTTATTTGATAATTTAAACAATATATATATATCACACTTTATAATAAATTAATAATTGAATATCACACTTAATCTGAGCAGTAATCAATAATGGATAGTCTGGCACTAGCACACTTCTTTATAATCAATGATGAGTGGTTATAGGATGGATAAGATAGCAACAATACTTTATGGTTTCAAATGGATGCAAGGTGGAATGAAAATGCAGTACAGAAAATACTCAATATGCGTTCAACAAAACAATGTAATCACTTTTCTCTGGCAATCCCCTCCCCCCTTTATGCAATGCAAGGAAATGGAAGGAAAGCACACAGTTCTCAGAAATGCAATCAAATGTAATTCAGTTCACCCCAGCAAGCTTAGACTACAGAAGTTGGAAACACAGGCCCAAAATGCTTTTATATGTGCTGGCAATGAAGTGAAAAATATGCTAAAATGCTTTTAATTCCCTCTTGAGGTTCAGGGTGAGTGGTATCAAGTTAATATTAGTCCAGGCTCACTTTAGCAAGGATCTAGGAGTAACTAGCAGGTTAAACGAATTGTTGGCAACTGAAAGCAAGAAAACTGCTGTTTTCACACGTTGAGAAATTTGCAAATCGCGGCAAATTCGCGAGTGCGTTTTTCGCTATTGCGGCAAAACTATAGGGGGTGGGAATGCGTTTCTAGGTTCGTAGGAAAGCCACGATTCCCAGCATTCAGAGGAAAGTTACTGCAAGTCTCTAGGACAAACGGTCACGGAGATATGAGCGATTAAATAAAGGTAGTTTTTCGGATTTGGAAGGTTAAAATTCAAAAAGACAAGTGACAGCTAGCAACTAGAAATGACAGGTGACAGCTTTACAAATGACAGGTGACAGTTAGGAGGCAGTTCTACTTAGATTAAAATAGCTTGCATTAGATTATTTTAACTAAGAGATTGGTCCTGCACAGTTCTGCTAGGTACTCACACTATATTCTTGAATTAAATGGGCCTCGCCACGGATCTGGTCAGGTTTTAGACTGGACTCTGGTCTGGTCTCTGCACTTCACAGTGATCTGGGTCAGCTCTCTGGTTCTGCTAACAGTGGTCTGGGTCAGCTCTGCTCTCTCTCTGGATTCTGGAGATTGATGGATTTGAAGTCTGGATCTCTGGATGTGGTATGGTCCGGCAGAGTGCGTTGCAGCAAATGGAATTGAAGGTCCCTATCTGTCCTGACTGTCTGCTTTTATGTGTTTTGAAAATGGGTGTGTGTGCAGCATCACTAGGCTCTACCCCTTTCCACTTGTCATTGGCCAAGCTTTCATTTCTCCCCTGATTGGGGGAGCTAAGTTGTGTCAGAGTGATGTCATTTTACAGCCTGCAGAAAGTCCACCCCTCCTGTCAACTTGCACACAAATCTAGATTTGAACCAAATACATATTTGCACAGGTACACATTTGTTTAAAATGACATGCACCCATCACATATCACAGGAGGTATCCCCTGTTCCAACTCTGCTCTTCCTGGGAGCTTGCATTCAGAAATGGCAACATATTTCACTTTTTAACTGGTTTCGTAATATCGGACATTAACCCAAATTTACACACATGTGCGCAAGGAGTATGGACATTAAGTGATGAAGTGTCAGATTTTTAACATGCATACATTTTAAGTAATACCCTATTAATTGCTAGTTTGACCCCAGAACATCACACAAATTGGAGTTTGGGCTTGAATTGAAGGTACATTTTTTAAATTAAGGCTCTCAAAGTTATACATTTCTGTCATTTGATTACAAAGAGTTATCAGTGTTTCTGTAAAATATATATTTTGCTTTCAATTCAGTTCTCAGAGTGTTGGAGTCCGCCTCCAAGACTTGGGTGGGTCAGTCACATGTGTCTTCTGGCAGGCAGGCCTTTGTTGACAGGAAACAGTCAAAATCAACATATCCTATTCAATTGCAAGAGCCTATTGTGTGGTCTCCAAGAGACTCCCAGCCAGTCTGCCTTCTATCAATCAAGAGGTCATGTGAGATTCTAACTCCTGGTGTGAACCTCTAGAGGTGAGAGGGTTTCCCAGGCTTCAGGCCTCTGGGAACAGCAGGTGGCTAATTTTTAATTAAAATGCAGCCTTTGAAGTCAGCTGAGTCAAATCCCTTTGTCAGCAACTGCACTCAGTTCTCCTGTCAGAGTTTAGACCGCTAGCGCCGCCTTGAGGATTTTGTTGGTACTGCATACAATTTTGGGATCTTTCTTGGATTAATGCATTCTAAACAGGAATGGTTCTTACATGGTAGTAAATCCTTGCTTAACATTATTTTGATGGGGCTCCTTACAGTAAGATGGTTATGTGGAACCCCACAAAAGGGTTGAATCTTTAAAGTGGTCCAATGAGCCACGATTTCAGCAACTTTTTGACATCAGTAACAGTGGATTTTGTTAACAAAGATCTTTCTTTACACTGGTGGGTGGCAAGTTAGGTAACCATTTTGGTGCGCGCACAAACTGCGTGGTTCTCCTGGATTCTGGCGCACTTGTGGGTTTTTTTTTGGCCATCTTGGATTTTCTAAGCCCACAGCACCAAATGTTGCAGCATGATAGCTCAAACGTGGGTCAGGACACCCAACAGATCCCCCCACGTGACTGCCCTTTGAATTTGAGTCAATGGGGAGTCGGGTGCACAAGGGTTTTGACCCACGCACTGGTCTGTCCGCATAATCTTCTTCCAATTCTGCAAATGGCACAGTTCAACATCTTTTCCTCCATCCGTTCGGATCGATCGGTTCTCCTCTCCGGTCCCGATGGGAGTATTGGGCGGTAGACTGGACCCCTTGCGTCTCTGCTCCCGGTCTCCGGATCGTCCTCCTTGGCCCGTCTCCTGGTTTTCTTTCTCCTAGGACGACAAAGGAAGAGCGGCAATACCTATTCATAAACATTTTTCCACCACTGTTGAGATAGTGGGGCAGCATATGCATTTCATCATAGCGAAACATTACATTCTTATTTTGAAAAAAAAAACAGTATAACTAAGAGACAGTTTCATGCAAATCACAATATTTTAGAGACTAGATGTGGTTTGTTTTATGGTTGGAACTGAATTAGTCTGAGACAGTACCCGCTAGGATTCCAGAGGATTCCTCCAGTTGTTGCAGAGTGTGCCTGGGATGGCAACATTTCAACTGGTTTATGTGGACCCACTTGTCTTCCCCCGCTGCCAAAGGACCTTTGGGGATGTGGATTTTGTAGGCCACAGGGGAGATTTTGTCTATAATCTCGAAGGGTCCCTTCCATGTAGGCAAGAATTTCCGCTGTTTTGCCTGGTTTCTTTGGAAGTTGTATAGATAGACCCGGTCCCCCACCTGATATTCCTTCCTGGAAGTCTTCAGGTCATAGTGGGTCTTCATGCTATCAGCTGATCTTTCTAGATTCCGCTGAGCATAAGCAAAAGCATGTTGGAGGTGTTTCCTTAAATTCTCCACATACTCATGAGTAGTGGAGGCATTTATCAGTGTCTGCTCTTGGGTCCTATAGAGCAAATGCTGGGGAAGCACCATCTTGCGTCCAGTCATCAACTCAAATGGTGACATTTTGGTTGCAGATGAAGGGGTAGATCTGATGGCCATTAGGACCAGAGGTAATCGGATATCCCAACTTGGCCCAGAATCTGCCACAAACGTCTTTAATATGCTCACAATGGTTCGGTTATATCTCTCTACTGCCCCAGAAGAAGCTGGCCTGTAAGCAATATGTAACTTCCTTTTGACCCCCAGTATCTCCCACATCTTTGTCATTACTTCACTGGTGAAGTGGCTACCCCTGTCTGACTCAATCCTTTGAGGTAGACCGAAACGGGAAAAGATGTGGTTAATCATCAAGGCAGCTGCGGTTTCTGCCTTGCAATTTGGGGCTGGGAGACATTCCACCCACTTGGTAAACAAGCATGTCACAATCAACATGTACTTATTCCCCCTAGCAGAGCGAATCACGGGGCCTACAAAGTCAATTTGTAAATCTGACCATGGCAGTGTCATCCCCCTCTTTTGGAGAGGCGCACGGTGCGTGAGGGATGATGGCTGAAATTGTGCACACACAAGACACCCCTTCAAGTATTGGTTAAGGTCCTGCCCCATGTGTGGCCAGTATGCAACCTCTCTTAAGATTTCCAATGTTGTGTGAAACCCCCTATGACCGGCGGTGGCCGCATCATGAGCGTGACTTAACATCAGGCTTCGGAATGAGGTAGGAACCACCCACTGATCGTGGCCAGCTTTGGATTTCCTTACCAGCAAACCGTCTTGGATCCGGAACATTTTTGGACATTTCATCAACACTCTTAGGTCCTCTTTCCCAGTGTAATCGGTATCCGTCAGGAGAAAGTTCTCAGGGTCTTCAAGGTGCTGGTAAAATTTACCAATTATTGGATCCCCCTTCTGAGCGGTAATCAAATCAGCATCAGGGGTCTCCTTGCTCCATTGTGCAATTGAAAGGTCGTTGTGAGCATTTGTCTGGGACCTAGTGATAGCAGTGACCTGGATTTCCCCCAACAGGGACTCAATCTCAATTAGATCCCCTTGGATGGCCCCAGTTTTGGCCAGCTGATCAGCTAAGTCATTTCCAGTTTTGTCTGTTCCCTCTACTTTGGAATGACCCTTGATCTTCTTCCAATAGATGGTCATCTCATTCGAGGTGACCAGATCATCAATGTTTTGGATCAACTTCCCATGTTTCAAGGGTTTGTTGTTAGCACATAACATGCCTCTGGCTTTCCAATTAACCAGATGCTCCACGAACCCGTTCCGTACATAATCCGAATCTGTGATTATGACCAGTTCGTGGAGTTGATGCTGGACAGCAGTGAGGATGGCCTGATGCACAGCCATCAATTCTGCCACCTGACTACTTCGGGGACCAATTTTGTACCCAGAGGAGGGTTCTGGGGACTCATTCACCCATGCATTCCCTACGCCGGCCACCAGTTCTTTCTCCCCGTTGTTGTCAACATGGTACGAGCATCCATCCACATAGACAGTGGGCATTCCCTCACACTTGTCTTCTTCAAAGACTTTGTGTGGGGAATTAAGGTATGCCTCCGTGTTGTCCTTGATTTTTAGACTTTCGTCCTCGAGGCAGTTTTCTCTGGCACAATCATGCAAGTCAGCCAGACCTTGCGCGAGGGGACTCTTCTTGTTTTGGCCATATCTGACCTCCACAGGAAAGCCTTGCATTGACAGAATCCAGGAAGTAATTCTGGAATTACTCACATTTCCGGCCCGGATTCTATCACTTTGGAGATATTGCAGAGGCTGGTGTGGAGTCTCCACTATGATGTGTTCCCCCTGGATAAACGGGCGGTAATTCTTCAATGCCCACACCGTTGCCAGGAGTGCCTTCTCACAATCGTTGAATTTTCCCTCCTCTGAGGATAAAGTTTTGCTCGCATAAGAGATTACTTTATTGACCTTGTCATGCTTTTGGTATAATACCGCCGTCAAGCAAGTATTAGAGAACCCCGTCTCCAGGAAGAACTCCTTATTTCTGACAGGGTAAGCTAGGCAAGGCGCTTGTGAGAGGCTTCTTTTGAGTTGTCTTACTGCCTCGGCTTGTTCTGGACCCCATTCCCACTTGACCCCCCCTTCAGGAGATGAATCAGGGGTCTGGTGATCTCTGCGTAGCCCTCAATGAACTTTCTGCTGTAATTAGTCAGTCCAAGGAGGCTCCTTAGTTCCCGCAGAGTTGTGGGGTCTTTCAGTTTCTGAAGTGCTTCCACTTTCTTTTCCTGGGGACAGAGACCCTGAGGAGTAATCTCATGCCCCAAGAAATTAACACGGGTTCTACACCACTGTGCTTTCTGAAAGGAAAGTTTTGCTCCGGCGGCCCTCGACTGCGTCAGAACATAACGGATCTCCGCTATGTGTTCCTCCACAGATAAACTTTTGATGAGGACATCATCTACATAAGCCAGGTTACCCCTCGCACCCAGGTCGGGCATGGCCTTATGTAGGAAAATGTTGAATTCATTGCCGGAGTTGAGGTATCCGAAGGGAGTCCGGGTCCATGTGTATTGCTGGCCCCCAAAGGTAAAAGCCAGCTTGTATTGGTCCTCCCTACTGACAGGCACAGTCCAGTATCCATTGGTCAGGTCTATTGCAGTGAATACCTGTGACCCCTGGATCTGGGCCAGCCCTTGGTCAATGTAGGGCAGAGGCCATCGGGAAGTATGGACCCGTTTGTTGAGCTCCCTAAGGTCAGCACAGAGTCTCCACTGGCCGTTTGGCTTCAATATTCCCAGCACCGGATTATTGAAGATACTGTGGACGGGACGGATTATTCCCCTGGACTCAAGGTTCTTAATTATTTCAGTAAGGGACTCCATTGATGCGAGAGGCAAGCGATATTGCTTCACAAACACAGGAGTCATGCCAGGGTCCGTGGGGATTGTTGTTGTGTGGATGTCAGTGCGACCACAGTCATTTGAGTCTACCGCAAAGAGATCTTGGAAATCCAAGAAAACTTGTTTCAACTTTTGCTTTTGTTCCAGAGTCACACAGGCATCAGCTAGGTTGACTCTCTCTTCCACCATCTGCCTGAAGCCTGGAAAGACTTCTGGTTTGGCTATTTCAGCGGCCTCCTCCAGCTGGGTGGAGAAGTCCCTGGTCAGAGTGCTGATTTGGACTGGAGGCTTCAGGTGGGAAAGGCAGCCCTCATGGACCTGGAAAATCACCTCATCCCTCCTGAAGTCACAAGTCACATCTTCCTTACCATAAGGGCAAGAAGTGTACACCAGGAAGTTCCCCCCATGCCGGGTAAAAATCCTGTCTGGTGTTGTATTGTCATCACTGTCACTGTCAAAGCAGTCCTTGGGGGTTGGCCCTAACAGTTCATTACCTAAATCTATGGAAAAATGTCGGTCATCAACCGCCATTCCAATAATGGTGCCTGCGGCTAGAGTAATACTCTTTAAGTCGCTGTTATCCACCTCTATTGGAATGGTGTCGTGTTCTATGTTGACTAATGGTGTTAGGTTTACCCCCAACCCTTGCTGTTGGAGAGAAGCGTTTAGATGTATGTAAGCATCAGGGTTTTGCAGATATTGTCCTCTTTTAACTTTCACTTCCAGGGAGAATTGTCGGGTCCTTTCTGGGATGGTGACTTCCTCTTTGATCTGAATTTCAACTGCATAAGGTAGCAATTGAGCTGACCTAAATGCTTTTTCTGGATCATCAAAGCCCATGGGATTATCCGCTAATCGGGACCAAGCTTTGAAGTTTATTAGGTCCAAACTAATGGCAAAGCGATTGAGAATGTCACTGCCTAAGTAAAAGGCGGCAGGGACGTCTTGCACGACCCAACAATTGTGGACTATGCTCTTGTTGCCAATGGAGATTTTGAGCATACACCTGCTTGGCAGGAAATGTTTGGAATTAGGCGCTTCCAGGTCCATTTCCCATTTGTTTATCAGTTTGAATGTGGGAATGGCTGGATCTTTTGGGAGTTGGCGGAACATGGCTTCGCTGATGAAGCGCTTACCGTTGTTCACACACACTCGAGCGAGAACAGAGTCCTTCCCATCATTTAATTGGACAGGGATGAACAACTGCTCTCCAATTTGCTGAATATCAGCCAGGCTCTGAGCTGATTTCACATCTTTCTGGACTATAGGAGTGGGAGTTTCTGATTGTGGATTAGTAAAGAATCTCAGAGTGTTTCCTTCCAGCGTGGAGTACCACTTTAGACTGGAAGGAAGGTTGATTTTCAGAAATAGAGAGGACCCTCCATCACCAGTCTGTTGTCCTACTGCTATTACTGTCACGTCTGGAATTTGGCTATTCTGGAAGTGAAATTCTACTTGGTCAGATTTTTGTTCAACCATGTGGCAGGTGCCGTTTAAACTAACATGGTTGACACTCTGTTTTAATTTTATGGGTCGGCTAGTCTGTGTCCAGAGAACCTTGTTTACGCAATCTATTAAGGGTGACAACCTCCTCAGGAGGTCATTCCCCAGTAAACAAGGGATGCCCTCTGGAGTCACTACTATGACCGGGTGTTTCACCTTGTGTCGCCCGATCTTAATGTCCAAGTCTGCAGTCCCCTCAACGGGAATTTCCTTCCCGTCAAAGTTCTGCAGTTGTCCAGGAAGAGAGGTGAGAGGAATTTGGTAATTCTCTCCCCTTCCTGCATTCAGTTCATCAAAGGCCCTTCTGGACAGAAGGGTGGCTTGAGATCCAGTGTCCACCAGTGCCAAAATTGTACCCTGCCCCTGTACTTGTACCGGGGCATAGTATCTTCCCTCCTTCTCCTCAAGGGGGCAAGATAATGCACATTTTTGGACAACTGGTGGGCTAACTTTCTAGTTTTGGACATCGCTAGCGAAGAGATTTGGGCAGAATTCTGTGGAGAGCCTTGGGAATCTGAAAGAAAAAGTTGGCAACGGGAGATCAGAGCCATTGTGGGTTCACCTGGCTCCGGTTCCGGGCCGCCCCCCCCTTTTTGGAGGCAGTCACCAGGATGGGTTTGAACCAGGGGATTTTCTTGCTGTTGGTTCTGGGATGAGATGGTGGGCGGCGGTAGCTCAGTCTCCACATCTCCCCAGTCTGGACTTGCATCCCTAGGGACCCATTTTTCTTTGGGAGGAGTTCCCCCCTCTGTGAAGGAGAAGATCCTTTTCCCAGGATCCTCTGAGGATCCCTCTCCCTCAAATTGGAAGATCTGTACCTCCTCCTCAAACTGAGTCTGTTTGGGTCTTTTATTTCTCCTACCCCCCTCTGCTCCTTAGGAGGCAGACTTTCAGGGGCAAGAGATTTTGTTTCCGGTTCCTGGGTTTCCAGGGGCTGTTTGCAAGTGAGGAAGGAAGCTTCCTCCAAGGCTTTACACCCCCCTTCCCCTTGTGCCTCCTCCCTGGGAACCAGTGAGTTATCGGGGTGCTGCCCCCGTCATTGTTCTGGGGCACCATGTCCAGAGTTGGGTGCGTTCTGCGCCGGCATGCCGATCTGAGGGTTCTGCTGAGCCCTCAGTATGTGACCCAGATCCCGCGCCATGTTTTGAACCTGGCGCTCTAACTGGGAAACCCGCTCAGGCTGATACGGGGCCCTGTTTTCTCCCCTGGGCTGATCCCGGGAAGGGTAACTATCCCTTCTTTGGTAGTACCCCTGGTTGGGAAGATTTGGATACCCTTCCACCCTTGGCCTCCCCTCTCCCGGATTCGGTTGTCTGGGCTCAGGGAATTGGGGAAAGAAGGGTGGAGGATTTTGGGGCTGGAAATTGGGTGGATACCTGGGGAAAAAGTTCTGCCTAGGATTTGGAGAATTTCTGCCCTCCTGTGGGAAGTTGGGAGGGAAGTTCCCGGGGTTAGGTGCTTGGCTGGATCCCCCCCCCTTGGGCTGGAGGAGTCCACACATAACCCAGGATGGGTCGATTTCCCTTGTAACGGGGACTTACATAGTCAGGAGAGCGAGGGACCCCATTTGTGGGGCTGCCTCCCTGGCTCCCTGTCTGTGACTGGCCCGAGGACCTTCTGGGCCTAGCATTATTAGGTGCAGGTAGGTTTTTAGGCCCCCCTATCTCCAAATCCAAAACGGGGGTGACCTTTACCTCTGCCACCTTGGCAGCAGCAGGGGTGCTGTTGGTTTTGGGATTTTTCTGGGTATTGCTTTTATTTTCTATGGGCTTCTGCACCTCATAGATCCGGGTAGCCTGTTCAATGACCCAGTCTAAAGATCTTTTCTCATGAAAATCTCTCACGAGCTGGGTCATTATATATTTGGGCAAGGCATGGAAAAATGTATTGACGAATTCTCTGCTGTCTGTGCGCACCCTTCTGGTGGTCTGCGCAAAGGCACGTTTCAGTTCTTGCACAAACTCTTGTGGGGCCTGATCCTCCCCACACTGCAAGTTGTAGGCTGCCTTGCGAGCCTCTTGGGGATTTCTGTGAACAGAAAAATGTTTTAATATGGCCGCCCTATAGGTGGACCACCTGGAATGATTTTGGTCCTCCAGCCCTGCAAAGAAACTGGAGTACTCTGGGGAGAATGTCCACTTTACATATTGGATACAGCTTTGGCTGTCCTTCAAATGGAAAGTCTCCATTATTTGCTCAAACAACTCTAAGTGCTCCCAAACAGAATACTTGGCATTCTTATGATAGGGCGTGATGACGCTCCTGATTGCCTTAATCTGCTTTAAGGGGTCCTTAAGCAAGGCCCTTTTTGTCTTATTGGCCCTTTTGGTTCGGGTAACCCTGGTCCATTCATCTTCTGACTCAGAGGCACTGCTCCCAGAGGTTCCCATCTGTTCTTCCAGGTTTTCCCAGATTCTGCGAGCCTGGGAATGGCTGGCAGAATGTGGGGACCTGGTCTCCTGTGTCCTGTACCGCTCAGAGGAGTCTTCAGATCCCTCCTTGCTGCCAGGATTTGATGGGTACCCCCCCACTGACCTAACTGGGCAGAGGTTTTCAGGATGCCCTTAATGGGCCTACTCTCCTGGGGTTCCCCATCAAATTGCACTGTGCTTGGGTGCCCATACCCGGATGCCCGCCCCTCCATTCCTGGGTGGTACTGGCCTATGAGCCCCCTGCTTCTGGCTGGATAGTAATCTGCCATCCCTGTGGCCCTGTGCTCATGTGCGCCAGGGGACATGGGGGTGGCAGAGTCCAGGGACTGAGAGAAATAAAGGCCTCTGGTACTAGGGCTCCTGGGGTTATGCTCAGGAGTTTCTCTTTCCCAGCGAACCTCATCTCTATCCGCCCCTGCTCCCTTTTGCAATGCAAGAGCCTGCGCCTTCAGTTCCTCAGTTAAGGCCTTACTAGACTCTATTAGTCTCTCCTGCATCGCTACCTGTTGTTGGAGCCTATCATTGTTCTGGCAAAGAGCCTCATTCTCTCTCTGCGTTTCCGGATTGGTCCTGGAGCACTGGGCCAGTCTTTGCTGCAAGAGGGTTACCTCCTGAGCTGTATCCCTATTGGCCTGCTCCTTTCTTGCCAGAACCTCCTCCACCTTCCTGGTGTGCTCTAACAGGTTCTGGTGTTCTTTTTGGAGGTCACCCAGTCCCTGGAGGGCCAGGTGATTTTCTTCCATTTTCCTTTTTAAGCGGCAGACTTCCTGGCCTAAGGTATCCCTTTCCTGACTAAGAGCCTGCATCTGTGCCGCCAGGTCGTCCCTTTGCCTTTGGAAGGCACCAGCTTTCTGGCGTTCTTCATCAAACTCTGCCTGGGTATCCAGGTCTTTCAAAATCAGCTTGTTGCTCTCTGCCTTCACTCTATCTAGATGACTTTGCAGGGTGGCTACCTGCTCCGTGCATGCCCTGTTAAAGTCTAATTGTTGCTCCAGCTTTTTCTGGCTCTCCAGTAGGGAGTCCAAACCTTCTTGGTACTCCTTCTGCAAGGCCAGAAATCTGGTATCCTGGTCAGCCTTTTCCTGTTGCAGGATGTCCATATCCCTCTTTATTTTAATGATGTGCTGTCTACTCTCATTTTCTGACTCCTGGCTCCCCTGCAGCCTCTGCTCAGAAGAGACCAGGTCAGATTGGACATTCTCTAACGCCATCTGTCGCTTATTCGCCAGATCTTGGCTTTCAGTACATTTATCCTGCATGTCTCCCATACATAGGTACAGGTATGCGGCTATCCTAACCATCTTGTCTTGTTCATCCTTAGCTTTAGGAGCCATGTATAGTTCACTCAGGGCCACATGTAGGGGACCCTGATCTCCCCATATATCAGACCCTGTTTCAGTGACCTGTTGCGTGATGGCCTGCAACCAGACCATGCGGTCCTGGTGAGTCCACTCACCTCTCACAAATAACTTATGTAAGAAGTGCTCTCTGGCTATTTTCATGTCTACTAAGGTCGTCATTCTAGAGATTGGTCTCTGTCCTGACTTACAGAAATTTGTATTTTATTTTTGCAAAACAGACCTTTTCCTTAGAGCGTTCCTTTGAGGAGTGCTCTACAGCGTAACACAGCGTGTGATCCGACCGGATATGTGTATCTGGTCAGCTGGCACACTGTATTAATCTGCACAAGTGATAGATCTAATCCAAACGTCCGGCACGAGCCCCCAATTTGTAAGAGGATTCAATTCAACACTACAGCTAAGTCAATGCCTAGTCTGGGATACTGAATGGAAACCCTTATTGATCTATCTTTATGTCCAGTTCATGCGTTCTGGATGACTACCCCTGTATAACACCCCTCTCTTGGAATCCTCCTGACCCCACTGAGCCAAGAAGTAGTTCTGTTTTGCAAGTTAAAAAGGTTTATTTGATAATTTAAACAATATATATATATCACACTTTATAATAAATTAATAATTGAATATCACACTTAATCTGAGCAGTAATCAATAATGGATAGTCTGGCACTAGCACACTTCTTTATAATCAATGATGAGTGGTTATAGGATGGATAAGATAACAACAATACTTTATGGTTTCAAATGGATGCAAGGTGGAATGAAAATGCAGTACAGAAAATACTCAATATGCGTTCAACAAAACAATGTAATCACGTTTCTCTGGCAATCCCCTCCCCCCTTTATGCAATGCAAGGAAATGGAAGGAAAGCACACAGTTCTCAGAAATGCAATCAAATGTAATTCAGTTCACCCCAGCAAGCTTAGACTACAGAAGTTGGAAACACAGGCCCAAAATGCTTTTATATGTGCTGGCAATGAAGTGAAAAATATGCTAAAATGCTTTTAATTCCCTCTTGAGGTTCAGGGTGAGTGGTATCAAGTTAATATTAGTCCAGGCTCACTTTAGCAAGGATCTAGGAGTAACTAGCAGGTTAAACAAATTGTTGGCAACTGAAAGCAAGAAAACTGCTGTTTTCACACGTTGAGAAATTTGCAAATCGCGGCAAAATTTCCGAGTGCGTTTTTCGCGATTGGCAAAACTATAGGGGGTGGGAATGCGTTTCTAGGTTCGTAGGAAAGCCACGATTCCCAGATTTCAGAGGAAAGTTACTGCAAGTCTCTAGGACAAACGGTCACGGAGATATGAGCGATTAAATAAAGGTCGTTTTTCGGATTTGGAAGGTTAAAATTCAAAAAGACAAGTGACAGCTAGCAACTAGAAATGACAGTTGACAGCTTTACAAATGACAGGTGACAGTTAGGAGGCAGTTCTACTTAGATTAAAATAGCTTGCATTAGATTATTTTAACTAAGAGATTGGTCCTGCACAGTTCTGCTAGTTACTCACACTATATTCTTGAATTAAATGGGCCTCGCCACGGATCTGGTCAGGTTTTAGACTGGACTCTGGTCTGGTCTCTGCACTTCACAGTGATCTGGGTCAGCTCTCTGGTTCTGCTAACAGTGGTCTGGGTCAGCTCTGCTCTCTCTCTGGATTCTGGAGATTGATGGATTTGAAGTCTGGATCTCTGGATGTGGTATGGTCCGGCAGAGTGTGTTGCAGCAAATGGAATTGAAGGTCCCTATCTCTCCTGACTGTCTGCTTTTATGTGTTTTGAAAATGGGTGTGTGTGCAGCATCACTAGGCTCTACCCCTCTCCACTTGTCATTGGCCAAGCTTTCATTTCTCCCCTGATTGGGGGAGCTAAGTTGTGTCAGAGTGATGTCATTTTACAGCCTGCAGAAAGTCCACTCCTTCTGTCAACTTGCACACAAATCTAGATTTGAACCAAATACATATTTGCACAGGTACACATTTGTTTAAAATTACATGCACCCATCACATATCACAGGAGGTATCCCCTGTTCCAACTCTGCTCTTCCTGGGAGCTTGCATTCAGAAATGGCAACATATTTCACTTTTTAACTGGTTTCGTAATATCGGACATTAACCCAAATTTACACACATGTGCGCAAGGAGTATGGACATTAAGTGATGAAGTGTCCGATTTTTAACATGCATACATTTTAAGTAATACCCTCTTAACTGCTAGTTTGCCCCCAGAACATCACACAAATTGGAGTTTGGGCTTGAATTGAAGGTACATTTTTTAAATTAAGGCTCTCAAAGTTATACATTTCTGTCATTTGATTACAAAGAGTTATCAGTGTTTCTGTAAAATATATATTTTGCTTTCAATTCAGTTCTCAGAGTGTTGGAGTCCGCCTCCAAGACTTGGGTGGGTCAGTCACATGTGTCTTCTGGCAGGCAGGCCTTTGTTGACAGGAAACAGTCAAAATCAACATATCCTATTCAATTGCAAGAGCCTATTGTGTGGTCTCCAGGAGATTCCCAGCCAGTCTGCCTTCTATCAATCAAGAGGCCATGTGAGATTCTAACTCCTGGTGTGAACCTCTAGAGGTGAGAGGGTTTCCCAGGCTTCAGGCCTCTGGGAACAGCAGGTGGCTAATTTTTAATTAAAATGCAGCCTTTGAAGTCAGCTGAGTCAAATCCCTTTGTCAGCAACTGCACTCAGTTCTCCTGTCAGAGTTTAGACCGCTAGCGCCGCCTTGAGGATTTTGTTGGTACTGCATACAATTTTGGGATCTTTCTTGGATTAATGCATTCTAAACAGGAATGGTTCTTACATGGTAGTAAATCCTTGCTTAACATTATTTTGATGGGGCTCCTTACAGTAAGATGGTTATGTGGAACCCCACAAAAGGGTTGAATCTTTAAAGTGGTCCAATGAGCCACGATTTCAGCAACTTTTTGACATCAGTAACAGTGGATTTTGTTAACAAAGATCTTTCTTTACACTGGTGGGTGGAAAGTTAGGTAACCATTTTGGTGCGCGCACAAACTGCGTGGTTCTCCTGGATTCTGGCGCACTTGTGGTTTTTTTTGGCCATCTTGGATTTTCTAAGCCCACAGCACCAAATGTTGCAGCATGATAGCTCAAACGTGGGTCAGGACACCCAACAGTAACTCTCCCCGCACCTTCTTACTTGCGGCCACAGACAGGAGGGTGAGGTCGTTCGCACTCACAATCTGCACCACTACCACATCAATACAAAACACCTGTATCGCTCAACACTGCGGCCTTGTCCTGTGAGGTCTTTGCTGCAGAAGGTCTGAACCTGAGTTCTTATAGACATGGAAGCGTGGACCTAGCGAAGCATGATATGTATATTCGGCAGCGTCTCGTATGCACCCGCATCGCTCAACATTGCAGCCTTGGCCTGCAAGTGCTTTGCCGCAAAGGGTCTGAACCACGGTTCTTATAGACACGCAACGTATAATGGGGCAGTGACTCCTGCGCACCAGCGCTGCTCTACACCGTGGCCTTGTCCTGCGAGGGCTTTAGTGATCTTCAGTCTTTGTATGGAACTGCTTGGAACCCACCTTGCTCCATACAACATCCACCAATAAACAGATTACATGAAGCTCCACCTCAAGATATCCTCCATCAGAGACATCCACAAGCACAAGGCCTGCCTTTTATTGATCAAGTCATGGATGTCCAGAAGCTCAACCCATCCAAGACTGAAGTCCCTTTTGTTGGCCAACAACACCGAACACCCGGACATCCAGACCTGGTTCTTTGCTACGCACCTTGAGGGCTTCAAACCCCAGCTGCCATCTGCGTCAAGTTTGTTGGGTTCGGCATCAACAGAGACCTTTACTTCAAATAGCACCTAGCAAGGAAGACTCAAACGGCTTGGTTCCAACTTTCTTTCCTGCAAAAAATCAAGTCCATCATATCAGAAAACAATTTCAGATCTGCTGTCCAAGCCTTGATCCTTTCTCACTTGGATGGTGGCAATGCCCTTTTCGAAGGTCTTCTGGCAAACTACCCTGGCTCCCCTGAATTGCGTCCTGCATGCTACAGCATGACTCATCAAAAGTCTTTGTAAATTCAACCACATCACCGCAACCCTCATCGAACTGCACTGGCTCCCACTGCAAGACTGGATTGTGTTGCATCATCTACAAGGCTGTCACCCTGAAGTCCCCAAGCTGCCTCACGGAGAAACTCAGCATCTCTGGCTATGATCCACCAAGAGTAAAGACAGATACAGACTTGAACGTCGCCGGTGCAGCAAGGAAAAAGCGAGAAGACAGACCATCTCCTTGTCTATACCTTAAGACTTTGGAACCACCTTCCCATCTACATCCAACTCACCCCTTCAATTCTTCAGTTCATGAAGAAGCGCTAGACCCTCCTCTTCAAGGAATGGCTCCTCCCTAACCCCTAGGTACATACACCATCCACTCCCGACCTTACCTGAGACTGTGTGATCTGATCCCCACTATTTCCACCCCTGGTTACTTGTAGACCCATTGCTGACCCACTGTAGACCCACTATAGACACACTTCTTCCCCTGTTGTTAGATCCCCACTCCCTTGTTTCTCTGTGCCCTAACCTTATTCTTCCCCCTATGATTGTAAAGCACCCTGTTGCTTCCTGAAGCTAGGTCTGTGCTAATTAAATACAATAATAATATGAGTACCAATAATAATAATAATAGTGCACCATACTGTAATATTGTCCAATAATTAGCACAAAACTGCAACATGCCAGAGCCTCTCAAATGGGTCAATGTATTAATCTACACTGTGTTGTATGGTTCGCGTAGGCCATGACAGGTCGGTAAGCTTTTAGGAATGGGCAGTGCTTTGGGTATCCAGAGTTCCTTGGGCAATAACGGGTGGTCCTGTAAATCTATGATGTTGTGCATACATATTATATATGTCACGGTTTCTAAGCTCACATGTGACATTCTAAGAGCACAGATGTTTTCTCTGCGTTGATTAATAAGACATGCATACATTAACAAACACATTATGCACATATAGTACCCCTTTAAATGCAAACGTGGAGAGTGATTGTTCAATAAAACATGAAATAATTTCCTTGCTATAGCAGTCAATATTTAAGCAATATTTAAGCAAGGATAGTATTGTAATGAAGATGTTGTCACTATTGTAGAATCAAACTTTCATTACTTGGTGTTTTTCACACCTGTTTAATAATGTGCTCTTGTGCATGTACTGTACTACACAGTGAAAGTGCATTATTGTCTATCTATTTGTTTATTTAATGTATTTCTTAAGAGCTAGCGATGAAGGCCCTGATGCATAGAAGCGCTACAACAGAAAACAGAAAAAAGTCAGAGGTAAAAGATGTAGACCGAAAAGCTAGGTTGTGTTGAATCCTCCATGTAGCAAAGACTGTGCCCTTTCTTGACTTTTACGTTGCATTACCATTCTTCACTGAACATTTGTTGTAGTCTCAAATTTGCACTAGATAGCGTGACTCTCTTGAAGCAGGTTTAAGCAGTTTGATGTATTACTTCTGTCCTGAGAACATCCATAACGACACATTATCAACTAAATTATCAAGAAACGTTTAATTTTCCTACGACGGATCAAAGTGGCTTCAATTGTAGCATGCCCTTGATCAACAGAAATGTCACGGCCAATGTATTGTTAGCGAGCATGTCCTCAGTGTTCAAATCTCCGACATACATTTGTATTGTGGTGCATTTAACCATGCCAGTTTACTGTGTGGTTGTGCTGGGTCATGATCAGTGGTCTCATGCTATGAACCAAATCCTAACGTGCTGCATATGTTACCCTGAAACAAAGTGGTTCCGGTGAGCATGCGACCTACCTCTCAGATCATGATATGTGATTAACAGTATTTGCCTACCCAATAATACCTGATGATTATAGTGATGCAAAAGAGGCATGACATGCGAAATGGACTCTGTCACGTATCAGTTAAAATCACCATTCAATTTGGTATACAGCTGAGAAACCACTGAACAACAGAAGGTTTGTAAAAGTCAATAACACTGAGGTGTTTACGTATATGGGTTGGTTCCCATATGTGCCGCCACTGTTGGTTCAATCGTCACAGGAATGTGCTTTTAAATTCGTCCCCCATCGTACACAACTAGGATTCATGTGCTTTTAAACCGTGCGCGCCACAGAACTTCGCAGGCACCTGTTTATTGGAAATGGAGTTGTGGGTGGACATGTGTGAAGCAGCGGTCTGTGCTGCACAAGTCCGACTTGTTGGTCTTTCGGGGTTCAAAGGACACATGTATTTTGTTGTGTGCCCTCACAACATACGGACGTCGGTAAAGGACTACAACTTTGATTAATTGGGAATCGTATTAGAGTGGGTACCTGGAGCGTTATGGAATCAAGGACCTAAGATGCACTAAATGCCTAAAGTATACCATGTCTAGGATCATATACATGGGTGGGCTGAAAATGCTCCTACTTCCTTTGGCTCCTAAGAAACCGATTTGAGTGCCTGTTGATATGATAGCCCTGGTCACCATTGGTGACCTGTTCCTCCCTTGCTTGGTCTTGCCCTAGGCTGATCATCCCACCTTGTTTGCTGCCAAAAGCAGGGTGGTCATTCCAAACTTACTCAGACACCAATTTGAAACGGATTTTAGATGGTGTTTTTTCTCAGATTTGCCCAACGCTAATCTACTGCATGTGTTGCGACTACTTGTGGATATGTTTCTAGCCGTGTGCACCATGTATCTGTGTGCGCATGAATACTCGGGCCCTGGGACTTTCCAGAAGTCAAAGTAGTCCTTTTTATTACAGATCTGAAATAGAAGAGTAGATTAGAGTTTTTCGGATTGGGCACAAAAGGAAGTCCCACTCGGGGAAATCTAGGGAATCTGGTATTTTCAATATGAATTTGGCATTTCAAATAGAGTTTATTCATCATATATTGACAATTAAAACAGATAGAACAGAGTCTACCAACAAATTCGATGTATTTAACACAAATAAGTACGTTAAGGTTGATCCAAACATCAGTTTAGTGAGGTTAGTACAAGTGACTTGGTGTGTTGCATTATTTCAATACACTCTTGTAAGTCCTGACTTACAAGAGTGTATATGTAGACTCTGTTTTATCTGTTTTAATTGTCACTATATGATGAATAAACTTTTGTTTTACCAGATCTATATAAAGACAGATCAATCAAATGTGTCTGTGTAACTGAGGTTCACCACCATTACCTAACAGTGTCAAAGGGAGGGGTAGCCTGTGTCTCATCCGTTTTTGTTTCTAATAGATTTGTTCCTCACGAGCCAGGCCCCCCAAAAACAAAAAAGAAGACATTTAACCCAGCCCTAATCCACATAGAGGATTCATGCAGTCACGGAATGGGTTTGATGTGGAAAGCCCAAGAAGGTGAAACTCTAACTCACTATCTTCAGCAAGTTAGACAGTCTTAATTTGAAGTGCAAACAAGAGGTTCAATTCTAGGCTGACATCTAGGTTCCTTAATGCTGTGGTTAGTTTGCGTCATGAATAATCGCCACATCTGTTAACATGAACGATGTGGCTGAGTGAGGTGCCAGTTGACACATGTCTGAATTATGATTTTCATGGTTGTCAATAGCATAGTTGTAGGAGGGGAATCTTAAGGATTAACTGAAAAGGACGAGAGAGAATAAACAGAGGTTGAAGACAAGAGGCAAGAGAACAAGGCCTGGTGTGGGTCAAATCCTGCTTTGGCATCCTCAAGAACAGTGGTGGCCTCTGAGTACTCCAGAAGCTTTCAAACAAATAATATGTACATAAATAATTCTGTTGCTCTCTCAATGTGTTTTGTCAGGAATCAACCGTTGGAAATAAGCCTGTAGATGTTTGGGTTGTCAGGGTTGACTTTGTGTTTCCTGAGACATGATTTGATGAAGGAGATTCTGAGTTCCCTTGAGAGTTCTTAATTGCAGTGCATTATTTTAAGGAGCTATCCTCGTGTTTTGGACTGGAAGTTATATTTGAAGATGGCAGTGAAGACATCAGACATGTAAGCCTGACTTACGGTTCATGATGAACACATACTGGAAACTATGATGGCAAGCATTTCCTATGCTATTATTATAGCCTCCTTATTCTGGTTGTGTTAGTGATGAGGTAGGATTGTCCACTTTCAATGTACTTGTGTATACTTTCTATAATAAGAGTTGCTATTCTAGATTGGTCACTAGTGTTGACATTGAAGGACTTTTCCACCGCCCTTGAGTAAGCGGATACTCATGACCTCAGTGAATATTCTGCATATTTTGCTAGCTTCTGAGATGCTACTAATGCAGTTGTGGGTGTATTATGGTTTGGTATAATGGCAGAAATGTACCAATATGTCATGATGGCATAATATTAACCCTTACAGATCGCATTTGGTACTTGATATTGACACTTCCAGCTCAAAATGCACCCTGTTGTGTGTTTTTCACTGGGTTATGAAAATATGTTTTGGTTTCTTTGAAGTTTATCGTTTTGGTTGAATCCATATTCAATACAGAGAAGATATTTAGTATACCTTGGATGATGCGTTTGGGGGTGTTTAAAGGCTCGTTTTCTCCTTCTACGTGTGACACGATATGGGCATAACATATTCAAAAAGCATATTTGCAGTTAGAAAACATATTGACATATTTGAGAAAAGAAGAGGGCAGCATTGTTCAGAAAAAAAGAAACACGTGCACAGAAATGGCAAATGGCGTAAAGTACAAAAGAGTTTGTCTAAAGCTCTTATTAATGACATGCATCCACCCTGCACAAGAATGTCAAATGTATATTTCTGCAGAGCATGCATGATAAAAATGTTTGAATTTGAAATTGCGGTCTGAAAGGGTACAGATATTATTTTTCCATGTGCGTACATTTGGTGATTCTGAAAGTATTCAGGATCTAGCAAGATGATGACATGACATATTGTTTCCCTTGCTGCTTCTTTGCCTGCAGTATGTAGCATTATTGTTTTGATATTTGGACACAACATCTACCGGCAATGTTACAAGTTCATTGAAAAACAAGTTGCAAGTACTCTTTTAGCTCAGGGCATTCAGAAAGCATATGTGTCAAATTTCTAGCATGGCCAACTGGCCGTTTCTGGACAATTTAAATTATGTAGTTTTTGGAGGTGTAGTTGAATTTGCGCTTTAAATATGTTGGCAAGACTGATTTACGGATTTCTTCTCCCTAGGGAACGTTTGCTCCAGGTGTATGTATGGCCTGCCAGTAAATGTTCTTTCATTGAACCACAATATGTTCTGTAGCACTGAACATTTGCTGTTTTTGCAGTTCATATTAACTTTCTCAAACAAGGACTTGGATGCTCGAAATGCCTGTTTACAAATGGGACTTTGATTGAATCCTGAGTTTGAATATGTTGAAAGAATGTGTAATTTTTTAGCCTGTTTCTTCCATTAAATATTGAACGATCACCCAGTTCTCTCTAGAGTACAGCTGAGCTACTGCTCTAAGTAATCTTTGGCCCCCATATGTTGATGTGTAGATCAGGGAGGGCCTTATTTTATTGAAAATGTTCGCTGGCAGTGCAGTAGTAACAATATACATCCTTCCTCGTCAGATAGCCACATTATGGTGCAAAATAAGAGGAAACCTTTTGGAATTATAATTTGAGCATCTGTTTCTACACTCCAGTGCAGTTGTAAAGTTCACAAATGTAGAAAAGACCAAGAACTATTTTGAGGGGATGACAAGATTTCCTACAGCATCTAGGAAAAGCTTATTATCACCAACTCTGGAAAAATGAAACTGACATAGTTAGTAAGGGCTCTATAATTGAGCAGACTTGAAGGAGAATGCACTACCCAACAAGTAATAGGAACCAACCTCGAATGAGCGCAAGGTTGTTACTTTTTCTTGAATATCTCAGTTTTTATTTTTTGAGCAATAACTCGCAATTGCAGGTAAAACTGTTGCTGAAAATATCTACTTATTTTGCTGCCAAGATTATGATTCCAAATCAGTACGTCAGAGCTTCCTAATTTCAAATTGTAATCACAATATTCCTCATATAGCTACGCTCGGGTTGTTGAAAATGACACCCTGTACCTAAACTTGACAAATTATATAATGTCCAGATCGAGGTTGATAAGGGATTCTATGCAAATGACAGAAATGAGTGGCAAAATGATGACATGATATGGCATTTCTAACGCGCTTGTACACAAGTGTTTCTATGTCACAAGACAAGGGAGGGAAGACAGAGGAAAGACAAGACATACGATCCTGCTAGACCTTGTGTCAATGGGATCGTGCAAGTGTGGCAATGAGACGTGCAGGGGGAAGGAAGAGTGGGAAGTGTAAGGGAGAGGGTAGGGGGAAAGTGCAATCTGTGCCGCAAGGCTCTATGTAAGTGCATCCAGGGCAGAGCGGCTCTGGGCAAGTGCAAGGAGGCAGGGTGGCTGTAGGGGTTACAGCAATAGCCCTAAGTGCATAGTAGGCCAAGAGGCAGTGCCAGGAAGACTGGTCATGGAAGAGCCTGGTACTCAGTCAAGGAAGTGAGAGAGAGAAGGCAGAGGAGAAAAGGAGGGTCATGAGCTGTTCCTGGAACTTCAGGTGGTCCGGCTCAAGTCTGAGAGTGGCAGGGAGGCCGTTCCAGAGGGAGGCACCTGCAGAGGAGAGAGATCTACCCTCATTCTCTGCCAGAGAGTTGAAGGTAGCTGAGCGAAGGGCTCTAGAAGGAAAGTACTTTGAAAGAGAGAGTTGGATGTAGTGCGGGCCTTCACCCCAGAAAGCTCTGTGGACAACGCAGATGGTCTTGAACTTGTTCCTTGCAGCCACCGGGAGCCAGTGGGGAGATTTCAGGGCTGGAGAAATACAGAATAAGTCTTGCAGACCTGTTCTGGATTAGTTGCAGGCGGCAAAGAGTAGAAGTAGGCAGAATGAGAAAAAGTCTCTTGGTCCAGCCTGGAAAGAATCAGAACTCTGGAGACAGTGAGCTTCTGGGGGAAAGAGCGAAAAGGTAGAATACCTCTGAGAAGGTACCGCTGAAAGTGGACCTTTTGGGCAAGGACCGTGATGTGAGGAGAGAAGGAGAGCATGGAGTCAAAGATGACACCCAGATTTTTCACCTCACGGGAAAGAGAGGGTAGAGGGCCCAAGGAGGGCAGCCAGAGTTAGAAAGGGAAAGCGGGAGTAGTGGTACCAACGTGAAGATCTCCATCCGACTGGCATTAAGGCAAAGACCGTTGGAGGTGCACCTATCCTGCATTGTGGAAAGACAGTCAGGAATGAGCAAGAGAGGAACGAAGGCGGAGGGAAGCCTAAAGTAGAGCTGATTGTCATGTAAGTTAGAAGAGATGGTAGAGATCGAGTGGGTTAAAGTGGCGGATAGACATTGTGAGACTGGGTGAGAGGATAGGGCTCATGGGGACACCACATGTGGAGAGGGAGGTGGTGGAGAAAATGGACCCAAGTTGGACCTGGGAGGGTCGGTCCAGGAGGAAGGAGGTCAGCCATGCCAGGGCCTGATCATTGATGCCAACGTTCACACAGAATCATTTGATCAGGGTGGTGTGATTGATCATGTTGAAAGCAGAGGAAAGGTCAAGGAGGATGAGGGCAGAGGGAGAGCTGTAGTAAAAATTAGAGAGCAGATCTTCACAGTGTTCAGGAGAGCAGTTTCCGTGTCTAAGCCAGACTGATGGTCATGGAGACAACCAACAGATTCAGTGTGGAAAGTAAGCTGGGAGATGGCCAGCTTTTCCAGGAGCTTGCCAAGGAAAGGAGTGATAGAAATAGGGCTATAGTTTGGCAGACAAGTAGGATTGGCAGAAGGATTTTTTCCGAGGGGCTACACAAGGGAGTGCTTGTGGAGAGAGGGGGAAAGATCCAGTGGCAAAGGAGTGATTGCAGAAATTGGCAAGGCTGGGGTGAGGGTGGCATGTGGTCCTTGATGGTTCTGGAATCGCAGGGAATCACCTGTTTGGACGACACTTTCATAATTCCTACTTGTCTAGAAACATTGTCAGGTGTTGTCAGAGAGAAGGAGGAAAAGGAAAGAGGAGAAGGAGAGGCAGCCAGAGGGGGGCTGAGAGAGATAGAGGAAGAGGAAAGCGAGGACAGGATGTCCTGAGTTTTAGTGGTGAAATGCAAAACCAGAGTCGTACAGAGGGCCTGGGAGGGAACCTGAGAGGTGAAGAATGCAGGCCGGCTACTTGCAGATTTGTAAAAGTTTGGCCATGTTGTTAGATGCCACAGACATGCAGGCTTAGATATGGACACATTACTTGGAGAGAACAGAGACTCTGTGTTGTCTTTGGAGCAGGCAGCAGACCAGTTTGCCAGAGGATGCGCCCAAAGCCCTCCACTTCCTCTCAGCCACCCTGCACTTGCGTTTCAGGGTGGCAAGATTGGAGTCATACCAAAAGTTGCTCTTGGAGGTAGGCTTCAGGTGGATTCTCATAACAGGGGCAAGGATGTCTAGAGTGTAGGAGACAGAAAGGTGCAGGTTAGAAAGGGCTGTGTCAGAGTGTGTGTCACCCTCAGGAGTAGGAGGAGCAGAGAAAGTAGAGGCAAATGTGCACACTGATACCAGCTTGATCGGCAGAATGACCAAGAAGGATGGTGGAAGTTTCAAGTGAGAGGAGAACAGAAAGTGGTCAGTCCAAGAGAGGAGTGGCCAGAGAGTTAGAGTTGGGGGTATCTGAGGAAATGAGAACATCCAAGGTGAGTCCAGTAGAGTGTTTTGGACCCAAGGGTAGCATGAAATGGGACAGAGAGTCGCAAAGGTTGCGGAAGAGCCCGGAGATGAGATTAGAGGCATTCAGGTGGATGTTGAGGTCTCTGAGGAGGAGGCATTGAGCGATCGATGCAAGCAAAGAAGAAGAGAGGTCAGCCATTCTGAGATGAACAGGGTGACCTGGCCAGGTGGCCTGTAGATGGTGTCCACAGTCAGAGAGAGGCCATGAGAGATAGAGAGCCTGCAGACCAGGCATTTAACGGAGGAGTAGGCTTGCATAGTAATGACAGAAGCAGGGACCCACTCCGGAAAGATCAGGACTACTCCACCTGTGGGATGGTTGGTTCTGGGCTTGGAGAGGATCTTGTGGCCGTCAGGGTGGAGAGTGTCAAAACTCATGACATAGCTGGCCGTGAACCATGTCTCGGTGAGAGTGAGGACATCCAGGTCAAGGTCTTCAAGGAGGTGGCAGATGTCAGAAGAGTGTTTGATGGCAGAGCAAGAGTTGAGATTAGCAACATGGAGCAGGTTGCCACATTTGAAAGACTTCCGGAGTGGGGTATAGGAGTGAGGTATACCCAGTGGAGGTGGTAGAAGGGCCTGAGAGTGGACAGAGACAGTAGACGGAGGTGGTATAGGGGCCACAGCGGAGGAGGAGGAGGGCACCAGGGAGGCAGCAGAGGAGGGAGTAGGCAGAGGCAGAGGAGCCATAGAGGTGTTAGAAGCAGAAGCAGGAGAAGGGAGGAAGTTGATAAGAAGAAGAAGATGACTATTAAGAAGGAGGAGATTGGGCTGAGAGCCCTGGACCATGACCATACCATTTAGATGGACATTGATGATGGTCTTAGAGGAATGGAAGGAGGCCAAGAGGACCTCCCACCAACACCATTAACAGGAGAGGAGGAGAATGGAGAGAGAACAGAGACCATATGAGGGGTCCATGGGTCTGGAAAGGGAACAAAAAAGAGGATGTTGGTGAGAGTCTGTCTGGAGGAGGCGCTAATGTGGGTATCAGCAATAGTGATGCCTGGGTTGGACACCAGGATAACCCTTTTGACCATTTTTCTTCCAGACTTAGTGAGAGGTTCGGAGATAGAGTAGCAGTTTGAGACGATGGGAGAAATTGAGAGCACCGTAGAAGGTGTGAGGTGGAGAGAGGGGAGGGTGAGAGAGGACAGGGAAGCACAGCCTAGAGCTGCTCACCAGAGGAAGCATTGGAGGGGGACGGTTCAAACAGTAGGAGGCACACAGACAGCACAAGCAGGTAACACACCACAAGAGGAACGCAGGAAATGGCATGGATGGAAGACGGGGGGACAACAGAGATAAACATCCAAGTGTGGGGGCAGTGGCCACTGCAGACACAGAGCAAGTTAAAAGGCATTTAAGTTGATGTACGTGCACTGCAAAAACCACCCAGATTCACCTTTCCCAGAAGGAGGGAAAAGGTGCAGTTATTGACACAACAGCAATGCAAAACTACCCAGATTCAACTTTCCTAAAAAGAGGAAAAAACATGGGTCGGCCCTGGGGCCAATCAATTTGCATCAGATATGTTTCCATCAAACAAATCTCTCTCTCTTGAGTTGCAGATTGGCATGCTTTCAATGATGATATGGATTTGAGACCAAAGTAAATTCTTGCCAACAAGGACCACTGGAAACATGAGGGTGCCATTGTCTTACAAGTGGCATATATCCACTTATCGCAGTGCACCAATGAGTGCTGTTGGATGTGTGGGATTTTTCAACCCACTAGTCCAGGCCCTGCAACATTCCTGTGCATTGCTTGCATCAGGAACATCAGAATGGCTGCTGGAAAGCATGCTGCTCGCTAAAAATCACCCAAACGTGTGCAGTAAAAATCCTAAAAATAGGCCGCCATCCACTTTTGCCTATCTCAGTGTTAACATAGGAGACCACTGCCAAAACCCATCATTTGGCTGCCTACAAAGCAAGGCTGATTGCAAAAGAAACACAGAGCTGTGTGAAAATCCATTTTTCTTGGTTGTCAAATTTGCAAAAATCATGGCTAACAAACCACCCAAAAGACCCAACCTCCTTCTTGGGTGTTAAACATCATTCTACTTCAATAATCCACATAAGTACAATGTCCACAGAAGTACACTTATCAGAAGAAAATCCGCATTGAAGATCACTTGCTTGTCGAAATATGTCAAAAATGGGAGTAATACTGATACTCACCTCTGTCAAAAGCTGGTGATTTCTAAAACCTGTTATGTGTAAAGTTAGACATTGAACTCAAAGTATGTCAAAGAAAGACTTGCTATCAGAAGCCTAAGAGGTGGAGACAATTCAAAACTATATTTTAGAAATGCTTCAATTAAGAAATTGGTTGATGTATTTGTTAAAAATGTAAGTTATATTTTAAGACAAGACAATTTCAGACATTGGGCCTCATTACACGGTAGGCGGTAATCATGGCGCTATTAGCGCCATGGTTGCCGCTGGTATTTTACTGTGTCTGCCTTGGTGGATGGCGGATTTTCTACCCTACTCTAAGGTGAGCGGGGGCAGTAATTCCCCATTCACCAAGGCACTTCCCCATTCCCATTTTTGCCCCCATAGGGCTCAAAGGGAATGGGGAAGGAGCTAATTACGGTACCATAAATTGCGGTACTGTAATTAGCACCAAGGTCCCTTAGCGGGCCCTTTCCTTAATGGCTGGTAAAACCAGCCGTTAAGGTCGGGTCCCTCAAAGGGACATCGTAGTAAGGCGGTAAGGGTTTACCGCTACGGGTAAACCCTTACCGCCTACCGTGTAATGAGGCCCATTGTGTTTAAAAGTTAAAGTTAGCCACACTGAGCTTCAAAGACACTACACACCTTCTCCCAAACAAAGGAATCTTCCCCCTGCTCTCTGTTAAGAAACTGGCAGGCTGGTGTGAAAGTAACTGGGAGGGGCACTCTGGCTCTGACTCCCTTGAGCTGAATTAAAATGCTAATTTGGCTGTGACTGATTTCAACTGCCCTGGCAGGAAGAAGCCCAGGTGACTCCCTGAATCAGCCAAGCTTGGAGGTGGGCCAGACTGGAAATATGGATTGGAAACTAAAGTAACTGTATGTTTTGGGAAAAGACTTATAAAATATTGTGCTGAACTGATACAAATATGAAACTTAGAGATTATTAAAATGAAAAATTCACTCACAGTTTAAAACTAATCTGGAATCTGTGCGACATACAGAAACTGAACCATGACATTTTTAATATTGTAGCTATTGTGATTATGCTAGGAACATGAAATATTACAGGAATATGCCCAGAAGGTATGTGCATGTATGTATAAAAAATTGTACAGATCCGAAAATGTGTAACCAACCAAAGCGTGAAAAATTGTCATTTATGAACCAAAAACTTGTAGGAAGATAAGATTTGGAGAGAAACCTACCTTAGTCAATCTGTCATGTAATTATGTATTATTAACACGTTGTGCATATTGAAAATATGTTTTTTTGGGAAAAATATATTTTCTGGGTAAAAGCAAAGGGGAGGTTCTTCCCTAGATTGTAAATGGCAGCATCACTATGACACATCATGACACATTGTTCCTTTCTCAAATCAGGAGAGGGGGAATTCTTTGACCTATCAGATCCTTAGAGGGTTGGGCATAGACCATCAGCCTCCACACCCACTTTGGAAAATGGATAAATAGGGACTGTTGGGGACCCCCCACACACACATTCACTCATCAACTGATCCACTGGCGAAACACCCTGCAGGAAGATCCAGATTCCAGAACCTAGAACCAGACTCTAGAACCAGACTTCAGAACCCTGAAGCAGAGGACTAACCCAAAAAGCTGAACCCTTTTCAGCAGGCCTTTAAAATCTAGCAACCTGATTTAACCCCTAAACTTCCACAGGGCCTAACCTAACTGATCCAACAGCCTGGCTGAGCTGTTTTGCTGCTTCTAGCCAAGAACCTGTGCTAGAATCCAAAGATCCAGATCAGTCCAGTAGAGATGTAACCCAGAACCCATCAGATCCAGTCCAAGAGGCTGTGCAGACCAGAGGGCCTTGCTGAGAGCAGTCCAGGTGTCCTGAATCCTGTCCGGTGGCGAGCAAAGTACAGTCCAAACCCTTGACCAGATCTTTGATGGGCCCATTCCATTCCAAAGCCATAGTAATGAGTATTTAGTATAGAACTTTCCATAGTCATCTCTTAGCTTAAGTAATCTCATCCAACCCATTCCAACATATCCATAACTGCATTATAGAATCTCTTTTGTCTACCTTCAATTCTTCTCTCATCCACATAATCCTGTGATAACCATAGTGATAATCATCTTGTCGCTATTATATATTTTATGGAGAAAGGCAATCGTTTCAGGGATAGATAGAAACCATCCGGAGGCACCTCTGGATAGGTGGCTGTGCTGTCCGTGTAGTTTGCGGCTCCATAGACTCCCTAGTGTTAAGAAATCTTTATTCTAAATCTTCAACAGCACATCTTTCATTTTGAAATCTTGACCTTTTTGAGAAAACTCTACCTTCCCTAAAGCCTCTGTAACTCTTGAACCGTACCTGCTAAGAACAGAATTTAAACATTTTGAAGCTAATATCCTCAGCTTTCAAAGGAACCCAAAACAACATGGCAATTCCTTACAATTATTCCGTAATCATGTTTTTCGTGCACTGACAAGTTTGCAGTGATTTCGTATTTGGCTCAATTTCACTCCAACATTTGAATTTCGTTTTCCATCTGCTAACCATTCAATAATCATTGCTAGTATTGACCTGACCCATTCCAAAACATCTCTCACTAGTTTTGAATTCTAAATTAGTGAATTAAAGTCAATTTTAGCATTTTTCCCATGTAATGCAAACCACATTTAAAAGCAATTGCCCTGTTTTAAAATCATTACTGTTCTCTCTAAGCTTGCTGGGTGGAATTGGGATTGAAACTGCAATTGTTGATTTTTATTCCTGATACCTGTGTGCCCTCATTCCATCTCCTCATATTGCATATTGGGGGGAGTGAGTAATAACAGTGGGAAAGAGTGATTACATAGTCTTTGATTGAAGTCATATCAAGTTTATTTCTGTGTTGCATTCCTTCCTATCCTTGCATCTCCTTGAACCCATACAAAGTATTCTCTGCTACATTATTCTTCCTATGCCTACTCCTAATAGATTAAAGACATTGTTGATATTGTAATATTACCCATTGCTGATCATTGCATAAATATTCATAAGTGTGATAATCCGATATTATTCATATTCATAAAAGTGTGATATCTATATTGTTCAATTCTTCAAATAAATCTTTTGAACTTTGCAAAACAAACCTACTTCTTGGCTCAGTGAGGCCGGGGGGATTCAAAGAGAGGGGTGTTATATAAAGGTACATCATCCAGAATTAAAAGAACTTTTGACATAAAAATATATAAATAAGGGTTTCCATTGGGCATCCCATACTAGGCATTGATTTAGTTGGAGTGCTGGATTGAAATCACTTACAGATTGGGGGCTCATCCGGGATTTCTGGATTAGGTCTACCACTTGTGCAGCTTAATACAGTGTGCTAACTAATAGGATACATAAATCCTGTTGGGCTACCACGCTGTGTTACACTGTAAAAGCACCCCTCAAAAGGGAACGCTCTAAGGAAACGGTCTGTTTTGCAAAAATAAAATAAAGAACTTCTGTAAGTCAGGAAGGAAATTAATATTTCCAAAATGGCGACATTGGTAGACATTAAGATGGCTAGAGAACACCTCTTACATAAGTTATTTGTGAGAGGTGAATGGACTGAGCAGGATCAGAATGTGTGGTTGCATGCAATCACACAACAGATCACTGCAACAGGGTTAGATATCTGGAGAGATCAGAGTCCCTTACATGTGGCCCTGAGTGAACTATATATGGCTCCTAAGGCCAAGGATGAGCAAAATAAGATTGCCAAGATAGCGGCATATCTATATTTATCTATGGGAGCCATACAGGATACATATGTTGAAGGCCAAGATCTGGCAAGTAGGCAACTGATGGCATTAGAAAAGGCCCAATCTGATCTGGACTCTTCTGAGCAGAGTCTGCAGAGGAGCCAGGAGTCAGAAAATCAAAGCAGGCAGTATATAGTTAAAATAAAAGAGGATATGGGTATCCTGCAACAGGAAAAGGCAGACCAGGATACCAGAATTCTGGCCTTGCAGAAGGAGTACCAAGAAGGTTTGGACTCCCTACTGCAGAGCCAGAAAAAGCTGGAGCAACAACTCATCAAATACTGGGAGCAAGGAGGAATCAGAAGACTCCTCTGAGCACCCCAGGACACAGGAGACTAGGTCCCCACATTCTGCCAGCCATTCCCAGGCTCACAGAATCCGGGAGAACCTAGAAGACGAGACGGGCACCTCTGGGAGCAGTGCCTCTGAGTCAGAGGATGATTGGACCAGGGATACCCGAACCAAGAAGGCAAATAAGGCAAAAAGGGCCTCGCTTAAGGACCCCTTAAAACAGATCAAAGCAAAAAGGAGTGTCATCACGCCTTATCATAAGAACGCTAAGTATTCTGTTTGGGAACACTTAGAGCTCTTTGAGCAGATGATGGAAACTTTCCATTTGAAAGATAGCAGTAGCTGCATTCAGTATGTGAAATGGACATTCTCACCAGAATACTCCAGTTTCTTTGAGGGGTTGGAGGACCAAAATCATTCAAGGTGGTCCACATAAAGGGCGGCCATCTTGAAGCATTTTTCTATTCACAGAAATCCCCAAGAGGCTCGAAAGGCAGCCTACAACTTGCAATGTGGGGAGGATCAAGCCCCACAAGAATTTGTGCAGGAGTTAAAGCGTGCCTTTGCCCAGACTACCAAAAGGGTGCGCACGGACAGCAAAGAATTTGTTAATACCTTTTTCCACGCTCTACCAAAGTACATCATGGCCCAGCTAGTGAGAGATTTTCATGAAAAAAGATCCCTAGTCTGGGTCATTGACCAGGCCACCCGGATCTATGAGGTGCAAAAGCCCATAGACAACAAGAATACTCAAAAAAGCCCCATAACAACCAACCCCCTGCTGCTGCTAAGGTGGCAGAGGTAATGATTGCCCCCATTTTAGATTTGGAGATGGGGGGCCTAAAAACTTGCCTGCACAACAGAATAATTCCAAGCCCAGAAGGCCCTCGGGCTAGTCACAGACAGGGAGCCGAGGAGGTAGTCCCACAAATGGGATCCCTCACTCCCCTGACTATATTAGTCCCCGCTACAAGGGGAACAGACCCATCCTGGGTTATTTGTTGACTCCTCCAGCCCAAGGGGGGGATCCAACCAAGCAGCACCTAACCCATGGAACTTCCCTCCTCACTTCCCCCAGGAGGGCAGAAACTCCCCAAATCCTGGACAGAACTTCTTCCCCAGGTACCCACAAAACTTCCAACCCCAAAATCATCCATCCATCTTTCCCCAAATCCCTGAGTCCAGAACACCTAATCCGGGAGAGGGGAAGCCAAGAGTGGAGGGGTACCCAAATCTTCCAAACCCAGGGTATTACCAGAGAAGGGATAGCTACCCTTCCCCGCATCAGCCTAGGGGAGAAATGAGAACCCAGTATCAGTCTGAGCGGGTTTCACAGCTAGAGCGCCAGGTCCAAAACATGGCACAGGATCTGGGTCGCATGCTGAGGGCTCAACAGAACCCCCAGATGAGCATGCCGGCACAGAATGCCCCAAACTCTGGACCTGGTGCTCCAGAACAATGACAGGGGCAGCACCCCGACAACCCACTGGTTCCCAGGGAGGAGGCACAAAGGGAAGGGGGGTGTAAAGCCTTGGAGAAAACTTCCTTCCCCACTTGTAAAAAGCCCCTGGAAACCCAGGAACCGGAATCAAAATCTCCTGCCCCTGAAAGGCTGCCACCCAAGGAGCAGAGGGGGGTGGGGTAGGAGAAACAAAGAACCCAAACAGACCCATTTTGAGGAGGAAGTACGAGTCTTCCAATTTGAAGGAGAGGGATCCTCAGAGGATCCTGGGAAAAAGATCTTCTCCTTCAGAGATGGGGGAACTCCTCCCAAGGAAAAATGGGACCCAAAGGATTCAAATCCAGACTGGGTAGATGTGGGGACTGAGCTAGCGCCGCATATCATCCAAACCCAGAACCAACCACATGAAAATCCCCTGGTTCAAACCCATCCTGGTGACTGCCTCCAAAAAGGGGGGGTGGTGCAGAACCAGAACCAGGGGAACTCAAAACTTCTCCCATCTCTACTTTTTCTTTCAGATTCCCAAGACTCCCCACAGAATTCTGGCCAAATCTCTTCTCTCTCTATGTCCAAAACTAGACAATTAACCCACCAGTTGTCCAGAAATGTGCATTATCTGTGCCCCCTTTTGGAGAAGGAGGGAAGATACTATGCCCCGGTTCAAGTACAGGGGCAGGGTACAATTTTGGCACTGGTGGACACTGGATCCCAAGCTACCCTGTCCAAAAAGGCCTTTTATGAACTGAATTCAGGAAGGGGGGAAGAATTACCAAATGCCTCTCACCTCTCTTCCTGGACAACTTCAGAAATTTGACAGGAAGGAAATTCCTGTCAAGGGGACTGCAGATTTGGACATTAAAATTGGGTGACACAAGGTGAAGCACCCGGTCATCATTGTGACTCCAGAAGACACCCTTGTTTACTAGGGAATGACCTCCTGCGAAGGATGTCACCCCTAATAGACTGTGTAAACAATGTCTTCTGGACCCAGACTAGCCGACCAATAAAGTTAAAACAGAGTGTCAACCATGTTAGGTTATACGGTACATGCCACATGGTTGAACAAAAATCTGACCAAGTAGAATTTCACTTCCAGAACAACCAAATTACAGACGTGACAGTAATAGCAGTAGGACAACAAACTGGTAATGGGGGGTCCACTCTATTTCTGAAAATCAACCTTCCTTCCAGTTTAAGGTGGCATTCCACACTGGAAGGAAACACTCTGAAATTCTTTACCAATCCACAATCAGACATTCCCCTGCCTATAGTGCAGAATGATGAGAAATCAGCTCAAAGCCTGGCTGATATTCAGCAAATTGGAGAGCACTTGTTCATCCCTGTTCAGTTAAATGAAGGGAAGGACTCCTTTCTCACCCGACTGTGTGGGAACAATGGTAAGAGCTCCATCAGCAAAGCCATGTTCCGCCAACTCCCAAAAGATCCAGCCATTCCCATATTTAAACTGATAGACACATGGGAAATTTATCTGGAAGCACCCAATTCCAAACATCTCCTGCCAAGCAGGTGTATGCTCAAAATCTCCATAGGCAACAATAGCATAGTCCATAATTGTTGGGTTGTGCGAGACGTCACTGCTGCCTTTTACTTAGGCTGTGCCATTCTCAATCGCTTTGCCATTAGTTTGGACCTAATAAACTTGAAAGCTTGGTCCTGATTAGCGGATAATCCCATGGGCTTTGATGATCCACAGAAAGCATTTAGGTCAGCTGCCTTATGCAGTTGAAATTCAGAATGGAGAAGAAGTCACCATCCCAGAAAGGACCCGACAATTCACCCTGGAATTGAAAGTTAAAAGAGGACAGAAATTGAAAAACCCTGATGCCGATATTCATCTAAATGCTTCTCTACAACAGCAAGGGTTGGGGGTAAACCCAACACCACTAGTCAATATAGAACATGACACCATTCCAATAGAGGTGGATAACAGCGACTTAAAGAGTATCACTCTAGCTGCAGGCACCACTATTGGAATGGCGGTTGATGACCAACATTTTTCCATTGATTTAGGCAATGAACTGTTAGGACCAATCCCCAAGGACTGTTTTGACAGTGACAGTGATGACAACACAACACCAGCCAGGATCTTTACCCGGCATGGGGGGAACTTCCTGGTGTACACTTCCTGCCCTTATGGTAAGGAAGTTGTGACCTGTGACTTCAGGAGGGATGAAGTGTTTTTCCAGGTCCATGAGGACTGCCTTCCCCACCTGAAGCCACCAGTCCAAATAAGCACTCTGACCAGGGACTTCTCCACCCAGCTGGAGGAGGCCGCTGAGATAGCAAAACCAGAAGTCTTTCCAGGCTTCAGGCAGATGGTTGAAGAGAGAGTCAACCTAGCTGGTGCCTGTGAGACTCTGGGGCAGAAGCAAAAGTTGAAACAAGTTTTCTTGGATTTTCAAGATCTCTTTGCAGTGGACTCATATGACTGTGGTCGCACCGACATCCACACAACAAAAATTCCCACGGACCCTGGCATGACTCCAGTGTTTGTGAAGCGATATAGCTTGCCTCTCGCATCAATGGAGTCCTTTACTGAAATAATTAAGAACCTTGAGTCCCGTGGGATAATCCGTCCAGTCCACAGCACCTTCAATAATCCGGTGCTGGGGATATTGAAGCCAAATGGCCAGTGGAGACTCTGTGCCGACCTTAGGGAGCTCAACACACGGGTCCATACTTCCTGATGGCCTCTTCCCTACATTGACCAAGGGCTGGCCCAGATCCAGGGGTCACAGGTATTCACGGCAATAGACCTGACCAATGGATACTGGACTGTACCTTTCAGTAGGGAGGACCAATACAAACTGGCCTTTACCTTTGGGGGGCAGCAGTACACATGGACCTGGAATTCCTTTGGATACCTCAACTCCTGCAATATATTCAACATTTTTCTACATAAGGCCATGCCCGAACTGGGTGAAAGGGGTAACCTGGCCTATGGAGATGACGTACTCATTAAAAGCTCAACCGTCGAGGAACACATAGCGGAGATCCGTTGTGTTCTGACACAGTTGAGGGCTGCAGGAAGAAAACTTTCCTTTCAGAAGGCACAGTGGTGTAGAACCCGTGTCAATTTCTTGGGGCATGAGATTACTCCTCATGGTCTCTGTCCCCAGGAAAAGAAAGTGGAAGCTCTCCAGAAATTAAAAGACCCCACAACTCTGCAGGAACTAAGGAGCCTCCTTGGACTGACTAACTACAGTAGAAAGTTCATTGAGGGCTACGCAGAGATCACAAGACCCCTGATTCATCTTTTGAAGGGGGGGGTCAAGTGAGAGTGGGGTCCAGAACAAGCCGAGGCAGTAAGACAGCTCAAAAGAAGCCTCTCACAAGTGCCTTGCCTAGCTTACCCTGTCAAAAATAAGGAGTTCTTCTTGGAGACAGGGTTCTCAAATACATGCTTGACTACAGTATTATACCAAAAGCATGACAAGGTCAATAAAGTAATCTCCTATGCGAGCAAAACTTCATCCTCTGTTGAGGAAAAATTCAATGATTGTGAGAAGGCACTCCTGGCAATGGTGTTGGCATTGAAGAATTACCGCCTGTCTATCCAGGGGGAACACATCATAGTGGAGACTCCACACCAGCCTCTGCAATATCTCCAAAGTGACAGAATCCACGCCGGAAATGTGAGTAATTCCCGAATTACTTCCTGGATTCTGTCAATGCAAGACTTTCCTGTGGAGGTCAGATATGGCCAAAACAAGAAGAGTCCCCTTGCTCAAGGTCTGGCTGACTTGCATGATTGTGCCAGAGAAAACTGTCTCGAGGATGAAAATCTAAAAATCAAGGACAACATGGAGGCATACCTCAATTCCCCACGCAAAGTCTTTGAAGAAGACAAGTGTGAGGGAATGCCCAATGTCTATGTGGATGCATGCTCTTACCATGTTGACAACAACGGGGAAAAAGAACTTGTGGCCGGCATAGGGAGTGCATGGGTGAATGAGACCCCAGAACCCTCCGCTGGGTACAAGATTGGTCCCCAAAGTAGTCAAGTGGCAGAGTTGATGGCTGTGCAACAAGCCATCCTCACTACTGTCCAACATCAACTCCACAAACTGGTCATAATCACAGATTCGGATTATGTACGGAACGGGTTTCTGGAGCACCTGGTTAACTGGAAAACCAGAGGCATGTTATGTGCTAATGACAAACCCTTGAAACATGGGAAATTAATTCAAAACATTGATGATCTGGTCACCTCGAATGGGATGACCATCTACTGGAAAAAGATCAAGGGTCATTCTAAAGTAGAGGGACCAGACAAAACTGGAAATGACTTAGCTGATCAGCTGGCCAAAACCAGGGCCATCCAAGAGGATCTAATAGAGATCGAGTCCCTGTTGGGGGAAATCCAGGTCACTGCTATCACTAGGTCCCAGACAAATGCTCACAATGATCTCTCAACTGCACAATGGAGTAAGGAGACCCCAGATGCTGATTTGATTACGGCTCAAAAAGGGGATCCAATAATTCGTAAGTTTTATCAACACATTGAGGACCCTGAGAACGTTCCCCTGACGGATACCAATTACATTGGGAAAGAGGTCCTCAGAGTGTTGATGAAATGTCCAAAAATGTTCCGAATCCAAGACGGTTTGTTGGTAAGGAGATCCCTAGCTGGCCATGATCAGTGGGTGGTTCCTACATCATTCCGAAGCCTGATGTTAAGTCACGTCCATGATGCCGCCACAGCCGGTCATAGGGGGTTTCATACAAGACTTCAAATCTTAAGAGAGGTTGCATACTGGCCAAACATGGGGCAGGACCTTGACCAATACTTGAAGGGGTGTCTTGTGTGTGCACAATTTCAGGCAACATCCCTCACACGCCATGCGCCTCTCCAAAAGAGGGGGATGACACTGACATGGTCCGATTTGCAAGTCGACTTTATCGGGCCCGTGATTCGCTCCTCTAGGGGAAACAAGTACATGTTGACCGTGACCTGCTTGTTTACTAAATGGGTGGAATGTCTCCTGGCACCAAACTGCAAGGCAGAAACAGCAGCTGCCCTGATGATCAACCACATCTTTTCGTGTTTTGGTCTACCCAAAGGATCGAGTCAGACAGAGGTAGCCATTTCACCAGCAAAGTAATGACAAAGATGTGGGAGATACTTGGGGTTAAAAGGGAGCTACATATTGCTTACCGTCAAGCCTCTAGTGGTGCAGTAGAGAGATATAATAGAACAATTGTGAGCATATTAAAAAAGTTTGTGGCAGATTCTGGGCCAAGTTGGGATATTCGATTACCTCTTGTCCTAATGGCATCAGATCTACCCCTTCATCTGCAACTAAAATGTCACTGTTTGAGCTGATGACTGGACGCAGGATGGTGCTTCCCCAGCATCTGCTCTACAGAACCCAAGAGCAGACATTGATCAATGCCTCCACAGTATGTTGAAAATCTAAGAAAACACTTTCAACATGCTATTGCCTATGCTCAGCGAAATCTAGAAAGATTAGCCGACAGCATGAAGACCCACTATGAAGACCCACTTTGACTTAAAAACTACTAGAAAAGAATACAATGAATACAATGTAGGAGACCAGGTGGACTTATACAATTTCCAAAGGAACCAGGCTAAACAGTGCAAAATGTTACCTACCTGGAGGGGTCCATTTGAAATTGTAGACAAAATCTCACCAGTCGGCTACAAAATCTGCATCCCCAAAGGCAGTTTGGCAGAAGGGGAAGATAAGTGGGTCCATATTAATCAACTAAAGTGCTGACATCCTAAGCACGCTCTACAACAACTGGAGGAGTCTTCTGGAACCCCAGAGGGGGCCAATCCAGTTCCATAAAATTCCAACTCTAAAATATTCCACATATAGCCTATAAAATACAATAATACAAATGTGTCCTGATTTATCAAATGTATGTGTCCGCCGCACTACATTAATAGTGGTGGGGAAATGACTAAAAATATGTTTTTGCTTTGTCATTCTAGATAACCTATAGTTGATTGGAAACCATGGAGACTGACAAAGGAGGACTACCCGGGACTGGGAGGAAAGATCCAAAGGGCCCAGAGTATCGCTCAATACTCACATCAGGACTGGCGAGGAGAACCGATCGATCCACCCCTGATGGAGGAAAAGATGATGAACTTTGCCATTGGTAGAATTAGAAGAGATGAGGCTGACATCCCAGTCTTGCTTATTTCCATTGATTGAAGATCAATGCCAAATCGCAAGGGGAGGGGGGGGTTGTGGGATGTTTCAACCCACTAGTCCAAGTCCTGCAACATTATTGTCTATTGCTTGCATCAGGAAGATCAGAATGGCCACCGGAAACCATGCTGCTCGCTAAAAATCACCCAAAAGTGCCCAGTAAAAATCTGAAAAATAGGCCGCCATCCACTTTTGCCTATCTCAGTGTGAACACAGGAGACCACTGCCAAAACTCATCATTTGGCTGCCTACAAAGCAAGGCTGATTGCAAAAGAAACACAGAGCTGTGTGAAAATTCCTTTTTCTTGGTTGTCAAATTTGAAAAATCATGGCTGACAAACCACCCAAAAGACCCAACCTCATTGTTGGGTGTTAAACATCATTATACTTCAAGAATCCACATAAATACAATGTCCACAGAAGTACACTTATCAGACGAAAATCCACATTGAAGATTGCTTGCTTGGAGAAATATGTCAAAAATGGGTGAAATACCGTTACTCACCTCTGTTAGAAGCTGGCAATTTCTAAAACCTGTCATGTGTAAAGTTGGACATTGAACTCAAAGTATGTCAAAGAAAGACTTGCTATCAGAAGCCTAAGAGGTGGAAACAATTCAAAACTATATTTTAAAAAGGCTTGAATTAAGAAATTGGTTGATGTATTTGTGAAAAATATATGTTATATTTTAAGACAAGACAATTTCAGACATTGGCCCTCATTACGATACTGGCGCTTAACCATGGCGCTATTAGCACCATGGTTGGTGCCGGTATCGTAACGAGTCCGCCAATGTTCAATGGGGAATTACCACCCCATTCCAAGGTTGGCAGGGCAGTAATTCCCCATTGAACATTGGTCCTTCCCCATTCCCATTTTTGCCCCATAGGGCTTAATGGGACTGGGGAAGGCGCTAAGTACTGTACTGCAAATTGCAGTACCGTACTTAGCACCAAGGTCCCTTTGCGGGTCCCTACTTTAACAGCTGGTCTAGACCAGCCATTCAGGTCGGGTCCCTCAAAGGGACCTTGTAGTAAGGTGCTAAGTGTTTAACGGCACCGCAGCCTTTTACGGCGCCATTAAACACTTAGTTCCAGGGTCCTAATGAGGGCCATTGTGTTTAAAAGTTAAAGTTAGCCACACTGAGCTTCAAAGACATTCCACACCTTCTCCCAAACAAAGGAATCTTCCCCCTGCTCTCTGCTAAGAAACTGGCAGGGTGGTGTGAAAGGAACTGGGAGGGGCACTCTGGCAGTGTACTCTGAGTCTAGACAAAGGGCTCCCTTGAGCTTAATGAAAATGCTAATTTGGGTGTGATTGACTTCAACTGCCCTGGCAGGAAGAAGCCCATGTCACTCACTGAATCAGCCAAGCTTGGAGGCGGGCCAGACTGGAAATGTGGATTGGAAACTAAAGTAACTGTATGTTTTGGGAAAAGACTTATAAAATATTGTGCCGAACTGACAAAAATATGAAACTTAGAGATTATTAAATTGAAAAATTCACTCACAGTTTAAAACTAATCTGGAATCTGTGCGACATTCAGAGACTGAACCATTACATTTTTAATATTGTAGGTATTGTGATTATGCTAGGAACATGAAAAATTACAGGAATATGCCAAGAGGGTATGTGCATGTATGTATAAACAAATTGTACAGATCCGAAAACGTGCAACCAACCAAAAGCGCGAAAAATGGTCATTTATGAACCAAAACTCGTAGGAAGATAAGATTTGGACAGAAACTTACCTTAGTCAATCTGTCATGTAATTATTTATTATTAACAAGTTGTGCAAATTGAAAATATGTTTTTTGGGAAAAGTAGATTTTCTGGGTAAAAGCAAAGGGGAGGTTCTTCCCTAGATTGTAAATGGCAGCATCACTCTGACACATCATGACACATCATGACACACTGTTCCTTTCTCAAATCAGGAGAGGGGGAATTCTTTGACCTATCAGATCCTTAGAGGGTTGGGCATAGACAATCAGCCTCCCCACCCACTTTGGAAAATGGATAAATAGGGATTGTTGAGGACCCACACACACACACATTCACTCATCAACTGATCCACTGGCAAAGCACCCTGCAGGAAGATCCAGACTCCAGATCCTAGAACCAGACTCTAGAACCAGACTCCAGAACCCTGAAGCAGAGGCCTAACCCAAAAAGCTGAACCCTTTTCAGCAGGCCTTTAAAATCTAGCAACCTGATTTAACCCCTAAACTTCCAAGGGGCCTAACCTAACTGATCCAACAGCCTGGCTGAGCTGTTTTGCTGCTTCTTGCCAAGAACCTGTGCTAGAAACCAAAGATCCAGATCAGTCCAGCAGAGCTGTAACCCAGAAACCGTCAGATCCAGTCCAAGAGGCTGTGCAGACCAGAGGGCCTTGCTGAGAGCTATCCAGGTGTCCTGAATCCTGTCCGGTGGCGAGCAAAGTCCAGTCCAAACCCGTGACCAGATCTTTGACGGGCCCATTCCACTCCAAAGCCATAGTAGTGAGTATTTAGTGTAGAACTGTCCATAGTCATCTCTTAGCTTAAGTAATCTCATCCAACCCATTCCAACATATCCATAACTGCATTATAGAATCTCTTTTGTCTACCTTGAATTCTTCTCTCATCCACATAATCCTGTGATAACCATAGTGATAATCATATTGGCGCTAATATATATTTTCTGGAGAAAGGCATTCGTCTCAGGCAGATAGAAACCATTCCGGAGGCGCCTCTGGATAGGTGGCTGTGCTGTCTGTGTAGTTTGCGGCTCCATAGACTCCCTAGTGTTAAGAAATCCTTGTTCTAAATCTTCAACAGCGCATCTTTCAATTTGAAATCTTGACCTTTTTGAGAAAAATCTACCTTCCCTAATACCTCTGTACCTGCTAGGAATGCAATGTAAATGTCATTTTGAAGCTAACATCCTCAGCTTTCAAACGAATCCAACTCCTTATAGTTTTTCCGTAATTGCATTTTTCGTGCGCTGAAAAGTTCACTGTGATTTTGTATTTGCCGCAATTTCCCTCCATGTAAAAACAGCTATTTCTTGCTTCCAACTTCTGAATTTCGTTTTCCATCTGCTAACCATTCAATAATCATTGCTAGTATTGACCTGACCCAATCCAAAACAACGCTCACTAGTTCTGAATTCTAAATTAGCGAATTAAAGTCAATTTTAGCATTTTTCCCATTCAATCCAAACCACATTTAAAAGCAATTGACCTGTTTTAAAATCATTACTGTTCTCTCTAAGCTTGCTGGGGGAATTGGGATTTAAACTGCAATTGTTGATTGTTATTCCTGATACCTGTGTGCCCTCATTCCATCTCTTCATATTGCATATTGGGGGGAGTGAGTAATAACAGGGGGAAAGAGTGATTACATTGTCTTTGATTGAAGTCATATCAAGTTTAATTCTGTGTTGCATTCCTTCCTATCCTTGCATTTCCTTGAACCCATACAAAGTATTCTCTGCTACATTATTCTTCCTATTCCTACTCCTACTTGATTAAAGAGATTGTTGATATTGTAATATTACCCATTGCTGATAATTGCATAAATATTCATAAGTGTGATATTCCGATATTATTCATATTCATAAAAGTGTGATATATATATTGTTCAATTCTTCAAATAAATATTTTGAACTTTGCAAAACAAACCTACTTCTTGCCTCAGTGAAGCCAGGGGGATTCAAATGGAGGGGCGTTATATAAGGGTACATCATCCAGAATTAAAAGAACTTGTGACGTAAAAATATATAAATAAGGGTTTCCATTGGGCATCCCATACTAGGCATTGACTTAGTTGTATTGCTGGATTGAAATCACTTACAGCTGTCTGGTGGCTTCTGGAGACTGGTTCCCAGCTTTGAACTTTCCCTTCTTATGGAGAAGTTATTGTTCATACTGCTTTGGTGAAAATAACTAACATGAGACTTGGCCATGCCCCTTTTTGCCAACCTCCTTTATATTTGCACAAGCATGCACACAAGCGCGTTCACACCTGCAGAGTGCCCCACTGAGTGTTTTCGGCTGTCTGGTGGCATCCGGAGACTGGTTCCCAACTTTGAACTTTCCCGTTTTAAGGAGGTATTCACTCAGGCTACCAGCTTGAAACTGCTAAGAACTGGACTTAGAGTGGGATAAACTTGCAACAATTCCTTTGTTCTTTAGAAGTTCTTTTTCATACTGCTTTGGTGAAAATAACCAATACAAGACTTGGCAATGCCCCTTTTTGCCAAGCTTCTTTAAATTTGCCAAGCACGTGCACCAGAGCACACACACATGCGCAGTGCACCACTTAGTGCTGTTGGATGGGAGTTGGGAGTGGGGTGCGTTGCTCGTTTAGGATCCAATGGACTTTGGGATCCCGTGTAGGCATTGGATGGTGAGCCCGTCTGGATTTGTTAGAACAGTTTGTGCTGCTTTGGGGTACTCTGTTGGAATCTAATTCTAAATCTCACAGAGATTGCCGGAACTATCGAGGCAGGGTTTGATCAGCTTAAACATACGCTGGAAGTAGGAGGGCGGGGTCTGGACCTTGTCTGCTTTTCTTCTTAATATATGCTTATTTATTTATTTATTAGAATAATATGTTTATAGCCAACAAAGGTTTTACATATACACAAAGCAATACAACAACAAAATTACTAAAACATAATATAAAAACATCAACATAATTTAGGGACATCATTTTTAAAACAATTCTAAAATGAAAGAATGTCAATAGACAATTGTTTAAGAACAGTTAAAATGAGCTCATAAAATTTCATCATGTGATAAAATAAATTCATATTATTACCCTTTCAAAGTAGTTTCCATATTACATTCATATTATCACAATTTCTGGCACTATAATACGCTTTCAAATACTTAGCTCTTAAAGTTATTTATAATTATAAATAATAAAACAAACAAACAAAGAGTACAAGCTCTCGCATTGACAAGTGATATGTTCGACTGATTCTGTCGATTGTGCCCCACAAAGTCTACACAATCTAGCTTGTCCTGGTATACCACTTGTTGCGCCTATTTTAAATAGTGTTGTATTTTAAATAGACATTAGAACATGGAATGGTAGTATGTCAATATTTAGAATGTAGAATGTGGAGAGAAGTGTTAGAATATTGAGGTGTCAGTTATATAGATATGATTAAAGGAGAAGGTTCATGTTCACAAGTCTCTGGATACTAGTTATTACCCTTAATGTACACAAAAAGAATTGGCGACAAGGATGAAGGAAAAAAAATATGTGGACACGTGAAAAGAAGAAAAGTGCAGGTGTCATGCAAAGAATGCCAAGACAAAAATGAAAATATCTGGATGAATGTACAGCGCGCTAAACAAACACAATATACAAACAAGGAAACTATAATTGACATATTGATAGAATTTATATTGAAAAGAAAAGCGCGCGCATAGCCGATGAAACTGTGTTTAATTTTGAAATGCTAAGAAACGTATGCATGTACCAGGGAGCGCGAGGAAAACAGAGCGCGAGTGGCTGAGGCTATTGATCAGCATATCCAGTGTAAACTGCATCTTACGGATGGTGATCGAGCGAGGGCCAATGAACGAAACACTAGAGGAAGGCACATTAAAGCATAAAATATGTGCCGTCATTTAGAAACAAGAAATATTTGATGGATGATTGTTAGAGTAAAGCACCTCAGCAACGTTGATTACGTGCCGCCCTTTTCAAGATAAACAAATGTTACCATGCCTACCAAGTAAAGAAAGGCATGTTGCGTAATGAAGTGTCACACACAGATGTAACGAAGAAATTACTGAACTGATCTCCCACGGCCAGCGCATGAATAAAGGCACAGTGCACGGCAAGGTCACAAGTTCAGATACAGTTTACATAAATAAAAAGTAAGAGAAATAAAACCAACAATTTGCAAATTATTATCCAGCACTGTGCCAACATACAATCATCACCTGTTGTATACTATTCACACGGCAGCGGAATACTATATTAGAACTTATATATAACTCATGTTTGTACAAGCAAAATAAATTATAAATAAACAGGTACAGAAAGTCATCTTATGTGCAAACAGTTTAAGAGGGCAACAAGAAAACAATAACATGACAAATGGCTTATGTGCTTAATAAAGTGATGCTTTAAAATGAACATAATACAATTGAATATGTCAACAAGAATGGTCCACAATTAGCAAACAAACAAAGACAAAGAAAAACACAGTGACATAGACTAAAAAGAGAGTCATAAATAAATAAAGGGAATCAAACAACTGCAAGAGAACAGAAGAGATGTCTTCTGAAAATGCAAGTTGAGATATTAATCCATAAGTACTGCGTCACAAGTTAGGTGAGGATCATCAATTATATCAACAGATCCAACAAATTATTTGGAGGAAAACTAATTCTTTTGATCTAGAACCTCAAGAGAATCAAGGACAGAGGTGGCAAGAGTGGATTGAAGATTTTGAAGAATTCTTGAGAGCAGAAGGAAATCAAAATGCTGTCAACAAGCTAGACATCTTCACAAACCTAGTAGGGAGGGAAATGAAAAGTGTTATTAAGACAATACCTCCAGAAGACAAATCAACATATCAACTATTAATAACGGCAATAAATGCAAAGATCATTATCCCACCCAACAAACATATGAGTAGTACATCTTCAATCAATGCACTCAAAGCCCAAATGAGACCATTGCACAATTTGCACTATGCTTGCAGCAGAAGGCTATGTACTGTGATTTTTCCCATTTTAATAATGATGAGGCAATCAGATTGAGAATAATTGAGAGCTGTTTGTCTTCACAATTCAGAAAACACTTGCTAAATAATCACTTCCATTGAAAGAAGTACTTGAACTGGCACGGATCTATGAAAGAGTGGATATGCAGGCAGCTAACATAGAAAATCCCAAAGGGATAGACACCGTTGCTGTCATGGTTCACAGGCAAAGCACACAATGGCAAAAGAGGAACTTAGGTGAATCTTATTGGTATAATAATTGTAAGAGTTATGGAGAAAGGCAATGCTACAGGTGTGGATTTGAATTCCCACACAAAGGTCAATGTAGAGCTCTAGGCCACATGTGTCTACGTTGTGGTCAAGAAAATCATTTTCAAAACATGTGCAGAGCAAAAATACCCTGGACGCCTGCACAGAAATCGAGTGGACAAGTAATCCCAAACCGAAGTTATGAAAACCAGAGACAGTTCAATACAAGGACAAACATAGAAGGAGGGGAGGAAGTAAAACCAAGATTAAGACAACCAAACTTCCGATAAAATCAAGTGAACTTTCGACCAGGATTTGTGAGGACCATGGATGCTCTGAAAATTGAAGAAACTGGACAAATAGGACAAACAGGATCAGAACAAATACCATTGTCACAAACAAACAAAAGTCAAAATTACATCAAAGAAATCTATGGTGATCCTTATGAAAACCCTCCAAAAGAAGACAGAAGAAACATAGATACTGATACAAATGATGAATATATAGAATATGACATGTATGGCAAAGAATATGTAAGACTAATATATGGAGCATCAGAGCCATAAAAGTAACTATAAGCCTAGGAAATCAAAACATACCTTTTCTGGTAGACACTGGAGCCACGGTGAACGTGATGAGCAACAAAATATATGAGGGAATAGCACAATTATACCCGTTATGGCCGTCAAAAGCCAGCATATTTCAATGGGGAACTACATGACCATTAACTGTGAAATGGAAATGTATATGTGACTTAATACATAAGGATACTCACATGCCCACTGAAATCTTTGTCATAGAAAGCCCTGTAGAAGGAAGATGCCTCATCAGCTGCAAAACTGCAACACGTCTGAAAATTATTAATGTGAACTATAACAAAAGCGAGATGATAAAGGGTATTCCACCTCAGAGACAGGAGATACAAAATATAATGGAAGGTGAAATAAATATAGAAGTGATCAACAAGAAATTTCCTAAGTTGGTCCAAGGAGTATAAAAACTAAAGGGAGATGCAATACACCTCCACATTGACTCACAGGTTCAGCCAAGACCACAACATCCGAGGAAAATAGGGTTTCATCTCCAAGAAAGAGTGTCTAAAGAACTGAGACAGCTAATTTACAATTATATAATTGAAAAGGTAGAAAGTGGTCCCATGCCATGGGTGTCGCCACTAGTGGTAGTTCCGAAATCTGATGGACGTGCCCGCTTATATGTAGACATGAGGATTCCCAATGTAGCGATACAGAGAGAAAGACACCCAGGACCTAGTATTGAGGACATGATAATAAAATTAATTAGTGCAACAAGGTTCACAAAGCTTGATTTAAATCAAGGATATCACCAACTAGAAATTGATCCTGAGTCCAGATATTTAACCACATTTGCAACTTATGAAGGCTTCAATAGATACAAAAGACTAAGCTTTGGAATATCACCAGCAGCAGAAATATTCCAAGAAGCAATCAGGAAAGTCATTGCTCCCGTTAAAAATATATTTAACTACAGTGATGACATATTGGTGTATGATACTACTGAAAAGGAACATGATTAAGCATTGGAAGAAGTATATATGGCACTACAAAATAGTGGACTAACTCTAAATCTAAATGTGATGTGAATAAGAAGAGTCTATGTTTTTTGGACATATGTTTTCTGAAAAAGGGATAAGGGCAGATTCAAGCAAAGTAAACACCATTCTTGATCTAAAACCGCCAAGGAATGTAAAAAAAAGTCAGGTCATTTCTGGAAATGACAGGGTATTGTGCCCATTAAGTGACTAATTTGGTTCCATGTGATAATGTTGCCACAAAAATATCGCCATACAAAAATATCGCTGAAAAATTGTCATTTTTTGCGGCGACATTATTGCATGGAACATGCGGGGGACACCCACGCAACCCCCGAATGTTTTTATTTTTATTTTTATTTTTTTGTTTTTTTTTGTGCCCCTATCGCCACATATATGGTCACACAAATAATATCACCATGACATTTTCCCGGCGATATTATTTACGGCGACCATATATGTGGCGATATTAATACCTGATACCCCTAATTTTGCAATGCTAACATACCCTTTACGACAACTGTTAAAGAAGGAAACAGTGTTCATGTGGGACGAAAAGTGTAAGAATAGCTTTGAATTAATATAGAAAGAACTTGTTGATGGCCGGCAATTGTCTTACTATAACCCAGATTGGGAAACCGAGGTTATGGTGGATGCAAGCCCTGTAGGATTGGGAGCGATTCTAGCACAAGTTGAACCAACGAACCCAGAAAGGCATGTCATAATATATGCTATTGAACAAAATTGAGATGGGATACTCACAGGCGGAAAAAGAAAGCTTAGCTGCTGTGTGGGCTTGTGAGAAATGTCATCACTTCATAATAGGAAGACCTTTTGTACTCATTACCGACCACCAGGCTTTGATATCTCTATTTGGAAATCCGAGAGTAAAAATGCCTCAATGAATTGAAAGGTGGGGAATACGCCTACAAGAATACGATTAGACTATCGTACACAAACCAGGTAAAGAGGCAAAACCAGCTGATTACGTATCACGACATCCAACAACAGAGAATGAAGATAGTATGCAAGTAGAGGAGGAAAATTATGTGTCATATTTGTCTGTTAACGCCTTACCACCAACAATATCAAGGGCAATGTTTGCTGAAAAAAGCAAAGGTGATCCAACAATTCAAGCAGCAATACATTTGACAATAACTGGTCAGTGGAAAAAGGTATCAACAAAACAAGAAATCGATAAAGAAGTAGACATAAAGGAATTACAGAGGATGGCAGAAATCAGTGGAGAATTAGCATCAACAGATGATGGCATGCTTTTGAGGGGAAACAGACTGGTGGCACCTAGAAGTCGAAGGAAGATACTAGTGATGCTAGCACATGAAGGTCATAGAGGAATAACAATCACAAAGAAAATGTTGAGAAATCATGTATGGTTCCCATGGATGGATGCAATGGTTGAAGACTTTGTGAAGAAATGTTTTGTGTGTCAAGTAACTTCACCTGATAGCAATGCTTGTCCACTTCACATTGTTCCCCTGCCTGAAGTACCATGGAGTAGAATATCTATGGATTTCTACGGACCTATGAAAGAAGGGGGATATTTATTTGTGATATTAGATGAATAATCACGATTTCCTTTGGTGAAACATGTAGCTTCAACGGCTTTCCATCATGTGGTGGGAGTTCTAGATGAGGTTTTGAGTGAGTGGGGAATTCCCAAGACAGTCAATACAGATAATGGTCCTCCTTTTCAAGGACATCAATTTGAAAGATCCGCAGCATACCTAGGATTTAAACATCAGACGATTACCCCACTATGGCCACAAGCTAATGGCATGGTTGAGAAGTTCATGCTTAATCTGAAAAAAACGAGACAGAAGGCTATGGTGGACAATATGGCAAGGACTCAAGTAGTACCAGAAATGCTCAGGAATCATCAAAATACTCCAAATGAAATAACGGGGTGCTCCCCGTTTGAACTAATGATTCGGTATAAACCTCAAACTCGTATCCCACAGTTAAATAATTACACTCTGGAAGAAGATGATGAAATAAGGAAACAGGATGAAGTGAAAAGAAAGAAGGTCAAGGAATGGACTGATAATAAAAGAAGGGCCAAAGATAACAACATTGAGGTGGGAGAAAATGTGTTAGTTCGGCAATGATTACGTTCTAAGCTGGATTCGATATATAAGCTGGTGATTTGGAAAGTAGAGAAAGTAAAGGGTCCTATGATCACTGCAGTTGATGAGGACAATCACGAAATCACACGAAGTACATATTTTTTCAGGAGGTTATTTCAAGAGGACCAGGTCAATGATGAGCCGGACAAAGCAAGACGTGGTCATGGTGAAATAAGTGACAGTTCGACATAGGATGAAATTTCTGTTAACTCAGGAGATCTTCAGGGTAGTGAGGAAATGACTGAATGTGAGGGAGGTGGTCATGATCATGGTGGGTTGAGTTCTGTAGATGGAGATTTAGGAGGTGGTGGCGAAGAAATTGAACCTGATGCCGGAGATCTGGAATCTGATGTTGGAACAACAATGGGGAGGAGTCGTCCTTACAGAATAGTGCGTAAGCTAGACATGCTTATTGATCAAATGTAGGTGTTTAGTAAAGTCAACAAACTGTAAGTACAGAATAAATAATATTACATGTGTATCTGATGAAACTAAGAAATTAAAAATTACTATTTATATATTAATGTTAAGTTAAATGTTAAGTAAGGGGGGAGTTGTATTGTAAATAGACATTAGAATATGGAATGGTAGTATGTCAATATTTAGAATGTAGAATGTGAAGGGAAGTGTTAGAATATTGAGTGTCAGTTATTGAGATATGATTAAAGGAGAAGGTTCATGTTCACAAGTCTCTGGTTACTAGTTATTACCCTTAACGGACACAAAACAAATAGTATAAAGCGCCTAATTATCTTACTGTCTTGAAAGGCGACTTGGTTTTTCGGTCTTTCATGAGCATATAACGAGGATCGTACCACTGTTAGCCTTTGCAGCATGCTCAATCATGTCTCTCTCTTTGCCTTGAGCATACATCGTCGTTTTCAGTAAGGATTTGATCTTTACTTCTGATAGCGCTAGCAAGTCATAAGCATTATCTTTAGACCATTTAAAATAAACAGATCGCATAAAATAGATAGCACATAAATCACGGGCATTGTCAACATTTTAAAAATTTCCATGAGCTCTACAATAAAAGCATCATTATTCAACGCATTTAATTTGACAAACAACATGCTGATCTTATACTCTAAGATATCGCTTACCCACATCACATTACATTCAAGTAAAATATATTCAATTTATTCAATAGATAATGATTTAGGCATTTTAAATAAAATCTTACATTTTTATACTGGTTTCCCCATATTTCAGTAGTGTAGAGCAAACAGGATAGAACCTTAGATGAATACAGTAGTAGAATGGGGATAACAGAACAACCTCCTTGGGTCTTTATAAAACGACTTTATGCCATTGTGATCTTCATACATTTAGATTTAACTTCACACCACTGTTGTTTCCACCTGAGATTTCTGTCAATTAGAACTCCTAATAGCAGCAAACCACTTCAATCCGCTGCTTATTGATCACCCTATATTTTTGGTACTCTCTTGTTTTGTTTTTACTCGAAAGGGAATTATTTTGTTTTTTTCAATGTTCATTTTTAGGCCATTCTTTATCGCAAACGTTTCCAAGGCATTTAGCTTAATCTGTAGACCTTTAGGGGTATAGTCTATTAGTACTAGGTTATCTGCGTAGACTAGTCAACCAATGTTGGTACCTCCTATTTTAATATCGTTAGATGCAATAACATTTAGTTCAAAATCAAGTTCCGTTAAATACAAATTAAAAAGTGTAGCAGCTAATATACATCCCTATTTTACACCTTGCGAGGTTGGGATACATTCTTATATTTTACCCTTGCCATCCAATTGGACTCTAACAGATGTACTTTTATACAGTTGCTGAATCATAGATAACAACCCAGCCGGTATTCACCATTATTTTCATTTCTTCCATAGTTTGTCCCTCACAGTGGTATTGAATGTCACGCTAAAGTGTATGAACATATCATACACTAGGAGATGTTGACTCCACGAATATTGAATTATAACAACTAAAGTTTTTCGTAGTGGATGATTTTGCGCGAAAGCCACATTGATTTGGCAGGAGAATATGTTTGTTTGTTTATTTATAATGCGCGCCAGACCCAGAGGTAACCGGGCGCAGTAGAAAGAGTATGCAAAGCTCACAGTGTTACAGGAATCTAGCATTTACAATGTTACAGAAATGTACAATTTGCATACTTACAGATATATGCAAATAAATTACAGAGGATTGATATACAAGGTACACTCAGTTTGCAAGCAATGATAAAATTATATACATTTGTTGATAGATTTCTAATAATACATATACACAAACCAATTGGGCTAAGGATAACTAGGTATCTAATGGGATGACTACTGGTTGTTAGAGTTGATGTGTTTGATGAAATTCCTTCTGAAGTGTGAGAAGGGTTGGTCTACTTTCAGGTTATCTGGCAAAGCATTCCATAGTTTAGCGGCTATCACTGGGAAGCTAATGCCGCCAATTTTAGCTAGTTTAAATCTTGGTACTACCAGACAATTGGAATTGACAGTTCTTGTCGGCCTGGTTGATGTTTTTCTCTTTATTTTATCCGTTAGGTAACTGGGAGCAGCATTGTTGAGAGCTTTGTGGGTCAGGGAGATCATTTTCAGATGGATTTTGTTATCAGTAGTAAGCCATTCATGTTGACGTCTAATAGAGGAGATATGCTTCCTTTTCTTTATGCCAAGTGCAGCTCTTAGGGCATTATTTTGTAGAGTTTGTAGTCTTTGGGTGATAGCTTTGTTAGCACCACTGTAAAGGGCATTGCAGTAGTCAAGTCGGGAAAGTATTAAGGCTCTTGCCAAGATTATACAGCTATCATTGGATAGGAAGGGCTTGCCGGCTCTTATTAATTTACAGGTATAGGCTGTCGTTGACGCTGGGAAATTAACCTGTTTAGTGAATGACATAGTAGAATCAAGGTAAAAACCAAGTGTTTTTACTTCCCTAGAGACCTTGATGATATTTCCGTCTATACTGAACGCGAAGTAGTCAGGGCCTAATTTATTGATGTTGGCCTGCGTGCCTAGAATGATCAACTCTGCCTTATCATCATTCAGGCAAAGACCATGAGATGCCATCCATGCCTGAATGATGAGATACACTCTGTTCACCAACTCCCTGTCCTTACCATGATCCCCAGAAAGCGGGAGGAAAATGTGTGTATCATCTGCATAGTTAGTATAGATGATACCTAGATGGTCCAAATAATCGAACAGAGGTTTGGTGAAGATGTTGTATAAAGTTGGGGAGACACAGGAACCCTGGGGGACTCCACATATGATGGGTGTTGGGTCTGCTGCTGCCGAGGGGGAAACAACTCTCATAGTTCTCTCACTCAGAAAGGATTCTATCCATCTGATAGCCTGGGTGGAGAAATGAGCGGCCAAGTCCAAATGTCTGCAGAGGACCTTATGGTCCACAAGATCAAATGCAGCTGACAGGTCAAGTAAGAGGAGGAGTGCTGCCCTTCCTTGATCTCTCAGTTCATCTATTTGGGTCTTTAAATCAATAAGGGCTGTTTCAGTTCCATGTAGTGGATGGAAGCCAGATTGTCTAGCTCCAAGCAGCTTGTGTAGTTCAAGGTGTTTTTGAATTTCTGTACAAGCCACTTTGTCCAGTATCTTCAATAAAAATGGTACTGTGGTAATCGGGCGGTAATTAGTAGGGATTAGAGGGTCTAGTATCTGCTTCTTGAGAAGCAGGAGACCCAAGATTGTTTTAAGTTGGCGGGGATGGTGCCTGTTGAAAAAGAGGCATTAATAAGTTTAGAGATGAAAGGTGATACATCTCTGGCAGCATCTTTTATTATCTGTGCAGGGCAGATATCACCTTTACAATTAGAGGGTTTATGGGAGAGGATGATTTTTTCTACCTCTATTGTAGTCGTTTTGGCGAAGGAGAATTTGTTAGCCTTGGTGCTGAAGGTGACATTAGGTGCTGACATGGGCAGATTAGGAAGGTTTAGCAAGTCTTTTTCAGTTAAATTTTATTTTGGAGGGTGATTATTTTCTTTGCTAGTGCATGTTGGATATCTGTACACTAGGTATGATCCTTGGTGCAAGTGTCTGGTGTGGCAATAGGTGACTCGAGTTCTTTCAATATGGAAAAAAGTTCCTTCATACTCGAATTGGAGTTGGCAATGCAGTTATTGTGGTCATATGATACTCAACTACCCATTGGTTCAATCCTTTTAGGAGTACCCTCCCGAATAGTTTCGCGGGGATGTCTATCATAGTCAACATTCTAGAATTAGCCAGATCTTTCCAACTTCCTTTATTATAAATAGGTAGTATTACACTTTCACGCCATGTATGAGGTATCAACCCATGTTTACCTATCCATTGAAACGATGGGTGCAACGCATGTGCCTATTTCTCAGGAGAAAGTTTCACTTATGCATTGCAGGTACCATCTGGACCTATAGCTTGGCAGGTAAGTAAAGTTTAAATTCATTTGATGAGATTGTCAACCGTATAAAAGCCCCTCCACACTGCTACATTATCTGAGACTACTTGATTATTTTTATTTTGACCTCCTACAGTCTTATTTACATGAGTAATCCAGTCTATTTATCTGTAAGGATTTCTTTTGTGTGCCATTTACCACTGCCCATACACCTTGATTGTTATTATTTCTTAGCAAAAGAGGCTACGGAATGCCATATTTCATTTGCTTGTTGTGCCTGGTGATGACTCACCCACTGTTGGTATTTTTTCTTTGCCTCTTTAATTTTGTTTGTGGCATCAGAACAGTCATCACACTTCAATACACCAATCGCTTTTCTAAGATTACTTTTACTCTCATGTATTGCGCTATCAAAATGTTTAGGGTGACTGGCATTCCATCTCTCACAGGTGCTTAAATAATTACGTATTTTGCAAGGTTAAGATATATGCTTATTGCTCCGTGATTTGGCTTCTTGTTGAAAGTGTGGTTTTGCTTTGCGGCTAACCGCCGGCACAGGAGTTTGGTGGTTATCCACAAATTTGGTTTTGTTTTGTATTTGTAAATGTATTTGTGAATGCGGGACCGTCAAAGACTGCCTACCTGTGCATAAATGAAGAAAAACATATGTCCAGCAGAAAGGATATTCTAGCATCCCCCTTGGTCTTTACCCATAGAAGGGACAGTTTATCCAGGACGATGGTGTTGCTACTACCTCCATCTCCTCTAAAAGCACGTGAGGAGAGGAGCTGCGTCTTACCCAGTAGCCCTGAAGTGACTGATATGGTCCTGCAGAGTCAGGAGAGCCAGGACAATTCTCAATCCCTATATTTTGAGGATACCGAATTGGTTGCTCTGGGGCGCAAAACGACGTACAAGTATACTGATAAACACAACTAGTACTAAGGGGGGAATCTTTAATCTCTCCTTTATAGATACTCCTCCAATTTTTCTTACAGTGAAATTACCATGCTGGCACTATCCCAACATTTTAGGGAAGAGAGGGTGATTGACGAGGGTTGTAAGGACAGTACATTACCAGATATACCTCAAGCGGACAAAACAAATGACTCTACCCCTATATTAGAGGCCATCTTGGGCCTGAAGGCTGACCTGATGCAAGAATTACAATTGCATACAGGCTTTATGAAAGAATTGACCCATTCACTGAACGCATATCTTTAACCCCTAATAATACATTGAAAGAGTTTTAGCCAATGTGATTAAGGAAGTTCACTTGAGTGCTGGACTAACGGACATTCCCTGGAAAGGTTGTGAGACAGGGAATGTCTCGATGTCTGCCATTGAAGAGGTGCCTATGTCACTGATAAAGGGGACTCATTTGGTCATGGCAGAAGTGGAAGGTCAAGGGCCTTTTGTGAATTTGGCCACGTAAAATACAAAAAAAAAAGAAAAATAAATTAAGAGGAAGTTGGGTACAGAATTAAGGGTCTCGAAGACCACGTTTTGCAAGTATTTGCATGGGGTGGCCTTTCAGAATTTACAGGACCATCTAGTTGCAGAGGACGCTTCTGATGAGTGGAAGAAGAGAGAGGAGAGGGTGGGAAAGGCTAAAATACTGTTGGATGCGGAGGATGTGATGGTGAATGATGATGAGGGGATAAAAGGTCACCGACAAGAAGTACAGGACCACATTGATCTTATGCAGCAGTGTCCTGAGTATGAGGAGGGTAATATTAGACTGTCAGATGTCCTGAAACAAAATCTTGCCATCATGATAGGGTGTGAGAAATCCACAATCCATGATGAGGGAGCTAAACAAACATACAGTATTTTTAAACACCCATGACACCCACATAGATTATGTCATAAGGATGAAGGTAGTGAGAGGGAGCTAAGTAAGGGAGTAAAGGGTGTTGTGGATAATTTGGTGATTCAAAAGATAACGGTATTGACCGCTCACAGGGGAGTAGTCTGCGATTATGATACCCCCGACAAGGGAGACGAGATGGAACAGAAACAGTGGGACACAGTATGGTGTACACAATGCCCCGACACAGATGGCAGGAGGAGAAGTTTCAGATAAGGGGGTTAAGGCCCAGGCTTTGTCAGGTGAGACACTTGGTTAACAACATTCTGATGCAAGAAAGGAAGACTGTGGCATCAGGAAATGTAATATTAAAAGGGGGAGGAAGCAGTGGATAGACGTATACAATGATAGTCAACAGTATTACCTGCTGAACAGCAATATAGCCCCCTAGTTAACATTCAAGGGAGGGAGCCGTTTTATTAAAAAAAGGATGTACCTGGGAACTTTGAAGGTAAAACCTAGGCAGACGAGGAGATTGGGCGTAGGGAGAATCCTCTTAGGCTAGGAGACCCAGTCTTTCTGTACGTCCACAGTGTGATCTTGAATTATCTGTTCGATGAAGAAGGGCCTGAATCCTTACATAGATCATGTATCTTTGCTCTTTTTAAGATGATACCGGCGCTCAGGCTGATTACATCTGCTGACATTAAACTTGTAGACTTTATTCATCTGAGGAGGTATGATTATGCGAGACTGGTATTTCCTTCTCTGTTGGTCCAATCTACACTGCTCAATGAGTTGAGCAACCTACCGACATATGGATATGATGTAATCATATAAAGGGAAGAGAACACTCAGTTTAGGGATGCTAGTAAAGAGCCCATTGTTGCCTCCAGAAGAAGAGGAAATAAGGTGACTGAAAGACGGGAGAGTACAGAACACGAAGGCCAACCACTAGAGGGCCGAAATGGCAATGGTTAGCGTTATGTTTGAGAGACTCCATTGCGCAGCTCAAGACCATGATGCACTTTAGGAAGCCAGGGTGACTCAACGTTGTACCTTGGAATTTGATACACAACTATTATCAAATTACATTTTATGTAAGGACTTAAAGGTATTTGACCTCATGGGAAATAGGAAGTCTTATTCTGCATGGGTATGAGGTATAAGCCTATGGCTCAGAGGGGGAGGCCATTGCTATCAGACATGGGAGAAACTTGATCAAAATGGGCGAATGGAAGATCCAGGACACATTTTTGGTAATTGCCTTAAAAATACCCAATCAACCAGGGATTCTGGATTTATTTTTAATCAATGTCTATTGGAATACGGTGAACATTTAGAGACTGCCTTGGAAACTTTAAATATAATAGTGGACGAGTGGGTATCCAATTCACCGGAGGGCGAGATATTACTTGCAGGAGACCTAAATGCGAACTGTAAGAGGGTGTACAATAACTCACAGGAGTACTTATTGTTGAACACGATTACTATGATTTATAATAATAAAAAAAAACTATTCGGGGCTCAGTGGTTGAACTTTGCAGAATGGTGGGGTCTAGAGCTAGTTGGGGATGACTTACCTATGTGACATGCGAGGGGGACCAACTCGATCCTAGATTATGTTTTTCTGTCCCAGCAATTGTTCTTGAGAATCATGGACTTTAAGATTAGGCACAACCAGTACAGCGATCATGCACTGCTATGCTTGCAACTTGGGTGGACTCCACAGACAAAGCTTCTGTCTTGATATGGAAGGATGTAGGGGTGAATATAAGGGGAAACAGATTAAAGTGGTCTCTAGATAAGACCAAAACATTTAACAATACTATGCTGGGTGATTTCCGTTCTACAACGATGGAAGAGAAATTACACAACTACACGCTGTCCAATTTTTCTGCACACTTGGAGAATCATATAGCTACACTACATTCGTGCAAAAAGAAGACACAGGCTAAAGTAGACAATTATGGACATGTCTTTAATCCAGCTGTGAAGGAACTTTGGCTTAGGTTTCATCGTTCTGCACTCTATCAAAAGGATGGGGAAAAAAAGATGACTTCCTTAAAAGGAAATAACGCTCACAATTTCTGGGAATTAATCAACCAAACCAAGGTGAAACAACACCAGCTGGTAACCAATCCCATTGCAGAGAAGGAATGGCTGCTTCATTTCAAGACTATTTACAAGGTTCCTGGGTTTGTGACAGACATGTGTTGTATGGCTGGTTATGACTGGAATATTGACATATCAATTAATGCTATCACATTATTATAGGGAAATCTAAGCGATCCAAAGCTGGAGGTCCAAATAACTTACCAAATGTAATATTGAAACTAAATGTTGATCCATGGGCCAAGTTCCTACATATTCTGTTTTCCGATATTGTAAACGTGAAATGTATTCCTGTGTCGTGGCAAATATCTTACGTCATTACAATTTTTAAGAAAGATTCGAGATTGTCTCGCTCAAATTATAGACTTGCCTTAATGGACGTTGAGTCTAAAATGTTTGCTTCCATTTTATTAAACATATAGAGACCTGGTGTTCTACAAATGAAATATTGGACTACCGACAAATGGGTTTTAGAAGGGAAATGGGCACAGACTGTGGGGCTCTGTTGCTTAGCTGCCTACAGAGGCGTGCGTGGCAATCAAATTCCCCTTTGGTATGCGTGGCGTCAATGGACATGTCCATGGCATTTGAGATGGTGAATAGAGCTATCCTGTGGAGGAAAGAGTATGGAATTCCCCAGGGCCTCCTGAGCATCCTTATTCACTTGCATAGAAACTCACAGATGTAAGTCCAATTGAACTCAGAAGGTCTGATGTCGCGCAGCCTTCCAACTCATAATGGCCTATGCCAAGGCTACATATTGGCTCCCACATTATTTAACCTGTACGTGGAAGATGTGGATGGAGCCTTAGATCTTGCTTCCCTGTTATCTCCTAAAATTGGATCCTTAAAAGTTACCTGGGAGACGTATGCTGATGATGTTGTGCTGGTTGACTGTACTCCCATTTGGATAAGAGGATGATCAATGCATTTGGGCAATATATGACAGACCACTGTTTAAAAATGAATTTGGCTAAAATTGTCATATTGAATCTCTCGAAATGTGGCCGGTCCAAAATGAAGTTCTGCTGGAAATGGGAAAAGAAGGTGTTTCCGGTTGAAAGTAACATGCAGTACCTAGGTTATACCATTATAGCAAATCATACCAAGATATTGTACTTCAATTACCTTACAGTGATAGCGGTTGCGATGGCTAGACAAATGCGACAGAAAGACTGGAAATTTGGGAAGTTCTCAATGATTCCCTGCAGGGAATTCTATAGAATGAAAGTGATGCTGGGACTATGTTATGCTCTAGAGTTCTTTCCAGATTGGGTGCTTACCAAGTTTAAGAAAGTGGAAGACCTAATCTGGAGTGTGGTCCTATTTCATCTGCCCAAATGTGATCCAATACAAATAATGAGATATGAAATGGGCTTGCAATCAATGGGCAGCATAATTTAATGGAAAAGATGTCCTTACTGAGAAAATGTGAAATTAGCACTAAGGGGAATTTGTACAGTCTCTTGGGAGCGGTCACTGAATGTTTCATGAAAGATCTACGCTCATATTGAGCACTAATCCTTTGCAATCTGGGGTTGTCTATGAAACCCTTTATAGCTAATCCCTGGAAGATAAAGCATTTGATTATAGGCAATAATTGGTATGCAAATAAGAAAGAAGCCTTAGACTTTCGTTTGTACTCCCAAGCGGTGTCGCCTCAAAAATGGCATGCTTATATGGAGCAATACCTAAGTCGTTACCCCATTAAGGGGGTGAGAAATAACAATATGCAGTTTCACTTTAATGTAATGAAAACCAAGGAAATATTTTATGACAATGTGAGGGAAATGAATAGTCTTTGTCGGTTCTGCCAGACCATTACTGAGGTAGAATCGCTATTTCATTTTTTTACTGGTATGCCCAGTTTTCCAGTGCGCGAGATTGCAGTATTCTGGGTCTTTTGTCAGCAAACCAGAATGGGTACCGAGATACTCATTCTGGTCATCAATGTTACACAGTGACTCTATGTCTTTGAAGTTGAGAGTGTTTTAATTTTTGAAGAAGGTGTGTAAGCTGGAAGCAATTATGTAAAACCCTCTCATAAAGTACTATATCCTATGCAATTGAGATATATCAGAATTATGTGTCACTTTCTTTATGTATATTGTAATCTTTTGGGATAGTCTAGTTTGATTTGTTTGTTTGTTTTCATTTCAACCTGGAAATTTTAACATGTTGTATATGGAACGTAATTATCATGAATAGAGATGGAATAATGTATTAATAATGTGAAATAATGTGTTTTAATGTATACTGCTATACATCATACTTTTTGTAAAGTTTTTATAAACCATGTACATTTGTCTAAACAAATATATTACATGGCCTGCGTTGTGGCTTATAATTTTGCTCCCCCTGGACGAATCCTCACCAAACGTTTCAAAGAAAGTATATGGCCCACTCTGATTTTTTTTTGCAAAGTTTGGTGAGGTTTGGTCAAGGGTGGGCAAAGTTAAAGGGGGGGGTCCAAAATATTTTTTTTTCCCATTGACTGAATGGAGAAAAAATGTCTGTCGCGCCTATAGCCCAAACCGCTGGACGGATTTTCACCAAATTTGCATTAGGAGCAGTGGCTTGGTCCCAAAAGCATGCTTTTGTAAATTTGGTTAAAATCCGTTCAGTAGTTTTTTTTAAAATGACCAAAAAGTATGTCTCAAAAAATTAGTGATATCTATGTCCGCTCTGCGGACACACTTCCATGTTCACTCCGCAGACAGGACACCAATTGGTTAATCGGTTTGCGGCATGTCTGCGGACATGCAACGTGTTGGCTGATTGGCTGGGATGAAGCGTGAGGTGCATCAGATTTTTGGTGGTGCCCGCCATCTTGGATTCGCAGACATCGCAGTAAAAACATTAAAAAACACAACATTGCTCTTGTCAAACTTATCAAATAATCCCTGGGGAGGTAAGGGGTGATGAGGATGGGATGGAATATGTCTGCAAGAAGCAAGAAAACTGGTGTTTTTCACCACGAAAGTCCACGAACAGTCCGGATGTTCACGAACAGTCTGGTGAAGTTCACGGACACCCCTGCATTACACGGTTGGTGGAAAGCAGTTCTTGGATGGCTTGTAACTTTGGTGCCACTTAATGAAACTGCATGTCGGAATTATATTCCTGACCTGATCATGAATGTGTTTGCAAAGTTTGGTGGGATTATGTCAAGAGGGGGCAAAATTAGAGGGGAGTTGTGTCAAAATAATGTAAAGGCTTATAAATGAGGTGCCATTTGAGGAATCTACACGTAATTTGGCAGACTGATAATAGATCTAGATATAAATGTTTTTGCGAAGTTTGGTGGAATTTTGCCAAGAGGGGGCAGAATTAGAGGGGGGTCCCAAAATATTGTAAAGGCTTACAAATGTGGTGCCATTTGACAAATGTCCACAAAGGTTTGCAAAAAGATTATAGATTCAAATGTTTTCGTAAAGTCTGAATGGATTTTGTCAAGTGGGGGCTAGGTTATATGACGATTTTATGTGCATACATCTGACACTTTTGAAAAAATAAAACATGGGGGGATTTCCAGCAAACTTGTGTAAGGAGCATTGAGAAGGACCTGAAAGCATGGTTTTGCAAATGTGGCTGTGTTTTTTTTTATGTGTCATAATGTAGGTACAAAAATTAGTGATATACCTTTGGTGAGTGAGGTGTAGCCTGTGGCCATGGGCAGTGGCCAGATTGTACGAGTCATGGAATAAGGTCATGATCCGGAAAATCGTGCTACTGGCCATGACCACGAGGGACAAAACATGGGGTTAAATTGGCCAGGTCCACCAGGGACTGGCTTTTGCGGTACAGTTATTCAAAATTGGGATAGGTTGGAAAAGGAAGAAAAATGTGCTTGCGGTAATGTGGTTATGTAGGCCTCTTTTTGCCTTCTGTAGGATTCCATGGAAAGCAAAGAGGTGCCCTCTATGGAACCTGCCCTTCCCTTTCCATGGTGGCCATCTTGGAAAAGGATTTTCCTTCCTACGGTGTCCCGGTGTATGAAGAAAAAGTTTTAGCACCCCGGATTCCCGCTTTGGGAATATAGGGTGCTAAAGGCCTTCATCCCACATTACAGGGGCTGGAATGGGGGGATAATAGTCCAGAGACCTCGTTATCCACCCTTGCTTCGATTGGGCTGATAACTTGGGCTGCTGGGCCGGTATCCACCGTTCCAGTCCCACAATGCCACAATATTCCCATTAGCATAACACAAAATGCAAATGGAAATATTGGAAAATCTTATTGCGTCTATGTACTTTACTGAGAAATATAAAGTAGGTGGAGTCTATACGTTTTTTTAGTTCTATTTTTTAACTGTGAAAGGTGGTTCCTAAAGGAACATTTCTTTTATTGTTTTTGGATGTATTTATTTAGGCGAGCTAAGAACAAAAGGTGTGGAGGGAAATGAGGGAAGAGGCACCAAACACTAATATGGAGGGGTAGGTGGACCGGGGAAAATGTTGCGCGTGTGTTATTTCTAAGGTAGGGGGTTGTGTTTCTCATGCTCCCTGATTACAGCAGTGGTGGTGGCTATTGGGGAGGAGGGATGGCATTAGCTGATGCCATTTTAAGATAAATAGCAGTTTTGCTAAAAGTATTTACTGTTTACTAGATTGTTAATGGATAATGAGTAGGAATAGGTGTTGGAGCTGTGCAATGGAAATTTTGATGTTGAAAGTTCCTAGATCAGTACAAAATGCAGTTCGGAACTGCCCGCGAATCACAGATCTTATTGTGAAATACGGCGGGTTCTCGGACACGTCATCATGCCGCACGCCAGTGTATGGTCATGTAGCACTGTCCGGAAGGTCCGCAATGAATTCAGATGTTCGTAGACATCTACGGAAGCAAAACTAGTTGAAATTGTTGCAAAAAGTGTATGGAAGTGTTAAAAATGATTCTAGAAGGTGGGAAATGGCAGAGTTATAAGGTGACACTTTGTAAATTGGACACACATATTGCTATATTGGGTAAGTATGATATTAGTAAGTTGCAGGAAAATAGCATGCACTGGTAAAAACCCATGAAATTCACTGAAAACACTTTGTTAAAGGGACGTTATGGTTAAGTTGCACTAATAAAAACATATGAAATTCACTGGAAAACCTTTGTTAAAGGGACGTTATGGTTACAAGTAAAACCGAAAAACCCCAGAAATTTGCCAGTTATGGTAAGCTAAGCAACCATAACTCACGCCACCACCGTGCACTGCTAAGACTAACACCCAGCACATCAAAGATGACATCACAAATGTCATTTATGACATCACTGGTACAAACAATACATATGAAGAACCACAATGCATATAAATCAGAGGCACATACAGGGAAACTAAACTAAGGAAGAAAGAAACAGCATCATCAGAAAAAGTTAATGACATTAAAGTTTATCTTCATGTATACAAATGAAGTGTGTGTTTGAGACCTGCTCATTTCCCCATGTATGTGCAACATGAGCTGAGACCAAACCCTAAGGAAAGTACTTAAAGAACATATGACAAGGTTAACGTCTACATATATAGCACCTTTTTCCATTTTAATATTCTGACTATCAGTGAACAAAACCACCTGGCCTATATATGACAGTGAACAAAAACAAGTGGCCCAGATATGTGATGTCATCAGTGATGTCATCAATGGCATTTGTGATGTCATCTTTGATGTCCTGGGTGTTAGTCTTAGCAGTGCACGGTGGTGGCTTACCATAACTGGCAAATTTCTGGGGTTTTCCAGTTTTACTTGTAACCATAACGTCCCTTTAACAAAAATTGTTCAGTGAATTTCATAGGTTTTTATCAGTACAACTTAACCATTACGTCCCCTTAAGAAAGTTTTTTCATTGAATTTCATAGGTTATTAGTGCAACTTAATCATAACGTGCCTCTAACAAAGTTTTTTCATTTAATATATACATATCCACTTATCTACATACATTTATCAAGCATACAAGTGCCATATTTCTTTCGTCTTGTCCAGCATTATCCCAAAAGTTCACTATAGAAAGTTCACAGAATTACCATCAACTAAAGTGGTCATTCTTCCTGTTATGCTTGTAAAACCCCATGGGGAAAAAGGAAGATAAAGAACCACAGGGGATGTGTCAGTGAAACTCTAGGTCCATTAATAAAAGGCAAAGGAACGGGAAACGGATTAAAAGAGAGACACTGAAAATTAAGCAAGGCATAGACAATTATAACCAAGACACTGGAGTGCTTCCATCCTCACATATGAATGATGGCGGTCGATTGAAAGTTTGAAAGTAAGAGGGCTAACTTAATACCTAATACCAAGATAAAAAAATAAGGCCTGATTTAATTAAAGAAATAAAGTAAAACATCATAAGACCCCACATATTCAGAAAAACACTGTGGGTATTAGAATGGACCATAGCCATGGTTGTCACTCCCCCACTGTGGAAGCTCTATTATTAACATCTCATTCTGGGGAAAGAATCGATTTTTCCTAGATATGTTCCTGTTAGTATGTTAATATTGTCATTTGGTTCCCCAGCTCAGGGTCATGTCCACAGATGATCTAGTTACAGTAGCTGCAGCTGAGAATGAGAGGGAGAGCAATGCAAAAGTATCTTTATTTTACTCTGAATCCTCAGAATATATACCTATACTTATAGCACCAAGATCATCCTAGGAAAAGAGTTATGGATGTAATACATAGCATTACAAATGTTGTCAGCATTATTAATAAGTCAGTTACTCTCAAGCGAAAGACCATATGAGCACCTTGAGTTTAGAATTTATAATTGATGGATATTTTATATTTTTTCTATTTCTGTTTATTTATTTATCTGTGTGTTTATTTGAGGGTAGTGATCTCTGTCTTTTATTCTACATTAGAATAAGTAATATGCTGTATTGTATGAGTCTGTTTGAAATTTAGATGATGAATTTGATGATGATTAAGAAATGTTTTCAATTTTTTAAATTTCTTGAATTATGTGTAAAGTTTTTGTTTATAAAACTGTATCACATTAAATTAAATTAATTAAATTAAAAACCCTTTAGAGAACCACGAAATGCAATATCTGCAAATAGTAACATTAGGCATCTATCCCAAGCTAGGGTTGGAACATCTGTTGGTTTAACCATAATTTTACCTATTAAACCGTTTATGCAGAGGAAGAATAAAGTTGGGGCCAACAAACAGCCCTGCCGCACACCCTTTTGTATTTCGATTTGAAGATTGGTTCCCCAAGCCCCACCTAACAGCTGCGTTATTGTCTTGATGCAACAAAAGTATGGCAGATAGAAGGGCATGTGGGATACCATACATAACCTAACATTTTGGGTGGGGTACTGCATCAAATGCTGTGTGTAGGTCAATAAACAGAACAAATATATTAAGTTTTCTAAGTTCAACAAATTTCTCAATTATTAATAATAACTTATAGCATTGATCTACAGTACAAATTCCCTCAATAATCCTTGCTTGAACTGAAAAAAATATCCACCCTATTTCATGGGGCATTATGGTTATGGAATGTAATGCTTAGCACTTAAACTGGATATAGACAACGTACAGACTGTGTTGGATTTCATATATGACATTCTACTTCCATCTTATGAAATTAAATTATCTGATAGGAAGGGAGAAATTAGAAGCACAATAAAAAGAGCAAGCAATATAAGACATTTTAATGATAGATTGAATGTTGATATTCCGGCCAAAGCAACTTTTATTTCCACTAGAGCTAGCACAATATATATATATATATTGATATTTTCTTTTACTCATGATGTGTGACTCTTCACGTTCTCCCAAGGCAGAGAGTGATCAAGCCCCTCCGGTCTTGCATTTTTAATTATCTCCTGCCCCGAAAGCTGAATGGATTACCTTGATGCTAATAGGCACCCTGTCCACTCATATGTTTACTAGCAAAGAATTACATATGTCAAAATGGCGCCAAATTGCAATCAATGCACTAGCAGAAGCAGATGTGTCGTTGAAAACATTAATTGAAAATCCCAACAAGGCAAAAACCATGATGTTTGATGCTGATTGGATTAGAACTCGAGAGCATTGTGCAAACTTGTGTGACTTTAAAAATTACTTTCTGTTTCATAAAAAACATGGTTCAGTGGAACCATATTTACTTAAGTCTCCATCAGTCATACACCGAATTGAATTTTCTAGGTTGAGATTCAATCTTTGTCCAAGACGCGAAATATTAGAGAGACGAAGATTGTTGGCTGATAATAGCTGTAGACATTGTGAAGATCTTGGTCAAAAGGAAACACTTAAACATCTGCTCACTGAATGCGCCTCCTTGTTTATGAAACGAACTCAATTTTTCAAATCTACTCTTAAAGAATATGTTAATTTATCTTCAGATTTATTATGACAAATGATACTCGAAGGTAAAAACATATCACTCAGAATTAATGTTATTCGTTTTTTACATGATGTGAACCTTTTAGAACATTTTAAAGTGAGAGATCCCAGTTAATTAAAAATGCATTTTTTATTTATTTGTTTTTTTTTTTCTTTATATTTCTTAACTCAGTAAATGGACATGATCAGATGAGTCCAGTTTAAATTAGTATTCATTTATGTATAGAAACGCTTCTATTATGTTTGTTATTTTATGTATCTGAATGTGTTTCTTTGTTGTTCTTTCTTGTTGTCTTTTTTTTTGTTTTGGTGTTTTTTTTTTTTTTTTTTTTTGTTTTTTTTTAGTTTCTTTTCCTAATTTTACTGTACATAACATGTTGTTTTTAAAAGTTGATTAAATTCAGCTAAATAAAAATAAAAAAATAAAAATAAAAAAGAATGCTTGGATGTACTGTGTGACCAAAAGAATCCAGATCTGGATTCAGAATTGGCTCAGAAGACAAAACCAAATACAGTTCCACTTGGACATTGTATAGCCATAGTTTTGGGTAATATTACATATGAAATAATGTTACATCAGGACGAATTTAAAATGTGATCAAACATTTAGACAAGCAATTTAAGATTATTAATGAGAAGCTGAACAACTTCAGTGCAAGAGTAAATTGATTCTCACGTTCTATAGGTGTTCATAAGACCCTGTCAAAGGAACTTAATAATTTTAAATACACACTAAATAGGGACTTCCAAATTCTGTTTAGTAACTCTCAATGAACACCAAGAGTCAGTGAAATGCTCTCAGTGCAGCAGAAATATAGACACAAGGGTGCATTGCCTTACAGGTTATAATCTTAAAAAACCTGGAACTATTCCATGATGCAATATCTTATGGAGATAGTGTAAAGACTGGAGGGGGGTATCTGTACTCCCCCCTCTACATGGCAGAGTAGAAGCACAGAGCACCCCAGCCAAGATTTTCTAAATGGTAGAATGGACGAGCAACCAAGGCTTAAGCTCTCAGGAGGTGATGCAGGCTGAATCTTAAGCACAATGTTGTCCCCAAGCCCGCACAAAGGAATGTCCACACACTATGTTATGTGATAACACCATTCTTTATATACAAATAAGGTTCAAAGTATATACATCAATTAATAACACACTTTGTACTGATGCAATTCTTCTATGGCAATTACATACAATGTCTATGTGGTACCACACTTAGCTATTGACTCCTTTAAAATGCATCAACTGCTGACAGTTATAATGGCATACACTTCATACAGCAATGGGTAGCAGCATAGATCATAGGAGGGAAGGCAAGTTAGCTTAAACAATGGCATAATGCTTTTTTTAGCTACTATGATGCATTTCTGAGTGAGGATCCTCCTCACCTGTGCAACTTGTAATAAAGAGTATTAACAAGCCCAGTCTATTAATGTTTAAATAGTCTTGTTTCCAAGTTAAAATGTATAACCACCCCAATGTACCTGAAATAGATGAGTTTCTTTGATGGTTCATCGAATGATCCCTCAAGAGTGGACTCCCTTTAAAGCAGGAACCACAGGGCGTGGAGATTCCTCGAACAAAAGTGAACACTTCCATCGAGACTGCAGCTTTGACCTTTGAGGTGCTCTTCAATGATTGATCGTGGAAGTCCTGTGAAGATGAGGGGTGTGGTTCACCTCGATGCAAAGAGTTTGGTGCTGCAAATAAGACTCAGTAATGAAAGTATGCCCAACATTTGGCATTGAAGGTCTGGGTGATCCTCCATGTTGAGCACCTCTCCCGCAGGAGAGTTTTCTGGCTCTTCTCCCTCAGGAGTTGAGTCTCGGGTTAACACTGGACCCAGCCCATCCAGAGCCTGAATCCCAGTGGGTGCTGCTGAAACAGCAAGAAGAGAAGGAGCCCCCTTCACAAGGGTAGCCCTCTTTCCCTTTCTTCTCACCTTGGGTTTCTCCATTGGCTTGGGGAACTGACTAGCAGTCAGACCCATGTGTGACCTGAGTCCTAGAGACTGCAGCAGCAGTCAGGGGTAGTCCATCAGAGATGAACCCCAACTCTACTTTATCATTTCCCAACAAGATGTGGACAGGAAGGTGTCCTTAACGAGGAGTGGAAACGTTGTTGTCTTGTCCACAATCGTGATGGGGACCACAGTGAATTCTAGAGGCTCTTTTTATCAAGGTAACACATCATACTATTGATGGGACGGAGAATCACTTCTCAAACTAAGCAATACGACCGACTCAGGAAGTTGGCAAATAACTCGATTTTATTTTCAATTGTATAAAGAAGGGAGTACAACAGACATAAAATGACGGAGGGAGTGTGCACCATGCTCTTCATCTATTTTCACCCTCAGCTCACGTGAACAGAGACCGTGAATCTCTCCGTATTATTGCATTTAATTTTTTGTAATAAAGAAACTTGGCACTCATGGTGTTCTTTCTTTGCAACTTAACAAGAGCTGCCTCTGCTTCTCACATATACTGTTCTTAGCAGACTGATAACAAGTTCTTGGCTGCTTCCAGTCTTTGACATCAAGCCAGACAGCCTCTTTAGTCTTGCTTTGAATTCGAGTCTATTCTTTGCTGCGACACACGCATAGCTCTCAATCCATCTTCCTGCATGGAGACTCGCTTACTAAAATTGTATCATCGAATGTCCAGAATTCTATATAAATATATGTTGGTGGCACCGTCTGCAGTCTAAATACTATGTATAGCCTGCCTTATGAATACTTAGTCTACTTGCATTGCAGCATCTGTATAGTTATAAAACGGCTTGTGTTTTCTGCAGTGTTCTTCACATGTGCAATCTTCATTCTGCACATAAAAGTCTCCTCAATTCTTTACTTTGCCATTAAATCCGATATCGTCTATGCATTCTTTTCTCTGGTCATCCTTTTCAGTGTGTCACACATTCCTCGTGATGTCACCAGCATCTTCTTTTCATGTCTTCACAATTCTTCAGGCACTTCCCTCTGAAGAACACCAGTGTTTTGGGGATACTTCATGTAGGGTCTTCTCAACAGATGCCTTGTTTCAAAGACTCTTTGTGGTATAGGTATCATTACTGGGGTTGCACATGTCATAATTTCCGGTTTCCAAGACATAGGCAAAATAGGGGCGGGCCTTCCTGTAGAGGGATTTGGCTGCTCCTCAGCAAGGGCTATAGCAGATAATTTGGGAGGCCCACCAGCTTACCTGGTAGTTCTCAAAGGAGCACCTACATAGTCCTCTGGCATGAGCAGGGCCCTGTCCACCACTACCATACATGCCCCAGTATCTCTCAAACCAGTGGAAGGCTGGCTATTCAGGAGGACACTTCTCAAAAATCTGCCGGTATTTTGTGGGATAAGAGCCAGTACTTCTGCATACTGGTCCCAGGCTCCAAGGGACACTATGGATATCTCTGCAGGAGCACCGAATGTGATCCCTGTAGAGGAGGGGAGGAGAATGGCTTCTACCTCAGGCATGAAGCAAGGGTAGGTCAGGCTGACAGCCTGGATTAAAAGTGCCTTGCATTTACACTTGGGGTCACCCTCCTTGAGGTCCAAAGCCCCACGATCCCAACAAGTGCCAGGAATTTGAGGCATGCTACTGCTACTTGGTCCACTGGGAGCCTACTTTACAGCAGGAGAACCGCTACTCTTGCTCCAACCCCCATGAGATGTATCACCACTAGATTTGTGGGTTTTAGGAAAGGGAGTTTAGGTTTACTCGACTGTGACTGCTTAGGGGACTCTTTAGACTTCTGAGAGGTCCTTTTCTCTTTGTCCTTGTCCTTCCCACTGGGTTCCTTAGGGGACACCCTGTGGGAGACCCACTTGTCAGCCAGCCGGGGCAATTTAAAGGGATCCAAAATGCTCTGGTTAGAAATGTACTGATGCAGCTCTGGCGAACAGGCTTCAGAAAAATGCTCAAAAAACAAAAGGTGGGACAATTCAACAAAGGTTTTTGTTGAATCCATCAATCCACCCCATCATGTTGATATGTGCAGCACTCACCCAGTCAACCCAAGACACATTCTCTCTCTTTATATATTCCCTGAAGCTTTTAAGGTATTGGGTAGGTGTCTTGCCAAACCTGGCAATCAAAGCAGCTTTCATGAACACATACTGCCCCTTTCTTCCACTCTCAGTTTCAGAATACAGTCATAACCAGTCTGAGGCACTCTACTTAACAAACACTTAGCCCAATCTCTTTGATCAACATTATGGATTTCACAAGCCATTTCAAACGTTTCTATCCATTGGAGGTTATCAGAACACTCCACCTAAACACCAGCCAAATCGTTCATAAACTTGGTGGCAGGGGACCTGACACTCTCAACTGGTTTGGCTGACGTCTGCACTGTAGCTTTCTCTAGCTGGAGTATCTGAAATTCAGTGTCCTTATTTTTACTTTCAAGATTCCTACCTTTGAATATACCTTGCTGTGCCAACTCCTCTCTCTTTAGTTCAGCTTCAGTTTCCAACTTTGTATATTCAAAGGCCAATTGCATCCTTAGTAATTCAAGTTCCAAGGTATTCCATGAAGAAACAATGCTGGGTTTAGGAAAAGAGGTAGCAGGATGGGTGACAATCCCAGAAACAGTTTCAGTAATAACCCCAGAGGTAGGGTCCTCAGTGGTTCCCCCACCTTCATCAAGAGCATCACAATCATATCTGGTGGTCCACCAAGGCAGCTATCAGATCATCTCTAGACTTACCTTAAGAGTCTAACTCCCTGACTTCACAAGCACTCTGGAGAGCCTCTAAGCTGATCTGGGTCAATTTGTCATTTGCGATCAATTCCTTTGCTTGTATTGTAGTTATCCTAGTATAAAACTAAACCTTAAATCAACAATCAAATCAAATCAAACCTCTGCCGGTCAAGTGGCACAGCGAGTAGAACGCTCGCTTTGACATTCGTGCAGAGCTTGCTAACGCAGGTTCAAATCCCGGCAGGGCCAAACTCAGCCTTTCATCCTTCCGAGGTCGATAAATGAGCACCACACACCGTGGGTAATAATAAGCAGCGCTCAGATACCTGAGGGTTCGTAGCGCTATATAAATGCCAAATTATTATTCATTTAACAAAGTGTGGATTTTTTTGTAGGTGGCAAGGTTACACACTGATTCTTAAAACCATTAGAATCCCACCACTGCCACCAGTATAAAGACTAAAGGGGGGTGCCTGCACTCCTGTCATTTATGTGGCAGAGTATAAGCACAGAGCACCCCAGCCAAGAATCTCTATATGGTAGAATGGACGAGCAACCAAGTTTTACGCTCTCAGGAGGTGATGCGGGTTGGTTCTTAAGTACAGTGTAATCCCCAAGCCTCCACAAAGGAATATCCACACACTATGTTATGTGCTAACACAGTTCTTTATAAAAAATATAAGGTTCAAGATATATACATCAATTAATAACACACTTTGTACTAAGGCAATTCTAGTATGGCAAATATATACAATATCTATGTGGTATCACACTGCTGACAATTATAATGGCATACAAATCATACAGTAATGGGTGGTAGCATAGATCATAGGATGGAAGGCAAGTTAGGTTAAACAATGTCAAAATGGTTTCTTTAGTTACTAAGATGCAGAGATGCAGTTCTGAGTGAGCATCCCCCCACCTGGGCAACCTGTAATAAAGAGTATTCACAAGCCGCGTCCATTAATGTTTAATAGTCTTGTTTCCTGGTTAAACTGTTCAACCACCGCAACGTACCTGAGATGGATGATTTTCTTTGATGGTTTGTTGATGGATCCCTCGAGAGTGACTCCCTTTAAAGCAGGAGCCACACAGAGTTGAGATTCCTCAAAGAAAAGTGAACACTTCCATTGAGACTGCAGCTTCGACCTTCGTGGTGCTCTTTGATGATCAATTGTGGAAGTCCTGTGAAGATGAGGCATGTGGTTCACCTCAATGTAAAGAATTTGATGCCGCAAGAAGACTCAGTGATGAATGTAGGCCCAGCAGCAGACGTCGGGATAGCTTTGTCGATTCGGGACTCGAACACGGGCCAGACTTCGGATCTTCAATCGTCAGTGTCTTTGTTGGCTTTAGGTGGTGGGAAACCCACTGGCGGACTCTCCTCTGTTGTCGACGACCTCGACTTTCTCTGGCGGGACAAACCGGTTGACAGTGATGGCAAGGGAGCCCTTCATTCAGTGTTCTTAACCAAGGTGGAGCGGTGCAGCTCTGGTTGTCGAGCAGCCCAGCATCAAGCTGTCCCTGCTTCTGGGCAACACAACTCGTCTAGCTTCCAGCAGTTATGGAAATCCTCCAAACCCCAGTCAATGGCAATGGACGTCGATGGCCTTGATGTCCTGGTGCTTCACTTCAAGATTCTCGATTAACCCCTTCTACGGTCGACAGCCTTTTTGGGACTGGCTTCCAGGGTACCTCGATGAAGATCAGCTTCTGCACGATGTTCCCTTGTAGCTCGGGGAGAGGTCTCCTAGCCAGGTCATCTCTTGGATCAGTCCTCAACAGACTTGACAGCTTTTAGATTTTGTCAAAGGAAATGCAGCAGAAATTCTTCTTCCAGCTGGGCTTCAAGGATAAGCAACCTCAAGTTTCAACTTCAGCTTGTGAACTCATTGGGAATTGAGAGCTTCCAAGAAGTACACATCTGTCCCTCATTCACTCTGCTGGGACAAATTCAGTCAGCCAATCAGACAGAAGGGCATTCATGCAGGCAGGCAGCCTATCAGGGTCACAGGCAGTCAGGATACTCAATTTCACCCAGACACCCATAACAAGGAATGTGGATTGTGGCAAGCATCCAGCCTTTCAGCACAACTTACTGCATACATGTCAGATTCAGGCAGAGCTGTCTCATTAATTATGTCACACACACAGAAACCAGAACCCCAAAACACAGAATGCATATTGGTCACACACTCTAGTCACACAGATCCCACCCCAAGGGTGTACCCACAACATCCTGGACTTTGGGAAAACAAGGTAACAGGCAATAGAAGGTAAGAGGCCACAGGGGCCATCTTGTCTCCTATCAGGAAACCATTGATTCCTATGGCAGGGCCAGGGTATCCCAAAATGTAGGATACTCAGAGCACCTGTCAAATTCAGCATGGAGCTTCCACCAGCCCATACCCTGCTCTGTGAGCAACAGGCAGGTGCCCAAATGCATACACTAGGGGTACAGTTTTGTAACCCCACCTATGGGTGCCATAAGGGTATCCCAATGGTCTCTGTTCACCACAACCAAAAAGAGGAAGAGCTGTACTGCCAGTAGTCCCAACTGGAGTAATGTGTAAAAAAAAACATTACACACATGATAAGGGAGTACAGGAAAGGGGAGTATCGGTGCTGGATGCCTGCAGGCTTTCAGCGCCTAGCAAACAAATAAATATATAATTAAGGAAATGGAGGCCCTGGCCCTCCAATGCACTGCCAGGATCACAGATAGCCACTGGTTCAAGAAGATGGCAGCCTGTAATACTAGGAACAAAGAGATAGTTTCAGCTCCACCAATTTCAGAGAAAGCAAGGACTTCCTTAATAAGGCAATTGGACTCAAGACCCAGTAGGTCAATTTTGTATCTAAGCGCCCAGAGCTCAATCTTCGAGAAAGATCCCCTATGTATGTCCTCTCTCAAAGTTTTCTCTCCAAGTTCAGGAAACTATACCTTCCCTAAAACCTTCAAAGACTCTTGGTCCTGATGGCCTGTAGGCTGATGCTATCAGGTTTAAATCATATTAAGTAGGTCAATTCATAACTTATTCCTGGTTAATATCAATGAAAGACTAGTCCCAGAGATGTGGTGAGGTAATATCCGGGTGCCAGTCCACAAGCAGGATGAACGACTTAACTCAGGGAATTATCGCTTAATTGCCCTTATTGACATGAAGTGCAAGATATTCTCTTTGATAATACTAAAAAGATAAACATATTAAGCATTTACCTTACAGCTAATTCCTTGGTCCTAGACAAGCTGTATGAAAAGCTTTGCTACCACAGATAATTGCATGAGCCTAGAAGATTGTGCATTCTTAAAGTTAAAAGGGATCATTATATGCTGGTTTTGTGTACTCCAGTGTATTTGACTGTGTTAACAGGAGAATTCTCTTGAGGAAATGCAACTGCTTTATTAAAATTCTTCAGTGCAACAAACACTGGGGCATGAATTAGAGAAACATATGGATGAAATGGGCAGTGTGGAAGGAAAATCACAACCTATTTAGGCCTTAAACAAGGAGGTCTGCAGTCTGATTGTTTCATTTCTTCTGACCCATCAAGGAATAGCTCTGATTTTCCTTCCAAAACTCAGGGGGACGTGTGTTGGCCACTTGGCTTCTACTGCTTCAATCTTCAAAGAGATGTTGATTCCCTCACTTTGTACTGTTTAATTTGATAATGAATACAAAAAAATAATTATAGGACCTGCTTCGTAGACAGTGACAAATTGTGATATGTGACTTTTCATGTTCATCGTCGGACTATCTGTGACGAAAGACTGAACTGCAGAACACACGTTCGCATTATGATAGGATAAAAATCAGGGGCTATTGTCTTCTTGGTTAGAGGAAAAAATGATGAAGCCACCCCCACTCATTAAAGCAATCTAGGGTCAAATTTCCCTAATTCATTCTAGGAGAGTGAGATTTTCAGCATATCTCCAGTCATTTTTCTATTATCAAGACTGCGGCGAATCTAGTAAGGTCTTCTGGGTTTTCCCATATTCACACCTGTTGAAATGGTAAGGCATGACTTACCGATGACCTTGTCTAAAACCAATGCAAAAGCAAATTAACTCAGTTTCACCTACTGCTTAAGCCTGGCTTCCTGGCTGCACCAGAGACTCATTTGGTCTGAGTGATATTCAAAGAAGGATATCTGCATGGAGAGATTCCTCTTTCTATCATACTGGAAGCAGCTCCCAGAATGTGGATGCGCCAAATCTTAGTTACCAGACTAACATAGAGGATATGTTCACTTACTAAAATGCTCCATGCATTGATTGATATTTAATATATAGTATATCTATCTACACGTTCTGATCTCTTTCACAAATGGAGGGAAGGTTGTCTCACCAATACAACTGAGACTCCATGGTAAAAGAGATTAGTAGGGGGTTTATGTTGTTTCGCTGGCTTATGACTTTGACCTGAAAGGCGTGAGAGGGAGGCTTGGTATTCAAAACCTTCAAGGTGATGCAGAATTTGTCATAAAAGTCTGGAAATTGTCACTCACATTCTGTGTTCTTGTTCCCACCACAAGGAACCCGCTCTCAACTAATCCACACAATCCAAGCAGCTAAAACAAATGAAACGCTGAAATGCAAAATGTAGTTTGTACATACGTGGTCAAATGCATTGAACCATTCAGAAGTATGTTAAACAGGCTAATTTAGTTTCACCAGAAATAATCTCAAGGGATGTGTTAAAGATGTATGTTTTATCTAATCACTCATCAATTTCTAATGTAAGCATGTTTTAGACGAGACCTGTGTTTAAATTGTTACATGTTATTGGTGTTTTTAAACCATATCAATCAAATGATGACACTGCTGGGTCACTGTAGTATTAGCATGCTCAATTGTGCTTCCATTTTCTGCAACCCCCCGAAATTACCTATTGTTCATGATGAGTCTTAGGGTTATGTTGGGTAAACTCTCTATTATACTTTTGTGAGTATATTTTCCCCATGGTATTTATGTGAGGTATAGGGTGATATGAGGATATTTTAAGTTCTGGAATGTATTCATAGTAAGGTTATTTATTTGTAAGTATTTCTATGTAATTTCTCAAATCCAATGAGCTTCTGAAAGAGGCACTATGCAAGGGCTATATTGATGGCTAGAGATGTTGCATTGTGGGAATCTTAATGCACTTTCAAAGTCATGATATACTAGTTAACATATTCAACTCACTCGTGGTGGGAGTGGAGATGAAAATGTAAATTGGGACATCAAAACACAGACTGTTAATCTATATTTAGTATTTATACATATTTACAGTTATGCAATCCAATGGGTGGTTGGGTCTCGTTGAGGCATTGGGAGGTTTTAAGGGTGTAGAAATCTCTGGCGATCACACCTGGAAAAGAAGGTGGTTTGTAAGGGGGATTATGAAGCAAAGAGGTTTCCGTTCTTAAATTAAGGGGTTAGAAGGTAGCCAGGGGGACAAATGAGGGAAAACAGGAGAGAGAAGAGGAGGGAGGTGGTTAAGTGCAAGAAGGTTCAGTCGACGGTCTGCCCATTCCTTGCTCTTTGGGTTTGGGTGTTTGAGCTTGTTCTTTTGTATGTTCCTACTATGTATCCTTCTTTTATGTGTACCATTTTTCCAATTGTAATTCTTGGTGTTATGTTAATTGTACCCCCCTCATCCCTCTATTGTGAGCATCACCCTTGTCACAGCTGCACATTTGATGTAGTTGAGTCTTGTGCAGGCCTGAATAGATTACCTTTATGGTGAGTTTCAGGATTGTGTGTTTCTCAGTGAAACAATGGTTTATGCCCACTGCATTCAACGTTTATTTCTTTCTTATCCTGATTGTGGTATGGTGGGTAACCTCACTGAGTTTTAGCCAGTGTGATCTTAAAGATGTACTTGTGCATTGGTTGTACTTGTTAAACTTGTGAAATAACTATTGTGTGCCGTTTTGTGATCTCCAGCTTCACAAACAATTCAGGTCTGGGGTGAATCAGTCATGCGTCCCAATTGCTTTTTTACAGGTGGATACCTGACATTACTTGCTCGTTTAGGAGAACGCTTCTGTAACAAACAAATATAGGGCATCGAGTTTAGGATTGAGGTTTAGGATTCCATGGCTAGTGATAAGATCCTGTACTTCATACACAAAACTCCAAATATGAAGTTCGGTAAGGCACTTCTGGAGAAAGGTAATTTTCAATGCCATAGTGGCTAACTACCTGATGCTTCCGTAATTGAAAACAAATAAGTTTGGCCATCTTGCCCTGTTCTCCAAATCATCCACTTATGTGCGCTGATCCCTGGTGCTCTATATTACAATTGCCCATTTACAATTTTCTGGTGTGTGACCTTATTAGGGCCTCATTACACGGTAGGCGGTAAGGGATTACCGGCACCGGTATGGGCACCGGTGCCGGTAATCCCTTACTGCCCTACTATGAGGTCTCTTAGCGGGTCCCTTCCTTAACACCTGGTTTTACCAGGCTTTAAGGAAGGGACCCGTTGAGGGACTTTAGAGCTAATAACGGGCCCGCTATTAGCGGGCCCGTTATTAGCTCCTTCCCCATTCCCATTGAGCCCTATGGGGGCTCAAATGGGAATGGGGAATGGTTCCCGGAATGGGGACTTACCGGTCCCGCCAAGGTCAGAATGACCTGGTAAGTCCCAATTCCGGGAACACGGACCCGGAATGCGGTAAGGGGGTAGCCATGGCGCTAATAGCAATGTTACAAGGTGAATATTTGGAGCTGCTATCCCGAAGCAGTATGTACTGCTCCAAAAGGAGAGGTACATAATTCACGCATCTGGAGTGTGTCGGCAGACAACATGTGGTAATGTCATAAATTTGCATACACCAGCGTGTAGTAATGTGCTTAAGTGCAGAGTGCATTAGCAGTTTATGATACATTAGCAGCCTACCAGAGTGCCCTAAAGTGCACACTACAGATCAAATATTGAGTTGCTTGCTCAGCTGCCATAGTTAGAAAAAGTGCATATCTACTCATCCAAGCTCTACCACAGCCAGCCGCGTGTGAAACTATGCTAAAGTGCATAGTGCATTGGCCGCCTGTCAACATTGGCTCAAGCTGATGATTTTTATTTGTTCAAAATTCATTATTTGTTTTATAATTTGATAAAATCACATGTAACCCTCCTACGCGCCTAATCTGGAGAGTCCAGCTGACAAAACTCCCCCTCAGTGGAACTCTGACACAGAGGGGGTCGCAAAGACATAAGATGGACAGATGAAAATGACTACCGGGCAGTCCACCAAACTCATTAATTATTTTTTTTTTTTAATTTGTAAAGCGCACTGCAGCCCATAGGCATCGAGGCGCTGTTGCAAGCAAATGACTTAGTTACAGTTTCATGGAGGATCACCCAAGGGTTAACCTATCCAACAATGCCACATGCACAAAGCATTTAAAATGTCCCCCAACAAATGTACAAAACTGAATGTTGCACTGCTACATCCACTTAACCCCTAGCCAACACATCATAGCCAAAACTCCCCTCCCCCACCATCCCTCTGGAATCAAAGGACTCTGCAGGCTGGACACTGAACCCCTAGAAGCAGACATTATCTAGCATTATCTAACTACTTATTGCCTACTCTAAAGCCCAATTCTAGCTTCTTGCTTTGGGGGATTTTAATTACTGGCTGGGTCACAAGGAGAATCAGGGGGCTGCAACATTTGATACAGGCTTGGCTGACCTAGGTTTCGAGCAATTGATTAATTTCCCTACCCATGATCAAGGCCACACTCTTGATTGGAACTCTTCCATCAATGTCAAGACTAAGGATGTGCATGTATCATCTTGCCCTTGGTCACACCATGCCTTCGTGCAGTTTTCTATTCAGGCATACTTCCGCAAGAAATCTAAGGACAAAAGGACTCAGAGCTTTCCTAGTAGAAATTTGACACAGCATCCCCGAGAAAGAATTGAACCTTTGCTGAGTCCTTCTATCAATTTTACATCCTGCAATTCAACTACTGAAATGTCTAAAATGTTCGCATCTAATCTGGAGGTTAATACTAATTTGTTGGCTCCCCTTAAATGTAGAAAGATCAGGGAGGGGTCAAGAACAAATCTTGGTTTTCGTCAGAATTACAAAAATGAAAATCTTCCACTTTTAAATTATTTTATAGTTGGAAAACGAATCCCTCGCTAGTAATGCGTTAGTAGCCTAAAAAAGCGCAGTTAAAGCCTACAAATTGGCATTTATCGAAGCGAAGAAGAACTCTTTTAATATGAGGATCGCAAATGCTCAATCAGAGGTTAAGGAACTTTTTAGTATACTCAAAGAACAGTAAACCACAAGCTCCCCTACTATGGGCCAATTAGTTAAAGATGCTGCCTGGTGCCAGGACATGCAGGATGCTATATTAGATAAACTGAAGGGTATCAGATCAGACATGTGCAGGAAAGAAGATCTTCCAGCAGACACTATCAATGTGGGGATGGATGAAATCCTTTAAAAGGAATTCTTCCATACCCCAATTTAATTTTTCTACAAACTCTGAGGATGAGCTGTCACTCATTCTGAACCAACTAAAAGTGACCAGCTGTAAAGAGGATCCTTGTTCAGCCCTAATAATTAAAAATTGGACTCCGACCGCTATATGTAAGTTTGTTAATGCCTCACTTACATAAGGTCGTGTGCCGACAGACCTTAAACAAGCCTGGGTTACTCCCATTCTAAATTTAAAAAAAACAGACTGCCTTTGCAGGTTCCACTAAACTACAGGCCTATTACTAACATGCCAGTTTTATTGAACATTTTAGACAGGGTCGCGTATGGGCAGATTGCCCAACATTTGAATAATTTTCCTGTGCTAAATTCTCACCAGTCAGGCTTTAGAATTGGTTACGGAATGGAAACAGCATTACTCGAATTGAAATCCAGGCTGTTGGAGTGGATGGATGGGTGACTTGCGTATATGTTGATGCTCCTGGATCTATCAGTTGCCTTCGACCTGATGCACCATCCATATTGTTCACCAGGTTGGAGGCAGTGACACATTTTTCTCCAACAGCAGTATAATGGATTTCCTCCTTCTTGTACAACCGAGAAAGGAGAGTGTTTTCAGGAGAATCAGTGGTCTCTCCGGTCACCATTGAATTTATGTTCCACAGGGTGCATGCATCTCTCCCTGCCTTAATAATATTTGTATGGTGCCATTATTTGCTTTGTTAGATTGGGAGAGGGTGGTGTTTACCAACTACTCAGATGAAACGCAGTGTGTCGACGCTGTGGTTGGTACGCATGCGCAGGATGAAGAAGAACTGAACCGAGTTTACTCCACCATTGAGAACTGGATGGTGGGAACAATTTAGCCCTAAATAGGGGTAAAACAGACCTCCTGATTGTCAGGATGTGAGCAACTCTACTCAAGTTAGGCCCGTCATATGAGAGCTTCGAACTTGGTAAGGTTAAAATAATTCAGTTGAAGAAGGTTAAAACCTTGGGCGTCACTTCAGACCAGCAGCTGACAATGAAAGCCCATGTGGGGAGTCCTTTCTCAGCAGCAGCCCATTATATCAAGATGTTGGCTCACCTTAGGCCTTTCATTAGTAAGGATGATGCTGAGACAATCGCCAGAGCTATAATCAAAACTAAAATAGATTATTGCTGTAGCCTTTTGACTGGCCTTAGTAAGACAGAGGGGAATAGATTCCAGGTAATTGAAAACGGTGCTGTAAGAGTTGTGATGGAGCTTTCTCACTGTGACAATGTGTTGGATGCTAGAAGAGGACTGCATTTGCTCCCGGTGGAGGCTCATGTGCGCTACCTCCTTCTAGTTATTACCTTCAAATGCTTACAGGGTATTATGCCCAGTTACCTGCAACATCTGATAATGGAAAATGGTCAAAGCAGATCTCTCAGATCAAGTAATCAGAGACTTCTAATGCTCTCCAGATGTAGAAAGATGAGCTTTCTACCTCTCAGCACCCAAAGCCTGGAATGACCTTCCATTAGACCTCAGAGGTCAGCCTAACGTAGAAGCCTTAAAGAGAAAGTTGAAAACATGGCTGTTTGCCTAATCTTTCTTTTCATTCTTCGGCTTTTCCCCTTTGGTGACACTTCTTTATTCCAATTACCTTTGTGTTTGTTAGCGCCCTAATGCCGACGTGTCCAAGGTTCTGTGCTTAATAAATGCTTAAAGTAAAGTAAAGACATGCATGGTTGGTACCTCCGCACGTATCAACACCACAGAAAAGCTCTCTAAAATGTTCCTCACTAACATATCACACCGCTCTCTTTTTCAGAGCCATAATATCACATAGGCCACATTACACAGTAGGAGGTAACCATGCCGCTATTAGCGGCATGGCTACTCCCTTTACGCATACCGGGTCCGGGTAGGCGGTATGGGGACTTACTGGGTCATTCCAACCCTGGAGGACCCGGTAAGTTCCCATGCCAAATACCATTCCCCATTCCCATTCGAGCCCCCATAGGGCTCAATGGGAATGGGGAATTAGCTAATAATGGTACCGCAATTTGCGGTCCCTTAGCGGGTCCCGTCCTTAACACCTGGTCAGACCAGGCTTCATACTCTGGTAATGGATTTTCATAGTCCCTCAGATTTCCTGCTCTGGCGGTGTGTATCACCTATATTTCTTTGTTGAATTCCTTCGTGTTAGGACAGTTGTTTCCGAAGTTCTACCCGGCTTCATCAAACCCATACAACTGAGACAGATCAAGACTCCACTCTTAGTTTACGGCTGTACTACCTGAGTTTATGGAAGCATAGCCAGAGCATCCATTCTTATCGTAGGAGGGAGAGATGGCTGGGGAATCAGTACAAATAAATTGTAATACACATGGTCCAAAAAAACTCTGAAAGACTATATATTGTAAAAATAAATGGTTTATTCAAACACAAGTAGGCCCAGATACATCCTGGGAGAAATAAGTACTATCACATTATTATATATATCCATAATTATTAAAACACAACACTATGCTTGAAGGTGCACAGACTAAAGCATTTAACCGTTTTTAGAACACCTAACAGTAGTTCCTGGGAAGTCAAACCCAACAGTTACTTTTGGATTACTTACATTAATACAAGGGTAGTAGACCCTAACCGTTATACTGTGATGCCCAGCAAGAAATCCCATAGTAAGTCAATTGGACAATATACCTTTCAGATTAGTGGAACACTTATTCCAGGAAAAGTATAAACCTATAACTCTGATTCAGAATAACACAGTTATTCTAGGGGAGTTGGACCTTGGGATGTAATTTACAATTACACTTACTTTTCAGCCCAGTGGAACCCAGTCTAAGATCAGTAAGAACGTATTACACTATTTCTGGATGGCTCATGGCGTACCAAGGTTAGCTACACCTTAGAACACTTTTCGAGAATGGCACACAGCTATTCTAGGCAGGCAAAACCTAATGTTTTAATATACTATTACAGTTGCTTTTTATATCCGTGCAACACAGATTGAGGTAAGCAATAACTTGTTAAGTTGTTTTAGGGTGGCACACAGCTAACACAAGGTAAATAACACCTATATACTTTTCAAAAGGAGCTATCAGCGAACTTAAGAGGTAAGTATAACCCATGGCAGACTTATTCTGGACAGGCTAACAGCAAGTCAGGGGAAGCAAGACCCATTTGGGGACACTCACACATTTAAATCCTAACAGGAACAATAAAGTGAAACCTTCAGCATTACTTTTAGTAAGAGAGAGACCCAATTCACATGTGAGTAAATTAACCTTATGTTTACTTTTCAGAGTAGTGCAACACACATTCAAGGGGAGTAAGAATGTTTGTAACTGTGCACTCTCAGAGTTACAGTTACTAACCAAAGTCTTTTACAAGTAAGTAACTTTTGAACACATATTATTCTTTTCAAGGCAGAATCCTTTTCTTATCCAGTCCTTCCCTTATTCTATAGCATGAGTTCACTCAGAGGCAGTAGGGGGTCCCGACTGGTCTAGTTGCCAGCTCGAGGTAGGGTGAGATAGGGTTCAGTTGCAGGCAAAGTCAGAGTTCCAGAGGAAGACTGTTCAAACAAGTAAGTATTTTACTCTAAAGTTAGTTGGGGGTTCAGGGACTTCAGAGAAGACACCCTAGGAGTCTTCTGAGTGGTTCTGGGTGAAGTTTAGGAGTGGCCTCCCAATCGTAGAAAATACCCCAAAGCTATACAGATATACAGAAATTACAAAGGCTTAAGGTAGGTAAAATACCTAAGTCAACACTGTACTTCAGCACAGAAGAAGAGTTGCAGCAGGAAGACGTCAGGATCTGCTGCCAAAACCCAGTCAATGGATTCCTTTGTCAAGAAGATGAAAGACTGGACTTTGGAAGGACTTTTGCAGCAGGGATCATGGGAGAAGGCTCCAGGCAAGAGTTTCTTCAAGGCTGGATGCAGCTCTGTGGTTTTGGCGCCCTTTGTAGGAGCCAGAAGAACACTGAATATCATTGGTCGTATTCTCATCATTTGCAAGGTCCAGCACTCTGATGAAGGGAATTTTCCAGACTTGATTCACATCTCTCGTGATCCAGCAGGATGCCCATAAAGTTTCAACGAGATTTGGAATCCGGAACACAATACACTGCACAATGGCTTGAAGTCCCAGGGTGTTGAAGCATTGCATCTCCAAAAGGTTTCAGCACGAAGTAGGATATAAAAATGCAGGTATTCATGAGTCCAGTGGGTCTCACCAGGCTCTGGTTCAGGGTTATCCGTTTCCGTATCCCCAGGACAATTGGAATGAAGGGTAAGAGCAGACTCTGATTACACAGCAGGCTCTCCAGTCACTGTAAATCATCTCATCCGCATTTCCTTCATCATCCTCTTTGTTTCAGTTCCAGTGGTCGACTACCTCTTCAGCTTCCAATATTGGACTTGTATGCAGGAGCCGCCATGCAACATTCAAACTGGGGGTGTTGGCAGTCCTTTCAGGCTACCCAGCCACCCAGTGTGAACTGTATTCTGCCAGTCAGGCTGCAAGACAAAGGGCTGCAGAGTTTTGGGCTCCTCCCTCACTTCCTTCCATCACGGGCACTCTCGTGACTGGTCGGGGAATCCACAGGATTGCCACCGAAGATAAAGTTAACACAAAGGATTTTCCCACCCTGAATGTCAGGAAAAGGAACAATAAAGGACAATGAACACTGAATTTGTGAAAAAAGAAGACAGGGGCCATTTTGGTAAAATGAGCAACCATGGGTGCCTTTATCGGGGCTGTGGAAACAGCCTGCGGTAAAGATGCACCAAATTAATAAAAATGTCCACATCACCAGCCATTAAAGGTAAGTGTGTCCTTGTAACATAAATGTTACATTTAAAATGAGAAAGAGGATACCAATTATCTCATCAGCACTCCACATAAGGTGGGGGGTGTTGGTCTCACCTAATAAAATGTAACAGGGATCCAAAGATCCTTTCAACCCTTGAGAATTCTAGTTCTCTCAAGGTTAGCCAGAGAAAGTTACAAGGGGAGCCCCAAGGGCAACCCAGAAAGAACAGGCTGTATGTGCCAAAGGTTGTCAGTTAGGATACACTTAAAAAGAGACTATGGAGAGTCTTACAAATGACACCCATAAAAAGAGTACAATATTATGTGAGTATGGAAAAAGGTTCCCACTCACTGAAGTATAAGGAAAACTAATCCACCTGTAAAGCAAAATATTCTGGGGTTGACACAGGTCAGGAAGATGTATCATTGCTATGAAACTCTTGTCTAACACTTCTTCCCCACCATTAATTATGGTTTAGATCATTGTGTGTGTAGTTTCTGTGTCAGGTTAATATCATTCTATATTTTGTTAGGTATGTGTTTATGCGGTATCACTATCAATATCTGCATGTTTACTCATTTGTAGATGCCAAACAGCTTAATTCAACGTTTCTTACTAAATTGGACACTTTTGTATTTTTCACATTTTCTCAATGTGATTGGATTTGGCTCTCTCCCTTTATTGATTAGCTTTGCAATTTAGGCCCCTTTCCACTGTTACTTCAAAACATTGCTTACCTCACAGCATTACTCTGGATTAACTCTGTTTTTCCATATGTATCTGGCGTTTCTATGAATCCCTTAGAAACTGTGGTGTGAGAGGGGGACGTTTCTTTATCTGTAAAATGGGAGATCCGAGCCACAAACGAATGCCCCTCTTGCCTCTTATCTTTCATTGACATTGTCTCCATTCTGGGAGTCTCCTTCAGCCATATTAATAATACGAGTGCTTTTTTTTTTTTTTACATCTCCTTATTGATTTTCAACATTGAACAAAAACTCCCTCAAATAAACAAAGAGACTATCCCCCCTTCCCTACCCTCCTTCGACCCCCCCAAGACTTCTATTAACCCAAAGCAGTTCATATGCAACATTTCACTAATAACCAATTATATGCATTATTGGGGTCCATCCCTCCCCCAATCGCTAGATCACATCCAGGATCATAATATTATGAGGACACCTTTGGATCATAAAATCGCTCTGTAGATATGCGAGAATACTCCCCCAGTCTGAGTGGAAAGCCTTGTGGCCCCCTTGCAGGTTATATGTCACCCATTGCACCACCACAAACCCCCATACTTTTATCAGCCAATCGTGCATAGTCGGTGATGAGAGTCCTTCCAATGCTGAGCTATAGTCAGTCACACGTGCTTTTTTGGCATTTCTAATGCTGAACTTGCTGGCTATAACACAGAAAAGAATAGAAAAGAGCATTTCTGTCATTTTCTCTAGAAGTATCTGCAAGTGCAAAGTGAGTTTCTTTTTCTGTCTGGCTACCTAGTAGGTCTGCTTTTGTTTGTGAAACAGTAGTGCCTCAGTAGTGTCTCTATGGCCTTACTCATGTGCATGTACAAGTTCTGAGACAATAGTTTGATCAATGGTATCAAGTAAAGAGAGGGGCATCATAATACTCCCCCTACACGCATGGACTTCATTTGGGGGTCCCCAGGGGTCACAGTTGCCACGCCTGGGGTCTTCCAGTTGTGACCCATAAGGTCTCCCTTGCTACGCCTACACATGTTTTTAGTTTTTTTTAAATGGAAGCTCCTGGGCTGCGACTGGTGCTGTTAAGCGACTTCAATTCAGCACTCCAACTAAGTCAGTGCCTAGTCTGGGATGCACAAGGGAAGCCCTTATTTATATATTTTTATGACAAGTTCATAGATCTGGATGATAAACCCTTGTATAATGCCCCTCTCTTTGAATCCCCCTGACCTCACTGAGCCAAGAAGTAGGTTTGTTTTGAAAATTAAAAGATTTATTTGAAAGTTGAACGATATATATATATATATATATATATATATATATATCACACTTTTATAAATAAGTTAATATTTGATAGCACACTTATAAATATGACAGTGATCAACAATGGATAGTATTATAATAGCACACTTTTTTAATTACTAAAGAGTTGGTATAGAGAGGATAAAGTAGCTGAGAATGCTTTTATGGGTTCAAGGAAATGCAATGATGGAAAAGAATTCAGCACATACATAACTGGGATGGTTTCCACAAGAGATAATATGATCACTTTTTCTTTTGACAATTCACTCCCCCCCTATGCAATATAAGGAGTTGGAAGGAGAGCACACAATTTTCAGGAATACAATATGATGCAATGCAAATTCAGTTCCCCCCTAGCAAGCTTAGAGCAACAGGGATGATTTTAAAACACAGGCAAAAATACTTTAAATGTGATTTGCAAAGAAGTGAAAATATGCTAAAAATGATTTAAAAGCCCTATAGGAGATTCAGGGTAGGTGATAGCTACTTAAGATTGGTTCAGGTCAACACTATCAGTGATTCATGAGGGATTATCAGGTTGAAAAACGCATTTCAGCAATACAAAGCAAAAGCAGCTATTTTTTTACAAGTGGTGAAATGACCTAATTGCAATTCGCTGCACTTTTTCCGAGTGCGTCGAACGAGATTACGGAAACACTATAAGGAGTAGAAAGTCGGTTTAGGGCTTGTTGGAAAGCTTAGATTCTTAGCTTTAAAATGAAAGTTAAATCTCCTAGCACACGCGGTTCAAAAGATACGGATGATTTTGTGGAGGTAGATTTTAAGAAATGAAATAATGATTCAGAATGGCACTTGACACTTTCACAGGTTTGAAATCACAGAATGTACACACGATTTCTATGCAGTTCTAAATAGGTTGAAATGGTTTGAATTAGATTATTTTTAAACTAAGAGATTGGTTTGCAGAGCTCTGTCTGAATACTCACTCCTAATTTTGGAAGGAATGGGCCTTGTCACAGATCTGGTCAACAGGTTTAGCTGTGGTTCTCTCTACTCTGCTGGTAGGGATCTCTGGTTCTGGCAAAAGTTCTGCACTGCACAGTGGTCTGGTCTGGGTCTGGTCTTCTATTGGCACTGCACAGCGGTCTGGATACAGCTCTGCTTTCTTGGTTCTGGCACAGGGTTCTAGCCAGAATCAAACAGCTTGCCCGGCTGTTGAGTAGTTTGGTTAGGTGGCTGGATTCTGAGGCCTGCTGAGAAGGATTCAGCTTTTGGACTAGGCCTCTCTGCTGCAAGTTCTGAAGTCTGGATTCTAAGTTCTGGTTCTGGAGTCTTCTGGATATTGTCTGGTCTGGCAAAATGCTTTGCAAGAAATCAGTTTGAAGTGGAAAGTGAATGTCCCTTCCTCGGTCTTAGTGGCTCTTTTTATGTATTTTGAAAATGGGTGTGTGTGTCGGCATAACTAAGCCTGACCCTCACAACTTATCATTGGCCAAGTTTTCCTCTCTCCCTTGATTGGGGAAGGAAATGGAGTATCATCAGGCATCAATTTTCTGGCATACAGAAAGAACACTCCCCTTGTCACTTTGCACACAAATATATTTTTGATCCAAATGCATATTTATCTATGTACAATTTTTCTAATATTATATGTCCAGTTAACATATTTTCTGTAGCACCAAAAAATCCGATCCCTGTCTTTGTAAGATGTTGTGTCCACTTCTGACAGAATTCTGCCCTTTTCATCCAGAACACAACCTCTAAACTTTTCCAGAATTTACACAAACGTGTGCAAGGAGTATGGGGATCAGATGATAAAGCGTCAGATTTTTAACATACAGACATTCGGAGTAACACCCTATTTTCTGCTACTACTCCCCAGAACATACCACAGAGTCCTAACACCTCTTAAAATGTACACAGAAAAATCACAGGAATAATGATATTATTGATATAATTTTGACACTTCCATACTATGAATTATCCATCTTTTTAAAATTATGCTCTGGCCCAGATGGGTGTGGTTTAGGTTCCAAAGCACATGGGGGAATTTCTGTCTGTCCCCGCCTCCAACTCAGGTGGTTCCCAGAGGCACTGCTCCTCCCAGTTTCTTCCAAGAGGAAGCCATTTACGACCCCCCTGATTTAACATTTGCCTGAGCCAAGGAAAGTTCATTGTTCTGTTTCTTTTGCAGTCCCAGGTGCTCCTCCCCTGTTTCAATCAGAGAGGTGTGATCTCCTTTTGGTGGGGGCAGCAGAATGCAGGCCAGGCCTGGGAACAGAAAGTGTTGAGAATTCTCATTAATCAGCAAGCCTTTGAAGTCCCAGCTAGCTCAGGATGCTGTTTAGCTTCTGAAATACAGGTCAGAGTTTAGACCGCTAGCGCCGGTTAGCGTCAAGCGCCGGTACTGCACCCATTTTTGGGAGTTGTCTTGAATTAATAGATTTCAGATTTTGAACAGCACCATATTCTTTTAAACCGATTTTGCTCATGGCGCTTCTGGCCCATCATGCTCGCACTGGTGGGTGGCAGGTCAGGCGACCATTTTGGTGTACGCAAAACTGTGTGGTTTTCCTGGATTCTGGCGCAAATGTGGACTTTTCTGCCATCTTGGATTTTCTAAGCCCACAGCACCAAATGTTGCAGCATCATAACTTGAACGTGGGTCAAGATACCTGACAAGCCCCCCGCCCGACTGCACTTTGATTTCAAGTCGAGGGGGAGTCGGGTGCAAAGGATGTTTTGATCCACGCGCTGGGATGTCCGCATCATCTTCTTCTGATTCCGCAGATGGCACAGTTCAGCATCTTTTCCTCCATCAGGGTGGATCGATCGGTTCTCCTCGCTGGTCCTGATGGGAGTTTCGGGCGGTACTACGGGCCCCTCGGATCTTTGCTCCCGGTCCCCGGGTCGTCCTCCTTGGTCAGTCTCCATGGTTTCATCTCTCCTAGGATGACAAAGCAAAGCGGCAGAAACATATTCGTAGACATTTCCCCACCACTATTAATGGGGGGGGGCAAACATATACATTTTATACATCAGGAGACATTTGCATGCAAGAATCATAGAATTGTATAGGCTATATGTGGAATATTTTAGGGTTGGAACTGTATTACTCTGGAGCGGCCCCCTCTGGGATTGCAGATGACTCCTCCAGTTGCTGCAGAGTGTGCCTGGGATGGCAGCACTTTAGCTGATTATATGGACCCACTTGTCTTCCCCTTCCGCCAAACTACCTTTGGGGATGCGGATCTTGTAGACGACTCGGGGGATCTTGTCTACAATTTGAAAAGGTCCCTTCCATGTAGGCAGAAATGTTCGCTGTTTGGCCTGGTTCCTTTGGAAATTGTATAGATAGACCCGGTCTCCCACATTGTATTCTTTCCTAGTAGTCTTCAAATCATAGTGAGTTTTCATACTCTTGGTTGATCTTTCTAGGTTTCGCTGAGCATAGGCAAAAGCATGTTGAAGGTGTTTTACTTAAATTCTCAATATATTCATGAGTAGTGAAAGCATTTATCAATGTTTGCTCTCGGGTCCTGTAGAACAAATGCTGGGGAAGCACCATCCTCCATCCAGTCATCAGCTCAAACAGAGACATTTAGTTGCAGATGAAGTGGTAGATCTGATGGCCATTAGGACCAGAGGTAATCGGATATCCCAACTTGGCCCAGAATATGCCACAAACTTTTTTAATATGCTCACAATGGTTCTGTTGTATTTCTTCACTGCACCAGAAGAGGCTGGTCGGTAAGCAATATGTAGCTTCTTTTTAACCCCCCACTATCTCCCACATCTTAGTCATTACTTTGCTGGTAAAATGGCTACCTCTGTCTGACTCAATCCTTTGGGGTAGACGAAAACGCGAAAAGATGTGGTTAATCATCAGGGCAGCTGCAGTTTCTGCCTTGCAGTTTGGGGCCGGGAGACATTCCACCCATTTGGTAAATAAGCATGTCACCATCAACATGTACGTATTCCCCCTAGAGGAGCAAATCACAGGGCCTATGAAGTCGAATTGCAAATCTGACCATGGCTATGTCATCCCCCTCTTTTGGAGAGGCCCACGGTGTGTGAGGGATGTTGGCTGACATTGTGCACACACAAGACACCGCTTCAAGTATTGTTCAAGGTCCTGCCCCATGTGTGGCCAGTATGCAACCTCTCTAAAGATCTCAAGTGTTGTGTGAAACCCCCTATGACCGACGGTGGCCGCATCATGGGCGTGACTTAACATCAGGCTTCGGAATGAGGTAGGAACCACCCACTGATCATGGCCAGCTTGGGAATTCCTTACCAACAAACCGTCTTGGATTCAGAACCTTTTTGGACATTTCATCAACACTCTAAGGTCCTCTTTCCCAAGGTAATCGGTATCCGTCAGGGGAAAGTTTTCAGGGTCCTCAATGTGTTGGTAAAACTTCCCAATTATTGGATCCCCCTTCTGAGCCGTAATCAAATCAGCATCTGAGGTCTCCTTACTACATTGTGCAGTTGAAAGATCATTGTGAGCATTTGTCTGGGACCTAGTGATAGCAGTGACCTGGATTTCCCCCAACAGGGACTCAATCTCTAGTAGATCCCCTTGGGTGGTCCCGGTTTTGGCCAGCTGATCAGCTAAGTCATTTTCAGTTTTGTCTGGTCCCTCTACTTTGGAATGACCCTTGATCTTCTTCCAGTAGATGGTCATCCCATTCACGGTTTTGAATTAACGTCTAATGTTTCAAGGATTTGTTATTGGCACACAACGTGCCTCTGGGTTTCCAATTAACCAGGTGCTCCACGAACCCATTCCGTACATAATCCGAATCTGTGATTATGACCAGTTCGTGGAGTTGATGTTGGATAGCAGTGAGTATGGCTTGATACACAGCCATCAACTCTGCCACCTGACTACTTCAGGGACCAATTTTGTATCCAGCGGAGGGTTCTGGGGACTCATTCACCCATGCATTCCCTACGCCGGCCACAAGTTATTTTTCCCCATTGTTGTCAACATGGTAAGAGCATCCATCCACATAGAGAGTGGGCATTCCCTCACACTTGTCTTCTTCAAAGACTTTGTGTGGGGAATTAAGGTATGCCTCCATGTTGTCCTTGATTTTTAGACTTTCATCCTCGAGACAGTTTTCTCTGGCACAATCATGCAAGTCAGCCAGACCTTGCACGAGGGAACTCTTCTTGTTTTGGCCATATCTGACCTCCACAGGAAAGCCTTGAATTGACAGAATCCGGGAAGTAATTCGGGAATTGCTCACATTTCCAGTCCGAATTCTGTCACTTTGGAGATATTGCAGAGGCTGGTGTGGAGTCTCCACTATGATGTGTTCCCCCTAGATAAACGGGCGGTAATTCTTCAGTGCCCACACCGTTGCCAGGAGTGCCTTCTCACAATCATTGAATTTTTCCTCCACAGAGGATAAAGTTTTGCTCGCATTGGAGATTACTTTATTGACCTTGTCATGCTTTTGATATAATACTGCAGTCAAGCATGTATTAGAGAACCCTCTCTCCAAGAAAAACTCCCTGTTTCTGACAGGGTAAGCTAGGCAGGGCACTTGAGAGAGGCTTCTTTTGAGCTGTCTTACTGCCTCGGATTGTTCTGGACCCCATTCCCACTTGACAACCCCCCTTTCCACAGATGAATCAGGGGTCTGGTGATCTCTGCGTAGCCCTCAATGAACTTTCTGCTGTAATAAGTCAGTCCAAGGAGGCTCCTTAGTTCCCGCAGAGTTGTGGGGTCTTTCAGTTTCTGAAGTGCTTCCACTTTTTTTTCCTGGGAACAGAGACCCTGAGGAGTAATCTCATGCCCCAAGAAATTAACACGGGTTCTACACCGCTGCGCTTTCTGAAAGGAAAGTTTAGCTCCTGCGGCCCTCAACTGTGTCAGAACATAACGGATCTCCGTTATGTGTTCCTCCACAGATGAACTTTTGGTGAGCATCATCTACATAAGCCAGGTTACCCATTGAACCCAGGTCGGGCATGGCCTTATGTAGGAAAATGTTGATTTCATTTCCGGAGTTGAGGTATACGAAGGGAGTCCAGGTCCATGTGTACTGCTGGCCCCCAAAGGTAAAAGCCAGCTTGTATTGGTCCTCCCTACTGACAGGCACAGTCCAGTATCCATTGGTCAGGTCTATTGCAGTGAATACCTGTGACCCCTGGATCTGGGCCAGCCCTTGGTCAATGTAGGGAAGAGGCCATCGGGAAGTATGGACCCGTTTGTTGAGCTCCCTAAGGTCGACTCAGAGTCTCCACTGGCCGTTGGCTTCATTATTACTAGCACCGGATTATTGAAGGTGCTGTGAACTGGACGGATTATCCCCCGAGACTCAAGGCTCTTAATTATTTCAGTAAGGGACTCCATGGATGCGAGAGGCAAGCGATATTGCTTCACAAACAGGGGAGTCATGGCAGGGTCCGTGGGAATTGTTGTTGTGTGGATGTCGGTGCGACCACAGTCATATGAGTCCACCGCAAAGTGAGCATGGAAATCCAAGAAAACTTGTTTCAACTTTTGCTTCTGCTCCAGAGTCACACAGGCATCAGCTAGGTTGACTCTCTCTTCAGCCATCTGCCTGAAGCCTGGAAAGACTTCTGGTTTTGCTATCTCAGCAGCCTCCTTGAGCTGGGTGGAGAAGTCCCTGGTCAGAGTGCTGATTTGGACTGGAGGCTTCAGGTGGGAAAGGCAGCCCTCATGGACCTGGAAATTCACCTCATCCCTTATGAAGTCACAAGTCACATCTTCCTTACCATAAAGGCAGGAAGTGTACACCAGGAAGTTCCCTGCATGCCGGATAAAGATCCTGTCTGGCGTTGTATTGTCATCACTGTCACTGTCAAAACCTTGGGCATTGGTCCTAACAGTTCATTTCCTAAATCAATGGAGAAATGTCGGTCATCAACCACCATTCCAATAATGGTGCCTGCGGTTAGAGTAATACTCTTTAAGTCGCTGTTATCCACCTCTATTGGAATGGTGTCATGTTCTATGCTGACTAATGGTGTTGGGTTTACCCCCAACCCTTGCTGTTGGAGAGAAACAGTTAGATGAATATAAGCATCAGGGTTTTTCAATGTTTGTCCTCTTTTAACTTTCACTTCCAGGGAGAATTGTCGGGTCCTTTCTGGGATGGTGACTTCCTCTTTAACCTGAATTTCAACTGCATAAGGTAGCAATTGAGCTGACCTAAATGCTTTTTCTGGATAATCAAAGCCCATGGGATTAACCGCTAATCGGGACCACGCTTTGAAGTTTATTAGGTCCAAACTAATGGCAAAGTGATTGAGAATGTCACTGCCTAAGTAAAAGGCGGCAGTGACGTCTCGCACGACCCAACAATTATGGACTATGGTCTTGTTGCCAATGGAGATTTTGAGCATACACCTGCTTGGCAGGAGATGTTTGGAATTGGGTGTTTCCAGATCCATTTCCCATTTGTCTATCAGTGTGAATGTGGGAATGGCTGGATCTTTTGGGAGTTGGCAGAACATGGCTTCGCTGATGAAGCTCTTACCATTGTTCACACACATTCGGGCGAGAACAGAGTCCTTCCCATCATTTAACTGAACAGGGATGAACAACTGCTCTCCAATTTGCTGAATATCCGCCAGGCTCTGAGCTGATTTCACATCTTTCTGGACTATTGGATTTGGTTGTTCTGGAAGTGAAATTCTACTTGGTCAGATTTTTGTTCAACCATGTGGCAGGTGCCGTTTAAACTACCATGGTTGACGCTCTGTTTTAATTTTATTGGTCGGCTAGTGTGGGTCCAGAGGACCTTGTTTACGCAATCTATTAGGGGTGACAACCTTCTCAGGAGGTAATTCCCTAGTAAAAAAGGGGTGCCCTCTGGAGTCACTACTATGACCGGGTGTTTCACCTTGTGTCGCCCAATTTTAATGTCCAAATCTGCAGTCCCCTCAATGGGAATTTCCTTCCCGTCAAAGTTCTGAAGTTGTCCAGGAAGAGAGGTGAGAGGAATACGGTAATTCTTCCCCCTTCCTGCATTTAGTTCATCAAAGGCCCTTTTGGACAAAAGGGTAGCTTGGGATCCAGTGTCCACCAGTGCCAAAACTGTACCCTGCCCCAGTACTTGTACCGGGGCATAGTATCTTCCCTCCTTCTCCTCAAGGGGGCACAGATAATGCACATTTTTGGACAACTGGTGGGCTAATTTTCTGGTTTTGGACATTGAGAGAGAAGAGATTTGGGCAAATTTCGGCAGGGAGTTTTGGGAATCTGAAAGAAAAAGTTGGCAATTGGATATTGATGCGGTTTTGGGTTCCCCGGGTTCTGGTTCTGGGCCGCCCCCCCCCTTTTTGTAGGCAGTCACCCGGATGGGTTTGAACCAGGGGTTTTCGGTATTGTGGGTTCTGGGATTGAATGATGGGCGGCGACAGCTCAATCCCCACATCTACCCAGTCTGGATTGGAATTCCTTGGGACCCATTTTTCCTTGGGAGAAGTTCCCCCATCTCTGAAGGAGAAGATCCTTTTCCCATGATCCTCTGAGGATCCCTCTCCCTCAAATTGGAAGACCTGTACCTCCTCCACAAAATGGGTCTGTTTGGGTCCTTTGTTTCTCCTACCTCCTCTCTGCTCCTTGGGTGGCAGACTTTCAGGGGTAGGAGATTTTGTTTCCAGTTCCTGGGTTTCCAGGGGCTGTTTACAAGTGGGGAAGGAAACTTCCTCCAAGGCTTTACACCCCCCTTCCCCTTGTGCCTCTTCCCTGGGAACCGGTGGGTTATTGGGGTGCTGTCCCCGTCATTGTTCTGGAGCACCAGGCCCAGAGTTTGGGGCATTCTGCACCAGCATGCTCATCTGAGGGTTCTGTTGAGCCCTCAGCATGTGACCCAAATCCCGTGCCATATTTTGGACCTGGCGCTCTAACTGTGAAACCCGCTCAGGCTGATACGGGGTTCTATTTTCTCCCCTGGGCTGATCCCGGGAAGGGTAGCTATCCCTTCTCTGGTAGTACCCCAGGAGGGGAAGATTTGGGTACCCCTCCACCCTTTGCCTCCCCTCTCCTGGATTAGGTGGTCTGGGCTCAGGTAATTGGGGAAACTAGGATGGATGATTTTGGGGCTGGAAATTGGGTGGATACCTGGGGAAAAAGTTCTGCCCAGGGTTTGGTGAATTTCTGCCCTCCTGTGGGAAGTTAGGAGGGAAGTTCCCTGGGTTGGGTGCATGGTTGAATCCCCCCCCCTTGGGCTGGAGGAGTACACACATACCCCAGGATGGGTCAGTTTCCCTTGTAGCAGGGACTTACATAGTCAGGGGAGCGAGGGACCCCATTTGTGGGACGACCTCCTTGACTCCCTGTCTGTGACTGGCCCGAGGGCCTTCTGGGCTGAGAATTATTCGGTGCAGGCAGGTTTTTAGGCCCCCCCATCTCCAAATCTAAAAGGGGGGCAACGTTTACCTCTGCCACCTTGGCAGCAGCAGGGATGCTGGTCGGTTTGGGACTTTTCTGGGCGTTGTTTTTATTTTCTATGGGCTTCTGCACCTCATAGATCTGGGTAGCTTGTTCAATGACCCAGTCTAGTGACCTTTTCTCATGAAAATCTCTCACTAGCTGGGTCATTATGTATTTGGGTAAGGCATGGAAAAACGTATTTACAAAGTCTTTACTGTCCGTGCGCACCCTTCTGGTATTCTGCGCAAAAGCACGCTTCAATTCCTGCACAAATTATTGTGGGGCCTGATCCTCCCCACATTGCAAATTGTAGGCTGTCCTGCGAGCCTCTTGGGGATTTCTGTGAACAGAAAAATGTTTCAAGATGGCCGCCCTATATGTGGACCATCTTGAATGGTTTTAGTCCTCCAGCCCCGCAAAGAAACTGGAGTATTCTGGGGAGAATATCCATTTAAATACTGGATGCAGCTACTGCTGTCCTTCAAATGGAAAGTCTCCATCAATTGCTCGTAAAGCGTTCCCAAACAGAATACTTGGTGTTCTTGTGATAAGGGGTGATGGCACTTCTTATTGCCTTAATCTGTTTTAAGGGGTCCTTAAGCAAGGCAGTTTTTGCCTTATTGGCCTTTCTTCCTCTGACTCAGAGGCACTGCTCCCAGAGGTTCCAGTCTGATCTTCAGGTTTTACCAGATTCTGCAAGCCTGGGAATGGCTGGCAGAATGTGGGGACCTGGTCTCCTGTGCCCTGTGATGCTCAGAGAAGTCTTCAGATTCCTCCTTGCTGCCAGGATTTGATGGGTACCCTCCCCCCACTGACCTAACTGGGCAGAGGTTTTTAGGATCCCCTTAATGGGCCTACTCTCCTGGGTTCCGCACTAAATTGCACTGTACTTGGGTGCCCATACCCGGATGCCCGCCCATCCATTCCTGGGTGGTACTGGCCTATGAGCCCCATACTTTTGGCTGGATAGTAATCTGCCATCCCTGTGGCCCTGTGCAAATGTGCGCCAGGGGATATGGGGATGGCAGAGTCCAGGGACCGGGAGAGATGAAGACCTCTGGTACTAGGGCTCCTGAGGTTATGCTCAGGTGTTTCCCTTTCCCAGCGAACCTCATCTCTATCAGCCCGTGCTCCCTGTTGCCGAGCAAGAGCCTGTGCTTTCAGTTCCTCAGTTAAGGCCTTACTAGACTCTATCAGTCTCTCCTGCATGGCTACCTGTTGCTGGAGCCTATCATTATGCTGGCAGAGAGCCTCATTTTCTCTCTGTGCTTCCTGGTATGTCCTGGAGTACTGGGCCAGTCTTTGCTGCAGGAGGGTTACCTCCTGAGTCCCATCCCTACTGGCCCGCCCCTTTCTTGCCAGAGCATCTTCCACCCTCCTGGTGTGCTCTAACAAGTTCTGATGCTGTTTTTGGAGGTCACCCAGTCCCTGGAGGGCCAGGTGATTTTCTTCAATTTTTCCTTTTAATTGGCAGACTTCCTGGCCTAAGGTGTCCCTTTCCTGACTAAGAGCCTGCATCTGTGCCACCAGGTCGTCCCTCTGCCTTTTAAGGGCACTAGCTTTCTGGCGCTCTTCCTCAAATTCAGTCTGGGTATCCAGGTCTTTCAGAATCAGTTTGTTGCTCTCTGCCTTCTCCCTATATAGGTGGTTTTGCAGGGTGACTACCTGCTCTGCGCATGCCCTATTGAAGTTGTTGCTCCAGCTTTTTCTGGCTCTGCAGTAGGGCGTCCAAACCTTCCTGGTACTCCTTCTGCAAGACCAGAAATAAGGTATCCTGGTCAGACTTTTCCTGTTGCAGGATACCCATATCCTCTTTTATTTTGATGATATACTTCCTACCATCATTTTCTGACTCCTGGCTCCTCTGCAGCCTCTGCTCGGAAGAGACCTGGTCAGATTGGGCCTTCTCTAATGCCATCTGTTGCCTATTTGCCAGATCTTGACCTTCAGCACATTTGTCCTGTATGGCTCCCATATATAAATATAAATATGCCGCTTCCCTGGCAATTTTTTTGTGCTCATCCTTGGCCTTTGCGGCCATATATAGTTCACTCAGGGTCACATGTAAGGGACCCTGATCTCTCCATGTATCTGACCCAGTTACAGTGACCTGTTGTGCGATTGCCTGCAACCACACATTCTGGTCCTGTTCAGTCCACTCACGTCTCACAAATAGTTTATGTAAGAGGTGCTCTCTGGCTATTTTGATATCTACCAAGGTCGTCATTCTGGAACTTGATTTCCTTCCTGACTTAATGATGTTAGTAATTTATTTTGCAAAACAGACCGTCTCCTTAGAGCGTCCTTCTTTTGAGGGGCGCTTTTACAGTGTAACACGGTGTGGCGATCCAACAGGATTTATGTATCCTGTCAGTTATCACACTGTATTAAGCTGCACAAATGGTAGATCTAATCCAGACGTCCAGGCTCGAGCCCCCACTCTGTTAAGCGACTTCAATTCAGCACTCCAACTAATTCAGTGCCTAGTCTGGGATGCCCAAGGGAAGCCCTTATTCATATATTTTTATGACAAGTTCATAGATCTGGATGATAAACCCTTGTATAACACCCCTCTCTTTGAATCCCCCTGACCTCACTGAGCCAAGAAGTAGGTTTGTTTTGAAAATTAAAAGATTTATTTGAAAATTAAACGATATATATATATATATATATATATATATATATATATATATATCACTTTTATAAATAAATTAATATTTGATAGCACACTTATGAATATGACAGTGATCAACCATAGATAGTATTATACTAGCACACTTTTAATTACTTAAGAGTTGGTATAGAGAGGATAAAGTAGCTGAGAATGCTTTTATGGGTTCAAGGAAATGCAATGATGGAAAATAATGCAGCACAGAAATAACTGGGATGGTTTCCACAAGAGATAATATGATCACTTTTTCTTTTGACAATTCACTCCCCCCCTATGCAATATAAGGATATGGAAGGAGAGCACACAATTTTCAGGAATACAATCAAATGCAACACCAATTCAGTTCCCCCCTAACAAGCTTAGAGCAACAGGGATGATTTTAAAACACATGTGATTTGCAAAGAAGTGAAAATATGCTGAAAATGATTTTAATTCCTTATAGGAGATTCAGGGTAGGTGATAGCTACTTAGGATTGGTTCAGGTCAACACTATCAGTGATTCATGAGGGTTTATCAGGTTGAAAACTAATTTCAGCAATGCAAAGCAAAAGCAGCTATTTTTTTACAAGTGGTGAAATGAGCTAGTTGCAATTCGCGGCACTTTTTCTGAGTGCGGCGAGCGTGATTACGGAAAAACTATAAGGAGTAGAAAGTCGGTTTAGGGCTTGTTGGAAAGCTTAGATTCGTAGCTTTAAAATGAAAGTGAAATCTCGTTCCTAGCACAAAAGATATGGACGATTTTGTGGAGGTAGATTTTCAGAAATGAAATAATGATTCAGAATGGCACTTGACACTTTCACAGGTTTGAAATCACAGAATGTACACACGATTTTTATGCAGTCCTAAATAGGTTGAAATGGTTTGAATTAGATTATTTTTAAACTAAGAGATTGGTTTGCACAGTTCTGGCTGGATACTCACTCCTAATTTTGGAAGGAATGGGCCTCGTCACAGATCTGGTCAACAGGTTTAGCTGCGGTTCTCTCTGCTCTGCTGGTCTGGATTTCTGGTTCTGGCAAAAGTTCTGGCACTGCACGGTGGTCTGGGTCTGGTCTTCTATCGGCACCGCACGGTGGTCTGGATACAGCTCTTCGTTCTGGGTTCTGGCACAGGGTTCTAGTCAGAATCAAACAGCTCGCCTGGCTGTTGAATAGTTTGGTTAGGTGGCTGGATTCGGAGGCCTGCTGAGAAGGATTCAGCTTTTGGACTAGGCCTCTCTGCTGCAAGTTCTGAAGTCTGGATTCTAAGTTCTGGTTCTGTAGTCTTCTGGATATTGTCTGGTCCCTCAAAATGCTTCGCAAGAAATCAGTTTGAAGTGGAAAGTGAATGTCCCTTCCTGGGTCTTAGTGGCTCTTATTATGTCTTTTGAAAATGGGTGTGTGCGTGGGCATAACTAAGCCTGCCCCTCACAACTTATCATTGGCCAAGTTCTCCTCCCTCCCTTGATTGGGGAAGGAAATGGAGTATCATCAGGCATCAATTTTCTGGCATACAGAAAGAACACTCCCCTTGTCACTTTGCACACAAATCTATTTGTGATCCAAATGCATATTTATCTATGTACAATTGTTCAATATTATATGTCCAGTTAACATATTTTCTGTAGCACCAAACCATCCGATCCCTGTCTTTGTAAGATGTTGTGTCCACTTCTGACAGAATTCTGCCCTTTTCATCCAGAACACAACCTCTAAACTTTTCCAGAATTTACACAAACGTGCGCAAGGAGCATGGGCATCAGATGATAAAGCGTCAGATTTTTAACATACAGACATTCGGAGTAACACCCTATTTTCTGCTACTACTCCCCAGAACATACCACAGAGTCCTAACACCTCTCAAAAATGTGCACAGAAAAATCACAGGAATAATGATATTATTGATATAATTTTGATACTTCCGTACTATGAATTATCCATCTTTTTAAAATTATGCTCTGGCCCAGATGGGTGTGGTTTCGGTTCCAAAGCACATGGGGGAATTTCTGTCTGTTCCCCGCCTCCAGCTCAGGTGGCTCCCAGAGGCACTGCTCCTCCCAGTTTCTTCCAAGAGGAAGCCATTTACGACCCCCCTAATTTAACATTTGCCTGAGCCAAGGAAAGTTCATTGTTCTGTTTCCTTTGCAGTCCCAGGTGCTCCTCCCCTGATTCAATTAGAGAGCTGTGATCTCCTTTTGGTGGGGGCAGCAGAATGCAGGCCAGGCCTGGGAACAGTAGGTGTTGAGAATTCTCATTAATCAGCAAGCCTTTGAAGTCCCAGCTAGCTTAGGATGCAGTTTAGCTTCTGAAATACAGGTCCCCAGTCAGAGTTTAGACCACTAGCGCTGGTTAGCGTTGAGCGCCGGTACTGCACCCATTTTTGGGAGCTGTCTTGAATTAATACATTTCAGATTTTGAACAGCACCATATTCTTTTGCACTGATTTCGCTCGTGGCGCTTCTGCGCCATCACGCTCACACTGGTGGGTGGCAGGTCAGGCGACCATTTTGGTGTGCGCAAAACTGCACGGTTTTCCTGGATTCTGGCGCAAATGTGGACTTTTCGGCCATCTTGGATTTTCTAAGCCCACAGCACCAAATGTTGCAGCATCATAACTTGAACGTGGGTCAAGACACCTGACAGTGCCATGCGGCTCTTTGTTTCTGGAATGGCTGCCTTTCTTGTTCAGACCTCTTTAAAAAAACAGGGGGTTCCACAAGTGTAACACTTTAGCAGTGGCTCTAAATAAGAAAGAATAGGAAGAACAAATAATGTGCCTTTCTGGCTAGATTCATTAAAGGTTTATTTCAGGCACACTTCAGGGGGTCAGTCACAAATTAGTCTTTTCTTAAACACCTCAAATTCACAAGACAGACAAACACTTCTAAAAATCATTTAGAGTAGAATAAGTATCCATTTCGGACTATGTATTTTGCTTTTTGCAATTTGCAGTTGTAGCATGTTTTATTCTACCATTGTCTCTGTTATGATCATCACAAGACATTCCATCTCAGTGTCTTTGCTCACTTGAAAAAATCCTTATGCCTAAAAGCTTGTGTACAGTGTAGAAATATTTGACCGCCGCACATGAAGTAGCCCTTGATTTCATTGTGCCACAAGTAATGCTTTGTTGTAATGTGTCTATCTTTCCTATCTCCCTGGCATGCTTTTCAGGATGTTGGTTTGCATGTATAAGGTAACGAGTGCCCAGAGTACGGGATGCTGTGTGAGTGCGCTGCTTTCCCTGCGCTACTCTAAATGCTTTAATACACAATTATGGATCCTCACAATGGTATGCATTTTGCCAACCTCTGAAACTTGAAAAGTAGATCCATGCAGGCTTGACATGTGGCCAACTTTCAATCAGACCTGCAGATGAACGGGCTTGCTGTCACATCTCAGTTACCAGTTTAATGGTATCCACTACAGAGTTTTGCTTTCTGAGTTTTAGTGTATTCAGACAAGTAATTGCTCATTTTACTATAGTGGTAAGATAATTATAGTGTGTTAGATAGCTCAGTGGGTTGAGCACTTGCTGCTGCGATGTGTGTGCGATCTGCCGGTTGTCGGTTTGAATCCTGGCAAGGCGAACTCAACCTTTCATCCTTCTGAGGTCAATAAATGAGAACCAACAAAGGTTGGGTGATATTGTATGTAAATGTGTTCTATATAAAGTGCTTAAGCGTAAGTGCGATAAAGTAACACACCATTATCATTGGGCCTGGGATGTCTGCTTGCATTCACAGTAATTTGGTAATATGGGCCTATGAACATTGATAATAACGATACATGTGGTGATACATTCTTGTATGAAATGTATATCATATTACAGTGATATCGTAGCCATATTTTTCATAGTGTGCTTAGGATCTATGCTATGCAATGCCACTTCCTGTTTTGCCAAGGGTTGAAAGGTCGTGTTGCATCGCTTCATGTCATGTCACTTTGGGTTGGAGTCAAATGACATCACGTCCTGTGATGTCATCTGCAACTCCTGGCATTTTGGGAAATGACGTCCCTTCCTACGCGTCTGTGATTGGGACGTTTACACGGTCATTGTTCTTGCCATGTGAAAACAACTCCACAGACCGCAATGTGAATGTCTCCTTGTTCTCCAATCACCTTTCATGTGTGTGTGCTGAATGAGGAACCGTACATAATGCAATGCCAGAAGTTAGCATGTTCCCATCGTTACCCCCTGCCATGATATGTTTTTGATATTATTGACCTCTTTACAGTATCAGCTGATTTTGTGCTGAAATACCACTGGAGGTAAATGCCACCACCACTGGTATTATTTCTGAAACATCTGCTGAATCACACGGTTACCATTGCAACAATGGTAATGGCAGTGGTATGTGTGCAGTGCTGTTGACGGTATTCCAGATATACAGCTGCTGTAATTGTAAATATCATTTTCCAATCCATTTTTCAGTCTCGGGTTAAAGGTGGCAATGGATACCGTACGGTAGAGGTTCACACGACCAGTGCACGTTTTATTGCAAAAAAGGGTCCATTGCATATGAAAGATGGTGAGGGGGCGGGCATCACTAATGGTTACATTCTCACCCCATTCAATGTCTCCAAGACATCAGTTTATTTACAGTATTAAAGGGATTCCCTCTGTTTCCCATTGAAACACTAAAAATCACATCTCTAAAAGACATCCTGGAAGATTGCTGAAATGTTACTTCCAACCTGCAATCCAGACCCATTTAACACCAGTGGTATTTCCTGTCATGGAGCGGGAAGTAAAACCGCTTGTTTGACATTACAGTTAAAGTCTCCGGTTTGCTGTTATTAGAGTAAAACATCGTTGATGTTTAAATGGCCTCCAGGATGTTCATTGTTTCCTTTTCTCGTTGGTATTGGCAGTATGTGTGATAACTGTGCTGTGAGGGAAGCATTTACGTCACCCCCCACTGTTCCTAGCAACATATCTCTTGTCTTGTTCATGGTGGGAAACATGCCTAGTGAATGGTCGATGTGCTTGAGTTCAATCGGGCCCAGTAAGTGTGTGATAGTGATTTTCCAGCAAGTCGATGGCATAATGACGGTGGCCAGTAAAATCGCCCACCTGCACTTCTGTTATGCGAAAAACAATGGGGCTAATACTATTCAAGGATATGACTGTATTGACCATTTGATTGTTTATACAAATATAGCCTCTCCTAGGAATGGGAAAAATGAGCGTAGGAGATTAAATGACCCGTGTGTGTGCTGTCCAATTAAATTCACCACGTACACTAAGTGTCGCCGGCTTCCAACTATTGAGGGTTCCCATACAGCAAAATATTGATGTTCCTATTTATATTACCAGATTTTTTAAAAGGTAACACCGAGGCTTTCTCTCAGTTTCTCGAGCTTGTGCATACATGGAGTCAGTCCTTTAGGAACTGAGATTACCCTGTAGCCATGTTATTTAGTGTATTTAGTATTGCTTTCATGGGGTTTAGTGCAAATCATTTATTTAGATAAAGGTATGTAAGCCTGTCATTTTTAGCCTTAACGCATCAATGGGATATGCACATTGATTGTAACTTCATTGGGGGAAAGCATTTCATTTGCATTTTTTGTTAGTGGCTTAAGGTTTTGCATATCAGGATATAGTTCCTGAATGTTAAGTGATGATTTGTTATTTATATAGCTCTTTCGCCACAGCGCTGCACATAGAACATATTTAAAGGTGAGTATCACCCACCAAAGTTGATGCTTAGATGGATTTCTATAATTAATAGGTTTATTATGCCAATCAACTGCTGAAGTGTTGAATGACATTGCATAGCAGCTTGGTTCAAATTCTGAGTCTAATGGCGTTTTTGCACTGGATGGTCTGAATTGATGTGCCGTTTGCGCAAAGTGCACACCTCAGATAATGGGGGTCATTACAATTTTGCCAGTCCGGGAACTACGGAACCGGTAAGCTTGCCGGTACTGTAGTTCCCATACCGGGAAACTACGAGTTCTGCTTGCGGGTGCCATTATGGCCACCAGGTCTGACCTGGTGGCCGTACCGGCACCCGCGAGCAGAGCATGTCGGATGCACTGGCACCAATAAGAATGGTGCCGGTGTGTTAGGGAGAATTCTCATAAATGGCTGATTTCCCTTACCTAATGAGTTGTGGGATGTTTTTACCCATGCATCCAAGCCCTACAATAAAACTGTGCAGTACTGGCATGGAAAACATCATGATGGCCAGAACTCCCCAGAGAGTGCACAGGGAAAACATGAAGAATAGGCTGCCACCCATTTTTGCCTATGTTGTGAGCACAGGAGGGCACTGCCTAAAACCACCATTGGGCTACACACACAGTAGCCTGAAACCATTGGGAATGGCAATGCTGATTGCCAAAAAAAGCAACTCAGAACTGTGGGGAATTCATTTTCTTAATCCCAAAAATGGTTGCATTACCAGTACTCACCACTATCAGAAAGCCGGCGTTTTAAAACCACCGGACTGTTGTGTAAAACTGCACAAATGAAACAAAACCAGACCAAGGAAAGACTTGCTAAGAGGTGGAAGAATGTAAAACCATATTCTGAAATGACTTGAAGGAAGTAATTATTTAATGTATAGGTACAAATTGTCAGTTTGATTTGAATGTAGAAAACTGGGAACAAAAAGTGACATTTAGCTGAAACCTGGCTTAGTGAAACTGGATTCTGCCTGACAACTACCCCCGACAGGAGAAACCTGTTCAGCCACTCTTCCCAGGCCTAGCTGATTCCTGCTGCCCCTTGCCAAAAGGAGTTGTCACCTCTCTGATTAGATTAGGGGTGGAGCACCTGGGAACTGGAAGGAACAGAACAATACAACTCCCTTGACTCAGGCAAATGTTATATTGGGGGCGTCGTAAAGTGGCTTCCTCTTAGGGGAAACTGGGAGGGGCAGTGCCTCTGCTAGCAGCTGAGCTTGGGGGAAGTGGATAAACCAGTTATTCCACCCTGTGATGTGGGAGGCCACACCCCTTTTCGACCAGGGCATAATTTTAAAAAGATAGATAACTCATAGTGCGGACTTGTCAGAATTATCATTATTTTTGTGATTTTTCTGTGAACATTTTGAGAGGCGTTAGGACCCTGTGGTGTATTCTGGGGAGTTGCTAGCGGAAAATAGGGTCTTACTCCAAATGTCTGCATGTTAAAAATCTGACACTTCATCAATTAATGTCCATACTCCTTGCGCACATGTGTGTAATTTTGGGTAAATGTCCGATATTGCAAAACCTGTTAAAAAGCACAAAATGTTGTCATTTTTGAATGCAAGCCCCCAGGAAGATCAGAGGCGGACAAGCATGGACCATAAGGAATATATAATGTGCACATGTAATTTCAACAAATTGTATATCTGGGAAAGATGTATTTAAATCAAATATAGATTTGTGGGCAAACTGACCAGGGGAGGATCCTCTGACCCATAAACAGACCTCATCATGATGACAAACCATTTCCTTCCCCCAATCATGGGAGAGGGGAGAATTGGGCCAATGACAAGTAGAGAGGGGCAGGCTTAGCTAGGCCCAGGCACACACCCATTTCCAAAACACATAAAAAGAGACTGCTGGGACAGGTAGAGACATTCAATTCCATTTGCTGCGGAGCATGCTGACCGATGACTTCACATCCAGAGATCCAGACTTCAAATCCATCAATCTCCAAAGACCAGAACTTTACTTCAGAACTTAAAGCAAGGGCCTAAACCCACAAACTGAGAACTCTTCTCAGCAGGCCTCAGCATCCTTAAAATCATTTGCAAACTATTCCACAGCCGGGCGAGCTGTTTGAATTCTTTTGCCAAGAACAATTGCCAGAGACCAGACCAGAGATCCAGAGTGACCCAGACCACTGTGAGCAGAACCAGAGAGCTGACCCAGATCACTGTGAAGTGCTGAGACCAGAACCGGAGTCCAGTCCAAAACCTGACCAGATCCGTGGCAAGGCCTATTTCAAATTTATATTGTGAGTACCTAGCAGAACTGTGCAGAACCCAATCTCTTAGTTACAATAATCTAATCCAAACTATTTTAACCTAGGTAGAACTGCCTCCTAGAAATCGTGTCATCTGTCATTTTTAAAGCTGCACAACTGTCACCTGTCAATTCTGCAGCTGCAAGCTGTCACCTGTCATTTTGAGTTTTACTTTAAATCCGAAAATCTACCGTTATTTAATCATCCGTATCTCTGGAACCGTTTGGAACGAGGAACGAGATTTAACTTTCATCTGCAAGCTTAGAATCTAAGCTTTCCAACAAGCCTAGAACCGACTTGCTACTCCTTATACTTCTGCCGCAATCACGATTCACGGACTCGCGAATTTACCGTGATTTGCGATTTTGGCTCAATTTCTCTACTTGTCAAAATAGCAGCTCCATTCTTTCTTTTGTTAAAATCTGTTTGCAACTTGGTAATAACTCATAGAGCATTGCTAAAGTGAGCCTGAACTAATACCAACACGCATCTTCCACTCACCCTGAATCTCTAGAGGGAATTAAGATCAGTTGGCACATTTTCCCATCCATTTCCATCACATTTAAAAAGCATTTTGGGCCTGTGTTTCAAACTCCTACCTATTTCTTCTAAGCTTGCTGGGGGGGACTGAATTTCGTATTGTATTTGATTGCATTCCTGAGAACTGTGTGCTCCTCTTTCCATCTCCTTCCATTTCTTACATTGCATAGGGGAGGAGGGTGAATTGCCAGAGAAAAAGTGATTATCTTATCTTTTGCTAAAATCATATCAAGTATTTCTGTACTGCATTTTAGTATTTTTGCTACTTTATCCATCCTATACTAACTCCTCATTGATTGTATAGAAGTGTGCTAGTGCCAGATTACCCATTGTTGATCAACATCATATGTCTAAGTGTACTATCAGATATTAATTTATTATAAAGTGTGATATATATATATATTGTTTAAATTCTCAAATAAACCTTTTAATTTGCAAAACAAACCTACTTCTTGGCTCAGTGGGGTCAGGGGGATTCTAAGAGGGGGGTGTTATGCAAGGGTGGTCATCCAGAGTACTGAACTAGACATAAAAATACACTAATAAGGGTTTTCCTCAGCATCCCAGACTAGGCATTGACTTGGCTGTAGCGTTGATTGAATATCGCTTACAGAGTCCCTCAGCAGCTTTGCTGGATTTCTAGGATTTATTTTCTTCACCTGGTAAGAGTGTGAACCTTTTTCCCACTCTTAAATGTGTTTTGCCATGTGTGTTTTTACCATTTTGTGTGTTTTTGGGCTCTGGAGCCTCACCTACTCCATGAGCACCACTTTTCATCTGTCTTACACAGCACCTTCAGTGCAGTAACACAGAGTTGTCCAGACTTCCCACTGACTCCATTTTCCTGGGGCTGACTACTGTCCCCCAGAAACATGTAAAGTTGCAATTTTTTTTAATTTTTTTTTTATTTCTTGGTTTAATTGTATAAAACAATTTTTACAAGACAAATTTCCTGGTAAAAGAAACAGGGTTCCCAGTTCCCCATTAAAGTCTCTTTATATAAGTCCTTTCAAGTGTCTCCATCAGGAAAGAACAAAACGGTGCGTGAGTTTGATGACCCATCCCCGTAAAGTGAATAAGCCGATACCTCAAAAAAAGCCCACCACCGCGATGACCCACAATGTCTTTTACCCACTCATCAACCGACACCACCATTCATCTTCGTCGTAGAAGTGCAGGTTTCTGAACAAGTGCCCTAGGTGCATTGAGCGAGAGGCTGACACCCCAGAGCAGTAAAGCAGTAGATGTTTAATAGTTTCCATCTCCTCCGGAAGTTGATAGAATCTGCATGATTTTTCTTCAGACTGATTCCTTCTTGACAGGACTTCCCTAGTATGTAAGATGTTCAGGCGAATTCTCAAAAAATTCTCCCGACATTTCTTCTCTGGACATTTTAACAGGTAAGGTTTTGGTGAGTTTACTTTAGTCCATATAGGAGGCAAGTCTTGTGTCAATTTTGTGGCCAGAAGCTTTTTCCAGCGTGTCAATCCAGTTTCTCTCCAGCATGCGTTGTTTTACCTTTACCGGATTCTGGATAAGTTCCTCACTGGAGCTGGCCACCCAGTGCAGCAGGGTTTGGACCCTTAACGACCAGTCCTGAAGCATTTTACAAGAACCTGATAAGATTTCCTGGTGTATTTCTTTCAGGATCAATGGGGGTGAAGGTAGCAGAGTTTTACGATAGAGCATGGTTTCGTTACGTGCCACTATGGATCCCAGTGATTGTAGTGAAAGCTCTCTCCTTATCAGGGCAATGGGGAGGGACTGCGGGAGTTTGAGAAACTTTCTCCAATCGAATCCTTCTACTCTTGCCCAGAAATTTGCTGGTAAATTGGGTAAAGCTTCCGCCCCATCAGTCAGCCTGGGACCGACCTTTGTTTTGTAAAAAATCAGTACTGGTGACAGTGTGAGCGCCCAAAATTATTTACCACTGCTCGGGACAGAGAGATGAGGAGACGGGCTTTTGTCATTATATTTTCCTGCACTGGCACTTCTTTGTTGCTCTTCTTTAGAATGATGCTGAGGTATTTAAAGTTGTTTACAAATTCTATTTCTTTGTTGTCCACTGACCAAACACATTTCTCCACATTCCTGGGGTTCTTTCCAAATGTCATTATTTTCGTTTTTTTCAAGGTTCATCAAGAGATGATTTTCTTTGAAATAGGCATCTAAATTGTTTATCTGCCTCTGTAGGCCTATTGGGGTGAGGTCCATGAGGATAATATCGACTGCATATAGCAGCCTTTATATTTTACTTGTTCCCAATGTCGGAGGGAATGAGCAAACTCTATCCTCATAGTCCTTATAGTCCGTCGTGTAGGCATTATACAATGCGGGGCCAATGGGCAACCTTGTTTAACCCCTCTCCCTTTCTTGATCCATGAAGAAAGTTGACCTAAATTATTCAGGCATACGCACATCAAAGTGTCTGAACAGAGGGCCTTTATTGGGTCCAAGATCTCTGCGGGGCAAGCGTGATAGTGTAATTTGACCCACAGTAGGGTTCTATCTACTTGGTCAAAGGCCTGGACCAAATCGATGAACGCCATGTAGATTTTTGGCCAGCCCTCTAAGACTTTTGCTTTTAGTGTGCTCACTGCCAGAATGTTTAGTGTCGTCCCGACATTTTTCACGAAGCCCCCATGTAGTGGATCAAACAAGGCTGAGGTGTATAACCAGGTCTGTAGACTGTCCAGAACCAACACTCCAAAGAGTTTTCCTATTGAATCCAGCAACGCTATAGGGCAGTAGTGTGAAGGATTATCTTTTGAGCCCTTTTTAAAAATTGGCACCACAACAGCCTTCTTCCAGGAAAGTGGAATCTCAGATGACTCAATACAATTCATAAACACCACTTTGATAAAGGCAGACCAAGGTTCCACATTTTTCTTCAGGTCGAAATTAGTGATACCATCGGTGCCCGCCGCCCTATAACCACTACGTTTTTTTATTTTCCATTGGATCATCTCAAGATCTGTCGGGATCGACCAGGAACTCCTAGATCTAGCTAACTGAGAATTACTCAAATTCTCTATGACACCATAAAGATCTTTAAAATGCGATTTCCATCTTTGTTTGCCAGTGGAATTTGGCAGTGCTTGGTTCATCACCTTTGCGTCCCCCTTTATTAGGGACCAAAAGTCACGTGCGTTCTTTCCACAAATAGTACGTAGCATTACCTCTGCATCTTCTTGGAGGCGCAGAAATTTAGATGACCTCAGCCAGGATTTAAAATTGCTGGATGTCAAAGCTGCCTCTTCCTTTTTTAGTGTAGAGTTAGAATTTACTCCTGCCCGTTTTAATTTCCTCACCCATCTTCTTCGTTCTACCAATTGTTCATTAAATGTGTGATCAGGCTGTTTCATTAGCACCACCTTTTTTCCTTTCCTGGGTCTGAAAACTGAAAGCACTGCTGCATAATCGGCCGAGGTTATGGTCCCAATGGGTTCCTTACTTTTTTCTTCCACGTACAGCCGAGTAAGTTGAACAATTGCTGTTTCTGGCAGCCTTGACCTAATGCCGCTTTGGTTGACTTCCAGGTTAGGAGTCGTATAGCAAGACTCAATCCTTGGTGAAGACCAGGTGAAGGTCAAGATATTGTGATCACTATACTTAGTCCTCGTCACCTCGAAAGTTTCCTTTAGAGTTAATAAGCTGCGCGAATCAATCAATAGTGGCTGTTTGGTTTTTTCTCTCCAAGGTAGGAATGTATTCCTCTTTGGAGCCTGGTCGTTGGAAAAGATTATGTATATCTCTTGATTTTATTAGATCAATCCATCGGTGAGCTCTCCCCAAGAATGCAGCCCGTGAGTTAGATCAGTATTCAGGTCTCCCACAATGATGATATGGCTTGATTCACTCGATGTCAAAAAGTCATCAAGTATGGTCTCCATTTGAGTGATGAAATAATCATCGGTCACCCGTGTAGGGTTTCAATATGTATTAACCAGCAAGATTTCAGCCTGGGAGTTGTTTCCCATACAGTTTGAAGTTGTGGCCCATGCGATGGTTATTGCAAGGACGAATTCTGTTGGTTTGAGTGCTTTTATCAAGTTAAGGCCACTTCCTGATCTGATGGCGGTGATAAGGCCTGATCTTGGTCTGCTCTTATTTTCTTTATGGGCCAGTGAATGTACCAGTTGGTAGCCATCTAAGACAGGTTTTTCTACCAGCCACGTTTCTTGTAAGCACAGAACGTCGAAGCTTGAGAGGTCTACGTCTGACTTAACAGTCGAGTGCATAAAGCCCTTGGTGTTCCAAGAACCGAGCTTTAAAAAAGCATCTGATGAGGCTAATGCAGACTTGTCATCAATCAGTAAATCTGTAATGATTCTTTGTGGTGGCTATTTCCTTCTTACTTGAGACATGAAGGCTTCTGACCTGTCCCCTTTCTGGACATCAAGGTATTTTGTCCTTCTATCTTCTAATTGTTTCCTGCAGGGCATATTTTCATCACGCGATTGTTCCACTAGTTGGAAAATCCTGCGAGTAGATGGAGCAGCAAGATTTTCAGCGTCAGTTGCACTCCTTTCTTTCCAAATTTTCCTATAGGATTCTTGCCGTGTGCTGCTTTTATGATGAAGTGCAGACTCCGGTTGCCAGCGTTAGCTGGAGCTCTATCTTCCTTGAGAGTTTCACGCCTCGATCTTCTCGGGTAATCAGGAGTCTGGCGTTTAGTTTATAGTCTTGCCCCATAAATGTGAATGTATTCTGGCTCTGAGGAGTCGTCTCCTGCTGTAGTTTTGCTGCAGTGTTGCCAACTGAGACATAGGACAGGTCTAATCCCAGATTAGACAGTTTTTTCCTCGGACTCCATATCTGTTGTTGAGTGTGATTCGAGTCTATATGGAGGTAAGAACTGTCCTTTCTTCCATTGGGGTTTGGCTCTAAGATATTAATATCTTTCGTGATGTTAATTTGTGAAAGACGCGTCGCTTTGAACAATTTCGCTTATGCCCTGCGATTCAGTGTCCAGTTGTCAGGCTCTTCTTGAACCCTTTGAAGTCTAAAGGTTCTAGTGGAGCTTTCTTTTCTCCTATACAGAGATGAATAATTCTGCAGCTTTCCTCCAGCAGAAGATCCAAGTTTATTCCCCCTCAGGTCATGAACTCTGGATTTGTAGTGAGCTTTTTGTTTGCCTAGAGAATACCTGCAATCCTTTGTCTTCTCGTGTTGGTCACTCCCTTGGTTCAGGGTCGCGTCTCTAGTTCTAGGTGAGCACCGGTGTTTACCCTGTTGGATTTATCTTTAGTACTTCGTCGAGGGTCTTGCCAGTCATCCCTTGCTTTAGGAATGTCTATCTCCTTTCTATAACTCTGTCCCCCGTTGGGGCAAGTTCTTCTCTGACCTCTTGTTTTGGGTCACTGGCGTAGTAGATGGAGAATCTAGAAGTAGAGCTTTTGTTTTAGGTTCTTCCAAGGCTCTATTTTCATGAGTTTCCGTTTTTTTTCTTTTTTGCTGTCTAGTGAGCGGAAGCTCCAATTCCGATTCTTCCACAGTATAAATGCTCAAGTTAATTAAATCTATTCAGCTACTGGAGACTTCAATCGACCTCTCCAAACTGGGAAGATCTTCCGTGCACTTGTCTATCGGCTTTAGTTTGAAAACTCGTCTGTTTTGCACTGGTGAGGAGTCTTTTGCAGACTCTCGTGGCTATCCTGTATGGTCCAGATTTGAGGGAGCTATAGTTTTGGTTGCAATTGGCGCTGAATTTCTCATTTTCTGGACTTTCTTTCTTCTTTGTACTGGTTGGGAAGCTCCTTTGTGCTGGAAAATTTGGAAAGTCAATGGAATCTAAATTGCTGTAAAATTAATTGCTTTTGAGGCTGGTTGTGTTGACCCGTCCTCCGGGAGGTTAAACGCCACCAAGCCATTTTTCTTACAGGTGAGAGGCTTTGACTGTGGTACAGTAAGACTATCCCTTGCTTGCGATGGCAGGAGTGTGGTAAAGTTGCACGTGGAAGAACCACTCGTGAGGATTTAGGGGATCGGTCCCCTGCAAATGAGGAGTTCCTAAAGTTGTCTGTTGTGTAGTCTACCTTCGTTTGATGTTGATCAGATGTTTGAGTTCCTTGGGAGAATAACAGAGGCACTTTTGGAGCAAGTGAACACGGGGCCGGACCCCTGGTAGCTAGAGGGGGTCTTGTGTCTCCTGTACGATCTTGTCCCTCATGGCGGCATGACCGTGAAGCAGACATGAAGCCTTCCAAATAGTTGAATTTGGTGTGCATGAAAGCAATTAAGTTATTTTGATCTTTAAGCATGTCATTAATTGCTTCATACAGCTTCCCAAAAGGGGCCAAAGCAATCGTAACTGTAGACAGAATAGTCATAGGATCCAGTTTTTTTACGGGTGTTTCCGGCGTCTGCCTGGAAGTAAATTCGGTCAGGCGTCTCGGTAACAGGGGAGATCTCGCACTTTGGTCAGGTCCTGTACATTTGTCTTTAGAGTTCCCAACCCCAGCGTTTATCGTTCCACAGGGGGAGTTGGTGACTCGTGAATGACGAAGAGGGAGAAAATTAGATGGAGAAAGTGCTCCGTTCGCCATAGCGGATTGAGGCAAAGAAGGCCCACTCAACTCGCGAGTGGACTGAGTGTCCTTATTCCGCTTTTCGAGGGGATGCCGAGAAAGATCCTGGGTGCACTCTTCTAAATTGAAACCTTTGTCCCCACGATGAGCCTTGGGGATTAACCCAACCTCTAGGGGGTTTCCTGTGTCAAGAGGGCCAGTTAGTCCTTCGTCCCCTAGTCCCTCAGCATCCTCACACCCTAGTTGAGGTTTTCTGGGATGCCCTATTGCAGGCCCTGGCGACGATCTTATGTGGGCCTTCTTGTTGATGTTCCCACAACTGGCAAGAAGGTCTGTACAGGTAAGATACAATTCTAAAGATGTGAGGCAGTGTCTTCCACTATAGCCAGCAATTCAGCATCAGAAAGGTCCTGCTGACATTCGCCTTCACGACACGTTTTTTTCTCAAAGAACTCCTTGAAAGTGTTCATAGAAATTAAGGCGTTTGGATACTGCAATCTTTTCCCACCCAGCGCCCCTCTTTTATACGGTGCCTTTGGTCAGGCTAACCTTTTGGAGAGCATTTTCTGACTGCTCCCTAATGTTTTTGGTTTGTGAGAAGGATTCAAGGTGCCTTTTACAGCTAGTACATCGAGGGGGTGAGGGGCGATGGTGAGGGTACCAATCGGGATCTTTTGAATCGCTGGGAGACTTCTGCTCTGAGTCAAAAGGTCATTGTGTTGTTGTGTTAATGGACTTGCAGCCCTACTGTCACCCCGAGGCGAGATTGCACCCTCAACAGGCATGCCACCCTCCTTTGATCTTGACCACTCCACCCGTGGGGAGGCAAGACGTGGGGAGGAGGCAGAGGAGAAAGAGGGGAATCGAACCTTGTCACCTCCAGGGGGAGTCCTCCAATCTTCCACTTCCCCAGGAGTGTGTATCATTATTTCCACTTTATCACCAGTATTCACTATACCAAAGGGTACCCCCACCCACTGGTCGCTCGTGGCAATGTTTTCTACTATTGGTGCAGTCACAGACAGCTGCTCTGGGAGCTTCTTTAAATCAAGCGGGCGTGGAGGAGTCACGTCCCGCCCGAGAGTAGTTTCAGAATGAACAACTACGTCCAGGAGGGGGTCCGTTTGAAGAGGGCAGTGAATCTGCCCACTTCCTTTTGGTGTAACCAGAGATGGGGGCATGGAGGGCAGGGTTTGAATGGCATCATTGGAATCAAGGGCCACCGTGCCCGCTGTACAGTTTTTCCCAGACGTCATCCCAACCAACTCAATCGGAGGAAAATGAAAAGTGCTTACTGTTTGTGATGTTAGCTTTTCAGGCCTTACAGGCGAGGCTACCAAACAGAGTTTGTTTAACATGTTGGGCGAAATGCTCTGGAAAGCCGCCTGCTTGGATGCCTCTGGGAAAACAGACACATTGCTGGAGAGGCCCGGATGAAGTGATCTTGCACTTCATAGATTTCTTGGTTCATGCTCGATCACTGAAGGTGTCTTCTTTGAAGATGCCACCGGCTCTGCCATGTTGAAACAAAGCCTGGAGCGGCCGTCGGCTCAGTTTACTCTGTAATTACTCTTTAAGGTTGAAGGTGAAGGTGGAAAGAAGAAGTCTGTGCCTAATCAGCTACCCTCACGCAGCACCACGGACTGCTGGCTGCCCTTGCCAGTCTCTTTGTGGTCCGCTTTGCGGAGGGCAGTGAATTAGTAGCTGGGAGGCTCTCAGTGCACACGCCTCCAGCAAAGGAAAGGAAGGAAACACTGCGCTCTCAGGTAGTGCTCGCTGCAAACACTGCTGACTGCCCTTGTCAGTCCCTTCGCGGTCCGCTTCGTGGAGGGCAGTGAATAAGTAAATGGGAGGCTCTCAGTGCACACGCCTCCCTGCACACGCTTCCAGCGAAGAAAAGGAAGGTAACACTGTGCTCTCAGGTAGCGCTCGCTGCAAACACTGCTGACTGCCCTTGTTGCCATTAACTTTATGTAGTCTCTTTATACCACAGACCCAGTACACCCCATCTTACATGGAGTATTGGAAAGGGTTAATTCTTATCCCTTTTTATCTGTGCCTCTTGGATCCTTGTTTTGCTCCCTTAACATTAAGACTTGTCTGGTGGCAGTGGTAACTACCCCAACTTTTCTACCGCGATTATCTTATATAAACGTGTTATTGTTTTAGGCTATTATATTAGCCTCGAACATAAATCCGCTTAACCAAATACATATTATTTTGGCTCCGGCTGGGTTTATTCACCATTTCTTTTTGTTAAAGTCTTTCTCGTGTTTTTCTCTGCGCGCCAATCCAGGGATGATTCCTTTGTTCGCTTTCTTTTCGCAGGCTTCTGCACAGAAGCCCTCCTTAAGGAGCCTGAAAGTCTAGGTAGGCAGGATGTGAGCAAGGGGTCTTCGGACCCCTGCCATGGGTTCCCTTGGTAACCCAAGTCACACTCTTGTCTGATTGGCTAAGGGGACTGGCCTTGCCAGGCCAGCCACCCTGCTGTGTGATTGACAGCTGAATGGGGAAAAACTGCATAAAAAGCAGGTCTCTGGGATTGGAAAGGCAGAGTCGACACTGGAACGAAAGAACCAACGAGGAACTGGAAGAAGAGGACCCCAACATGACTGAACCGCCCAATGAAACCCTGCTGCAGGTGCGAATCTTCAGAATCCGACGTCAGAGAAGTTCCTCCAGGAAACCTCTTCGCTTGAGCTGGTGGAACCAACCAGTTCACCCAAACTGCAAGCCAGGAAACCTCCTCTGGTCGAATTCACTGTATAGAGCTACAGTGGGCCGGATAGCCAGGAAGGTCGGATCCTGCTTGGGTTTTAAGGAGCGCACCTTTTTTTCTTCGTTGTTGGACGCTGCTGCTGGCTTCTTCCCTGGGTGGTGCAGGACCCTCCAGTCTTCCTACTTCATTTCAGCCCGACAGTCACTTCAGGAGCCATGAGTCTGCAGGAACCCCCAGGAACGTCCGCCGCAGCTACAGCTCCCTCTCCGTTTTAAGGTACTGTGCAAATCCGGTTGTCCATTTCGTTCAACCGCGGTGAAGTTTTTGAAATCCTTTGCCAATCAGAGGGCTTGTCCTTCTCTTCTCTTTGAACTAACTTTTCTACCAACCAACCTCGTCCGGAATCTGGGCCACAAACTTTACTGCAAACTACCCTGAACTGTGTGATCTTGAGCAAAAGACTTTTGACCCATTGACTTTGGCCCTAAGCCTTTTCTAGCTGATCCTATCACTGTAGCTTCTCTTGTTCAATTGCCCTGAGTACTTACCTGGTGGTTTGCCTAATGTCTAATAACGTTGTCTTTTCCTCCCATTTGCTCCCACTTCATTTTGTCAGATTAACTTGTCTGGAATTTAAGGGAAGTGGTGTGGTGTATTTATGATTGTGATTTTTTAATTGCTTACAATAGTGAAATGTTATACAACTGTTGAGTAAATGAATATATATTCTTTTACTTAGAAACCTTGAGTCAGTGTTTGCCTGAATCATAGTAATTGCTGTCCTTTGTGTAACTATTTGATCCTGCTCACTTACTCTTGAGATAAGTCTGGCTGCTCTGCTACCACTTTAACTGTGTAGTAGAGGCTTGTACCAAAGGTGAAATTGTACTGACACTTGTAGTCTTACTTGTGTGTGGTATTCTCAAAGGGTTCTGCATATAATTCTGCCTAACACTGGTGTACAGTGGTGAGGATAAAAGTATAGTAATTACACTTAGAGTGCTGCTATTACCTTGGATCAACTAATCACAAGGCTAACATCAATAAAAAACAATATTAATCATGTCTGATATGGAAAGCCACAGTCAGGAGACCCTCTTGAGTTACACTGCTAATTATTTAAGAAACATGTGTAAAGAAAGGAAACTCTCTGTCAAAGGCAAAAAGATTGAATTAGTTGAAAAGTTGTTAAAGAACCAAAGTCTGGGGAGTGGGTCTGAAATGCCTGACTCACTAGCAAATGTGGAAAGTATTGAGGATGAAGCTATGTCTGTTAATGATGAGTTGGAAGAGTTAGATGTTTCTCTTAATGAAGGCCTCTCTGCCCCCTTGCCTGCTCAGCAACCTCAACCCTTGTCCACTGGGACCCCCACAGGTCCTACACTTAGTTCTGAATTCATTGCTCTAGAAAAAATGAGGCTTGAACTGGAATTCAAACATTTAAATGCTCAAACTGAACTAAATCACCAAGAACTTAAGCTCAGAGAAATGCAGTTGAATCATGAACTTGAAATAAAGAAATTGTCTCTTGAGAATGCTTCTCTCCCAGAGTCTTCTAGGTCTCCCAGTCATAAGGGACCCCGTATGCCTAAAGAATTTGTGGGTATGCATGAGGTTAAGCTTGATATTTTGGATTGGCAAAGTTTGAATATAACCATAGTATTCAAGGTCTCTCAGCGAATCAATTGCTTGCCTGGCTCTTCTTTAGGCTACGCACTGTTGCATCTGATGTTGTGATGGAGTTGGGGGAGGTGGATAGGATGGATTATGAGTGTGTGAAGCTAGCTTTAATTGCTAGATTTGGGAAGACCCTTTCCCAGTACCTTAAGAGGTTAAGGACCCTCAAAAAGCATGATGGTACCCCTTGGGCTACCTGGGTATGTGAGTGTTTGAAAAACTTAGATGGTTGATTAAGGGTTACAGAGTGAACACTTATGAAAAATGAGAAATCTTGCAATGTTGTAGTCTATTTTTGATGTCTGCTCTCCTGAGCTCAGACAGCACTTGGCTGATTCTAAGGAGATAGATCCAAAGTAACTAGCTACGGCTGCTGACTTGTGGGTGCCAAAGGGCCACTCACAAGAATTCTGGGGCTTCTCAGAAAAAGGATGAGGGAAAACAGCCAAAGAAAGACAACAAATAGAATTCTAATACCTCCAATCCAAAAGACGGCCACAAACAACAAAATAAGGGTAAACCACAAGGGAAACCACATCAGGCTAGTGTACCATCTAGAGCCAAACCAGATGGCGGTCAGAACAAACCCCCATTCATCAAAACGTTTGGGAAATGTTATGTTTGTAGGTCAACTGACCATGTGAAAGGGGATCCCAGATGTAAGGGTAAACCTTCAGGGGTCCACACTGTCTCATTAGCCTTCTCCCCAGAGGAAGAAGTACCTATGGCAAATGGAAACTTTCACCTACTGGCTGATGAACCCATGAGAGTCTCAACTAGTGGTTCCTTAGTGTCCCTGGGCTTGTGGGAACAACAGAATTTAGATGTCTATAATTCCATCCTAGATAATACTAAAGAGTATTTTAAAGATAGTGTTCTTGTGAATGGTCAGGAAATCCCTGCTATCAGGGACACTGGAGCCAGCATAACTGTGGTGGATGAATCATTTTTCAGGGTGGAGGATGTTGCTAAGGCACCCAAACACCTCACCAAGTTAGCTGGAGCCCCTGTGCAAATGCTTCCCCAGTTACCAGCTGTCATCCAGTGTAATGGTATGACTGTCAAGATACCTGTTAGTGTGCAGAGTGATGTGCCTGGGAGAGTCCTGTTGGCCAATGACCTTAAAACTCTTGGAGTTGTGTCAAGCACCCCCAGGCCTCCCAGTAAAAGGAAGCAGGAGCTTACAAGGTCTGCAAGGGAGATAACCTTGAGAGGCTCTCCAGTGGCGATGATAGAGGAAGCTCTCACTCCCACTCCACAGGAGTTGTTCATTGCTATTTTGAGAAAAACAGAGGCAAAGGGGAAACCCAAGACCTCCAGGAAAGGTCAGACAGCACCCCTGTGCTACCAACAAGGATATCACCAATATTGTCCGAAGTCACACCTGTGACTTCCCCACCTGCTGAGGCAGAGTGTGAGGTGCAACCTTGTGTGGTTGAGCCAGCATCTGAAGAGTCAGATCAGGAAGAAGACATTGGGCCTCATTACGACCGTGGCGGTCCGGAAATAACGGTGGCGGTAAACCCGCCGCCACCGTTGTTTCTGGATCGCCTGATCCCGACCTCTGCAGGCGGGAGGTGATGTTCCCGCCAGGTCTGACCTGGCGGGTTTAACACCGCCCGCCTGCAGGCGGACGAGGAAACACCGGCAGCATTACAAGATGCTGCCGGTGTTTCCATGATCCCGATTCCCATTGAGTCCCATAGGACTCAATGGGAATGGGGATTTACACCATTCCGCCTCCGTGATTCCCGGAAAACCGGGGTTGTGATGCCCCGGTAATTCCGGGAATCACGGAGGCGGAATGGTAATACGAGTCCGGCGTTAACCAGGCGGTTTTACCGCCTCGGTTAACGCCGGACTCGTAATGAGGCCCACTGTCTTAGTTGGAGATCTTGACCCTGTTGAAGATCCTGGGCTGCAGTCCTTACTGGCATAAGGTGGACCCAACAGGGCAGACTTTAGCAAAGGACAGAGAGAGTGTCCTACTCTTGAAGGTCTTCGACAGCAGGCTGCTAACCAACTTGATGGGCAAGAAATTGGGAAGCACAGGTTGAGCTGGGAAGATGGCCTCTTCTACACTGAATGACTGAGTCTATCCCTGGGAACTGCAAAAGAATTGTAGTGCCCTTGCTAACAGACTCCAGCTCCTACAGTTAGCCCATGAGATACCTTTGGCTGGTCACTTGAGTTTCAAGAAGACCAAGGAAAGGCTCTCTCTCTACTTCTACTGGCCTAGGATGGGTGCAGAAGTTGACAAATTCTGTAGGAGCTGTAACACTTGCCAAACCTCTGGCAAGAGTGGAGCCAAGAATGTGGCACCCCTGGTGCCTCTCCCAGTGGTGGGAGTTCCTTTTGAGAGGGTGGTCATTGACATTGTCGGTCCCCTTGACCCTCCCACATCTTCAGGGAACAGGTTTATCCTGGTTATAGCAGACCATACTACAAGATACCCAGAAGCCATACCTATGAGAAATGTTACGGCTCAGGCTGTGGCTAAGGCTCTAATTGGTATTTTTACCAGAATAGGGTTTCCTAAGGAAGTGATATCCGAAGGGATCCGACTTTATGTCCCACTACGTGCAGGCCATGTGGAAAAACTGTGGTGTCACTTACAAGTTCTCTACTTCCTACCATCCACAGACAAATGGATTGGTAGAGAAGTTTAATCATACTATAAAGAGCATGATAGGTGCTTTAGAGGAACCCCTTAAGAAAAAGTGGGACCTTCTACTGCCATGCCTTCTCTTTGCATATAGAGAAGTCTCTCAGGAGGGAGTGGGTTACAGTCCCTTTGAACTTCTCTATGGCCATCCAGTCAGAGGTCCATTGGCCCTGATCAAGGAGGGGTTGGAGAGTGCTCCTTCCCCCAAGCCAGTCAGAGTGACTGACTATGTGATAGGTCTCCAGAGGAGAATGTGACATATGATGGCAGAATCAAGTGATAAACTTAAAAGCAGGTCAGGCTCTGGTCAAGCATTGGCATGACCAGAAGGCCAACATGGTTGAGTTTACTCAAGGCCAGCTCGTATTAGTTATGGTGCCAACAAGGCAGAGGGCCTTGCAGGACAAATGGGTAGGACCCATCAAGGTTGTGACAAGCTTGGAGAGGTGAACTATTTGGTGGACGTAGGCAGATCTAAGGAGGCTCCCAGAGTCTTTCACCTCAACTGTTTAAAGGCTTATGTCTGGAGACCAGAAGTAGGAGCTTTGCTTCTAGCTTCAGCTCAAGAGGAAGAGGAGAGTGAACCTCTACCTGACCTCCTCAGAGGCCAACCTTTAGATGAGCAGCTATAAGGAGTTAATCACTCTTCTCAACTGAACTCTGAACAACAGGAGGAGTGCAAAGTTCTGTTGAATCAGTTTGCCTCCCGGTTTTCACTTTCACCAGGCTTGACCCCTTGGGGCCAGCATGATATTCTCACTGGTGACTGTTTGCCTGTCAAAATCAGGGGGTACAGAATGTCAGAACATGTGAGATCCTACATCAAATGAGATGTCAACAAGAGGCTTGATCTCGGTGTTATAGAGCCCTCTCCCAGTCCATGGTCTAGTCCAGTTGTTCTAGTACCAAAGGCAGGATCCAAGGAGTTGAGATTCTGTGTGGACTATAGAGCTCTAAATGTAGTCACTAAGGCTGATGCCCATCCTTTCCCAAGGACAGATGAACTGGTGGATAGATTTGGTTCAGCCAAGTACCTCAGTACATTTGATCTAACCTCAGGCTATTGGCAAATAGCACTGACAGACCATGCCAAGGAGAAAACTGCATTTTCTACCCCGGCAGGGCTCTTCCACTTTAAGGTAATGCTTTTTGAGTTAAAGAATGTGCCCGCTACATTTCAAATGATGGTTAATCAAGTTCTGAATGGTATGGAGGACTTCTGCATGGCATACTTGGATGACATTGCAGTGTTCAGCCCTACATGGAAAGAACATAGTGATCACCTTGGATATGTTTTGCAGGCTCTTGAGCAGGCCCATCTGACCATAAAGGCAAGCAAATGTCAAATTGGTCAGAGTAAAGTGGTCTACCTTGGTCATGAGGTAGGGGGAGGTGAAATAAGGCCATCGTCCCGCAAAGTACAAGCTTTGTAAAACTGGGCCACCCCCACTACTCAACCCCAAGTGAGAGCTTTCCTAGGTCTCACTGGGTATTACAGAATGCCATTGAGAACTATGGGACCATAGCTTCTCCCTTAAATGTGATCTCTTCTACGAAAATTCCCTAAAAAGGTTAGATGGAATGAGGAGTGCACTCAAGCCTTTGAAAGCCCGAAGAAAGCCCTTTGTCAAGCTCAAATCCTAAGAGCTCCTGATTATCACCAACCCTTCATTGTGCAGACAGATGCCTCCAATATGGGTATAGGTGCATTCCTTAGTCAACTGGATGAGAAAGGTAGGGAACACCCCATTTGATTCATCAGTAGGAAACTGAAGGAACCAGAGACAAGATGGACAACCATAGAGTGTGAATGGTTTGCCATTGTGTGGACTTTGAAGAAGTTTAGACCATAGTTGTATGGATCTACTTTTGTGATTCAAACTGACCACCAACCCTTGTGATGGTTAATGCAAATGAAAGGGGAGAACCGAAAACTTCTAAGATGGACAATCTGCCTGCAAGGGTTTCATTTTACCATTGAGCACAGAGCAGGATGTCACCACCAAAATGCTGATGGTCTCTCTAGGATGTTTTTAACCGACTAGAGGTAGAGATTCATCCAGGAGTGGGTTAAATCCTCCTGTCCCTTATTCTGGGTGGGGCGAGTGTTAGGGAGAATTCTCTTAAATGGCTGACTTCCCTTATGTAATGAGTCCCTCAGCAGCTTTACTGGATTTCTAGGATGTATTTCTTTCACCTGGTAAGAGTGTGAACCTTTTTCCCACTCTTACATGTGTTTTGCCATGTGTGTTTTTACCATTTTGTGTGTTCTTGGGCTCTGGAGCCTCACCTACTCCATGAGCACCACTTTTCATGTGTGTTACACAGCACCTTCAGTGCAGTAACACAGGGTTGTCCTTTAGACTTCCCACTGACTCCATTTTTATGGGGCTGACTACTGTTCCCCAAAAACATGTAAAGTTGACATTAACTATGTAGTCTCTTAAAACCACAGACCCAGTGCACCCCATCTTACATGGAGTATTGGAAAGGGTTCATTCTTATCCCTTTTTGTCTGTGCCTCTTGGATCCTTGTTTCGCTCCCTTAACATTAAGACTTGGCTGGTGGCAGTGGTAACTACCCTAACTTTTCTACCGTGATTATCTTATAGAAATGTGTTATTGTTTTAGGCTATTATATTAGCCTCAAACATATTCCGCTTAACCAAATACATTTTATTTTGGCTCCGGCTGGGTTTATTCGCCATTTCTTTTTGTTAAAGTCTTTCTCTGGGGATGATTCCTTTGTTCGCTGTCTGTTCGTGGGCTTCTGCACAGAACCGTCCTTAAGGCACCTGAAAGTCTAGGTAGGCATGATGTGAGGGAGGGGTATTCGGACCCTTGCCATGGGTTTCCTTGGTAACCCAAGTCGCACTCTTGTCTGCTTGGCTAAGGGGACTGGCCAGCCACCCTGCTGTGTGATTGACAGCCAGGCTGTATAATGGGGTAAACTGCATAAAAAGCAGGTCTCTGGGATTGGAAAGGCAGAGTCGCCACTGGAACGAAAGAACCAATGAGGAACTGGAAGAAGAGGATCTCTACAATGACTGAACTGCCCGGTGAAGCCCTGATGCAGTTCAGAATCTTCAGAATCCGACGACAGAGAAGATCCTCCAGGAAACTTCTTCCCTTGAGCTGGGTTCTACCAACCAACCTCGTCCGGAATCTGGGCCACGAACTTTACCGCAAACTACCTTGAACTGTGTGATCTTGAACAAAAGACTTTTGACCCATTTGCTTTGACCTTAAGCCTTTCCTAGCTGATCTCATCACTGTAGCTTCTCTTGTTCAATTGCCCTGAGTACTTACCTGGTGGTTTGCCTAATTTCTAATAACTTTGTCTTTTCCTCCCTTTTAAATTGCTGGAGTGCCTTTTTGTTCCCACTTCATTTTGTAAGCTTAACTTGTCTGGAATCTAAGGGAAGTGGTGTGGTGTATTTATGATTGTGTATGATTGTGATTTTTAACTTGCGTAGTATAGTGAAATGTTATACAACTGCTGAGTAAATAAATATATATTCTTTTACTTAGAAACCTTGAGTCAGTGTTTGCCTGAATCATAGTAACTGCTGTCCTTTGTGTAACTATTTGATACTGCTCACTTGCTCTTGAGATAGGTCTGGCGGCTCTGCTACTGCTGCCACCTTAACTGTGTAGTACAGGCTTGTACCAAAGGTGAAATTGTACTGACACTTGTGGTCTTAATTGTGTGTGGTGTTCTCAAAGGGTACTGCATATAATTCTGCCTAACACGGTGCATCTGACCTCCCCATTTCCACCATGGTGAGCATTCCATTTACCGCTAATGCTACCGGCAAACTTGCAATGAGGCCCAATGTAATGATATGATATGATAAGTAGTTTATAACACGTGTGTACACAAGTATTTCTAGAGCGACAAGACAAGGGAAGGAAGACAGAGAGAGGACAAGACAATCTTACTAGGCCTTGAGTCACTCATATCGTGCAAGTGCGAGAACGAGAAGAGCAAGAGAAGATGGGCTTTTGGGGGGGCACAGGGACGGAGGGCAGCCATGCTCTGAGTAAGTGCAGCACAGAGCAGTGTGGTTCTGGGTAAGTGCAAAGAAGGCAAAGGACTGAAGAGGTTACAGTTGCGGACCCTAAGTGTGTGGAAGGCCGGAGGCAGTGCAAGAGTTACCGATCAAGAGAGAGCCTGGTGTTAATTCCAACACTTTTTATGCTAGTATTCCCTTATGATCTGTTGATAAATTGCAGAGGATCCATAATTCGGCTATGATTATAGGTTTTCTCACAAAAGAGTAGGCTAAGAGGTCTATTGCCAAGATCTGTGTGTAACATTTTGGCCCACACTCAAATGCCTCTACAACACTTACTGCCTCATTCAGTGGGAGATCAAAGGTCTTATTACTCGTTCGGCTGAAGGAGTGCGCGTGGTGTTTCACTCCCACTCCCAACAGCAGTACTTTCAGGGTAACTGTGTGGACTGATAGCGGTATGCTGCTTGTCTGATGCTATGGGGAGGAATGGTCTTCATACCTTTTGACTTCTCACCAGGTCTGGGCATGGGGCGGCCGCATGACGAACTGCAGAGATGTGCTGCTCAAGATGATTCCTGCCTTCGCACACCACTTCCCTGCAAGTGGCCACATTCAGTTTTTGTTTATTCTGTGTGAAGTACTTCCAAACTTTCGAATTTTGTTGTCGGCTGATAACATACAGGATCGGTTCATCTGGACATGATTGTGCTAGTGGTGGGGATGGTAGGGCTCACTCTGCCACAATACATGGTGTGCTTCCTGCTCTTGCAGGAAGGCAATTTCTCATTGAGACTGTATACAGGTTATTGGTCAGGTTCCATTACTAATGCAGCTGTTGTATCTGTGGTGCTATTGTATTCCTCCTATTCAGGTTCACTGCTTTCCAGCAAAAACTCAAATTCCTGCCTGGGCTATGATGGAAAGTATCTTTATCTTGCTCATCATCTATGTCACATTTATCTTTATCATAACTGTCTGATTTATCAGTTGACGGGGCTGTGGCGATAAATGACCTGATATTTTCATTCTCCTCCCGCTGCTTTACTACCACATATATTGTCCTTCCCTGTTCTTTGGTAGGTAAGTTTTGCATCCCTCCTCCTTCTGCCCCTAAGACTGGGATCAACTGGAAGTGTACCATACCGTGTAGGCTCCGGTGGATGGTCATCATCGTTGTGCAATACTTGTATATGTACTTTTACTGGTGCATGAACTAGTCCAGAGTAACTTGTCACAGGGGTTGTGGAATGTCAGGTGCATAATAACATTAATAGTCCATGTGTAATTGTGGCTTCCCCACTGCATAAGGAAAGTGCTGAAAAGACTACCCGCAGAACATCTCCGCCTGCCTGTGGCTTGTTTCTGTGCTGCTGACATGTTGTCCCGATGTTTTGATCACTGACTGACTAGTGTATCACCCACATACCTGAATCTCTGCTGCTTCTGCCACCACAGTTTGGTGAACGTGACTCTCCCACAATCTGCAATCAGAGATCGCTGGCTCTTCTTCCCATGTGTCACCCGAATGCACGTGCCCCATCCACTCACTTCAAGAAACGGTCACTAACTGATATATCACCCACCGCCCTGAACCTCGGATGCTTCCTTCCATTAAGATGAAGAGGACTTTGTCAAGAAGTTGCCCTGAGTGATCCCCAGCTCCTTCTACACCTCCCCAAGGTGACACCCAATGGCACGATCCTCGTCCAGATGCACAGTTATGGGTGTATTACCCGTCTCCCCAAATGTCTGCTCCTTCTCCCACTGAATTACAGTGAGCATGACTCTGCCACATGCTGTCCTCAAGAATCAATGCTCACTTGTCAGTGATTCTTCCAGTCACTCAGTCTCTACTCTCTCACAGGGATTCCCTCTCCCTAAACTCACATCAGATGGGTGCAGACTTCAAAACACCAAATGTGTCACATATGTTTGGGGTAGGTTTTCCTTTTGCAGGCCTAACTCTTTGACTATGAGTGACTCACTACCTCTCCCTTTACTTATTCCTACTCAACTACTATAACTCCATTCCAGTTTAGTCCCCTTTATCTAAAGGTACATAGCCTGCCTCCAGCAATGGCAACAATACTCTGCCTCTCTGAAGGTGGCCTTGAACTGAAAATGACCTACAACCACATGTCACCCATTAAGCCAGGTGGTCAAACTAGTCACATTGCATGAAATATAGAGGAATCAAGATTCTAGCCTTAGCATGACTACTGAATGACACCTGTCTGTGCACAACACCATTGGCAGAATAAACCTTCAATCGCACCTCGTGATCTAGACTTTAAGTTGTGCAACACTGCGGGAACTATTGTTCCATTGAATCTCTCGGTCTGGTGTCAGTTCGTTCAGGTGCTAGGCCTGTGAGGTTGCTCTCACTGGTGGTCGCTGTCTGTATGTTATTTAACTAAGTAAATAGGCAAGCTCATTCTCTATCTACCTCCTGCTTGTTTCTGATTGACTCTGAAGCAGAACATCTTATTTTGGTGATAAGGATATCATCACCCCTGCTTTACACCATACCCTCATGTTCAAGAGAGAACCTTTCTGATTCCAGGCATCCATGGCTTGTGGTGAGAGCATCCACAGAGAACAATAATATAGCTAACTGTGACTGATCTTTCAAGCAAGACCTTATAAGAGAAGGCCATTCAGCCCCACTTTTGTCATAAACATATTCCCCGACAGGCCACCTTTGGTGAACGGGGGCCTTGCAGGAGAATGAGTGCAGGTGATTATTGCGCAGAAGAGGAGCAAGGACCAGAAATGTTAGTGTTACAGGTGGGGGAAATGGGACAGATAGGAAGGTGAGCCAGGCAGGTGACCAGGAGCTGCAGGGGATGGAGGGGAGTAGGATGGAGGAGAGAATAGGGGTTGTTGGGGAGATGTGTTGTCTTCCCGGGCCTGGGAAAACAGGCTTCAGCAAAATTGCCGCACAGAGAAAACATCATAGATCCCAGAAGGAACACCTTTCGGATTGAAAGTGAGTATCTCTGACAGTTTCCTTTTACTACCATGTTACAGTGCCACGTCAGAGGAACTTCCTTACATTTATAGGAAGAAGGGTGCCTTTGATATTTTTAACGTACATTGACAGCATGCATGCCTCGCAGATGTTAGTGGTGTTGATTCGGACACAGAGAACAAGGCATGAGCATTGGAGCATAGAAGGCGCCAAGAGTGGTAATCCCAAGGGCGACCAGTGAAGTCCCCTCACACATCATGGCCCAAGGTGTGCCACCCCATTGTGACCTGCCAACATCTAGAATGGTGTCTACTAAATTGTTCTGGGTGATTGGGATTAAGAATTATGTCTCGTTCACCGTGTTGGGACCTACATAGTACATTCCGAGCAACTTTAGAAAGATAGTTGGGTGCCCTGGTAGTTGTTTCTTTGAATGTTAAGTAAGCAATAAAAGCACCCTCTATATATATGAGTTGTTCCCAGAATGCATTGATGTCAGATGCTCCCATTGTGGGCATTCCAAAATCCACTTTCCAACATTTATAGGTAATAATTGGGTATTAGCAGCCAGCAGGGGCGTGTGGCGGCCTCCCAGCCAATCAGGAGGCTTGGAAGAGGGTATTTTCCACATGGTAAAGCCACTGCTCCAAGCCTCCTCAGAAACGGAGGGCTGTCATCTTTCCGCTGGGATTCAGGTAGGTGCACCTCCATGCTCCCCTTCAATTCCTTCCCGCACCCCCAAGCCCCAATTTCTTACACCCCCCACCCATGTTCCACACCCTCACCCCACTTACCTGGCACTCTGTAGTCCCATGCCAGTGCCAGAAACACTCTGTGTTCACGACACATCTCTCTCACGTCAATGGCTGCAATGGAAGGGAAGAAGGAACTACGTGTAGCTCCCTTCTCCTTAGTCCATGGTGGCCATGTTGGTTTGCAGGTTTCTTTCAAGTTGAGAAATGGCAAACACACAATGTCTCATCTTGAAAAAAATACTATTAGCATCCGGGTGAAACATGTCGGGATGTTAAAGGCAGTATATCCCTCCTGGTGGGGCTATTACTGGATCTGGTAATGCCCCGGGGCTAATGTTAAGGCCAGAGTGAATGCTCAGGTCTATAACTCTGCCCCAGGGCATTACCTAACCCGGTAATGCACCCAAAGGTTGGGGTTTAGTGTTTAATTCTCGTTGGGCAGGAGATCGGTAAAGCAGGAGATCGGAGGCAGGAAAGCGTTACAGATAGGAAGAGTTACATCACGACTCTAACCCTCATTCTCTGACAACGCTCGTAGATTGGGTCTATTGGAGTGTAGTTGCCTTTGTATTAAGAGTCAGAACAGGTGGCAATGAGGCCTGATCAGTCCAGTCTTTGAAACTTGCAAGATTAATCACCTTTTGACCCATCTGCTACCGTCCTGGCATGGCTTCTGATAAGCTCTGTTGCCACCTCTAATGCTGCCTGTGTTAGGGTCCTGCGAGGGAATACGATTAGCATGACTAGGTACTCTGTCCACAGCATTCTTTTAGTCAGTCCTTATGACATTGCTAACTTCACGAAACATGTTCTCTGGTGCTCTTTTGTGATCACTCCCAACCACATTCACACACTTTATCAATGTGTGTTGATGATACCCGTCCCATAAGAGTTCAGGGCAGGAATGTCTTCGGCATCTTCTTTCTCATTTGCCCTGAGTTTAGGGAGACTGTTGAGGACCTCATGACCCCTACTTCCCAAACAGTGTTAGCTTAAGTCCTGTTTCTTGTCATTATAGGCCGGACCAGAGACTGCGAACATGACATGTGCGGTTGGAACACTGTTGCACTCCAGGTATCACAGTTCCATAGAATCTCTGAGGTTGGTGTCATTAGTTGCAGGTGTTGGGATGTTGCCTTCTCCAGGGGTTCGTGTCTGTATTTAAAAATAATAATACTTGTTCAAACTCTTTCTGCCTCCTTCCTGTTCCTGATTGGCGCTGAAGCAGGACACAGCAGAGCCCATCTTCTCTCTCTAGCTCAGCAGTGCAACTCTTCTCTTTTGAGGCCTTGTTTGTTTTTAGGGTGGTACGTTCTAGCTTTACATCTAAGTCAGGCGCATCTAAGTCTAAAATCAAAAACGATGACTCCTCAATGTTATGCCGTCTTCCACTACTGCCAGACTTCACTTTATTGCAAAAGCCAGCCATATTTATGTATGTAGGTATTTATTTAGGTTTAAATGTGCTACATGTAATAAGAAGGCTTTCAATGGTGATAGAGAAGGTTCACAGAGAGCAAAGTCGAGGGGAAGGGAATGGCAACCAAGTGCTGTTTCATACCTTAATCCTCCGCCCTTGTGGGTAGAGGAAGAGACCAAGGGACAACGTGTGCCTTCCAATGGACTCTCAACAATTAAATTGCTTTTGTTCTCTCTATGCAGTCTTGATTGTGCCTGAGTTACGATACATTAAATCAGGAGGACTAGGCTGCCACATCTCATTAGAGCCTCCCCACATGTGCAATGCTGCCCTTAATTCTTCATAACAAAACTAACCTTGATTGTCAAATATGCAGGTTACTACTTCCAAAAGCCCTCCACAAGTTTCAGAAACTCCTTGAGTTGTCTTCCATCATTGGACTGTCTTCGCAGCATTTACCGTGGATGCTTGCAAATGCTTTGCAAAAGAGCCGAGAAGCAATTCATTTATTGGGTTGTGCTATACAAACATGACCAACCATTCTCTTAAACCAAACCATTCATTCCAGTACGAACAATAGATTGATCTCTATTCACCTGCATCATCGCAACTTAGACTTAGGGCACCCGGCTCCGCACTACTCACATTTTGACCTATTTGAAGTCTTTGAAATCTTGAAGCTTTTTCAGAAGCCCAAATCACTCCCACTACCCATCTTCCTGACACAATAGGACTGTACCGACCTACAGCAGGCCTTTGCTGATAAACTCGCCTTGGCCCGTAACCAAATTAAGGAAGACCTGACAGCAAACACCCCACATATGCCGGAGGCACTGATAGCCCGCGCTCCTGGTCTTACTGGTAAACTATCTCCCAACAAGGATCAGATTGCATTTCTGTTCAATCCTATTATGAACCTAGACATGGTAAAGACCCTAGCCATAATGCACCCTACATTGTGCTCTGAGAATATCTTTCCAGCCAAAATTATCTTGGAGAACAAAGCCCTCTGTATCCCCATCCTTCTCACACAATTCATCCTTCTCACACAATCATGCCCTTGATATTATCAAGGTGGTTACCATAACCCCACTAGTGAAGAAAATAGGGTTGGACCCAATGGACGCCAAAAACCTGAGACCAATTACAAATTCCAACTTTTTACTGTAGGTTCTGGACAAAATGGCAACATTACAACTTCCGGGGTATCTCAACGTAACCTCCAAACTACATACCATTCAATCAGGCTTTAGATCAGACCACAGTATGGAGACAGCCTTGCTCGATCTCCAGACACAAATGTTCGTACTCCTGAATAGAGGGAAAATAGGACCTCAGCGGTTTTCGACTTACTTGACCACAACTTACTTGACCACAAACGCCTACTCCATACATTGGCCGATTTGGGGAATTGTGCTCAGCAATCAACCAAATGGATTCAGTCTTTCTTATCACATAGGAAATCCACTGTATGCTGGTGACATGCTCCATCTAAACTAATCCCAATTCTATGCAGTGTGCCTCACGGAGCTTGTATATCCACTACCCTCTTCAACCAAAACATCAGACCACTATGTGGTCTCCTTGAGGGTTTGGGAGTCGTTTCTTACTGACTACACCAATGACACTCAACTGATACTAGAAATCAGCAGGGCGTATGATACTGACAGCTCAAAACTCCAATTCATATACAGTGAGATAAAAAATGAGATGACCGAAAACTGGGTGTGCCTGAACGGGAGTAAGACTGAGGACTAAACTGAATACCAACTACTCCAGTATCAAAATAAAGGACGGCAACATCCGGGTGCTAGGGAAAGTCAAGACCCTTGGTATTTACCTTGAATCCTCCCTTAGTGCTGAAACACAAGTGAATCAGATCTCCAGAAACTGCCAACACTATCTCAGATTGCTAAAAAAATATCAAACCCCTCATCTCTGAAACAAACTGCCTCACAATAGCACAAGCTATCATACTCTCCCGAATAGACTATTGGAATGCCCTGTTGATAGGTGCCAACAAAAGCAGTTTGCAAAAGCTCCAACTCATTCAAAACAACAATATTTGCATCATCAAGGGCAACTCCCAGCGAGAGCACATTTCAACCAGTAGGCAGGCCTTGCAACGGCTCCCAGTCCCTACCCGGGTTAAGTTCCAGTCTGCTTCCCTTGTTCACAAATGCCTATATGGGAATGCGCCTACTTACCTGACAACCCCGCCTGACCAAATACGAGCCCAGAAGAACCCCATGCTTGTCCAATACGGCATTGGTTCGCTGCCCAAGGATTAAACGTACAAATGGCCTTGCCACGTCCTTCCCCAACTAGGCGGCCCATCTGTCGAACTCCCTTCCATTGAACATTCGACGGGAATCAAACATTAAGCCTTTCTGTAAATCTCCCAAAAAGTTGCTTTTCAGTTAATTTGACGGCTCACGTTTACCCAAATCTCTGCTGCCCCCTTGTCCGGACTTTTTTTTGCCCGTCCTGCTTTGAAATTGTGCACCCTGATGCCTGCGGATATTCGACGCTGTACAAATAAAAAAAAAAGATATATTACATTTAGGGATGAGAACATTCTTTCCAACCATGTTTTCCCCACTGTATTACCTAAGTTATTTTTGCCCTGATGCTGCACTAAAGCAAACAGTGCCATGGTGCAAAAAATGCATTGAAGAGTTTTGCACTGGGACAATTGTTTCCCTAATATTGTGCAGATGTGCATGTGCCTCGGTTCACAGTTTCAGTAATGCGTGGCCTTTTTTGCAAATTCATGCTATATCCTCAAACTACATATGCTGGTGAAATGCTCCTGCGTGAGATCAGTAAAGACACTTCTTTTTTTTTTTTTTAAACAGCGTCCAGATGCCTCCGTGTTGGGTGCACTATACACATTGCAAAATAAATAAATAAATAAAAAATGTTGCTAAGTCAACATAAACCCTAATAAAAGAAAACGACACAGAGGAAAGGACCCGTATCCGGCAAATGTGTGGGAAGGTGGACTACTGAAGAGCGCATGTATTTCTATCACTCGGATAAACGGCCAAATCCCTGTACGTCAAGCACATTAGAATTGTGCTGCACTCAGGGCTTTTTTCCTGCCGCGTCTCCACATTTCGGAATGCCGCCACATGCTCTGCGCCTCATTTACTTTAATCAAATAGTCCACTCTCACGTCTCTGATTCATATTTAGGGCATAGCACTCTATTAAACATCTTGGACGTAGCCACTTAGGAAAGCGTGCGCTGCCGAAAGGCGAATGGTGACAAAATAGCAATAATGGCATAATAAACAGCAAAAGCCTTTCACGTTTCAGTTTCCAGTTCAATACAATTATTCTTAGCGCACTGGTTATTTCACTGTATCTACTGCCTGACTTTGTTTACAGAAAACCCATATTTCTTGGCCTGCATCAGTCTTGCGTGTGTGAATAAGTACTGTGGTAGGCATAGTCTATTGCTACTGATACGAATGTGAGGGCTTCATCTTTCAGTTTCAGTTTGAGTTGAAGCAGCAGTCGATACATGCCCATGACTAAGACTGAAGTTGACTTGCTTGACCTTTTATTTTCATTGATTGACAACGTTGCTTAGTTAATGTCATGATAATCCGGTGTCCAGGTTTAGGGATAACAAATGCCTGGAAAAATATGCTATGTAGACCATGTTTATATCTGCACACCAATGTAATGGCCCTTTGCTGCTGTCATTGATCTCTATGGGAAAGCTGATTTTCCTGGGCTGGCTTCACCTCAAAGTGTTTTCTTGGTAAAAGAAGCGTTACCTTCAACCCAAAACGTAGTGGGTCGTTTTGGAAACACCAGAATACAAAAGTAAGCAGTAAAAGTTTGATGTTAGCCATTTACGGCTTACATTTGCACCCCTGGGCATTTTGCAGCCATTTGATTGTGGTGTAAGGCGTGGAAAAGAGTTTACATTTCTGCCGTGCATTGCACCTCTACGGACAAACATGGTTCAAATAACCTATTCTACTGAATTTCTTCCACTCGGGAGGGTCTACAACCACGTGTTAGCTCACTGGACCCTTCACAGAGCAATAACACCCATTTACATGTCAGTCTGTTCCCACCCACAAGGGCATTCCAGCACCAACATTTTGGGCAATTCTCCTCTGAACAAAAATATCATCAGCAGCCCCAGACACTTGTTACGGGCTTGTTGGGCCTCCTCAGCGAGATGACGCTAAGCCTCTCTGAGGCACAGTGAGTAAGGAATCCTCCTTTGGATTAGCCCTGGTTACTTAGGTTGAAACCACAAATTGTACAAACTAAACAATAGTGTGAGTGCTCCTCTACCGAGGACCAACAAGGTTCACACAACCTGGTTCTATGGGATTTCTTCTATTCGGGATGGTCTACAACACCATTTTAGCTCACTGCACCCTCCACAGACGAGAAATAACCATTTGCATATCAATGTGGTCACACCCACAAGGGTAGTTCAGCACCGAAATGCTAGGCAATTCTCCTCTAAACAAGGGTACCATCAGCAACACCAGACAGGAGTGAAGGGTGCAGTGAGCTAAGACAGGATTAGAGACCCTTGGGAGTGGAAGAAATTCTACAGAACAGGTTATTTTAACCAGGTTTGTCCAGAGTAGAGGGGCTTCCACACTCGTTTGCTTTTATTTTATGAGTGCACGCAATTTTCATGCAGGTGTAAAAGGAATGTTTTCCCTGAGAAGCCACTGTAAATGCTGTCAGCAAAGCATTAGTTGCTGGTGGCATTCCCATAGTTTACAATGCGAAGCATAAAGCAAAGAATAAAAGCAATTCCTCCAGTGTATCCTCTTCACTGTTGCCATCCTTATTATGCATGTTGAACATTTCCTTCAGGGGTTCCAACAGTATACACGTGCTGACATTGCCAGCCCCCTGTATGCAAGTTGCACTTTTTCCAAAATGACCATCTTAAAGTCAATTGTTTGGTTATTTGGCAACTCTGATTGGGCTTTTTGTGATTCCTGAATGTCAGTGGTGATCTGAATGTGTTCAGTTGTGCATTGCCTGGCAGTTTTCCCAATGGCTCGCAGTGGTCAGGTGACAAGTACTCCTTGTCATTGTCGTATGATCAGCATTGTAGCATTTAAGACACTGGTTGTGAGATTGTCTCTTAAAACCACAGCCTGAGCTTTTGTTTGTTTGATGTGCGTGCAGATGTGAAGCTGTGTGATGATGAGCGCTGTACAGCTGTGATAGAATGGTGGGACGTGTCAGTGTATGTGACAAAACTACTTCTGCCCTGCGGGAGTATAGGGATAAGCAGTGGCTAATGTGCCCACTCACCCCTCACATTTCTACAATCCCAATCAAAAAGGTAAAGCAGGCATAGTTAAGAGGTATACCTTGTTTGCCTTTTGTGGTAACGTGGATAGGGGGAAGACTATACTATCAAGAGGGGTGTGAATGTGAGCCAGTAGCAACCCAAACAGCAAAGTATTGAAGTGGGAGAATGGAAAACCAGGCTCCCGTCCTTCGCCTCTCGCGCTTGGCCTAGAGGGTCACGACCCAAACACCCGCCACGAGAAGAGTTTGCCCATTTACCAGACGACCAGGTACCCTGGTACAGGAACATACGGATGTGTCCATCTGCTTGCCCAGCAGCCCGCACTGGCCATGCCGACACCTGCGGCACGGATCAACTAGACTAAAATCTACACGTCGTTAGAGATGCCATGACGACCTAGACAACGGGAAGCACATCTGTACAAATATACACACTGGACATTCCCACACCAACCTACACGAAGAATATACTCAGTGCTATGACGTAGGCGACAGGCATATTCACGGACGTGCATCTTTATTATTTTCATATAGGCTTTCAGAATGCAGAAACGCAAGACGCGTCATGAACTTTTATTAGCTTGCTCACGCTTCTCTTTGAAACCAGGTACAACGATGAGAAATATAATAAAGACAATACCGATTATGGAATTATATGCTCCTATAACCTAAAGCACCTGTGCACCAAACAAACAACTTATGCACCAGGCCAAAGTAGGCCTCAAACAAGAGCTCCCGTGGACATCAACAAGACAAAAGTCAGTTGCTGATCCTACAGAATGAGCTTGGCAAAGCAACCAGCCAAGGTCGCAATGTTGCAAACCCACGTTCCAAGAGCAAATCATCAAAGGCACGATGTTGCAATCTCGCACTCCGCGCACCAACGTTAAAGTCACACCGACAAATTAAACCAGGCGCACAGTAGAAAAACAATATTAATTGTGCAGAATTATGCCTCTTTCACGGTCCCTCCCCACGTGATCAAGCCGAACCTGACGAGATGCCAAACCCTGGAGAACAGAGGCGTCTGGATCCCTCGCTACGAGACACTGGCAGATACACTTGAAAGGCTCAATGGACATTTGCAACAGTGGGAACGGTACCCCGTCTAGCTATGAATAAGTCCTCACATTGTCTGCATGTACCCATAGTGAAACATTGTTGCAACTTACAGGTACACCGAGAGCTGGGAACGACGGTGGTCCCAGGCTGGGAGGCTCACGGGTGCACCAATCAGAACTTGGGGCTCTTATCACTGACGCCAGCACATTTAGCCAATCCTCAGGAGCCTTCATGTAACAATTTTCATGTATCTTATTGTAGGGACAACCCAGATATACCACCTGACTACACCTTATCCACTAATATCTTTCTCTATATGTGTGCTATACTAATCCTACCACTCGAACATCCAATTAAGAGTGGCGATAGGTTTTTTGTTAACTTTCTGAAGTGACGCAAGTAGCGCGTCATAATACAGTAAAAAGGGCCTGCGAGCCCCACAATTGTCTGTGTGTCAGGACGAACGCGTGCGCTCCTTGACCCATCCCTGCCGTTTTGTCTAATAAACAGCAGAGTCACCTTGCTCCTTGTGTGCGTCTCATACTCTATCTCATCTTATCTGGGATACACACGGGAGGAGTTGGGGCCTCCCTGCCTGGAGGTCTGCGGACGGCCCGGCCGACCCCGGCAGAATTTCCCCCCGACAAGTTGGAGGCACTGCTGAGATCTGTTTAAGATCGACTTTTATTTTTACTTTTTCCAGGCACCCCCGTTGCGAGGAGGCCCGGCGGCGCGGCCCCCTCTGCCGTTGCCCCCTTCTGAGGACTACAGGACCATCGCGGAGCTGCGAGAAGACCGGACAGCGCAATCCGGATATTGGCCCTCGGGAGCCGGTTGAGAAGTATCCCGCCCGCGGTTGGCGAGTGTCCAGACGTGGTCCAGACGAGGGGAGGTGGCGAGCCGCTTGGAGGGGTGCACGCAGTCGAGCGGCCCTGCATCGAGAGAACTTGGTGAGCATGGCACACACAACGAGCAATGCGAAATTGTGAGGGAGGGGGGAGGAATTAAATAAGGGAGGAGGGAGGTGTTGCACAGGTGCGCGGCGAAGGGTTGACAATATAGTGTTGGCAATGGAATGAAAGGGAGTGAAAAGAGTGCGAGAGCAGTGACGTGAAAGAGGGGGGCGGAGCACGAAAACATCACGTGTGGTCGCTCGTAGACACTGATTGGCCTAAATCGCGACTAACGTGTAGGGGTGGGCGTGTGTGGTTTCCTACGATTTGGCATTTATTGATCAATGAGTAGATGAGGTTCCCTATTGTTCGAGCAAGAAACTCGATAGGTAGATGAGGTTTCCTATTGATCGAGCAAGAACTCGATAGATAGATGAGGTTTCCTATTGTTCGAGCAAGAAACTCGATAGGTAGATGACGTTTCCCTGTAGGGGGTAGCTAGTTGCATAGTTGCCAAATACGGAAGATAGTTGGCTGGTTAAGCCCTCCTGTTGAGGGGCGTATCACACGCGAGGCGACGCAGCGTGTGCAGTCCAATTATATTATTGATGAGATTACCTTGTTCCAGGAGAGACAGGAAGACAGCTGTAGGGTTAGTGGGGATAAATTGCAAGTGTATTTTGAAACTAATAATGAGACTGTATTAGTAGCGTAGAGACATCGGTGATGTCACCAGTAGGGATTTTTTTTTTTTTAGGATATCACGAGCACAAGGAACATTGAGTTTTGAAGGTGGTAGGGAAGAGAAAAATGATGAGGGAGCGGATAAGAAGATAAACAATAAAGGAGTGGATTGGAAGAGGAGAAGGGGAGAGGGGCGTGGCTGAGCACGGAGAACGCCAGCCACGGCAAATGTAAAAGGGGGAGGAGAACGAGGAATAAGGACGACTGTATAAGATTGTCGTAAGGGGTACGCAGCCACAGGGGGCTGCGTGCGCTTCGGCCGCAGGGGGCCGTAGGGGAAGGAATATACAATACAAAATTATACATATATATATATATTTGTGTTTTATTATTTCGTGTTTTTTTTTTATTATTATTGCATACTTTGTAAAGGATTGTCGTAAGTCCCCACACTTACGGGGCAAGGTAAACAATATAAGGTTGTAAATTGTAAACTGATAACGAAGGGAGGAGTAACAAGTAGGGCACAAATATGTCATCTGGGAAAGGGTCAGGAGGGTGGGGGAACACCCTCACTACCCCACTACAACACATATGCACAACACTGCCACCCCATAGGGAGAAATTAATTAAGTACAGCATAGAGTGGACCCAGGGGACGGATAACAAAATGTTAACACCATGGCCGCCTAATGGTAGTTTCGATCCATATGCCCAACATTCATTGCTAAACCATCTGCATAATACATACAAGGGAAAGAAGTTGGCGAGCCATATGGAGGTGTTTAACTTATGGAGGATGTTCCAGGGATCCCGACCAGGACCAAATGGAATGTTCTCTGTGGGAGAAACACCGGAAGTAAAGGAGATTATAAAGGAGGGAACGGATGGGGGAAAGGGGTGTGAAAGGAAAAAGAATGAGGAAAATGAAGGAGAGGGAAGAGAAAAGATTGACACTTTAAAAGACATAAAAAAGGAACCGAGCAACGAGATACCCATAACACCGGGAGTGAAAACTGAGAGAGAAGGGTTGTACCCTTTAAGAGAACTAGGAGAAATGGAAGGACAGTTAAGGGCGGCTGAAGGATACTCGAACCCGGCTTACAGCCCTCCACCATATGTGGCTCACAGGAAGATAGTGGGGGAGGGGAGGATTGGAGAAGAACAGATTGTAGAGATAGGACATGATGAGTGGGTAGCTGCACAGATATTATTAAAATTACGGGGTTCACTAACGGGAGAAGAAAGGGAGGCTGTAAAGAGAACAGGCGAGGATAGTAGAAGGGAGAGTGAGATGAAGGGGGAGGAGCTACTAACACAAAGAGAAGAGATTTTGGAGGAAAAATTGGCAAAACTAAGGGATGAGCAGAATGAATTACTAACACAGCTTGAGAGGGGGGGAAAAAGAGAGAGTGAGGAAAAGGAAAGAGGGTAAAAACGAATTGGACAAATTAAGGGAACAAAATGAGGAGCAAAGGATAGAAGATGGAAGGGTAAGAGCAGCAGCAGAAAGGGTGTCAAGAGTAGTATTGAGAGAAAAAAAGAAGGAAGAAGAGGAAAAGGAAAGGGAATTGGAAATATGGAGGAGGAGGGTAGTATCAGAGGCAGCTAAGAAATATGAAGAAGAGAAAGCAATAGAAAGAGAAAGGGTGAAATGGGAAAGAAAGAAAGAAGATGAAAGAATATTGGAACAGATGAGCAACGAAATGATGGAGGAATTAAAAAGGAAAAGGGAGGAAAATAGTAGGGAAATGGAGGAGAGGAGTGATGGGGAAAGAGGAGGGAGAAATAAGGAGAGTGAAAAATGGGGGGATGTATATAGAAGTAGAGAAGTAGCGACAACATCAACACCCGGGGGAACAGTTGATAACAAAGGAAGAGGAGAAATGGAGCGAATAGACTTAGAAACAGTAACAGTAAAAGGGAAAAGAACAGAGTGGGGGATAACATCTATGAATGATTTTTGCAGTGAGGAGGAAGAAGGAGTAGAAAGGGTAGGAAGAAAGAGTGAAAGGGAAAGCTTAGATAAGCTGTACCTCACTAGAACCAATATAGACTCGCCATGGATCCGTAAGAGAAGGGAGGAGCTGGAACAAGGTGAGGAGAGGGTGAAACAACTAGTGGAAAAACAAACCCATGAAACCACACCATCGCCATCTCCATCACGCCCTCCCCCATCGCACCCTACATGTTCAACAACCACACGCACGCTGCGCAAAATAAAGCTTGCGCCATTCATGGACGAAGTGACTCCCTATGCGTGCCGGCTTAGAGACCTCCCTAGCCGCAGGCAAGACAGACAGATAAGCATACCCATATTAAGCACAGAGGATGACGAAAAAAGGGGAAGGGAAGGAGAGGTAGGTAGGAGGAGGGGTAGCAAGGAAGAATTTGATGTGGTAAGGGAAATAGGGGAGGAGGAGGGGTGTGAGGACTCAATATTATGGAACATAAAGGGTGATATAGGACACAACTTAATGCCACTGTTGGAGAGAGGAGGGGTTAGACCGCAGTATGTACCATGGAAGCATACGGATAAAGAAAATATAAAATGTAGGCTCCCATCACTAAGTGGAGGTGCGGGTAAGTGGATATATGAAATGGAAAAACACACCGCAGGGCAGAAACTAGCAGTAGGAGATGTGAAAGGCCTGTTAATATCAATATTAGGAGATAGAGCGGACGACATTTGGAAGAGAGCGGGATTCCATGGGATAACAATAACAAACACATCGCATGATGGGGCGCCATTTGCAAACTGCAGACATGCGCTATGGCAGGCACTGAGAGTACAGTACCCAGACACATCAGATATAGGAGCAATCACTTCCCGTAAGATGCGTGAGAATGAAGACCCCGTTGATTATATACAGGATATTCAAGAAAAGTGGCGCATGGAAACGAGAGAACAATGGGATAAAACACCAGCTATATTTTATCATATACTAGTACAGGGGCTCCCAGAAGGAGTACAGAAACAACTAAAGAAAGTAGTGGGAATGGAAGTAAAACCATGGCCTGAAATACAGCTGACAATAGTACATCACTGCAGGATATGGCAAGGAAAAATGAAACAAAAGGAAGAGGACAGGAAAACAGAAGAGGCCAAACTAGTACAGAAAAAATTAACTAAATATACAATGGAGGGGGCACTAATAACTGCGCCCACAACAGTGGCCCAAAGCCCCACGCAAATAGTGGCTGCACAAGACCCAGCTCTAATGGCACCTCGACAAAGTATAATACAGCAAATGCCGCCACTACAATTACAAGCACAAAACGTGGGAGGAGGGTACCAGATGCAAGGAGCTGGGTATTATGGGTATAACAGAGGGAGAGGTGGATTTATGAGAGGGAGAGGATACGGATATAATACCCAACAGCAGGTGGGGGGAGTTGGAAGTTCATACCCCACAGGGCAACAGGTATACCAGGACAACACAGGGAGCTTTCCATGGCAAAACAGAGAACCACCCGTGTGTTGGAGTTGTGGACTACTAGGACATATGTCACGCACGTGTAGGGTCAGGCCAGGGACACCAGCATGGAATGAGCAGGCCCAACCTAGGCCATCGCAAGAACAGCAGGGCATGCAGCAACAGCAATTAACACAACAACAGCCACTGCAGCAACAGCAATTAACGCAACAACAGCCACTGCCACAACAACAAATAGTGACAACACAACAACCCCAAAATGAACAAACACAATTGGGTAGGGTGACGGTATTGGGACACAACCCTTACACAGGAAATGGCCAATCATTGTACCCCCAATAGGACAGCCCACAGACGGCCTTGGTGTGTCCCATCCTGTCAGTAACACCTAATAGTGCGGAGGAGCCACGCATAGAGGTAACGATAGGTGACAAAAAATTATCTTTCCTTGTTGACACCGGGGCAACCCGGTCTTGCATAAGGGAAGGTAAATTTAAGATGTCAGGCGAAGCCATGAACACCCAAGGATTTTCTGGGGCTAAAGGATTGGTTCCTTTTACTGATAACGTTCCCTTATCTATCGGAGATTACGATCTGTCAGTTCCACTATTGTATTATAGTGCCTCACCAGTAAATATACTGGGGAGGGACATAATGAATAGGTTAAATATGACAATCTCCTTTACAGAGGATGGTATAATTTGCTCTACTCCAGGGATTAACATGCTAGCAGCACGACAGATTATGCAAGCATACTGTGGGCAGACAGCGATTAGGGCGGAACCAATAGATGGCGCGATATTCCAGTATGGGACAGACATGGCAATTGCATGGATGCCAGGGATAGAAGGTAAAATATGGAGGAGGCCAGCAGCTTACCTGTTCCGACCAGAAACACCTGTTAATGAACAGGAAGGAAAAGTGTTTGCAATAGACATTGAAAGCATTATTACAACAGCTGAGTATATTGCTGTGCACGCCCAAGACAAAGAAGGAAGAGCATGGAGGGCAGTGATTGCACTAGCAGAAGGATGTAGGTTGACCCAGGTGTCAGATGAGGAACTGTTTTCAGAAGAAAAAGAGGAGGGGGAAATGGTGTTCATGATGAGTGTAGAAATATGGTTACGAGTGGCTCACAAACATATAGCGCAGAAAATTGCTATGGCACTTGAGGCACCTGCATGCACCCCAGTCCCCTTCTTTAAGGAGGATATGGCAAAGGTGCCCAAATCATTATGGACCATTAGCCCTTATGACGTAGGATGCATTAAAAGCATAGGGGGTGTACGGATAAAATTGAAAAAAGGTGCAATACTACCAAGAGTAAAACAGTACCCATTGTCAAAAGAGGCAGATGAGGGCATATATGAAACTATAACGGCCCTTATAAACAATGGCATATTGGTCCCCTCAGAATCACCATGTAACACGGCTGTGTACCCAGTGCGCAAGGCTAAAGGGGGGTCTTGGCGCTTCATACAGGACCTAAGGCCCTTGAACAACATAGTGGAAGCAGAATATCCAGTAACAGCAAACCCGGCCACCATATTGTGTGGCATTCCAGCAGAGGCATCACGATTTACAGTAATAGATCTTAAGAATGCTTTTTTCTCAATACCACTACACCCCGACTCACAAGATCTAACAAGTTTCACTTACCGAAATACTAAATGGAAACATACCAGGTTACCACAAGGGTATTGTGAATCACCCTCAATTTTCAATAGAGTTATACAAATGGATTTGGGTAACGTTGAGGTGGAAAGCACAGTGTTACAATATGTGGATGACATAATAATTTGCAGTACAAATGAAAGTAAATGCAGAGAGGATTCTCTAAAAATGTTGACTATATTGGCTGAAAAAGGGTATAAAGTAGACATGGAAAAAATACAATACTGTCAGGAACAGGTACTGTACATTGGCCAACTGATATCCCAATATGGAAGAAATATTGCACCACAAAGAGCACAGGCCATATCAAGCACTCCCATGCCACAGACTGTGAGAGAACTGCAGCAATTTTTGGGGCTATGCAATTACTGTAGAGCATGGGTGTTTGATTACAGCTCTTACATAGGACCCCTGCTTGAGGGGTTGAAGGAAGCAAATAAAGGGGAGAAAAGGTTGGGGTGGACTATGGAAATGAGGGAGGCATTTGACGAATTAAAGGACGCGATATCAACAGCTCCAGTACTGGCAACCCCAGACTATGAGCGACGATTTTTTATATTTTCACATTGCGACTCAGCAGTAATGAAAGCAGTATTGGCCCAAAAAACAAGCATGGGCTATAAACCAGTAGCGTTTTATAGCGGTCACTTAGATCCCGTGATGTTAGGCCACTTCCCTTGCGAACAAGGCCTCGCTGCAGCTGCTTTTGCAGTAGAAAAGGCATCAGCAATAACCATGGGGTGTCCAACTACACTGTTTGTGGAACATGCATTATTTGCAATATTGAATAAACCCAAGTCCACACTAACGACACAAAGGGCATCAGGTTATGAGATCATTTTGTCTAGGGCTGAACTAGCGATTGTTAGATGTAGCACTGTTAACCCTGCAAGATTTCTAGCAGAAATAATTGAGGAGGGAGATTACGCCCACGACTGCACCCAACTAAATGAAATGTATTCATGTACTAGAAAAGTTGAAGAGAATGCACTAGAGGGAGGTGAGCTTTTGTTTATTGATGGGTCATCAACTATTGATCAAGGAGATGGGATAAGGAGAACTGGGGCAGCAGTGGTAAAAATGATGGAGGCTCTGGTGTGTGTGGCTATGAAATGTGTACAGTTACCACAGCATTACTCTGCTCAAGCCGCTGAACTAGTTGCACTAATATTGGCATTGAAAGAAAGTTTTAACAAACGTGTAACAATATATTCCGACAGTGCATATGTTACATCCACTGTCCACTCAGGGTTAACAAAATGGAGGAGAAGAGGGTTCAGGAGAGCTGACGGCACTCCAGTGCAACATGCCCTCTTGTTGGCTGAATTAATTGAAGTAATAAACGACCCCCAAGAGCTAGCCCTAGTAAAATGCACCGCACACACCAATGGTGAAGACCATGTCTCAAAAGGGAATGCAGCAGCAGACGCACATGCGAAATATGCTGCATACTTTGGTGAGATATGGGACCCCACAGACTCACAGAGAGGGAGAGGGAGGGGAATGGCTAGGGAGATGTTAATAAAAGAAGGGTATACCCATCTCCCAGCCACACAGATTATGGAATTACAAGCAGCAGCACCAATGGCCGAAAAGGAAATATGGGTAAAAAGAGGATGTACAATGTCACCAACCGACGCACTATGGCGCCAGAGTGGTACTGGGAAAGTTGTAATACCATTGGCACTTTTAAATACCGCCCTGAGCCAATTACATCACCCAGCCCATACAGGCAAGGAAATAATTGCAGCACGAATTAGAGATGATTGGTTCTGTCCCGAGTTAAATTCTCATGTTTCAAATTTTATCAGCAATTGTCTCACATGCCAACAGTTTACGGCCGGTCACACCCTAAAAGTGATAAGAGGTACCATACCCCGGCCAGAAGGACCCTTTCGGCACCTCCACATTGACTATGTTGATATGATCAACATATGTCAAGGTAATAGATACATGATTGTAGTAGTATGCCCATTTTCTAGGTGGATTGAAGCAGGGCCCTGTTCACACCCAGATGCATTTAGAGCAGCCAAATTCATAGTAAGAGAGGTCTTCCCCAGGTGGGGAGTGTGCGAAGTATTAAGATCAGATAATGGCCCACATTTCGCAAACGAAATGTTCCAACATATCACAGCCCTGCTGAGCATAAAGCACAAATTTGCATGTGCATATCACCCACAGGCTAATGGCGTATGTGAACGCCTAAATGGCTTATTGAAGGAGGCAATTGCAAAGATACAACAAACAACAAAGAAAAGTTGGTTGTATTGCCTTCCGTTAGCATTGTTTGAGCTGAGGAACAGGCCAGGGTCCGACCACCACCTCACCCCACATGAGGTGGTTACTGGACGTCAAATGCGCCTTCCTCTAACGCCAACGTCAAGGGCATTCACTGACCACGAAAGTTCAGCGAATATACTAGGTGATGAAATGTATCAATATGTGTCATCTTTGATTACTAGTGTTGTATTTGTGTCTCAACAGCTCGAGCGCACACGGGGCGGGTCCACCAGAGATAAAGAAGAAGGCGCCAGTACAGAATTAGAAAAAGAGAACTTGTGCAAAATTGCCAAAGGTGACCACGTGCTACTTCGCAATTTCAATAGAAGATGGAACGATAAAAGGTTCACCGGTCCACATCTGGTAGAAGACGTATCAACAAGAGCAGTAAAACTAAAGGATAAGCGTGCTTGGAACCACCTACACGATGTAAAGATATACAAACTGCAGACCCGCCCCAGCGCCAACGACAGGTCCATTGGAACAACAGCAACAACATCCCTGACAGCGGAAGGAAGTTCTACCACAGATAACGACCCAATTGTTCCCTTACCTTCCCACTACCCAGACACCCCAGAGACGATAACTGACGAAGAAAGGGGTGATCACTGCACTGCCCACCCCATGGTCACACGTTCAAAGAATAAAAATAATTACGCCATCCCCCCCCCAGGACAGTTGTAACATAAACTAAAAGAACTTGGTCGCACAAATACACATGTAAACACGTGAATGTTCTCTTTCTCTCTCGCACATACAGGAACTGCGTATTATTGTATTGTTAAGTAGAAAGATAACTAACAAAGTCCACTGTCCAGGCGTAGATGGTACTCCCAGACGATAACTACCCAGAAGAATTGTCACACCAATTTGTATACGAAATAAAAAGGCCAACATACCTAAAAAGAAGAAGGGTACGTGTTTACTACACAGCCTTCCTCCTGGCCATAGAATATTACATGCCCCACCTCCGCCCATACTTGCCGGTCTTAAGAGACCAATCACTTAGAGTAGCGTGGGAGCAGCTCTTCGCCTGGGCACTGAATGACTATTTGATAGGGAGAGCTTAAACAAAACAAAACTAACATTTAAAACGAGCATTTCTGAGAATTTTTAGGCGGGCAACTTTAACGTCGCAAGAATAAGCTGCCAGGACTGCAGCAAGGTAAGAGCAAAATGCCGGTGAGATTAGCAATTGTAATAAAAATAATAGGGATTTTGATAATCACCGGATTTGTGGCTGCTTCTGTATGGCAGTATAGCTGTGCTATCAATTTTGTTGCTGCACCCAAACCTAATGTACCCCCGTTCCTTGCTGCAACAGGTGTTACGTCAGGTGGTAGTAGTAACATTACACCAAAGAAAAATAGAGTTAAACGCAACACATACTCAGACAATAAAGGTATTGATAATTATGTACAAGATTCAGCACACGTCACAAACAATATATGGTACCAACACATGACCCGCATTGGTAAGCAGACAACTGAGGATAGCTGCTACGTCTGCTCATTAATACCATACGCCATGAGTGCGTCACGAACATTTGTTGCTACAGAAATAAATGAGAAGGTAGCACAGTGCATAATATACTTGGCACTGTTCCAGACGAAAGGAAGATTTCAAGGAACTGTAGTGCACATGACATGGAAAACACGAGACTCATACCCATATGAAAACAACTTCCTCAAGACCTACCTGAGTTATCACAAGACGAGTTTACATGCTGAAGCATTCAAATATATAACAAGTGGCCCTGCAAAAGGAGAAACACAGAAAGTAACACTGAAGTATCTACCATGTGATTGGTACGCCACTGAAATTCCGGGTAAACAAGGATGCTGGGAGAGGCCGCTACTGACGATAACAGGAAAGGTGTATCTGGATAACAGCTGGGAGATAGGAGTGATTGGCAGCAACATGGTAACAAAAGAAACTATCTCAACCATCGAGACACACAATCACCGATGTTGGACGACGTGGATCAAGTATGTACCAATGCTCACATGGGTAGAAGAAGATGAAGACCCAATAACGATACTACCGTTGACTGCGCCCAAGGTATGTTACCAACATAAAGGAGAGGTGGACGTAGGATATAACACCAATTGCGCAAGTGTGACGGAGTTACCTGAGGGGGGAGCAGGAACAGCAGTAATAATGGATCATTATTGGGCCTGTGGAGAAAAGGCATACCATACACTGCCTCCCCTGTGGAATGGTGTGTGCACAATGGTACACGTCAATGTACCATCACTAGTGGTACCTAAGAAGCACGTCGATGTGGCGAAATTTCCCAGAATGAATGAGGGGGATAAGAGAAGAAAGAGATCTGCACCACTCCAGGAGGAGCAAAGGAACAGGACCAACAGCAATGACACTGTCCTAAGTAGAAGAAAAAGACAAGGAGAGCCGCTGACAGGAAATTACCTATGGGGAAGGTCGGAAACGGCACTAACATCAATACCGCCAGAACACAGACTATTCAGCAGAGCAGCAATGTTCTTCTCCTCAATAATACACCCGGGATTACAGGCTTACGCAAACGCAAAATGGCTCCAAATAACTAGATGGGAACTAATGATGACCATCAATTCTACAGTAAATGGGTTTAACGCAATAAAAGAAGAGCTGCGAGCTGTAAGGATGGTAGCACTACAGAACAGATATGTATTGGACCTTCTCACAGCAATGGAAGGAGGAGTTTGTGCAAAGATAGGACAATCATGCTGCACGTTCATACCTGCCAATGATGCTGACAATGGTACACTGACAGAAGCAGTTTCACAATTAGCCCAAATGCACTCTAAAATGACGGATGAAAGCAATGGTGTGAACAAGGATGAGAGCTGGTTTTCACTATTATGGTCATGGATGCCATCTTGGCTGTCAGATGGACTGAAAATAATAGTGGGCTGCACCATATTGGCTGGAGCTACCTTGATCATAATTAGATTTTGGAAGGCACGAAAGGCACGCAATACTGACGAATTGCTGGAAATGGTGGGAATGCACCCCTTGATGCCAGCAGATGACGACCAGCATACAGGTGTAATTATACAGGAAAGGGAGAAGCTGCGCACCCAAATAATTACCAACCATCTAGACCCACCGTCAGTAAAGACCGAGAACCCAAGAAACCCCAGGAGCTACATAGGAAGATGGGTATATTGTACTCCTGGGGGTACCTGTGAATATATGTATTGGTCATTTGAAGATCATGTAAACCACTATGGACATCTCGGAGGAATAACCAAGATATGGCGAGTAAGAGGAGATAACGAGAAGGATATGTTTGTGGTCGACAAGTCGACCAGAGGGGGGACTGAAGTGGGAGAATGGAAAACCAGGCTCCCGTCCTTCGCCTCTCGCGCTTGGCCTAGAGGGTCACGACCCAAACACCCGCCACGAGAAGAGTTTGCCCATTTACCAGACGACCAGGTACCCTGGTACAGGAACATACGGATGTGTCCATCTGCTTGCCCAGCAGCCCGCACTGGCCATGCCGACACCTGCGGCACGGATCAACTAGACTAAAATCTACACGTCGTTAGAGATGCCATGACGACCTAGACAACGGGAAGCACATCTGTACAAATATACACACTGGACATTCCCACACCAACCTACACGAAGAATATACTCAGTGCTATGACGTAGGCGACAGGCATATTCACGGACGTGCATCTTTATTATTTTCATATAGGCTTTCAGAATGCAGAAACGCAAGACGCGTCATGAACTTTTATTAGCTTGCTCACGCTTCTCTTTGAAACCAGGTACAACGATGAGAAATATAATAAAGACAATACCGATTATGGAATTATATGCTCCTATAACCTAAAGCACCTGTGCACCAAACAAACAACTTATGCACCAGGCCAAAGTAGGCCTCAAACAAGAGCTCCCGTGGACATCAACAAGACAAAAGTCAGTTGCTGATCCTACAGAATGAGCTTGGCAAAGCAACCAGCCAAGGTCGCAATGTTGCAAACCCACGTTCCAAGAGCAAATCATCAAAGGCACGATGTTGCAATCTCGCACTCCGCGCACCAACGTTAAAGTCACACCGACAAATTAAACCAGGCGCACAGTAGAAAAACAATATTAATTGTGCAGAATTATGCCTCTTTCACGGTCCCTCCCCACGTGATCAAGCCGAACCTGACGAGATGCCAAACCCTGGAGAACAGAGGCGTCTGGATCCCTCGCTACGAGACACTGGCAGATACACTTGAAAGGCTCAATGGACATTTGCAACAGTGGGAACGGTACCCCGTCTAGCTATGAATAAGTCCTCACATTGTCTGCATGTACCCATAGTGAAACATTGTTGCAACTTACAGGTACACCGAGAGCTGGGAACGACGGTGGTCCCAGGCTGGGAGGCTCACGGGTGCACCAATCAGAACTTGGGGCTCTTATCACTGACGCCAGCACATTTAGCCAATCCTCAGGAGCCTTCATGTAACAATTTTCATGTATCTTATTGTAGGGACAACCCAGATATACCACCTGACTACACCTTATCCACTAATATCTTTCTCTATATGTGTGCTATACTAATCCTACCACTCGAACATCCAATTAAGAGTGGCGATAGGTTTTTTGTTAACTTTCTGAAGTGACGCAAGTAGCGCGTCATAATACAGTAAAAAGGGCCTGCGAGCCCCACAATTGTCTGTGTGTCAGGACGAACGCGTGCGCTCCTTGACCCATCCCTGCCGTTTTGTCTAATAAACAGCAGAGTCACCTTGCTCCTTGTGTGCGTCTCATACTCTATCTCATCTTATCTGGGATACACACGGGAGGAGTTGGGGCCTCCCTGCCTGGAGGTCTGCGGACGGCCCGGCCGACCCCGGCAGAATTTCCCCCCGACAGTATAACAGACTAAAATAAAAGGAATGGTCAATCAAGGATCTGTAAAAACATGTATGTTTTAATTAACCACACCATCTGCAATATTAACTAACTAGAAAGACACTACACAAAACCCACCCCTGTGGAAAGAACACAGAATATGCAAAGATAAAAAGGTGTAACCCTTTTGGTAATGAAACAGGGTGAAAGGCATTAAAAAACCACAATGGCTTTAAAATTATATGTTTTCTACGAAAATGGTGCAACAAGGTGGCTCATTAGTTTCTAGTGTCCCAAAGATGGACAAGGGGGGGCAGGAACTTTGAAAAGTGCCTGTGTATTTTCTTTTGTGGCTCCAAAGTGTCAAACTAGGCATCCGTGTGCTGTCCTGCAGGTAGAACCTGTTCGAAGGTTGCAAAGAACCCTTCAGAGTTGAGAAGAGTACCAAAACTGCAGGTCCTTCTGTTGTTTTGAAGGGTGCTGAAATCGTTTAGAATTCAGTTCAAACCTGTGTAAACAGGGGTTCTGTCTCGATTTAAGTTTTGTTAGAACCTGTGTAATCAGGATCCCTGTATTGGTTTGAAGAAGGATATCAAGTGGGTAATTCCCTATTTTTTGTTGAAAAGGGGATTGAGCTGCAAAGGGACTGTGTATGCGAAAAACAAAACAAACAGCAATCCAATTACCTCTCTCTCAGTCCACCGTGATGGCCGGACAGTGGAGTGTGATCTGCGTTATCTATTTCATAGATTCAAGCATACATATGAGAACATGCCGATATCTTGGACATATTAAAACACATTTTATCCATTTGACATAACATTTCTATACTCATAAAAACACATATAATTCATTGTAGGTGCTTTCCACAAGGCACATAATAAAGAAATATAAACACTTATCTTAATTTCTCAAAGGCCCAATACAGGATGAAAACAAAGTGGGGCTAGTATGTGACAAATACTAGTTGTCAAATCACTGTCATTACTGTTGTTTCTTAGACATTTTGTTACAGGGGAAACCTTGAATATGGGAGACAGGTATTACAGTCTCTATTTTACCTAGACAAATCTCTTTATATGTCTAATGGATGTCTGCATATGTTTTGGCTAGAGTCGCATGTCGACACCATCCCTGGTGTCTCACTCTTTGCTTTTAGCCCTCTTCAGGACGGGTAATTTCTTTATTAATGACATAACATTCGTATATTCCCCAATGGTTCAGAGCTTGCGGTTACTATAAACAGAAAATGAAAATAAAAATGTGTACATTACCAATTAAAATGTTTAAAATGGCATGGCTCATACGTTATGCGGTTTACATCCCCATGTTTACACCCCACTGACCTGGTCAGTGTCTCTTGGTTGGACAGGAGCTTATCACACATTCTTTTTCAGGAGGAGGTATCTTCCTTCTTTTTTAAGGCTGCGTTACACTATTGCCTATATTTTTTCCTCCCTTTTGGTTTGAAGGGCATCAAATGCTGTTCATTAGAACCTGTTTAAACAGGAGTTCTGTTTAGTTCAAAAGTCTTTTAAATTCAGTTTGAAGCTATGCAAACAGGATTGCAACTATGTTGTCTTCTCAGACACGGTGACTCCCAATCCTGGGGATCAGCGCCAACACAGGTCCTTGTTCTCGTTCCCCCAAACACGGCAGAGTCAGGCACATGCCAGCACAAGTTTTTCATCCTGATTGAGGTCCTGGTACAGGTGTGCCTGGCAGAGAGGCAAGTCACACCCAAGGTGCCCTGGAGAGGTATCAGGCAATAATATCCCCAACAAAAATATTGCCGTAGATATGGCCGTTTGCTCCGCCATAGGCGATATTTTTATTGGGGATATTATGTGGGAGCCGGGGTTGCGGGGATGTCCCCCGCACATTAAAAAGTGATGCGGGGGTTGCGGGGGTGTCCCCCGCAGGGTCCATTGTGAATTTCGCCGCAAAAATATGGCAATATTTTTGTATGGCGATATTTTAGCGCAAAATTATCACATGGAACCCCTGGAGACGGTTAGCAGAACTTGCCTCTGCCCTGGACACTCAGTCTTCACTTCCATGGTGGTGGGATCTCAACAGAGGTCTTTGTCAAAAGTGAATCAGCGAGGGAATGGTAGACCCCTTCTGTAAAGCCAAATGTTGACAGGTAATTGGACAAAAGTTTACTTATTTTAAATGCCCAATCTGTGTTCTTGGCACAAGTGAACCTTGCCTTCTGACATCCCACCCAAAGTGCTGTCTGTTAAAGGAATTGGAGGGGACAGGGAGTAAGAGAGCTAAATGGAGAATATAAGATGGAGGAGCCTTCCTCCAGCTGGTCTAAGTGCCCTCTGTATACGCAAAACCCACCCGTTCCCTTTTCAAAAGCATAAAAGAACATGTTGCTATGCAGCACCCTGGTGTGAGGCTAGTCCTTTAGTGAGGTGTTTCCCTTTCTTTCCAATTCTTGGCTTTGTACCCAACCTCCCCCATGGCCAATCATGTCTGCCGTGCACCCTAATGCCATACACATCTGGTTTAGCATGAGCAACAGCATCTCACTCAAAAGTCAGATAAGACTATCGTAAGCTACTTTGCGACTTTGCCCAGCACCATCACATCCCGGATCAACCCCCACCACTGCATGCCAGGAAGCAGAGGGTCACGGGGAAGGATGAGCCACAGAACCTGCGTATAGTATAACTAAGGCAGATATCTGACTGTAGACATGGTATTCAAATGAAGACTGCTGTGGCTGTGGGGGTGATGGGTACCAATAGGAAATGTCTGTGTATGTCCAAGCCCACTGTGGGTTTGCTTTTGAGTGACGCAGATTGAATGGGTCATAGAGGAGATGGCTTGTTAATGTTAATGTTAATGTTAAAGGACATTTGTACCGCGCACTATCACCACTGGAGTGGTCCCCTGGCGCTTTGGCGGCTCTGAAAGAGGAGGGGAGGTTGAGTTAGTGGGAGGAGGCAGGAAAAGTGCAAGAGAGCAGTGATGTGCTGTTGGCGGCCTCAGCCCGGTGGGTGCGTTGGCTGGGCCTGGGGTGTTTGCGGCCGGTAGTCGTCGTGGAATGTTGTGCAAGACTATGTGTGTTTTTGTTTTGTTGTTGCAATGTAGTGAATTTTGTGCGATTTGTTGTGCTATAGATTTTGGTTGAGTTTGGTTTGGAGTTTGAGAGGTGTATGCAGAAAGGGAAATTGTTAGTAGGGTTGGTTAGTTTGCGTCTCTATCCTGAATTCAGGCGCTCGGCTTGCGCAGTCCAATATGCACGGAGGTGTGATGGTAAGCAATGGCTAGTGATTTTATGGGGGGTGTTTAGTCTCTGTAGGGCACAGTATGTACATTTGTGTATGGTGATGCAGCAGCAGGTGAGGACATGCTTCTATAAAATGCCCCACCTAAGAAGACATCTTTTGACTTCACAGCCAATATCAGTAATGTAGATAAAAGAAAGCATTATAAGTTGTAAGTGTTACCTTATTTATAAATGGGGTGCAGGGAGGTGAAGTTAGCATAGCACATGGGCGGGTAATGGGAAATGCCAGAGAAGGAGAAGGCTGTGTGTCTATGTGTTTGGATGTCATGGAAGCCTCGCAGGGAGCGTGATAATGGTTTTCAGGGGTGGGGCACTACCAGTGAAGGGATATGGGATATGTGTGGGCGGTGGAAGGTGTGCAGCTGTGTCATTTCACTGCATTTCTCCTGACATTGAAGTCTTTCTGCAGTGTTTGTCTATAGAAGGATGGCGTTAGCCTTCAAAGGCTGTGCCTGAGGCGGATGCACAGCGGTGTGCGTCCGTGTCATTTCACAGCATTTCTCCTGACATTGAAGTCTTTCTACAGTGTTCTTTACAGAAGGACAGATTAAGCCTTCAAAGGCTCTGCCTGAAGTGGATGCACAGCGGTGGGCGGCTGTGTGTTTACGTGTTGCAGTGGTGCAGCGCGGGCCGGGATATTATCCCTGAGCTCGGAACCAGGTCCTGCATCAACAGGGACTGCATGGTGGATTACGTGCTAACCTAGCACCAGGTGTGCCAATAAGCTGTAATGAGAGCAAGATCACTGTGGAGAAAGACACTGTGGGTTGGATGGCCCTGATGGTGGAGAAAATTGTTCATATTTCCAGGTGAGCGATATTGTTGGACTCAATCAGGTCGAGTTGAAAAGTGTGTGCCTGTTTACAGAGGGCAATACGAAGCTGCTCATTTAATGAGAGCCTGCATGTTGAGCTAAGTGTACAGCCAAGCGGGTGGCCTGTTCAGAAAGTGCACAACCCAGACCTATCAGATAACATCCTGCTGCAACGCCGCTTAGCCTGGCATTGATATATTGTGCTAAGGACGGATCAGCGTGGGGATTGGTTTGATTATCTATTGGTATACACGTGGTTCATAGCTCCGAAGCACAGTGAAACTAAATACCCAACTGCCAAGTGAAATTAAATTAAAACTGCCCTCGTGGTGGTACCTTCGCAGTGAACTGGTGCCTAAAGCCAAACGTCCTAGAAGACCGGAGCAATGTAGAAAAATATCTAAATGTGGCCCCGAGTCAAAAAAGGGTAAAAAAAGATGCCATAGTTGGAATAAAAGCAGGATGCCCAGTGCAAACAATTACCACCGGTTTTCTTTCAGGTATTACACAATTGACTAAATGTAACCTGAAACCTATAGAAATACGCATTAGCGACCCGGGTGCTGATTTGGTGTTAAGTTCTCTTGACATGGAGGAAGTCCCGTTGAAGCTGTACAAGATCCTTTGCTCTCCTGGTCACAGCACTCTTTGGACAATAACGGGTCCTTGCTAAACTTGTGCAAAAGCATAAGGCGCAAATCATGGTTTTTAGGGGTGGGGCACTACCGGTGAAGGGATATGGGACGGTGGGCGGGTGCAGCTGTGTCATTTCACAGCATTTCTCCTAACAACGAAGTCTTTCTACAGTGTTTGTATATAGAAGGACACCGATGTGCACATTGGTAACTCTCATATGGTAAGGAATACTGCAAAATTCTCTAATTTGTCGGGTAGTCCGAATTTGGATGTTCTGGAATCACCCGGTGGTGGGACTGGAACACAAGGTGGTGCCAATCAGACTTATTTTTCATCTCCCTAGAAACTCGAACATGAGGGATCTCACTTAGATTTACTATCAGAACTACTTGCAAAGGTAGAAGCAGTGTACGCCCTATGTACAGTGGTTGCGTCGGACCAATGCATTCTGCACATCATGATGTGTAGAGTTATGGAGCCTAATGGGCAACCTCAACCACTGGCTAACGTACCAATCATGATTCCCCCTGCTGTGATGCCTGGTGTTACAAGGGACCCCACACCCCAAAATGCAGATAAGACCATAATGCAGAATAAGATCGTCTTGCCACTTGATATATCATGTGGGCAATTGAGATTCCTGATAGTTTAGATGCCACATGGAATTCTCAAGATTCTGCTAATATTGCAGCGGCTACCTTGATGCCTTATGTGCCAACATTTTAATGATGAAATCTCCTACCCATGAATAATTGGATGATGCCATTCAATGTGATAGTAAGGGGAATTCTTTAACCCCCTTTGGGCCTGCCTTTGGGCCGAGAGGGTTTCCCCCGTCTGGTGGAATATTGAAATCAGCGAAAGTGCCCACCTTGATTACTATAATTCAAGGCGATGGATCCAAATGAGTGGTTGTACTCCACGGCCCAATAGACATGTGGGTGAGACCAGGCATAAAACCAAAAAGTCAGGATTCAACGCAGGGCATGGGGGTCCTGGCTCCAAGATCTCTAAAGGGCACACAGAGTAACACTACTGAAGCTGGCCCTAGGAGTGATCCTATTTGCAAGAACTTCCAAAAACAGGCTTTGCCTGCCTACTTAATAAAACCTGTGGGAGTGGCGGCCAAGGAGCTTTGAGTGTTTCGGTCTTGGACTGGGTGACCCCGGTGAGCCCTCCTGTAACAAAGGCTGGTGTGTATAGGAGGGGAAAAGAGACTGGTGCTCCGCCAGGATCTAACCCTATTGGTACAGTGCCCCTACCTAGATTGGGTGCATCAATAAGTTTGGATGCGATAATTACGACAGAAGCAAGTCCATTTTTAAATAAGTCGGCATTACTGAAGCTTTGGGCCGTAGTGCCCTAGCTGTCTGCTATCACATCAGATGACATGCTAAAGATAAAACTCCTAAATGGGGGAATAGTACAAACTGAGCATTGACAGAATGTACCTCTCCTACAGTGGTTTCTCTATTATATGCCAATGCCAAAGTACGATTTAATATGGGCCTAGAACTAACAGTGTGTCATTAGAAAGTTCCATGTGATAATATCCCTGCAAAAATGTTGCAGTTTTTTTGCGGTGATATTACCCCATGGAACCTGCAGGAGACACCCCTGCAACCCCACGTTTTTTTTAAAGGGAGCAGGGGACACCCCCTCTCCCATTTACCCCATAAATTATCCCCATAAATATGTAATTTCCCAGCGTCTATATGTATGGCGACATTATTTATGGGGATAATATCACCTGATACCCATCAGAGGTGGGTGCCTATGTATAAAAAGGGCGTTGTGTGGCACGATTTACTTAGAGAGCAGCTGATAACGAAAAGTCGATTGGAGGCCATGAGCGTGGAATACGAAATTGCTACATGGGGCGGATGTATGGACGTGCCCACCACACCGCCAGAAGGCAGGCCACAGTGACCAATTAAGATTGCTACTTGGAACACTGGGTTTTAACCATCTTTTTGGCAAGAGTGGAAAATTGGTAACTTTTATGAGCTATGATATCTTTATGCTCCAAGACACTTAGTTGAATAGTGCCCTCCAGGTGGAGGGTTACCACATATACCAAGTGATGGCAAAAAAGGGCGCAGAGGGTTGGCCGTTTTGGGGACCTTATAATTCGAGTCAGACATTGTTTCCAATCTTGCCAATTGGTTTGCTCTGTGTCTGTAGAGAATATATTGTCTGTTCAGGTGTGGCAAGATGGATCGGAAACAGGATGGAAAGTTTTGGTGATTAATACATATATACCGCCTTCAATTAAAATATTGGAGGATGTCCAATTAGCCATGGAGGAGCTATTTTTGGCAGGAGCCGGGAAAGCCTGAGTATATGACCATATTGGGCGGAGATTTGAACGCTAAGTGTACAGATGCAAATGAATGTGAATCATAAAGTAATGTTTCTAAAAACTGTGTTATGACCCACGGTTGTGGTAACCGTAAGGGGACTATATTGGTGGACTTCTTGGTCAATGTGACTTGTATTTGTTGAATTGTAGGACTGTTGGTGACATACCAGGGAGCTATACTTGGTGTGGTAATGAGTGTACAGCTACCTTGGGCTATTATTTCGGTAATAAAGCCTGTCGGTTTGCTAGCACAGAGCTTCAGGTGCATCAGATAGACAGTAGTGACCATGACATTTTGGTTTTGTCTCTTAATTTGCACCATGATGAATTAATGGGAAGTCATTTTACTGTTTATACATATCATGCATGTCATTATATCCGGTGGTCGGGAAGGATGCTACAGCGAATGGATGTAGATCAAGTGGGTTAGAGCGACTCTGATTATTTGATGATGGAACGTATGAATGGCAATGAAATCGAGGACTGGATTAGTAGCATGGCAACGAAAAGCGCTGGCGCTAACATTAAAAGGCAGAACTATGCCTAAGACAGGCTTCTGCATAGATATGACATTGCCATTAGAGACGCCAAAAGAGCAACGCGGAAGGAAATACGGAAGGTAAGCAATTCTAGGCTCTATGGCCAAGAGTTGGCCAGGTGCACTTATATGATTAAGAAACAGTACCGAGGCTGGCTCAAAAGATGGAAGCATTCCACCCTCAGTGCCAGCTGGCCGGAAATGTTTATTGCACTTAGTGGAGTGAACCATAAGAAAATATGGGATATGCTAGCAATGGAGGGGGATAGAACTAAAACCATGCTTAACCCTATTCGAGAGAATTATTGGCTGATGTATACACAAAAGCAAAGCGCTGAGGCCGATCGGCCATAACCCCAGCGTATGTCCTGGGAGGTTAGCCCTTGACATTTGATGAAGGGGATATATATCGACTAATCATTAGTCTTAAGAATTCTAGGGCTTCAGACCCCAATGGCCTCGCAAATATACCACTGAAGTATAACCCTGCTACCTGGGCCCATATATTGAGAATATTATTCAAGAGAGTGTGTACGATGCAAATAATACCCGAATGATGGCAACAATCGGTCTTAATGCCTGTCTATAAGAAAGGTGAACGGCTCATGCTGGAAAACTACAGGCTCTTGTCATTGTTGGATGTTTCGGGAAACATTTTCTCCACATTGGTGCTGATGAAATTGCAGGCCTGGGTAGATAAGGTAATTGTATTACCCTTTATGCAGACTGGGTTCCGACCCGACCGTTGCACTACACATAACTTAAGAATCCTGAACCACTTGATTACAGGTACCATGAAAGCAGGTGGGGGTACATTGTATATTGTGTTTGTTAACTTCAAAGCAGCATTTGATGGAGTCAACAGGTTGTGGGAGAAACTGTTTGAATATGATTGTCCGGCCTGGATTGTCGAGGTGCCAAGAGGCTTGCACTTTAATACTCCATCCCGAGTTAGGATGAATCACGAGGGGGGCCTATCTAAGCCAGTCCCCATTATGAAAGGGGTGAAGCAGGGGTGTACTATTGCTCCACTGCTTTATAATCTATGTACAGCCGATTTGCCACTTCGATTAGCAGCTCGCAGGGGATGTAGCTCCATGGTGGGGGGCCTCTCATGGGAGCTAAAGCCATGTTTGAATCTTTGATCTGTTATACAACTGTAAATGAGATGCAAATGAACATGGGGAAAACAAAGATTATGGCTATTATGTCAAAAAAGGTGAAATTCCTCGATTTTCAGACCACCCTGTGGAAGGTTGAATATGTGATGTCATATCCATATCTGGGTCTTGATATGAGTACCAGTAGGGCCTATGCCCATGTAGTGTCTATGAAGACAGCTAAGGCCAAGCGAATGACCCATTTCATTTGCAACTTTGCTAGAAACACAGCTGAATTTGCTATGGTGGGAATCCTTACCATCTATAAGCAATTTTTTTCCCTATGGTTCTGTATGGGCTAGAGGGCCTGGGAGCATTAGAGGGAGCTTTTTGGAAATCTTTTTTGAGACTACGTATGGCCACTCCTATGGAATATCTTGGGTTGGAGTTAGGGCTACTGTCTTTGAAAAGTGAGTTGCTCATTAGAAGAGGTGTTTTTCACATTGAAATGCATGCGCTTCCCAAATGCCATCTACTTACATTCATGGGGCCTAATAATTGTATCCTATCCACTGGGGAATGCCACTTTGACACACTGGTACGTAAAACATACAAGGATATTAACTGGTAACCCGCATTTGCATAGGACACCAGTTTTAAATGCCTGAGGTGTATCTTCAGGCACAAAGTTTGCCAGTGGGATTGGGTTAACACTATACCCACTTGGCAATGATTAGAAGCCATAGTGAGGTGTCTATGGTGGTTCACAAATATATGAAGCCTCGGAAATATCTGATTAAATGCCCACACCTATCGATACAGAGTTTCCAATTAAGAACTAATCACCTTCCCACACTGGTAGCCCATGGCGCATCTCTGGGGATACCAATGGAGGACAGAATATGTCGTCTACGTAAATTACCAGGGATGACGGAGACGGCCAAACACTTGTTAACGGAGTGCCCTGTTATGTGTATAGATTACATGAATGTAATGGGCCAAATGGTCTCTTGCTATCAGTCAATAAAGGAGGAGGACTTTTGAACCTATTGTTTGAACATGGAAACCGAATGTTCATATATTACATTGTACCGTTTGTGGTGTATAGTTCGAGAACATCTTTCTACAGATAAAATGTGCCTGGAGACACAAGAACATCACATTGTACCATGATAAAGGAAGCCCATCCACATTTTATTGTACTATTTTAAATGCATATTTTTGAGGTTTTAATATGCATTTTATCTATTTTTTTCATTTAAGGAAAGTGGTTTTATGTTAAACAGTATGGGATAGATTTGCATTTGCACCTGGTGAAGAAGTCCCGTAAATGACTAAAAGTTCAATTGAAATGCTGTATGAGAGCACTAAGTAAGACGCTGTTGACGCACACCATTGCAGCAATTGTGATTTGTGATTGGTTGTATATGAATTGTTTTATTAAGATCTCAGTCTGAATTTTCTAGAGTTCTATCGTGACAAGAACTTTGCATAAGTTCTTCTAGAACTATAAACATATAAATAAATAGGCACATTGCTTCAGGCCGAAAGGCAGACGGTGCAGGCACTGTCCTGCAACATTTTCTGAGGGATTGATCCCTTCAAAACCAACACTGAACAGGTGTTTGGGCTATTTTAAAGCCTGAAGTTGAAGTTAAAGACACACTCTAGAATCAACAGTCAATAGACTATGAATATTGGCACACCTGCTGCAGATGAATAAAATATTAGATGGTGATTAAGACCAGGCTGCTATTAAAGTGCATTCGGACATCTGTCAAGCTACCAGCTCAAGAGAGGGAGACTAATAAGCAAGTGTGAGGCCTTGAAAACAACCTGTGGTCGAAACACGTGTTGGCTGTCTACTACATAAAGAATTAAGAGACATTGCTTAACCTAATACTGAAGTTACTCTAAATTGTACTTGAGTTGATTACAGTGAACTCTGCGGTTTGAGCATGAGATACCTTCCCACATTCAATTTTTCTAAATAAATAAGTTAATACTCGTGAAAGAGCCAGTGCTTCTAGACAAATGGGCCCTTCCCACTAAATTTCTCGTGTAATGTCATATCAACAGCAGTTTACTAGTTAAGTGCCTGAGCTTCCACACCCTCATTTGCTTCAATGCTCTCAAAATGATGGATATAGGTATCATATAGCAGCTATTACAATAAAAATCCCTTATAGTTTCAAACCATTACCAGGCTTTGCTGTTAAAGCTCCATGCATTCACCACTGCCATGAATTGACATTAAAGGCCAAAGACCCAATTATCACTGTGTCATCACATGACCAGGTATTCAAATCATTATTATGGATTGTTATCAAATGGCATGGGATTGCAAACCTGTGGTGGAAGTTAACATAATACCTTCACTGATACAGTGCATCTCTATTCTTTACACTGTAGGACACACCCTGCTCACCTCAAGCCTTGGGCAGCATGCACTTCACAAGATTTCATGTTGTCTGTGTACCATTTTAAAATGCATTGATTTTCATTCAGAAGGATGCAAAAAAATTCTTGTGTATTCCTGAGCTCTGTACATATCACATACTTTGTATACTCATCACCAAAAACGGTCCATGTGCATCAGTAATGGATCACTTTTTCCTACCCCAATGCCCATTATTGGATATTCAATGGGTTCTCTAACCTACATCCCTCCAAATGCTTTCACCAACCTGAATGTTATTAAAAGCTATCATGAATGGTACAGCAAGAGGCGCAAAGCATATGGAAAATGTGCAGGATGCCAGGACTAATCTTCATGATGAGTGTGATATTCAATCTATTTTTCAGAAGGTATTGACTAAAAAGAAAGGTCACAGTGCGTTTTGCAGATGTAAAGGATGGCATCAACCAGATTCTTTCCTGTGCAAGCTAGATGGACAGAAGACAGTGACATGCCATGCTGCAGAAAGATCAGGGGGTATTAGGAAAAAGTGTGAATGATATTCAGACAGGCCACATATTATTTAAGTTAGCAAGCTGGGTAAATCAGAAGGGCCTTAGTAGTGAAATGTAATGTGTCCACCTGTCTTCTGAATGCAGTCATATTAGTATACACCAAACCCACTCCTTCCCTTGTCAAAAGCAACACATAACCATTTGTTATGCAGCACCCAAGTGTGAGGCTAGTCCTTTTGTGAAGTGTGTGCCCTTTCATTCCACTTCCCGGCACAGCTTTCTGGGGAGTGGCTGTTTCAATGGGGAGGTTGTTACCTGGCCTCAAAAAGGATCAAACAAGGGAACTAACTCAAAGGTCTACAGTCTAGCTGGGAGAAGCAGAGACAACCTCGCTAGTGGAATCCATGTAACCCAATGACAGTAGAGCTGGGCTCTCCGGACTGACACATGTGTGAAATCAAATTGATTTGGCTTGGATAATTATGAGAGATGCTAGTCACCATACCTCCAACTGTGGTATGGCTGATATTTACAGTTCAATATGCCACCAGGATAGTAAATATCATAGTTATGTGGTTTTGCGAAGAGGGGTGCATATCTTTAATGCAATCCCAGCGCTGCAGAGACTTGGCTGTCACTGTAAATATCAAGAGTGCACCTGTGACTCCTGAACCTTCTCTGTGTCACTGGAGAGCAGCTGCCGAAGATCAGGCTGCTGATTCAGCAGACACACATGTACCCTAGGATTTTGGCATGGAGCCTATGAAAGTGGAATCTGATTAGCAGATTGCCGTTTCTGAGATGGAGTCACTGCATCACGTTATTAATGTAAAACAAATAAAACAATCAGGGCTTCTACATCCTTGCCAGATGGCAATTCCCCACCGTGTGGAACTGAAATTTGCAGAAATATGTCATGGAGTCATAATATCTGAATTGTGTATGATGGGGCATGATTGGTCGCTGTGGAGAATGTTGTGATGTGCAGCTTGTTTATGGTGATGCAGCTGCAGGTGAAGACATGCTTCTAAAAAAAGCATTAACTGAGGAGGAATCTTGTGACTTCACAGGCAATAACAGTAATGTAGATTAAAGAATGCATTACAGGTTGGGAGGGTTACATCATTTATAAATGGGGTGCAGGGTGGTGAGGAAAGCTCATGGGTGGGGAATGGGAATTGCCAAAGGCAGAGAACGGTGTGTGTGAGTGTATGGGTTTGGCAGTCATGAAAGAATGTCAGGGAGGGTGATGATGGTTTTCAGGGGTGGGGCACTACTGGTGTAGAGATATGGGATGGGTCACGTGTGGAAGAGCTAGATCATCCAGGCCTTTCTGAAGACTAGATCATTTGGTTGTTTTGTGACACTCTGAGGTTGAAGGGAAATTTGTTCCATAACCCATCTGCTAGGACTGACAAATGGGCCCTGCTCACTCATTTCCTCTTGGAGTGTCAAATCAACAGCAGTTTACTAGTTAAGGACCTGAACTACCACACGATCGTTTGCTTCAATACTCTCATCATTAGGGATATTGGTATCATATGCCAGCTGTTACCAAGAAAATCCATGAGATTTCTAAACCATTCCCAGGTTTTGTTGTTAAAGCTCCATGCATTCACCACCGCAATGGATTGAAAATAAAGATCAAGGACCCAATTATAATTGAGTGCCATGAAATGGGCAGGTGTTCAACTCATTAATACAGATTTAATCAAATTGTCAGGGATTGTAAAGCTGTGTTGCAAGGTAATATAATACTTTCACTGCTTCAGTGCATCTCGGGAAGATAGCTCAGGGGTAACGTGCTCGCCTTAGCACCACAAGTTCGAGCCCCGGGACCGTGCTTATAAACCTCGGAGAATTAAGCGCATTATAAATAACCTATCATATCATATCATCTCTCTTCTTTACACTTTAGGGGACACCTTGGGTGGCATGCACTTCACAAGATTTCATGTTGTCTGCGTATCCTTTTGAAATGCATTGATTTTCAAGTGGAAGGATGCAAATAGCAGGGAGGGTGCTTTGAAAAATAAATACTTAAATACGTATTCAGGTTGATCTATTTGATGCTAGTTTATTGTGCCCTTGATAACAGTTGTCAACTGATAGATGTAACACCAAACTGCCAAAAATAAAAAGAGTACATGGTAGATCCAACATATTCAAATCGGAAAACAAAAATGATAGCATTATCATGGGCTCTGTACATATCATATGCTTTGTATGTTTAGCGCCAGAAAATGTCCATGTGCATGCACAATGGATCACCTCTCCTCCCCTATTGTGCGTTGTTGGATACTCCATGGGTTCTCAAACTGATATCCTTGCAAATGCTTTCACAAAACAGAATGTCATTAAAAGCTTTCATGAATGGTACAGGAAGAGGAGTGAAGCACATGGAAAGTGTGCAGGATGCCAGGATTAATCTTCAAGGTGAGTGTGATCTTCAATCTGTTTTGCAGAACACATTGACTAAAAGGAAAGGTCACGCTGCAGTGTGCAGATTTAGAGGAAGGCATCAACCTGGAACGTTTCCTGTGCCAGCTAGATGGACAGAAGACAGTGGCAAGCTGCAGTGCAGAAGGAGCAGGGGGATATTTGGAAAAATGTGAATAAGAGTCAGAGAGGCCACAGATTAATCAGGCTATCAAGTTGTAATTGTTTATTTGTAAAGCACTTATACACAAGTCAAGTGCTTCAAAGCACTTCAAGGCGGAAAGGAAACAAGGGATTACAGTCGTCATTCTTAGGCCTTGAAGATTACGAATGATCAAAAAACAGTAACCAGTATGCTAGGCCAGAGGCATTTCTACTAGTGTAAGTGCGCAACAAAGAGGAGAGAGAGGGAGTTGGGGAGAGGGAAAGGAACATACGGCACAATATACTACAGTACCAGGCATGGCTAGGGAGGGGAAACAGAGGGAGGACAGGACAGACAGACATGCTAGGCATAGTACATTCAGGGTCATAAAGTGCACAGAGACACAAAGTGCGAGGGAGGGGGAGGAAGACAAGTGTGCCGAGTCCTGCAGTGGCCAGGGTTAAGTGCAGAGTGTTTGCACCACTTGTGGAGCATAATGCAGAAATGCCGGCAATACATCCTACTGAAGTTTAATGTTAGTGGCACCTTGGAAGTGAAAGGTGCAAAACTTGGTATTTCATGCGATGATAGGTTGTGTCGACTGTGAGGAGAATCTGAACTCGAAACAGTTGAACACCTGTTGGTATATTGTAGGAGTCTATCAATGATTAGAGCACGCTTTCTGAAATCCTGTGACAATCAGTTTGATTGTAATGATGTATCATTGTAATGGGAAAATATTATGCAAAAAGAGTACATGAATTTATATGTTTTATGGTGACATTTTATTGGAAGTGTATGGATATTTTAAATATTTTATCTTATGGAGTGTTTTATTAATTTTCAATATAATTCTGTAATTTGATGAAGTTAGGTTTTAATATTGCTAAATGTTTTTAAAGATTTGTATAGGATTCAAGATTGTATATGTTGTTGTGTTTTTTTTATTGTATACTCAAAGCCGTGAGGCTATACATGTATTAAATAAATAAATAAAAAATGTGTGGCACAAAGACTGAGGGTAAAAATTATGTAACTATCAGTTATAATTGTACAGGATGTAGTGTAGTTAAAACTGAATTGTGTAACCGTAAGATGGTGCGGTGCTTAAAATAGTACCAATATAAATAAAGTCGAAATATTCACAAAGGGTAGAAAGGCCAAAGGCCCAAGATTAAAAAGAAGGAATCAAGTGGGTTTCCCATAATTACAAACTACAGAGGGATGGAAGTGGCATAAAGATCTGTAGAACACACAGCTTGGCTTGGTGTGGGTAAAATGGTAAGTGTGAAGTCATTGAAGCTGTTAGAGTCCCTGAGTGACCAAAGAGAGAAAAAGGGTAAAGGATAGTATTATCTGAGAAGTAGCAACACTTTTCGGAGAAAGAGCTTGCGCCAAGCCACACAAAGAGCTACTTGCAACATGAACATTCCATAAGACCTGACAAGACAAGACAGGGTCTTAGAGTGTACGCAACAGTTTCACTAACAAATAACGTGGGTGAATGTAATAGTTTGGAAGTGAAAAGCAATGGTTCAGCGTCCATGACAAGAGTACTACAATTAAGCAAAAATATATATGAATCAGGGGTCTCAAGGAGTAATACATGTATTAATTGGTTATGACACAGGATGGGCTGCCTGTCCATTATAGGTGAACATTTAGTAGAAGGATGTAAACTCTCAGATGATAATAAGTCTGCATTTGATAACATTAAAATGCTGTTGGTACACCTTTAATCAGTGGATGAGCTCAACTGACCAAAGTACAAAACCTCCAGAGGGATTGAAGATACAGCTTCTCCCCTTTGACAAATTGGTGTTGGAAAACTACAAATAGCATCATACAATATAAGACATTTATTGAAAGAGAAAGGCAGAGTAGGCAGCTCACCCTGTGTTGTGGAAGGAAAGATTGTTTTGGAAAGATGCAAGCAGCTCTTGGCCTAGTCTTAAGATCTTGAATCACAACTGTTAATAAAGTTGGTAATAGTATTCTTGTTGACAGAGCCTTAAATCTGAGGGCAAGGAATGACGTGATTTTATACAGGAAGTCCAGCTGGCATATTTACATAAAACAGGGGCCTCCGAATTCTTCTACAATCCAAGAAGTATGACATTACATAAGCACAAATGGAAAAAAAAGGAAAACCAGTACAGCCGATTGCTCACATAGTTCTCAGTTGACGTGACTAAGGAAGTGACAATGTTGCCAATTGATCTAGAAGACATTTTGTGGGTGAACATTAAAATGAATTATAATTTTGTTATCTATATTTTGAATGGTTATCTTAATACAGGGAATTATGCATTCATGGAATAAGAAAATGTACTAGGAGCTATTCGGCTCAATTTGAGCCCTTATCCATTTGTAATGAAGCATAAAGGGAAGCGGACAGGGTGTTTGGAATATCTGAGCTCTAGGCAGAAACGTTTGCTCTTAAATATGTAGAGACATTCTACTTAGCAATAGCCATTACTATGATGGTTTAATCCCATGCAATTGGCGATCTATGGGGTATTTCCAAGCTAAACCTGCTTTCAGAACGACATGTAGAACAAGTCACATAGATTACACTAGAATAGTCCTGGCAAGATGGCATTTGGTGGAAATTTGTGAAGTGATCTTTCTATTAGAAAAGGACTGTGATGCCTAAGTGTTACATATATAAAAATACCATAGTAACAGAAAAACTAAGAAAGATTGGAGGAGAGGCAGGTTTTCATGACTACAAACTCTAATTCTCGAAGAGTAAATTGGACAAATGTAAATCAAGATATTGAGATTAAGTGTTTATATTCTGAATTAGTTCCTCTCCTGTTTTTTTTTAAACTTCGGATAGTGAAATTCTGTCAGAAGAAATTCTTGAACATTGCGTGAAAGTGATAAAACCATACATGACCAAGCCCAGTAATGTTTTCCAGAAATGCATTATGAGAACAATGTCTTTGATGGATTTAGTGAGAAAGGAACCACAAAGAAAATTAGTACAAATGGCAAAAAAAAATCAATGAAAAATAAAAACCCTGCTGCTTTGAATTTGGCAAGGAAACAGTACAAAGATTTGAACAAAACTAAAAATCATGAGTAGTATGAAAGCAATTGTGAAGCCTTAAATTAACTATTGCTATGAACAATCTGCAATCTTTTTGACAAATTGTGATTGAAGGCTCAATTTAGAACACAGCTATACACTAGTGTAACATAGTCGAGGTGGATTCATACCATCATCTTACATCAATGTACGATGAGCCGAATGTAAAAACGTATGTCAGTCAATAATACAAAGGAGAGATGCACCTGTAACTATTTGCCTTACTGCTCAGAAAATCACTTATTGGAGTCACTCTGCAAGATATGTAATTTTGAATTGTCATTTCTATTGCCGTTTTGGTAATGGATAGGTGAGGAGGGATTTAATATAATCCATATTGCCATTTATATTGTTATCATAGTATACAGTAAAAGGCGAGATGTATGTTTGTCCGAAAGCTGTGCTGCTCGCTTCACCTGTCATGCCCACTAGAAGGAGCAGTTGCCTTAAGCAGGCTACAATAAGACTTCAAGTTCATCTTCCAGGCAAACAACATGGTTACATACACTAATAAAATATATACATTAAAAAAAACACATAAAAATGTATTTGATTAAGCACTATTTCTCTAAAAAATGTATTACTTTTTTTTCAATGTACTTATGTATTATGTATTTATTCATTGTAGTATGTATTGGTATGTATTATTATATCATTAATTTTCTTTATGCATGCTTTAAACCTTTAATTGACTTCAATTTATTTTATTGTATGATCTTATGTCTACCTCGAATCATGCTGCACATGAATTGTATCACTCTGATATCCCTCAACATTATATATTTGAGTCCAAATCCGGTGAGTGGAATCCAAGACAATGAGGAGCAGATACAACAATTGGAGGTATGTACTATGTTGAACTTTCAACGGATTGCATGTCTATTGCACAACTTAAATGTAGCAACAACCAAACAACTGTTCTAAAGGTATTCAAAATGTTACCCAATATTGTCTGACTCTCTTATTTTTCTCTTATGTCTTTGTTATGAACAAGTCAAATAATAAAAATAAAAATTAATTAATACAAATAAGCAGACATTTGATTGGGTTATAATAGAGCACTATAGCTCACATAGATATATGCATGGCAGATACATGTCCGATTAAGTATTTGAGCAATGTATATTAACTTTTAAAAATGCTGTTTACCTTCACACTCTTCTGGTTGATCCTTGTGGTGGATAATTTGTGAGTTTTTAAAATGAATACTCTGTTTGATTGTTTAAATGTGTTTATTGAACTGTTGATAGATTGCCTTGATCAGAGTAATATTGTTTTATTCTGTCCAGTATCAGGTCTTCATGAGGATAAAATAAGAGTCAGGCAATGTTGGATACCTCCTCCATCAACACCCTGGTGTAACCTTGATGTTGGTTATCTTGTACATACCGTCACCTGTTGTATGATGATAATTATTAATAATGTATACTTGATGACTTGTTAAATTCTTGTAACCAATGTTTTGCTCTATGACCTGCTTCTGAGTTAAGGTTTCTGCTATAAAAATATATAATAATAATAATAATAATAATAATAATAATAATAATAATAATAATAATAATAAAAACATATTTTAAAACCTCATGGCATGACTTCGTCACGTTCACAGGGAGGAAATTAGAGATCACTCAAAAATAGTTCACCAATTGTATCTATTGCACAAGGATTGGCTTGGATGAATGCCTGTTGAAATCAAGGTGGTGGGTGTAGCCAACTGCCTGCAAAAAGGCTACCTAATCTGAGAGCTGCTAGCCAGAATGCCATCTAAATATTCAGTGTGTGGTTCTAACTGCCTTGAAATTCAGCTAGGAATTGGTGATCACCTGGGGAAAGCTATGACCTAAGCTCTGTAGCTTAAAGGAAACACTTTAAACTGTTACAGAGGTCTTTCTACCCATGCTATTAGCGGCAGACGGGCCAGAAAATGCTAATAAACAAGTTAGACCCTTTAAAAGATGCATGGCAAACTATTTTACGACTATCAAAACTCATTTACTAGCTGGGATCCTGATATTTGTGAAAATATAGTTTAAACTACTAAGCATACTAATCTTTCAAGTCAGTTTCAAATACTTTTGTGCAGAGTGGAAAATGTACAGCCATTTTGGATGACCACTTGCTTTTATTCACTTGTACTACCTTGTCACTTTAATATCATTAAAGTAAATGTTTCCGCCTTGGTTCATGCTAGCTGCAAATATAATCATCATCACCCATTATCTTTCTGATCTCCAGCCCTCCCACACCTAAAACGTCCTGCCATAGGTTTCCTTTCACACTTTGTCTTTAACTACTAATGACAGAAAGAGTCAAGTTACTGTGGCGTTACCTCTTTGTTTTACTGCAAAATAGATGACGGGTTTGAGTTAGGTATCGAGATAGGTGAAGAGGGGGGTGGAGGATCTCCACCCATGTTGTATCATAAAAAAGTGAAAAGTGGTAAAAAAATAAAAACTGTGCAAAATGTAATTCAGTCCCAAAAAGTCGAGGAATCTTCAGAGATCCTATAGAAGGGATACAATATTGGTGATGAGGCAGGCCACCCCCAAGTTAACAAGAACACAGTATACGGACCCAAATGTATATAGGGACGTTTCCATTAAGACTAGCAGTGCAAATAGTTTCTGCTATTCAGTGAAGTTTAGGAGAGATTAGCTGGAGGAGCCATTTTGTCTGTGAAGAAACATACATCAAGAAGAGTTTGAGGTGTGGGGGCTGTGCAGTTCCAAACCTTGTGTTGACAAAGCATTGTAGTGAATGAAGCTCAAACAACCCGCTGATGGAAAGGATTGTGTGCACATTGGAAGATGGATATTAAAGTGTCTCTGGCACTCTAGAAGCAGTGAAAAAAGGTCTATCACTGTCACATTAGAGAAAGGAATTAGATAAATACTCACTAAAAGCAAATAAGGTCTAAGCAAGTAGGAGGGAAGCCATTACAGAGTGGTGAAGCATCCGTTTGTAGACATTTGAACCTTTGGATACATATAACTTATCAGTGTCCATTGTTTTTGACAACAGGAAATAAATTAATTCACTGCCACCACAATTTCTGCCATCGTCAAGCAAACCTGCTGTCAAGTGGGAGACGTAGAAGGAGGATTTCCAGGACTATGTTTAAACAGTACATGGTTCCTCTTACAATATTGAAAGTAAGAAAGTGCTTTTATGCACTCTTTAGGATTTGAAGAGAAATGTATACGTAAAGGACTACATGGTTAGAAACCAAAAGGAGTTGGGGAAGGAGAACAAACACATGTGGTGAGGTAATTAATGCCTTGTAATTGGTTCTTAAGGGGATGCAATTACTCTATGAGAAGTTAATTCTGGGGTGTGTGAGGAAAATCCTGCAAATCAGTGGAGGATTTCATTATTGCACTAAGAGAAATGGTGAAAAAAATGTAATTTTGTGGAGGCTTATAATGAACACATACAAGGGCTATCAATGTTTTAAGTAAGGGAGCAAAAGATCAGAGACGAAATTTGGAGCAAAGGTGATCCAAACCTAGAAGAAGTTGTACCCGGATAAAAAGATGTAGCACATGATAAACTGTGTGAAGGCAATAGGAAAAGGGAAGGATGCATGACCGGAATGTGCTGTGATGATGGGGAGCAATGAGCGTAAGCATTGGGAGGCATGGCGCAAAGGGGATGATGGAAGAATGCCAGCACAAGTTCTCTCCACTGGGAAAAACTGAGAAAGGTCAATGGAAAGCTTGGAAAGAACGGAGCACAGAGTATTTGGAAAGAAACAATGTTATATCAATCTTATAGCTGTGGAAGCACCCTTTATCTTGCAAAGTCCATAGTTTGTCTTGATACAGAGCACAGAGGGGCGGAAAAAGGGGGTACTTTACTGCAATACCTTTGCAGGAGTAGGATCAGCAAAATATGTAGTAATATGTAGTAGTGGAGCTTAGGACCGTGTGAACAGTGTGGGTGATAAAGAAGTAGGAGTGGCTTTCTCAGTTAGTGAAGAAGGACACAAGAGAAGGAGGGGAAAAACACACGCCGGGATTACGGTAAATAATACAGATATTCTTATGTTAATCGACGCAAGATCAGACTACGCCATAATTAACCAGAAGGCATGGGAAGAGAAGTTAAAATGCTCGGGTCACACACTAAACAAAACAGACATTCAGGCTTGTGACTATGGAGGAGTAGACATAAGAGTACAAATTCATACCCTAGGTATGGTTCAAGCAAAGAGAACATAAAGGGTAAACTAACCATGCAAAGGATTATGGGCCTCATTAAGAGTTTCTCGTTATAGCGGAAAACTGCCTTTACCGTATCCTCCACCCAATATCGCGGTTTTACCCAGCTATCTGGCGGCAGAGTGCCCATAAGTTCCCATTCCCATGGAGGGCCCTAGGACGCCATGGGATGGGATTTGTAAGGTTATTTAGCGTGTTACAACACAGAGTACAGCACTAGTACCACTGCATGGGTTTGGTGCATTGCTATGATACAATTGTTTCAAGCTATGTGTTGCCAGTGTAACATGGACATATAAGTGAGGGCAGGTTATTCAGTCAAAAACGATTTTTACATATAAAATGCAAATCATTTTTTTTGTCACAGTTAAAAGCACACATGTGTACATTCAAAATGCGCACTATTTTTCACCTGAAGTGCCTATGTTGCAAGAGACACATTTGAAAATTAATAAACTAACATCATTAACAACTAACCTGATCATAACCCACTAATAATAACGTGTTCTTCAGTGCAACATGGATGGAAAATGACAGGCTCTGAAAGTCATTATTTAAATGCACATTCAGTTTTTTTTTTTCTTCCTTTTGCTCTGCTTTTCTGTCCACAGTAACTGCAGGAAGCAAAGACCTCGAATAAGCAGGAAATCAGTTTGGTTACAGTTGCAACTGTATATAAGCCATTGGGTGCAGAGGGTGGTTAGGGCATGATAGAATTTTATTGGTTAGGATCCTTTGGTAGGAGGTAACCAGAGTTTTTTTGTTTAATTTCGAGGAAGGAGCTTAGAGAGACATCTTGACACAGCTCGAAGAAGGACTGGGTTGATAGCTGGGGATGCCTGATTCCTAAAGCAGATTCAACTTGGTTGCAGAGACTGGGATTTCCAGTCAACAAGTCTCAGTTTGAGTGACAGCAGATGCTTGTCCTTGCTGGGTGAACCCCTCCAGAAGGCGACCAGCCAAAGACGTTACATACTGAATAAGCCTGGTAATTATCTCGCTGAGGTGTGGGGGCTGAGTGTGTACGTAAATATTCAGTCAGTGTAGGAAAGGAGATTCCTGTGCTTTACCCACGTGTTTAATGTTGCAAATTGAATTCTTGTCTCCGCCACTCTCTTTTCAGTGTATCACAAATAATGCTGTTACTGTACTATTTCATTTATTTCTGTAAAGAGTGAGATCATGTTTAAAAGCAACTTTTATAATACACAAAAATATGTGAAAGCAGACGGGTGGTGTGTTTTATATTTACCAATACAGTGCTGATGATGTGGGGAGATGTTTAGACAGTGCAATTGTCATTTTCAAGGTAGCTAAAAATAAGATTTGGCTGCAGCTGTGTGCATGTCATTCAGTATGAGCAATTATAAATAACTGTGTGTGTTATAGCCTTTTTGCTGAAGGTACATGAGTCAGCAAAAATAGAGACCCGGGACATAGTTCACTACCGTATATAAGTTAGTAAAAAATACCACATGATAGCTCGCTGCCGTAGATAAGACAGCGAGAAATTGCCAATGGTGGCACACTAAAAGTAAAAATGTGGTGTTCCTGAAATGCAAGCCTGAGGTCTCTATAGTGATTACACGAAAAATCTAAACAAAAATAAGGGGTTCTGGATATTGGGGCCACAAATAAAACAAAGGAATTATGCCCACCAAAATACCACCAACCACGCATACCAACCACACATACCAACCACTCATGTCTGTGTAGTGAAATAATGCACATCCACAGTGATTCAGTAATGTATTTGTCGGTAGGGGCCTGAACTCCCGGCAGGTCAGGCCCCCACCAGTAAACTTGAAGTGTACCAGTCGGAAAAAATGCCAGAGCCAGAAATACCAGCCTTTTTTTTCTAGCATTTGTTCCAGACCGGCAGACTCGTAATGAGTGTTGAATGCTGATGGGTGCCTTTTGGGCGGTTTTGAGCTGATCGATTCGGAGATAATCTTGGATCTAAACATTATGTAATATATAGCTGCCCTAGGAGGAATGGAGGTGATGAAAGTGGAGGACATATATTCAGATGTTCTTATAAACAGGTTAGAGTGCTTACACGGGTTTCATGACAGAATTAAAATGGGACCCGCCAAGGAAACTGCTGGATAGGCCACAGCAGAGTGAACAAGGTGCCTGTCGGGCTCAGAAGGATCGGGGGCAGATCTAGGCAATCGGGGGCTATTCTTAATGCCTGCAACTTCACTCCTGATGTGGTCCCCATTGTCAGAGGCTCTTTTGCGCCTTCAGAGCCGTCTGTGCTCAAGCCCATATCTAATAATGGACATAGAGCTATAGCTAGCCAAGGCGCTTTTGCTGATTTTTCACCCAAAGCGTCTTTGGAGGCACTTGAGCACTCTATTGATCATTACTATGCAGAGAATTAAATCCCGGGACAGACCGACCCGGCAAAGTCGCACAGGAGCTATCAGGGGCCAGGGTCTCTTTATTTGCCTCAGCCGAGGATATGGCTCCTCGGAGCTGGGAGGACCTGGAGCAGTCTGTTAGTCAGAGAGTTATAAACCCTCTGCAGGATTTTTGCCATCTAGTCTCGCCGGGCTGTCTGTCAGGACCTGCTGTTAACCCTGGCACTGAGGGGGCTGGCAGTACAGAGAGCTCCTGTGTATTCCAACAGGAATATGGGACTGTGGCAGTCTGAAGCTTGAGTCTCTGGAGCCCCGTCGGACTTGTCAACAGACGCTACCTGGTTTTTCTCTGCAGCCTGGAGCTGCCAAACCCTCATTAGGCAGAAATTCAGCTCAGGCACATTTGCTAGTACAACAATTTAATGGACTTTTTGCAGTTTTCCTGGAATTGAAGGAGGAATTCAGGTCTCTAAAACATCGATATGGCAAGGATTCAAGGAGATTGGACTGTTGCTTTAAGGTGATTAATGTGCTGACGAAGTACCTGGCTGACTGTGCTACAACGCCCAAAGCTCCAGAAGGCTCTGCTATTTTTACTGTCTGTAGGCCAACTAGGAAATCCACGGGGCTCTACTCAGTGCACCTGGCCATGGATGCAGCACCAACATGTAGGTCTGGTACTGGTGGGGGAACTGTTCTAGCCGTTTTGAGACCCCTCAGAGGAACAGGGTCAATCTCAACGCAGGCTGATGGTCCAGTGGTAGACCTTACTGATTACTCTCGCCCCTATCATCCAGATGCAGTGGTCACTAAATCTGTTACTGAGACCCTCATTAAGTCCAAGAGAGCTCCACAGGGCCCTAGAGGCTCTAATCTTCAGATCTTTGAGCACCCCCCCCCTAGTTTCCCCGGCTGTTCCTCGCACTACTGCAACTCACAGCAAGACCAAAATTTGATCTGTTGTTTTAAGGGCACAATGCATGATAACAAAAATGCCAACAAAAGACTTTTAGCACATGGTTGGTCAGATGTGCTGGGGTGAATGACATTTCTTTCAAACTGTTTCCTGTTGTCCATATTCTATCTGATTGCATGTTCTGCCAGGGGTGGAATGTTCATTTTTCTTTTGTTAATTTCAATTTTTGCACCTGCATTTGGAACTGTTGTGAGGCTTTGGCCATGAAGGGGATCAAAGTTTTCAAAGACGGAGCTGTGCCACATTCAGGATTCTTGGTTCACTGGCAGTGCATGGAGGGAGTTGATGAGTGTGTTTTTCCCTCTAGGATGACAGTTGTGGACCATCAATGTCCCAAGTCTTTCAACCATTTTGTGCCTCCTATTGACTACACTCGCCCCATTATTGATTTTACCAGATCCGAACTGGAGGCAGGGCTGAGGCTGTCCCTTCCAGCGCCCTTTTGAATCTCGGAGCAGGATTGGGATAGGCTGTATGCTGCAGTCATTACTGCATGCCCAACTAAGCAATTGCAGGGATTTTAGGGGTTGAGCTGAGAGGGAGCCTCAGTATTGTTTGTTCTGGTGATGGCATGCTTAGCACCGGCCTCCAGATTGCTGAAGAATTGTCTAATGAATTGACTGTGTTGTTCTCTTGCTATAAGACTACTGAATCCCTGGTATGTGTCCCTTGGAATGTGGTGAGTATAAATATTAGATTAGGCCACCTGGAAGCAATGTTACTCCTTGAAGGAATTGATATTGATTTAATATAGAAATCATGGGCCACGCAGGACGTAGTTGTTGAAGGACTGATGTCAGCACTGAAAAGCTTGAGGGTTATGCCATGGAGGGTTATGCATATTGGTCAGTCTCCCCCTTGTGAGCGAAGCCTTCCATCTGGAGTTCTCTTCCCCCTTTTTGCATGTGGTGAACATTTGCGGGATGGGTGGTCGAGATGTGTTAGTGGTTAATTTTTATAACAGCCCCCAGTGCCTAATTTGGCAAAAAAGTGCCTATCAACCTTAGCCTCTGTTATGGAGGGCTTGGTGAGTTAGGTGGGGATTTCTCATTTTGGGGGATTTCAATGCCAAGATGGGTAGTGAACCCCATGAAATATTGTTTGACACGCTGGAAGATGAGTTGGCTGGTATTCTGCCTCCTGTTAGGATGATGCTAGAACCTGCAGGAAGGGGGCTAGGCTCTGGAAAGTTTTGCCAAGGATGCCCCGGGGATCTTCACTTTTCTCTCTTCTTTAGGATGGTCAACTATTGATTATTGTTCCGCTCCAGTCAAGTTTTAGATTTATGTTAGCAAGTTTAGGATATTGAATGATTTAGGTAGTGATCATCTCCCCGTCCAGCTGCAATTTAGACTTGTGGGCAAGTTGTATCTGGCAGGTCTGACCAGTCCTGAAGGGATGCCTACAGCTGCCCTGTACCACTGGCTGAAATAGCAATCAATGGATTGTCAGTGTTTGTTGAGGGCTATTGTCAGAGACAATCGTCAGATTCTGGAAAGGCTCCTCAGTGGCAGTGTGGATCGGGTGGTCATTTGGTCAGATTTAACACTTCTTTTTTCCAACCTTTCGCCCACAATCACTTTGAGGGTGGGCAAAAGGAAGGGTAGTCCTTATCCTAGGTCGTTCAATTCAGAGTGTTCAAAACGAAAGTCTCCCCTGCTAAGAAACCTGAGGAACCCCTTGTCCGCAAAGCTCAATATAATCGGGCCTGTGCTGCTTATAAGAATGCCAGCATGAAATTGAAGGGGAGACATGGGAAGAATGGATCAACTCCTCTGTTACCAACAACGCTAAACGTTTTGGGGAAATTGTTAGCAAGAGACCTTTTTCTAAATGTTTGTCACATAGGCAGTCTTTGATGGTTTCAGAAATGTCATGCATAGCTCACTATTCCTCCCTATTTAGCAACAACTTTGTGAGCAGTTATATCGATGGCCAATACAGTTTGGGCACTAAAGTATTCTCATGTGATATAGAGGACAACATTATCTTCACAGTGGAAGAAGTTCTGCTGGCTATTAACAGCCATGATAGGAACAGGGCCCTGGCCCTGATAATGTCCCTGCAGATTTATTTATTGAACAGCCGCACATGTGGGACTCTGTTTTGACTATGGGTTTTAATGCTGTTTGTGCTGGAGGCCCTATTTAAGCCTTCTGGTCTTGTGCATTGATCTGCCCAAAAAACAAAAAGGGACCAAGGGTGCAGCCAGCATCCTATAGACTGATTTTCGTGTTAGACACAGTATTTAAAATCTTGGGATGGGCTATTTTAGGGAGGCTAGAGTCTTGGTTCTAGAGTTCAAACATTGTTTCCCCTATTCAGTTCGGCTTTAGGCCAGGTGTGGGAACAGCAGACCAAGTTGTGAATCTTAATTTGATAAAAGCACACTCACTGTTTATCAAGGAGGCTTTCATGGATCTGATATCAGCACTTGATAAGGTCAACCATGTCAATTTGTGGAGTGCTCTTAGGTTCATGAATTGCCCAGTTGCATTGGTGGACCTAATGGAGAGTTTGCACCTCTCTACAGGGGCTCAAGTTAGGAGCAAAGATGGTGGACAGGGCACCCCTACTTACCAGGTGATATGAGGCATGTGCCATCACTGCGTCCCTTGGTTTTCTGTCTTTATACCAACGGCTTATATGAACATCTATTGAAATCTTCCTCTGACTTCCCTAGGTTTGGCAACAGGCGGTTGCCTTTGCTTGCCTATGATGATGAGATAGTCTAATTAGCCCAAACCCCTAGATTATTACAATGCTTGTTTAATGATTATTCCTGTTTTATGGACACTCGAGGGCTTAAGATAAATGCCCAGAAGTTAGCCATTCTGGTTTGTTGTGGGGGGGGGAGCGTCCCCTAAGGATTTCAGCTAGCTTCTGCAAAGCAGAGCCAATCCCAAAAGTGATTCATTTTGATTATCTGGGGGTGAGATTTCCTGCACATTTTGGGAAAGAGGCACACGTTGAGAAGCAGTCACAAAGATTTAAGCAGGCAATTGGGGGGGAGGGGTAATCAGAGCTTTGGTTTGTTTAAAGTGAAGCTGATATAAATTGTGCTGGAAGTATACCATGGTAAAGCCACTTCTATGACAAGATATGGCAAGCTGGAGCCCATCCAAGTGACTGAGAATGATTTTTTTAAAGAGTATTTTGGGGCTGTCTGCGTATACCCCCAACTTTGTAGCTCAGCGAGAGTTTGGCAGCCCGTTTCTGGGCTATCTGACCGCATACTTACCCGCTAGCCATTGGCGTAGGATTTGGGGGAATACTAAAGCCTTTTTGACCCAGAAATTAATGGGCTACTTGATCCCATAGCTCAGATACGTAAAATGAGGTTGGGCGAAGCGGGGAGGGCTTCAAAGTCTGGCCAGAAGAGACTCTCTGGAGCTCATGAAGCCAGCCAACAGGGCACATCTGAATATTACAGCCTCCAGCCTTCAAAAATATCTGATCACTGGTCCCATCACTTTCCTGTTTTAAGGGCCTGATTTAACTGTTTATATTTGAGAGCAGTTTCATCGGTTTGTTCTAAAGGGAGTGTGGACCAGTCATGTGCCTTTTGCTGGCTCATTTTTTTATTTTGTCCTACTTTTTCAGGGATTACAGGACACACATTGAAGCCCATTTTTCAGGTCTGTTGCTTTCGTTGTTATGAGTTTGCATTGTATTGTCTGTTATGGGCAAATTTGGTTCAGGTGGGGTGAGCCGTTTTGATGTTCCTAAAGCATACATTGTCATTAAGAGAACTTTTATTAAACTCTGACTGTTCATGATTTTATAGTTTTGTTCGGAAGCTTTTATGATGATTTTATTAGTTTAATGTTTTAATGGATATTATGATGTAATTTGTTGTGTCTTACCGAAACAAACTTTAACTGATTTGATTTGAAATTGAGACCCAATTTGGAGCAAGTTGTTGCCCCAGTTAGAAGTGTTCCCATTAGTTTGTGAGGACCTTGCAAAGCAACGGAGGGAGCTTTAGGAGCCGGGGGGTAATTGAGCCATTTGAGGCAACTAAGTGATCCTCCCCCATTGTAGTTATGAGAAAAGAAAATGTGCAGATTCCTTTGTTTGTTGTGCTCACTGCAGTGAACAAGTGCATAGTTGAAGATTGATTTCCACTTCCTAACATTGGGGAGCTAGTGAGTCTAGTTGGCAGTGCCAAATTCATCTTCACTTAGCCTCAGTGTACCATCCAATCAAGTTTCACCGGTGTCACAAACATATACCAATTTCATTTCATCAGAAGAGAAATTCCTGTTTAAGAGGATACCCTCTGGACTAGTTTCCATGGCCACAGTGCTCCAAAGTATAATGCACTCTCTGTTTGGTAATTGGATGGTTCCATGATGACATTCTGGTGTTGAATGAGACTGAAAAGTAACATGACTGTAATCAGTTTTGCTAATCTTTAGGGAGTCAGGACCTACCCTGAAGAAGTAGAAATGTTACTTTAGGGAGAACTCCATAGACTATTTTGGGAATAGGTGGAGCAGTGATGGTGTGGAGACAAAGAAGGAGCCTAGTAAGAGCAATTGAGAACCTCACCATCTCCAGAAATTGACAAAATGTGATATAATGTATGGGAACAGAAGAGTGCTATTCGATATTTGTACCACATTTTTCAGACAGGTGTAGGAACATGTGCCAGCTATGCATGAAATAATTTTGAATATGTATGGTCGGAGGATTGTAGTGGTTAATTTGTTGATAAGAAGAGAGCCATGGTGGGCGGTACCCACTCTGTCCTGTTTTAATACAGAGTGTGAGTGTTTGATTATGATGGATACCAGAGAGATCGGGTTGGGAATTGTTTTATTAAAAGACCCAAGCACCCTAGAAAGGGTTATCAAATGTACATCACATACATTGAAGCAAGCAGAAGAAAATAGTTCAGTGATTGAAATGGAGCCCTCAGTGTGATATGGACTGTGAGTATATTCTTATTATGCCTATGGAGAAAGAGGTTTACCATTAGAACCAAATCCCAATCCATTGGTGGGCATCTTCTCCCACAAAGGGCCCGAATGTATGTCCCTCAGGATCATGAAATGGGTTACTTCCTTGCAAGCACATGAGGTGTCAGTAAAACACATTCCTGGGAAGAGAATGTGACAGATTGATTCTTATCTAGACAGGAGGAAGTGGAGGTTAAAGAAGAAGAGAATGATGAAAAGGAGTTTGAGGTTGGTGAACACTGTTTCAGGTGGGAGGCAGAATTGCCAGTGAGGAGGAGTGGAATATCGTGCTAGCGGAAAATTAATTGCTTAGTGAAGTCAGACTCACAGTATAAAGATGCTGGGGTGGAGCTCCAGTCTATGAACTTCTTAGGCTTTTCTTCAGGGCAGGGAAGAACTTTGTGTCTATGCAGGGTTTATTTGCAAAGGGAGTAAGGCTGTGCCGCCTAAATGAGCTTAGTGTAAGATCTTGGGAGCATGTCATGAAGGCCATTTGGGGATGACAAAGACTGAGGGCAGTTGGCAAGGGGATTATTGGAGGCCTGTAATAGATGATGATGTTGAAAACATAGAAAGAAAATGTGAGAGGTGTCAAGATAGGGACATAGACCTAAAGATGCAGACACAACCACTAAGGCCCATGGAGTTGACAATCTTTCCTTGGGAATATGTGGCATAGGGCCACTATATGGTTCATCCTTGTCCTAATTGATCTTTATTTCAAGTGGGTCAAAACTCTAGTGGTTAATAGGACGGACTGAGGGCAGTGGTGACAATTCTGGAGGGGGTTTTCAATCAAGTTCGATTTCCGGTTAAGTTGTTTACCGATAATGGTGTCCTTTAAACATGTCACACTACAGTCATTTCTACGGGACATAGGAGTGTGTCACATAACAATATGGCCCTCATTACGAGTCAGGCGGTGGACCATGGTGCTACTAGCACCATGGTCCATGCCGGTAACTCACTGACTCCGCCATGGTGGATGGCGGAATTACCGCCCCATTCCAAGGTTGGCGGGGCGGTAATTCCCCATTCACCATGGCCCCTTCCCCATTCCCATTTTTGCCCCCATAGGGCATAATGGGAATGGGGAAGGCGCTAATTACGGCACCGTAAATTACGGTGCCGTAATTAGCTCCAAAGTCCCTTTGCGGGTTGGATTTTTAACGCCTGCTAAAAGCAGGCGTTAAACACCAACCCGCAAAGGGACACTTGTAATCAGGCGTTAAGGGTTTAACGGCGCCGACTCTCTTTACGGCGCCGTTAACCCCTTAACGCCTGACTTGTAATGAGGGCCTATATCTTTTTCATCCAGAAATGAATGGGGAAGTGGAGAGGTTAAATCAGACACTGTTGGAGGCTGTATGAATAGCTATTTAGGTGGGCAAGAACTGGGAAGAGGAAGTGAAGAGGGCACTGGCAGTGTACAAACTATCCCTCCTTGCCAGTACCCGTTTAGTTCCATTTGAAGTGCTCAGAAGGAGGAAGTCAAGGATCTCTGTCCTTGGCCCCCTTTTCGTTTCCCTCTATACTTCTTCTCTTGGGTTTCTTATCCCTTCCTTTGGGTTCTCCTATCCTGCTGATTTTCAAATCTTTATATCCTCCTCCTCCTTTAATGATTCTATTCCTTCTTCTTTTTCGTCCTCTCTTCTCCCAATACAAGCATGGATGTCCTCTCGTTATCTCCACTTCCAACAACTCTGAAACTGAGGTTCTTTTTTTCTGAAAATGCTAACTCCCCCTTCAGTATCACCTCTCCCTATATTTCTAAAATCCTGTTTGTCCATTTCCTCCACCTCACATAATCGGAATGTTGTCTTTGTTTTCTCACTTTATTTCTCTATTCATATTTGGAGTATTTCACGCTCATGCCGCTACCAATTGTATACCATCTGGAAGGACCATCTGTTCCTCACCTTTCCTGCCTCTAAACTTCTCATCTCTTCTTTTGTCTCTTTTGTCTCTCCTGACTCTTTTACTGTTCTTGTATTCTTGTTGGTCTTCCTGCTGTTCATCTTGCTCCTCTTTGTTCTGTCTATCACTCTTCTGTTTGTGTCCTATGGTTGATATTCCGTCATGACTCTATCTCCTCTGCTCCACACTGTCTTCAATATCTATCCTTTGGATCTCATCTGCTTTTTAATTTTCCTCACTATAATCTTTAAATACCTCTATGGCCTAGCTACTCCTTATCTTTCTCCCCTTCTATACCCCCACACTGTCATGGTTCACCCCAGAGACAGAATCAAATCCTAACCACTGACCTTCCACGGACCAAAAGACCAAATAACTTCATATGGTTGCAGTAGGCAATATTGGGGGCCCTGGCCACACCCTGTCAGGCGAGGCACAGGGTATAAGAGGGTACCCCTTTTGGTGCCAACAGGAAATCCCTTGAGGACTCTCGTCTGCAAAAAACCTACCAGGACTACAAGTCCCAGAATGCCGGTGTGGTGGCCATCTTGGGGTGTAGCTGGGCATCTTAAGCTCTGGCCACACCAGGACATAAGTAGAGATACAACTGTGCGGCATCTCCGTGCCTTCCACCGAACAGTACCTGCCCTCACCCTCTGTGCTGCTCTGGCACACGCTGAAAGTGCTGATGTACACTTGATCACCCGCAGGGCACTCCTACATCCACCACCCCACTGTATCTGACAGCTAATTGCCAGCGCTGCTGCACTTAACTCAAATGGAGAGTCAGGGTGTGCCATTACTGTTGGTGTGATTATCGTGCCAATAATCGCACCCTTACATGTATCAATCTCATGCGATTAAAGACACACTCTAGTTGTGATTACCATGACATGAAGGGCAGCTCTTGCATGTAGCAGTCACATGCCATTACAGGTGCCCATTTGTCTGTTAAACGTCCTATGCCATTGTGTGAATTATCATGTGTATTGACTACATACACCTCCTTCCTTAGAGGAACACAGACTTACTTTCCTGTTCTTGGATGTCACCTCTACTCCCAACAGCTCTGCACCTCCGATGAATACAGATAAGTATTCATGAATGGCACTGAAATAAACCACTAACAGACATATTTTATTTAATGTTGTTTCTTCTTGCTAATGCTAATGTTGTCATGTACATGTTTCTTCACTGCTAATGACGGTAATTACCAGTGGGTGTAACTGGTGAGTTTCTGAACCAGTGGGAACAACTGGTTTCCAGATGAAAGGGAAAGACCAGTTGTAAGCTTTGGTTGGGTACTTGTGAGGTAAATGGCACCAACTACATAAGGGACATCAGGTGTGCATGGAGTCTCCAAAAAAATGGAAACAAGGCATTCTTTACCCTACATCCCCTAACCCATCCTCTACTGCTTCCTAACCCTCTTTCCGGTTACCTTAAAATCCCAACCCTATTTTAACAATGATATCGTAACCCTCTGTTCTTTGGCCATACAGTATCATCACCTGTGCAGCTGGGGCACCGCTGGTGGGGTGGTTGATACTGGTACATCCTGCTTCTGTGAAGACCACATGGCGATGTGACAGAACAACAAGCCTGAGTATTTGTTATTATGACCGGGCAGGATGGACCAGGGCTGAATCTACTGCCATGGCAGCACAGGTTCGACAGTTGATAACTCAAACCACATCCCTATCCACTGGAGCTAGCAGGCCAACGAGTTAACCACACCCATTGACTCAGGTGCAGCACCAGGTCATCCATAGCCATCCAAGTAATGCAAGACCTGTCAATCCCCTTAGCACTGCCAGAATGCTCTGTGGGACACCCTAGAGGATTTCAAACTTTCCTGACTAAGTGCCAGTTACACATCCTTGCCAAGCCTACCACATTTGCATTCCCTCAGGCTCGTACCACCTTTGTGATATTATATCTGATGGGAGACGCCGCAAACTGGGCCATCCCCCTCACCCACCTTATCCAAAATGATTATCCACTGCTGTACAGATGGGCGGACCTCAAGGATGAGTTGGGAAGAATATTTAATCGCTGTACGATCGCTTTCGCGCTAGTCAGAGGGCACCTCACCTTGAAACAGGGTGGTAAGGGCCTGACCACTTACATTAACAAATTCAACAGTTTGGTGGTCAAAGTAGGGTGGCCTGAGGAAAAGAGGTTAGCCCTGTTCTACCATGGCCTCTGAGATGAGCTAATAGAAGTAATCGCACAAATTTACAAACAACCCAGAACCTGCAGTGCTATGATAGATCTGGTCCTCCACTTGGACCACCAAAATACAGAGCAAAAACAGGACAGGAGAAAGTGGAAAGGGAAACAATCCATGGTTCATCTTAAACAGGCCAAGGTGGTGAAATCATCTGATGCAATTCAGCGCATGAAATCGGGGGAGTACCTGGATCGCTATCTCGCTATCTGCAGATGAAAGGGGCAATAGGCGTAAGAATAAATTGTGTCATTATTGTGGCAAAGTCGGCCATTTCGTGCGGGATTGCACAGCTAAACCTAAGGAGGCACGAAACGACACATTTTGGCAGCTTGAAGGTTAGTGCATCAACCACAATCATGGATGAGACCTCCCATTCAGTGGCCAACACATTACAAACCATACTCCCACAGATAATGATATTGGTGGTCTTGTACATGTGGAGACACAGGCCACTCTGGAATCTGGAGCAAAGAGCTACTTCATAGATGTGGAGTGTGGCAAAAATCTCAAATTAATCACAGAAACCAAAAATATCCCATAGTACTGCCAGATCACTGTGTGAGGCACCCTAGATGGTTTCAAACTTTCCTTACTAAGTGCCAGTTACACTTCCTTGCCAGCCCCACCACATTTACATCCCCTCAGGCTTGCACCACCTTTGTGATATTATATCTGATGGGAGATGACGCAACCTGAGCCACCCAATCTTATCCAGACTGATGATCCCCTGCTGTACAGATGGGCGGACCTCAAGGACGAGTTCAGAAGAATATTTAATCGCTGTATGACCACTTTGGTGCTAGACAGAGAGCTCTTCACCTTGAAACAGGTAGGTAAGGGCCTGGCCACTTGCATTACCAAAATCAACTGTTTAGTTGTCAAAGCAGAGTGGCCTGAGGAAAAAAAAGGACAGGAGGAAGTGGAAAGGGAAATAATCTTTGGTTCACCTTAACCAGGCCAAGATGGTGAAATCATCTGATGCGCTTCAGCCCATGAAATCGGGGGCATACCTGGATTGCTATCCACAGACGGAAGAATACATTCTGTCTTATTGGGACAAGGCTGGCCACTTTATGAGGGATTGCACAGCTTAACCCAAGAAGGCAGGAAATGACACAGTCTGGCGGCTTAAAGACAGCATGGATTAGAACTCCCATTCAGTGACCAACACAGTGCAAACCGTAGTACTACACATTACTATACCAGTGGCGACCACTGAGCATGTGGAGATTAGCTCCACTCCGGATTCCGGAGCCAAGGGCAACTTCATAGGTGTGGAGTCTACCAAAAACCTCAAATTAATCACAGAAACCAAAAAAGACCACAGAGTTAGTGAGTTCAGTGAATGGGTTGCTGTTGATATGTGGACCAGTAAAAATTCACACAGAACCACTTTAATACTGTGTCAGTATCACACAGAACATCTACATTTCAGTCTAATTGCAGTCCCCCAATTCAGCATTATTTTAGATATGCATGGTTGGCCACACACAACCCTGTAAGTGACTGGGCTGTACAAACTGTGAGTTTTACCTCCATGTACTGTGCAAAACACTGCTACCCACTCACATACGGAAGCTGTGTTAGCCTTGTTTGTCCCACACAATAGTATGGGCTGTGTCTAAACATCAGTACTACAGGCAGAATATGAGGAATATGTTGATGTGTTTAGTAAAGCAGCAGCAGAGACTTTGCCCAAGCAAACATCCTTTGATTGTTGAATTGATCTTGTGGATGGGGCAGCATTGCCATGTAGCAGGGTCTATGCCCTCACTGAGGCAGGGAATGCACAGCTAAAGGAATATATATTGAGGCATACTTAAAGAACACGGTTATCCAACATTCCACCATTCTGGTATCGCCCCCCCACCCTTTTTTGTTTCCAAAGAAATATATGGAGATACAGATATGCATCGACTATAGGGCAATCAACAAATTGATGGTCAAGAATAGGTATCCTCTTCCACTCATCCCCATACTCCAAGAACCAGGTACGTCAAACTAAGTTTTTTTTTCCAAAACTAGATCTGCGAGGAGCGTTTCATTTGGTCAGAGTGTGTGAAGGGCAGGATTGAAAAACAGCCTTGTTATTGCATTCCTAAAACTGTTGTTTTGTATAACGAAATAACAGAGATTCTTATTGGAGTGAATACCAAACCTGGTCCATTCTAACTGCGATTCAAAGGTTGAACCTCTGGGTTATGCCAAGGGTCCATCCTCTGGGTTACATCCTGTCTTTTCTATGGGTTGCCAATAAAACAAAATAGGGCTAGATCTTGGTCTGTGTCAGTATGATTGTGCAACAATCATATGCAAGTGTCTAATCTAAGAGGACCTAGTGTCAAAGTCCAAGTTCACATTCCTAGTATAGAAAAACACATATTGAGGTGTATAACCTCCTCATGGCTCTTTTTACATCACCTATAGTTACATGGAGTTTTTACAAATTCTAACACACTTTATTCATTGCTTACCCATTTGCTCCTTGGTCCATGAGGATTTCCTGGGCTCCGTGAGTCATATTAAAGGAACTTTCCTCCAATGCAATTGAAATGTTACATGGTATAAACAATGGGTAAACATTACCCTAGCGCAAAAACATTTTTTTAATTAATGCATGCACCAGAGCCAAGTTTGCTCTATTGCTAATATCATTGCTTATTAGCATTAGGACATACAGTGGTAAAAAAAAGTCATTCATCTGTATCTGGAATGACTGCCACCTTATACCAAAGCATGGAACCCCTAATTGCCTAAAGATAATACCCAGGACCAGAGCATACAGATCAAAATATCAAATTGATTGGTATTGATTGGTAAAAACACCTTACTAGACATCACTTTTAGAGTAATTCCAGACATATGGTCTGACCTGTTCAGAAGTGCTGATCACAAAGCTTGAACCTGAACTGTTGAGGAGCTTAGACGGCATTGCCCTATATGCGTTTGAAAGAAACCAGCATATGATGAAGATGGAAATACATGTTTTGAATTGGAGCTGGATGAGATAAAATGAGAAATCAGAAATGTGGGGAGGAAATTGAGTAAGTCCTAAACAATGTTGATAAACCTTTAGCAGACATGTTCCGAATGTATTCTGAAAGAAGGCATCCTTATCTAATGTATACCCCTTGCCTTAAATGGAACTAACAAATACATTTTCAGAGTTTTTCTTTTTAATGTAAAACTCAAGAGAAGAGTAAGAGAACATTCATAGCAGAGTGTCCAGTGACTCTGGTGACTGGTCCCGCATTTCGGTTTACCCCTAATAGCACTGACTAAACATATGAAAGCATCAACTGAATAATGCAACCCATGTCCAGCTAACCTACCGATACTATCACTCAGGGTATGAACACAGCCCACTGCAGTGCTTTGAAATGCATTCTTAAGTTGTGGGATATACTCTATGTCGTCCGATGTAGTGTTAATTCTTGGCTACTAAAGATGCTCGATAGTGATTTGACTATAGCAGATCATTTGCATCATATTTCCACTATCCCTTTCTTGGGCGCAATGATGAAATCTGATTGCATCCCATCAACTGATTCATTTCTCCGGGACTAACAAACTCCTGCATGTTAATCAATCAGGCGTTTGCTCAAACAAGTTTACTGAAACAATTCTGCTGTAAATGAGATACACATCTTAGAAGCACAAGGTCAGAGAATAGAGTAGTGATGCTTGCCTTTGTAAACTTTTCAGCAGCCTCCTGTTAATCATGCTTTACAATTGGGAAGCATCATTACTTGCATTCAGATTTTAGGCATGTAGTGAATCATTAGTTACCTTCAACACCAAGCCGCCAATCAAAATAGGTGGTTCGATTTTGACTCCCCTTGGTGTGTGAGGTACCACAAGGTTGTAATATTGCCTCTGATTATTTAATATCCATGTGAAACCACTTAGGGACTTATTTGATGAATGTACCCCCACCATATCGTTTGTGTGGTAATTTAAAGATGTAGCTGGAAATTGATCCTAGAAACTCAAACAATGCACCTATCACTTTCGGTTTGCAAAGCATTCTAGATTAAACCATTGATATTCTGTGTACAGGATTACATAATTGAGGATCCGTGCCATGCTCATAACCAGATCAGTTGGAATTCCCCACCACTTCCCAAGAAATTAAGAATTGGTGAATACATTTTGCCAGTTGCCTCACATGCATCCATCAAATAAATATTGTCATGCACAAAATGCATTATCAACTGCATGGGGCTGCCTTATGATTTGATGGCACAGAGAAATGTGTGTCAACCAGGTGCTTACTATGTTGGATAATTGTAATAGTCCCTACACGGGCTTTGCAAGCATGCGCTTCATCAGTTGACCCCTTTGATGAAGAAGGCATTGAAAGGTATATTTGGCATTAATTCTTGAGACGCAATGACACAAGCTTTGGTTTCTCTGTGCATTGTCCACACATCCCAATTTAAAACTGGACCTTCCTATATGAAAGCTATGCTATGCAGATATCAATCAAAGAGGAATCTGTGATTCTGCCACTCTCATGTTAATCTTTGCACTAAACCTCAGAAAGAATTGACATGGAGGATGCAACCTTGAAGGTGTCAGATTAAAATTCTGGAATAGGCTATTAATAGAATTCAGAGTAGAACCTAATGATAAAAATTTAAGAGAACCACATTTATTTTATCAAACCTTTTATTTCAAAGGCCTGGGATTTCATACATAAGATTGTTGGTTGGCTTGACTTTCTCTCCCTGTTTAGTCTTGAAGATTGTTAGTTTAATCTTCCTAAATTAAAGCCAGATAAAAGTAGATTTACATTTAAGAGATGTCTGTTTGGCATAAAAGCAGTTGATACCAAGTTCCTGAATTATATCTGTTATGCTGGTGAAATTAACTTCTGTGAGGGCAAGGCATGTATGTATACCCTCTACTTCCTTGAAGGTTGTGGTTTATTATGGTGCAAGGGCTATCTGATTATGAGCATAGTAGAAGTTGCAATTGTCATCAGAAAGAAAATAGTCATTTTGCAAAACTGGTTTCTGTGCTGGAGAGGCTACATGATGACATTTATTTATTTATTTATTTATTTATTTATTTATTTATGTGTTTGTTTGTTTGTTTGTTTGTTTGTTTGTTTGTTTGTTTGTTTATATGTTTATGCATTTATTTCTACCGCGCCATAGCCTGCAGGCATCCATGCTAGTTAGCATGTTAGCATCCATGTTAGACATTGCAAGTTAGTTATTCACAAGAGTTATGCCATTGTGTTGAGACCTGATGCTCTCTGTTTAAAGATCTGGGATTCATGGCTTAAGATTCTGGTTGTTGATGTTCTCAAGCTCCTATACTTTCATCTGTTTCCTCTTGTCTTTTTTCTTTATTATATATGCTTCCTGGGTAGGCTTTGAGAGAGTAACTCTTTGTGCACTTTTATGTGTGTTGCCTCTATAATATCTTCTGCTTTGGTCTAAGACAGGTCTATAAGCAAGAATTGCTGACTGCTGATCTGATGCCGTGCTGTCATCTTCAGTATTGGTTTATGTTATTTTATCAGAACTAGCAGAGGTGAAGTTTGCCATTCCCATTGTGGAATGAATCTTTTTACTGAATAAATCTTTTGAAAGGTGAATAGTGTCATCATAATGAATTTCATGCACTTACATTGCTCAATGTCATTTGTAAATTCAATATTTTAAAAAGAATTCAATGGACCATTTATATTGCTCTTCATGCCAGAGACCAGCCTTTAAGCGTGGGAATGGGATTCGAACCCATGACGCTGTGTCATCTTGCATCTAAGACAAACACATTGCCCCAGACCTACCCTCATTGTTATTATTGCTTTTAATATTATTATTATTAAGCATCATTTTAAAGTGTGTAGACTCAACAATGTTCATCGCATCAATGTCCTCAGTTTTTTCTCTAGCTTGGTATGGTATGTAGTGGCTGGTCGATCAGGAGTTTTAGCAAATAGATGAGGCATTGATACGATGATTGTCTAACTATGTTCTGGCCGGGTACCTCTTCAAAATCTCAAAAGATCTGTAAACTGTGTGGTGTGCAGCCATTCTTGAGATTCTCCCCGAATTATGGTGTCTCTTTCATGAAACGCTTTTCCTGTCGTCAGAGTTCTTCCCTTAAGTAAGTAATACCTGGGTGTGCACAACATTTTGCTTCTTGGGGCAAAGAGTTCGAATATGTCCTTGTTCCATTGTCCTGGCAGGAAGTCATGTTTATGGATGTATATTAGATCACATGCGGAAGCAGACATGGACCATGAAATTATTTATTTTCTAAAATAATAGACTTGCTACTGAACAGAACCTTTTCAGGTAACAGCAGTGCGCACATCTTTTGTTCACTTAACACCAGCCCCTAAAATCTGTTTTGTCCAAACTGAATTACCGAATACATCCTCATGTTGTTTTTACTCTAACATGCGTTTTCCACTTCTCACATATGCTGGCCACCTGGCTACACCCTGCATTTTCCATTCTTTCTAAGAGGGGACAGATGGGCTGCATATCCCTTAGGCACCTCTGCCATCTCTCTTATTAAACTTCTGCCAGCAAGATGTGTATCAACACCACACACACCCCCATTCCAGCCAACCTAAATTGCTCTCAAGGCAAACTACATCAGCACACAAAAAAGTGGTCACAATATGCGCCATTTGGATGTCATGCAATATATTCTAAGGCGTCCATATGCAGCATCACCACAAATTGCATTGCCAGCGATATGACATGTCACTATGACCACTACTTACTGACTGCCCTTCACGTACAATGACCCGCAGTTCCCCACTTTGGTAAACAGCCAAATTGCTGCTTATCATACCAGTAAGCACACCAGTGCCATCCCCGTTTTCACTTATACAGTCATCCTTTACCATCCTTAGTTCTGCTCTATTCATTTTATATCCTAGTCTCCCGTTTTCTTTACTCAGCTCGTAATCTGTCACTTCAGACATAAGCCAGAGCACCTTCATGTCCTGGGTAATGCTATGTATTGTTAGTTTTGGCTAGTAGGTGGCGCTGAAAGCACTACCTATAAAGCCAAAACTATTGTCATTAAAAGTAGAGCTTTAACAGAAGAGCTTGAAATAGGGGCTTTGAATGTAGGTTTGTAATGCTTTTCAATGCAGATGACATATGAGTATGGATTTATGTAGTGTGGCTATGTGTCCCACCCATTTAACACCCACTTATAAGTGAAATCTGTAGATTTTCTCCCCATTCCCACCCATTTTCTCTCCAACCACACCTCGTTCTGCACTCTTAGAATTTCTAATATGTAGTGATTTTGACAGCTATTTTTATTTTCAAAATGGCGGCTGCCACCTGTTGATGTTATTTAAAAGTTATTTGACTTTAAAATGTATTTATTGCAGGTTTCAAGTTATGTTATGTCAAGTTATGTTACACATTTTAGAGTATTTTTCTTTAAAAATAAACAAGATAGTGTAATAGTATGTTTTGGTTTAAAATGGCACTGAACATGTACATTTAGTGACTTTTGGGGGATTGGTCAGTGTTTTTGATGTAGGAGCACCTGATGGGCTGCGCGGTGTACGTTTGTTTCTCTAAGTTAGCCATTTTGTTTCCTGTGTTTTCCAGTCCCAGCCGCAGGAGTGCATTTTTTTCCCAGATGATACCTGGTGATAGAAATGTTTAGTCTGGAAGATAATAGGATTCCTCGCCGGAACGCCCCTGTGGGGGCTTTTGGATCATGCCAGGGCTCTGTGGCCTGTACCATTTTTACAAATGTATACATCGTATGTGAATTTGTTTGAAATTACTTTTTCTACAATGAAAAGTGGGAACTATGAATATTTGTACACTAAAAGTACTGGATACCGCTTGCCACTCCTGAATGAGTGAAGGGCAGAAACAACGAGCCATAGATGTGCTCTTGAAATAATAATAACAATAATGCTAATAATACATTTTCACAAATAGTTCATGTAAACCTAAACCAAGATCCAAGCTTGGAATAGGGACATGAACAATGCACTTCGGCACCAGGGCTGCTTCCGCCTTAGCTCACACATACCGTGACTGTGATGCACTGGGATCCTGGGGTGAAGTCCGGAAGGACTACATGCATGTGGGCACTGAAGCTGCCGACTGCACACCTCACCCCAGGTTTAATGGAAAATGACAAAGAACACACGCGCAATTAGCAGCAATGCGTGCGGAGAGTTGTCAAACAAGCCGTGCTAAGGTGGGAGAGCCAATACGGCTTGCTTGGGCGGAATTCGGATGTGCTCGCCACATAGGAAAACGCGATTCTCTCGTGTGTGATTAGCAGACAAGACCTTTAACTAACTTTTAAGAGCACAATTGCGGTTGCCTTTGAGGAGAGACGTACTAAACGGGAAAATCGAGTTTGGTGAAAATGTTATTCCCGAAATGTTTCCATTTGCCCACTTTGGAGGAAGGGTGTGAGGGGGGTCTATTTTATTTGCTTTCCTGCCAAGGTCCCTGATCACCTGACCAAACCCATTCCAAGTTGGACAGCACACGTATGCTGCGAGCATTTCCCTGTTGCATCCCAGAGAGATCGCCCTCCCTGGCGTGAGATGGACTACAAAGCTCCCATGCCTCCGCGGTCTGCTAGTAGGGGTGTGTGTGTGGCATGGGGTCTTTGGGGAGCGGAATTTGCTTGGTTTCTACTGACACCACTGTGCTTCCTTTTTTGTAATGAGGTGCTTAGCCCGGCTGCTGCGATGCAGACGAAAACGACACACCAGTGCTGAACTATGTTGTGGTTTCAGGTAAGGAGGTTGTGCAGAAGTGTTATCTGTGGGTGAGGGATTGCAATATTCTGGCCTGTCAGTGAACGCAACTAATGTGCAGTACTCCACCCACCCTCTCTACCCCCACTGTTCCTAACCCACCCACCCGCACTCTCTCTACATATCCCCACTCTCTCCACCCTAACACACATACCCTACCCCCACTCTCGCTACCCACACCCTACCCACACTCTCTTTACTGCCACCCACCCTACCTCCACTCTCTCTACTCCTCTACCCCTGCCCACTCTCTCTACCCCTTCCCAACCACTCTCTCTACCCCCTCCCACCAACCCTATCCACACTCCCTATCCCCCTTGGACCACCTACCCATACTCTCTCTTGCCAACTCACTCTACCCAATCCATCAAACCTATTCCCAATCTATCTACCCACACCAAACCTACCCTCCATATGTATATCCCACTCCACCCTACTCTCACTCTCTGTAACCCCACACCCCCACCCACCCTAACCCCATTCGATCTGCCCCCAACACTCAACCTACAGACACCCACCCTACTCTCTCACCCACCCTACCCCCATTTATTCTATCACCACCCACCCTACCGCAACTCTGTACCCCCACTCCCTCTAGCCAATTCCACCCACCCTACCCCCGTTCTCTCTACCCACCTCTCCCTCTACTCCCCCAAACCCCACTATCTCTACCCCACTCTCACTACTCCCATTCACCCCACTGTCTGCATAACCCACTCTCTCTACCCCACCCACTCTCTCTACCCCTACCCACTGTGGAACCACCTCTCTATCCCCTATCCTACCCCCACTCTCTCTACCTCCACCCACAATACCCTCACTCTATCTACCCCCACCAACCCACACTACCCCCTCTCTCTACTGCTGTGCACCCCTTCCCCTCTCTCTCTACCCCATCCACCCATCCTACCTCCTCTTTCTCTTTTTATCACTAACCCCTCTCTTCACTCCGACTATGCCCCATACCCCCTCTCTCTAACGCCACTTACCCTACACCATTTATTCCCACACACCCACCCTACCCCCTCTATTCCCCCATCCACCCACCTTACTTATTCTCCCTATCCCCTCTCATCCTTCCTCTCACACTCTTGCTTTTTTTGCTTACCCTTTCTCGCTCATATTTCCTCTTGCTCATCATCGGCACCCTCTATCAATGGCGTCCAACGTTGCTCTATTCCCCATCTCATTCTATTGCACACCTGCACCCCTTATCACATCCTCATTTAATACTGTGCACTATGCTTCCTTGCACCCTGGTGCCTATAAATGCAAAATTAAAAAATGCAGTAAACGCCAAAACTATTGGCATTGCCAATGCTTGTTTTTACTGTCTCCCAATTTTCTGATGCTATTCTTACATAGTTTCCATCATTGCACCTACCCCTCATCAAGGACAATCCACTGCACCCCAGCCTAGGTCTCACTCCAGATGGTCAATCCTATTCTTGAAAACAATGCATGTCAGTCACAGTCACTAAGCACATACCAACCAAATAATATTCAGAAATTCTTGATAATAGAATGCTCTTGCAGGATAAGCTTCATATGAGCTTTGCTGGCGCAGCCGCATGAACAAACCTCATCCGAATGTATCATAAAATGATCCCTCACGGAGAATGACTGCAAGCTCCACATATGGATTACATTATGTAAACTGCAACATTTGCCTGAAGCACATAACGCCATATGTGTACGCCGGAACACGTGACGGTTCAGTATAAATAGTCACATTTGGGCAGCATACCAGCAGTGTCTCACCTTGCAGGCACACACTGCCACGTGGTCTACAAGAGCACATGAGCAGGCCAACACACGCCACAGTGGAATAGCCGAATGTACTTATTGCCGCTCGTCTTTCTCATCTTCCTTGCCTGACTGCAAAATAGATTTACCTTTATTTCCTTTTTAAAGATGCTACTCCATCCCTCCAACCTGTTTTTTTCACTTTGTTTCTTTTTCTCCTTTAGATCTCACTTTTGCTCGCGCCCATGTCGGTACCAAGCATTGCCTAAGGCTTTAGAAAGAGACGCTAATGCTGTGAACAAGAGGCACTTTTCTTAGAAGCGGTTTTAAAAATAAACAACACACGTACTTTTTTGCCTAGTGTCATCGGTGTATTAGGGACTGCACATCCCCTTGCAGACGAACTTCCAGTATACAGTGACAGCACACTCACGCATTGACACTGGGATTTGCAGAACCCGCAACAACATGCAGAATGCAACACACACGCTGTTTCACTGCTGATTTGTGACTGTGGCTGCAGGATGTAAACACATGCACTACACTACGAGCCATTACTGCTCATGTTGCTGCTCCTCAACCTAACTCCAGGCATCCCCATAGACCTCCACATGCTCTTACCATGAGCACGCTCTTAAAATCAGTTACAAAAAGACCGAACCTCATGGCAGATAGCGACATTTAAAATGTTGAAACAACTAACGACAAAACTGGAACTTAACGCAATGTGACTTTTTAGACTACTCCTAGCCTCCTTCGGTTTCCTCATCGACCCTGTTAGAGATAAGTCCCACTATGTTTAACTCAATACGAAACTAAATCGAAGATGTTGTAAAAAAATCAATTTTTGATTAAACTCAACAATTAAAAAAAATAAAAAAAGGCTTTCCACTTCTATGGTTTATTCCAATTGTTGCACTCGGATGTCTGAGTGAACTCCTCGTTTTACCACCAATCTTTAGTGCATGAATACGTGCCAACATGGCCCATTCCATTCAGGAGCTGCACGCCCATGTGTGGCTGTACCTTTGCACTCGGAATGTGTAGTCCCGGATTTCCCCATTATAAACCTAGCACTGCAATTCCTAGAATGCTAAATTAAAACCAAGAGTGGGCTAGCACCTCTTGACTGGAATGGGCCATTTTGCCATGTATGTGAATTGCACCCAACCAGCAACTAGGCTAGTACCACATGTGCACCCATCCTAAGGGAGGCAAGCTTGTTTATTCCAGAAGCATGGAGACTGCTCTCCTGTACAGCTGTGAAAACTTGCTATCCAATCTTGACTCTAATCTGCCTTCTGTCCTCTTTCTCCTCTATCCTCTGTTTTTGACATGGTCAACAATGCCATCCCACTCAATCATCTCCTTGACACCCTTGGAATTAAGGATCAGGCCCTGGCCTGGTTCACCTCCTTTCTCACTGACCGACCCTCTTAGGTCCAACTGGGGTCTTTCCTCTTTCTCTCTCTCTCTCTCTCTCTCTCTCTACTTGTGGTGTTGCCCAGGGTTCTAACCACTCTCTCTGGTTCTTCAACCACTACCTGGCATGTCTTGCCCACCGCATCCCTACTTTCGGCTCCAATTTTCAATGTTACGCGGATGACACTCAGCTCTCTTTCAGGCTCCCCTCAGCCACCTCTGCTTCTTCTCTCATACGTGACTGGCTGCAATTCAGGAATGGTGTGCCTCCAATGACCTCTGCCTTAATGCCAGTAAGACTGATCGTGCTCATTGGGACACCCACTCCCTCCTTTTCTCTCTCTCTCTCTGGCTGCCCACTCTGGGCCCTCTTCCTGCTTTTTCTGGTGAGGCTAAGAACCTTGGTGTCATCTTCTACTTCTACTGTCACGCTCTAAAACACCTGTGTAATGAGCGCGATACAAATAAAATATATCATATCACCCTCCCCTTCTGTCCTCACATCACTGACATCTCTAAGAAGTCAAACTATCAGCTGCACCTCCTCAGAGGTATTCTTGCTTTTCTCACTTTCCCCCAGCAGCTCACTGTCTCCAGAGCTCTGGTCTTCTGTAGACTGGACTATTGCAACAGCCTCTTTCTAAATCTTCCCGCCTCTACTCTTCAACCTTTACAACTTATCCAAAACAGGACTGCAAGACTTGTCCTTGGTCTCAAGCCCAGGGATCACATCTCTTCAGCTCTGAAATCTCTTCACTGGCTCCGCGTGGCTGCTAGGATCAACTTCAAGACCCTCTGCATCATCCACAAGGCTTTCTGGGGCCTGAGTCCACTGTACCTCCATCTTTCTCTTCCAAAACAACTTCCTTCTCGAGCTCTCCGCTCATCCACCTCCAACTCTCTGAGGGTCAGATGCTTCTACAAGCAGAGAGTTGGGGCCAAATCTATCTTCTCGGCCGGGGCTTACCTCTGGAATAGCCTCTCTGCCTCTCTCAAACTTGAGCAGAACCACCTCCAGTTCCGGAAGCAACTCAAGACCTTCCTTTTCGCTTCCACTTTTTCTCTTCCACTTCCCTGCTGACGCACCTGACTGCTCCACGCACTGGTCACTTGCTCACCCTCTGAACTCGGGCACAGGCTCCTGCATGTCCAGTTGCCCTCGCACTGCATCCGGGCTCCCAAGCACTTAAGTATCTGTATCTGCAACCCTACAGTCCCTTCTCTCTGCATTAATGAGCCGACCACCTTGATGCACTTGTGAGTCAACTGCACTTTTGCTACCCGTCCCCCCCGCACTTCCACAATCTGAATGACACAAGGCTGAGTAAGATCATTATTTTGTCCTCCCTTTGTTTCCCCCTCCTTGTCTTGTTGTGCCTAGAAACACTTATGTACAGGTGTTATAAATGCCACATGATATCATATCAAATCATATGAGTCTTCCATGTTCTGCATCAAAGGATTCACTGAAGCCAAATAGACTACTTGCATCACCTACATAGCTCAAGGTCATCCAGTCAATTACTCAATTAATATAATTAGATTTGTTGGTCATGACCTCCCAGCTATAGCCTATGCACCTTCCCCGTATATGTGGCACCAGTAACTTCCCTACCTTCGTGGATGGGCTAAATGGCTTATGTGTTTTATTCTGTTTTCTCCTCCTCTCTCTTCTCCCTACTCCCTCTCTCTTCCCACCCTCCTTTACATTTCTCTATCCACTTACTCTATCAGAATTGTCCCTGGACCTAGTATGATAGCAACAAATGTTTGTCTCCTCCCCCCTCCCTTTACTTGTTCCCCCCTCCAGCACTATCTGAAATGTCGTCAGGCCTAGTACGATAGTAGCTTGTTTTATTCCTCTCCCTCCTTTCTCCTCCCCCCTCCCTCACCTCTTGTTAATATCCAGCTCTACCAGAAATGTCGTCTGGCCTATTACGTTAGTCGCTTGTCTGTTTCCCATTTCCTTCCTATCTGTGTTTTAGATCTTGCACTATCTGAAAATTCGTCAGGCCGAGTACAATAGTGAATTTCACATTCTTATTGTTCATGGCCTGTAAGAATGTCATTGTATTTTCCCTTGTTCCCTTCCTTGCTGTGAAGCGCTTTGAAACACATTGTGTATAGGCGCTATATAAATAAACTATCATAGCATATCATATCATAGTTGAGAGACTTTGCTCATTCTTTTGTGCAATGGGACTTCTAGCTGCAAAGTGTTCTTGTGTATGCGTACAACATTTATAATAGCTTTTTGTTCACCATAGAATGTTTGATATTGTCAGATTGATATCTACTTCTGTATGCAGCAATATGTAGGCTGACATGTTAACCCTGAATCACATGCAATGTCACATTTCAACGGTAAAGTAACATGCCGGTTAGTGGCAATAATACTGTCTTATCGATGAACGTGTACCTTTTTGCTATCAGCATATGTCACAGATAGAATGGGTGTCGCTAGAGAAACCCCCCCAACATATCTCGGAGTCCCACTAAGAAAATGGCCAATGGAGATGAGCTTTTTCTTCCATAGTATTATTATTAAACTTTAAAGTATAGGGCGCCAAATATGCCTGTACACAGGGCCACAAACATCCTTTAGATGGCTGTGCCAAAGTGTGGTCCTTCAAACAGTTAGGTCCATTTGGAGTTGTTTATTAAATCAATCACACCCATGGGTGGTGTCCCGTTTATGTTGAGGTATTTTCAGATTTTTATGTATGTACACACAGTCAATAAGTGGTCATGCATCATGACCATGGATAGATACAACCTGTATGCAGTAACTCTTGTAACAGGCTCTGGGACTTGACCCTTCCAGACAGAAACAGGACCCCTCCCAGCCAAGGGTGGAGGGCCTACCAGCGTGAAAGCCGGAGCCAGCCCGGCCCCAGAAGCAGGGAGCAGGAGTTGAAGGGGGCCAATTCCCTGAAACCCCCTTACATATCTTGAATGAAAATGTTCTGTAACAATATGCCTCCCAATCCTGTCTTTTGTATTCCAGGACCTAAAGTGCCAGAAATCCCTGTGAAACTAAAACGCTACTGCTTATGACTGGCCATCCTTCTCAATCTCGCAACCAGAATTCATGATGCAAAGAGGAAATTTAACAATGTGTTAATGTGTAAATGATGTATTATGTAACTGTGCAATCCTGTAAATTGTGCAATGACTGCTCATGTAAGATATCACAAAGTGGTAATTTTATTACCCCCTGAAAACACCCCTTGAAACACTTGTGTATAGGCGCGTTACAAATGCCATATCATATCATATCATAACCGTATCCTTAAGTAATCTCGAGCGCCTAGCTGCCTCTGGGCTTTGAGCGCGATACACATTTCCAAATAAATAAATAAAATAAAGAAAGAAGCATGAACGGAGCGAGCAAAAAGAGAGAGAGACCGCACACAACAAAATCTGCACAACAACAGAAGAAAACAATTACAAGATCAATAGAAAAGCTAATAGATCACCCAGATGTAGAGAACCCCAAACGCCAGACCAGTGGCGCAACACAGAAAGAGTAGACAGACCAGAGTGTGGGGGCGGGGGTAATGAGGGTTTTTAAAGCCTTGCACCACTGCAATCTGAGCCCTGGCGAAAGAATATCCTTTAATTTGGCCCACAGAGTAAGGTGAGCATTAGATCAAATGGAATGGGGGCAGGGGGAATAGAACTAGAATGAGAACATAAATGGAGAATGAGTGGGAGAATTGAATTGATATTTTATTTTTATCGCGCTCATACACAAGTGTTTCAGAGCGTGACAAGGCAAGGGAGGGGAACAGGGGAGAACAAAACAACTATCTTACTAGGCCCAGTGACATTGAGAACGCGCAAGTGCATGGGAGAGGGGGAGGGGAAAAGTGCATGGAAGGAGGGAGAAGTGGAAAGTGAGGAGCAAAGGAGAAACAGATAAATAATAATAAATACATAAATAAACAGATAGAGTGTGGGTTGTTTGAGTGAGGTTAGAATTAATGGCGGTAGACTGAGAGGTCAGGTGGATGAAGGATGTTGGAAAAAAGTGCTGAGAGGTTTGTGGTAGAGTTGCTGCTGTGAGTTTGAAGTATTTGCTTTGAGACAGAGTGGTACCATTTGTAAGTTTAAAGGCTTGAGTGTGAGAATGGGATTGTAGTGTTAAAGGTGAGAGGGAATAGGTGTTCGGAGGAGGATAGAGAGGGGTATGGATAGAGGAGAGAGGAGAAGAAAGGGGAGGAGAAAGGTGAACAGAGGGGTGAGAAGGGCCAGGAGAGTGGAGAGGAGACGAGCGAGTATAACAGAGTGGAGAGAGAGTGTGAACAATGGAGGGACCCAATTTGAAGGAAAGGAGGGAGATGGATGGACAGAGTGAGAAAGGATGGGAAAAAGAGAGTGTGAGTAGAATAGAGGGAGTAGTAATATCAGTGAGAGGAAGGAAAGGGAATGACTTAGTGAGAGAACAGACCAGGGTTTCTGACATTGGCACAATAGAACCATCCAATGTTCACACTCTCCCACCACTCTGCTATGCCCACCCTACTCCTCTGCACTCTGCTTGTCCTTATCCTCTCCTCTCTCCTCACCCCCTCATTCACTTTCATTTAGCCCCACTCCTCTCATATCTCCTCACCTTTCGAAACTGCTCTCCCCTCATTCTCCTCCACTCTCCTCACCCCTCCTCTCTTCTCACCTTTCTACTCACCCCTCTCTTCTCATCACCCCTTTCCTTCCTCCACCCAACACTTACTCCCTCTCACCCTTATCACCACAATCACTCTCCCACATTAACAGCTTCAAACTTGCAAATGGTACCAGTCGCTCTTACAACAAATACTTCACCTTCACTCTGCACCAACTTTTCTATTGAGAAAATCTGGGGAGAGTTAGATTAGGGAATCCTTAGAAGAAAATCAGAGAGAGACAGATTGATACGCTCTAGACGCTGGGCCCTCGCCTGTACCTGGCATAGATAGTAGGGGTTACCAATCACTATTTGGAAAAGCTGGGTGTTTGGGATACCTCTATTAGGATGGAGAGAGCTCATGGTAGGTTGAGAGAACAAAGCCCATTAATGTGTGCTGACCAAAGGTTTACCAGAACAAAACGCCATACATGTTGCTATCTGTGGAATAAAGACCCTCCAATCATCCTTCTGAATCTGGGAGTTTGTACCACTATCTGTGGCCCACTGCATGTTTACATTGCATACTGAAATGGTTTTTTCCACTCAGAGAAAAATGATCACAATAGAGAAGACTTAACCCACTAATCAGCTGGATTAAAATGTGCTTTATTATTCATGCTGCTATTAGAAACATCACCATAGGGTGAAAGTATGTATTTTTGGCTGGGTGACTAGCTGGACTTCTCTCTATTAGGCTGAAACCCTCACTAACTTGCACTTAGACATTTCTCAGAGGTGGGGGTGCTGCCGCTTCTGGCTGAGATGGAGTCTGAATATAGAACCTTTAGTAAGCATAGTAGCGCCTGTCAAACAACATGAAGTCACAGTTGCCAACACAAGGCAGCTGCCCAGGATCGCACCAGCAAAGTGCACTGGATTGGACCCACAAACCCCAAAAGGTGCCCCTAAATGTCAATCCAGACAAGGGTGGAAGACAAATAGCTTTGTACAGCCCTTGCGTGCTGCAACGGTAGAAGGGCCCTCAGATCTGCAAGCCTCCCTTGGTCCTGCCAAGCTGACTCTGCCATCGTGGGGACCTATTAGAGCAAATGGGGATTGGTGCATGTACAATTAGCAGAAGTGAAAGAATAGCCCCAGTGCAAAAAAAGGTTACCCTAGTGCCAGAACTAGGGCACAAATTGGGCTAGTTAAAAAATACACAGAATACGTTTTTTTCACCATGGCAACATTTGTCCTATTACTAGTAGCATACAAAATGTCACTTGGACTGCTGTTTAGTGTCTACAACACGGCCCATTATGTTTAGCTACACTCACTCATCCTTATGTTTGACATCATATTTACAGAACCTGTTTTAATAATTGTTTTTAAAGTTGTAAATGTGAGGTCTCTCAACGCACCAAAGTACATAAAATCTGCCTGCACAAAGGATTCTCACGGCATTCAGCCCCACCCTGAGCTTTCACAAAGTAAAAAATAAATCTTCCAGTGTTACTAATTCTGCTGATATTTCCTTGAAAATCGAATTATTTCCCATTAATATAGACACAGTAGATAAATCCAGGTTGACATAAATTATAACTGTTCATGTGAATGCTGTCTCTGTGCCAGGGGCTTAGGATGTACGCAACATTGCCCACAGGTCAGGGACACCTCCAGCCTTCTGAGCTGGTTGTTATCACAGGGGCGCACTCTGAATGCTCATGGAAAGCAGGAGCAGGAGTGGGCGTCTGTGTCTGGGCTGCAAGGCACGATGAATGAAACCGTGCTAACAAGACTGAAGCTGTATGGTCCAGCAGGAATGGAACAGAGACTGCTTCCTGTAACCAGAACCAGCACACTGTTTACAGAAATGGCACAATGCACAAGATGGAGATGCGACAAAGGAAATGGGCAGAGGTTGCCTGCCAGGAAACCCGGTAGCCAAACTCTGTGTGAAGCAATTACATAAGAACAAGAACAGTAAAATAAATATCCAGTGAAACAACAGAAAGTCAAAGTAAGCAATGTTCAGGGCAGAGAACAGTAAAAAAAAGAGCAAGAAGACAAGAGTTTAAGTGCAAGGGTCCAGGAGACAAGAACTGCAGACTGGAAACTACGGACTCCAAGCAGGAGAGCAAGCCTTCAGGGCAAGAAGCTTGAGGGTGCAGGACAGAAGGCAGGGGAGTGGAGGCAGAATAGCAGTTCTGCAGTGCAGGGAGCACAGGGCACTGGAATAGGGGCAGGTTCTGGAAACAGCAGCAACAAGACAAAGCAGAAATCCAAGAATCAATGCATGTGGGGCTAGCATCAAACTCAATGCAAGAGCCCTGTGCTACTGCTGGCAACTGCTTAAATATTGGCTAACCTGTGCTGAAGCAGGCTCGTTCGCAGCACCTGGATCACCACACCAGAACGTAATCTACCTCCTCCATCTCTCTACCTGGGAAAGTGAAAACAGTACTGATCTCTAGGGCTTCTTGGGATTGCAGTCCTACAATTGCAGCATAGGAATAGCCAGGTAATGGGAACCACCAAAAGGTGCATTATGGGGTATGTAGTTGGTGAAATTAAATAGGGAAGCACCAAAGTGTTGCAAAGGGAAAGTAAACACAAAAATAGGAATGCATATTGTCTGGAGCTGATTATGTCGATGAATTTCGTGTCCCAATTAGTCCACTGTGGGAGCCACTTGATGGTCCAGTGGCATGGACGTGACTTTCTGGCCTGTGGAAGTTCCTACAATTAGAACATCAGCTCCGTAGATTACGACCGCAAAATTAGACAAGAATTGAGTGAAAGGATTACTGCGTGAAACCAGTTTAACTTGTTCAGAAACTGCCTTTATTGTAGCAAAGCAGCTAGATGGTGTCGATTGCTAAATGTTTTATATTGCAAGCACAAACAAAAACCCGATGCATCAAAAATATCAATTAAAAAGAGATTGGTTCCATCATAATAAACTATTATATATTATTACACGGTTGATGAAGAGCCATCTGTTTGTTATTGTGAGATTATTGTCAAAACAATTATAGCAACCCCTGTGAATATGCACAGACAAGATGTGGCAAAATGAAAACATTCCTACTTCACATGAAAGTAAAATGAGATAAGACAATAACGCTAGGACTATTGGGATAATGCGAACATGACACTTGTACCAGAGGATATCATTACACAGAATACATTGGGATACACATATAATTGTGAAATAAAAATAAATGTTCTATTTAAATTAATCTTTTGAGTCTCTGTTACCCTGATGGGTCAACATAGACACTCATGAGTAAATGTGATTAGCACTGCATTGTTAATGGGATCTATATCCTCGCACAATGTTCACACTTATTCCTGTTTGCCAACTACGGTTGCCTGCACATTTGTGCTTTAAAAACACTCAGTAGTTTTGATGTTGCTTTGCTAGCTTGCTTTTAATTTGACATTGCTTCACTGCTATATTGTACATTTGAAACTTCTGAAATCTTTTTCTTGATCCCTAAAACATCACTTGCACTTCGGTTACCTAAACTGCTGAACTACACTTCACTTCCCAGCGGTCATTGGTATACATTCTACGTACAAGCCCGTCCACGCCGACGTGTACTAGCAGTTTTCCACTGGTTCGCGTAGGGATCGATTGGACCTCTGACAGTTACTCCCTACTCCGAAGGTCTCTTACATTCCTGTATTCTACTGTGGAACTCTAATATTGTGGGTGCATCGGTATGGTGAGGCCTTCGGCAATGTGTATTTTTAATTCAGCCAGGCTGTACTCACCGCCTCTATCCACTGCAGGATATGACAAGGCTTCCACCCTGACTCCTGAACTTCTAATCTCTCTGCCAATGTTAGTTGTCATTCTATGTCATCTCTTCTAGCCTCCCCTCCACATGTAAGGCCCGACTCATCACCTAATACCTTACATAAGACTTCAAAGTTGACTAGCTTGAAGGCTGCACTACTAAACCCCCCCTCTCTCGTGAAACATGAAGTGGCGGTTTTCAACCTTATTGTTGATTCTAATTTTGACCTCCTTTTAGTGAGCGAAACCTGGATCCATGAGTCGACCACACATGCATCCGCCCTTCCCACCCAGGGCTAAAGTCGAGGGTACATGAGGGTGTACTACCTCCCCCCACCTAAAATGAGAAACATTGAAAGTCTTTCTTGAATTTATGAATTTAAGCCGACCTCAGGGATCAAATCAATCACTAGGTGTGCAGGACAGACACTTCACCACTGCACTATATAACCAAGGAAAAACAACAAACAACTAAATGTGAAATGTCTCATTTCGGTACTGCATGTTTGAGGGAAAACATTTATTTTGGTTCTTGGAGTTTAGAAACATGCACACCTTTTAATGTTTGCAAAAGCACTATAAGAAGAAAATGTTCTCAGTTGGTTTTGTGTGTGTGTTGATTTTATGATAAGCAAATGATATTCATCCTATGCAAATTGGGTGGTTAAAGAAAGCCAATGTGATGAAATGTGCATATTTCACTTTGATATGCTCATTTCTGGTGTTGTCACAATCAATTACATTTATTGATGAGTCCCCCCACTTTTATTTGTAGGACTTGATCCCTGCTGGGGCTATAATCTAGTAAGGGTTGATCAGGCTGGTGACAAAGTGTCTTCTTTAAAAACACCCTCAATGTGCACACTTCCAATGTCCTAAAGCACTCTTTTGTGCACCCTCTTCTTAAGAAACCCTCTGCCGACCCGTCCTGTCCGGCTAACTATCTCCCAATCTCCATCACCCCTTTCCTGGGCAAACTCTTGGAAAAGCTGCCCATCTCCCAGCTCAATCTCCACACTGAATCTGCCTTCTATAAATCTGTTGGTTGTTTCCATGATCACCAGTCTGGCTTCAGAGCTGCCAGAAGCACGGAAACTTGTCACCTGAACATCCATGAAGACCTGTGCTCCAACCTTGATTCCAACACCCCCTGTGTTCTCATCTTACTTGATCCCTCTTCTGCCTTTTACACGGTTAACCATGCCATCCTGCTCAACCGTTTCTGTGATAACCTGTGGATCACCGGTCAGGCCCTTGCATCCCAGGATCAACTTGGGTCCATCCTCTCCTCTATCTCTATCTCTACCTCTGGCATTCCCCAGGGGTATAACCTCTCTCCCTGGCTGTTCAATCAATACCTGGCACATCTTGCCCTCCACATTGCAGCGCTCTGCCCCAACTTCCAGTGCTATGCAGATGACACTCAGCTCATTTTCAGGCTGCCGTCAGCCACCTCTTCTCCCTCTCTCATCTCTGACTGTCTGTCCGCCATCCAGGAGTGGTGTGCCGCCAAAGATCTCTGCCTTAATGGCAATAACACCAAGATTCTCCTCATCAGCTCACCCGCTCCCTCCTTTCCTGTCACTCGCTGGCCAGCCTCTCTTAGCCCTCCTCCTGCTCCCACCTGCGAGGCTAAAAACCTCGGGGTCACCTGCGACTCCACACTCTCCTTCTCTCCCCACATCTATAAGAAGTCACACTACCAGCTGTACCTTCTCAGAGGTATTCTTCCTTTCCTCTTCTTCCCCCAGAAGCTCACTGTCTCCAGAGCTCTGGTTCTCTCTAGGCTTGACTATTGCAACAGCCTCTTTCTAAATCTGCCTGCTTCTACTCTCTGTCCTCTGTAACTCATCCCGAACGGGACTGCAAAACTTGTCCTTGGCCTCAAGCCCAGGGATCGTATCTCTCCAGGACTGAAATCTCTGCACTGGCTCCCATTGGCTGTGAGGATTAAGTTCAAAACCCTCTGCATTGTCCACAAGGCCTTCTGGGGCCTGGGGTCTCTATACCTTCAACTCTCTCTTCCTAAATATCTTCTTTCTCAAACTCTTCGCTCATCCGTCTCCAATTCTCTCAGGGCCAGTCACTTCTCCAATCAACAAGTTGGTGGTAGATCACTTTCTTTGCTGTGGCCTCCCTCTGGAACAGCCTCCCTCCCTCCCTGAAACTTGAGGAGAATCATCTCCGTTTCTGGAAGCACCTCCAAACCTTTCACTTTGCTTCTGCTTTTTCTACTCCTCTCCCCTGCTGACTTCCTGGCTGATGCTGAAACTGCACTGGTTACCTAGACACCCTCTGATCTCAGGCCCAGGTCCCCTCCCCCGCCCATCGAACACCTGCACTGCCTTCCTGGCAACCCTCGCACTTGGGGACTGTTTCTGTACCCCTACAGTCCCACTACCAGCACGTGACACCTGATGTGTGCACTTACTCTTGCACCTGCCACTTGCATACTTTACCTATTGTTATTTATTGCATACTTTACCTATTGTTATTTATTCTATTATCCCATGTACTGCACTTCCCCCCCCCCACCCCTGGCACTTTCCTCCTTCCCCCTTCCCATACACTTGCACAATCTGAATGACATCTGGCCCAGTATGATGGTTGTCTGTCTTCCCTCTGTTCCCCCTCCCTTGCCTCGTTGAAACACTTTTGTATAGCCGCGTTATGAATGCCATATCATATCACATCATATCTGTAAGAGGATTCAATTCAACACTACAGCTAAGTCAATGCCTAGTCTGGGATACTGAATGGAAACCCTTATTGATATATCTTTATGTCCAGTTCATGCGTTCTGGATGACTACCCCTATATAACACCCCTCTCTTGGAATCCCCCTGACCCCACTGAGCCAAGAAGTAGTTCTGTTTTGCAAGTTTAAAGGTTTATTTGATAATTTAAACAATATATATCACGCTTTATAATAAATTAATAATTGAATATCACACTGAATCTGAGCAGTAATCAATAATGGTTAGTCTGGCACTAGCACACTTGTGAATAGGAACAGAAGAATAAGGTGGTAGAGAATGCTTTATATAAGTTCAGATGGATGTAATGTTGAATGAAATGCAATACAGAAAATACTCAATATGATTTCAACAAAACAATGTAATCACTTTTCTCTGGCAATCCCCTCCCCCCTTTTATGCAATGCAAGGAAATGGAAGGAAAGCACACAGTTCTCAGAAATGCAATCAAATGTAATTCAGTTCACCCCAGCAAGCTTAGACTACAGAAGTTTGAAACACAGGCCCAAAATGCTTTTATATGTGCTGGCAATGAAGTGAAAAATATGCTAAAATGCTTTTAATTCCCTCTTGAGGTTCAGGGTGAGTGGTATCAAGTTAATATTAGTCCAGGCTCACTCTAGCAATGATTCAGGTATGGTTCTTAAGAGGCAAACAAATTTTTAGCAAGAAAAGCAAGAACTGCTGTTTTCACACGTGGAGAAATTTGCAAATCGCGGCAAATTTGCGAGTGTGTTTTTCACGATTGCGGCGAAAGTGTATGGAATAGGAATGCGGTTCTAGGTTTGTTGGAAAGCCAAGAGTCCCAGCTTTCAGAGGAAAGTTACTGCAAGTCTCTAAGACAAATGGTCACGGAGATATGAGCGATATGGTAACGGTCGTTTTTCAGATTTGAAATTTTAACGTTCAAAGTGACAAGTGACAGCTAGCAACTAGAAATGACAGGTGAGCGCTTTACAAATGACAGGTGACAGTTAGGAGGCAGTTCTACTTAGATTAAAATAGATTGAATTATATTATTTTAACTAAGAGATTGGTTCTGCACAGTTCTGCTAGGTACTCACAATATATTTAGAAATAGAATGGGCCTCGCCACGGATCTGGTCAGGTTTTCTTCACTCGCCACGGACGGTCTCTGCGCACAGCGTCTGGGTCAGCTCTACTCTGCTGGTCTGGTCTGGGTCTCTGGTTCTGATCAGGTCTGTGGGTCCGGATACAGCGGTCTCCGGTTCAGCTGGTCTCTCTCTGGATACAACACTGCTCTCTGGCAAATGGCAAGAGTTCTTGCAAAGAATTCAAACAGCTCGCCTGGCTGTGATAATGGCAATGATTTGAGGCCTGCTAAAGAGGGATTTAGCTTGTAGTTGACCTCTCTGCTACAAATTCTGAAGTAAAGTCTTGGTCTCTGAAGGTGGATAGATTGAAGTCTCTATGTTGGCTCTCTGGAGGTTGATGGAGGTAAAGTATGGATTTTCCCGGCAGAGCGTCCCGCAGCAGATGGAATTGAAGGTCCCTATCTGTCCTGACTGTCTGCTTTTATGTGTTTTGAAAATGGGTGGAGAGGCTAGCTTCCTAGGCCCTACCCCTCTCCACTTGTCATTGGCCACTTCCTCCTCTTCCCCTTGATTGGGGGAATGAAATGAAGTGCCATCATGATGAGGTCTGTTTATGATACAGAGAAACCACCCCTGTCAACTTTACACACAATCTATATTTGATCAAAAAGACATATTTCATAGCTACACAGTGGTTTGAAATTACATGCACTCATCATGCATATCCCATGAGATATACCCTGTTCAAATCTGCTCTTCCTGAGAGCTTGCATTGAGAAATGGCAACATATTTCACTTTTTAGTGGTTTTGCAACATCAGATTTTTCTCCAGATTTGTACACATGTACACGGCCTGTCCATACATCCTCCAGTAAATTAACATGTCTCTAGTTTAAACACAGAGTTTGTAGTATACATAAATAGCAGGGTTTTGCCCCAGAACATCACACAAATTGGAGTTTGGGCTTGAATTGAAGGTACATTTTTTAAATTAAGGCTCTCAAAGTTATACATTTCTGTCATTTGATTACAAAGAGTTATCAGTGTTTCTGTAAAATATATATTTTGCTTTCAATTCAGTTCTCAGAGTGTTGGAGTCCGCCTCCAAGACTTGGGTGGGTCAGTCACATGTGTCTTCTGGCAGGCAGGCCTTTGTTGACAGGAAACAGTCAAAATCAACATATCCTATTCAATTGCAAGAGCCTATTGTGTGGTCTCCAGGAGGCTCCCAGCCAGTCTGCCTTCTATAAATCAAGAGGTCATGTGAGATTCTAACTCCTGGTGTGAATCTCTGGAGGTGAGAGGGTTTCCCAGGCTTCAGACCTCTGGGAACAGCAGGTGGCTAATTTTTAATTAAAATGCAGCCTTTGAAGTCAGCTGAGCCAAATCCCTTTGTCAGCAACTGCACTCAGTTCTCCTGTCAGAGTTTAGACCGCTAGCGCCGCCTTGAGGATTTTGTTGGTACTGCAGGCAATTTTGGGATCTTTCTTGGATTAATGCATTCTAAACAGGAATGGTTCTTACATGGTAGTAAATAATCCTTGCTTAACATTGTTTTGATGGGGCTCCTTACAGTAAAATGGTTATGTGGAACCCCACAAAAGGGTTGAATCTTTAAAGTGGTCCAATGAGCCACGATTTCAGCAACTTTTTGACATCAGTAACAGTGGATTTTGTTAACAAAGATCTTTCTTTACACTGGTGGGTGGCAAGTTAGGTAACCATTTTGGTTGTGCGCACAAACTGCGTGGTTCTCCTGGATTCTGGCGCACTTATGGGCTTTTTGGCCATCTTGGATTTTCTAAGCCCACAGCACCAAATGTTGCAGCATGATAGCTCAAACGTGGGTCAGGACACCCAACAGATCATATCATGTAACTGCTCCAGATAACTGGAAGGCCCTTCTTGCGAACCTCAGCTTGGATTTCCATATGTCCATTAATCTTCTGATCCTATACTGACCCCCCACATAAAATGCCCCATTTGTATGAGCATCTCCTAATTAAATGCTGAAACCCTCAAGTCATCTGCTTCTGATGGTGAACATCAACCTATGGGCTGATAATGATCAAGATCCTGATGCCATATCTCATCTCTATGTTCTTCAACTACTGGTCTTCAGTCAGCACGTCGTAACTGCCACTCATCCGGCCAGCAACATTCTTGGCTGGATCCTGACCTTCAATACCAAAATCTCTTCTTCGATAACTGACTTTTGTCCTTTGTCCAATCATCGGTTGATGTAAAACTATTACACGTGCAACTGTCTGGAATATAAAATTAGATAATGCTGCCTTAGAATATTTGCGTGAGACTCATGTTGTGTGAACAAGATGGACAAATGCCTCACCTAAAGGCGAACTGTGCTTCAGTACTGTGTACAATTAACTGGCACTCAAGCTCTGGCTCTCATGCTTTTTCTGAGAATTGAGTACTCAAATAGTGCTCATGTTTTCATCTCTGATTTCAAGGAGTGAACAGAAGAAAACAAATGCCACTTGTACTGTTGTATGCCTCGTTGAAATGTGGATATCTGTTTATTGCTGTTTCTCTAAAATAAGAGGAGTAGGACTGAAGAACTGATTAGTTGTAGTGAAAAGCTGTTTGCATCAATAACTATTGTAACCAGTCACCACTACTGCAATAATTCACAGGTGCCACGGCAGTGCAGAAACATTTTCTGGGGTGACAATGTTGACGTGCATGTGGTATGGTGATTAGACATGGCTGATGAGGCTGCAGTTAAGGTCATCTGGGTTCATCCCAGTCCCATGCATGGTGTCAAATCACATGGCCTTTTCCTCACACAAAGTTACATTGTAAGGAATGCATTTGGTGAGATGTTATAGTTCTTTGTTATGTAGTATGTATGAAGAACGTCGACACCTCAGACTTTCATAGTAGAGCCAGAAGCATTGTCTTCTCATGCTCATTCTCCTGAGAAGGTAATGCTGGTAAATGTGAGTTGTGGCTGACACTTTTTAAATCTTACAGCTTGTCTTTGAAAGACCCTGAACAAAGGTGGGAGAGTAAAGGTATCCTTCCTTCCTTTCTCTGTAACTGTGGCATTGTCCGTCCCCTTTTCTACCTAGGTTTGACTGGTTTCTAAAATCATGTGTTGCACCCTGGATTCGGATGGGTGACCTTTATCTCGGTCATCATCTTCATCATCATCATCATTATGTTCATACACATTTACAATGGATGTGTGTTGTAGTGGCAGGGGTCTAGAGGATGACAGGAAATCGTATATATTTAACCTGTGCACTGCATGTTGTTTCTCATGGCTCATTGTTGGTAGGCACAGTCTACAACTCCTCTCCCCATTTTAATACAGAGGCATTGCTTGGCATCTACTCTGCATACTCCCCCCTCCAACTAGCTCCTCTGGGTTCACTGATCATCCTCACACCAAAAATGGTCACTTCTCCACAGCCACCAGAAGGTGGAATGTATGTTGTGCAAAATGTTACACATATGTAATGCACTCATTTTTCTCATAATAATTGTATGATTTCTTTCTTCAAAATTAACAAGTATGTTGTCTCTGCACAAAAATACGTTACGGTAACTTATAGCCACTGAATATTATCTTGTCCTGCCTTCAAAGATTGGCAAACCTTTTTTCTGCGACTAGTACCTTGTTCAGCTACATACAGATGACACACTCAATTGCAGACTTAGAATTCTCTCCTGCATCCAAACATGTCTTTGATTTATTTGCAAGCAATTATTCTGTCTCACCACAAAAATATCACATTGTCAGTTACACACATTGAATGCACTCTCCTGCCTCCAAAGAGTCTTAGGCAACTACTCTTTTGCCTTGACATGCATGAAGGACACGCCTGATACAGACAATAAATACCTTTTCCTAGCACCAAAGCAGTATTTGATTAATTAGCAAGCAATGTCATCAACATTTATTACTGGTAATTAATACACCCTTAATACCCAGAGGTTTCTGAGCGCGGACCCGGTGATCAAACCTGCGTTGCTCCACGTTCTTTTGTTTCCAGGGCAAGTGCATCCCCCTGAGCTATCCTCTCGAGACAAAAAGACATTAGACACAAAAAGATGACCTACATTATTTCAATGTTCTATTTTCTAGATAGCCCTCAACTAAATTCTATTCTATTTAATGTTCTTCTTCTCCCTTAACTAATTCCTACTTTAATTTTCTACCTCTACCTTAACTAAATCCTACTTTAATTTTTCATTTCTCCCTCATCCGCAGCCTATTTTAATTTGTTATCATTCCATCAACTCATCCCTATTATTGTTCTGCCTTTCCCTCAACTAAAGCCTATAACCTCCGGTAATGGCACATTCCTAACAAGTCTCATCCCAGAAGTGAACTATGCTTGCCCTGTTAACAGTATTTCAGCCCTGACTAGCCACAACATTTTGCCTAAAGGACGATGAATTTGGTAAAATTCGATTCTACAGAAATATCCAAAATGTGAGTGTTTCTGAGTATAAGAAAATAGGTTTTCTATGGTTTAGCCAGAGCAACAGCGGTTTGGAACACTATGTGCTCTCTTAGGTAGTACATCGCCACCATTAGCTATGCCTAGCTCCTATTGAGGACAGACAAATATATGATGATATTCCCTAGCTTGCATTCCAGAGAAAGCCTCTACATTCTCCCTTCCTTGGCAGCCATTTTTTAAAATGTTATTTTCTCTCTGTTGCCGCATTTCGAAACGGTCTTAAGGGCCGGGCTACTAAAAGCAATAATCCCCTCGCAGGGGGGTAGGGTCATTACTACTTCAGGTAATGCCCCGGGATTTTCATCGGCCCCTGCTCAGGGATCAGGGCTTATTGCTTAAAAAGTATTGCACAACAATATAAAACAAAACAAAGCATATTACACAACAATGTTTCATTCAAATTTTAAATTAGGCTGGATTACATGCAGTATCCCCAGGACCCTGCATTGGACAGTAGAGGAAGAATTCATAGCCAGGACAGTTGGAATAAGGGCCCAATGGCATTAGTTCACAATATTCTAACGATGTCTAGATTGATGGATGTCAGATAGGGGGCTTTATTTTAGTATAATAGTGTTGGGTCCTGTAAGCACAGGCCACTGCGGCATACTTTCCAGGCCAATGGCGCTTATTTCAATTGTGCTATTTACCAGAGGGTTACATTTCCCAAAGAAGCTAAGTCTTTGACCATGGTTGTATCCCTTAAGTCTACTCTAATGCAGTCGAGGGTGTGACCCCTTTGCTGGCCAATCCTAGAGCAAGAAAGAAAAAATATAGATCTCCTCACTGTCCGGATCCAGTGAAAACATGTATTAACCAGAGCTTCCTTGGGCTTGTGCTGATCTAGTGGCAGTGTGGGTCCCTATGCAAATGTAGTGATCCCCCTACCCGGAGTGTTTTTTGCCTTCCGGTTGTGGCGGTGGAGATGATGTGGGGATAGGCCGGTCTGCTTTCCGTTTTGTCACAAGTGGCCATATTTCTAGGCGCCCTGTTTGCCAGTGTACTGAGGGTCCGCAGTGGAAGATCAGCAGCTAAATCTTGGTCACTCCAGTCATGGTTGCAAACATTATTAACTGGGTTGGGGGGTTGCCCTTTCCCTACCGATGCCGTTATGTTATTACAACTTACTTTTGGCTCATTGGTCAACCCACTCCCACCCTTGGAAGCTCTGGGAAAAATGGGGTAGATTTCAGGTTGTGGTGGTCCAACTTCTACTGGCCTATACAGGGCCATTTTCCCACCCTCTTGGCTTCATAATGGCTCAAAATTGCTTCTTCGCATCTGGACGGCTTCCACCAGAGTTCGAATAAGATTCTTTACGATCAAACATTCTGCCAGATCGATACTGCAGCGGCACATATTAGTCACTTGGCCCCCCTCAACAGACTGTTTATTAATATTAATGTGTTCTGCTACTTCCTCACTCAATGATGGTGAGCTTGTCATTCCACTGACGAGTCGGGCATGGTTCATTGACCCTGCCGGTATCCCTAGCGTCCACCCAGGTGCATTTTCCCTGCTCTCAGTCAAACAGGATTCTTTGTCCGGGACCTATTATCATGTACCTGTGGGCACACAGTCTGCAATCTATAGGCCAGGAGGGCTCGGCGGAGGGATCCATCACATGGGGCAATGTAGCCCACACCCCCAAGCAACATTTTCAGTAGCAGCCAAGGAATGCAGATGTTCCAGCTGGTACTGGGTGGGGGTTGAAGGGACAGCAGTAACCAGGTCGGTTATTCCAATTTTACTCAAAAATAGTTCACTAGTGGGGCCCTTAGGGGGTGGTTGGTCCATACTGCTTGTTTGCCCAGCGTCGATTTCCCAGTGCACAGTATGGCACACTGGGCAATCAGTGAGCTTATCAGATGTAATGGAATGATATAAAGCTGCAGTAAATAAGGCAATAGCATCAGCAGGAAGGGTCTGAATAACAAATAAATGAATAGGGTCACTAGGGGAGTCAGATTTGAGCTTCAATAAAGCAGACAAAATAATAGTCGAGGTAACTGGTGCAAATTGAAAAGAGCTAGCTAAATTATTCTCAATGGCCGGCTGGGCTAAATGACATTAAAGTAGACGGATTGAGTAGCTACAATGGGTTGCCAAATCTCTGAAATCTTTTCACCAGAACACTACCCGATCAGCTGACACTGAGCTTCAGTATGGAGTCTCACCAACTAGCCGTACTGGTGATGAGATATCCTTTGCATCCCTTTGCATCCCGGAGAAGTTTCCGGGCCGAACAGGAAGCTGTCACTATACGATTCGCAAAGAAAAGCGATTTAGCGCATTTAATGGCAGCTTGATATTCTGACACAGCAGCTTTATATAGCTGTTTAGCACTGAGATCAAGGTCTGAGCACCATTTGTGCTATGTGTGGTGGCAAGCTTGCTTAACCGCCCTGAGGGTATCTGAATACCACAGGGCCAAAGGGTACGCTGCCTAGTAGATGTCGGCAGTGTCAGCCAGAGAACCTAACAATGTAGTACAAGAATCTTGTTTCCTGGCCTCAATTCCCGTCTGTGTTAGAGGACCCTGGGTGACTATAGAATACCCATTCTATTCTTTGCAGATGATGGGGTCCTAGTTTCTGAACCTAAATGACTTAAAGGAATAGGTAGAGGAGTTTATTTCCATGTACAATTCAAAAAGTCTTTATCTCAATATTTCTAAGGGTTACATGCAGTTATAACTAATGAAATAATAACAAATGAAAAAATAATGAATACAAAATAACTAATTCCAAAATGACTCATTTCTTTTTTAATTGTTTTTGGGGGTGTTTCCTCCCAAAGCCCTCCCCCCTTGTTTTAATAATACTTTTCCCCCAGCCCCAAAACCACTATTCCCTCTCACAACCTAATTTTTAGTATTTTTCAAAATGAGTTATTTTGGTATTAGTCGTTTTTTCATTCATATTTTTTCATTAGTTGTTTTGCATTCAATATAAGCACTGCATACCTTTCTAAAACCAAAATCATGGTTGCAAAAAGCAACACGAAGTTACACTGCAAGAAAACATATGTAGCTGTCAATGGTGAAAAAGTTGAGGAGGTTCTGTCGTTCAATAACCTTGGTATGCGCTTCTCTAGCATAGGCCCATGGAAGAAGCATAAGGCAAAACAAATCAGCACTTTAAACCGGCTCTCAAAAGCGACGCTGAATTTCTCTCGACAGTATGGCCAGCGAGCAGCAGGTCCTACTCTGTCTTTAAATGTAAGGCTAGACATGATGCCATATATGGCTCAGAAATCTGAGGGCACTTAGGGGATGCACAGTTTTGGACCAGTGAAAAAAGGTTCAGAAAAAGAGTCTGGTGTGTCCCAAAATTCACTGCATCCTCAATTCTACACTCAGAGTGCAATTGTTTGGGAATTGATTTTATTTTGAAGACTAGACCTCTTTTCTTCTGTCTTCGCCTTTGGACATCACAATCACTTGCCAACAATGTAGGGACGCTACATTGGATCTGCTGCATACGCAAAACAGTGCTTGCAGCCAGTGGTTGTCACATGTTAAATCAATATGTGAGATTCTGGGCAGAGGAAGCTGATGGTCCTCACCCAAGAGAATAGAGCTAATTCAAGGGCTGTATTGAAATCTGAGTTCGTTTATTGGAATCTGTGTTTGTTGCTGACGAGGCCAGGAAGTAGCAGTCTCTTGATTGGATATTTGTGTGTGAAGGTTGAGGTGGATATAGACAAATATCTGGTCAAATCCCCATTTCCACGCATCCTTTTTTTCAAGCAAGGGCAGGTATTCTGCACCCTGCGAACATTCACATCGAATCGGAAGATGGGTGGTTCAGAAAGATGCCCTTTTTTGCCCCAGACAGAGGGAGACTTCATCCCACGTCTTATTCATTTGCCCGGCCTATGATAAAATTGGACAGACACATTTAAAACCATGCTTTACCAACTACCAGATCAGAACCTTGAGAACAACAAAACTATTTGTAAAAATAATGAAATCCATTCTTGTCATTTTCTCTGTGGCTCATGTTCTTACAGGGTAGTGAACAAGAGAAGCAAATACGCAAAAATGCTTAAGTTAACAATATGCGTGTTCCTTTTGTACCCACTAATCCTACTGTACTTATTGGATGATATGTTTGATTTAATGGTCTGATTTTGACAGGTGCGCTATGAATTTGACATAGGAATTACGAGAATATGAACCCTTTACCTGATTGTCAGGTGGTCAATTTTGGATGATTATCAATTTTCTAATAGAGTCTACGCTGACTTAGCTGCTCAGATTTTTACGTGTTTCATCATTATACAGACAGTGAATAGTGGCATCTGCTTTTAGGTGCTTTTAGGTACCTGTATATATCAGTACTTTTACCAATTGTAATCCTTTGTGTTTTATGTGCATGAATCTACGTTTAGGGCTTGTTTGCCAAAATAAAGCTTATATTGATTGATTGATTGATTGATTAATTGATTGACAGGGGAGGAAGCATATCTCAGGGGAAATGTGTTTGTCCTGGAAGCAAGACAACACAAAGCAACACAGGTTTGAGTCCAGATCCTGCATTTAGAAACCACTCGCTGATATTAAGCGCATTATGAAAGAACAATTAAATTATTGATTGAAAAGAGTCTAATTAAGGTTAGATGCATACACATAGCATTCAATCAACACAGCTTTTAAACCTCACAGTTAGAACAATAACGCTGTATGCAGGTATGCATTTAGGTAATGTAATAAGGTGTCCTGGTATATATATCTCAAGGTCTGCCAGTGTTATAAGGAAATTGCACAAGCTGCAATACAAGTGACCCCTTCAAATTTTCAGTAAAACAGATGGTTGCGTTTTCCACATCAATCTGTTTCTAACTGTAATCAGTAGCCAGTCCTTACCCTGCACGTAGAGTGGGGTTGGGAGGGATAACAGAGATTTTCTGATGACATCCCACAACGAACTAATCCCCAGTGCCAGTGGTGCTGCGAAGTACGCTAGTTGCTCAAGTGCACCTACATCATTGTGTCACATGCCCCATCATCAACAGGATCGGCAGAGAGACATATTGAGCAGACAACATTGACAGGAACAAAAACACCAAGGTGTTTATTCCTTATTTGTATTGCGAAAACTGTAAACAAAGTACATTGTACTTCAAGGGGAATCAATATTCAAACCAGGTGAGGGGAGTCTGTTATCTTAGGGTAAAATAGGTGTATAACTTGATGCAAAACACTCAAAGATTGTCTGGGTGGTGAATTGTTCATTTATGTCATTGTATGTTATCGACACTTGTACCTTGCACAGCTGCCATTGTTCATGGTCTCCAGGCACTCAGGCGGATCTAAAAAGGAAGGGGGGTTGGGAAGGTTAGTGGGAATGGAAGGGAAAAGTGCAAGAGAGCTTTGATGTGCTGTTGGTAGCTTCATTTTGGAAAAACCGGTCACTGTGTGCTAGTATGATTTTGGTGGATTGGCAATTGTTTGTTGTATGTGGGTGTGTTAGGTGCTGTGTAGAGATGGGAGAGTGTTTGTAGTTTTGGTGTCTTGTGTTGGAGACCTGTGTCAAGTTAGGTATGTAATGGGTGGTGGATATGTTTAATTGTTCGCTCGTTTCACTTTATTTCGGTCAAAGGACCATAAAAGTAACGTCAGAAACAAGCCACAATCACAAACAATCAGTTCACAGTACATTATCAGACCAAATATAAACGCTAAAACCTTTCGCAAATTCAGAACATAAAAAATAAGAGGCCAGGCACAGTCTTAATAATACATATGACATTTCTAGCACACAAGCTTCAAAAGGTACATAATGCAGCTGATAATGTTATACCCAGTTGAAATATTGCAGATTCATTAATGCAAAGATGCAGCTTCAGTAGATAGCACCCAATCGTGCCCCCACCTTTATACGAGGTACAACCTCGGTGAAGCAACCCTCCCCAAATAGTATACAACTGAGTGTAATGCCAAGTCATCTTTTGAGTTAAAACCCAGTGCCAGTTCATGTTTTGTGGTTCCGGCAGCTCTACACCTAAATAACAGCTTGAGATACGTTTTCCTCGTGACATGGTAAAGAGGGCAGAATAGTAGAAAATACATGACATTCTCCATTTCATTTTCACATACATTTTTTTGAAACATCACAACTTTGCTAATGCAATAATTCAGCCAGCGTTAGCATGTCCAGGCGAAGCTTAAGATACAACACCCTAGAGAATATCGGGGCTACAACATTCAAATAACCTTCATAATCAAAACTGTGCTTCACCTCCCAATAATTCCTTCCACATACTTCATCATGAACGGGGGCATCTTTGATTCATTTTTTGAGCTCCTGCTGATGAGCAGAGGTTCTAACTAGCACTCACAGTGGCCTAACAAATGTAGGGATTTCTTTAGAAATGTCACCCAGAGAAGGGTGGCTATGCTGAGTGTTAGGAAGTTAGAGAGTTGTTAGTAAACCATGCAACAGGTTGGCCTCCCTCAAAATCCATTGGCTGTGTTTGTATTTCATTTAAGTGTGGTGTGTTTGCTATACACCTGGATCGCTTCACCATCTTCTAAGTGCAATACATGGCTAGCCTGTAAATTCTTTGAGTATAAAGCAAAGGCTAACCTACAAGAATCATAAGAGGACGTAGAGGACTAACCTTCGCAGTTTATTTAGGTGCAGTACACAACCTAAACATCACATTTTTCTTGATTCTATACATAGGCTATCCTGCACAATCCCCATCTGAACGCAATACCCGGGCTGACCTTCACATTTCTTCTAGATTCAATGCATATGCTAACCTACACAATTCATCTAAGTGCAACACACAGGCTGACTTTCATATTTCTTCTAGATGCAATACATAGGCTAACCAGCACAATTCATCTACATGCAATAAACAGGCTCACCTTCACATTTCTTCAAGATGAAATACATAGGAAACCCTGCACAATTCATCTTAGTGCAATACAATGGTAGCAGAGTGCAAGACAATATAATGTTGAGTGTGTGGTAGTAATACAGGAGTGACAGGGTTTTACCTGAGCACAGTAATGGCTATACTCCATGCCCCCATACTGCCTTAAGTGTTTGTAGCTGCAGGTTGTTCTGTCTGGCATCCATGGGTGACCAGGGGCAAACAGGAAGTGGGAGCTGCCCAGAGGGGAGCTTTCATTTAGCTCTAATACTTAACTGGCTGCACAGGCAAGGCTGCCATGAGAAGTCCACTGAAGTAGAGAGTTTCTGGTTATGTGCTGTTTTCCAGACCACCAATCAGTTCCACTAAGGCCAGGAACGTCAGTGGGGGAGGCAAGCCTGAACCTGCAACATCACAGCAAGGTGAGATACGTACATGGGAAGCCAAGGGGAATAAAAGCTCACTCAAAATGAAAGCGCAGTGAGAATATGGTGTTTTTAGCCCAGACTCTGCATTTTGAGCCTCAGAGTGACAGACATAAGAGAAATAAATACACAAGGCAGTCGGGAACAGCTAGAAGATCACAAATAGAGATACAATTTTCTTAATCTAAAATGATATCGGAAAAATAAAGATTCCACAATGCATAAACAAAAAGCATGTAATGTAATACTGACATGACAAACAAAATTAATTTTGAAAAGTTAAGAAAATGTTCCCTTTTTTAAACCATTTTTCTTTCTAAATTGTAAATATGCATACCAGAACAAAACACACAAAAAACACATTGTTCTCAGACATTAAATTATTTTGTATTGCATTCTATGATAGGCTCATGCCTGCAGACACCCTGTGGATGCCAACAGATGCTTCGGCATACTGGCATGGGATGTCATTGTGCTAGTGCAGCTACATTATTCCTGCCACTTGAAAGTCAGTATCAGCGGCAGATTTTTTTGGAACTCTTTCTCAACCCGCACAACCCCACCTAATAGGTGTGGCAGTTGCTTCATTTAAGCTCTGCATGCCACTTGGGCTGTATATCTGGGTTTTGGCCGATTGATCCTTTCAGGTTCTCCATGGTGTTGGCAATCAGGGAACATGTATGCTGATGTGTGGTGTGCAGTCCTGACATGTATCCAATCAAATGAGAAAAAACACACCAAGGTTCCCAGAGCCTGCTTCTTACACCATGTAGTAGCAATCCAGATTTCCAGGGTGCCAAGCACCATGTGAGGTCCTGTAAATGAAGTTAGTAGAAAGAACTAGACATCTAGTAAGTGCAAGTCATCATTGGATGGCAGAGGCTACAGTGCAGAGCACAAGATGCTGCTTCCTCACATTTGCATGATGATTCAATGATTGCGGCACCCAGCAATTGTGCCTGTGGAGAGCAAAACCCATCATGAATGAATGGAAAAAAGGTTGGGGCCATGGCCGGCACAAGAGGTTAGAGGTGCCAAGAAGGTAGGTGGTGTACGGAAGGTGTGAGCGTCATGCCACGCCTCCCCGCCCCCTTGGGAATTATCTGGTGTGCCAGGATTCCACCGAAAGGTATGGTAAATGTTCGGAATCAAATGAGGTGGCTGGTTCCCAAGTATCCAAGTATAATCACATATAGAACAACCTTCCCAGTCTTTAGGATAGTCCAAACACTCATACTTGACTTCAGAATTGCAGATGGCATTTACTTCACATTCCACTTCTCCCTACATCTGATTGGGCTGGGTTGTTGAGAAGTATGCCGGTGAGGGTCCAGGAAGCATTGCTCCAAAAAGGAGACATGGAGCACAGGATGCGCACATCAGGTAGCCAGAAGCTGTAGTTCAACTGTCCCTTGCTATTGTGGAAGGGATCCATATAGAGTGGGGACAGTGAGGGAGGTTGTGTGATGGAAGAATCTTGACACAGAAAAAAAGGGTCTCCAATCTGATGAACTGACTCTGGACTTTATTTTTTGTCTGCATGTTGTTTCTTGGCTTCTTTTGTAGTTTGCAGTGTTCAAGTAAACAGCTGGTGTATTGCCTATACTGTATGCTTCTGGGTGTCAGCAATGGGCACTTGGATTTCTGCATAGGTGCCATGTGTAGGAGCTTAGGTTGTCGTCCATAAGTGCAAATAAAAGGACTTTGGGCTGTAGCTCTTTGAAGCACGTTGCTACTGACCAGTTCAGCTTCTGAGCAATCTGATTGTAAAACATAAATAAAATAGCAAAAGTATTTTATTAATTTTAGTTAGTCCTTTCCGTTGGGCCATTCCATTGTACATAGGGTAGTGCTACCCTCCTTCAAACGCGCCAAATCAGGTGGCTCTAGCTTCCCTGTCATTGCAGCCAAGCAATGGAACTCCCTCTCACTCAACCTCAGAAGACTCTTACTGGTCTTTCTGTAAAGGCCTCAAAAACCTGGCTTTTCAATTAACTTGTATGTCCCTGCCTGCCCTCCACTTAAGGGGCATTCTAGCATTAGCTATGCCTTGTGTCAATTATATGCAAAAAACTGAATCGCTGCATCTATGCAACCTGCAACCTGTAACCACTGCAATACGTATGCACTGTCTACACTACCTGTCTATATGCAACTATGTAGTCAAGGAATCTCTGTCATTCGTAACCGCTTTCTGGCCCTAGTGGTCTCTGTGTAACCTATTCTCCACAGCGCCCTGATGCCTGAGGGCGTGTGCGCGCTATAAAAATGCAAAAATAAATAAATACATTGTGGATGATATTCAGAACTTAGTGCCCTCTGAATGCACAAGTGTCTAGATCTGGGTAGTGTACGTGTATCTCAGTCCAATAGTATCGTTTCAAGGATGCTGTGTAACCCTCTACACATCATGTACAAAAGGGTGAGTGTTAGGGAGAATTCTCATTTCTGTGCTAATTCTCTTCAACCATAGAGACCCCCAGCTCTATTGCTGGACTTTAGGACTTTTGATTTTTATCCTGGAGTGAGTGAGACCTTTTTTTCACTCTCTCATTTATGTTTTGATCTGATTTCGACTCTGTTTCTTTGATTTTGGAGCCTGCCAAACTCTATAGGCATCACCTTTTGTATTCTGACACACAGCACCTTCAGTGCAGTGTCACAGAGAAGTCCTTTGGATTACTCCTAAGGTTTAAATACCTTCTCGTGGGTAAACTACTGTTCCCAAGTGTAGGTAGGTTATTTAGTAGGCCCTTTTCCCACTTACTCATGTAAACATTTTTATGTTACCCTCACTACAATTAATGGCTGGTGGCAGTTGTTTCATTTTCCTACCATTATGCGTTTTTACTGTAGGCCGAATCCTCAGCTGCAGTATTGCACTCATGGGTGCTCATTTTGTCAAAATGGCCCTGGTTCTCTTTCGTGGATTGTACTTTGTGCGCCAAACCAGGTTTGACCCTTTTGTTTGTTTTGCCTTTTGCGGGCTTCAGAGTGTCTGGCAGGGCAGAAAGCGAAGGTGGTGCTCGAAACTCTGTGTCCTCTGTTTCCTTGGTTACCTGAATGGACCCAGGGCTGATTGGCTGGCTGTCCTTGGAGGACAGGCGCTCTGCTGTGTGAGTGACAGCTAGACTGTTCATGAATGGGAGAAACCTGCATAAAAGGAGAGGTCTCTTGAACAGAAGAAAGTCGACCACTGGATGAAACATCTGATGAAGGAAACTGGAAGAGAAGGTTGCAGCACTCTCCTCAACTGTTGAACTGCCCAGTGAAGCCCGGCTGCAGTGCTGAAACTCCAACTTCATATCGACTAGAGAAGCCCAGAACGACGACTTCTTCCCTGGGATTGGTGGAACCAACTGACCCCAAGACGAACTATGCTGGAAAACCTCTCCCTGCTGGCTGTAATTCTTTGCTGCTGCTGGAACTGAGTGCTAGGGATCAGGAAAACCAGAATCGAGTGCATCATCTTTACGCCAGACCTGAGCTCCAGGAATATCCTGAGGACCCACCTGAAGTAGGATGACCCAAGCCTGAGCCACCTCAACAGAGTGCTGGACCCAAGAAGCAAGGGAAGGCCAGCAAGTGTCTAAGAACTGCAGTGGTCTAATTGACCGGTAGCTGAAACCGCAAAGTGCAGCTGAATTGGGAAGAGCCTGTAGCTGCCGCCAACTTTCGAACTGCAGTGCAGGAGTCCTCCAGATGTCCTCCCTCTTGTCCCCATGACTGAGGCCCAGGAACCCAGGATCTGCAATACTGCAACCAGAACAGAAGCTAGCTGGATCCTCTTCTTCCAACCTGTGGGATGTTTTTATCCACGCATCCAAGCCCTACCTCAAAACTGTGCAGTACTGACATGAAAACATCATGATGGCCAGAGCTTCCCAGAAAATGCCCAGGGAAGTGCATGAAGAATAGGCGGCCACCCATTTTTGCCGATGTTATGGGCACAGAAGGACACTGCCTAAAACCACCATTGGACTACCCACACAGTAGTCTGAAACCATTGGGAGTGGCAATGCTGATTGCCAAAAGCAAACCCATAACTGTTGGGAATTCATTTTCTTAAATCCCAAAAAGGGGTGCAGTACCAGTACTCACCACTATCCAAAAGCCGGCATTTTAAAACAACACCAGATTTTACTTTTTGTAAAACTGAATAAATGAACCCAGAGCATGCCAAAGAAAGACTTACTGAGAGGTGGATCCAATGTAAAGTCATATTCTGAAGAGACTTGAAGGTTTATAACAAGACTGGCTGAGCTGTGGATTTCAGCAGTTTAAGTAAATTTGGACTGAAAGACACTACAAATCTAAATGTTTAAAAGAAATGAGTGACCTACTTTGAGTGTCACATAGGTTGCAATTGTTTAAATGTCATAGTTTTAAACTTAGAATCAGCATCCTAGCTGCATATGTAAAAAAATGTCTTGACTTAAACTGGGGAACAGAAATGACATGTAGCTAAAAACTGGCTTAAAGAAATTCCAATTTTGCCTGGCAACTACCCCCATCAGGAGTGAAACTTGAGTCACAGCTGTGTTCCCAGGCCCATCTGCCTTTTGCTGGCCATACTAAGGATATGCCATCTCTCTGATAATTGAATTAAGGGGAGCCCCCACAGAATACAGGAGCTCTGAACAAAGCCCTGTCCTGACCCAGGCAGATGGTTTATTGCAGATGTCGTAAAAGTAACTTCCTCCTGAAGCAAAGGGGAGGGGCACTGCCTGTGAGAGCAAGCTGGCTTGGCAGAACTGGAAAAACCAGAAATTCAACCTTGTGCTGGAGGAAAACCACACCCCTTTGGGGCCAGAACATAACTCTAAAAAGATGAATAACTCATAGTACGGACTTGTGAAAATTATTTAAATGACACCATAATTCTTGTGATTTTTCTGCCCACGTTTTAAGACGTGCTAGGACCCGGTGGTATGTTCAGGGGGGTTTTAGCGGAAAAGAGGATATTACTCAAAATGTGTGCATGTGAAAAATCTGACACTTCATCAATTAATGTCCATACTCCTTGCGCACATGTGTGTAAATTTGGGGTAATGTCCGGTATTGCAAACCAGTTAAAAAGTGCAAAATATTGCCATTTCTGAATGCAAGCTCCCAGGAAGAGCAGAGTTTGAACAGGGTATACCTCCTGTAATGCATGATGGGTACATATGATTTTAAAACAATATGTACCTCTGCAAATATGTATTTGGTTCAAATCTAGATTTGTGTGTAAGTTGACAGGAGGAGTGGACTTTCTGCAGGCTGTAAAATGACATCACTCTGACACAACCTAGCTCCCCCAATCAGGGGAGAAATGAAAGCTTGGCCAATGATAAGTGGAGAGGGGTAGGGTCTAGTAATGCTGCACACACACCCATAAAAAAAACACATAAAAGCAGACAGAGAGGACAGATAGGGACCTTCAAATCCATTTACAGCTGGAAGCTCTGCCGGGAAAATCCATACTTTACCTCCATCAATCTCCAGAGAAAGCTGTGCAGAAAGACCCAGAGAAAGCAGAGCAGTATCCAAAACCAGAGAGAGCTGAACCGGAGTGCAGTCCAAAACCTGACCAGATCCGTGGCAAGGCATATTTCTAAATATATTGTGAGTACATAGCAGAACTGTGCAGAACCAATCTCCTAGTTAAAATAATATAATTCAATCTATTTTAATCTAAGTAGAACTGTCTCCTAACTGTCACCTGTCATTTGTAAAGCTGTCACTTGTCATTTTCTAGTTGCAAGCTGCACTTGTCTTTGTGAACTTTAAAATTTCAATCTGAAAAACAACCTTTATTTAATCGCTCATATCTCCGCGACCGTTTGTGCTAGAGACTTGCAGTAACTTTCATCTGGAAGCTGAGATCCTAGGCTTTCCTAGGACCCCAAAACTATAGTGATAGTCCTTGTAGTTCCTCTGTAATCGCGCTCGGCGCATTCGCAAATTTTGCCGCGATTTGACATTTTGCCGCGATTTGCAAATTTCTCCACGTGTAAAAATCTGCTGCTGCTTGCCTTTCAGTTGCCAAAAATTCGTTTAACCTGCTAGTTACACCCTAGATCCTTGCTAAAGTGAGCCTGGACTAATATTAACTAGATACCACTCACCCTGAACCTCTAGAGGGAATTAAAAGCATTTTAGCATATTTTTTTCTTCATTTCCAGCACATTTAAAAGCGTTTGGGCCTGTGTTTTCGACTTCTGTAGTCTAAGTTGCTGGGTGAACTGAATTACATTTGAATTGCATTTCTGAGAATTGTGTGCCTTCCTTCCATTTCCTTGCATTGCATAAAAGGGGGGGTGAATTGTACAAGAAAGTGATTACATTGTCTTTGCTGAAATTCTATCAAGTTATTTTCTTTACTGCATTTCATTCCACATCGCATCCATTTGAAACCATAAAAGTATTGTTGCTATCTTATCCATTTCATGTCAACTCCTTAGTGATTATCAAGAAGTGTGCTAGTGCCAGATTCTCCGTTGTTAATCTTTATCATACCAGATTAAGTGTGATATCCAATTATTAATTTATTATAAGGCGTGATATAATATATATTGTTTAAGTTATCAAATAAACCTTTAAACTTGCAAAACAGAACTACTTCTTGGCTCAGTGGGGTCAGAGGGATTCCAAGGGAGGAGTGTTATATAGGGGTAGTCATCCAGAACGCATGAACTGGACATAAAGATATATCAATAAGGGTTTTCATTCAGTATTCTAGACTAGGCGTTGACTTGGCTGTAGTGCTGAATTGAATCCTCTTACAAACCTAAGGTACTGTCTTGACTAAGGGGTACTTACCTCTTTGGTCTGTAGCTTGTTGTTCTCAAAGGAGACTTGCAGTAGCCGCTTTTTCTGCAGAGTGGCTTGAAGTCCTGCCCTTCACAAGCCTAACAGGCTGTGGCCCAACAGTGATTTTTTTCTACAAACCCTCTTAAAACATTGTGCAAGACTTTTTTGTTTAAGGTGCCCTCCAGCCTCTTTTCCTTTGCAGATGGGGAGCAGGTGCAAGTGAATCTTGGTCACCTGACCTAAGCCCCTGCCACCTGGTGCCTTCCTGGTTAATCACTCTTTTTCCCCACTTAGCAAGCCCCACCTACCTAGTGCCTTCCTGGTTGCCACTCTTTTTCCCCTACTTAAGGAGCCCTCCAGTCTCTTTTCCTTTTTCCTTGCTTGATTCTACTACCCTGCTCTCCCTCCACCTCACTCCAGCCTACCTCTGCAGGAGTCTGTCCTGATACATTCTGGTTTCACCATCAATGTCTTGTGGCCAATGCTGGATTTCCCTTTTATGGACTTCATTGATTCACAGTGCGTCTCCCTTTCTCATGGTGGCCCTGAATCATGCTGTTCCCATCTTCATTTTGTATCCAGGCTTGCAACATTATGTGTTACAACTGACTTCTGCAATTGTATTCGCTCTCCCCTCTTGCGTCTCCACTCTTTTTGACTATTTACTCACTGTTCTTTCCTCCTCTCCCTTTTCCTATCTCCTCCCCTCCTCCCCGTACTTCCCTCTATGCACTTACTCTATCAGAATTGTCCATGGACATAGTATGATAGCAATCTTGTCTGTCTCCTCCCCAAGAACAGTAGTTGCCTGTCTGTTGCCATTTCCTTCCAACTCTACCCCTCCCTTCCTTATCTATGTCTTACTCTTGCACTATCTGAAATGTCGTCAGGCCAAGTACGATAGTTAATTTCACATCCTTACTGTTCATTTCCTGTAAGAATGTCATTGTATTTTTCCTTGTTCGCTCCCTTGCCTTGAAGTGCTTTGAAACACATTGTGGATAGGCGCTATATAAATAAACTATCATATTATATCATATCTAAAAAAGTGCCTCAGCTCCATAGACATTGTTCAAATTGACTTTGGCTGTCCTGGCTCCCTGCAAACTCTTCTGGCCCATCGACTTTGGTTTTAACTGTCCCTCATAGGTGGTGCATACGTTTAACTTGTATTGCTGGGAAAGGTCTAACCTAGATTTCATTGGGATATTGAAAAGTATTCACATGCTCTGAGAACCTGTTAAACCTTTTCCTCCCCTAACCATTTCCTTTTCCACAAACTCAGCATTGAAAAAAGTGTAAACAGTGTTATATTAATGTCTACAGTGTCCTAGCAACTGAAGTCACCTGAAGGTGTAGGAAGTGTGTGTGTGACACCCCAACCAGGTATCTTCTTGCTTATTTTAAATCTGAGGACGTGTTACGAAGTGTATTTTTATTGTTTCATATTTCCTTTTCTAAAGTAGGCTTATTTAAAACAGACAGTTAAATAAATATATAAGTATTTCACTAGAAAACCTTGAGTATAAGTGTTATTTGAATACCTGTAATCGTGAATCTCAGTGTTACATCTCCACAGCTCACATTTACCCCTCTTGAGATACGTCTGGCTGCTCAGTCACCGTACCAACTTGTGTAGTACAGACCTATACCAATAGATGGGTTACCTATTACCAAGAGGACAAGGCTGGTGTAGTCTCCCACGGGGTCACTGTATCCTGTCTTGCCTAACAATTAGCTATTTGATGCCCATAGGCAAAGAAGGGGTGTGATAAAATTGGCTCCTTTCTTAAAGCAGCCCCATAGTACCATGAGGCATGTGTTGTTTCTTTGGGAAGGTTCCAGATTTACTGGAGAATCCATTTGTCTGGTCTGTCAAAGATAGAGAAGTACTTTGAACGGTGCAACAATCCAGTGGGTGTCTTCCTAGGTACCTTGGTCTGGACAGATTCCGTACAGGTGGCCACATATTCTGTCACATGGGACGCAAGGCTGGCGGCCAGAATTGATGTGTGATTCATTTGATGGTGTCTTGATGCCCAGGTGCCAGTCAGGAGTAAGTCATGTAAACAAGTTAGGACAGCATGATGTAAGGCTTGTGTATGAATATACAGCCTCTACTCAGAGAAATGCAAGCCTTCTCCCAAAGATACACATGGTGGTTCCAACAATGAAGGCACCAACAAATCCCCAGAGGTGTCCTACTGTACCTGAGCAATATAGGGTTGGAGGTTACCCTAAATATGTGTTGCTAGTATTACTGATTCCCTTGATTCAATGTTTGGCGACTCACTCATCAGTGAACAACACAGGGCATTGCCTTATTGTTTTCAGAATTTGGTATGTAGGAGAGGGTAAAGTCGTACTGGGAAAAAAACAAATGCCCCCGGGCTTGTCACCTTTTGTTGCACACAAAGGAATGGCAATATTGTAGGTTACAATGGTCTGTCCATTCTTTCATTGTATAAGTGCGTCCCTGCATATGGTCTCTCTACTACGAGAATGCCTCCTTTATATCAAGAGGGTTCTGTTTGTATTATCACATAGTTTTATCCACTATAGGTAAGCTTATGTGGGTGGTAAGCACGTGTTTACTGGACACATTACTCTTTACCAGAACTGCTCCTTTTGAATTAAACTTTTTTCCACTTGCAAAGTCGGCGGGATACATAAGCCGACAGGCTGGCGTAGTCTTCAGCAAAGCATGAATTGTAGTTTGAAAACCTGAGGAATTATTAGTGAACTTCAGCTCATGGGAGCTTATGAGTTGGTAAAACAATGCTTTCCATTCAGGGTAACATTCCAGTATTTCTTGACAAAAGTTACCTCTTTTGGTCAGCGGGCATGCTGTAGCTTCAGACTTCCTGAACTGGGATCACACCGGTACAGGTTCGGGACAGCAGCCTCTGTTACATGAATTGACGAGGAAAGAAGAGTCAAATGTATCCAGTTAATATAGGAATTGTGTCACATTTAACAGGGTAAGAACATCTCTACTGGGAATGAAGAAGCTCTAATAATATAAAATTTTATTGTCTTGATATGTCGATTTATGGAAAGACTTAACAGACCTGTGGTTGTACGATGAGACCAGAGGTCAGAAGTGTTCCATCTATGAGTGTAAGTATAGCACGGGTCACCAATCCAATAGCTACTACTAAAAAGCGGACCTAATTTCGGGAAGCCCGGGAATCGATCAATGCAGTTTTAGTAATGTACTTGTTGTTAGGCCCGAGTGGTAAGAAAACCTTCAAGACCAGGGGTCTCATTACAAGTTTGGTGGTATTTTGGCAGTAAATCCGCCCAAATACCACCAAACAGATTTACTGTTACAGCCACTTTGCCCGGCCGAATTATTGGTGGTAGATGGTGTTAGTACCCATTTATTGGAGACCATAGGGCTCCATGTGTATTTCAGCAGAATTACCGCCGGAGGCAATTCCGCCGATGTGGCTGTTTTTTGGTGGTAAAGTGGAGGAATTACTTTCCTCCATCTTATCTCCAAACCCATAGTTTGGCAGTGTGGTAATGCAGCGGGTGTTACCACTGCATGGAAATGTGCCAAAATTGCGAATTTGGTACATTTCCTTTTGCTGACTCCCATTACTGCCCAAGCAGACCAGGGGTTTTGGGGGTGTCTCCCGCTCTCCTTGGGCGCAGTAACAGAAGTCGGGGTTGTGGGTGGTGTCCCCCTCTTACCATTGTTGTAAGCAGGGGACACAACATTTTTGTTAATGTTTTAAAAAGGACCCTGCAGTGTCAGCTCTGACCCATGCAAGTGGGAGGACTGACGCTGCAGGTATAGCGGTCAGTCAGCAGCACACACAGAAGTGTGCCACCATAAAGGTAAGGGGGGAGCGGGTAGGGGAATGCAGGCCGCGGGATGCAGGTAAAGTGATCTTTCAGATCACTCCATCGTGCCGTAATTGGTGTCGACATTTTGGTCGATGCAGTTATGGGCAGCACAGTGATCACATCGATTCCACTACTTTACCACTGTTTTTGTCAACACTGCTGAACTAGTAATGAGGCCTCTAGAATAGGCTTCATGGTGGCATGGGCTGGACCTCCCAGGAAGCATGAATTTGATGCCACGAAGGAGCAACTGGGCTTGTTGTTTTCTTACTTGCTCCAATGTCAATACAGACTCTCCATCTGCTCAAAGAAGAGAGCCCATATCCAAGCCAATATCTCTGAGGCCACTAACAACACAGGTGAACTGTTAAGAATCTGCAAGGAATGCAACAATCCTACTGCAGTCTCCACTTCTCCCCTGCCATCCCTCCCAATTCTTAATCAAATCTCAGGTTTGGTCCTGCCTCTCCTCTACTCCCTGCCATACTCCCTTCCCAGCTGTCAGGCCTCCCTTGCCCCCAGCCCCTCCTGCCAACTCCACTCTTTCTCACCCGTAGCACTGGAGGAGGTCTCTAGACAACTGGCCTCCATGGAAGTCTCCTCCAAACAGGGGCTCCCCTGTTCCACCAAAACTATCAAGGACAACATTTCCTCCCTTACAGCAGCCTTGACCGATTTATGCAATCAATCTAATGCCACTGGCTCCCTCTTAAACACTTCCTTGAGCATCCTCGCCTCATAAAGCCCTCTGATGACTCCTTGTGTCCTAACTACTGCCCTATCTCCATAACCCCCTTCCTGGGCAAACTCCTAGAGAAGCTGGTCATCTCCCAACTGATTCAGCAAACTGAATCTGTTGGTTGTCTCCACTACCGCCAGTCTAGCTTCAGAGCAGCCAGAAGCATAGAAACTGCTTTCCTGAACACCTGTGATGACTTGCTCTCAAATCTCAATTCTAACTTTCCATCCGTTCCTATCCGTCTGGATCTTTACTTTGCTATTGACATGGTCAATCTTGCCCCACTGACAAATGGGCTCCATGACACCTTTGGCATCACCGGCCTGGCACTGGTCTGGTTGACCTCATTCCTCTCTGATCGACATTCCCAGGTTCAATTAGGCCCTTTTCTCTCCCCTATCACACTCAGCACCTGTGGCGTCCCTCAAGGCTCTATCCTCTGGCCATGCCCCTTCAACATTTACCTTGCCCCTCTGGACCAACTGAGCTCTTCCCTCTCTCCTCACTTCCAGTGTTATGCAGACGACATGCAGCTCTCATTCAAGCTTCCCTCAACTGACTCCTCTTCCTCCTCTCTCAACACTGACTATCTGACTACTATTCAAGCATGGTGTACTGCCAATGATATCTGCCTTAATGCCACTGAGTCTGAGATCCTTCTCATTGGGACCCCATATTCCCCCTACCCTCTGTCCACCCTCTATGGACCCCTTGCCCACACACTTTTGTGGGGCAAAAAACCTTGGTGTCATCTTTGACTCCTCTCTCTCCTTCTCTCTTCACACCGCGGACCTTGCCTAGAATGCTCACTATCAGCTGCACCTCCTCAGAAGCATCCTCCCTTTCCTCACTTTCTCCCAGAAACTCAATGTCTTCAGAGGTCTGATCCTCTCTAGGCTGGACTACTGCAACATCATCTTCCCCAATCCCCCTTTATCCTTGCTTCACCCCCTTCCACTAATTCAGAATAGGACTGCAAGACGTATCCTTGGCCTCAAAGCCAGGGACCACATCTCTCCATCCCTAAAATCTCTCCACAGGCTCCTGGTTGCTACTAGGATCAGGTTTGAGGCCCTCTGCATCATCTATAAGTCTTTCCGAGGCCTTGGCCCCACTACATCTAACTCTCTCTCCATAAGTACCTCCCTGCTAGAGCCCTACGGTATTCTAGCTCCAACTCTCTGCAGATCAGACGCTTTTCTAAGCAAATGAGTCTCCATCTGGAATGGTCTCACTGCTCCTTTCAGGCTTGATATCCATAGTTTTTGGAAGCTCCTCAAGACACTCCTTTTCTCTTCTTACTTCCCTCTCCCACTCCCCTGCTAATGCCCCTGTTTACCGCAGTGACTGGCTGCCTGGTTTCCCTCTGGGTCCTACAGTGCACCAGGCCCCCCTCACCCAGTCCACACCCTTCCTAACACTTAGCATGTGGACCCTCACCCCCCTGCACCCTATGCAATCTCTCGCACTTGCCCACCTGGCCCCCCTTACCACTCGCCTACCCCTTGTGTACCTCGTCCCCCCTCCTCCAGCCCTCCTTTCACATGCACGCTCTCCTCTTTGCTCTGCATTCCCCTTCCCACCCTAGCAGTTTGCATCTCGCAAATACTGGCAATCCCTCCCTTTCACTCGCACTTCTTGATACTGCACTTGCACGATACAAATGTCACAAGTTATCCTTCTCCTTGACCTCCCAACTATTTTGTCTTGTGACACCTTCAAACACCATTTTTTGTATAGGCGGTTTCAGACTACAAGCCTGTTGGTTTCCAGAATGCTTATGTGGACACAGGGGACATCAACCAAGGTAACGTCTGCTACCCCCATAGTAGAAAGAAAGCTGAATTAACCATCTCCTTTTCCTTTCTGCTTCTGGTAAGGGACCCCAGCAAGTTCCCTACTGCGTTCGTTCTTATGTAACTTCTATAGTGGTCGGTGGTGTAGAGACCACTGGGAATGGTCAGTAGGCCTGATTTGCTTGGTCATGTCTTCTAGCTTATGTTTGTTTTTCAGAGAGGTGACAGTCTCTCCATATGAAGCGATCAATAAGAGCTTATAGCAATTTGATGTGAGGCACGAAGACTAGTTTGCCCTTATGCTCTACATACCCCAGACCACATCTAAAAGAGTCTGTTGACTTACTATTGGCCAGAGGAAATCAGCTTCGAACTGTCTGAATTTTGGGCACTGGCCACTTTATTCATGGAATTAAATGTCTTCAAAGAAAGCATTTTTTAATTCGGCAAAGCTTTCCAGCATTAGGTTTCTGTATGAAATGTAGGTGTAAGCTTTGCTAATGCACTTCTTGTAAGATTGCCAGCATTTTACCAAGATCGGATCTATAATTATCAAAGTGGGGCAGGCGAAAAATAAATTGGATTTTTGCATGCGCTGCTTGCAGGATTCTGTCATTTTATGGGGGGACCTCATCATAATTCATGGACCTGGAGGAACTATTAGTACCTTCAATTAAATTAGCCTCAGATCATTATGACACTGCATCCTTGAGTGTTGTATTGTTTTGCTTTGGTGTCACAACCTCCAATTGGGGCACATGGAACTCTTCTCACAATTCTTGGAGTGCCAGTAATTCACACGCAAACGTAGAAGGTAGTAGGGTTCTCAATATGTATGCTGTGCATTATGCTGGCACTGCATTCCAGTGTTCTGGCCAGTATATCATTTCAGATTCCCAATGGTATTGGTGGTGAGAGAAAGATCTGTATGATGGGTGCTGTACAGACCCGACTTTGATCCTATCTAATGAAACACAATGAGAGTCCCAGTGCCGGATCTCCACACCATAAGGCATCACCCCAGATATCCGTGGTTCAGGGACACTGCAAAGCACTTTACAGGGTTCTTCAATCTTGAGTTAAGAACTCATCATGCACGCTTAACTAGTCCATGCCTCCAGGATGAAATTACAGTATGCCAGAGGCTTGGAAGAGGTGATCACTAAAAAGGATAAAGGACAAGGAGGCAGACAGAAACAAGGCACAGGGAGGACCAGCAAGGCACAGCAGGAAGGCTCACGGGAAAAGGAAACCGCAAGGCAGGGGGAGTGTAAGGATATTTGGCGTGTTACAGCACAGAGTACAACACTACTGCACAGGTAGCAATTTTTTTTTGATGCAGCACCAAATGCCTATGGTGCATTGCTATATGTGTTACCAGATTAACAAGAAAAGACAGGCTATTCAGTCAAAAACGATTTTAACATATAAGATGCAAATCTATTTTTACAGTTAAAAGCACACGTGCACATTCAAAAATGCACACTATTTTCACCTGGAATGCCTATGGTGCGAGAGACACATTTGAAAATAATAACTAACATTACTGATAACTAACCTGACTAATGAAACATAATCCACTAATAAAAATGTGTCTCCACTGCAGAATTAGGCCTATTCTGAAAGTGAACTTTTAAACGCACATCCATTTTTTTTTTCCTCTCTGCTGCCCTGTCCACATAATTACAGGAAGCAAAAGAGCTCGAAAGAACAGGAAATCAGTTGGTTACAAAGTATTACTATAAAAATGAGCCATTGTGTAGAGAAGGAGGAGATGGCATGATTGATTCTGATTGGAGCAGCGTCATAGCAAGTATCATGCTAGAGGGAGTGATCAGAGTTTTGCTGGGGGGAGTTGGAGGAGAGAGAAGGGCAGTCAAGATTTGGCAGAGCTGGGAGAAAGACCTTTTCCTGGTTGGAGCATTCCTATCTGCAAAAGCTGAGAATTCCAGGCAATGACCCCGGTTTGAGAAGGCAGGCGTTCCTTTTTACTGGGGTTAATCTTCAAGGGAGCCACATTCAGAAAGAGAACAGCCAAAGAAAGCTCTGAACAGATAAGGTAATTACATAAGTGTGGGAGCTGAGTGTGTACGAGACGATAATGTTCAGTCAGAGTAGGAAAGGGGATTCCGGTGCCTTAATCACACGTTAATGTTGCAAATGGTGTTCTGTTCTCCGCCAAGTTTTTTTTTCAGAGTATTACAGACAATGCTGTTAATGTGCTGTTTTATTTATTTCTGTAAAGAGTGAGATCGTGTTTAAATGCAACTTTTATAATACAGAAAAATATTTGAAAGCAGACAGGTGGTGCGTCTTCTGTTTACCAATACAGTGCTGATGATGAGGGGAGATTTTTAAACAATACAATTGTCATTTTAAGACAGATGTGTGCATGACATATTCAGTATGGAGAGTTGAGAGTGATTGTTTGTAGCATAGCTCGTTGGAGGTACATGAGCCAATGGGAAGAGAGACTCTCTGAACATAGTTCCCTACCGTATATAAGGTAGTGGAAATTACCACAAAATTACCACATATAGCTCTCTGTCGTAAATAAGTCAGTGAGATCGCCCATGGTGGCACACTAACACTAACACTGAAAATGTGGTATTCCTAAAATGTAGGTCTGAGGTCTCTCTAGTGATTACACGAAAAATCTAAGCAAAGATAAGGGATTCTGGACATTGGGGCCACAAATAAAACAAGGGAATTATGCTCACCAAAATACCACCAACCACGTATACCAAATATGCATGTCTGGGTGCTGTCCACTGTATTATTGTTGCACATGGCCAAATCTGAATACAAAGAGTGATTATTGCTAAGTTACTTTTCGGCGATAATAAAATACCGTCAGGCCCCAAATCTCCACAAAATACCCTACATATTTATGGTGCGTTGCAGGCCGGGAAAGTGATCATAGAGTACCTACTGGGCGTGGCAAGCGTGTCTCACACTGCCATTTGCACATTAAAGGGAACCCATTTTATAATAGCAGTGTGCCACTAAAAACGAATTTCAGAATGTCACAAAGGGAAACCACATTCTCAGATCTAGTGCAATATTTAGAGGCAAAGTTATTTGCACATGGGAATTGGTCTTCGAATAGCATGTTAGAATGGAGTAACCGCATTCAGGGTGAGGTGCATTATGAAACACTAGACAATATTTTTGCAGAAGGCAGCATAATTCAGGTCTGCCTTACAAGATTATTGAATGCAGCCGATAAAAGTGCAGAGAAAGACTGTTTAATACGGCTATGCGGCAAAATATGGTTTATTTTAAACAAGTCCCTGCGAATGCAAGAGAATGATACTCAGCTAATTAACAGGTTAAAGACTGAATTAGAGGGGGCAAGTAAAAATCAGGAAATGTTGAGAGCAGAATTGGATGTATGCCAAAAAGACATGCAATTAAAATGCAGAGACTTTGATACTCAGTTATCCAAAAGCAAGAAACAATTTGAAGATAGTGAGCAAGAATTGGCACACTTAAAAGCCTTAGTGGATCACATTAGGCAGGATAAAGATGAGGTTGTTTCAGAAATGCAGATTTTACAAAAAGAACATTGTGAAAAAGAAGGTGATCTCCAGAGTGCAGAACAAGAAATGATTAAAATGATCCAAGAAAGAGACAAGAGAAATAAAGTGTTCAATGAATGCCAAATGCAAATGTGCGAAATACAGGAGGTGATTAATAAAATGAGTGATGAAAATAATTATTTGCAAAATGAAGCAACCAGACTCCTTAAAAAGTGTAAGGACTTAGAACAGCAAATGTGCATTCCCAGGTCCCAGGAGAGGCGGCAGGGTACCACATTCAATGGAGTGGAGGTGAATTCTAGCTCTGCCCAAAGAGCTAGTGCTCCAGTGACTGGGCCGGTGACTGAACTTGGTTGCAGCGCCCTTGGGGGATTTGATACTCCCATTGGGGGCAGCCACCAATCTCATACACCTGAAAACAGGATTGAATCACAAAATAGTGCAATTCCATGCATTGCAACAGGTAGCCCCATAAAAATAATGAAATCCATTAAAGCCCTGATCAAACCATTTAAAAAGGGAGGTGAATGCTGCATTGAGGATCACTTAGAAGTGGTACATGACATTTTTAAAGCACTCAAGATACCTAAGGAACAGTACAGACAATATTTTCATTTAACTTTAGATGCCCCGACGGCCAGCATCATAAGGGGATTAAATGAACAGCAGAATATGACCTGGTTGGAGTTTGAAAAAGAAATTAGGCGTCATTTTTCTCCTTTTCAATCATTGCAGGAGGCAAAGAAAGTCGCGTACACAATTACTGCTGGACCTAATATATCCCCTCGCCAATTTTTACAAGACTTAAAAAGAGCATTTTCTCGCTTTGATGTATCTTTTGATTTAAATTCCAATGAGTTCAAAACTGCATACTTCTATGGGCTACAGAAAGACATCATATCCCAATTGGTCCGTGAATTTGACCGTGACAAGTCCCTTGAATGGATTGTACATCAAAGCACAAAACTATATGAGGTACTCTATTGTCAGGGTAGAGAAAGTGATAAAATGAAAGATACTAGACCTAAATCTAAAGAACCCTCAGCCACAGTAATGGAAATCAGGTCAGCCAAAATGTCCCTTGAGTCTGCTCAAAGCCAAGGTAAAAATAATGTGACACCTGAACAAAGGGGTAATCAACAAAGATCGCCATTTCCTGTACCAATGTTCCAATCACATGATCCTAGTAATAGAGAGAGCTACATCAGCCCTAGGTATTTAGGGGACAGACCCCGGGTAGGATACCGGCCTGATATGGCAGGTATGAACAATAACCAGAGACAAAATCAAGATCAAAGAAATGATGGTCCCTACCAGTCATTGGGAACGCAGAGCAGATTTGATCCCAGCACCATGATATATGGTAATCAGGATAGGCCCCGATATGTGGATCGATTTACTGATAATGGAAATCAACATAGGGGCCAGTACCCACAATCTGAGAGACAGGACATGAGGCAAAACGTGAACTGCAGTCCACGCCAGTACAATGATTCCCCACTAGGGGACTATAATCAAAGGATGGGTGCAACCCGCTCCCCTCCACAAATGAATCAAGAGTTCAGAAACCATCCCAACCGACATCAATCACCTGAGAGGTATCAGAATAGATCCAATCAGGGGGAAAACAACCAATATCGACCTAGGCCACAGAAAGAGGATCCTAGAGAGATAGAAAGGTTCCAGTGCCTTGAGGCCCAAGTGAAAATGTTAGCTGAGCAAATAGGAAAGCTCTATACAGCGCAAAAACAACCTTCCAAAGAGGGGGCTGATGGCCATAGCAATGACCGGGGGGCTTCCGAAAAGTGACTAAGTATTCATGATAACTGCAGTACCAAAATGACAGATTGCTCTAATATAATTTTGCATAACGACTCTGAGATGCCTAATGGATTAAAAATGAAAGTACCAGTAAATGAAATTGTGACAGAAAGTGCAAATACTTCTAAAAAAGAGGTACGGTTTAACTTAGAGCTAAATAAAACAGTAAAGATTTGCACAAATGAAAAAGAAACATTAGGAATTCCAAAAGAACAAATGGACAGACTTAAGAAAAATGACTCATGCATGGGGAATACCAGTGAACAGGGAGTAAGTGGGGATGCTATAGCTCCTTCCCTGGGCAAGCAAAACAATGACCAAACACAGACAGAAAAAGGAAATACTCACAAGGAGGGTACAAGTCAATCACCTGAAGAATTCTTTGAGCCACATATTTTTGAAGAGACTGAAAGGGCTGGTATCACACTAAATGATCACAAATGCACAGAATTAAAAAATGACAAATTGCTGAATGATGTTGTTACACATGTTCAGTTGGAGGATTGTAATGTGGTCTCTGATGTTACCCAGATGGATGGGCGAACAGTGGCCACACTCCAAAAAACCTCTGAACATGGAGAAATGAATAAAATCTCTCGCACAGAAATGGGTAAAAAGGAGGGAAAAATGTCTTTTCATTTACCAATGTGCTTAGCCAAAAGTGAAAAAGACCTGAGAAAGGTGAGCCCTGAAATCAGTAAGAATTCACATTTCTTATGTGTATTAGAGGAAGTTGAGGACAGATATTATGCACCCATCACTGTAGAAGAAAAATGCCACACCTTTGCTATGATTGACACTGGCGCACAGGCCACAATTATGTCCAAGGAGCTGGTAAAGAGTATCAATGAAGGGAGGCCTCCACAGAGTCAGATCACAGTGAAGGAAAATCAAGGCCCAGTTCATAACATTAATGGGGAGGAGGTGCCCATCATAGGTGTAACTGAGGTTGACATAAAAATAGGAAAGCACAGAATGAAACAAGAGGTATTGATCACATCTATTTGTGAAATTCCATTTCTGATGGGGACAGATTGCCTGAAAAGATTGTCTCCTCTCATAGATGGGGTGAATGGAGTGCTGTGGTCCTTAACCAAAAAACCATTGAGGCCTAAGAAACTAAAATCACAAAACAGCAATATAAATGAATGTCACACCGTTGCCAAAACAAATGATGCTGTGGAGGTATATCTCCAGAATAGCTGCATACCTAGTGTCACTGTCATATTAATGTGTCAAGACAAAATGCAGAGCGACAATGAAAAACTACCTGTACAAATATACTTGGACCCAAGGAAAGATTGGCAGACTGCCATAGATGAGCACACATTACGTTTCTATTTAAAAGAGAAAACATGCAAACAGAATATTGCTCCTAAAACAGATTCAGAAAAACACATTACCACTCTGGCAGAAATACACATGGAAGATGAGCAACCATGGGTTCATGTTGGTATAAATGACTATTTTAAAACAATAAAAGCCACTTTAGCGCTTGGACATGAAAGGAGCTTCATTAATGAGAAATTGTTGCAAAAAATTATGGAGAGGGAAGAAATCCCGAAATTTAGGATTAAAAACCAATATGTTTCTGGGTTGGACAGTCCAGACTTTGAAAACCGAATTGCAGGCAGATGCATGCTTAAAATTAGCATTGGGCAGAAAACAATTTACCATAATGTATGGATAGTGAGTGGAGCACAAAATGAATTTTACATGGGCAATGACATCATGCACAGAATGTGTCTGGTGTTAGATTTCCTTAACCAAAAAATATGGTCACGCCTAGGTGGTCCGGCACCTGAATTTGAAGACAAAAGAAGGGCTTATCATTGTGCACAACTGGTTCCTTATGCAATCGAATTACAAATGAGGAAAATACTATTATTCCTGCATTTACAAAACAGTTTGCAATAACACTGAAATGCAAAAATGGACAGCAGATGAAAGGCTCTGATGCATTTGTATGCCTGAATGAATCCATAAAACAGCACGGCCTGGATTATGAATACATTCCATTGGTAGACATTGGTGAAGGATCTGTAAAAATCATGGTAAATAATAAAGGTTGTCAGGATATTCATTTAGAGGAAAACTCCCCATTAGGAATGGCCATACAAAAATCACATTATACGGCAGATTTAAATAACATGGTGATTGGGAATATTCCAGAAAAATATGTAGATGCCAAGGGCGAGTTGCCAGAACACCTGGACTCTCAGCCCAAAGGAATATTTAAAATTCATTCTGTGTATCCTTATGATTCAAATGAGACGGTGTGCTGCCATCAAGAGGATTGCATAATATTTAATTTAAATGAAAATGAAACAGAAAATCAGCCCATTGAAGTGGAAGCTGATATGCCAAAATATTTAAAAGTGGCAGCTTTACAAAAAGACACAGCCACACAGTTAGAAGAAAGCGCCGAGATTCCCTTACCAGAAGATTTTCCAGAATTTTCCAAAATGGTAGAAGAGCAGGTCTCCTTAGCGGATGCATGTGAAAGCGATAAGGATAGGGACAACCTGAGGGAAATATTTATGGAGTTTAAGGATGTATTTGCAAAAGATGCTTATGATTGTGGTTTAACTGATTTACATGTGGCCACACTACCAGAAGGTTGTAGCAGAAATCCAGTGTTTGTACGCCAGTATAGACTACCGCTGGCATGTTTAGAATCATTGGCTGAGATTATTAAAAATTTGGAATCACAGGGAATAATCAGGCCCATTCATAGCACATCCAATACGCCTATTTTAGGTGTGTTAAAGCCAAATGGTCAATGGCGGCTGTGTGCAGACTTAAGAGAGTTAAATAAAAGAGTACCAGTATCTAGATGGCCACTGCCATTCATTGATCAGGGCCTAGCTCAGATACATGGTTCAAATGTATTTACCACATTAGGTCTCACCTCTGGATATTGGTGCGTGCCATTGGCAGAAGAGATACAACATTTATTTTCCTTTACATTCGACAGGGCTCAATATGCCTGGCTTAGAGCTCCGTTCGGGTACATCAATAGTGGGAGTGAATTTGGCATATTTTTGAGAAAGGCCATGCCGGATGCAGCGGAAAGAGGAACAATAGTTTATGTGGATGATGTCCTGATAAAAAATGAAAGCCTGAAAAGCCATTTTGATGAAATAAGACATGTACTTGGCCAATTACAGAAAGCAGGCGCCAAAGTATCTTTGCAAAAAGCACAATGGTGCAAGAAAAAAGTGAACTTTCTAGGGCATGAAGTGACTGAACATGGGCTAAATCCACAAAAGAAGAAAATAGAGGCCATACAAAGATTAAAAGATCCTAAAAATGTGAAAGGAGTAAAAAGTTTATTAGGGATGACAGGCTATAACAGAAAGTTCATTGAACATTATGCAGAAATCACTCAACCATTGACTAAACTGCTTAAACTGAATACTCTCTGGAAATGGGAAAGAGGGCAGTCTGATGCAGTGGCTAAATTAAAGGAATGTCTTGTAAAGGCACCATGTTTAGCATACTCCATAAAGGACAGGGATTTCTTTATAGAAATAGGTTTTTCTGAACATTGTATGTCAGCAGTGTTATCACAAAAACACGATTTGAATCACAAAACCATTGCATATGCAAGTAAGGCATTTTCCCAAGTTGAAATGAAATTTAATGATGTGAAAAGGCCCTATTAACCACTGTGTGGGCGCTACAACATTTCCGCCCCATTGTTCAGGGAGAAAAGGTGATTATTGAAACAAATCATCAACCTTTGCAATTTTTAGAGAGTAAAAGAATTAGATCAGGCAATCTAGCACAATCCAGAATCACTTCATGGACGCTGGCATTACAAGGTTTTCCCGTAGAAGTGAGATATGGACAAAATAAAAAGAGCCCAATTGCTCAAGGGTTAGCTGACTTACATGACTGTGCAGCTGAACAAATAACAAATGAAATGGAAGTGGAAACTAGTTTACAGGAATTTGAACAATCACCACACAAAGCTTTTGATGAAAAAACATGCAAGGATTTGCCAACTGTATATGTGGATGGTTGTGCTTTTCACATTGAAAATGACAGTAATAAACAATTAGTGGCAGGAATAGGAAATGTCTGGTTGAAATGTGAAGGCGTTCCCAGTATAGGGATGAGGATTGGAGATAGGAGCAGTCAGGTGGCGGAATTGGCAGCCATTTATAAAGCAATTGCTAATGCAGTTGATAAAAAGTTCAGTGAAATTGTCCTGGTGACTGATTCTGACTATGCACGGAATAGCTTTGTGGAGTATTTGCCTGGTTGGAAAGCAAGAGGCATGGTTACATACAACAAAAAGCCACTTAAACATGGAAAAATGATACAAGCCATAGACAAATTGGTGTCAGAAAATAATTTAACAATATACTGGAGAAAAATTTGTGGGCATTTAAAAACACCAGGAGAGGATAAGGAGGGAAATGATAAGGCAGACCACCTGGCTAAGATTGGGGCTGTGATGGGAGAATTGCTACCTATTGATTATTTGATGGGTGAAATACAAATTGATGCAGTCACACGTTCTAAAGCACCAAAGGAGGTAGATCAACCGGTGGTGCAGTGGAGTCATGACACGCCAGACCAAGATTTGATTGAGGCACAAAAGAATGATCAAATTTTGGGAATCTATTATAATCATTTGATAGATCCCGAACAAAATTCTTTGACAGAAAATGATTGTATGGGAAAAGAAGAGGTGAGGGTGTTATTAAAGAACAAAACACGAATTAGATTACAGGATGGACTCATGATTAGAGAGTCCATAACAGGACAAATACAGTGGGTAGTACCCCTTTCATTCAGAGGACTAATGCTACACCATGCACATGGTGTCATAACTGCAGGCAATAGAGGTTCACAAAAACATTAGAAATACTAAAAGATTATGCTTACTGGCCACATATGTCCCAAGATGTGGAATTATATACTAGAGGATGTCTAGTATGCGCCCAATTTAAACCTGCTTCACCAATGCATAGAGCACCATTGATGAAAAGAGGCCTAACTCGCCCATGGTCAGATTTTCAAATAGACTATGTAGGTCCTTTAAAAAGGTCGAGCAGGGGACACCGTTATATTTTGAGTGTGGTATGTTTGATGTCGAAGTGGATTGAGTGCATTCCTGCACCAGATTGTAGTGCGCAAACAGCAGCCACATTGCTGGTGAACCATGTGTTCTCAAGGTTTGGGTTGCCACAAAGAATTGAGTCAGACAGAGGAAGTCATTTCACAAGTACTCTAATGAGTAAGGTATGGCAAATACTAGGTGTGAAAAGGAAACTACATATCGCATATCGGGCGGCGTCTTCAGGTACAGTTGAAAGAAGCAATAGGTCTGTTGTGGATATTTTAAAGAAATTTGTGGCAGAAGCAGGTTCCAGCTGGGATTTGCGTTTACCATTGGTTTTGATGGCAATCAGGTCGACTCCTGCCAAAGCAACAGGTGTTAGCCCCCATGAGGTCTTAACAGGTAGGAAAATGGTGTTACCACAACACCTACTATACAGAACACATGAGCAAACCCTTGTGAGTGCATCCACAGTTCATGAATATATTGATGAACTGAGGAGGCATTTGCAACATGCATTTGCTTTTGTGCAGAGAAATCTGGAAAGAGCTGCTGACAGTGCAAAATCGTATTATGATAAAAAGACATCAGTAAAGGAATATAGTGTAGGGGATCAGGATAGATAAGGTCTCTCCTGTAGTGTATAACATTTTGAAAAATGAAGGTGAAACAGCAATAGAGCAGTTTGTCCATGTAAATCAAATCAAACCATGCCATCCCAGACATGAGATCAGGCAGCTTGAGCATGTAGAAACAGATAAAGTCCCTTGAACACAAAAAGAGAAAATAAATGGGTGTAATCAGGAGGCAGTGACAAAGAAGTTAAAAAAGTTGATTGTTATGATGGTACATAAACACTGTAATATATGTAAAAATATATAATATAAGTAAATAAATAAATAAATAAATGCACATATAATAGAAGCTCATGGTTGGTGTGCAGAGAGAAAATGTGTTAAATATTGAATGCTGTTTTATATCTGCTTGTTTTCTTTTAACTTGGGTTTAATTTCAGGAAAAAAAAAAAATGAAATATTTTTACCAAGCATGTTCTATTTTTGGCAAAAGGATGAAGTTAGTATTACGCTATGTACTTAATTTGTTTATTTTCTATTTTGATTTAGACAATTAACATTATTTGGTCGGAGGTTCCGGGATCAGAGCCCACGGGAGAGACGATGGAGTCCTGGAGCCCACGAGGACGGATTCCGGGAAAGCCCCAAAGAGGGGTGAAGACCAAGGCTACAAAGCGATCAGCATTGAAGATGATACCGATGATATGGTTAATGATGATGATATTTGGAGGGATCTTCAAGAATTCAGAAGCACAGGTTGTCATTGAACCTGGACCAGCATCTGGTATCGCGGTGGAAGAGGCACCAGGATTCATCATGAGTGATAGAAGGATGATTTTCCAAAATATATACATTCCGTTAAATCCTGAGATTTTGATTGAAAAACAATACCGGAATTAAGATTGAACAGACTAAAGAGTGGCTGGAAATAAGAAAAGAGGACGCTAAGCAGTCAATAAGAGATATATTAATGCAATTGGAAAAAACATTTGTGAATTCAGCAGACATTAAGAAGAAGAGAGGAAAGAGAGGTGCGGTGATGCTCGCGATATCAATGGTAATGTCTATAGTTGGAGCGATAATAGGTACCACAATATCAACAGCCAATTCTATTTCGGTAGGAACACTGAGTACTAAAGCACAACAACTGAGCATTGATCTAGAAATAATACAAAAAAACATTAGATGGAATTAGAGGGGGACTGGATGAACAAGTAAGATTCATAAATGAAACTGCAATCATTCTAAATGAACAAGCGGATGTAATGCAAAGGGCGACTAAAATAATACTTAAGCATGACAGAATTTTAAATGAAATATTGAACATAATGAGTCCTGTTGATAGAATATTAACGAATTATATGAGAGAAGTTCAAACTGCAGTTTCACAATTGATTCAAGGACATATTCCATTGTATTTTGTTTCGCAGGATATCATTCGTCAAATGATAGAAAGATTGACCAGGAGGGAAATTGACATAATACAGGTAAAAATTGCATTCGAAATGGGGAATGCAATGCCGTTATATGTGGACTTGGAAAGACTAGAGATCGGATTTTTGCTATGCATCCCATATGTAGCCCCTGAACTTATTTATCAAACAAAGTGGGTACACAATGTGGGATTTTGGCAAGAGGACAAATTCATTAAGATTAAGACTCCAGAAGTGGTGGCATTTCAGTCATGGGAACCTGAAGTTTATTTAATACCAAACCTGGAAACATGTGTAACATTTAAAGAACAAAATTATATGTGTCCAGGTAAACCGTTTGTTCCTGATGCCACAGATGCTATTTGTGGTTTGAAATCTGACCCAAGTATATCAGAGGGATGTGAAGTGATTATTAGTAATATGGGGAGTGAAGAAATGGCACAGGCTAAGATGGTCAGAGGTAAATGGTTGGTCAGCACCTGTTTAAAGAACATGACGGTAGTACATTTAAACCATGGAACATACGTGGTTAAACAGGTGAAATATAATGTTTTTTATTTACAGGTTCCAAAGGATGCAATTGTGTCAATTGGGGGATTAACATTGTTTCATGTAACAAATGATGTTTGGGAAAGCCAAGTGGAAAATATCGATTTTTTTCAAAGGGATACTTTTCCAATAGATCCGGATGTGGAATATTTATTGAATCACAAAGAAAGACATGTTATAAAAATGAATTTGAGAAAAAACAATATTACAATTAGTAATCTGGGCATAATAGAAGTGGAAAGATTTAATTGGGGGACCTGGGGGGAACGCTCAATAGTGGGTTTGGCTATCCTGGTGCTAATCATGGGCGGATGGTTGATTGTGCTATCAGTAAAAATGAAGATGTTATTGATTTTGCTAACTACGTCAGGAAGAGAAAGATATCCCAATACACATGCATTTTAAAAGAAAAAAGAAAGAACAATTTGTTTTTAGGAATTGGCTTGGATCGTAGCCAAATTCTAAAAACAAAAGGAGGGTATGTAAGGATATTTGGCGTGTTACAGCACAGAGTACAACACTACTGCACAGGTAGCAATTTTTTTTTGATGCAGCACCAAATGCCTATGGTGCATTGCTATATGTGTTACCAGATTAACAAGAAAAGACAGGCTATTCAGTCAAAAACGATTTTAACATATAAGATGCAAATCTATTTTTACAGTTAAAAGCACACGTGCACATTCAAAAATGCACACTATTTTCACCTGGAATGCCTATGGTGCGAGAGACACATTTGAAAATAATAACTAACATTACTGATAACTAACCTGACTAATGAAACATAATCCACTAATAAAAATGTGTCTCCACTGCAGAATTAGGCCTATTCTGAAAGTGAACTTTTAAACGCACATCCATTTTTTTTTTCCTCTCTGCTGCCCTGTCCACATAATTACAGGAAGCAAAAGAGCTCGAAAGAACAGGAAATCAGTTGGTTACAAAGTATTACTATAAAAATGAGCCATTGTGTAGAGAAGGAGGAGATGGCATGATTGATTCTGATTGGAGCAGCGTCATAGCAAGTATCATGCTAGAGGGAGTGATCAGAGTTTTGCTGGGGGGAGTTGGAGGAGAGAGAAGGGCAGTCAAGATTTGGCAGAGCTGGGAGAAAGACCTTTTCCTGGTTGGAGCATTCCTATCTGCAAAAGCTGAGAATTCCAGGCAATGACCCCGGTTTGAGAAGGCAGGCGTTCCTTTTTACTGGGGTTAATCTTCAAGGGAGCCACATTCAGAAAGAGAACAGCCAAAGAAAGCTCTGAACAGATAAGGTAATTACATAAGTGTGGGAGCTGAGTGTGTACGAGACGGTAATGTTCAGTCAGAGTAGGAAAGGGGATTCCGGTGCCTTAATCACACGTTAATGTTGCAAATGGTGTTCTGTTCTCCGCCAAGTTTTTTTTTCAGAGTATTACAGACAATGCTGTTAATGTGCTGTTTTATTTATTTCTGTAAAGAGTGAGATCGTGTTTAAATGCAACTTTTATAATACAGAAAAATACTTGAAAGCAGACAGGTGGTGCGTCTTCTGTTTACCAATACAGTGCTGATGATGAGGGGAGATTTTTAAACAATACAATTGTCATTTTAAGACAGATGTGTGCATGACATATTCAGTATGGAGAGTTGAGAGTGATTGTTTGTAGCATAGCTCGTTGGAGGTACATGAGCCAATGGGAAGAGAGACTCTCTGAACATAGTTCCCTACCGTATATAAGGTAGTGGAAATTACCACAAAATTACCACATATAGCTCTCTGTCGTAAATAAGTCAGTGAGATCGCCCATGGTGGCACACTAACACTAACACTGAAAATGTGGTATTCCTAAAATGTAGGTCTGAGGTCTCTCTAGTGATTACACGAAAATCTAAGCAAAGATAAGGGATTCTGGACATTGGGGCCACAAATAAAACAAGGGAATTATGCTCACCAAAATACCACCAACCACGTATACCAAATATGCATGTCTGGGTGCTGAAATAATGCATGTCCACTGTATTATTGTTGCACATGGCCAAATCTGAATACAAAGAGTGATTATTGCTAAGTTACTTTTCGGCGATAATAAAATACCGTCAGGCCCCAAATCTCCACAAAATACCCTACAGGAGTTAGAGAGCTCCACAGACCAAAAGAGGGATAACAGCAGACGAAGGCAAGGAAAAGGGAGCATGAACCCAACAAGGAGAGTATAGAGATGAGATAGGGGACACATCAATGTTTAGTGGCACACTAGCATTGATGTATCTCAGTTTCCCCAAAGCCATGGGAACATGGGGGATCCAGTGGAATGTACATTTGTAGAGCATGTAATTCTGATCAATCATGTCAGTGTGATGATGATTCATTGATGGTGGCACCAATAACTGGTGCTCTCGGTTATGGGCAACATCCAGCATGAACAGCCAGAAAAAGGTGGGACCGAGACACCAATGAGAGGGGAAGCACTAGGAAGGTATTTTGCACTGTGAAGGGGGAGTGCCATGATAATTTCATGTATAAACTACTGCAATCTCTCTGTATATGAAGCAGGACATCTGTTAGCTTGTTCCTTACACAATATCACACCGTTCCACCAATCTGCACCAAATGTTGCATAGTTTCCTGAAGCCTGCAGGGGAAGGGCCCAGGTGCTTGGCATCCTGCTTCTGCATGAGCTGTCATCACAGGAGCCCCACCAGGGAAACCGTTCTGGTGGCCATGCCCCTTGCAGCTTAAGAATCCCAGCCTCCTCCTGCAGGCTGATGCCTGTGGGGGAAAGGGCACGGGTGTTTGTCGTCCCACAGGGTGTTCGGTGGCAGCAGGAGGAGGCTGTTCCACAATCCTCCATAGGACTAGAGCATTGGTAAGGGAAGCAATGACGGAAGCAACAACAGGAGAAGTGGTTTACCAGCTGAGATGCTGCAATCATTGAATTTAAGGCTGTTGGTCCAAAAGAATTCTTGCCACTATCGCCATCTCGCGTTATCATTATGCAGGGGGAATAGCAAATCGCAGCAAAGCAAACAATCTTAGCAGTTAAGGAGAAGATGGTGGCAGGTCGGTTAATCTTATGCCTTGGTACCTGCCCTGATGGGAAACAACCCTCCAGTCCCACAAGAATTACGGGAGAGGCCTATTTCCTCATAAAAGAGATCAACCAATTCCTCGTCTCCAATCAAGATGTCTGTGGGTCTAAAGACATGGACAGTAAAGCTGGCAGCAGCAGCAAATGCAATAGAATGGCGGGTTGTGGCCCGATCAGCAGGAATGGGAAAGGGTCAAATCTGCAAGCAGTGCCACAGCCGTCACTGGAAAAAGTGAAGGCCCACCCCAATGTCTCCCTAGTGCCTTAGGCAGGCATAATCAATGAGAATGAGGAATAGAGGGTGGGCATGGAGCCATCCCAGCCCCCCCAACCTATGAGGATTTGAATTCCAACAAGAGGCCAGCCACTATCTCCACCACCCTTCACGTCCCCCAAGATGGCCGAGCTTATTAGAACTCATCGAACTGGTAGGGGCAATACAGTGCTTGTGACCATGTCAACTCTTAGAGGGCATAGTCCTGCAATTAATTAACTATCTAATCGGGCACGGGGGGGCCAGTTGGTTGGGATAAGTCCCTGGAGAGACAATAAGGCCGAGGAGATTTCTGCCACCCTCAGCCTCCAATTCGACACCAAAAAGCTGGTAATATATCCAGGCCCCACAAGTCCTACAGCACACAAGGATTTAATGACCACTGAAGCTGCAGAGGACATTGTATGTGATGTGACCAGCACCAGCACTCCTTGCTCGGGCATAGACATCAATGAGAGCGAATTGGATATTTGTGTTGGGAGTGCCCATTTTCGGAAGCCCCAGCAACCTTAGTGCCAGGATTTGTTCTCTGCTTAGCCCTAATGATCCCAGTATACCCAATTCACAGACCACTTATATTGCATAATATTGATCCAATTGACAACAGGGTACCCACGACCAGTATCTGTAAATTCAGCCTTGTTCTGGCCAAATTGGTGGCCATCAAGAGGCTGATCTTTGCCTTTCTGGAAGCCTATGTGGAGAGGGCCCCATGAGTGAGTAATTAATTGATTTGTTGTATGCACTGGGGTCGTAACCCACCCGAGGAGACAGTCCACAACAACCATGCCCCCAACCCCCTACAAAAGTCATGTTGCAAGCATGGGGCAGGGCCCATTCCTGTAAATGGGAAGAGTAATGATCACAATCGCTCACCGGCCAATAAGGCGTTTGCGGGTGCATTCCATTCTGGCCCCTATGACCATACCCTAAGATCAATTAATCATGTAGTGAATGTGCCTGAAATGCCCAAAACCAGATGTACAGGCTGAGCGCCCAGTCCAGATCCAAAAACAGAGAAGCCAGCTGGCAGGCCAGGTCATGCCGCAGGTAATCATGCCCCATATAATACCAGCTCAGGGCTTGAAGATTAAGATCCGGCCAAAGCATGATCAAACACAAGACGAGGGGGGTATTTATGAGGGGAACAGTATTTTTTCATGAGGTAACCAAATTAGCGCCAAACTAGCAGCACTACCAGGGGGAAAGTGCCTATGATTTCTTACAGATAGAGGTCAGGGACCAGTGAGTGGCTATTGGCATTTTTGGCATTAGCGCGAGACACAGCACAAGTCTTAATAGCATGATCGAAATCTGTGCCCATATCCCATATAAAAAGCCATACATTCCTGTAACCAGGCCCATGCACCCGGTGTTAAGTGGTTGAAAAGGAGAGCTATTAGGAAATAGGACCTGGGCTAGGCCCAACGAACAAGGGATTTGGGATGTCTGAGTAATTGGAAGAGAGACTAATTATGATATCCACTGGTGGACAATAGATGAGTTTTGGAGATTTGAGGGGGCAGAAGAGGGGGGAGGGGGTGGTTACTGCCAAATCTCCACACAGAAGGATGTATTGTAATTGCTGTTTGTTCAGTATGTTGTTGTATGTCTCATGATGCACTTTCATGGCCTTACGGCTGAATAAAGTTGATGGATTGTTTGAAGAGTAACCTGTTAGGACCCTCTGGACATTACTGCCTACATGATATTTGGATGTCCCACCACCCTCCCCAGATTTCAGTGCCTTCACACATGAGATGGTTTCCTCAAAGTGGCGAAACATCAGTGTTGTTTCAGAAGGACTGGACAAAGCTCATTTTAGGCGCCTTGACGCAAGGAACAAATGCTTCAAGGCCCTAGAACACACTGTTTCCAAGATATTTGCCCTGCAACAGACCACAACACACTGCACCATGCCAGAGTGAGGCGACAGGTGGGGAGAGCACACGGAGGGTCCCACTCTGCTGCCGCACGCCAACTCTCACCTCCCCTTCATATCTGCTCCTGGGTATGTAAGCGAGCCACACGTGCCGATTCTCAGTGCAGTTTACTTCAGAGTGCAAAGCACCTCAAGCGATAGGCGACTTGGAACTGAGACCTACAGGATCATTGATTTTCAACAATTGATGAGAGTGTTATCATGTCTGTCTACAGAACCCATGCAGAGAATGGGTACTTTTTGCTGTTGAAGTATATTTTGGGCTACCTAAAACTGCAATCTAACACCTACAGAGTGTCCAAATGGAAGCTGCAAGCCAAGTTATGGAGATACAGTGCTGCTGCCACCTCCCTCTTCATATTGAGTATTGCACTGGTTTCAAATGGCAAGGGCTATTGGTTGTAATGTACGCTCTTTTGTTCATTGGACTCTGTAACGAGCAGGCCCAAAACACTTCAGGAATGCAGTTCATCATGACCAGTTGTCTCGGCTCTTAACCCCTTAAGTGCCAAGGACAAGGTATCTCATCCTTGGGATTATCTCCCCAGTGCCAAGGACGAGATAGCTCATCCTTGACACTTAAGGGGTTAATGAAGGAGAAAATGTTAGAAGGCTTTGCATGGTGAAATACCGAAATCACCAAAAAGGCCTTGGCCCTGGGGGGGAAAACCCATGGCAGTTAAAGTTAATGTGGGTTAATAAAAACCTTTGTTATAATTGTCCGTCTGACCAGAGAGGGTGGTGGCATGGGTGTTGCATTTTCTTCCAGTAGACTTGTGCGCCATTGGTAACAGCTCAGACTTTAGACAAAAACTGCAAATGGGCTATTTGAGATTCAATAATGTTAAACCCTGAACTCGCGTCTACTACTCGCATTGAGTGCAAAGGGACCACAGGGTGAATACGAGCTTTGTAAATAAAATAAAAATGTCTATTCCAGTCTATACCAATATCAGATATCTAAGGCAGATACCTGCTCAAAAGGTTCGGATGGGATCTAAAGTAAGCAGTTTGGCTGCATTGATTGGCCACAACACCCACTGACCCATCTGCTGCCTTAATGTGCAAACCATGTTGTGCCAATACATCGGACATACACAGGGAGCTAATAGCTGACACGCCACACGTGCAACAGAGGTAAACTCCCTTTGCTCCCATTTGTGCTAAGAACTCCCAGACACTAGGACCTGCTTATTGTCATTCCACTGATTAGATACCAACCAGTACACTCAGCTGCGAGATGGCAATGCATTCTGCTGACCCGTATGTCCCGATTCTCACGGATACCGTCTCCCATATCTACAGCCTTTCTAGCTCCAAACCAGGTCTGCTCATTTGGGCTTTGACCCGTTAGGACTGGTCCAGCCTGAAATTTATAGATGTCATGCTCTTTTTTTCTACCAATTAACGAATGCTTTCTCCTGGATACAAATGCAACTTCCCTTCTTGGACTTGTACCACAATCTTAGGGCAGATCGCATTCTAGTCACAGACAACTTGCTTCCTTGATACTCCACTCCTGTCCTAGCTCAGGCACTGCCCTCTGAATACAGGATGCCTCATATTGATCCTCGTGTCTTCACTAGGGTCTCCATTGCGGGAGGCGGGACCCCCTGCTCTATAATCATCAGGCTGAATCCTCTCCTTCCTGGCACTAAGGGCTTTATTCTAATCAAGCACCCGCTCTCCTCCATTGTGGTTGGATTTCCCTTACAATGAACATCTTGCTAAACGCATATCTTACATTAACCCAGAGCAAACTGAATATAATCCAATATTGTAATATGCGTTTTTGTGAACTCCAAATGTCCCACAAGATGGTCCTTAAAAAACTGGAATTGCTTTGGCCTGCAGTATAGTCAGCAAGCCAATATCCATGTTCAGCCACACTCTTGGTCTTAACTCCGGCTTTAAACACCTGGCATTTCCATTCCATGCCAACAGTGTGGAAAGCTTACTTAATAATTCCTTTAGGGACATGCACATACCCACATACCTGCCCCAGGTATAGCACCCATTTCCTTCGGTTTGCCCTGACACACAGGTCTCCCACTCTGAGGATTCTCCTGCTTGTCCTCCTCCAAACCTCGCTGGAAATATGTCAAGGTATGTTATGCTGTGTTGTGTTGTGTTATGGCATGTTACTGGATTACTGAAAGAGAGTGGGTGGGTTATGCGTAAGGGAGAACATTAAATATATCTTTGCATTTGCATGCACGCTTGAGGACGAGAAATACCCGACCGCTGGCTGCAGGTCTATTTCTAGGTGTTCTGTGTCAAAAGCATTTGCATCTGAAGGGGAGACCCATGGCTCCAAGGCTCTAAATTACACGGGCCAGAGCTGTGATATGCAAGTTGGCTGTAGAAGTTGACTGTTCCCTTGTTTGATTAACTTTGGAGGGGATTTTCAAATTCCTTGCAAGGGTTATTTAGTTGGGTTTCATATTGTGTGTTGAAACAAAGAAAACTAACCCTATTACCTTTATGCAGTACCCTGGCTATTTAAACACTGTGGCTGACTTTCTTCCAATCTTAGTACCTCTTGATATTAGCCCACCCGCCCCACTGCACCATGGCTCACTGGTGGTTGACCTGCTGCCCAGAAGCATGTGCAAAATGTGTAACATTTCTGGGCGTGCTTTCATCAAATCTATGCCGCAGTCCCATTACTTTATCTGCAAAGCCAAATAAGCACACACTGCAGTGGGTGCATTGCTCAGGCTTACCATTCTAGGCGTTATCACAGTCATCAAAAGCATTCTGCCCCCCGCTTTGATGCATCTTCTTCTTTGGCCCCATCGCAAGCACTTTGCACCAGCCTATTTTCATCTGGTGACACTAACATGCATTCCTCCATTTATGTCAGCCAGGGCACTCCACTTTTGCTCGAATGGCAATCTCTCCCTAGCAGAGTCTGGTCACTATATCCTTTGCTTAATTTTCTGTCCTTGTTGAATGCTAGCTGATGTGGAGCTGCCTTTCTGCTTGATCCCATCCCTGCTTCACTTCTTATGATCATTTGAAAAGGTACGCTAGCCTCCCTTTACAGAAGTACTCACTACCTCTCGACAAGAGGAAACACATTCAATCAGGCCTGAAAGCTGCCATGTTGGTTCTCCCCCGAATGAAGCATTCATTAGTCTTTAGGATCTCAGGCAATGTCTACCCCCTTCTCCCAGCCACTGTAATATTGTTTTCATTTGCAGTAGCCTCTCACTTTCTGGTCAGCTAATAACTTGAACCCCTTCTATACCAGCTTCCATACCACCCAGGGCATGGAACGGACTATGCTGGGTGCCTTTGATTACCACCACTGGACTGTGGATGTCGGTAGTGTGAGTGCCCTGGTCGTCCTTGACATTGTTGACCAATCCATATGGGTCAAACCCTTAGCTTAAAAGGCCTTGGAATGGTGTGCTAGCGTAATTTCCGTCAGAGCGGATGCAGCCAGGTTTTCTCCCCTGATTGCCCCATTTCCCTCTTGTTCACATGGCTTGCTCCTCTCACCACTTCTGATTAATCTATACCTCCACCCTCTAACATGGCGTACCTAAGCTTTATTCTCCATTTCTGTTCCTATACCAAAGACATCCAGATCTTGTAGTGACTGCCACCTTCTTCCCCTTTCTCAGTTCAGTGCCAGGATCATATGAGGTGTAATGAGGCGTTTGTGTGCTCTCTAAATCCTACCGATACCCACCCAGCTAGCCATTCTCAAAAATGAAGTTATATATTTCCTAGATATAAAAAAAGTATTTTCACTATCGCTGCATAGATAGTATATTGTTTCCATCATCCTAATTTATCTCAAACACTTCTCAGTTAACCTTCAGTGGAAACATTATTGGATTTCAAATAATCTGCATGCATCCCAGTGGATGCACAGACTAGCCCCGAGATCACAACTCACAGTGTTGCGTTCCTGCCAAAACGCTAGTTACCCACATCCAGTACAGCGCTCACTGCTCTCGAGCTAGTCCCGAGCTTTAAACAATTACATATATTAAATAACATGAAAAAAAGCTATTCACTTTCTCCCACCAATGTACCAAGAAACATCGTTATTTTAACAGTAATATCTGCTGCGTTCAAACTATTCAATTATTCACAACTTGCATGTTGACTCTATATGTTAAAAAAATATCTTGTTCCATCCTTCCTTATTATGTGGGGGAATACGTATTGCTGCATGCATTATAGCTGATGCTAGCATGGGCAGCACCCTGAAGGTATCATATACTTTACAGCAAATTAATCTTCCTTTATCTAAAGTGGACTCTCATGGAACATGGACCATGATTCCCACCAAAAAGAAGTGAGATAAACCCAATAGTTCAAGGGACGTCCTTCATCTTTCAGATGTGCGACCCATCTTCTGTTAAGGCTCAGGGTGACCTGTCCAGTAGCGTAAGACTGCCAAACACACAATGCAAAAAGACCCTTTAAAAAAGGTCAGTGAAAACCTTCATTCTTTGTACTGGAAATGGCAGGACTCATGAATACTTTTTTTAAAAAATGTTCTTTTTTTTTAAACTTTCTTTATTCATGGTTAAAAAGGTACAACGGCACCATATCTCCTCACAACTCGCATATACAGCAAAGAGTACATCTTATCGTGATTCTGTGTTCACTGTTACAAAGACATGTCACCACTTCCAATCATGTTACATAAATAGGCCCTGAAGGGGCCCCAAATGTCCTTGGGTCTGCATGATGCAGGTTGGGTCATAACAAACTGTTCTTCTGCCTCGTTTATATGTGTTAATTCTTGCAAAAAATGATTCATACTGGGCGGGGCAAAACTTTTCCATTTCTGAAGTATGCATTTTTTGGCCATGGCACAAGTAATATTGAATAATCTTCGAATTATTTCGGAACATTTGCCAATATCGCCAAATAGGTATTTCTGGGGGGTCATAACAGGGGGAACCTGCGTTATTTATTCCAATAATTCTGCCACTTCTCTCCAGAACCCCGCCGCCACCGGACATTTCCAGTACATGTGGAAAGCATCAGCCTGAGGTGTATTGCACTTAGGGCAGGAGTCGGAGGCATCCGGTGCAAATCTTGCCACCCTGGCAGGAGTATAATGTAGCCTGTTTACGATTTGGAATTGAATCAATCTCAGACCAGAATTCAGTGAGACGTTTTTAGTAAGCATGCAATACCTCGCCGATTTCTCCTCCTCAATTGGTGTCTGTAAATCTGCCTCCCACTTCTCCCTAACGTGAACCATGGGTCTCCCCTTCAGATGCAAATGCTTTTGACACAGAACACCTAGAAATAGACCTGCAGCCAGCGCTCGGGTATTTCTCGTCCTCAAGCGTGCATGCAAATGCAAAGATATATTTAATGTTCTCCCTTACGCATAACCCACCCACTCTCTTTCAGTAATCCAGTAACAGGCCATACTGGAGCCTGAACCACAGAGTATAACCTGGAGATCCCCAAACCGTTCGAATACTTTTATTAAAACACATTCATTTGAAAAATGCAATATTCCTTGCAGCCACTAGAAAATTAGTTCTCATCATAAAGTATAAATATGTAGGGTTATTAGTTAAATGTTAATTAGTTCCGCATGCACCATAGTGCCCTGACAATCTCTGTTGTTTAACACAAGGGATAATTAGTAAAGGCAGCATGGCACACTGGCGCTGCAGTTAGCCAAGAGGTGTGTACCATTCACATCACATAGGCAATGGCATGCTCATAAATGCACCCCCAAAATCACAAGTTAAGTGGGTTATATATAAATTGCACTAAATGTCAAATGCCCTTTAATCAGGCACCCACGTGCGTGGGAGCTACAATAATAATGTACACACAGTGCACTTAAGCACCAGCAGTTCCCATGTAGCAGGAGTTAGCAGGAGTTGTACAAGGATAGATGTCAGGAAATGGATGCAAAATGATAACTCCTTCCCTGCATTGAGAAACAGAGGGGTGGTTCTTCCTTCTGTGGCGCCATTGTCCTGATCACTTGCAACCAGGGCGTTAGGTGGGATGGGCATAGTGGGCATAGCCTCGGCAGTCTTCAGGGGCTGTCCTGGAGCAAGGGCACTACTGTGGCTCCCTCAGACCCTCACAAGTGGGACTTTTGCTCGTGAGATAAGGACAGGAACTCTGTGAAAGAAATGTGTGCATGGAAGCTGACTGCCCACTAAAGCAGGTCATCTGGCAACTGAAACCCAAGGGATAATTCTCTCTGAATGCATGGATTGCAGTTTCTCGTCTTTTTAATGGCAGGGTGTTATGAAGGAAATAGGCAGAAAGACACGTGTGGGACTTATACTATTACTTCGACCTCAGAAAATGTCGACTTTTTATTTTTATTTTGACGCCTGTTACAACACAAATATGGTGGTCAGTCATAATTTAGAAAAAATAATGTCGAATGACAAAAATGTTGAAAAAATAATGTCGAAAAAAATGTTGAATGTATTTTTTTTTATTTATATGTATTTTTTGGCTTTGGTAAGTATAAAAAATGGGTAAAATAAAAAAATAAATAAATAAAGGGGGTTTGGGAACCCCCCATTTAAAAAAAAAAACGTATTGAAAAATAAATTCGACTTTTTTTTTTCGACATTTATTTTTCTAAAAAATTACTTTCGACATTATTGTTTTCTAAATTATGACTATAAACCATATGTGGGGAGGGAGGTAATGGCATGTAATGGAAGCATGGCCGACTGTGGGGGTCTCCCCCACATATATATGTAGTGTTAAGGGGGTCGAAATGAAAACAAGTTTGCAATTTCGTGTGTCGAGGTGATGAGGGCGGGGGGGTCGCTGTAATCGTATAGATTTCTGAGCCTGGGTCATTTATTTACAGAATGAGGTCATTTATTCGCTGAATAAACTGCTTATATCCCAAGTCAGGAAGGACATTATTTACAGACAGGACAAGTTTATTTGGAAAATGAACCAAAGGGAGTGTTATTTACAGTATCCAGATTGGATGCAAACACGACCACCTGAGACCATGCTGGGTTGTCCAAAGTTCATGTTTTCAGGGCCTCATGATGCATTATTTGTTTTGTTTGGGGCAGGTGGCCCTTGCCTAAGTCACCTGCCCCTTCTTTAGACCATGCACAGAAATATTTGCCACTGCCTCCTTTCCAGAGACCCCTCCCCCCCAATATCCTAACACACTTATAGCACTGCTTGCAACTTCCAGGAGACATTATTTATTTAATTTATTGTTCCTTTGTTAGACGCTTATAAAGGAAGTAAATACTGTTTTAAAGCACCCACAGGGCAACAGGGAGGGGACAAGGGGATGAGATACAATTAAAATACATAAAAAGAAATATTAAATACAGTGGAGGTGGAGGGGCGCACCTACTACGCCTCGTGAGTGTTCAGAAAGTGCAGAAGAGAGGGGGGAAAGGGATAGGTGCTTGGGTGATCATAGGTGAGCACCAGGTGAAGTGCAATGAAATGTAAGTACAAGCCTTCAGGTTGGAGGGTGCGCCGCAGCAAGTGCTGAAGATAGAAGCTGGGGCCAATTCAGTGTGGGAGGTCAGGGCCCGAGGATGCACAAGGACCCTGAACACCAAACAAGCAACTGTGAGATTAGCAGAGGAGAGAGGGAGGGAAGGAAGAGGTCAAGAGGAAAGTCTTGAGGAGCTTTTAGAATATAAGAAAGTCCTGCTCACGATGAGGAGGGCTTGGGAGGCTGTTCCAAAGATGGGAGCAAGCTGAGGAAAGTGATCGACCACCTGCAATCTGTTTAGCGAAATGCTTTACATGCAAAGAGTTGGTGCCAGAGGAGCGCAGGTGTCTAGAGGGGGAATATTTTGCAGATAGTGTGGTCCCAGGCCACAGACATCATTTTTTTAAAAACAGTTTTTATTTGTTTTCCAACATGTCAACCTTATCGCTCAATAAACTATTGTATATATGAACTCCCACATATGGTTACGTGTTGCATTTTCTCCCCCCCTCCAACTCCCACCTCCCCCCAGCCCACAGTATTCTTCATTCTTCCCTCGCCCACTTTTGCAAACATATCTTCCATTACTGCTCCCCTGAAGGCCTATCTTCTTCCAGGCTTTCCCGGTCTGACCCAGATAGTGTTGCTACTAGTTGTCTCCAGGCGACCAACGTTTCTGCTTTATACCCCCCCCCTCTGCTTGCTGTCTCATGCCATACCTTTGTTTCGGCATTCGCCCATTTCTGAAGATCTTGCCACCAGATGCGTGCTGTCAGTCTTTTACATGCTTTCCAGCTCATTGCTATTTTATGTTTGGCTAGTGTATACACCAGGTCTTTGAGTTTGCTCACATTTTTAGCTCTACAAGGCCTGGGAGACCCTCCTAACAGGCACATCCACAGGGAGCTCACGTCCAAGTTTATCTTTTTTTCTGCCATGAAGTGGGCCACCTCCCTCAAAAAAAACCTATTTGGGGCATGACCAAAACATATGTACCATTCCTGCATTCACTTCCCCACATTTCGGAGATGTTTGTATACCTGCGTGTTTAAACTTAGCTATTTTCTTGGGGTCATGTATGGCCACAAACATCCTTGTGGATGAGACAGAGGGATTTGAACTTAATCCGTAAAGTAACCGGGAGCCAGTGAAGACTTTTTAGAGCAAGAGAGATGCAGTCCCTGGCCTTGTGACCAAGGATTCGTCTCGCTGCCCTATTCTGGATTAGCTGGAGGGGTCGCAGAGTGGAAGAAGATAGATTCAGGAGGAGGCTATTGCAATAGTCAAGTCTAGAGAGAACCAGGGCTCGGGTAACGTTGAGCTTCTGGGGGAAGGTTAGAAAGGGTAGAATTATTTTGAGAAGAAAGAGCTGAACGTAGGAATTCTTGGAAATGTCCTGAGTGTGAAGGAGAAAGGAGAGAGAGGAGTTGAAGATGACTCCAGGGTTTCTGGCATCAGAAGAGGGAACCATGGGAGATCCCATGGAAGAAGGCCAAAGTAAAAGGAAGAAGTTAGGAGCAGGGGTTCCAATGGGAATGATCTCCATTTTGCTGGCATTGAGGCACAGATCAATGGAAGTGCAGCAGGCCTGGATGGCAGAAAGGCAGTCAGGGATGATGGAAGGTGCAGGAGGGTCAGCAGGAAGCTTGGAGAAAAGTTGTGTGGCATTAGCATAACACTGGACGTTGGGGGAGAAGGAGGAGATGAGGAGTGCCAGCTGAGTAAATTAGATGTTAAAGAGCCAAGGTGAGAGACTAGAGCCCGGGGGTACACCACAGGAGGAGAAGGAAGTAGGAGAGGAGAAGGTGCAGAGGATGAGTTGTGAGGAGCGGTCAGTTTGAAAGGAGGTCAGCCAGTCCAGTGGCCTCTCCGAGATACCAAGGATGTCATGGAGCCTTTGTATTAGGACATACCAGTCCCACCCTAGTGGTTGGGTTCGGGCAATTCCTTTGTTCAGCTGTTGTAATAGAGTTCCAGGTTTCATGGTCAAGAACAGGTCAACATATAAGGGCCCACTTTCATCTTTTGAGGATCTTTATTCCTTTATAAATGTATTGAAACAAGCAAAGAGCAATTTATGGACTCCCTTTTCGGAACTCTCCAGATGTTAGCTTGGTCTTCTAGTGTCCACATTTTAATATTTATATGTACGTCCAGTAAGGATTGTTCACGCACGGTTTAGTATTGACAGATTTGTTGCTCTTGAGGTGTCTTCATTAGTGGGAAAATAAACAATAAGTAATTATTTACAAGTGTAAAGAGTGCATGCTAACAGAAATGCATATGCCAAATATTTGGTGTGGTCTAAATATTTAATACATGTTTTGGTATCAGCCATGCTCTCAATGGAAGGCAACAACAGTGCTAATGATTAACGATATAAAAGAGGAGAAAGCATCCTAGGATTATTTGTGTTTCTAGTCTAACACAGAGGTCTTCAAACTGTGGGGAGCCCCCCCCCCCCCAAGGGGGGCATGGCCGTATCCCAGGGGGAGGGGATGCGCGAGAGACCAGAATGAAAAGTAAAGAAGAATTTTTTTTTTTTTTTTTTTTTAGATTGGAGGAAATTAAGCATAAAACTGTCTCAGGCACCAATGAAAATGTGGGCTACAGTTGTCAATGGATATTCATTCCGTTAGTCATAGACTTTATGTATAGTACCGAAGGGGGTGTGTTTTGTTAAAATGTAAGCAAATTGTGAAAGGAATATTTATTCAGCAACAGTGGTCAAAACTACTAGCTGCATAGTGAAGTAACTCATCAAACTGTTCCACACTGGCCAAAAAGGTGGCCCATTTTGACTAGCCCACAGTAGCATTTTGCATTTTTGGTATGGGCATTGCCATATTGCCCTATAGGCCAGTCCGAACCTGGCGGCTCATCCATGATAGGTGAGGGGGCTTCCACCCAGTGGCCTCCTGACCTGCCAGTCTGTTACCTAGTTCTGCCACCTGTCTGTACCAGCATGGGCATGGAAAGTGCTCTTAGTTTCTATGTCCAAGTTATCCATATTTATTTGACCATTTTCTATGCAAATTAGGCGTGCGTGAATCACGCAAAGCTGAACTCCCTTAAAAAAAAGCCTTTAGCACCCAGCTTGCACACACAGGGTGCTCACAGCTGTATGCACCCGGGAGGGCCAGGTCCTGCATTAAATGATGCCACCTAGTTTCACATCAATGCACTTCAGGAAAATGTTACTTGAAGGCCTGTCATCATAGGGTGGTAACTCACAGTCTTTCTGGTGCCGTGGTAAATGTTGTTCTGTATTGGTAGTTTACTTAGATTAGATTTAGTTTGACACTGTTCCAATAAGGACCCTCTCCCTACTGTTATAACAACCCACTTTGGAACAACATGGACATTATTTGACTAACACCTTTTACACGCCATTCAAAGGTTAGACAACAATGGGCAGTCCTTCCAACTCCTCCTCATCCCTCTTAGTGCCACTTGGAATTAGTTGCAAGACGACATGACTGAGCTCCTATACTTTTTACTACCACGAATTATGGTGACTACATGTTGTTCATTAAGCTTTTTAATTCCCTTCAATAAATGAAGACCACAGTAACTCCAGTGGAAATATTTGTTTACGGACTGAATTACCCAAACACCATGTATTCCTCTCATTACTTCAGACCTATTCTAGCTCGTTTGCCCTCCACTGCCACCTAAAGTCTGCTTCCTCTTATACACCATTCATCTCCTGATATTCTTTTGTTTGTTCTCTTCTGATTCACAAGCTCTGAGAAATTCATATCTCTCACAAATGTGATTCTTCACAGTAGATCAGCAATTCTTATCACAATTCTATGACATTTCATCTCTCTTAATTCTCGTGAAATTGCCTTGCCTAATTCTTCTCACCAGTTTGAAGTCACTCGACCCCTTTCAGTTGAATAGGTCCTTTTCTCTGAAGCTATTTGTAATTGTTTGAGTGGTGATAATATTTAGGGTGTTCATTTCAGTGAATCAATTGTAAAAGGAGTTAAATGAAGGTACTCCCCATCACAAATCAAGTGTTTAATATGTTCATGTACACTGCCAGCTTCCCATTTCCCCTTACTCACTCCTTCTCCCCTTCTAAACCCATGTTCCAGAATTATCCCATGGTCATTCCTCACAGCATTCCACCCCCAGACCTTCCTCTTCATCAGGACTACAGTATTCTGTTTCTTACAAAACCTTGGTCAATTACCTATCATTTCTCTTTTCCCTCAGCTGGAAGGCAAGTGAAAGGTCTTAATTATTGGTCTTGCTGTTGGTTGCATTTTGTTGAGGTATTTGGCTTTAGTGGTTGATTATTGACGATTGACGATTTCCTGTGTTGAGGTTTAGGTAACCTGGTCGAGAGAGAAGGCGCTTTCTCTGGGTTTTGGTTTATGATCTAGTTACTCTTCAGTTTTTCTAACCCATATTTATCGTTTTATGATTAACAACTAAAACAGGAAGACTTACAACAGCAATATTCTTACTACAGCAAGCATGAAAAGTGCTTCTACGTGGCTAGACTAGTATTTGTGTGTAGCCAGTCTAGCCATTTCTTATGGTGACAAAACATTTTTTACTGTGCATCTATTTATTTTTATTTATTGTGCATTTGTTAGGTACTAATACAACAATTCAATTGTTTTTCAAAGCGTCCACATGGCAACAGGGAGGGAACATGGGATTGAAAACAATATATACACTGGAGGGTAAAGATGAAACTACTAGACCTTGTGAGTATTCAGAACCTGCAAATGCAGAGAGAGAAGATGGGAAAAGGGAGTGGGGGGCCAGTGGGTGACGTGGCAAGTTCTGTGTATAGGCAGAAGGTGAGAAAATTGGGTGTGGGAGGCCAGGGCCCAAAGGACACATAAGGGCCCTGGTCACCACCACAGCGACTGTGAGGTTAGCAAAGGAGGGAAGAATTGATTGATTGATATTTTTTTCTATCGCGCTCGTACACATGTGTTTCAGAGCGCGACAAGGCAAGGGAGGGGAACAGGGGAGAATAAAACAGTGATCTTACTAGGCCCAGAGACATTGAGAACGCACAAGTGCTTGGGAGAGGGGGGAGGGGAAAAGTGCATGGAAGGGGGAGAGGTGGAAAGTGCGAAGCAGAGGAGAAACCGGTAAATAACAATAAATAAATAACAAAGGCAACAAACAGTGGTAATGCAGCCAGCAATTTGCAAGTGCTAGGTTTAAGGCAGCTGACAGGGTAGGTCTGATAAGTGCAGGAAGAAAAAGGGGGGCTGTATGGGTACAGATACAGACCCCAGTGCAAGGGGTGGCCCGGAGGCAGTGTGGGAGGGTGACAGGATGAGCAGGTACCTGGGCCCAAAAAACAGAGGGTGGCCAGGTGCACGGTGCCAAGAGAGAACAGATCAGCAGGGGAGAGGGGGAGCGAAGGCAGAAGAAAAGAGGAAGGTCTTGAGGTGCTTCCGGAACCGGAGATGGTTCTCCTCAAGTTTTAGAGTGGCAGGGAGGCTGTTCCAGAAGGAAGCCCCAGCAGAAGACAGAGATCTACCCCCAGCTCGTTTCTTAGAAAAACGACTGACCCTGAGTGAGTTGGAGGTAGAGGAGAGAAGAGCTTGAGAGGGGAGGTATTTGCGGAGGGATAGCTGAAGGTATTTTGGACCCAGTCCCCAGAAAGCCTTGTGGACAATGCAGAGGGTTTTGAATGTAATCCTTGCATCCACTGGGAGCCAGTGAAGAGATTTCAGAGCTGGGGAGATATGATCCCAGGGCTTGAGGCCAAGGACAAGACTCGCAGTCCTGTTCTGGATTAGTTGCAGAGGGCGGAGAGTAGAGGCAGGTAGATTTAGAAAGAGGCTGTTACAATAGTCCAAGCTAGAGAGAACCAGAGCTTGAGATACCATGAGCTTCTAGGGGAAGGAGAGGAAAGGCAGAGTACCTCTGAGGAGGTGCAGTCGGAAATTTGACTTTTTAGAGACCTCAGAGATGTGGGCGGAGAAGGAAAGGGTGGAGTCAAAGAAGACCCTGAGGTTCTTAGCCTCGCAGGTGGGGGTAGGAGGAGGGCCAAGGGAGGCCGGCCAGAGAGTGAGGGGAAAGGATGGTGAAGATGTGCTGATGAGGAGGATCTCCGTCTTGCTGGCATTCAGACAAAGATCATTGCTGGCATTCAGACAAAGAAGCGAAGGAGGAAGTGAAAAGGAAGGTCTTGAGGAGCTTCTGGTATTTGGCAAGGTCCTGCTCAAGACAGAGAGGAAGGGGGGAGGTGTTTACACAAGAGGAAGCCAGCTGAAGCAAGAGATCGCCATCCGGCCCTCTGTTTCGCAAAACGCTTCACACTCAGAGAGTTGGTTTCAGAGGAGCATAGAGGTCTGGAGCGGGGATATTTAGTAATAGCAAGTTGCAGACAGCGTGGTCTCTGGCCCCAGACAGCCTTGTGAATGATGCAGAGGGATTTTAATGTAATCTGTGCAGCAACCCGGGAGCCAGTGAAGAGTTTTTAAGGCAGGAGAGAAGCATTCCCTGGGCTTGAGGATAAGGATAAGTCTTGCTGCAGTATTGTGGATTAGCTGGAGGGGTTGTAGGGAGGAGGAAGGTAGATTCAAGAGAAGGCTATTGCAGTAGTCAAGCCTAGAGAGGACCAGAGCTCTGGGAAATTCAGCTTCTGGGGGTAGGTGAGAAAACAGAGAATTCCTTTCAGAAGGTAGATTTGAAAGATGGCCTTCTTGGCAATTTCCTGGATGTGAGGAGGAAGGAGGGAGAGGAATTGAAGATGACTCCAAGACTCCTGGCTTTGGATGAAGTATAAGGGGGAGAGCCCATAGAGGATGGCCGGAGTGAGGGGAGGAAAGAGTGCGCAGGGGTCCAATAGGAAGGATCTCAGTCTTGCTGGCATTGAGGCAGAGATCACTGGAAGTAGTGCAACAGGACTGGATGGTAGATAGGCAGTACAGGATGATAGAATAGACATGAAGGTCAGGAGCTGGGAGTTGGAGAGAAGAAGGACATGATGCGTGCCAGAGGAGCAAGGTAAGTGTTAAAGAGCCAGGGGTAGAGGTTGGAGCCCTGGGGGACACCACAGGTGGAGAAGGAGGTAGGTGAGGAGAAGCTGCCCAGACTAACCTGGGCTGCACAGTAAGTTATGAAGGAGGTGAGCCAGTCCAGTGCCCGCTTTGAGATACCCAGGGTATAATGGAGCTGTTTTATGAGGATGGAGTGGTTGACCATGTCAAAGGCAGAGCAGAGATCAGGAAGAATGAGGACAGCTGGAGAGTTATAATCTAGAGATGCGAGCAGTTCTTCACTGGTGTGCAAGAAGAGCAGTTTATGTGCTCTGAATGCTCGAAATCCAGATTAATGGTCGTAGAGACCGCCAACAAGTTCAGTGTGTGAGGTAAGATGGGGGAAGGCCAGCTCCTCCAGCAGTTTCCCAAGGACGGCGGTGATAGAAATAGGGTGGCAGTTAGCTGGACAAGTAGGGTCTGCTGAAGTTTTTTTTTTCAGGAGGGGTGCACAATGGAGTGCTTGATGGAGGAGGGAAAAGATAAAAAAAGAGTGGGTGCAAAACTCAGCAAGAGTGGGGACAAGAGAGCTAATGTTGTCCTTGATGGTTCTGGAGGAGCAATGGGAAAGCTGTTTGGAGGAGACCTTCAATAAGCAGATAACTCTGGTGACCTCCTCAGTGTCACAAGGGAGAAGGAGGAGAGGGAGGAAGAAGGAGGGTGGAAGGCCGTAGGAGGCACGGGTGTGGTGAGGGGTTGGGGAGACGGTAGCAAGGGTGCTCAGGATGCTTCTATGATAAAGCAATCATGATAAGTTGTATTATGTGGATAAAATGGCATTTTGGTATAGTAATTTCTTACTGTAGCATGATATTTTTTTTACTGTAGATTACTGGTTAAATACATGCCCCAAACATGAGGTTTGAATCCTTCAGCATGTCTGAATTAGCCCTTCATCCTTCCAAGTTGAATACATTGAGTACTATTAAATAGGGTAATAACACATTTTAAAGCAGGTAAATTTGACATATAGCTCTAGGTAAGAAAATATATATTATGTTTAATATTCATTTCAAAGTCATCATGCACTGTGTAATTCCCAAAGGACAGGTATGGCATGGGTTTAGGTTCCCCTGCATCCTTACAGATTCCAAATGCACCCAGCGATCTGCTCCACATATGCAGCTCTTCTCATTCAGCACTTACTGGTGCTCACTTGACAGGCACTTATTAGGTGCTCACATAAGAGACAGGGAAAGGTATTTTCAGGGACCATACTGCACATACACAGGAACTTGTGCAGGGGTTTAAATGAGCTGGGGCTATCCCAGGCTCAGTCTGAAAGCCTCCAAAAATTGCCCCTGTGGCAGGGCACGATAAACTGACTTCCCAGGACTAATGCAATTGAAAAGATGGGTGACAATACTTTTTTTCACCAGCAGATGAACCATGTTTAGAATTGCATTATCAATTAAAGACATTTGGAATTAGGAAGAGACGGCATATTATACAGAATAAGTAGCTTTGTGTTCACAACACAGTACAGTAAAGTATCGTCACAATGCTTCAATAAAGTTGATACATAAGAATCATGCACATCCTTTAGGAGAAGTGAGGAATGTGAGCACGCGTTGACCTATTTTGATTTGATCACCATTATTAAATATGAAAGTTTTTATTTTAGTTTATTTTTGACTGCATATTATTTTTTAATACACCTTTTTAAAATAGATTTCACGTTCTTTAATTTCATGTATGGAAACTCGACTTTGTCTGTTACGCCACTCCTTTATTTCATGGGCCCCACATCTTTTAAAGGTTCTGTGGCTACTTGGGACTACGAGACTGCATGAGATAATTCTTAGAACCCACCCTGAATGTTGCGTTGTGGCTTATTATAAGCCCAGCTCAATTACGTATCTCACTTAAAGCATCAACCTTGATATATTCGTTCCTGACAATCCCTGACCACCAGTTCTCCTTCTTGCTTAGGGATCAGTGGGTGGGGTCATCAGGGCGAACTAGAAGGGCATAGGGCGGTCAGTGTGGCTATTGTGTGGACTGTATGCACACCTAGTCTTCCTAACATGCTCAGAAAATAAAACTAATTCTGGACGGTTGTCATTTCCAGATGGAACAAATCCCCACTCAGAATTCTAGCTGCTCTGCCTGCTAGCCTGTTGCAGACTGCTCCTGTGTAAGGGATGAGCCATTGGGGCTGGCCACAGTCCACAGGGAAGAGTGGCTAAAGAGAAGCACAACCGGTTCTTTGCAGCACCAGTACACTGCGGCCAGAATTCAGTGTCATCCTGTTCACCTCGTGTTTGCTGCTTTTTAGTGACACTTATTTGTTGGGTCAGAGACTTTTTTGAACCATGAAATTATATCAGTTTTCTGCAATGACCGCCAAACCCTCTGACCAGTGTTGATCAGCATTGCTTGGAAAGGTAGCCCATGAAAGCAGCCCAGTTTGTTCTTAACGCCTGATTACGAGGTCCCTTTGCGGGTTGCACTTTAACGCCTGCTTTTAGCAGGCGTTAAAAAACCAACCCGCAAAGGGACCTAGGAGCTAATTACGGCACCGTAATTTACGGTGCCGTAATTAGCGCCTTCCCCATTCCCATTGAGCCTTATGGGCCAAAAATGGGAATGGGGAAGGGGCCCCGCCAACCTTGGAATGGGGCGGTAATTCCGCCATTCACCATGGCGGAGTTGGTAATTTACCGGCGTTAACCATGGCGCTAATAGTGCCATGGTTAACGCCAGGGTCGTAATGAGGCCCTTAGCGCCTTACTACGAGGTCCCTTTGCGGACCCGACCTTAACGGCTGGTCTAGACCAGCCGTTAAAGTAGGGGCCCGCAAAGGGACCTGGTGCTAAGTACGGTACTGCAATTTGCGTTACCGTACTTAGCGCCTTCCCCATTCCCATAGAGCCCTATGGGGAGAAAATGGGAATGGAGAAGGGCCATGGTTCAATGGGGAATTACTGCCCCACCAACCTTGGAATGGGGTGGTAATTCCCCATTGAACCATGGCGGACCCGTTACAACACCGGCACCATCCATGGTGCTAATAGCACCATGGTTTAGTGCCGGTGTTGTAATGAGGGCCATTGTTTCCCTTTTGCCACACTGTGCAAGCATCCCTGTCCCCTTTCCCATCATGCCTCCTCTGTCTCTAACTGTGAGTTGCCTGTTACCGGACTTGCGCCTGCCTTTAAATGATTCAAGTTCAAAAGGAAGCAATGATGCTTTCATGACTGACAGGAAACTCGTTATATTGGAACTTCATCCTGCCAGGTCTCAGTGTTTTTACCATTCAGCTAGTCCCTGCTACACTGCAACCCCAAAATAGGCCCCACCTGGAGGCACACTTAGTTCGACTGCCTTGTGGGGTGGAAAAGAGGGATTCCTACATCAATGGGCACTGTAGATTGCAGGAACAAAGGCTCTTTGCTGGTGGACACATTCCTGAATCTTCAATTAAATGGCATGTTATGCCATGGAATGCATAACATCAGAGATCTAAACAACCTGGCGTCCCCTGCTGGCCAGTATCCTAGGCAGGAGCCTAGGTTGCCTAGTGATTGCACCCGCCCTACTTCCTATGTGTTTTAGAATGGTAGCATACGAAATGGTTACCAAGGCACTTTCTGTACTGTTTTCAATCTAAAGATGAACTACAGATTACCTTTTCTGCAGCTATCAAATTGTCAACGTTTATATGCACTGGTTTACCTTCAGAAAATATGTACTTTAGCACTTGACCATGTGGAACTACACCAGTGCTGCCCCATTGTGGTCCAGCTATCTAAAGACAGAAGTAAGCCTCATAGTCGTAGAAGACACTGCAATTATGGTGGGGACAAGGTACCCCTCTTGAGATTTTTCAGATATTTTCTTGATATAAAAACAAACAAAGCCAGTGTTCAGGGAACGTAAAATCGTCTTTCCCTGTCTAGGAATGAGCCTTGATTGGATTTGAGAGGTCAGGTGTATGTTGTCCTTCTTGGATGAAGGCCATGTTGAGGGGTCTTTGATGGTTACCCAAATCCAAACTGCTCTAGTTTGTATGATAGGAAAAACTGGTTTCATCCTCGCTAGGATGGTTTGAATGTGGTTGGGACCACAACTAAAAGTTAGGGAAGTGTGTGCATTTTTCCATATTATTTTGCATCAAAACACTGCCGTAATTGGCACAAGATGCCCATGTGTAGATTTTGTTAACCAATGTGTAATACTAGTCATCATAATGCTTTCCATACCGAAAACAATCACAAAAATATCAAAGTGAGAAGCTTGTACTTCAATCTGCTCCACTACCAACCAGTATATCCTTGTCTCAAAATCCCTCTAGCACCAGGATGTGATGTAGCTTCCAGTGTCCATTATATACAAGAACTCTTACTCTGTCCCATACAAGTTAAATGCACAAATTCTTACTGCACAAGTCAGTGTGAGTGTGCTATAGCATATGTATAATACACAGTCTCACTCGTTCCCCGAGAATGACTGGGCCAATTGAATTTATCTACCTAGAAGAGGAGGGTTGGGTGACGAAATCCAATACCTGCAGCAGAAAAAGCAGCTAAGACGGCCAAAGCATGAGCTGCCTGGCACTCAGGGTTAAAGAGTTTACAATTTAAATCAAAGGGGGTATCTGGCACGGAGTGTACTAAGGGCCTGATTCATGGTATCGGCTGCAGAAATGATGCAAGGTCTGCGCACAAGAATGTCCCTGGGCGAGCCATGGTGCAGAAAAGAAATTGCGCTCCCCGCGTATTCATGGATTCAAAGGCACATTACTAGCTGTTGCGCAAGTAAAAACAAACTTCGCAAGGAATGCCCCCACGCACACCATAAAGAAAGCTAAAGGCCAAACTAGGAGCAAGCGTCCACCCCTGAACTACCATCCCGTACCCCTGTTAGAAGGCGCGCCGTCCCCCGCAAGCCCAGACTGCACCCCAGCAAAAACGCATGCCCTCCCTGGCAAGCCCAGGCTGCACCCCAGTGAAAACGCGGGCCCTCCCTCGCAAAGCCAGACTGCACCCCAGCAAAATCGTGCGCCTCACCTCGCATATCCAGGCTGCACCCCAGCAAAAACGCGGGCCCTCCCAGGCAAGCCCAGGCTGCACCCCAGTGAAAACATGGGCCCTCCCTCGCAAAGCCAGTCTGCACCTTAGAAAAATCACGTGCCTCACCTCGCAAGCCCAGGCTGCACCCCAGTGAAAACGTGGGCCCTCCCTCACAAGCCAAGGCTGCACCACTGCAAAAACAGTGCCCCTCCCTCGCAAGCTCTGGCTGCACCCCTGCAACATTGCGCGCCTCACCTCGCAAGCCCAGGCTGCACCCCTGCGAAAACGCAGGCCCTCCCTCTCACATACAGACTGTACCCCAGCGTAATCGCGCGCCTCACCACGCAAGCCCAGGCTGCACCCCTGCAAAAATGCAGGCCCTCCATCGCAAGCACAAGCTGCACCCTCCAGACTGGACACCACCCCCAGCCCCCCTCTCCTGTGACACCCCCCAGACAGCCCCCTCCAGTCTGGACACCACCCCCTAGCCTCCATCACCTGTGACACCCCCCCAGGCAGCCCCTCCTGTCTGGACACCACTCCCCAACCCCCCTCAACTGTGACACCCCCCAGGCAACCCTCTCCAGTCTGGACACTACCCCCAGCACCCCTCACTTGTGACACCCCCCCCCAGGCAGCCCCCTCCAGACTGGACACACCCCGGCAGCTCCCTCCAGACTGGTCACCACCCCCAGCTCCCCTCACCTGTGACACCCCCCCAGGCACCCTCCTCAAGTCTGGGCACACCCCCCCTAACCTGTGACCCCTCCCAGGCAGCCCCCTCCAGTCTGGACACCAACCTCCCACCCCCCTCACCTGTGACATCCCCCAGGCAGCCCCCTCCAATCTGGGCACCACCCCCAGCCTCCCTCACCTGTGACATTGCCCAGGCAGCCCTCTCCAGTCTGGACACCACCCCCAGCGCCCCTCACCTGTGACACCCCCCAGGCAGCACCCTCCATTGTGGACACCACCTCCCAGCCCCCCTCACCTGTGACCCCACCAGGTAGCCCCCTCCAGTCTGGACACCAGCCCCCCCTCACCTTTGACATCGCCCAGGCAGTCCCCTCCAGTCTGGACAGCACACACCAGACCCCCTCATCTTTGGAACCCCCCTAGACAGCCCCTCCAGTCTGGATACAGCCCCCCCAGGCAGGACCGTGACAGTCTCCCACAATACCAGTGCAATGCATGTCTGCAGCTTACCTGAACCTCCGTGGTCTGCCCGCACCATGAAGTGGAACACCAATATGTGCCCTGCAAATAGGAACAACAGGAAGTGCTGGAGATCCGTCCAGTACTGGAGCATCTGCTGACTAACTCTTAAACACCGTAACCAGCCCACCCCATGCACATGTGACAAGTGAATGCAGCGGCAAGTGGCATTTGCATGTTGACCATGGCACATTGCCAAGGCATCAAAGCACACTACCTGAATGTGTGCCCACGACAGAAGTAAACCTACTAATAGATATGAAACATGCACAAACAATGGCCAGGCACGTCACTGCCTGAGCATCATTGACCTGGGTGGAAGGGGTGGCTAATTACCTGTCAGGGAACAATAACATGACAGGCCCATGCATGGGTGATGGGAGGGCAGTCAGAGATTGTATGAGTCACAGAGACCGGAGAATTCTGCTGCCACTCCGAAACAGCAAACAATGCTCCCTAATACATTCCAGTGTCCGAGATGGAGCAACACATGAGAGAAGGCAGTGTGTGACTGTACATGCTGGTGGGGGTGTCTGTATGACATGTGTTTAACATATCAATGACAAATACAAGTGCTATTAACGGAACCATGGAAGACCTCCACAGTGAGCCCACATCCCACAATGATTCTGCACAGTTTAAACAAATAAAAAAATACAGTGCAGACCCAGTTGTCTGATGGACCCATCCCCACATGTCAGGCACATGTGCATCCTTCCAGCCGCAACCATCACAGCAACCACAACACACATGCATGTACGCCACAAGACACATGACTTGAAATGGAGAGATGCACTTGCAGAAAAGTGAACTATCACAGTTGCCGACACACAAATGAACTGCATGAAGCGTGGAATGTAACACGTGCTGTCAAACATTCCTCTGATATCTGCCGCCTTCTTGAGGAACTGGACCTGGACGTACTCGGTCTCACTGAGACATGGTTCACGGCCAGCTCTGTCACCAGCTTTGACACACTCCTACCTGACAGCTACAAGATCCTCTCCGTGCCCAGGCCCAACCGTGCTGGGGGGGTGTGGCCCTTATCTTCCCTGAGTGGATTCCTGCCACTGCTATTCCCACGCAGACCTACTCCTCTTTTGAATGTCTTGTCTGCCGACTCTCTCTCTCTCCTAACCATTCCCTTACCGTGGCTACTATCTATCAGCCACCTGGTCAAATTTCCTCCTTCCTCTCCGAGTGGGCGGACCTCTCCTCCTCACTCCTGTCCTCAACCACTCAACTCCTCTTTCTTGGAGACTTCAACATCCACCTGGATGCCTCCTGTCCCCCCTCTGGACTCTTTCGCGACCTCTGCGACTCTCTCTCACTCTCTATTCTCCCGTCTGGGCCAACACATTCTGCTGGGCACACTCTTGATGCCCTGATCTCTTCTGACCTTCCACTCTCTGTCCCTCTCTCCACCCCTCTCTCCTGGAGTGATCACTTTCTCCTCTCCTCTCACCTCACCCTCCCTACCCTTCAGGCAAAGCCACCCTCATCACTGCCATCTTCCTTCTCGGTCATCCGACCCATGAAGCGTGTGTCAATTGAGGCTTTCGCTGCCACCTTCTCGCCCCCTCTTCCCCCCTCGGCTGACTTCCACTCTGACACAGCCATCTCCACTCTCTACTCTGCTATATATGATACTCTTGATATCCTTGCACCTGTTATGAGAATCCGCCTGAAGCCCAAAGCCAAATGTAACTTCTGTTATGACTCGGATCTCATCACCCTTAAACGCTTGTGCAGGGTGGCAGAGCGGAAATGGCATGCTTCATGTTCATCCTCTGACAAACTGGCCTGTCGCCTGCTCCAAAGGCAATACCGGCTCTCCGTTCTCACCAAGAAGAGAGCCCTTATCCAAGCCCGCATCACTGCGGCATCTAACAATTCGGCTGAACGCTTTAAAATCTGCAAGGAGCTGGCCAACCCTGCTGCAGTCTCTACCTCTCCTGTCCCCTCCCAGGCCCTCTGTACGGCACTGGCCTCTCACTTCATTTCAAAACCTCAGGACATCTTGTCCTCACTCTCCTCCCATCACCTCCCCCCCTCTATTCCCTGCCCATCCTCTGGCCCTTCTGCAGCCACCCCTCCTTCTCTGCCTTTCCCCTTTTTTCTGCTGATGAGGTTTCGAGACAAGTCCGATCTATGAAAGTCTCGTCAACACAGGTCCACCCCTGCTCATCCAAAACTATTAAGGACCACATCAACTCCTTGGCTCCTGCCCTTGCTGACTTCTGCAATCACTCCTTCGCCTCTGGAGTCTTCCCATCCCCTCTCAAGCACTCCCTTGTGCACCCCCTTCTTAAGAAACCCTCTTCCGACCCGTCCTGCCCAGCTAACTATTGCCCTATCTCTAGCACTCCTTTCCTGGGAAAGCTCCTGGAGAAACTTGCCGCCTCCCAGCTTAATCTCCATGCTGAATCTGTTGGTAGCCTTCATGACCATCAGTCTGGCTTCAGAGCTGCCAGAAGCACGGAAACTGCTCTCCTGAACATCCATGAGGACCTGCTCTCGAACCTTGACTCTGACATTCCTTGTGTTCTCATTTTGCTTGATCTCTCTTCTGCCTTTGATACTGTCAACCATACCATCCGTGATAACCTGGGTATCACTGGTCAGGCTCTGGCTTGGCTGAAGTCTTTCCTCTCAAATCGACCCTCCCAGGTCCAACTGGGGTCTTTCCTGCCTGACATCTTTTTCTCTACTTGTGGTGTCCCCCAGGGTTCTAACCTCTCTCCTTTGCTGTTCAACCAGTATCTGGCACTTCTCGCCCACCGCATCGCTGCTCTCTGCCCCACCTTTCAGTGCTATGCAGATGATACCCAGCTCATTTTCAGGCTACCCTCGGCCTCCTCCTTCCCTCATCTCTGACTGTTTTTCTGCTATCTAGGAATGGTGTGCCGCCAACGACCTCTGCCTTAATGCCAGTAAGACCGAGATTCTACTCATCGGCACACCCACTCCCTCCTTCCCTTCAGCTCTCTGGCCAGCCTCTCTTGGCCCTCTTCCTGCTCCTACCTGCAAGGCAAAAAACCTTGGGGTCATCTTCGACTCCACACTCTCCTTCTCTCCTCACATTTCTGACGTTTCTAAGAAGTCACACTACCAGCTGCACCTCCTCAGAGGTATCCTTCCTTTCCTCTCCTTCCCCCAGAAGCTCACTGTCTCCAGAGCCCTGGTTCTCTCAAAGCTGGACTACTGTAACAGCCTCTATCTAAATCTGCCTGCCTCTACTCTCCGCCCTCTGCAACTTATCCAGAACAGGACTGCGAGACTTGTCCTTGGCCTCAAGCCCAGGGACCGTATCTCTCCAGGACTGAAATCGCTTCACTGGCTCCCTGTGGCTGCGAGGATTAAGTTCAAAACCCTCTGCATTGTCCACAAGGCCTTCTGGGGCCTGGGGCCAAATTACCTTCAACTCTCCCTTCCTAAATATCTTCCTTCTTGAGCACTTCGCTCTTCCGCCTCCAACTCCCTCAGGGTCAGCCACTTCTCCAAGCAACGAGTTGGGGGGAGATCTCTCTCCGCAGCAGGGGCCTCCCTCTGGAACAGCCTTCCTGCCTCCCTGAAACTTGAGGAGAACCATCTCCGGTTCCGGAAGCACCTCAAAACCTTCCTCTTTGCTTCTGCTTTCTCTCTCCCTCTCCCCTGCTAAATACCTGAAACTTTACTGAATCAGCAACTGGGCCACTCAGCCACTCTCCCCTGCACTGCCTTCCTGGCAACCCCTGCACTGCGGGACTGTCTCTGTATCCCTACAGCCCCCCTTCCCAGCACTTGTCTGCACTTATCTTGCACTTGCCACCAGCTGGCTCTTATTATTTATCCTGTTCCTGTTCATTACTAACCCTGTACTGCACTTTCCCCTCTCCCTTTCCCCCTTGCACTTTTCCCGTCCCCCCTTACCCATGCACTTGCGCGATCTGAATGACACCTGGCCTAGTAGGATCGTTGCCTGTCTCCCCTTGTTCCCCCTTCCCTGCCTCGTCTCGCCTTGAAACACTTGTGTATAGGCGCGTTACAAATGCCATATCATATCATATCATATCATATCATAACAAAATGAAAGATGTTTTGAAAATAAATATGTACAACGAAAACGGGGAATGAAGGTCAAAGCAGTCCAGGGGAAAATAAGAAAATAAGTAAAAACCCTATGCCCAAATAACTATATACATGAAAATCTGGGAAGGAAAGTCTGCAAAGTCTGGGTATAATAATAAATAAAAAAGCAAACCTACACCTAAATAACCTTTTACAAAGGCAGCGGGCCAGTCCTCCTCTGCTTTCTCAATCAACCTTTCCTCAATGGCTGGGTTCTGTGCCACATCCCTGCCCCCTCAGGCATTGTTGCCTGGAGGGTTTGCATGTCGCCCAGCATCCATGTCTCTATCACTTGCACCTCCCTGCAAGTGGCCTCCAGGATGGCAGCCTGCTTCCTTGCCCGACGCAGTGCAATCCCAGCCCTGGCCATCAAAACTCCTGCTTGCCGTGCCTGCTACAACGATCTGCCCTTAATAACGCTTGAACACGGAAGACATTCTGTCCCTCATGACCAAATGTGACTCCTGTCTCACACTTATCAACTGGCTCCTTCTGGTGGTCTGCCCAGCAATAAATTGCCTCCTCCTCATTGCCACTTGCTGGGCCAGTGTCCAGTGTCTGCTATGTTGGTATGCCCTCTAAGGTGATGATGAATCCCGGGAGCGTACGGCACCTGCACTGCTCATAGATGCCTGCTGTCCCTCCATTGCCTATGCCCCTATCAGTGCCTGGGTAGGCACGGTGGCCACCTCAGCTGCTGGTCCTTGGACTCCCAACGTGGGCAGGGATGTGAGCTCTACCAGATGGGGCATTGTGGGTGGGACTGGTACACAGGGGGCCCTGCTGTTATCTGGGCCCAAAGGCACCCTGGAGGATGACTGGCAAACAGAGGAGGAAGACAAGGAGGTGGTCGCAGCAGTGAACATCGCATGGAGTACACCGTGGAACAGACATGTTGCAAGCCAGGACACAAGGCGGTATAGCTCACTAAGATGATGGCAAGCAGACTACGAATAGCCTGCCCATCATCACGAATGACACCTGTCTGCCTGGTCAACCCAGCCAGCAGGGGCAGCACATAATCCTGGATGCACATACCAGATGGCAAGGGGGTGTCGGTCTGGGGGACACACCAGCCGACAAGGGGGGTGGGTCTGGGTGGAGGCATCCTGGCAGTGTGCACTGCTGCGTTCAATGCCCCAGGGACTGGATTTTGCACAGACATCTCCACAGTGGCCTGCACAGCCTCATTCCTCTAGGACAGGACTGCACCAAGCATGTCCCCCCTGACCTGATGGGCTGGACTGCAACAGCACTTCCTCCACCTCCCGCTCAGGCAACGTGGATGACTCAGGACATACTCCACCATGGGAGGACCCTGTGTGGCAGCACCTGACCCCACCGCTGCTGAAGAGTCCACTCCCGCCTTCACCTCTTGGACTTACCCCGAGCAGCCATGACCAATGTCACCAGTGCTGACCCAGCCACCTTGCTCCTCGAAGATGAGCTGTCACTGGGGCATGGCTGTGGTCTGTACCTCTGCCAGGTGGAGGCATCCCTTCCGTCCTCTTCATCAGATGCAGCTGTGGAAAAGGAGACATAGAACAGAAACATCAGTGTACTGCACCAAAGCTAGCATGGCATCCCCAACATTCACAGGAACATGACTTGTCAAGGTAACAACCATAAACCTCCACACCCACACACATGGACATAAAATCCACATCCATGCAGACACCTGCCTGCCCATCATTCCACACGATCACTACAAACTACACACCAACTACATGTTACAACCAATCTATTGCGTATGCTATGCACACATGCATCAATTGCACATGCACATGTGAGCATGTTATAGCAACAAGCACATACACTTGTCATGCACACACATCAACTCAGAGGGCCCAAACGGTGCCTTGACCAATCACATCAGAGTCCCGTGAACTGCAATGCCTCAACGTGACTAAGCCAGACATCCAAATGCACGTGTTGCATCCAGGCGTGAGTGATGCACAGTCACACATTTCCATTTTGAGCACATACACTAGAGCATCATGCATGCACATGACGTCGGCAACACTACCTCAACGTGCACAATTGCCATCCTGGAACGTCTCAGACACAAGTAACATTGCATGTGCGTGGTCTGCAAGACAGCACTACAACACACAATGCAGGTAAAAGCACATTTAAAATCCAAAGATGTCTCAAGGCAAACATGGAGAGCAATTTCTGGGGTATGCATGCAGACATCTGTCTCAGAAGCATACTTGCTACAAGCCTAAGGGGGTCACTACCAACATGCTGGTACATGCACAACACACATGCCCTGTAGAGCACTGCACCACAAGGCTACGCACTAGTAGACTCCAGATGCTGGTGTAACAGACCTGGGTGTGCAGCGCCGAGTAAAACCTCTCCAGGACCCGCAAGTTATTCTCTGACATCCGGCACATGCACGCACAGTGCCCCTCCACGGTAGCCAGGGCCTGGACATATTGCATGGCTTTACTGTGGGTCCTGGATTTAAGATTCTCCCACCGCTGGTGCACGGTCTTGAAGGTCTGGACTGCCACTACCTCTGCAGTGATGGCATCTGTGATCGCATTCCAGATCTGCTGGCGTCCTTCCTTGCTGCGTTACAACACAGGGTGGAAGAGGGCATCATAATGCTCCAGGATCTTTTCGACCAGGATTTCAACTTCCCTGACACTGAAGATGAAAGCCTTCTGCCTCACTGGCAGGGGGTTGCTGCTCTGGTATGAGGATGATGGTGCTGACATGGCAACCCACAAGGCAGGTGTGGTTGGGCAAGGTGGTCCTGGAGCTGGGCTGTGGAGCAGTGGTGGTGTAATGGCACAGTGGGAGTCCAACGAAGCAGCTGAGGTAGTCATAGGGCCAGTGACAGAATCATAGGCAATGGCTGGACAGCAGGCACTCCAAACGCAGTGCAGGTGGGAGCAGGCACACACACACTGTATAGGCAGCAGCCGATGGCAAATTTGGAGGCAGCACAGGCCAGGTGAGACAGATAAAATGGCATGAAGGCAGGAGCCTGAGTCTTCCGTGTCTCGCAATGATGGCAGACGTGAACAGAGTGAAAGACACTGCACATAAAATTGCAAAAAGCGTGGACACGTGAAATCAGAGGAAATGCCCTCATCGCTTAATTTACGTGACACACACTGCACGCTGGCATTGAGCACACCATGTTCGGAGATACATAAATACGTGTAGAAGCAACTCTGAATGTGCATGCGAAGGGGAGGAGATGGCAGAGTAGAGTACTGCGTATTTTGGGGTGCCACGCATTCTGTTCACTTCAGGGACAATACAAACATCTTATTTTGGTGGGGTATTTGCCTCCGCGCATACAGGCATCAAATTTTGATTTTTGCGAGGCTACTGGTGAGTTGCGTATGCATTTTTTTTCAACTATGGGTGCCACTGTGCATCGTGTACCACTATGCACCACTGTGCATCGTGTACCACTATGCATACCCTTCTGGTAGCTTTACAGGGTTTGCGCACACATTTTATGTGTTGCTGGGTGCCACTGTGTATCGCCATTGCTTTTTTCTTATTTCAAAAGCTATCCTGGTATCGTGCATGCATTTCTTGTTTTTAGGGGTGCCTGTGCATTGCGCATACCGTAATATCCACACCTGAGCCTTACTGGTCCACAGAACTACGTATCACATCACGTAGACTGCCACCTCAATCATATTGCCCAGGACAATTACATGATGTGCCTTCCATATTACCATTACACCTGGAACATGAGTGGAAAGGCTCCAAGAGGGAAAGTGCACAGTCGGGACCAGGGTCCGAGATGTGCTGTGGAAGCAGCTGTCCCCGCACCAAGGGGTCAATTACGTGCTATGGAAGCAGCTGTCCCAGCCCCAAGGGATCCAGGAATCTGTGGCGGAAGCAGCTGTCCCAGCCCAAAAGGGTAAGGGACGTGCTGTGGAAGCAGCTGCCGCCGCCCCAGGGTGTCATGCCATGCCCCAGGCCACTACTGGTCCACCATCTAGACCCCAAAGTGGTCCCATAGCAGGAACAGGCTCAACCCCATGACATGCCACAGGACACTGGCACGTTGAGGAAGAAGAACATTCACGATGAAGCACTCCATATCAAAATCATACAACCAGGGACAAATGGAGTGATTTAACAATGTCTGGATTCTACTCCAACCAATACACTATAGACAATAAAAAGACCAAGGAATCCAACCGTCACTCTCCTTAAACTTCTGCCTACTTACTAAATAAGTCCTTGGACCAAATAGGTACTGAGTCAAGGTTCAAGCATGACAATAATCAATTTATTAATAAATCACAATAATAATATCACAGTCATTTCATACATATCAAAACATACATCAGAATAAAAAATGTGTAAAACCTAGTGCACATCTCTAAAACCAACAGTACAAAACAATGTTTAAACAGTACCTACAAAGATGTACCCTGAAGAACTCCAGATCCTCATGGACTATGTGACCAGTCACCACCATGACATGTGCCTGCATCCGGGGAGCACCCAGACAATGGCTCAGCGTATGGTACATTGGCAGCTTGTCAAGGACGAGATCAACGCTTTAGGGTTTGAGAAGCACACTGCTGCACAGGTAGTGAAGCACTGGAATGGTCTCACCCATCACACCATTTCCAAGCTGGGTGCCAACCTGGCCTCTGCTCTGACAACTGGAAGGGGGTCACCAGAAGAGTAGGAGCTAACCGAGCATGAAGAGGCTATGAGCCAATTCATTCTACTGCAGCAGGTGCAAGGCGTGGGAGGCCTGGAAAATTACGAGGACACGTGAGGTGAGTGACCAACATTGTGCATCCTGACTATGTGAATTAATGCATCACCAAGATATATAATTGTGGTTCACATCTGGCTGCATTGGAATGACGGCTCCAGGTGTACCATGTCATGTGGTGTACTGACACTTGTCCAGTGTACATAAGAGTGGATACAAACCATGTGTTGCACATCAGCTGAACATGTCTGTGTAACAGTAGTCATCCCCCACTAGCATACCCCCAACATCTGCAACATGATACCACAACGTGCACAGTTGTTTGCTGTATCATTGATGTGCGTGACTCTGCTCTTCTAGACATGTGCTTGTGTCCAAAATCCTAGTTAAACTTCATGCCATGCAGGGTATTGAATCTCTTTTCACACATGTACCTATGTGCTGTAATGCCACATAAAACATGCAAGATGACGCCCAACACACCTTATGGCATGCCCTGGGTGAGTTTTCCATATGCCCAGACTGTGCACATCCCTGCTGCCCCAATGGCAAAGACTCCTGTGGCAAATCGTTGTGAGGCCTCCTCCTGTTAGCCTCCCACACTCAGTCCACAATCCTTGGGTCCATGCCCCTCTCTACCTGTTGTCGGTCACTGTACCTTGTTCCTATCTACAACTCCATTGACTTACTATCTCCACTTCCCAGACCTTACCCAGGTGGTACTCTTACAGCCATACATCACCTGGGACTATTTCGTTTTTTCCAGATTTACGGCATGTTCCCATTGTGCACAGTCCCTGTAACAAGACAACACTGGTGTGGCATGTGATGGATGCAAACTTGGATGTGGATATGTGTCTGACTGTTGCCATGTGATGTAAATGCACGTCACAGAGGCACATGTCCATGCCCATTTCACTGGTATTAGTCAACAGTTTGCAGTACCATGGCCCAAAATGTGCTTCTTAACAACCCTGTTGGTTGGCAATGTGTCCACTGGCAGCATGGCCCTGAGCAGGGAATTTTGTTGCCAGTCTGCATATGTCATGCTCAGATAGCTTGTTGTCCATAGCGTGTGGATGCTGCATTTCTTATGGCAACATGCCCTGCATTTTGTTACATGGCAGCAATGTGATACACATATTTACTGTAGACACGCTGCACATGATTCCACATATATTTTTCTGTCCATGTGCAGGTGAGGATGCACCAGATGCGGTGGAGGAGGAGGAGGAGAAGGATGAAGAAAAGTCTATGGTGCTTCAGACCACCAGTGGAGTATGTGGTGTGGCAGGCTATGAGAACCCCCTTGTGCTACAGACCACCCTGAGACATTCTGGAGACTCTTCTGACTCTTTGGACTCAACTGGCTCTGACGCTGAACCAAATGTGCATTCCTCAATGCTGGCAGAGGCAAGTGCACCAATGGGGGGAGCAGTTGGGGCCTGTGAGTCTGCTGGGTGTAAGGTGCCTCCACAAGGCCAGTCAGCGGTGGCACACCTGTCTGTGGTGGTTACAGATGCAAGGCCACCCTCCCATGCATTGGTTTCTGGTTCTGGTATAGATGTCCATGGGAGTGTTTCAGACCTGCAGCCAAGTACAGGGGCATCACACAAAGGGGCATTCTACCTTGCATCAGGGAGGCACAGGCCCTGCACAAGTGGGGGACGTGTGCATGCTGGGCAGACAGAGTGGCAGCAGCAGATGTTGCCTTCCGCACACAGACAGGGTGCTGCCTTTGAGAGTTTGGCTGAGGGCATGTATAGGGTGGCTACTTCCATGATCCCCAGAGCAACACAGGTGGAGCAACAGCTGCAGGTCATGCGGTCCACATGCTGCTTCCACAGTCTCTGCATGGAGGCCAACATCAGGGTCGGACAAGCAAATCTGCAGTAACTGCAGGCATCCCTGCTTACAGAGGGTAGGTCACAAAGGGATGCTCAGAGGCGTGAGTAGTTGGCCACAGGGCTGCAATCCATGAGGAACATGCAGCTTCTAGAAGACTGTTCCGCCAGGAGGTGTTACCATTGAGGCAGACAATCTCGGAGGAAATCCGTGCAACCCATGAGGTTGTGCATAGTGACCTCCAAGCCCAGTCTACTGGTGCATTCATTGTGTCAAGCATGGCGGCTGCCACTGAGGACTAGGCCGGGGCACTGCAAGGTCAGCACCACTTCCACCTGAATATTCGACGTAGCATGGGGTGCCAGCACAGACATGCCTCACAGTCCAGAGTAGTTGTGCAGTCCGTGAGCACATGGAGGGGATATGTATTTTTTGAAAAGCACCTAGCCCCTCCCCCCTTCCTTGGTGAACCACCCTCCCTCCTCTGTTGTTGTCCTCCCCCTCCCTACCGGGCCTGATGAAATTGTTTGATTTTTTTAGATTTATGCCCATTTTCTAGACCCCAGGCCCAATGTTGGCATGGTATTTTTTGAGTAGTTGTTTCCAGGTACATTTTTCTTGGGGTGTTTTATTTTTTACTTGAGTTAGGCAGTTGCCGTCTCAAGGCCATGGTATTTGCAGTGGTGGACATGCAGGCATGCAGAGTGAGGTCAACTTGCATGTTTGCATGGTGGTGCTCAGGATGGCATGTGCAGGTAACTATGGTTTCAATGTATCCTGACACATGTGTGTTGTGTGAATGGTACTTAACTATGCCTTCTGTAATGTCTTGTCCCTTGTTTTTACAGAAATCCGTAATGAGGCGGTGACTGCTGTCACAGGGGAAACACCCTGCACCCTTTGACGTTCATGCACCCCATGCCCTCTGCCAGGTACTGGCCCTCCTGTCACTCATTCAGAGGCACAGTTCCCGATAAAGGTGATGCAGGATTCACACCATGCCAGCTCAGCCAGCGGGTAAGCAAGAGCACTGTCTTGCTTGTTCAGCATGCGTCATTCTTTCCCGTGTTTGCTACATGTGGAAGTTTCCTATATATGTGCTGTGCATGCTACCATGGCAGGATGTTTTTTTAAGTGGTACTCATCTCACTGTCTTCCTGCCTCGATCAACTCAGCTAAGCCTGCACCTACTGTGGTGTACTGCATGTCATTGGCCATCTCCAATCCAGGCTGTGTACTCCTTGATTTATTATTAACTTGGCCTTCCCTCTCTCTGTTGTGCTATGCTACACTCATGGGCATACCACAATATATGTCCTGCCACCCTCTTGAACCCTGTGGTCCTTCTGCAGTGGGTGCTCTCAGCATATTTCCATGCTCCATTCATGTGTTGTCATGGGTGCACAGGTTCTTTCTGTTGTTACTGTGCATGTCATTGCATTTAGGGGATGTGTCTACAGGTGGATTGCATCATATGCAAGCCAGGTGGGTACCCTGTGAGGTAAGTGAAGGGCATTTGTAGGCACTTGTGTGGTGTTTGGCTTGGAGTCTTGCACTGTTTGTGGTCATTTGGTATTGACTTCTCTTGTGGGGTATCGGTACTACTTAATGGGTGCATGTGTCACATGGTGTGGTTATGGTCATAGGTATGGGCATGGTGTTGTTTCTATGGATTGGTGGGGCCACAGGTTTCAGATTCCAAATTGTGAGAGTTCCAACTGTGTGGGCCTTTCTTGGGTGGTTGGCAGTGGGTTGCAGGCCAGCTGTTTGTGGCCTGTGACATGTGTTGATGGTTGTGCTGGTGTGTGTATCATTAGACATGTGTACTGAATGATACTTTGCATCCCTTGCAATGTTAGTGGGGTAATGGTTCGATGGCACATTTGGCATCTCTTACTCAGTGTTCCCCAATTATGGTGTGAAGCCCCAGTTACGATCCAAAACCACGTAACCATTGATAAATATTTTTGGGATAATATGTTGTGAACCGGCACACTACGTTGTGCAGTGTTGCTGTTTTCACATGCATGTCCCATGCATGCTGCACCATGGTGTTTGCAGCTTCAAGTTGACCGCAGCAGGGTGCATAGTACAGATGCATTCAATTGAATGCACAGTTGACCTATTGTATACTGTCACACTGAAGTTTGCATTGACCTTGCAATTTTCCCTTGCATCCTACCTTTTGCATGCATTTTTCTTTGCTTGCAATATCACATTGCTTTGTCATGTCTGCTTATATCTTCCATGGCAGTTGCCTTGGTGGCCAGCCTTCCAGTCTGACATCAGCCTCTGTGAAATGCTGCCTCAAGTATGGTCCTGCCTGGAGTGCAAGAGGTGAATATTTGTGTACTGGCCTTCTTGTTCTTTGGATCATGGGCTCCCATTACTGTGTTCACTGCTCTGTCCCAATACTATGCTGGTGGTAGCATGCCTAGTCATGTTATTGCTTGTCTTCCATGGGTGTCCCTGATTCCTGGGGGCTAAATTATCACCATATCTGACGTCTACTCATTTTCAAGCAGCATGTTGACTGATGCCTGTGTTGTGTGTGTGCCATAGGCTTGGGAATGGGGATATGTGACATGCACATTTGCTGTATGCATGCAGTGTGCAGGTGTTGCTGCACGTGTGCCGGAACACATGTTGATGGTTGTCTTGTGAGTCGCTGTCTGCATGCGTATTATGTCACTGAGGGGGGCACTTGGATTTTGACTTTTTGGGTGCATGGATGTGTTTGCTGCACTCTGTTTATTTTTTTTTCATTGTCTGTAGATCCATCCGCCAGGCAATGATGGCTATTTCCTGGGATTCATTCTGACCGTTGCAGATCTGGATGTGGCTATTCTGGTGGGTCACCCTCTTTGTCACATTTGTCCATTGCCACTTTGTGATTTGTTCTTTTGGGATGGGGTTTATTGTGTTCATGTTGCCAGATTCTGTCACATGTGGATCGTTACTTCACTCCTTTTCAACAGCCTACAATAGGGGCATGTTTGTGTGCATCATGCACATTCTAGGACATGTGTGCAGCTGGTTGCCATTGTGCTTCTTGTATTTTGTGGACATTTTACTTGTGGAAGCCATGTATGCTTATAGCTCAAATATAATGTTTGATGTGTTTCAGGAATTATTGCTGCTTACAAATTTGACAGGTATGTTAGTTAGTCATATGGGATGTTTTTGGTGCCGTAGGGGTGATTTCATTAAATTGTTGGCATGGTGGAAGTGTTGTCCTCCCTCTTCAATGTGTTTGTTTTGGAAACACAAAATGGAATGTCTTTTTAGTTCTAAGGGATGCACACAAATTTGCACTTTCAGGGCACTTTCTCAGCATGGTTATTTGGCCCATTGTCATCATTGAATGGCACATGGGATTTGTAGATGTGCTCTGTTGCTCTAGGTGGACATAGAGCAACATGGATGCAATCAATAGCACCTAGCACTTTTGGAAAGTGTGCCAGCCCATAGAAATCCTGGACCACTGCTTTGCCTTTCTGTGGGTGTTCTGGGCATATAGATATGCCGGCGGACAGACAGACGTGCAGTTATGATTGCCAAAACCTGGTGTAAGCAGCAAGACTGAGTGGCCTGGGAGATGCCATCTACTATGGCAGTGGTCCGCTGGAATGACCCAGTGGCCAAAAAATGCAGAGCAGTGAACACCTTTTTCAAGAGGCTCAGTGCTTGGGAGCACATGGTGGGTGATGTGAGGTCATCCTCCCACTTCGTGACCAGGTCTAGGATGATATGGGCGGGAACCTATAGCTGCCGTAGACCTGGTCATCAGGAATCCCAAACAGGCTAGTCCGTGGGTGGAAGATCCGGGCTCTGGCCATCCTCCTTTTGCGGTGTGCAAGGATAATAGCTGCAACAAATGGTGCATTCATCGTGGCTGTATCCATACGTTTGTTGTTCGCACAGGCTTTTTAAGCATTTCTAAGTGTGTGAATTGATGTTTACGCTAGGTCAATTGAAGTCTCCTGGCTGTCTTTATCCATTTTGGAAATAGAATAATAAACAAGTGGAATTTCAAAGGCAACAGTAGCAGTTAATATAACAATAGATACACTAATAATAATAATTGTTACTAGTATCATTATTATTATTATTATTATTATTATTATTATTATTATTATTATTATTATTATTATTATTATGATACCATTTTGTGTTCTTATGTAGTGCTTCGTGTCAGATTCGTCCAGCCTCTAAAAGCTGTGCTCTTGTGACCCAATTTAATAATATTCAACTTATTAACCTCAGAAGTATGAAGCGCTAAATTGACCCAGCCAGCGGATTCGAGCTTACAAATGCATGCTCGTACCTGGGAACAGGCATGCACCGAACTAGTGAGCTTTTCACCCTGCCTGAGGCTACTAGTACAGATATAGGACACATTTTAAAAGTACCAGCCTGGAGGAAAATATACAGGCTATAGTAAGTATCCCGGACAGAGAACAGTAGCTGTATGAAATTGGTATACCTACTCTAACGTAGATAGTGAACTCAGATTAGCAGCCTCAGAGTGAGTTCATGTGCTCTAACATTGATAAGGAGTAAGGCTTGTAGCAGCAAGGAAGCTACACATACCATGGCATAAGTAAATTATATGGTTCAGAGGTTACCAGGGAGAAGCTGATACCTAAACATAGACTAAGATTTGAAGAGGGGCAGGCATGCCACCAAGCATGCCCAGGATGCACACCCTAAGTCTCTAATTGGTTGGCATGAAGCTGAATAGTTTCACACCACAACTCTCACCCAGTGGAAAATCTCTCAGCTTTACCATTGGCCGTGACCTCTCATTCAAAACGCACATGACCAACAGGTACCAAACAGCATGGTACCAACTTGCACTTCTCTGCAAAATTAAGCCCTTCATTCCTGTCCCAAGTTTCAAAATAGTGCCCCGATCCATGGTCAAGTCCCACCTTCACAGTGGTAACACCCTACTCACAGGAGTCCCACATGCTGCATTGGCCCCTCAGAAAGCCGTCCATGGCTCAACATCTCCAGAGGCCAGTCCACCACCAGAAGCCCCAAAATGGTCTGGCTAGAAACAAAGAACTGCAAGTGGGAAAAACAAGGTAAACGGCTGTTTCCTGCAATGCATCCTGTCTCTGGAACAAGTTATCAGAGAGGTAATAGGGAGAATACGATAAGGCTAGCACCCCCACCCCCTTCACTGCAGGACAAACCTGAAGACCCTATTTTTCGAAGAACATCTAGGTAAATGCTAATCAGCCCTTTCAACCCTAATTCTCCCCCTCTGGCGCTCCCCTGCTTCTTCTTCTCCCCCTATTCATCCCAGCCTGTCTCTACCTTGCCACATGCACTTGTAATCTCATGCGTGTGCCCCATATGTACAGTGCTCCGTTGCTTCTCAGCTAAGTTTGTGCTTTATAAATCCCATACATGCATACACAAGTAGTGTTGTCTTGAGTGAGCCTATAAACACATTCCTGCATGATGTGATATATATGGATGGCTAATATTATTAGTAGTATTATTATCACTAATATTATTATTATTATTACATATGCAGCAGCTCTCTAGCCGGCGGGGTCTGCAACTTTGGGCATTTCAGCCTCCATCACCCCTTGCAATCTTAGTAAATGGTGGGGCATCATAGTCCAAAACATATTGACAGATGGCAGGTTAAAAAAATATCATGCGTTGAAACCATACTAAATCACACTTAGGGATTGACAATTTTGTAATATGGATGGACTGGCAGTGGTGACCGTTTAGTTACTATGATAAGAATTGCACAAGATCTCACACTATGGGTAAGTACTAATGTTGTGATTTGAGCTCAATCTGTAATTTCAGCATTTGAACACACTCCCCCCTTCTCGTCATAGAGAAAGATGTTTTTATTTGTGAATGTATTACTTTCAAAAATTAAAATAATACCTTGCTTTGTAGAAATGACTTAGAACGTGCACAAATCTCTTGATAGACTGACATGCAATATTAAAAGAAGTCCTTTCAGAAATGTTGTGTAAAAGGAGCGCGATTGTACCTTCATTTTCTACATCATGAATGGAAGTTTAAAAGTCCTAGAATCCTCAGTGATGTAAGCCTAATAAAATTGCATCTGAGTTTATCTGACACATTTTACAAATTTAAATACACTCATTCAAGGAAACTTTGCAATATTGTCACTTGCTTCTATTTGTTTATTACAAGATCTAGCAGATTTCTTTTCATGATATGAAGAACATTTGATATTGTAGAGAAAAGCAAAATAATGTTTTTGTAAAATTAGCAGACCTAGAAAGAGGCTTGCCAGTGGTCTGTGTCAGTTGGTTGGCTCTCTCCTGCCTAGGGCCCCTTTCACTTAAATGGCAAATTTAAGATGAACGTGCAGCCTAAACAACAGCACTGGAATGTGAAGCAGCAAACCTTTTCACCAAAGACTCCGTAGTCCTATACAGTGAGATAAGATGGTCTGTCCAGGGTCCTGGATTCTCTTATGGTGTAAAAGTCAGCATACACCTCCACTGCGCTCACCCCTGCCAGACCAGTCTGATATGGCTCTCTTGTCTTCACTGTCAGTTGTGCCAAGTACTTACTTTTCCCAATTCACTTTGTTGTTAAGCATCCATGCACATATATACTCTGTCCATGGTATGATAGCATCTCAGCTGCAAGTAATGACACCATTTGATGTTTCCACGTGAGTTGTTCGTCATTTTAAAGGTCCAGAAGTGGGCGTGTCAGGCCAATCGCTGCCGAAACGTCTCAGGGAAGGGTCACTAATTCCATCATGCACCCTGTCCTTGACTTGTACTAATAACAAGTGACATCGACCAAATACAACCTCTACCCTGTCTAGAAAGTATTAATCTAGGAACATAAATATATATAAACCATTGCAAATTATGACCACAGTTTAGAATATGGACACATGGAGCAAACTATAGACTTTGGGTCACTAACATGTACATTTATGTAAAGTGAAGTATTGCTGTCTATGTGATTTTGCATATACTAAAAACAGGATCTTTGTATGTTCTGTTATACTTGACTATTGGTTCTATGTACTCCACAAGTGCGGACCACATCCTTGTTTTCACTGTCTTTCGAATAATGAAGTATATGATGGCATATAGGAGCAAAAGAATCTTTCGCTACCTTCATTAATATGCTTTTCTGTAACTATGTATAGAAATTTGTTGAAGTAAAAAATATGTCTTTAAAGTTTGAAAAAATGAAATAACAATGAAATAAAGATAATGGAAGAGATGGGCAAATAATCCCCCCTCCCATATCCTATTTTACAAAAGATAAAATGACTATTCTTCTGTTGATGTTGAATTGGGAAATTAATAGACATTTATTGTAAACTCCTATCAGAAAAGTATTGCGGAAGGTATGCATAAAGAATTGAAGGGTTAGGACACATTTCTGTTACAATAAAGTCAGGGGATGAGCCTTGACACTTTGGTTGCACTCTCTCCAATGTGGCTTTGGTCCTTACTAATGAATGATGATGCCCTGCTGCCCACTTTTCATGGCCCTTATTTGGAGTTATGAGCTGCTAACTTGCACCATGCTGATGCTGTACATTATTTTGTAGAATAATAGATGATACTATCACCAAAGTTTATATGCTCAAGTTTTCCTACGGCAGAGAGAGAAGAAAGACTGAGTTCAACTTGCTGGAATTTGCTGATGTGATGGAGCAGGTGAACACGGATTAATGCAGCGATTGATTAACAACGTGACCTGTCTTCTTAACCATTATGCCACTCCAACATATTAATATGCACTTCAACTTCACATATTGCTTGTGGTCATTATATTCGCCAATGAAAGGTGTAAGCGTTACTGGAGTTGTACTATAGTGAACCCAAAACTGTATGTACTGCAGTTAACACATAACGCATTACAGGATCAAATCATCAGATCAGAATGTAGTCGTCAACAACTGCACTGAAAGTCTCCGAGCCCAAGCAGCGCACTATACAATATCATGACATGTTATTCATGTTTTGTAAAATTTTAGAAAGAATTTTGCACGACTTTGCATCAGGTGACGCGGTGGGGAGGAAGGAAGAGACATTTTCCCTACCAATCAAGACCTCTTTCTGCACATAAATGTGGATAAAGGGTTATATGTCTCCCCCTCCGCCATGTTCCTATGGTCCGGCCTTTGTATTAGATTTGAAAAATAACACGGATGTGATGAGCTATATCCAAAACATTTTAAAAATCCTTTTAAACCCATAGTCGTGTTTTTGAAAACAACTCCATTTGAAATTGATAGAAGAATTTCTATAAAATGGCTGGGGTACATGCATCCAAAGTGAATGTATTCCCTTTAGTACTTTTCTTAATTGAATGTTGCTTTTATGTGTATCTTGCCTTTAGGGGGAACACATGGATAAACAGAAGCAGATGTTCTAATAGAACATCAAGAGCAAGAGATCAACCCACCCTATAATTAAATCTTTGTGTTCTATTTGTGAATATAGTCATTATGATGCATTCTAACGTCTCTACCGCCAGCTGTAAAAAATGACGAAATTATAAATATTCAAGTGGTGTAATGCATGGCTCCAACAGACTGACATGAACGCTTCTCTTTGGTTATAGTTAGTGTTTTAGTGAGCTGTCCCTGGGTCGAAGATGGTAGTCAGAGAAAGGGAATCAGTGCAGAAAGCCACCTGTATAACAACCATGGGCAACGACAATCGGTGTGGCTTCATATTATGAGCCAAATGATTGTTTTGTTTTTTGCACTCGTATCTGTATTAAACAGGTTGCAGTGCTTCTGAGAGACGCACTGTACAATGCACTCTATTGGGGGCTGTAGAAATCCCATTATCAGGTTCTTTCCAAAGGTGCCATCAAAGTATAATGAATGATATAGAAAGTAGTTGATTGAGTTGAAGGGTTTTGGAACATTGGAAAGAGATCACACAGACTGCCACATGCAGGATATGAGGCTAGAGCTAGAGTAAGAATATTGAAAACCTATGCAGTATTTTGACATTTACAGGTGGGTGTGTTAATCATTGGGTGGGATAGTGACATTGATAATGTGTGAGAGAATTATCTAATCCAAATTTAAACTGAGAATAAAATACTTTTCAGGTTTAGGTCAGCATTGTTAACTTTGAATCTCACTTTGAATCACTTTCCAGTATCTGCTTGTTCTTTCCTTCCTACTCGCTCTATTTCTCTGTCTTTATCTCTATCTATCTGTTGGTCTCTCCAGCTCTCTTTCTCTCTCTTTCTCTCTCTCTCTCTCTCTTTCTCACTCTCTCTCTATATATATATATTATAGGGCAGCAGTGGCCGCCCTATTGTTAAGGTGAGCGGGACTCCCATAGGAACACCTCAAAATTCTATAGTTAATAACATTTGAATCGAGTAACAGATTTGACCGCAATTTCAAAAGTTATTAAGGATTTGCACCCCCCACCCCACAACGCAAAGTTTCGTAAAGAGTTGTTAAAAAATAAAAAAGTTATTAAGAAGACAAACATTTTTTTTCTCCAAATGTTCAGCCTACTTCTCATTCTTTTTCTCATGGACAAACAAGGTCAATTATTTGCTGAAGCGCACAGCCGAAACCGCTGGACATATTTGAACCAGGTCCAAAACAACTTGGGCACGAGTGCAGGACCCTTATGTATCCTCAGGGCCCTGACCACCCATATCTCTCACCCCATTGCTGTCTATTTACTGCACTTGCTTAGTGGGGACCTCCGCAATGAGGTTGCACTTACGTTTTCTATTAGCACTTCACCTGAGCACTTCTCCATGAGCAACACAGCACCTATCCCCTCACCTGTCCCCTCTGCACTTGCACGTTCTGAACACTCACAAGGCATAGTAGGTTTGTCTCCCCGCCCATTTATGTATTTATTCTGATTTGTTATACTATTAATTCAATTATTTATCTTTGTTGTAATGCATTGTCTACCTCCCCTGCCCCCACCCTGTTGCCATCAGGCTAGAGGTGGGGGGGTGGCTAGAGGCTACCAAATGAAATTTGAGAGTTGGAGGAGGTCTAGGGACTGATTTTGCAACACCAAGCTTTCTGTAGCCTTGCCTATAGCCCTGAATAGCCGACATCTCAAAGCAAACTTCATAACAGAAACAGTGTTTGTTTTGGGGGGAAAGGGAGAGGGCAGGGGAGGTGAGGAGGCCATCTGGGGAGAGGGGGAGCTGGCACAGTGTTGGAGGGCACATGGTGAGGGCCTTGGGGGGCAGGAAAGCATTTTTCTCTGGCCTTTTTTCCGATATATGTGATGACGACTTGGCAACAGATCTCCTAAACTGGGGGATCAGACCCTGAATGAAAGCATCCTGTGCTCAAGACCTCTGCGGAGGCCTCACAGCAACCAGAGGGCCAAACCAGCCAACGCTCCCTGTTCTACCGTGCCATACCAGTTGTTCCATGTTCCCCACATTTTGAAGCAGATGGAAGGCACTGGTGCTGGTGTCTGCATTCCTTTAACCAGCCAAACTATTGATTGCCTCTCAACCAGTTCGGCATTGCATCATGTCCTAGGGAAGCACGTACCTTGCTAGGCCCAAAGCTACTGCTCAAAGCCGGGAACTATACTGAATCACCAGTGAGTCACTCACTGAGTCTAACCAGGGGTTACAACCATGGCTCGGCCAAGCTAACCAATCGATCACATATTGACACACATTATGATCAAGACTTCAATGCCCATCGCCCAGTGACTCAACCCGCTGGAGCATCACTCATTGACCCCTCCCAGCGGCTAAAGCCTGATTAAGCATGGCTAACTGCGAAGCATTCCTGGTCTGCCCGGACCTGCATCCTTGAAGAGCTGCCTTTCTACTGCACAGAGCAAGTGCATTCACCTTTACTCGACACCCGCTTGTTACTGGGGCCTCCTCAATCCTACATGCCCAAACTGTGCCTGATCAGCTCGTAAAAATGTTTGTCCGTGTCAGCCCACAAAGAACTGAATCGAGGTACTGCTGACACTGAACTGCCCTCACGGTCTATTGACCCGTGAGACTGGTTAGGTCATGATTGCTCCTGCTTTCAACAAGATATCCTTTTTATGGTAGTATTTTACCTACCACCCCTGGAGCTACTTTCTCCAGTCCGTCGTATTTTCTCTGTTATTCCTTTGGGGTGGGTTTTTGTGTGGTAATCTCTTTTCGTTCTATGTGCAGGTGCTGTATTTAGTTAACGTGTTTATATTTCTATAGAACCTTGTTTGGAAATTCACTTTATTTTGAACTGTGACACTGTGTTGTTTGCTTCACTACTGGTTCACATTCATAACCCTCTTCAGAGGCAAGCCTTCCCTCGGCGCATGTTACCACAAAGGCGAAGGAGCTACATCTCTTAACTGTCCCTGTTTTACCTTTATGATTGCATTTTGTTTTGGTGTGTATAGGTATGAGGGCTAAGTGGCCTATTCAGAATGCACAAAAGTAAGTTAAACTAACGTGACTATAACTAAAGTGTACATTGCCAAAGGTTGTGCACATACACATTTGAGGAAACGTATATTACAAAAAAACAAACATTATATGTGCAAACAATTTCACAAAACTGGTATGTTTTTAAGCTTAGTCACAAATGTACACCAACACTTTTAATCTGATGTATGACTTTGCACAAGTTCCACCATGCCGCCACCTACAAACATGACCATCAACATACAGGAACAATCTGTATTGGTTCATTTTCAGAAATGCATGTGCGAGCACCGCATAACTACCCTAACACTTTTTATTCTATATGCAAGTTTCACCGCTCCCTTGCCCATATGTCTAAATCCATTTGACTTTATTTTTTCTGTCGCTTGAGTGGTATTGTTAAATCATCTAGGAGGATTAAGGGTACCACTTAAACTGACTTTTCAGTAAAAACACAAAGCCACTTTCCACATTCTTAAATCAGACGGTGTGCACTGGAGAGTGACAGGCCTTCCCTTATTCAAGGGCTGGGGATTGGTGTACGGATGTTATAGCAGGGTGAGGAGAGGCAAGAGACTGGGGTTTATAACACAGGAGAAGTGATGAGGGCAATTCTGTTTGTGCAAACAGTGCTCACTACCAACCACCAGATGAATAACATTTCCTCTGTCGACCCTGTCCATGACTCGTGCCATACGACTAAGAAATGTCAGTGAGCCATTTAGTACTTTGGGGCAATTCTTCCATATTTGCCTTCTGGCAATTCCACCTTTAAGCCAGTCTTGACCAATGCCTTGCCATGTGGGGAAATTGCCACCTGTTCATCTACATACAAAGTACATCCCACTCTCTCCAGGCTCTGGGAATTGCCCTCATGGAGATTTGGGCTGTTTTAGACACCGTCGCTATTCTTGGCAACCTCCTTGGCTGTGTGGAATCTCTGTATCGGGGTATGATGGATCCCACAGGCCCCAAGAGCCCACCAACTTCCAGATGATGTTAATGGGTTTTTATTTTTATTCCAATCGGACTATTGGCCGTCCCTCTCTGTCAAACCTAGAGATCAGCAATCCTAACCTAACCCAGGCTTCCCTCAACCCCTGACTGGGACTAGTGATTGATAACCCCTCATATCTGAAAGACATCTGTGTATAGGTCATGTCCTAAAGGCAAAAGGCTTAACTAGCTAGACTTCCTCAGGGAACAATTAAGGTAGTGCCTATCCAAGACCTCAATTGAAGAGTGTCTTCCAATCACTATGGGCACTAGCCTGTTTGTCCACACCAATCTACTTCTTTCCCACTGTTTTCCCCTGTTTTGCTGCTCTCTTCCCCTTATTTCCTCCCTCTCTTCTGCTGCTTTGCCTCTCTGTCTTTTAATTTTCCATCTGATACCTCCCTGTCTCTTCAATGATGCTCTAGCTACAATCTATCTCCACCCTTCGATCGTACTTCCTATTACTCTCTACTGTTACCTCCGCTGTCACTCATACACCTTACACCACTTTCAAAACACAGCACTGCATTAACATCACTTTTGATTTAAACTGCCTCCACATTTGTTTTGACCATTCTTCCCCCTTCTGGTCTCTTGGTCTGCCACCCCCAACTCCTCTGACCTCACCTAGGAAATGCACACCTTCCTGTAACCTGTTGCCCCTTTTATCCTCCCTCTCCTACCTCGACTGGATTTCCCCTTCAAGGTCCACAGGCCAATCTCGCCCTGCCTTCTCTACTGGGGAGATGTTACAAACATCAAAGCAAATGTAAGAGAATCTCAGCCCTGCCCCTTTCTCTAATGCTAGTCCACAGTGAGTCATTAATGGTGTGTTGCTACCATAAGAGTTTCAGTTTGTGTGAGCATCCAAGTCCTTAATGTTAATGCTTCTGGTGAGCTGTTAGTTTGGTTTACACAGCTATCAGACTGTTTCACAATTCCCCTCAGCGGCTCTGGCACAGGTGAACACAGGTCCTGGGGAGCGGATGCAAGTCTACATACATGCTGGTCCCTCCTTTCAAGTCGCTCAGTGATTCTATTTTGTGAAGCTGCCGGTTGGGCTGTGTTGAGAATAGGCGTACCTGCTGGGTGGCTCTCTCTCTTTTTCCCTGATGAGGCTGCTGGCTCTTGGAGATCTCTAGAAAAAGAGAGAAAGTCTGTCCAGCATTTGGAACCCGAGGTATGTAATGATCAAGAGTGGTTCAATTACATGGGCACATAGGCAAGGAACAGTTACTGGGGCCCTTTGAAATGCCAGTCTCACCTTCTCACTTAGGACCAACTTTATTTTCACTTTGGTAGGCCTCCCACCCCAGGCTGAGAGCAGTCTGCATCCCTTCTGACCCTATAAAATGTGGTTCTAACAGGGCAGTAGGGAGTCATCTTGGGGGAACAAAAACATCAGACAACTGCATAGATTCTGCAAGCACAATGGGCAATGCCCATGAAGGAGGGCTGCTCCAACATTATAATGACAATGCTCTGTCCCACTGAGTCTTGCCAAGCATTAGGTCAGCTACTGATGCCATACATGGGTAAGAGGCACATTCTGCTGCATGTACTGAAGGTAGAAGGTAACATAAATTAAGAACAAAGGAAAGTAGAGGAAGGCAAGATAAGCAATGCAGAAAGGCTGGAGCACGTTTACATGCATGGGACAAACCGAATTCTACTCAAATACAGTGCAGCATGATAGCCCCATGATGAGTGCTGGCAGTGTAGCAATACATGTGTGTCAACTGTGGTGCTATAAGAGGAGAATACTTGCAATACATCCCTCTGAAGGTTGTGTGGACCTGAGAAGATGAAGACGTGTTCATGTCTGTGACAGTATGCCATCTGATGAGGGTGTTAAAACATTTGTTTTTTTAATTCAACAAAAAGTGATGAGGGTAATTCTGTTTCAGAAAAGGAAAGGAGGACTGCTAAAGAGACCCCGCTTCATAGATGTTTTTTTTGCCAACATTATAGTGAGCATGTGTGCTTTTCTGTAACCAATCGCCTGACATCTGCATTGCCAGCTCTGCAGAGGCACAGATCAGGTTCAAAGGTAATCTGTGCACACATGACAGCTTCCGGGACACACCGTTACTTCAGTTAGAGGTGGTATTTTAAGCACCTGAACCTCTGATTTAAATTCAAATGATTGGGTCATCTATAAAGTCTGGTGGCACATACATTTGTAAGTAGAAGTTAAGCCTAGTTTGGCATGGTGACTGCTCAAATCACACAAGTATAAAGCCACAGCAATTTGATATCACACCAGTGTCTGCTCTGTGAGATGGGTGTAACTATGACAGGACTGATGTATATTGGTGTCTAGGATAACTGTCTTAACCGCTGCCATGGGGACCAATAGCCAGGAATCAGGATGCTGTCCCTTTTATTCTCCAGCAGGAAGGGTCACACTTCCTCCAGACATATGCACTTGCCCTCAAAGGTACTGGGAATGGTGTGTCAGAGGCATCACTGATATAAAAGAAAGCCATCCTCACACCCAGGCGCTGATCACTGGAGTCCTTTTGAAGCTAGTAGTCATGAGAAGAGGGTAGAGTTAGAGATGCCAGGGAAGGAAAGCCTGGAGAAGGGTCCAACTATTTAGCTTTCTTTCTTGATGGTCTTCATTGTCCAATTCCCTTGATGTCCCTGCAAGCAAGGTACTCTGGGTGTGATGGCATGAGGCAAAGGGAACTTGTTACAACAACCATATTTGGCTCACTTACAGCTGGCTTGCTTTCGACAAATCCCCTTGAACATTGTTCATGTAAAGAAAGAGGGGCACCCTCTTATTCCTTGATTCATCTCTGTACTCTAAGAAGAACAATACCAATTCACTGGACCTCTGATGGGGATACAGTCTATCCCAAAGTTCCCTGCCAGGGAGAGCAAGACAGAAGGCATCCAAGGCAGAGGAGAGATCTGACCACTAATAATCCTCCGGCAACAGTTGGGGTTGATAACTGTTGGATAAAGGCCTTGTTGGGGTTGTGCTGGAACCAGGACCCTGTCACTCGAGGTGAAGGAACCGCTGTAGGTACCACCCAGGCTCCCTGGAGTAGAAATGAAGCAGATGGTATCACCTTGTCCTGGAGCCCTTCCAGCAAACCAAAGGTTCAAGAGCAACTGCAGTCCTGTTTCACGACCTCGAGCAGTCTTGGAGTTGCTTCAACCATGCTCGACACCCTACGAGCCTGCTTCTTCAAGGGATCTCGATGCCATTTTGCACCAGTGAAGCTCATTGCTGCCCCAACTTGAGCGCTGTTTCATCACTGTGGAAGCATCCAACTCAATGCATTTCGATCCTCGCATTGACCTAACCAAGCCTCGTCTCACCCAACCCAATGGAATTCATAGCATCACTCACTGACTTGACCCAGTGAAAGCATTGTTTTGATCTGACTCAACTGTTATTTTGACCCTGTTGTGACCAATCAGTTGATACAGTCGTGAGCACAGACTTAATCAACGCAGAGCCACCACTCGATGTTGAATCATTGCTGGTTCAACGTGACTCGTCCTGTCTCAACACCACCTCGACTAAAGGAAAACTCATAACAGCCTGGCTTGACTCATTAGAGCAATCACAACAAAGAAATAAGATACTGTGAAGAGGCCTTGTCTCCTGGTCCATGTTTGAGACAATAGCGACTTGTAAGATTTCCTTCTCTGCCTTCTTCTTATAAGATACATCCTTGACTATTCACATTGTGCTAATTGAATGCCTGACCTCCCTGCTCATGTACGCATAGTCCTCCTCTACAACAGTATGCATTGACTGCATATCTTTTACAGGGGTGGGTTTTTGATAGTGTTTCTAATTAGTTGATTGCAGTATATTTTTATAGAACCTTGATTGGATATTCTTTCATTTTGGAGTCTTTGTGCTATACTGTTATGAGCTCACACTCCTGAAGCTATAGCCGGCCCTCAGCCTGTGGTACTCGGGCTATGCCCGTTTCACCTTAATTAATAGGATCACTGCGTGTTTAGTAGTAGTGCAAGGCTGAGTAGACAGTTTGACCACTACTCATTTCTGCACTCTTGTAGAGCTGTTGTCATTGTGTGACAATGGCATTATATTGAATGACTGGCCATTGACAGATTTTCCACCTGACCACTTTGATGCATATTAACTGCAGACCCCATGAAAGCTATTCCTGGGCCCTGGACCTTTTTGTTACTATAAATGATAGTACCAATGCCACTATGCTCCATTTCATTTCTCACTATCTGTAAGGATGGGATAGGGTGGTCTTGGGAAAACGTTATAACAGAGCGATCCAAGGATAAGAGATAGTTACTTTGTTTTTAGATTAGTCTATGAGCATGAGATACAATGAAGTGCAGGCAGATATGACACATACTCTGCAATACCTGTGCATATATGTCCAAGAGGCAGGAAAGTCTAATTGAGGCACACTAAATGGCAAAACAAATATGGCCACCATGGATGCGAGAGAGCATTGCAAATGTTAAGGTACTCCACTATGGGTGGAGTAGCCTCCTCGGCCACCTTAGGAAAGGCCCATCAGTGCTAATGGGAAGATGAGGAACCATTTTAAGATAGGTCAATGATCCGACAGGTGCAGTGTGCTTTGGATCTGGCACCACACTGTGCATGAGTACAGATGAACTTTTCAAGTTCTATTAAGGTGTAAAATGATAGCAAAAAAAAGTCTGGGCACAATTCTGTTCGTTTCTATGTCTGAATAGTGCATGACACATCGGGTAAGATCCTAATACCACTTTCAGCACTTGCACATCAGGGACGTCATTTTGGGATTGCTAGGGGTAGCATATGCTACCCCTGACCCCACCTTTGGTACCCCTAGACCTGTCCTTGCGACCCCATGGCCACCAGACAAAGGGGCAGTGCCAAGAGCAGATATCTGTGTTGCACCTGAAAAGGCAGTTGCAAATGCAGCTAAATGTGCCCCAGCTTTTTTCACCTGGAATCTTGATCTTGTTAGCTGGGGAAATAACAGGGATGCAGGAAAAACCATCAAACCGCCATCACTAACAGGTTGGCAGTCCATTAGTGAAGGATTTCTAGATGGTAGGGTTCAGAGATGGGGCTGTCTGTGCAGCTCATAACCAGTAATATAGCAACAGGAAGGGTATGGTGGCTAAGTCTAGCTAGCTCTGAATGGGTAAGAACAGCCTGCAGTACTCAGTGTCAGCACAGCATGAACACAAATCTCATCGGTGTTTCTTGGTGTTTGCTTTGCACATTCTGTGAGCCAAAGTGCTTGTGAGTATAGGGGTGTGCCCCAGTGACCTCTGCCACCAATCCTGCCTGGCATCACAGGCACACTGTAAATAGACGCAAGCTGAGATAATTAATTTACGTGAAGTTGCCCTCTGCCTTTGAAGTAATCCATCTGATGCTTCTTTAAGCAAACAAAATAATATATGTTTGGAAGGATAGCTCAGGGGCAGCACACCTGCTTTGAGAACAATAGGATGCAGTGCAACATGGATTCAGTGCATCTTCCGGTGCTAAGAAGCTGAGGAGGCTGGCATTAAGCAAGATATAAAGGGCCAAAGAAAATAATAAAATTTGACTTTTCTAGGGTTGGCACATGGAGCTGCTGCTGCTGTTTACATCTTAAAATTTAAAAAACATGCAATTATTGAGACCTGCAACACATCCTTTCTCTCTGTCTCGCATTGAACAAAAAAGAATGCGGGTGTCTTACCAAATAAGCTAAAAAGAAAAGGGGATGGATGGAAGGTTTCAAATCATTCATAACCACTGGCACATTTCTAGGAAACCCTCTAGACCATCGTTTTACTGGTTGGACTTGTGTTGGTCAGTTGCTTTTTCCAGTATGTGGCCAAACACTTGGCAGGCAATGAATGTCTGCTCTTTGGGGTTTAAGCTTCTTCAAGATACTCTGTCAATTTACAGTTTTGGTTTGTGATGTACAATAGTCCAGGTAGTTGTGTTGGATGTCGGCTTACATTCACAGTAATTTGATAATATGGGCCTATACACACTGATATTAATGATACACATGGTGACCCATTCTTGTATGAAATGTATATCATACTACAGTGATATCGAAACCATATTTTTCTTAGTTTTGTCAAGCAGTGAAAGCTTGCGTGCCATCACTTCCAGAGAAGTCACTTGGGGGGCAGGATGTGGTGTCATCAGAGGTCACCAAAGGTCGAGGGTCATATGATGTCACTTCCGCTACCCCTGGCATTTTGAAGAAATGACATCCGTGCTGCACACTAGTCTTCACGTTCAACTGTTTTAACAGTTGTCTGCGGAAATATACAGTCTGAACACTCCTGAATCAAAGCCAAATGGGCTTCATGAGTTCCAAGTCCCCCATTTCTCTACATTAACCACGGAGTAAGTGAGGCTATCAGAAGAGTTAAAGCAGAGTATTCCATGAACCAGCAGTTCAGTGATGGGACACAATCAAATTGTTGGATGGATATCTAAACCAGGAGTGTAAATTGGTAATATTGTGGGCTTTGGAATAATGATGCTCTTCTGAAGACTTTATGTTTCATATAATTCTTTCTGTGCCCATTTTTGAAGTTCAGTTCTTGAAACAAATCAACCATTTACCGAAGTTGCTCTGCCGCATAATATCCTTCTGGAATCTAGCAATAACAGGCATCTTTTTTTTTCTAACATCAATTGCACGGATTCCATGCGTATTATGGAGTCATAAAAAAAATCAATGGGCAGAGTACCGCGTTCATGAAAACATATTTCAGGTTTCAGCGGAGTCCCCTGAAAATAGCAATAAGACTTGGTGCACATCAGCTGGTAATGCAGCCCTTCAAAATCACTGGCACATTCAGCCCTCTTTCCATTCGTGTCCTGCCTGGATTTCCAAATAGAGAAAATTAGCAAGCATATGTCACATGGATCTGCATGCCAGCGTAAACGCAGAAGATGTGCCTTTTTGCTCGACTTATTGTCTTACCAGCGATCATTGTTATGTTGCTTTTTCTTCTAGATATTACAGATACAAATACTGATTTAAATATAAGGATTGGTGTCTGCATATAATTATATGCATTATTCATTTTGTAGCTGAATACTTTGTGCTGTATGTTTTTGCTTAGTCTCATGCTCCGCCCCCACCAGTTGCAGCACGCACAAGCTATGCAATGCACAGTCTGGGGCTAGGAGCCTATTTTCTGTACTGTGAAGTTACTGCCTGCCGTACATGCAGTGCTCGGAAGCGGCAACGCATTAATCACGTGATTCCAGCTGGTATTTATCTCGCTAATGATGTCAGAAGGGCTGATAGCATCAGTGATGGTGAAAGTCAAAGGTTGTTTTGAAGATGGCCTGGCCCCCACTTGAGGTGTTAACTCTTCTTGGAGTACTAAGTGTATGGGTGCCAGGGGTGCCAGCACCCAAGTGGGGGTTGCGTTTGTGCATGAACAGGCAAACATAAAAAACACCAATATGTCCTGATTGCCTACGTGCATTATTTGCTAATTACACTGGAAGCCAGGCTTGGACTGGTCTATAGAGCAATAGGGCAATGTCCGAACCAAATACATGAAATGCTACTGTTTTTTGGCCCGTGTGTGCCAGCAGGGTCGGACTGGGACAAGAAATAGGCCCGGACAACAAAAAAAAAGTGGCCCACCCCTCGCCTCAAAAAAGTGGCCCACCCCTCGAAAAAGTGGCCCACCCCTCGCCTCAAAAAAAGTTGCCCTCAAACCATCATCCGTGAATCACGTCAATTCATGACTTTTACAGAAAATGCTACATATTGAGGTCCACAGCTCCGAGGCACAGGAGTGGCATGAACCAACCACCCCCACTGCGGTTTTGGGACCTGCTGCAAGTCAATGCTTATACAGGGCTCCGCAACCCCAGCAGGGAAGGAGGGTGGGGGTGACGATGGTTGGATAGATGGGGAGGTGGGTAGGGAAACCGGAATGAGGTTTAGGGAGAGGTCAGAAAATGCTACGTATGGAGGCTTCATGTGTCTGTTACATTACAACACAACTCATAAAATAACATTACTTTGCATACAGTTCTGTGGGCTTGTATGAATTTGTTGCCCTGGTGTAATGGATGTGCCAGTGGTTTTTGCTCTTGGCACCCTATTTTAATTGTGTGCCCCAACAATTCACGTCCAATCACACTCTTCGAAGAACAACTACTGCATCTCACAGAGTAACATCAGACCCCTCCCTCCAGACAGCGCCTCTACAGCCAACTTACACATCACCGCCTATCCCTGGCCCCTTTCGGGATACCAATGCCCCTATGCCCTCGACAAAGACACTGTGGGGTGCTTCCGAACTGCCCACAGTCAGCAACAAAGGCTAGCTATCAACCGGGGTCAGACTGGGCCATGCAATTGTCTCAGGCACCAAAGAAAAAGTGGCCCGCACTTGCAAATGGCTTTTCATTCCTTTTGTGATACTGTTTGAATAGTACCCGGGGGGAGCTTTTTTGATAAAGTGACATGCAAATTGTATATTTTAAAGAATATTTATTCAGCAACACTGGTCAAAACTACTAGTCGCAGTGTGAATTAACTCATCAAACTGGCCCACATGGGCCAATAAGGGTCCCACTTTGGCCAAAAAAAGGTCCCACACCAGCATTTTGTGTTTTTGGTTGGCCCTGGGCCTATTGTCCTACAGGCCAGTCCGAGGCTGCTCCCAGCTCAACTGACTTTTCAGTACTGACACTTTTTCTCTCATCTTTTCCCCCAGTTGCAACCCCTCCCCACAGAAAAAAAGTCATGTTTTACCATGGGCAGGTGAAGTGACCAGTGTGTATGTACTCTCGGCTTTACTACACAATATGTTTTGAGAAAAGTTCACAAAAGACACGCACCACAGTAAATGATGACCAAAGAAAGTGTTAGTTATTAGCAGTAATTAGTGATTGCCAATGATTCCATGTATCTGTATTCATCGAAGCATTTTTCCGAGGCATCACATTAAATATTCTGAAACATGCTCTCAGAGCATGTTTCAGAATATTTAATCTGACGCCTCGGACTCTGCATGAAAGTTGCACAAAAAGTTAAATTTTAAAAACACATACCAGTTAAGATGCACACAAACCCGTTGCTCGCAAACATTGTCAGACAGTTAAGAATTTAAAGAGTGCAACAAGCGGAGAAAGGCTCATCTGTACAAACGCTGTGGGAAAAATAAAGTTGTCCTTTGGATTCTGGGCTTATTTTACGAACTTCAAAGGGAAGTGTTCCTTTTCCAGGTGGCAGGAAGCTTTTGGGCGGGCTGGTGAAAGGATTATAACACGATCTGTCAGGCTGCATGCAAAACTATTTTTTTCCAGTCAGTCTGAGATAAACTGTTCTGTTAAGCAGGAGCGGGCTGCTAGTCTTAAGCCGTAAAAAGGAAACAGGCCTATCAGTGCCTTTAACGTTCACTGATGCACGGGTGAAAGTGCACTCTAAAGTTATAAGCACGCTGATGGCAGGTCAATTGATTGTGACCTAGAATTGTGCTCTGCAGTTAATAATTGCATAGCAGCCCAGACATGTGCTTATCACCTATGTTTACTTTACACGTACGTGTTGCCACGAGAAAACACTTTGGAGCTGGTGGCCGCTTGCCGACGCTAAATGGTAAATGCTTTCCAGCATAGCCTGCAAACAGAGCCAGGTGCGAGATAGCGCCATTGCTCAAATGAGACCATACGTCGCCCGGTGTTACTGTCTAACGTCAAGGCAAGGTCATGTGAAACCGGAGACACTGCAGAAAAAGGCTTCTCTTACTCACGATCGACAAACTGCGTATTAATGTTATACACTTTCAGAATCCACGCATTTGTATTTCAGATGAACCAAACATTGTAAAACTACAATTTCAATAGGAAACGTGCCCTGTAATACGTTCAATACCGTGTCTGCATTCCCAACTTTAGGATTTCATAATAAATGCAAGATAACATTAGGCCATCTGAAACATGTATTGTGATCATTTGAAGGATATTAATTTAACATTTACAAAACGGCACAGGAAGATTTTTCTATTCACGTATCACTGTAGGAGTATCTCAGTACAGCCTCTGTCCTTGTGAACTCGAAACAAAACACGCTAAGCAGTAGGCAGTGGTGGTACTCACAGAACTTCACAAGCAGCAGGTACTTGTTTTCTTTCAGGGCCCTCGCAAAGTTTTCACTCGTCAACCCGAGGACACCGGCCTCCTCTTTGATTTTGGGCGCTTTGCTTTTCTTGACCCTTGCAGGCTTTGGTGCCTGCCATCAAAGACCCATCCTGCACTGTAAAAAAAAGAGCCACTGGGAGCAAGGCGGCACTCGCAGTTCACGCGGCCCACCCCCACCCACACCCACAACAATTTGTTTTGGAGAGAGAGAGCGCTCTGCCTGAGCTGGGCTCAGGCTGCCTCCTGACTGGCGCCACGCCGGCCTGCCGGGCCCGGCAGGTGGCTGGAGCACTGACAGCAGAGCCTCATTCATCACAGAAAGTTAACACTTAATTGTTAACTTTCTTTGATGAGTGCATTCTCTATCTCCGCAGCAAGCCGTGATTAAGGGCAGCTGCAGAGGGGAGTGCCGGTGCCGAAAAAACACTGAGGCCGGGCCCGGGGGCCTGCCAATAAAAAAAAAAAAAAATTTGAATTTTTTTTTTTTTTTTTTTTACAAAAAAAAAACGGCCCAGAGGTGGCTGCCGGAAAACCGGCCCCAGGGGACCCCAAAGTCGTTCGGCCACGGGCCGAAAGACCGAAAGGGCCAGTCCGACCCTGTGTGCCAGTTTGGTAGGGTACTTCACATGTGGCTCGTAGTTTTGACCAGTGTTACCGAATGAATATTCTTTAAAATGCACAATTTGCATCATATTTTATGAAAAACCTCCCCATTGGGTACTACTCAAACAGTCTGTTAAAACAGGAATGAATTGCCATTTGTAACTGTGTGCCACTTTTTCATTGGTGCCCAAGACAATTGTATATCCCAGTCCGACCCTGCTCGCTTGGATGTTCTTGTCCACTTGAAATCCCACATTCTTGGGTTTTATAGTGCATGCGTGCCACCTGCGCAGAGGCACACATGCATTGGCCCTCATTGCCTATGAGTTTGCTTTGATAATGCAGTGCATGCATGCACACAATGCATGGGAAATCAGATTCCCTTATATGTATAGGGTGTGCCCCAGTTCAATCGAGGGGGAAGCCCTCTAAGGAATATGTGGTTGCAAATATACAGGCAGTCATTTGTCATTACAGTCGACCAGTGTGGTCATTCTGTAATACAAAAGTTAACCCCTTCAGTGCAAATGGTTTAAAGCACTGATTGCACAGAGGTCCATGACCAATAAATAGGCCCTGGTTGGTTTAGAGATATGTATTTTTATACTAAGTGTACCTGGTAGGCTTTGATCTTCCAGGCCTACCAGGTAATATGCCCAAGCCGTTTGGTCTCTCATTTTGTGACTGGCAGAGCAGCCAGACAAACAGCGTTCCATGAAGGATTTATCCGCTGGGAGGGCCCTGCCAATATAACCGCAGGAGCACATATCTAGAAGCAGAGTCATCTATTGGGGTGTACTGCCTGCACTGTGCAGGATTGGGCATATTACGTTTTCACCCAAATCCTCCCGAGTAGGTAATCTGGACCGCACTAGCAATCTGGCTACTACTTTATACACAGAATACACTTCGCTGTACTTGAAAAATTGCTCACGGCCTGATGAAGGCTGTGAATGTTTGGAACCACAGTTATTGTTCATGTGACGGCCGAAACACACCTTGACAATTTTTTTTGTAACAACGACACTGCAAACAAAGGGCAGGTCAAGCGCAAATGAGTATTGAAACAAACAACCCTATAACAAATCATTGTTTTTGTTCACACATTGAATATAGATGTTGGATTTATGCTGGATATAGGTCCTAAACTAGAACAGCTGTCTTTTTTGTTTGTGTCTAGAAATTAAATGAGATGTCAATGTTTGTTATAAAAAAGTGTTTGAATGTCTAAATGTGGTTTTGAAAATGGTATATAAGAATTATTTAAAAAAAATCTATTTTGTATATGAATCAAAATAAAATGTCTAAATAACAGAAAATCGTTTATTAGAAACAGATTGAAGGAAAAAGGGGGTGACAAAAAGGTCTTGGTCGTTTTTGTTTTGTGAAAGGTTTAGTGATGTGGACAATTGTTCTCCTGCATTGCCAGTCCAAGCATTTCCATTACTATCCCAAGATTAAGAACACCTCGAAAACAAACCTTTTAGTATCACAACAAATACATATTCCTCCTTTCTTTATTTTAATATGTAGGTTCAGAAGAAAATGATGCTGGATGGTACCCGACTGGTTGCATATTTTCTGTAGCATGTACTGACGCTGGGTGGATTCGAGTGGGGAAGAGTGTAGTCTTTAGCGTGTAGTTGTCAACATCACTGAAAGACCTGTTATGATTGACACTTTTGAAAACTGCTGGTTGTCTAAGCTACACTTGAGGTGGAAAAAGGCAGGAACATCTGAAATATCACACATTTTCCCATAGTTTTGTAAGGATACATTGCTTAATGGTGTGAGGGCAGGTCCATGTACTACCATTTTGAATGTGGAACCTCTTTCATAGGTCTAGGGAAATACCATTCAGGTGCTCATTAGCAAAGAACCATGAAACTTCTAGAGCAGACCTACTCTATGACACATGTGCAACTGATAGTTCCCTCTCCACGCACTGGTGCATCAGAAGAAACCTGATCAAACTGGCCCTGGTCAGGAAAAACACACAGAGGGCTTGTCTCTATGCCATTTTACATCTCCATCAAAACAAACCCATTTTTGGTGCCCTAACTGCTGCAATTTACACTTTAGAAGTTGTCGTCATCGATAAGCAAAATGTCACATTGCAACAACTCCACCTAGTGGTGCACATCACAGTTAAGGGTGAGTGTATCCCATGCATTGTGGCACGCATACTTTCATTGGCAATGCTGTATGCCATTTTTGCATTACAATGCAATGGTGGAGAAGGCATCTGTCCGACAATAAGGTCAGCATGTTGATATTCTTAATTAAGATACAGTTGTGGGTGTGCAAAAAGTAGATGGTCCCAGGATCCAATAGGACATGCTTACTTAGTGAACTATCATGATCCCAAACTGTCCTGCACTCAGGTGGAGCATCGCATATTCCTCAGAAGCCTGCATTATAATTTCTGTCTGGTGAATTCATAGTGGACATTAAAATATGGAACCCTAATTGGGGAAAATAACTTTAATAAACCTGGTGAATCTGACCTCAATCACTATGCCAATGCTGTGGTGCAGAAAATTAGATGGTTATCTTTTCACAGTAAATGTTTAAATACCAGGCCCCAATGGACACCCAACGGTGCTGGATAAACAAATATGCCAGCGTGAATGCCCCTTTTCTGGGTTACAGAGAACTGGAAAACAGAGCAAACATGCTGGAAAGTAAAGTGCACTTTATTTTTTGTTAGATTAACCTTAACTCCTGAGTAAAAAAGTGTTTTAATCTATAGTTTAGGGTTCATTTTGTGGGGAGACGGTCTTTATCGTGTGAGTGTATGTAGTATAGGTGAATGTAATATGAGTGTTTGCCATATGTTTTCATATGTATTTTAGCTTACATGTATGAAATGTACATCATCTATTAGATGTACATTTTGTATAGAAGCTCTACACTGATTCTCAGTGTACATAAAGTTAATATTCTAAATGTACATTTTGTAAAGAAACTAAACATATGTTGTAATAGTACAACAGCAAGTGGTGTAAATGTGTCATAAGTTGTGTTGTAAGAGCATTCATGGTAAGAGTGTGTGTCGTAGGAGCTAGTGTTGTGAGAGTGTGTGTCATAAGATCATGTTTCGTAGGAGCCCATGTTTTAAGAGACCGTGTTGTAGGGGCATGTATCATACAAGTGTGTGTCATATACATGGGTGTCATTGGAGCTTGTTTCATTTGGGTGTGTGGCATAACCGTGTGTCATAGGAGCAGGTATTGTAGGACCAGGTGTCGTAGGAGCACGTCATTGGAGCGTGTGTCATAGGAGCACATGCCGTAAGAGCGTGTGTCATAGGAGCTTGGTCATAGGAGCACATGTCATATGAGTGCGTGTTGTTAGGCTGTGTGGTGTAAGGCAAATGAGTGCATGGTGTGTAAGTGTCTGACAAGTGAATCTATGGTGCATAAGTAGAAAATGTGTGTTTGGCATAAAGTCATAAAATGCACATGCCCATGTATGCCTCCTACTTGCATCCTATAAAAACCAGTCTTCCTTTGGATGTGGGAGTTTTCAGGAGTTGTATATTGCTTAATATACAAACTATGCAACTCATACTCCTCTTTTTACAGTACGTTTGAAAGATGCACATTCTTTACATCTTCAGGAAACTGACATCAAAGTCATGAGCAATGCATATATTCTAAATGTACATGCACATATTAAATATAACCTTTACATTGATTCTCAGCATGTGCAATGTACATAGTCTAAATGCACACCTATATGTTGTATAGAAGCTGTACATTGATTCTGAGCATGTGTCATAACAGCATAGCAGCACATGGTGTAACTGTTGTTATAAGTTCGTGTTGTAAGAGCATGAGTGGTAAGAGTTTGTGTGATGTGAGTGTTTTGTAGAAGTGTGTCTATAGGAGTGAGTGTCATGTGAGCATGTCGGAAGAGTGTGCACCATGGGTCATTGGAGTATGTGCCATTGAAGCACGTGTTGTAGGAGCATGTGTTCTATGAATGTGTGTTGTATGACTGTGCATCATAGGAGTGTGTGCTGCAGAAGTGAGTGTTCTTGAAGCATGTGTTGTAGGAGTGTGTGTTTTTTGACTTTGTGCCATAGGAGCATGTGTCTTAGGGGTGTGTGTCATACGTGCATGTGTCATTGGAGCATCCATTATAACCGTGTGTGTCATAACTGTGTTTGTCATAGGAGCGTGTCGTAGGAGAGTGTAATAGGAGCCTGTATCACAGGCCTGCATGTTGTAACAACCACGGTCATGGCAACGTGTGTTGTAGAAGCATGTGTCAAAGGAGCGTGTGACATTGGAGCATTTGTTTTAAAAGGCTGTGTTGCAATAGTTCGTGTCATAGGATCATGTGTTGAAGGAGCATATTTTATCTTGTATTTTCAAATCTTGTAAATATGACACTGTATTTTTCTGTGCTAACCATTTGTGCACAAGTTCAGTGCAAAGTGATGACAGAAAACAGAGCACATCTTTTGATTCTTATTTGCATGGATGAAATTGCAAATCATGACTGAGATTCTGTCAGAAACAGCACACAGTGAGATGAGGAATAGTTTATTTCTGTTCAACTTCTGTGTTTTGTGTCTGTACATGCTCATGGAGTAGCGTATACTGCATGCATATTTATGTTCCTTGCATTTTAGGATCACAGTTGTAATAAGATGGACAACTTAATTACCATTGGGAAGTATCCTTTTAACAAACAAATTAGGCTCATTCAATGAATGCATGCTTGCATTGCACACACATATTTTACAAAGTTCTTGTGTTGTGTGCATGTATCATCAAGATTCATCTATTAGGTGTGTTCATACCCATTAATGTGTGGGAGAAGGTTTACTCACAGATATAACGACTTGATTGAAGCCAGACTTCTTTGCTACACAACTATTTTTGTGTCCTCTTCAATTTCAAGTTTAGTAATGTTCTAGTTGCATGGTCCATACTTTAACTTAATTAATTTTACTCATCAAATATAACTTGCACTCTATTAAAACAGAGTGTCAAGTACTCCCACCTCAAAACCTTACCTGGGGCACAGGTGAGTATGTAATGTCTAGTATAAATGCCATTAAACCTGATATTGTAGTCAATGTGGTAAATGTGCTGTAAATGTTATGCAGCCGCAAAGCTGTTGCTCAAGGACGAATGATTGACATTACACCAATCACAGGGATCAAAGCCTCTTTCAGATCTTCAAAAATAGACTTAGAACATTCAAAGCCTAACTCCCCAGCCAACAACCTACAATACAACAACCAAATAGTTGCATTTGCAAATTAAATAGAAATTCAGCAAAACCTGCACTGTAGCAGCAATCCAGATAGGTATTTACAATTTTTAGAAGCACTTCATGCAGGATTCCTCCAACTTCTTAGTAATGTGATTATTATTAGCCCAATCAATAGTCAGTTTACTGACCTATAAAGGATGTAAGGGTAACTCCACTTCAAGGTCAAACTTATAGTTCAGTGGTACAGTAAAGATGTTGTTAATTCTGTTACCATCAACAGAAAGTTGCAGTATTGAAATTACCACCTATTTTCCCCTGCACCACCTTACTTGTAATGAGGCCCATATATTGAAGCTTTGAGCACCTGCCTTTTTGCGCTATCGTATCACAACACTGGCATACCACTAAGTACCTCCAGTAAATGAGGACTTTCATTAATCAACAGCAGAAAATTCTGCTATCAAACCCTAAAACACATAATACAAGTCATGTTTGCTTAATACAAGTCATGTTTGCTTTACTGTGCAATTGATCAGGTTTGTTTGTGTCTTAAAAATTAAAATATATACAGACAAAGTCAAATGTTCAGACCTTTGTAGATGAAAAATGAAAGGCGTATAGTGACTGATCCTTCTGTAATAATAGCATCCCTTCTTGAAACATGCTTTAAGAAGTGAACCAGCTGTAGAGTGGCTGGGAATTGGAACACACATATTCTTTTCTAAAGCTGAATTCCTACAAATTCCATTTTACACATTTTCTGCTATGTGGAGTTTCCCTGATTCCGGAAGCAGAGTTAGCCTTTTTTATTTGAACTAGTCACTATCAATGCTACATTAATTATATCTATCAGGAGCTTGCACTGCATAGACAATTAACTGTTCCTGTTCTATGTGGGTGGTGCGCCCCCTGATGTTTACCTGCTCAGGGTGGGGAGCTTGAATTCCATGCAGTCCCTTTTCTATGCAAATTGAACTTCTACTGTTGTGACCAATTACTTATCTAAGGGAACTGTGTGCTGTTAGGCCGACAACTGTTGCAAGTGACGAAAGAATGAAATTCTGAGGTCTTTGGAATACCTTTTCTATATCAGGCTTCAGGAGTGCACACTCCCCTCCACCATCTACTGCAGGGGTCCATTCCTTATCTGTTCTCTGTTTGGGTATCTTCTATCCTTGCTTTAGTGTGCACTGATCCACTCCACCTGTTCTACATGATGAATGCTTGTATTTCTATTCTACCTATTCTTTGTTTCTTTGTATGCAGAGAAACTCTCAGTGCTAGTGCTCATCGGTTCCATTTGTGAAAGGGTGCTTTTCTAATGCACACTGTGGTTTATTTTATCTGATACAGTTTGGGGGGGAACTGCTTTTCTGTCATGATGTGGACCGCTGCACATGGTACTGATTTCCATACAGTTTTATCTTTTTACATGCATCAGCTGTTTGACAAATACGTTAAAACCCTCTTTTGAAGGGGAAAACTCATTATTACTCTAAAAGATTAGAAATTGGGAGTAAATTACTCCCACCTCAAAATCATATCTGGAGCACTAGTGGTGGGAGCGTGTGTCATGAGAGCATGTTTTGTAGGATTGTTTGTTGTAAGAGTGTGTGTCATTAGACTGTGTGGTGTAAGGATTATGATGTGTATTTTTCTGGCATGTGAGTATATGGCACATTAGTAAAATATAAGTGTTTGGTATTATGTCATAAATCCGTGGGGGAAAGGGTGTGGGTGTTTGTGCCTGCAGGTCAAATCCCTGCTCATTCCTGTCTGCTGCCTTACCATTGGAGCTCTGCCTCGCCCGTTCCAGGACATTCAAACTATGGCAAGCCCCCACGAGGGCAGAGTCTGTGGGGGGGGGGGGCATAGGTGTTTGCGCCTGCAGGGTGTTTGCGGTGGGAACGGATTCCCACACCTGCCCGCAAGACACTTTAATACCCCAGCCTGCCAGATTGCAGCCAGGAGCGGTCTTCTATCCAATTCTTCAATTCTTTTTCACAGAAACTGACATCTATCGAGGACCTGGGGAAGCTTCTGAGAAGGAGAGGAAAGTTTGGAGGAGCCTTGACAGCTCCGGAGGTCCAGAGAGACCAGGTGAGAATGAAGGTGGAGGGACCTCTTATAGAGACTAAAAGAGATTCCCAGAGTCCAAGAAAGAGTTGGAGTGGGTTGTACACCCCCTAAACTTGAACTTGACCTCCAAGAGCACACCACCAACAGTCCGCCTACACCCGCCTCACCAGCCAGCTCACCAAAGATGTCAACCTGTATCATGCTAGTACCATCTGTACTAGTACTAGCAGCTTTACATGGACCCAAACCCAAAAGGAAAATGTTGACTCTAAAAAGGAAAATGGTAATCACATGCACCACACCCTCATTAAGTGCTGCTGAGATCAGTTCAACCAATCCTGGGGTAAACCCATCTGCTAATCAGTGAAATATATCAGTATTTGGGCTCATTTAGTGCCCAGTCAGCTTGTACCCCTCTAGGGGGAAACATGGAACATAATGTCAAGGCTCCTATTGAAATCAACACCTCTAGTTACCCAACGAACGTAGGCACAGGCTGTGTGTGCTAGGTGGGGGATTGGCCCCTTGACAACAGGGCCATGACTTACACTGAAAAATCACACCCGTGGGGGGGTGCCTTCCAGCAGTTCGATCTCGAGCCTGACTGGACCCCTTTTAAATGTGGCCATAGGGTAAACTAACAATCATGGCAAGGCCATTTCTGCTCCCTTTCCCACTCTCACCACTATATCGCCTGTAGCCCCTCCTGCCTTCCACCCACGCAATGATGGCTGGAGCGCCAACGTCTCATGGCCAGTCATGAAACCTTGATACCAAGTAGGAGGGGGGGTTCACATTGGCTTCTAAAACGGACTGCATTGATAAGCTTTCTTGGGCTATTAAACAAATGCTTTGCCCACAAGGTTCTCATAATGGGTCATCGCTCAGTGGTGAAAGACACAAGGTTGAAAGCAGGGGAAATATGGCCGTGGAAAGGCAGGCCAATCCCTCAGGGGCAATTAGTGATGCCTTTCTGGATAAAACACCCAGCCCACTGCCCTGCCATGAGCGCGCGGCTAAGCAATTTATTTAACAGACTAGCAGTGGGGGCCTGGCGATCAAAGAATGCCAATGCAGCACGGTTTTATTGGAAATTCTGTTAATAAAGTACCTAGTCCTATCCTTAATTGGAGCAGCTGGAAAGGGAGTGGACACAGGGAGACCACAAATTAACCAAGAGGGTGGAAAATGGGCTCTAAGCAAACCAGGTATGTTGGAACTCCTGTGTCTGAAATTGCCCCTTACACCCCAAGAGCAGCGCAGGGTGGAGGAGGACTTACTAATGGGAATAATGCAAGGTCCCACACTTCAAATGCCCCAGCAGGAAAAGTAACCCTGCCAATAACTGTCTTAAGTGTTCACAATCCCATTAAGAGTATGCAACACTTTGCACCGTCTTCACTGAGACAGATTTCTAGCGGAAGGCAGAAAGTACTCATAGGGCAAGTGCCACACCCGATAGGGCAGCAACCAGGTCGGGGCACGATCCATTTACTCCCATTGTTATACCCACCTGGCCAATAACATCCTGCGCAGGGGGGGCCAATATTCCGGCATAGAGCTCCGAAACAGGCCCAACATCAGTATGAACCCAGGGAAGCACTCCTAAAAAAAGCATACACTGGCTTGAACTGGGATGTACTTTTGGGAGCTCAATGTTAACTGCACCAGGACTCCCTATTCGGGGGAAATGCTTTTGACTCTGTTAGAATCGACTTTGGGGATCAGAGTTTGGCTAGAGGACCTATTGAGTTTTGGCAGGACATGTCACGCACCAGTCAAACAGTGCAATAGAACTCAGTGCCTACCCCGTGGAAACCACATTACAGAGGCCTGTGCACTTGGGAACAAATGTGGTTCCATTGGGCAAATGGTCTATGGGGTCTTCTTTGAAGTAAAGATATTGACTGGAAATGGGGTATTAGTGTCCAAGTGATCCCCATGCTGTTATATGCTGAGTAATTACCTCTGTAATGCACATAGCCGCCCACAAGATACATTTGGTCCCAAGGCCACCACATTCTACACAATTTAACTGTACCTCAAATGTGATGTTTTTGTTTAATTCACTTGTGATGTTTTATATTCTTTTGAAAACGTTTATGGCTTAATGTTGAAATAAAGTTATGACTGACTGAAATAGTCATTAACAAGCGCATGTCTTGTATGCCTCCTATATGCATCCTATAAAAGTCAGACCGGGGCTTTGATGTAAGTGTTCAGATGAAAAATGCATAATGTACAAACTGTGAAAGTCACACGCCTCTTTGTACAGTTTGTATAATAGATGCACATTAATTGTATCGCTTAAAAACTGACATCAAAGTCAGAGCGTGGATGATGTACATATTCTAGATGTAAATATATTTGTACATTGATTCTGTGTGTTTGTGATATACATATTCTAACTGTAAATGTGCATTTTGTATAGACGCTTTACATTGATTCTGAGCGTTTGTCATTACAGCATAACAGCACATGGTGTAAGTGTGTCTTAAGTGTGTGTTGTAATGGATGCATCCGATCTGCCCGCGAGCGTTTCATTTGCAGGCAGACTGCCCGCAGTAAAACTGCTCGGACCCCCGTTTTGACCATTCATTGAAAACAGGGGCCTGAGCAATTTTTATCCCTGCCTCCATTGTTCAGGAAGCGGGTGACACCCCCGCAACCCCAGAGCCTGCAGATACTTGAACACAAGGAGCGGCAGACACCCCTGTAAACCCTGCTCCTCATGTACAAGTAATAAGGTCAAAATGATAGAAAGTCAAAAGTAACACCTGTAATTAGATCAAAATGATCTTGGAGAGTGCGAGCAAGTCCTCTCAAAAAAGTAGAATCCATGTTCTGGGAGAGGCTAGAAGGCTTTTTTTGGCGGCGAGTATTGAGAATTCTAAATGCATTGCCAATGAATACGATCAGACAGTAATTGACATTGGAAGCACTTGAATCTATGGTTTTGTTGAAAACAATTACCCTTTATAGGAAATGCGCATATACGAATCATCAGCTACCCCTTTGGCAATTTTTTATCCTCATAAAGAAGGGCAAGATAGGTATCTAAACCCAGGGGAGGTCGAAACTTGAAAGGCTCCTGAATCAGAATGGGATTGAAATGGGTGATTTGGTTGCCAACAGTAGTTATCCAGTCCACATCTTGGAGTTTCTTTTTAACTTAAAAAGAAACTCCAAGATGTGGACTGGATAACTACTGTAGAGAAATGGGGCCAGGACAAACTGAACAAATATTTTAACTGTCTCCCAGTGTACCTACACAAAATTCCCCTTGCCAATATATCGGGACTTCCTCCTTAGATGTAGGCTTAACACCCTCAGTAGAAGAGAGGTACAATGGGCTAGGAAAATGCTGGGGATTATGAATGTTCAATGTCAATTCTGTAATGAGATAGGAGCCATAGAAACGCTACTCCACCTGGTAACAGCCTGTGAGTCTCTATGAGAATTGAGACGCACATTTCTAGGTGGGCATACAACTGCTTGTGGAACACTGGGCCCCTCAGAATGGTGGGAATGGGTCCTTTTGGGGGAAAAAAAACAGGTCTGGTGATTGCGTGAAGAAGATGGTTGAATTTGTGTTAAACAAAGCAGAGGGAATAGAGGATGATGGAGTAAGTAATGATGCTAGGGAAAAATATTGGTTAAATGATGGCCTATCCACCTCCTCCAGTCCTATAGGTGCCCCTCTCTTCCTTTCTCCAGTTTTGATTATGTTTGGTGCACATTTCCTTTCTTAAGGAGGGGTGAATTGAGATTTTAAGTTTTTATTTGGATTTTAATTTCCATTCGGGAACCTAATGTACTATGCAGAATGTAATGTGATTAAGTTATTGGGTGTCATGGAAGAGTTACATTTTAAAGGTTTGAATTCAATTTTTTGTTTTAAACCAATAAAACATTTTAATTTAAAAAAATGATCTAACAACCAAATGTAAATGATCAGAATGGGTAATACCGCTGTAATGTGTGCCCTGCCTGTGTCGTAGGAGCATGTGGCATCGGAATGTGTTTCAGGAGCATTTGTCATAGGAGAGTGTGTCATAGGAGTGTATGTCATTGTATCACATGTCATAGCAGCATGTGTCATGGGAGCATGTGTCATAGGAGCACGTGTCGCAGGAGCGTGCACAGTAAGAGTGTTTGTCATTGGTGCGTGTATCATTGGAGCATGTATTGTAGGATAAGATGTCATAGGGGCCTGTGTTGTAGGAGCCTGCTTGGTATGAGTGGGTGTCATAGGAGCATGTGTCATTAAAGTGTGTGTTGTAGGAGAGTGTGTTGCAGGAGCATGAGTTGTAGGTGCATGTGTTTAGTTCTACAGTTGATGCATGTATGCAATTTACATCTCCTGAAAACTAACATCAAATTCAGTCCTGATTTTTATGTGAGTTTTCAGATGTATATGAATGTTCATATGTGATATATTCATCTCCCACACGTACATGTACAGTCTGTATGTAAAATGTGCCTTTATTCTGTTCAGGCATTGTATGACTCCAATACATGTGAAAGCACACACTAAAGTGACCTTTAACTGTCATGTGAGTTTTCAATACTTACAAGTCATATGTGACGTTTACAGTTCCTACTTTCATGCAATTTACATCTCCTAAAAACTGACATCAAAGTCTGTCTTAACTTTGATGTGACTTTTCAGGAGATGAAAATTCCATACTGAACGAGCTGTGAAACTCATACCCCTCGTTTGTACATTTTGCACAATCAATGCACATTCATTACATCTACAGAAAACTGACGTCAATGTCAGCCCTCACTTTCTTGTATTTTCACAAGATGTAAATTCCATAATGTATGAATTGTGAAACTCAGAAGCCTCTGTGTACAGTTCATATGAAATATGCACATTCATACATCGACTGAAAACTCATATTAAAGTCTCCCCTTACCTTGATGTGAGCTTTCATGAGATGTAAATTGCTTAATGTACCACCTGTGAAGCTCATGCGTCTCTTCGTAGCATTCAATTGAAAGATGTACATTAGGTCAGTGCATGCTTCACATATAGATACATTTAAATTGTTAATATGACAAAATTGGCAAAGTCGGTTGTCAACATCTTTTTTCAGTGCACCAATTCCTAATTACATCTTGATGTGTACCAATTAAATAGAATGGAAAAACCCCATATCAAAAGCTGTTCAAAACTGGATAAAAATAACATTTTCTTAAAATATGGATTGTTCCATGAAAAAATCCTAAATTTATATATGCGGCTACCTCAACATTTTACTGTGGAATGTTTTCTAATTGTTTTCATGGAAGGGTTCAAAGGTTATTAAGAAAAGCTGTCTTTAGAAACTCTAGATAATTCGTTTTAATCTTAACTATTAGTTAACTTAATCTTTAATCTTAACTATTCAATGTGCTGGCATAATGTTGTGATATATATATTTAAATATACATATGTATAATGGCAACAAAAACAGTCATTCACAGATTAGTATCACTGTGGTAGCTAAAATAAGCAATGCATGAAAATGATCGCAATGGCATGAAAATGATTGCTGGTTCGAAAGATGCAAAGATGTCTTGCGCAAATATTGTGCTTCTAAGATCCATGTGAAATATCCCAGCTAATTTATTCTAGATAGAAATTCAGACACAAAATAAGACGGGAAAGGCGGCTAAATGTGCCAATGACTTTTGAGGGCTGAGCTTATTGTATTATAGGCTGTTATGTTTCGAGTGTTATTGTCAATTTCAGAGTATTCTGCGACAACCTGAAATATGTTTTCATGAGTTTGGTACTATGTCCATTGATTTTTTTAAAACACTTTTATGACTCCATAATACTGATGGAATCAGTTGAAAGAAACCGAAATTGTTTTTTTTTTTCAAAATAATGACTGCTCTTGCTAGCGTCCAAAGGTAATAAGACTTCAGCACGTTTTCAGGAAATTGTTGCCTTCTTACAAGAGCTGCACTAGAAGCAAAGGCATGTGTAGAAATAAGATATATCTGTTCATTTATTTACACACATTCAACTGCGAACAAATATGACATATTCGGCCTCATCACGAGTTGCCCGGTAGCCTTTAAATGCGGCGGTAACGCTATCACCGCCGCAAATAAGGGTCCGGCCAAACATGAGTCTGGCAGCATTTAACCCCAACTGCAAGATGGGGTTAAATGCGCCCGAAAAAAAAAATTTCAGGTGCAGTTAGCACCGCGCCATTAGCGTGAGCTAATTTCGCCGAATATGCCCCATTGGATCCAACAGACCCAATGGGGAATGGGGAATATCCATTACCGCCCAACCCTTGATCTGGCGCTAATGACTCCGAACCGGGTTCCCGATAACGCTTTTAGTGCAGGTGGTATGCCGGCAGTAATATCTCTTAGATACAAAACATATTGAAACCCTAAAAAATGTAAACATATTAGCAACATATAGATATGACCGCTTGGCTGTTTTAGGTGAAAGAACGCCTACATAACTCTTCTGATTTCCTCTTCCAGTCATATTAGTGTAAACGAAATCAGAATTGTAGATTCCTACTTGCTTTCAGAGCACACATGCACCTCAGGGTGGTGTGAGTCACAGGAAAGGCCATGCTAACCTCCACTTACTCAAAGTGGCATCATGGATTTAGCCAGATATGACATGCATGCACAATCCATAGAAAGCCACATCTAGAATGTTGCCAAATACAACATCCAACACATTTTTCTCTCGTTACATGACACAGATAAATGATACAGTTCCTACTTTTCCGTTTGCACTGATGTGCCATTCCCAAAGGGTTTTGGCTAATCCACCGTGTCCTGATTGGCATTGTAATGCTGGCATGTGTTCAGAGAAAAACGGGTCGTTTTACCCTTTATGGTAAATTTTTGACAACTGTCTCTTGTACTGAAACGCACATGTGCTTTGCAGAATGTGACACTTCATTGGAACTCACGCTGTGCAACTGGCCCTGCAATGCAGTGACTGCCTTGTACTAGTAAACTCGGGGTCAATGCCCATAACTTGGTACGTTACTGTTCTAGGAGAAAGAGCAGCAACAAATGCCAGTTTGACAATTTCACCTTTGAAACAAATGTCACTAATGAACATTTTTACTTCCTTTATACAGAATTGATTTCTCACTATTGCTAGTTTCTTTATCAATTCTCGGCCTGTCTTTTAACCCACAGTTCCCTAGACGTCTGCACGTTGAGAAGTGAGCTTGTGCAGGGACAGCCTTACCTGAGACCTGGCTAACACTCTGTGCTGAGAAAGGCAACATTATTTCTGGAGGACCTTGAACTCCCATGGGCATAAAGTGGCTGATGTTGCAGCCATTCCATCCTTACATCCAAATCATGAGACTGTCCAAATCAATATATATGGTTCAGTTTTACACACCTTTTAATGTTAGGGTGAGTGTTGTGAAAAATGATATGAGCACCAGCACTGGTGTGCAATATACAGGTAGTGATTGAAGCATACAACTCCTTTATCAGAGAAACTATTACAGGGATGGTGGTAGCGGCCCTGTAGTTATGGTTAAGTTGCTCAGCTCATAGAAAGAGCACTTTATGGGTGGCTTATAACTACCCCCCCCACCCCCGGTTCTGTGAAGTTTGGTGTGGTTTTGTCCATGAGGGGCAAAGGTATAAGGGAGGGTCCCAAAATGTGTGGCAATCCTCATTGGCGCAATGGGAAAAAATGTTTGCTTAGGACCCCTGGATGAATTTTCACCAAACTTGCACTAGTAGCGGCAGCTTGGTCTCGAAAGCGTGCTTTTGCACATTTGGTGTAAATCCATCAAGTCGTTTTAAAAGAAATGGCAAAAAAGTAGAAAAAAGTAATTTGTTATATCTAGGTCTGGTCCACTTGCTTATTTCCTGCTTCAAAGTCCCGGACACCCCCTGGACCAATCAGGGAGCAGCGTGACATTCGCAGACATCATATGCGCCCGCTGATTGGTCAATTAAAAACATGAGGTGCGTCAAAACCTTTGAAACAGGCGGCATGTTAGATTTGCCAACACAACATGCACTTGTCAAACAAAGGAAACAATCTCTGGAGAGGTGAAGGGAGATGAGGGTGATGAGGAGGTGATGGGATATGGCCATAAAAAGCCAACAATCGGTTGGTTTTTCTTATACGAAGTCCACGAACATCTCAGATGTTCGGGGGCATACATGCATATTTCTGCATTAGAGTGCCGGTGAAAAGCAATTCTTGGATGGCTTATAACTTTGGTGCGACTCAATGAAACTACATGGAATTCGGCAATATCATTTTAGACCCGACCCTGAATGGTTTTGCAAAGAGGGGACAAAATTAGAGGGGGTCCCAAAATATTTGAAAGGCTTATACATTTGGTGCTGTTTGAAGATTTTGCACAACAGTGTGCAAAAAGACCAGGATTTGAAGTTTGGTGGGATTTTGTCAAGAGCGGGCAAAATTGGAGGGCAGGTCTCAACATTTTTAAATGGCTTATAACTGTGTTGCTGTTTGACAAAGCTGCTCATATATTTTCAGAACGATTATCGACCCAAACTTGAATGTTTGTGCAAAGTCTGAATAGATTTTGTGAAGTGGGGTGCAAAGTTATATGACAATTTATTGCCCGTACATTTTGACGCTTTTCCCAAAAATTGCATTTGCAGCAAACTCGTGCAAGGAGCATCGGCAAGGACCCGAAAGCATGGTTGTGCAGATGTGTCCATGTTTTATTTTTTTAAAAGTGTCATAATGCAGGTGCAAAAAATTGTGATTTTAACTTTGGTGACTGAGATAACCTGTGACAAAGGCCATGACCCAGACAATCTGGCTACAGACCATGACCACAAGGGACCGGCAATGGGGTTAATGTGAGTAAAAAATGTGGTAAAAAACATTTAGAAATCGGGATAGGTTTGAATGGAAAAAGAAAGGTTCCTTGTGGCTACAGCCCGAAGTACTGGACATGATTGCAGCAAACATTTGCGAGTAGCATCAGCAAGGACCTCAAAGCATGGTTTTGCAAATCTGTCATCTGTTTTATTTTTTCTAAAGTGTCAAAATGTAAGTACAACAAATTGTGATATAACTTTGGTGCCTGGGCAATCCGCCTGGCCCGAGGCAAGGACAAATGTGTACTCTGATTTGCTTACTGGGCCGTGCGGCATAGCCAAAGCCCTAGGTTTGAATGGGAACACATATTCTGCTTGCGGCTACAGCCCCGAAGTGCTGGACTAGATTACAACAAGCCTGCGCAAGGAGCATCGTCAATGACCTGAAAGCATCCTTTTAAAATCTGTCTCGTGTTTTATTTTTCCAAAGTGTCAAAATGTAAGTACAAAAAAATGTGATATAACTTTGGTGCATTGACAGTTGGCCTGGCCCTACTCTGATTTACTTATTGGGGCATGCAGCATGGCTGAAACCATAGGTTTATATGAGAAAGATAATTCTGCTTGAAGCTGCTGGATGGGATTGCAGCAAACTTGAGCAAGGAACATCATCAAGGACCTGAAAGCATGCTTTTGCCAATCTGTCCTGTGTTTTACTTTTTTGAAAGTGTCAAAAAGTAAGCACATAAAATAGTGATATAACTTTGCTGTCTAGGCAGTGCAGTGGGACTAGCCCTCGGCAAGGTCAAATGTCTACTCTGATTTGCCTATTGGGGAATGCAGCATGGCGGAATCCCATGCCCCTGGATTGTGAAGATTGACCATGGCTGCAAGCCGTGAGCATTGGCCATTGGTCACATTATGAGGGTACTGGACAGTGAATTAGGATGCAGGGTAGGTGCAATGGGTAGTGGGAGTGGTTTGGTGGGGTTGGGGTCGTGGTCGAACCTCATGCCCTAGCCAATTCAACCATGAATTTTATCCCCAGCATGCCCTGCTGATAATGACACACATCAGTATGCTTTGCAAAATATATGTGTGTTGCAAGCCCAATAAAAGTGTATTCAGAAGGAATTAACCCCCCCACACTGGCTTGATCCAATAGAGGGTGATCCGCTCCCCACATTATCGCACAGGTATACTTTATCTTAACCAATTTTTGACCAGTGAACACAACAAGCTCTATTAAAATGCCCAGAGGAGTACAATTTGTGTTTTTTTAAACATACTTTGCCTTTTAACCTTTCTAGCAATTACAACTCTCCTGCCTTTAGGAGATTGCGGGCTGTGTACAAATTTGCAAATGATAAGGAAGATGAGGAATCTCCTAAAATCTTTTTTGAAAACATTTGAAAAATTAGAAAAAAATTGAAATCCAAGAACATCATGCAGGTGATTATTGATAGGATACATGACAGTATATTATTGATACTAAAAAATGGTAAATTGAGAATGATTATCTGACAGATGTTTATATTATTACCTCTAGATTAGATAAAGTGAATAGCCTCATGTTGAATTAAAGAGCTCCTGACCACAGTTACTACGAAGTCATCATCTGAATCAAATGAGTAAAATTTGATAAGAATGCTTTGGACTTATTACTATGGTCTATATTCTGGAGATGAAAACGTGGCAATAACTGCACAATTACAATTGAAATTGAATATATGATGTAATATTATTCAGATGTCAATTATCACAAAAGAATAGTAAAACTAGCAGTATTGTTTACCAGGAAGTAATTTGGTATTACTATTTGATTGGGAAGAACATACCAAATTTTTATGTAGTTATATAACACACATTGGGTGTGCAAGGGACAGGACAGATCCACAAGTTTGTGGACATTTGTTGTTTTTCGTGCCAAGGACCTCACCTGTTTATAGGGTCAAGGGAATGGCCCGCTAAATTGAATTTCACCAACAAACTAATTGCTACTACTGCTACTCATCAAAAGTAAATCACTATGTGTCTCCCTCCACAGCCAATCCCCACTCCCACTAGGGTTCAAATGGCCAAGTGTCCTGGGCAGCACCAACAAGCTACCCTAGCAAGCCTCATCAATATTGCCCTTGCCCCCATACACCACCCATGGACCATATGCACGTGACCTCTAATGTTGATCAATGCTTGCTCAGCTGTCGCTCATGTCGCAGAGATCACTGACCTCATCTCGTACAACAACCTTGATTCCCTGTTCATCACTGAAGCATGATTTAACCCATCCTCCCATATCTTTTTGCTGCCCTCCTACCCAAAGGCTACTGCATCCAACATGCCGATCTGCCTGAGCAGCAGGAGGTGGAGTGGCAATCATTCACAGGATCGATTGGCCATGCTTCAGCATCCCCTCTCCAAGAACAAGCTAATTTGAATCACTCAAGTAGCTGAAAGAAGAGGACCACTACCACGACTGAACCTGGTGGTGAAGCCCTGCTGCGGTCCGAATCTCCAACCTTCGACAACAAAGAAGATCTGCAAGGAATCTTCTTTCCTTGAGCTTTTGGGACCAACCAGTTCGCCAAACACCAAGCAAGGCTTCCCTCCCCTCGAATTTGCTGTACATCGCTGCAGTGATCTGGATAGCCAGGAGGCTTGGACCCTGTTTCGGTTTTAAGGAGCACACCTTTTATTTGTTGCTTTGCTCTGCTGCTGGTTTCTTCCCTGGGCAGTGCAGGACCCTACAGTCTTCCTAATTCCTGTCAGTCCGGCAGTCGCTTCAGGAACCATGAGCCTGCAGCACCTGCCAGGAACCTCTTTCTCAGCTACAGCATTCTTCTTCGTTTAAGGTACTGTTCAAACCCAGTTCTTTGTTCTGTCCGACCATGGTGAAAGTGTTTGAAATCTTTCGCCAATCAGAGGGCTTGTCCTTCTCTACTCTTTTAAGTAACTTTTCTTCCGACCAACTTGTTTTGAACTCTTGACAAAGACTTAACCGCAAACTACTCGGAACTGTGTGATCCTCTGCAAAGACTCTGAACCATTAACATTGACCCAGGCCTATTGAATTCTCATTGTAGCAAGCCTTTTCTAGATTTCCCTGCCTACTTACTTGTTGGTGCTGCTTAATTTTGTATAACCTTGTCTTTTCCTCCCTTTTGAATTGCTGGAGTGCCATTTTGCTCACACTTCATTTTGAGCTTAACTTGTCCAGAATTTCATCAGGTGTTGTGTAATATATTAAGAGTGTGATTTTTCTGCTGCTTTACTTAGTGAATTGTTTTACAACTGATGTGTAAATAAATGTATATTCTTTTACTCAGAAACCTACCTTGAGTCAGTGTTTGTTTGAACCATAGTAATTGCTGTCCTTTGTGTAACTTCTGATACTGCTCACTTTACTCTTGAGATAAGTCTGGCTGCTCAGCCATCGCTACCACTTTACTGTGTAGTACAGGCTTGTACCAAAGGTGAATTTGTACTTGCACTTGTAGTCTTAATTGTGTGTGGTGTTCCCAAAGGGTACTGCATATGATTCTGCCTAACACAGGTCAAGACTGCATGTATCATCTACAAAGCAGTCACAAGTAGCACCCTGGCGTACCTGGTGGCTAAGCGCCACATATCTGGTGGCACACACTCCTCGCACGGAAAATGAACCAACCAGCTGGAATCACAACTCATACACAAAGACTCGCAAATAATCCTTCTCTTGTCATGCACCAACCCTATGGAACTCAATCCCAGTGTCGGCCCAGAATGACCCCACAATTATCCAGTTTCACAAATCTTTCAAAACATGGCTCTTTCAACAACACCTGCCTAAGGACTAATTACACTGGATGAATATACCGACAGACAGACCTCACAGCCCTCCGATACTGTAAAATGATGGCAGGCCAAATGCAGGCTATTCACACTGTGAGCTAGGTCTGTATATATATATATATATATATTCAGTAAAAAAACTTTGTTAAAGGGACGTTATGGTTAAGTTGCGCTACTAAAAACCTATCAGATTCAGTAAAAAAACTTTGTTAAAGGGACATTTTGGTTGAAAGTAAAACCGAAAAACCCCTGAAATTCGCCAGTTATGGTAAGCTAAGCAGCCATAACTCGCGCCACACCCGTGCACTGCTAAGACTAACACCCAGGACATCAAAGATGACATCACAAATGTCATTGATGACATCACTGATGACATCACATGTCTGGCTCCCCCTTTTTTTCCTTTACTGACATATCTAGTCCACATGGTTTTCTTCAGTAACAGTCAGGAATTAAAAGTGGAAAAGGTAGTATATCTGTAGACTTATCCTTCAAGTATATTCTTACAATAATTCCCTTAGGGTCCAGTCATATCATATGAAACATATAAATAGGGGAAGACACAAGCTTGAAAGACAGCAATCCTTTCTGTGCATTAAAATTATCAGTACAGTTATCAGCAGTTTCTGATAGTTTTGATGTTTTTTTATTACTGTACTTTCCCTGTATACGCTCATATTTTTATATGTTGTACTCACACTATTTTCCTTAGGGTCCAGACACATAATGTGATATATGTAGATAGGGTAAGTAACAGCTTTGAAACAGAGCAATCATTTCTCTACATAAATGTAATCAGGTTATGAACACTTTTTGCTACTATTGCTGTTTTTTTTTCTTACTTCAAATCCCTTGTATATATTCATATTTGTATGTGGTGTTGTCTCTTTGTGATTTGTCTGTAATAATGCAATTATGTAGTAAGTGGGTTTTATTACCTACTTATCACAAGTTTCACTGTACGTAAAACTCTAATATGAAAACAGTTATCATTTCACTATTCAACATGGCAAACTTATGAATATTGCACCTCCATCATGGATGCTGCACACAATGCCTATGTTTCTACATGAGTACCTTAGTATACTGGATTGAAGTTAATAACAGAATGCTATTTATATCAATGCATATCTTAATGCACTGATTAGCACTTGATATTTATTCCAATAATCTTTGACACTTTTTTTATTAACATTACACTAAGAATCCCTTGTACAGACTTTTCATGAAAGGTAAATGCACATGTGATATCATCAGTGATGTCATCAATGACATTTGTGGTGTCATCTTTGATGTCCTAGGTGTTAGTCTTAGCAGTGCACGGTGGTGGCGCGAGTTATGGTTGCTTAGCTTACCATAACTGATGAATTTCAGGGGTTTTTCGGTTTTACTTGGAACCAAAATGTCCCTTTAACAAAGTTTTTTTACTGAATCTGATAGGTTTTTAGTAGCGCAACTTAACCATAACGTCCCTTTAACAAAGTTTTTTTACTGAATTTCATATGTTTTTAGTAGCGCAACCTAACCATAACGTCCCTTTAACACAGTTTTTTTACTGAATTTCATAGGTTTTTAGTAGCGCAACTTAACCATAATGTCCCTTTAACAAAGTTTTTGTACTGAATTTCATAGTTTTTTAGTAGCACAACTTAACAATAATAACTTTGACTTTATGTACATGTTATATGGAACATACTGAACCCTTTCTACTGAATTTGACGGTCCGCCGACATGTTCGGACAACAGTACCACCACCTCAAAACTCTGGGAGGGTATGTGTAATTGTATATCAAAACATAGGAACATTTAACAAATTCACAAAGCAGCACACATACAATGTATATGTAGTAAAGCTTATGAAATGTAACCCATATATGTAACACACAACCATTCATTTAAGTACAATATGTTTTAAAATGGAATATATCAAAAGAAGATAAAGTGGCTTTCAAGATAATTACCTCATAGACACTCCACAACTAACAGCAACACCAGACGTATAGACTACTGATTACATATCTTAGCAGAAATAGTAAGTGCACTTCATTTTACTCATATATTTATAAACTTTCTATATTAGAAAAAAAACATATTACTTTTTTGTTTTCTCACAGAAATGTGTAGTGCTCTGGACTGGCTAGAGGAGCACTTCCCACGAGACGAAATGTTAGAAGATAGTCCACCTAATGGTACACACTTTACTATATAAACCAATTAATAAATATTATTTTGTATACATTCAACATATACTTTTTTTTTTACAGACCATACAAAAATTGCAACTTCCAAAGAAAAAGAAGCGGTGGATAACACTCTTGAACACATTACCCACAAAATGGACCAATTTATGGCACATTTTACGGATTTTAAGAACTTTGTGGAAGATCACCTAAAACCACCAACAGCATACCATTGTCCCACCTGTACTTGTCCCCCCTCACCATATCCCATTCATTTAACCCCAAACTCTCTCCATGGACCACAACGTTTTGATGAGATTAACATCCCTTCTTCACCTGATCCCACTTATATTGAAAACCCTAATTCTGCTGTTTTTGTTTCCGTTTCTGCCCCACTTTCTTAGTCATAAATTGTTTATATATGTTAAATAAAGTTACTTTTTTATATTGTGTTGTAATTACTTTCAGTTCTTTGTGGTAAACCAATTTAGGTGTCCACGGACAGCGCGGTTGTTCGGAAATGTTCCTAAATAAACGAAAATGTAAGTGTCCTGAGTACACTATATCTGTCCGTAATGTTCTCATGCAAGTTGAAAATGTTCTAAGAACACTCGTAGTGTCCTGAAATGTTCGTAAATAAACGAAAATGGAGGTGTCCTTAAGAACACTATGCCTGTTCGTAGTGTTCGCTAGCAAGTTGAAACTGTTCTAAGAACTCTTGTGGTTTCCTGAATTGTTCGCAAATAAACAAAAATTGAGGTGTGCTTGAGACGCTATGTCTGTCTGTATTGTGCACAAGTAAATTAAACTGTGCTAAGGACAAACGGCTGTCCGTAACTGTTCGTTTTACATGTGACGCACTTTTAATTAGTTCAGGACCCGAACACTGTCCGTAGAACATCAACACGCATGCGCAAAACAATGTCCGTACATGGGGTGCCCCGCGGACGGCTGCTACCTTGGCGAACATGTTCATGAAACAATCATGTGACCGCGCCCACGCTGATTGCGTGTTCTGAATGCGGACACTGTTCGTGTCCCCGAACACTTTAAAAGTACATTTCCAAGTAATCCACAATATTTCTCATTAAAAACTCAACATACCACAAATCCCACATACTAATCCTAAATTTCCACATAGTTTTTGTGACTTTTTGAACGTTTTTTGGTGTTCGATCTGTCTTGCGGACGGCGCGCATGTCCGCGAACCGCGCACAAGCACCCCTATAAAAGACCACGCCCTAGAGCTCATTCTCATTGGGCCTCATTAGGACCCAGGCGGATTTCGCGGTGCTAAATGCACCGCGAAGCATGGCGGAAAGCCGCCGATAGCGCCATGGGGGTTGGCGGATTTACCGCCCCATTCCGACCTTCCCCATTCCCATTTTTGCCCCATAGGGTATAATGGGAGTGGGGAAGGAGTTAATTACGCCACCGTAAAATACGGTGGCGTAATTAACAACGAGGTCCCGTAGCGCCATGGTTTTCTCCGCCTGGTAAAACCAGGCGGAAAAGGCCGCCATGGCGCTACGGGAACTCGTAGTATGGCGGAGAGGTACGCCATGCACTACGCTGGCGTAAAACCCTCTCCGCCAGGGTCCTAATGAGGCCCATTGTGTTTCTGGCTATTCCACAGAGCACACTTCATTTTGCTGCATACTTTGCAGATTTTGAGATTTCCATCTCCAAGTCGATGACATCCATGGCTGCACTATTGCCACCTGGTGCTACATCTGCCTCAGCTCAGCATCACCCCCACCCCCTCCACCACCACCATTTCCCCAAGGGCCTGAAGAGGGGAACAGGAGTGAGAATATAGAGGAGGAAGAAGAGGATGACGAGAATGAGGTATGGGAAAACCCTACTACCCGCCCTCGGCGTGATTCTTCGGTGTGACGGTTGTTTACCGTTCATGGGAATGGTCCTAAGGCTCGTGCGAACCATGTCACCTGCAATGAGTGCAAAATGGTACTCAGTCACAGGAGGCATGGTTCGTATAGCTTTGGGACTACGACCATGAAGCGACACCTGAACTCATTCCACACTGGGGCCATTCGCAAGGTTGTACCTTGCGAAGAGCGTAGTAGGTTGATTGCCTCTACTTCATCCTCCGTTTCTGATCCTGTCACCACAAGGAATACCTCTGTGGGACAGCATCCTCCTCAAGCTGCCTCACATGCCATACAGAATTCTGATGACCCTTACCTTTCGAGGGTCACAGTTGTGTATGTACAGTGACACAGTACTCTGCAGGGGGGAGCGACTTCGCAGTCCTTTTGAGACTATCGTCTCAGAGCACGAGAAGACCTGCTCACTACCTAAATAAAACCCACTCTACATCTTCCTCTCTCAGCTCACCCTTTCTTATCCCTGTGGTTGGTGTCCCCCCTTTCCCCTCCTTTCCCCTCCTCTCCTAGTATGTTGTGTGTAAAAAACAAAAATCCCAAAAAAAATAAGGCTCTTTTCAGAGCCGCCTTTCACAGTTAAAAAACAGAAGTAAAGATAGATAACGCAGGGCCCTTTGTAAAATTGGGATGCTACCCTATTGTAACCATTGCATTTTTCTCTGGGAGGAAGTGGTGGCCCTGAAAAGAGCCTTTGGGAGGTGTTTGTATGTACAAAATTATAAATACTTAACACCTACTGCAAAATGGATGCTGCATTTCTAAAAAAGGTCGCAATGCATTTTGTACATTTCTCAGAAAAATCTGATTGCCAGCATAGGTAAGATGGACTCCATCTCTGCGAAAAATGTATGTACTACGAAACATAATATTTTCATTGTGAAAAGAGGACATGCCAAAATCTCTTAGGAAGGCACAAACAGCCTTATTGACATTACGCCTTGCTTTTTCCATTTGTGGACCACATGAGAAAGAACGAAGCCACATTTGTCTCTGCGCAATCCGTGAAAAAATTACTTTGGAGTTTGGAAACATGTCCATGATCTTCTGAAGTCCTTCTTTCATTGCAAATTGCAAAGAAATTCCAGACACATGTCCTAAACTGTTCCCTCCAGAATGAATTACAATTATGTCTGGATGTTCCTCTCTCTTCAAAGTTGCACAGAGAGGTAGCAAGTCCAGCCACTTCATTCCACGGACTCCATGCCAGTGCACTTCCACATGTGGGAATCCAAGATCTATAGATACTCCACAGCTTTCTGCATGCACCTTCAACCAATGTATCCACTAGTCTCCCAAAATCCACACAATCTGTTTTTTTAATAGCTATCTGTTCTTCTCTCAGCAAAAAGAATACCTGAGAAAACCTCTCCTAGCACAACACACTCACTAAACTTTACTGACCAATCCCTTGCTACATTCAATCTCATTTGCATGCCTCCCCACCCCAAATTCCCCCGATGTAATATGCGGTGTCCTAGAACTACCGCCATGTCCGCGAACATATCGTAACATTGACAGCCCTTCTACCATTTCCACTTCACTCTCTGTGCCATTCCCTCATTGGATGTAGCTAAGAAATCACATGACCATCCACCAATCAAATCCAAGACCTCTACATGTAACTGCATCATCATAGATCAGTACTGCAAATGTACAGTGAATCTCTTGGACTACAAGTCTCATACCATTGGCAAGCACGATCTACGAGAAATACTAGACAAGTCTCCAAGATTTCTACTTGCAGCTTCGACCATATTCATATGCATGAACACAAACTACAGGTATGCATATTTTCTATACAGTACATGAACACATTTTCTAACCGACTTTTGAAATAAAATATATAGACTACATATGATCAAACAAAATTACATGCACACTCTATCATCAAATCTCAAAGAATAATATTTGTACAAATACATACTTGGTTTACATTTTTTTAGTTTATATAATTGCTTACATTTATATAGGACAATCAGGCTATGACATTGACTCCCTCTTACCTGGAAAACATCACATGGACTCACTATTACGTGGAAAAGCTTAGTTACAGGAATAGTGGTATACAGTGGTACATTATCATTTTGACAAGCCATAGTAAAGATATTTTCTTTTCTACCATTAGTCATAAGATAGTTTTAATGGTTTTGAGGAAGGCGCTGAGCATTTCAAGTTAAAAAATCTATGTCTAAATTAAAAACAGTGCTATATACAAACCGAATTACTAATTTCTTTCTTTTACAATTGCAGTGAAGACCATTCTCCTGAAAATAAGCAGCCGAATTTGAATTACAAAGAACAACTAAGAAGCAAACTGCTCATTTTAGAAAAAAAGTAAGTAGATTGTTACCATAATGTTTGAATTATTACTAAAACACACTCTCAGGTTAATTCATGCTACTTCTGTGCCTAAAAATAGAGACCATTCTGACCAAAAATCCTCCCGTCTTAAACAGTGATTTACTGGCAGAATGGCTCACAAATTCCTATTTTTCGCCATACAAATTACCCAGCTCAGCCGCTAGAATTTAGATGTTGTAGAAGAAACAACTGTTTTAATTGTATAGCTTTAGATATACTATTTATACTTCTCCACACCACTGGCTTACTTTTTTCTGTCATCTGAACCCCAGTTTAGTAACACATTAATTCAAGAATACCCATCCCTAGTAGTTGTACTTCCCAATGCACAATCACACACCATCACATAAATCTTTATCATCTCACTCAAACACTCATGCACACAACACACATGCATTGCAGAACACCCCAACCCATACCTTCTGTATTTTTTAAACAGACCCTAAAGCATGCCTACCAAAAAGCAACTCCGTAGAAAGGAACGCAGAAGTAGAGCAAATGAAAAGAAAAGTCTACAACATAAACATCCATCTATAGCAGAATTTGTAAAAAAAGTTGAAACACAACAGCTAATACAGTCATGTAGTGAAACAGAAGAAGTTTCTAGTAAAAAAAATGTGCCTCCTCTATCAAAAAGTAAAACAACCCAAAAAACAATTAACAGAAAATCAACTATCACTACAAATAAAACTTCTTCTATAAATCTTGATATAGTACAAAGTAAGCATACCAAGAAAAGTATTTTAGCCAAAATGTTCCGTCACAAAGTCCTTCAAAATCTTATAAAAACAGGAGAGAAACCAGGTTCAACACTTCAAACCTATCGTAGGAAAGTAATCTTAGAAGCGTTGATTCTGTGCACTTCTTCTCAAAAGAAAGTTATTTATTTTATTGTTAAACAGAATGAAACAACTAACAAAACTAATAACTAAATTACAAAAAAGACTTCTCAATAAACGAAATGTCAACAGAAATAACTTCTTAAATATCTGTGGAGGTGAATGGAGTCACACTACAAGCACAGAACCATACTTTAATGAAGAAGCCTACAAACAAAAGCAAACAAAAACAATTGCCATACATAGCAGTGGTCGAGGTTATGAAATTGTTAATAATACCATAATGGAACAAGAACTACTCCTTACAAAAATATGCCCTAAAAAGGTAGATTTACCCCTCCATTCAACTGAATCAGAACATCTAGTGTACAAATGGCCATGCACGTCAATGTGTAACATTCCCAAAAAAATGTTCAAGTCTTTACGCCAATTCCTCAATCAATATGTGAAAAGCAAAGACAAAATCAAAATTAAACTACTGAAAAATATGGATGCTTGTCCAGTACGCAAGTACACAGGACTACACGGACATTCATTGGCCTGCATTACAGGACCTACTTGCAAAACACCCTTCCATGATATCAAAAGGATATCAACACATCATGCAAGTATAAGAAATCTAGTTTATAAACTGTACTATGCTAAAAGTCCTGCTTTAGCACTAGCCAATTTAAATAACATTCTTCTACATGGTACAGTAAAAGAACTACTAGAAGAAATCGACTATATCCAGACAAAATATTTTGGAAGTGAAACCCGCTTACAAGATGAATTAGCTGTAAACCAACTTCGAACCAAATCTGCACATGGCAACATTTCACTACACACATACAAAAAATAAATACTAAAATTTGAAAGTACTTCAGCTGAAGTACCAAACCACGTGTGTGTATGTTGCCGCAGAACTTTTTGTAAAAGTAACACAAAAACTGTAGACATATACAAAATAGAAGACAATGAAGATTCTAAATGGTTTGAATTAGCTCTCTACCTTATAGCAGAAAACAAATACGAAATAACTGACCCCATAATACTTTGCAGTTACTGCACTACAAAACTTGACAACAACCAAACTCCTTCACGTGCTATCACAAATAACTTGGAATTATATCCACTACCAAAACTCCTTCAACAACTAAATTTAAATGAGAGCATCATAATTCAAACAGTGCACCCATTTCAAGCAATAATACGCCTTCAACCAAAAACTGCAAAATTACTCTCAGGATCCCTGGGTTTCCCCCAAAGAGGTTTTCTAACGTATCCAGATGCAACAAGGTGAATTCATGAGTTAATAGTAAATAGCACCTTTTGGCTATTTGGGTGTCCACATCATTGTATTTCAACATGGCCGCTCGGTGTATTCCCTGTAAGTAATGTGCAGTCTAGTGGCTGCACTCTCTCCCGTACTTAAGCCCCTCCCCCTTTTCATTCCGTGCTTTGCGTTGAGAATATTAGCGACGCTTACCGTGGTTCGGAGCTTCTGCCACAGACATTCCACAGATTCCCTTGCCTAAATTAGTTCGTAGTTTCTAGCCCTGTTAATTTGCAGTTAATTTCCCTCTTGTTTATTTTTCTGCCCAAGCCCATTTCCCCCATTTCCCTCTTGTCAGCAATTTTTCCTCAGAACCTAGAACTGATGTTATCCAGCACTCCTTCAGTCACCGCAAGTATATTCTTTGCACTCTGTTTTGTTAAGCAGCTCCGTTTTCCTCAGCTATAGAAAAATATAAAACCTCATTAGGTGCTGATGTTTCTGTTCCGTGTGTTGTGCGAGCGAATAGGTCCTGGTCCTTGTTTCCTTCTCCACTATTACTTAGCGAATTTTCTGTGAAGTGAAACCTGAGGGAAATATTTTGTAATTCATTTTGGTTCTTAAGGAGCGTGTGTTGGAGCAAGCACGCACTGTTTCTCTCCTCGGTCATACGTTGTTCGGTGAAGTTTTACCGAAGCATAGTTGGTTGTGTTACCCTTAAGCACGCATTTAGTGAGTGAGTTGCTGTGTTCATTAACATCGCCCACTACATCTTGCGCACATGTTTTAAAGAAAAAGAAAAGTACATGATATACATGTGTCAAGCACCTACTTGGCATGCATGATTAGGAATACTTTCTCCATTCCATTGTGTTTACGTTACGTTGCAAGTTACACATCTTGGGTTGCATACACTCTGTAGTGCCGCCTTTATTTGGGAACAAGGATCCATTTAACCCTTTAACTAAATGCCAATTGTTCCCTGTAATTAGGACCTTTTCTTTTCTTCAAACCTTTGCAAGACTATTAGATAAAGTTTTTCCCTTTTAGCGCTACAGAAAAAACATTAACACCTTCCTGAGTTCCTTTAGCTCTATCTGCTCAGTGAGGTTTTGTCCACTCCATCACCACTCTATAGAACTAGCGCCCCTGCACAGACGCAGGATGGAGAGCTAACCAAATACCATATTAAGGTACAGTAGCCAGGCTAATTGAGGGAAAATTAAGAGAAAGATTAGAATCCTCCCCATGTTAAAATAGGAAGATTATCCTAACTAGTGTACTTGTGTTTTCTTCTTAGATTCCTAGTGCAGGAAGGAGCTTAGTCACGCATTAGGGAAGTCGAGTCCATGCACCCTAAGAAGAAGGTCATATCCAAGAAGTGGTGTCCCCGCAGAGTCATAAGGTAAGCATTACAATTACCTCCCTCTGAATTAGTAAAAGGTATTCGTGGAAAAGTAGTGTATTTACCATTAGATCTAAAAGAAAATGTGCACACTCTAGGAGTGCAAAGTCCAATGCAGCAATCTTTATTTATCTTGGTAAATGGAGTACCTACAAAAGACAAAAAAAATTGGCAACAACTGGTAGATTTACATAAAGTTAGAGAAGCCCTGCAATATCTTAAAGAGAATAATGAATATTACAAAGAAATTAATATTGAAGAAAACTTGAAAGATACAACTGAAATAATTCAAGAGACACAAGAAGTTGGTCAATTTGAGCTCCTAGATCCTGCAACAATATCAAACACTTTAGACTATTATACAATTCATCCATTGCACTCTAATGACACCATAGAAGATGCACTGGAAACGTACCAAATGTGTCAAACAAAAGGATCACCAATCAGCATATGGGAAAAAAGTATAGACGCACGTGCTTTTCCTCTACTCTTTCCTACTGGCAAAGGAGGAAGATACGATGATAGACCTATTCAAATATCAGCATCAGAATATCGCTCATTACGAATGTATTCTGAAGATCCCAGATTTCGACAAAATCTGGAATACATATTCCACCTACTCTTTGAAAGTGAACTAGCAACTTTATGTTACGGAGTTGCACACATATTAAAATCAGGATCACACTTTCAAAATATGACAGCCACACAATTATTACAAAAACTTCAACAAAAAGATGACGTTTTACAAGCAAATCTTACAACTCTACAAGCAAATATGCGTGGTACTAAGGAGTACTGGTTTCGACATCATGGAGATGTACGTTGTATGATCAGAAACCTTGGCCCACCCACTTGGTTTGTTACATTTAGTTGTGCAGAATATGCATGGGAAGATTTACATGCTTTCCTACGCATATCAAACGAAAACAAAACAAACATAGATATACTAACACCTGGAGAACTTTGTTCACAGGATCCTGTTAATGTTTCAAGATATTTTCACCATCGCTTCATTGCTATGCTACATTTTATTTGTAACAAAAATGTTCCTCCCCTTGGAGAAGCGCAACACTTCTTTTGGAGAAAAGAATAACAAGCCAGAGGAGCACCACATATCCACATGCTTTTATGGATTAAAGATGCTACTAAATTTGGTCAAGACAGTGATGCCACTGTTTTACAGTTTATTGAAAAATATGTCACTTGTGAAATTCCATCAGAATCCGCAAATAGTGATCTTCATGCAAAAATTGTACAATTCCAAAGACACAAATGTGGCAAATATTGTCATCGCAAATACAAAAACAAAGGAAAATGCTACACCAAATGCCGATTTGGTTTCCCTACACCAGTTACAAATACAGGTCAAGTGAACAACCTCATGTCTTCAGTTAGACATAGTGTTAAAGGTAAGTCACCTAAAAATACATATTGTATAAAAAGAAAAGAAGAAGAAAAATATATCAATGATTACAATGCAATCATTGCCCACTTATGGAATGCAAACATAGATGTACAGTGCATTGCAGACAATTCTACTGCAGTTGCACGATATGTCACAGCATACTTAACCAAATCAGAAAATACAGAGCTCCAAGACCTCTGGAATAACCTGTCATTAGATAAAACAGTGTCTCCGAAATTATTCAGCTTGGGCATAAAAATGCTGTCCCATAGAGAATGTGGATCCTATGAAGCAGCTGATCGATTAACTGGTACTGCATTGTATGGTAAATCTGCAAATATAGTATGGCTAAGTATTGGTCCAGCTAAATCTAGAAAAAGAGTTCTAAAATCATACGAAGATATAGAAACAATAGCCAAACATGATCCCTATAGCCAAGACATTTTAATAAACAATTTATTGGACACATATTATCCAAACAGGAGTACCACTTTGGAAACCATGAGTCTATACCACATAGCCCAAAACTACACATACAAAAATAATATAAAACCTGATGAACAAAACAGTAAATAAAAAGTGACAAACTGAAGGCAGCTTATTAAAACTCACCAAACCAAATTTAATTAATCATATCAAATTGTCATTAAAGACTCCTCAACATAAAGAAGTATATTACATGTCCCTGCTACAACTCTTTAAACAATGGAGAAAAGAAGAAGAAATACAAGATAACTATGACTCATATGAAGACGCTTTCAAAGCAAATGAAAGCAGTATAACTGATGTAAACTTTGCACAGTACAAAACAATATTGCACAATGAACAGCAACACGAAGAAGAACTCCAGGCCCAACTAGATAATGACACTCCTGACAGTAGTCAACCTTCTGTAACAGGAAGCCAAGAACCACTGGGAGAACCACTAATAACAAATGAAGCAAAATTAGCTATGACAGAAGTAGAAAACACCATGTGTCAGTATGAAGATAAAGAAGACTTCACTATACTACAATCAAAAGTAAACAATGCGCAACTTAGCATTTTTCAAGAAGTAACAAAAGAAATTGCACATGGTGTACAATATGAAAACAAAGAATTAACCTGCCAAAATTACAAACCTATACTACTGTACGTCAGTGGTGAAGCTGGTTCTGGCAAAACATTCCTAATCAAAATCAACAGTAAGTTCCTTCAACAATTGACAAACACCAAACTGTCAGCTATTGTCACTGCCCCCACAGGTTTAGCTGCCTACAACAGAGGCGGTGTCACTTTACACCGATTACTACTCCTGCCAGTAGAACACCAAAACAAATTAGATTATTACAAACTTTCTGCAGAAGGTGCAATGGAACTAAGCAGAGTATTGAAACAAATGAAAATGCTACTAATAGATGAAGTAAGCATGGTGTCCAACCTAATGTTGGCTTTGATTCACCTCAGATTACAAGAAGTACTCAAAACAAACTATGAAGAGCTCTTTGCAGGAAAACACATTATTGTTTTCGGAGTTCTTCTTCAATTGACACCAGTAAAAGGTAAGCCTATTTTTAAAACATTAGGACACAAACTCTGCTGTAAAACTGTTGGCAGCATTGGAAATGTCAACCTTTGGCAACATTTCCAATACAGAGAATTAACAGAAAACATGCGCCAATCTGCAGATCTCACTTATGCCAACATCTTAAAAAGTATCAGAGTTGGTTTACTTTCTAAAGAAGCAGAAGCAATATTGAAAACCTGGCACATTCATGCACTTTATGGTGATAATGCATGTGCTACAGATGTTATGGAACAATTAGCCCACAAAAATGTCAATTGTATGGCCTTAATGCCAACTCTTGCAAGCTGTTTCAAATTGAATGAAATAATGTTAAGTAAAGAAATGCAACCAATAATGGAAATTAGCGCCACAGACAAACTAGATGTACATGAAATGACACTACCCATGTGTGCCCAAGCCACAACAAGACTTAATAGTTTAGAAAAATCAATCTCAAATACAGCAGGCTTGGAAAAGATATTAAAATTATCCTTAAATTGCAGAGTAATGCTGAAACGTAACCTTGACGTGGACAAAGGACTAGTTAATGGAGCACTGGGTACAGTTGTTGGCTTTCAAACATACCCATGTGACAACAAAATTCAGTTTGTCAATATTCTCTTTGACAAACTTTCAGAAGTAAAAAGAATAGGATGCTCAACAGCTCGATTCCTTCTCTTCAAAGACATGTATGTACGCAGAGAACAATTTTCTCTAACTCTTGCATACGCAGTCACCATTCATAAATCACAAGGTTTTACCCTAGATAAAGCAATGATAGACATTGGTAACAAAGTCGTTAAAGAAGGCATGAGTTACGTAGCACTATCTCGCTTACGTACACTGTACGGTCTATTTCTAATCAACTTTGATGCAAGTAAAATAAACGCTGATATTCCTTGCATTTTAGAATACAATAGACTTCGTTCACTATACACTCCCCTTCGAAACACATAGGGCCTCATTACGACCCAGGCGGTAAGTTACCGCCAGGGTCGTACCCTTACCACCATGGTGTAAACTATGTTTTACCGCCCCATTCCAAGGTGAGTGGGGCGGTAAATCCCCATTTCCCATTTTACCCTTCCCCATTCCCATTTTTGCCCTATAGGGCATAGGGGAAGGCGCAAATTACGCCACCGTAAATTACGGTGGCGTAATTAGCACCATGGTCCCTTAGCACCATGGATTTTAACGCCTGCAAAAGCAGGCGTTAAAATCACCATCCCGCAAAGGGACCTTGTAATCAGGCGTTAAGGGTCGGCGCCGTTTACGGCGCCGTAAAACCCTTAACGCCTGACTCGTAATGAGGCCCACATTCTGTTCCACAAAAAGTAAAACATTATAAAAGAAAAATAAATCAAACAGAAAAGCAACAGGATGTCACTGCAAATCCTCCAAAGAGAGTAAAAGAAAGTAATACTTCATCAAGTGCCACAAGCAAAAAAGAATCAATTAGGGAAAGTAAACCAGGTACTTCTTCAGAGAAGGAAGACAAACTCCAAAAAAAGCAGTCAGATACAGAACTACCTGGTCCATTTAAACTCTCAAATATAGTTGGTGTAAGTTGCTACGCAAATGTAGCAATGAATATTCTATTTCAATTACCACCAATTGTTGAGAACATTTACTTACACAGTACAGACCCACTGTGTTTGCAAATGTTAGTACTTCACAGAAATGCAGTAAACAATCCTGACAACACGTATAGCGTTTATGGAATAAGACAAAAATTGGACTACTGTGCTGGAATGGTGAAATTCACTATAAACTCACAGGAAGATCCACAACATTTCTAATGTACTTACTATTAGTACTCGAAAACAAAAACATACCTATAAATGAAATCTTCCAGATTTCATACATGTGGAAACATACATGCACTCTGCAACAATGTGACACAAGAACAAATCCCCAATGAGTGCTTTGTGTATATATCAATACCTAATTGTGAATACGTTCCATTTCAGCAACTTGTACAAAATGCAAACCACAGTAGATTATGTTCGACCTGCAATTCAGATAATCGCTCCACGTTAGTAATACAAACACATAGTAAATATGCAATACTAATGCTTCTACGTTACAATGCAGATGGTACCAAAAAGAACTGCAAGCTGACTGGATTCACACATGGTCAAATATCACTTGGTAGGAAAACTTCACAACAATAGGTATAATCTACCACGCAGGAGCCACAAACAACTCAGGGCACTACACTGCATATATAAAAAAGAAATATGGATGGTTTGAATGTAATGATAGTACCGTTACTCTAAAGCAGAGATTACCAGCAAGTCTTACAAATGCTTATTTAATGTTCTTAAAACCAAAATTTGATAACTTAACTGTACTTAAACCTTAAGTACACTTGTAGTAAAAAAATATAAACTGTCACAATATTCCAAAAGCTATCTAACTGCCCAAAGATGCTACAACAACTAATCAGATAAATTAATGCCACTTAAATAGAGCAAAAAATAGACAGTTAGAATACGCCAATTGGTATCTAACTGTCCCAAAATTTAGAAATATCCAAATAGATAAAGCAATACCACGAAATTATATCAAAAAATAAACAGTTAGAATACGCCTACTGGTATCTAACTGCTCCAAAATTTTACAATATCCAAACAAATACCTAATATCTTACTGCTCCCAAAAACTGGAACAATCCAATGTATAAAGCATTAGCCAGAAACAACAAGTAAACACTGAAAACAAACAAACAAATAAACTGTATCATAACAGAAAAAGGTTTTTTTTAATCCAACATGGATTTTTTTTCTCCCACAGATCCAATGATTTTAGCAACAAACACAGAAACCGAGCAAATTGCACAGTACTCTGGTTTGTCATCTACTAAATATGAGGGTAAAAAAAAAGAAAAAAATTGTGATTGTACAATGTAATAAGTCTTTATAAAATACTAATACTAACATGCTATTTTCTTTTATCACAGAAATGAACAAGAAAAACATGGACTCCCGTTACTAAACCAAATAGTAAGTATAACATGATAAATACAACCATCGCAGCATATCACACCCATACTGGCTTATAACATTGTTCCTTATAAATTTGTTTTTGACCCAAAGTTATAAGCCACTATGAGTGTGATATGCTGCGGTGCTTGTGGCCAGGGCATAGACTCTTGGGTGCATGGCATATGAGTGTGATATTCTGCGGTGGTTGTAGCCAAGGCATAGAGTCTTGAGTGCATGGCCAAATGACCATGCACCCAACATTCTATACACTGGCCACAACCACCGCAGCATATCACACGCATAGATTCAAGCATTTCAACCATTTTAATGTCCGCGGACCCAAGGAAGTTCCTAGAACACATTCAACTTGCCAGAGGACGATATGGACAGCGTCATCAGGACACCCCTATTTTCTTTATGTACGAACATTTCAGGACACCGCGAGTGTTCTTAGAACACTTTCAGCTTGACAATGAACAATACAGACAACGTCTTCAGGACACCCCCTGCGAACATTCCAGGACCCCATGCGTCTTCTTAGAACACTTTCAACTTGACACCGAATCCATTCTGTTTATTTACGAACATTTCAGAACAGCTGTGTTGTCCGCAGACAAATCGAACACAACAAAAGCATCTAGCACATAAAAACAATACAACATTGCACCTATCTCATACTCCCCCACCCTCCCCAAACACTCTTACACACCAACACACTCCACTAAATACAATTTTTAAACCAAGTTTCACCTCGCTGTCCGCGGTATATATTACATGGCCGCAGATATATATATATATATATATATATATATATATATATATATATTACATGGCCGCAGTAGTGGCTATGTAGTTATAGTTAAGTTGCTGTTTCCATAGGAAGAGCACTTTTTGGGCGGCTTGTAACTTTGCTCCCCCTGCACGAATCCTCACCAAACTTTGCAAAAAAAGTATATGGCCCACTCTGAATTCTATTGCACAGTTTGGTGAGGATTCATCCAGGGGGGGCAAAGTTATAAGGGGGGTCCCAAAACTTTTTTTTCCCCATAGAGTGAATGGGGAAAACACTTTGCTCACGCCTACAGCCCAAACCGCTGGACGGATTTTCACCAAATTTGGGCCAGGAGTAGCGACTTAGTCCCGAAAGTGTGCTTTTGCAAATTTGGTGAAAATCCGTCCAGCAATTTTTTAAAAAATGACCAAAAAATTGGTATAAAAAAAATTAGTGATGTATGTGTTCGGTCCATGGACACACTTCCCTGTTCGCTCTGCAGACAGTGTCCTGATTGGCCAATCGGCTTACATCATGTCCACGGACATGCAACGTTTTCGCTGATTGGACAGCGTAGAGCGTGAAGCGTGTCAGATTTCCGGTAGCGCCCGCCATCTTGGATTTGCGGACGTCCGTGGACTGCGCAGTGAAATTTGGTTGAAAAATTTTATTTAGTAGAGTGTGTTGGTGTGTAAGAGTGTTTGGGGAGGGTGAGAGAGTATGAAATGGGTTAAATATTGTATTTTTTTATGTGGTAGACCCTCTTGTTGTGTTCGATTTGTCTGCGGACAACACGGCTGTTCTGAAATGTTCTAAATGAACTAAATGGGGGTGTTCTGAGGACGTAATATGTGTCCGTGTTATTCACAAGCAAGCTGAAACTGTTTTAAGAACACTCGCGGTGTCCTGAAATGTCCTTAAGTAAACAAGTTTGGGGTGTCCTGAGGCCGCTGTCTGTATTTTTCGCTGGTAAATTGAAATTGTTCTAAGAACACTCGCGGTGTCCTGAAATGTTGTTAAATAAATAAAATGGGGGTGTCCTGAGAACACGGTGTCCTGAAATGTTCATAAATAAATCAAATGGGGGTGTCCTGAGAACGGTATGCCTGTCCGTTTTGTTCGTAGATAAGTTGATAGTGTTCTAAGAACACTCGCTGTGTCCTGAAATGTTTGTAAATAAACAAAATAGGGGTGTCCTGAGGACCCTGTCCGTATTGTTCGCTGGCAAGTTGAAAGTGTTCTAAGAGTACTCGCAGTGTTCTGAAATGTTCATAAATAAACAAAATGGGGGTGTCCTGAGGACGCTGTCCGTATTGTTCCCTGGTAAGTTGATAGTTTATTTTTTTATTTATTAATAATGTGTTACAGTTTATATTTAAACTTTACACATACTGATAAATTATATAAGTTCATCATATTACTTATTACATATTACATATTGTTTCTAATCAGCTAGTCAACTAATCAATTATAAGAGATAAAAATAAAAAGAAAAATGTTTAAAATACCATTAAACACAGCATAGTTTGGACTTATTACACTTACAATTCTTCAGATCATTCAAACTTAATAACGATTGCACATACTGAGAATACTAAGACACATATAACAGAGATCATGAACCACTACCGTAATCAATAACCTGCTGTTTAACTAATTCATATAGAGATCTTCAAAGTTCTTTCAATTTCCGACCATACTCTAAAGGTGGCGATCTGCAACTGCATACTCTGAGTGTTCATGAGGCGTTGCCAGAAGGCAGGTTCCCTAATGAACTCCGTATCATGGACAAAGTTGCCAAAATTTACTATGTAAGTATCCATCATATTTACACATCTGGAGAGTACATGATAAGCTGTTTCTTTGCATCCTTTATTCTTACAGAGTCTACAATATCTCTCAAGTTGATAGTGCTCTAAGAACACTTGCGGTGTCCTGAAATGTTCATAAATAAACAAAATGGGGGTGTCCTGAGGACGCTGTCTGTATTGTTCGCTGGCAAGTTGAAAGTGTTCTAAGAACACTCGCGGTGTCCTGAATTGTCCGTAAATAAACGAAAAGGGTGTGTCCTGAGGACGCTGTCCGTATTGTTCACTGGCAAGTTGAAAGTGTTCTGAGAACACTCATTATGCCCGCGGACATTAAAAGTTCCCATAAGGCATAGTAAAAATGTTTGACTTTATGGGTGTGATATGCTGCAGTGGTTGTGGCCAGGGCATAGAGTCTTGGGAGCATGGCCATGCACCCAAGACTCTATGCCCTGGCCACAACCACCGCAGCATATCACACTCATAGTGGCTCATAACAGTAGGATCCAAAAACAAATGTATAAGGAACAAAGTTATAAGCCACTATGGGTGTGATATGCTGCGATGGTTGTACTTTTCTTACTGTTTGGTTTAATAACTGGAGTACATGTATTTCTTGTTCATTTCTGTGATAAAAGAAAAGATCATGTTAGTATTGGTATTTTGTAATGACTTATAACATTGAATAATCAACATTTTTTTACCCTCATGTTTAGTACATTACAAACCAGTGTAGTGTGCAATTTGCTCTGTTTCTGTGTTTGTTGCTAAAATCATTCGGACTGTGGGAGAACAAAAAATCCATGTTGGATTAAAAAAAAACTTTTTTTGTTATGCTACAGTCTATTTGTTTGTTTGTTTTCAGTGTTCACTTGTTGTTTCTGGCTAATGCTCTATATATTGGCTTGTTGCAGATTTTTGGAGCAGTTACATATGTATCTGTTTGGATATTGTAAAATTTTGGGGCAGTTAGATACCAATTGGCGTATTCTAAGTGTCTATTTTTTTATATATTTTAGTGGTATTGATTAGTCAGCTTGGATATTGTAAAATTTTGGGTTAGTTAGATACCAGTTGGTGTATTCTAACTATCTATTTTTTTGCTCTAATTTAGTGGTATTCACTTATCTAATTAGTTGTTAAAGAATCTTTGGGCAGTTAGATACCTGTTGGAATATTCTAACAGCTTCTATTTTTTTACTACAAGTTTAGTTAAGGTTTAAGATAAAACAAAAAGTGTCTAAACTTAAAGACACTCCCGTCCCCTGCACACCTTACAAGCTGAAATAAATCAGTCAAATTTCATAACATTTGCACTTTTATATATAGAAAGAATTGTCAATTTAGAACATAGGTAACACAATATCTTCATAAAAGTACAGAACAAAGGTATCAACTGACTTCCAATATGGCCAGCATGAAAAACAAATCAAACCAGACAAAGAAATAAGCTCCCAATTTTGAACTGCAGCTTCAAGCTCTACGCGTTTCGGGGACTATCCCCTTCTTCAGGAGCAAACATATCTGCAAGTATAGATATATATACAATTAGAGGACATCTCACATATCATTAAAAGTTTGGACAAACTAAACACATTAAATAAAGAGAATACAGTAAATAGTTATGTACACATAAATCCAACCACAATTCTACATAACATACACAAGTGGTTGTATATTCACAGTGGTACAACTGGTATGGCTCCAAATGTAAATCTCAAAATGCATTAAAACCTAAAACACTTATTCGTATGTACCTCACAGTGGGAATGTTGTCAAAGAAAATAGAGTCTCTGTCTGTGCATCTGTCTGTGCACGACGTACACAGAACTAGGATCCCTGCGAATACTCCTGCCGTCCTCAGCAAGTGAAATGTGATTGCCAAACTCTGGAATACCAAAGCATATCTATCAGCTCCAATTACACGTAGTTAAATCACCAAACCTTAATGACTAAACAACTAGTTCAAAAAACACCTATTACTCATTGGCAACTAATCTGTGCAGCTCAACGATCACCAAAATCCACAACCTTGTGCCACCACCTCATCTTTGTGCCAACACATCAACTTAACACAGAAAGTTAAAAAGCCCAAATCCTCAAAGAAAACCCAAAATTTAAATTGTGCAACTCTTCCAACATATATTATTTACCTAAGGCAAATCAATAGCCGATCCAATCCAAATTCAGGACTTCCAGTACCCCGCATCCAATGTAAAGCATCCTGCTGATTATAGAAATGTATAATGCAACTAAAAAACAAACACAAAATATACCATTTACAAACTAACACCACCTTTCCAATACAAACATAAATAAATATAAACACATCCACACAGCTTAAACTTACTTCCAGAAGCGCACCTCTTCACCTCAGATTCAACGGCTCCTCTCCAATTCACACGTAACAGATCCCAACCCACAACACACTTCCTGGCTCATTTTATACTATTTCCTGGTAGTCACATGATAAAGTCACGTGACCCGCCGGCACTGAATACTAAAAGAATGCACAAAGCTCCCTGCAACCTGCCAAATACACAGGTAATGCTAACTAAGCACACAGGTACTGAGTGAGTAAATCAAACAAAAAAAAAAGACACCAAAGATGAATGTGTATGTATTTAAAAAGGAGATAGACATAGAAGAAAGACTGCATTTTTGAAAAAATTAAAAAAATAATAAATAAGTGCCTTAAAACTATTGCTGTCCATCAACCATACTTAACTATGCGGCAAATTCAGAAATAACCAAGTAAACTAGTTATGTACTAAAGATAAATGTGTGTGTATTTAAAAAGAAGATAGACATAGAAGAAAGACTACATTTTTGAAAAAATTGAAAAAATAATGAATAAGTGCCTTAAAACAATTGCTGTCCATCAACCATACCTAACTACGCGGCAAATTCAGAAATAACCAAGTAAACTAGTTATGTACTAATTACCCAAACCCAATAACTACTATTCCATACACCTCTACTGGAACAACCAGTATGTAAACCCCGGAAAACACAAATCCCTCCATGTGACCTCAAACTCATATCAATTTATGCATTATGAACTACGCGGCAAATTCAAAAATAACCAAGTAAACTAGTTATGTACTCATTACACAAACCCAATAACTACTCTTCCATACACCTCTAATGGAACAACCAGTATGTAACACCCGGAAAACACAAATCACTCCATGTGACCTCAAACACATATAAATGTATGCATTATGAACGACTTAAACCATTCACCAACCATACCTCGACACCTACACAAAACAATTCAAAGAGAACTCTTCATTGAGCCCTCTTGGAGATAAAGTCCCCAAGAGGTCAATCCAAAACATCTCTCTCTGGGCTAATATTCTCACCTCCTCTGGGTGGTTTCTTCACCACTTCCAAAACATTAAACCTCAATTGTGCAATAGTATGTCTAGACATATTAAAATGCCTAGCAACTGAAGATTTCTCATTTTTACACCGTATTTGAGATTTATGTTCAGTCCATCTTTCACGTGCGGATCTGGCTGTCTGTCCAATATACATTAATCCACACGGGCACTTAATGCTGTAAATCACCCCTGTGGATCTGCATGTGGCAAAATCTCTAAGAGTGATTTTTTTGCCCGTCTGCGGGTGAAGAATGTATTCTCCTTTAGCCACATTGTTACAATGACTACACGACAGACAAGGAAATGTTCCCTTTTTTTTAGTCATCAATGTCATCTGAATTTCCTTCGGGCCTCTTTCGGCTCTCACAACCCTATCTCTCAGGTTCCTACCTCTTCTATACACCATCATTGGTGGAGATGGAAACAATCCCAGAAGTGTAGGATCATGATGGAGAATCGACTCGTGTTTATGTAAGATTCTTTTAACATGCCAACTTTGTCGAGAGAATTTGGAAATATGCAAAATTGCATCAGACTCCTTCTTCACCTTAGGTGTAAGCAATTGCTCCCTTGTAATCGGGAGCGCTCTGTTCTGGGCCTCATTCAAAAGTTGTACTGGATACCCTCTTTCAGAGAATTTTTTAGAGAGCGACTCACATTCAACTTCAAATTCATCAGTATCCATAACAATTCTCTTAATTCGCAATATCTGACTATATGGCAGACTAGCCATCATTGGCTTTGGATGAAAACTCGCAAAATGCAATAAATTATTAACATCAGTTGGTTTATGAAAAAGTGATGTTTTGACCTGATTATTAACAATTTCTAACTGAACGTCCAAAAAGTGTAACTTGGGGTCACCAATTTCCAAAGTAAATTTTATCCGTGAATGAACAGTATTTAAATACTCAAAAAACACTTTGAGTTCACCTTTGGAGCCACACCACACACCAAAAATGTCGTCGATGTACCTTTTCCAGACAATTATCTTACTGGACCATTCAACATTGTCTAGTACAAATTGTTTTTCAAACCAGTACATGTAGATATTAGCATATGCTGGGGCCATCGCTGACCCCATTGATGTTCCAGAAATTTGTGCAAAATATGAGTCTTGGTACCTAAAGTAACTGTTGTGTAAAATAATCGTAATAAACTCAATCACCAACTGTGGATCACATTCTACATTCACAGACTGTAGTAGTAACCACTCTACTGCCTCAATTCCCTCCTGCACAAATTTTGCACATTTTTCTTTGTCTGGTTTGATTTGTTTTTCATGCTGGCCATATTGGAAGTCAGTTGATACCTTTTTTCTGTACTTTTATGAAGATATTTTGTTACCTATGTTCTAAATTGACAATTCTTTCTATATATAAAAGTGCAAATGTTATGAAATTTGACTGATTTATTTCAGCTTGTAAGGTGTGCAGGGGATGGGAGTGTCTTTAAGTTTAGACACTTTTTGTTTTATGTTTAACACATGCTCCAGTGTCAGGCCGTGTATTCCTCCCCAGCACCCAGAATTGTAATAAAAATTCTCTAAATAATTATTTAGTTTTTGAGTAATTAGGTGTGCTCTGATAGATACTTCTTTTAGTTAAGGTTTAAGTACAGTGTAGTTAATACATTTTGGTTTTAAGAACATTAAATAAGCGTTTGAAAGATTTGCTGGTAATCTCTGCTTTAGAGTAATGGTACTATCATTACATTCAAACCATCCACATTTCTTTTTTATATATGCAGTGTAGTGACCTGAATTGGTTGTGGCCCTGCATGGTAGATTATACCTATTGTTGTAAAGGTTTTCTTAACAAGGGATACTTGACCATGTGTGAATCCAGTCAGCTTGCAGTTGTTTTTGGTACCATCTGCATTGTAACGTAGAAGCATTAGTATTACGTTTTTACTATGTGTTTGTATTAATAAGGTGGATCGATTATCCGAATTGCAGGTAGTACATAATCTACCATGGTTTGCATTTTGTACAAGTTGCTGAAATGGAATGGAATCACAATTAGGTATTGATATATATACAAAGCGTTCATTGGGGATTTGTTCTTGTGTCACATTGTTGCAGAGAGTGCATGTATGTTTTCACATGTATGAAATCTGGAAGATTTCATTTATAGGTATGTTTTTATTGTCCAGTACTTGTAGTAAGTACATTAGAAATTCTTGTGGGTCTTCCTGTGAGTTTATAGTGAATTTAACCATTCCAGCACAGTAGTCCAATTGTTGTCTTATTCCATAAACACTATACGTGTTATCAGGATTGTTTGTTGCATTTCTGTGAAGTACTAACATTTGCAAACAAAATTGGTCTGTACTGTGTAAGTAAATGTTGTCAACAATTGGTGGCAATTGAAATAGAATATTTTCATAGAAACTTACTCCAACTATATTTGAGAGTTTAAATGGACCACGTGGTTCTGTATCTGATTGATTTTTTTTTAGTTTGTCTTCCTTCTTTGATGAAGTACCTGTTTTACTTTCCCTAATTGGTTCTTTTATGTTTGTGGTACTTGATGAAGTTTTAGTTTCTTTTACTCTCTTTGGAGGATTTGCAGTGACTTCCTGTTGCATTTCTGTTTGATTTAGTTTTCTTTTACAACGTTTTAATTTTTGTGGAACAGAATATGTGTTTAAATGGGGGGTGTATAGTGAGCGAAGTTTATTGTATTCTAAAATGCAAGGAATATCAGCGTTTACTTTACTTACATCAAAGTTGATTAGAAATAGACCGTCAAGTGTTCGTAAGCGTGATAGTGCTACGTAGCTCATGCCTTCTTTAAAGACTGTGTTACCAATGTCTATCATTGCTTTGTCTAGGGTAAGACCTTGTGATTTATGAATGGTGACTGCGTATGCAAGAGTTAGAGAAAATCGTTCTCTGCGTACATACATGTCTTTAAGAGAAGGAAACGAGCTGTTGAGCGTCCTATCCTTTTTACTTCTGAAAGTTTGTCAAAGAGAATATTGACAAACTGAATTTTGTTGTCACGTGGGTATGTTTGAAAGCCAACACCTATATATAGTGCTCCATTAACTAGTCCTTGGTCGATGTCAAGGTTACGTTTAAGCATTACTCTGCAATTTAAGGATAATTTTTATATCTTTTCCAACCCAGCTTTGTTGGAGATTGAATTTTCTAAACTATTTAGTCTTGTTGTGGCTTGCTCACACATGGGTAGTGTCAAACCATGTACGTAGTGTCATACCATGTACATCTAGTTTGTCTGTGGCGCTAATTTCCATTATTGGTTGCATTTCTTTATTTAACATTATTTCATTGAATTTGAAAACAGCTTGCAAGAGTTGGCATTAAGGCCATACAATTGACATATTTATGGGCTAATTGTTCCATAACATCTGTAGCACATGCATTATCGCCATAACGTCCATGAATGTGCCAGGTTTTCAATATTGCTTGTGCTTCTTTAGATAGTATACCAACTCTAATAATTTTTAAGATGTTGGCATAAGTGAGATCTGTAGATTGCTGCATGTTTTCTGTTAATTCTCTGTATTGGAAATGTTGCCAAAGGTTCACATTTCCAATGCTGCCAACAGTTTTACGGCAGAGTTTGTGTCCTAATGTTTTTAAAAAAGGCTCGCCTTTTACTGGTGTCAATTGAAGAAGATCTCAGAAAACAATAATGTGTTTTCCCGCAAAGAATTAGGTTAGACACCATGTTCACTTCACCTATTAGTAGCATTTTCATTTGTTTTAATACTCTTCCATTGCAGCTTCTGGAGAAAGTTTGTAATAGTCTAATTTGTTTTGGTGTTCTACTGGCAGGAGAAGTAATCGGTGTAAAGTGACACCGCCTATGTTGTAGGCAGCTAAACCTGTGGGGGCAGTGACAACAGCTGACAGTTTGGTGTTTGTCAATTGTTGAAGGAACTTACTGTTGATTTTGATTAGGAATGTTTTGCCAGAACCAGCTTCACCACTGACGTACAGTAGTATAGGTTTGTAATTTTGGCAGGTTAATTCTTTGTTTTCATATTGTACACCATGTGCAATTTCTTTTGTTACTTCTTGAAAAATGCTAAGTTGCGCATTGTTTACTTTTGATTGTAGTATAGTGAAGTCTTCTTTATCTTCATACTGACACATGGTGTTTTCTACTTCTGTCATAGCTAATTAGTGGTTCTCCCAGTGGTTCTTGGCTTCCTGTTACAGAAGGTTGACTACTGTCAGGAGTGTCATTATCTAGTTGGGCCTGGAGTTCTTCTTCGTGTTGCTGTTCATTGTGCAACATTGTTTTGTACTGTGTAAAGTTTACATCAGTTATAGTGCTTTCATTTGCTTTGAAAGCGTCTTCATATGAGTCATAGTTATCTAGTATTTCTTCATCTTTTCTCCATGGTTTAAAGAGTTGTAGCAGGGACATGTAATATACTTCTTTATGTTGAGGAGTCTTTAATGACAATTTGATATGATTAATTCAATTTGGTTTGGTGAGTTTTACTAAGCTGCCTTCACAGTTTGTCACTCTCTATTTACCTTCTTTTTCATCAGGTTTTATATTATTTTTGTATGTTAAGGTTTGGGCTATGTGGTATAGATACATGGTTTCCAAAGTATTACTTCTGTTTGGGTAGTATGTGTCCAATAAATTGTTTAAAATGTCTTGGCTGTTGGGATCATGTTTGGCTATTGTTTCTATTATGATGGAATTTCACAAGTGACATATTTTTCAATAAACTAAAACAGTGGCATCACTGTCTTAACCAAATTTAGGAGCATCTTTAATCCATAAAAGCATGTGGATATGTGGTGCTCCTCGGCTTGGTATTCTTTTCTCCAAAAGAAGTGTTGCACTTCTCCAAGGGGAGGAACAGTTTTATTACAAATAAAGTGTAGCATAGCAATGAAGCGATGGTGAAAATATCTTGAAACATTAACAGGATCCTGTGAACAAAGTTCTCCAGGTGTTAGTATATCTATGTTTGTTTTGTTTTTGTTTGATATGCGTAGGAAATCATGTAAATCTTCCCATGCATATTCTGCACAACTTAATGTAACAAACCAAGTGGGTGGGCCAAGGTTTCTGATCATACAACGTACATCTCCATGACGTTGAAACCAGTACTCTTTAGTACCACGCATATTTGCTAATAGATTTGTAATATTTGATTGTAAAACATCATCTTTTTGTTGACCTTTTTGTAATAATTGTGTTGCTGACATATTTTGAAAGTGGGATCCTGATTTTAATGTGTGTGCAACTCTGTAACATAAAGTTGCTAGTTCACTTTCAAAGAGTAGGTGGAATATGTATTCCACATTTTGTCTAAATCTGGGATCTTCAGAATATATCCGTAATGAGCGGTATTCTGATGCTGATATTTGAATAGGTCTATCATCGTACCTTCCTCCTTTGCCAGTAGGAAAGAGTAGAGGAAAAGCATGTGCTTCTATACTTTTTTCCCATATGCTGATTGGTGATCCTTTTGTTTGATGCATTTGGTACGTTTCTAGTGCATCTTCTATGGTGTCATTAGAGTGCAATGGATGAATTGTATAATGGTTTAAAGTATTTGATATTGTAGCAGGATCTAGGAGCTCAGATTGACCAGCTTCTTGTGTCTCTTGAATTATTTCAGTTGTATCTTCAAGTTTTCTTCAATATTAATTTCTTTGTAGTATTCATTATTCTCTTTAAGATATTGCAAGGCTTGACTAACTTTATATAAATCTACCAGCTGTTGCCATATTTTTTTGTCTTTTGTAGGTACTCCATTTACTAAGATAATTAAAGATTGCTGCATTGGACGTTGCACTCCTAGAGTGTGCACATTTTCTTTTAGATTTAATGGTAAATACACTACTTTTCCACGAATACCTTTCACTAATTCAGAGGGAGGTAATTTTGCTGTTTTTGGTTGAAAGCGTATTATTGCTTGAAATGGGTGCACTGTTTGAATTATGATGATCTCATATAAATTAAGTTGTTGTAGGAGTTTTGGTAGTGGATATAATTCCAAATTATTTGTGATAGCACCTGAAGGAGTTTGGTTGTTGTCAAGTTTTGTAGTGCAGTAAGTGCAAAGTATTAAGGGGTCAGTTATTTCGTATTTGTTTTCTGCTATAAGGTAGACAGCTAATTCAAACCATTTAGAATCTTCATTGTCTTCTATTTTGTATGATAGGTCTACAGTTTTTGTGTTACTTTTATAAAAAGTTCTGCGGCAACATACATGCACATGGTTTGGTACTTCAGCTGATGTACTTTTAAATTTTAGTATTTCTTTTTTGTATGTGTGTAGTAAAAGGTTGCCATGCGTAGAATTGTTGCTAATTTGGTTTAAAGCTATTTCATTCTGTAAGTGGCTTTCACTTCCAAAATATTTTTTCTGGATATAGTCGATTTCTTCAAGTAGGTCTTTTGCTGTACCATGTAGAAGAATGTTATTTAAATTGGCTAGTGCTAAAGCAGGACTATTAGCATAGTACACTTCATAGACTAGATTTCTTATAGTTGGATGATGTGTTGATATCCTTTTGATATCATGGAAGGTGGTTTTGCAAGTAGGTCCTGTAATGCAGGCCAATGAATGTCCTTGTAGTCCTCTGTACCTGCAAACTGGACAAGTATCCATATTTTGCAGTAGTTCAATTTTGATTTTGTCTTTGCCTTTCACATATTGATTGAGGAATTGGCGTAAAGACTTGACTTTTTTTTGGGAATGTTACACATTGACGTGCATGGCCATTTGTACACTAAATGTTCTGATTCAGTTGAATGGAGAGGTAATTATAAGTTTTCAGGGCATATTTTTGTAAGCAGTACTTCTTGTTCCATTATGGTGTTATTTAACTTTTTCATAACCTCGACCACTGCTATGTATGGCAATTGTATTTGTTTGCTTTTGTTTGTATGCTTCTTCATTAAAGTATGGTTCTGTGCTTGTAGTGTGACTCCATTCGCCTCCACAGATATTTAAGAAGTTCTTTCTGTTGACATTTAGTTTATTAAGAAGTCTTTTTTGTAATTTAGTCATTAGTTTTGTTGGTTTCATTTTGTTTAACACTAAAATAAATAACTTCCTTTTGAGAAGAATTGCAATGTCTATCAACGCTTCTAAGATTAATTTCCTACGATAGGTTTTAAGGGTTGAACCTGGTTTCTCTCCTGTTTTTATAAGATTTTGAAGGACTCTGTGATGGAACATTTTGGCTAAAATACTTTTCTTGGTATGCTTATTTTGCACTATATAAAGATTTATAGAAGCAGTTTTATCTGTAGTGATAATTGTTTTTTTGTTAATTGTTTTCTGGTTTGTTTTACATTTTGATAGAGGAGGCAATGTTTCTGTACTTGAAACTTCTTTTGCTTCACTAAATGACTCTATTAGCTGTTTTGTTTCAACTTTTTTTTTACAAATTCTGCTAGAGATGGATGCTTATGTTGGACACTTTTATTTTCATTTGCTCTACTTCTGTATTGCTTTCTACAGACTTGATTTCTGGTAGGCATTCTTTAGGTTCTGTTGAAAAAAATAAAGAAGGAATGGGTTGAGGTGTTCTGCAATGTATGTGTGCTGTGTGCATGAGTGTTTGAGTAAGATGATAAAGATGTATGTAATGGTGTGTGATTGTGCATTGAGCAACTACAACTGGTAGGGATGGGTATTCTTGAATTCATGTGTTACTAAACTGGGGTTCAGATGACAGAAAAAAGTAAGCTAGTGGTGTGGAGAAGTACAAATAGTAAATCTATTGCTACACAATTAAAACAGTTATTTGTTCTATAACATCAAAATTCTAGCAGCTGAGTTGGGTAATTTGTGTGTCGAAAAATAGGAATTTGTGGGCCATTCTGGCTGTAAATCGCTGTTTAAGAAATGGGGATTTTTGGACGGAATGGTGCACAATCTCTATTTTTAGGCACAGAAGTACCATGAATTAACCTTACAGTGTTTTTGAATAATAATACAAATATTATGGTGGTGTTCAACTTACTTTTTTTCTAAAATGAGCAGGTTACTTCTTAGTTGTTCTTTGTACTTCAAATTTGGCTGCTTCTTTTCAGGAGAATGGTCTTCACTGCAATTGTAAAAGAAACAAATTAGTAATTTTGTTTGTATATAGCACTGTTTTAATTTAGACATTGATTTTTTTTTAATTGACATCCTCAGCGCCTTCCTCAAAACCATTAAAACTATCTTATTCACATAAAATACGTCGCACCAGTTGAATACATATCATATGTTCTTAATGAATAAACTTTATTGCAATGACTAACTGTAGCAAACAAAATATATTTACTGTGCCTTGTGAAATTCATAATGTACCACTGAATAACACTATTCCTGTAACTAAGCTCTTGCAAGTAATAGTGCCTCAATGTCATGGGCTGCTTGCGCTATATACATATAAGTAAGTAAATAAATAAATAAATAAATGTTTATGTTATTGTACAAGTATTGTTGTTTGAGATTTGAACATAGTGTGTGCATGCAATTTTGTTTGACTATATGCAGTCTATATATTTTATTTAAAAAATGTTACTTCAACATGATTTGAATATGTGTGTATAAAAATAAATTAAATAGTATAAAGGTTTGTAAGTGACAGTTGATTTTAGGAGATGGAAAAAAAAGACAGTAAGTTCATTTTACAGATTATACAAGCTAAAAGTCAGTTTATCTGTTTATATGAAACTAGAAGAATTGTACATGTACATGTACTTTACAGAAAATATGCATACCTGTAGTTTGTGTTCATGCATATGGATATGCATGGAGCTGCACGTAGAAATCTTGGACACTTTTACAGTATTTCTTGCAGAAGGTGCTTTCCAATGAAATGACACTTGTACTCAGAGAGATTCACAGTACATTTGAAGTGCTGATCTATAATGATGCAGTTAGATGTAGAGGTCTTCTATGTGATTGGTAGATGGTCATGTGACTTCTTAGCTACATCCAATGAGGGAATGGCACAGAGAGTGAAGTGGAAATGGTAGAAGGGCTGTAAATGTTACGATATGTCCGTGGACATGGCGGTAATTCGCGGACATAGGGTGTTACATCCGGGGAATTTTGGGTTGGGAAGCCATGCAAATTAGAATGAGCATAGAAAGGGATTGGTCAGGAAAGTTTAGTGGGTGTGTTGTGCCAGGAGAGAGTTTCTCAGATACTCTTTTTGCTGAGAGAATAAAAGATAGCAATGGCTGTGTGTTTCAGAAAACATATTGTTTGGATTTTGGGAGACTCGTGGATACATTGGTTGAAGGTGCATGCAGAAAGCTGTGGAGTAGATGTAGATCTTAGATTCCCATATGTGGAAGTACACTGGCATGGAGTACGTGGAATGAAGTGGTTGGACTTGCTACCTCTCTGTGCTACTTTGGAGACAGAGCAACATCCAAATACAATTATAAATCATTGTGGAGGGAACAGTTTAGGACATGTGCCTGGAATTTCTTTGCAATTTGCAATGAAAGAAGGACTTGGGAAGGTCATGGACATGTTTCCAAATTCTCAAGTAATTTTTTCACGGATTGCGCAGAGACAAATGTGGCTTCGTTCTTCTTCATTTGGTCCACAAATGGAGAAAGCAAGGCGCAATGTCAATGAGGCTGTTTGTTCCTTTCTAAGAGTAAGAGATTTTGGCATGTCCTCTTTTCACAATGAAAATATTATGTTTCGTAGTACATGCATTTTTCGCAGAGATGGAGTCCATCTAACTTATGCTGGCAATCAGATTTTTCTGAGAAATATACAAAATGCATTGTGACCTTTTTTAGAATTACAGCATCCATTTTGTAGTAGGTGTTGAGTATTTATAATTTTTCAAACACAAACACCACCAAAAGGCTCTTTTCAGAGCCACCACTTCCTCCCGGAGAAAATTGCAATGGTTATGATAGGGCAGCACCCCAAAATTTTAGATGTCCGCGGACACAGGGCCCTGCTTCTTTTATTTTTTAACAGTGAAAGGCGGCACTGAAAAGAGCCTTATTTTTTTTTTTTTGTTTTACATTTTTTTTGTTTTTTTTATACAAGACACACTAGGAGAGGAGGGCAAAGGAGAGTAAAGGGGGGACACCAACCACAGGGATAAGAAAGGGTGAGCTGAGAGAGGAAGATGTAGAGTGGGTTTTATTTGGGTAGTGAGCAGATCTTCTCGTGCTCTGAGATGATAGTCTCAAAAGCACTTTGAAGTTGCTCCCCCCTGCAGAGTACTGCGTCGCAGTACATACACACAACTGTGACCCTCGAAAGGTAAGGTTCATCAGCATTGTGTATGGCCTGTGAGGCAGCTTGAGGAATACGCTGTCCCACAGGAGTGTTCCTTGTGGTGACAGGATCAGAAAAGGAGGATGAAGTAGAGAAAGTCAACCTGCTATGCTCCTCGCAAGGTACAACCTTGCGAATAGCCCCAGTGTGAAATGACCTTAGGTGTCGCTTCATGGTAGTGGTCTCAAAGCTGTAGGAACCAAGCCTCCCGCGACTGAGTACCATTTTGCACTTGTTGCAGGTGACTTGGTTCGCACGAGCTTTAGGACCATTCCCACGAATGGTAAATAACCGCCACACCCAAGACTCACGCCGAGTGCGGGTAGTAGGGAGTTCAACTACCTCATCCTCGTCATCCTCTTCTTCCTCCTCTGCATCCTTACTCCTGTTCCCCTCTTCAGGCTCTTGGGGAGGTGGTGGTGGTGGAGGGGGTGGAGTTGGTGCTGAGGCAGATGCAGCACCAGGTGGCAGCAGTGCAGCCATGGATGCCATCAGGTTCAAGATGGAAATCTGCAGGTGGCAGTAAAATTCGCTGTGCTCTGTAGAATAGCCAGAAACACAATGAGAATAATCTCTAAGGCGTGGTCTTTTATAGGGGTGCTTGTACGCGGTTCGCGGAAATGCACGCTGTCCGCGGACAGATCGAACACAAAAAAGGTTCAAAGTGTTTCAAAAAGTATGTAGAAACTCATGATTAGTATCTGGGACTTGTGCTATGGTGAGTTTTTATTGAGAAATATTGTGGATTACTTGAAAATGTACTTTTAAATTGTTCGGAACACGAACAGTGTCCGCATTCAGAACACACGATCAGCGTGGGTGCGGTCACATGATCGCTTTGCGAACATGTCCGCAAAGGGAGCGGCTGTCCGCAGGACACCAAATGCACGGACATTGGTTTGCGCATGCGCGTTGATGTTCTACGGACACTGTTCGGGTCCTGAAGTAATTAAAAGTGTGTCACACGTCAAACGAACAGTTACAGACAGGTGTTTGTTCTTAGAACAGTTTCAACTTGCTTGCGAACAATACAGACAGACATAGCGTTCTCAGGACACCTCCATTTTGTTTATTTACGCACATTTGATGATACCACATGTTTTCTTAGAACAGTTTCAACTTGGTTGCAAACAATACGGACGGGCATAGCGTCCTCAGGACACCCCTATTTTGTTTATTTACGAACATTTCAGCACACCTCGTGTGTTCTTAGAACAGTTTCAACTTGCATGCAAATATTACAGAGAGGTATAGTGTTCTAAGGACACCCCTATTTTGTTTATTTACGAACATTATAGGGCACATGATGTGTTCTTAGAACAGTTTCAACCTGCCTACGAACAAAACGGACAGGCATACCGTTCTCAGGACACCCCTATTTTGTTTATTTACAAACATTTCAGGACACTGTGTGTGTTCTTAGAACAGTTTCAACTTGCATGCAAACATTACGGAGAGGTTTAGTGTTCTGAGGACAACCCTAAATTGTTTATTTACGAACATTATAGGGCACATGATGTGTTCTTAGAACAGTTTCAACCTGCCTACAAACAAAACGGACAGGCATACCATTCTCAGGACACCCCTATTTTGTTTATTTACAAACATTTCAGGATACCGCATGTGTTCTTAGAACAGTTTCAACTTGCTAGCAAACAGTACGGACAGGTATAGTGTTCTTCAGGACACCTCCATTTTCGTTTCTTTACGGACATTCCGGACACCCACGCTGTCCACGGACACCTAAATTGCTTTTTTAAAAAAAAAAACATGAAATGAATTAGAACACAATATAAAAATGTAACTTTATTTAACATGTATGATTAATTTATGACAGAGAAGGTGAGGCAGAAACTGAAACAAAAACAGGAGAATTAGCGGTTTCAACAGGATTTGTATGAGGTCAAGAAGGGATGGAAGTCTCATCAAAACTTTTTGGTTCATGGAGAGGGTTTGGGGATAATTGACTGGGATATGGTGAGGGGGGACAGGCACATGTGGGACAATGGTACGTGGTTTTTTGTTTAAAATGATCTTCCACAAAGGTTTTTAAATTATTAAAATTAGCCAACAATAGATCCATTTTTTCTTGTATGCTGTGAAGAGACTTATCCATAACAGCTTTTTCTGTAGTACTTTCTATTTTGGTATGCTCTGTACAAATAAAAATATATATGTTAAATGTATAGAAAATAATAATAATTAAATGGTTTATATTGTAAAGTGTCTACCATTAGATTCCCTATCTTCTGACATTTCCTCATGTGGGAAATGCTCCTCTAGCCACTCCAGAGTACTAGACATTTCTGTGAGAAAAAAAACATAATATCATTTTTTTTTTTAATCTAATACAGAAAGTTTATAAATATATGAGTAAAATGCAGTACACCTACTATTTCAGGTAAGGTATGTTCTGAGTGGTCTGTAGATCTGCTATTGTTCTTGGTTGTGGAGTGTCTGTGAGGTCATTATGTTGGAAGCCTATCTTTCTTCTTTTGGTATATTCCATTTTAGAACATATTGGGCCTCATTACGACCCTGGCGCTAATCGCCCGTCATTACCGCCATGGCGTAATGAGCGTTTACGCCGTGGGACGATGGCGTAAAGAGCGCCACATTACGACCCATCGCGCACGAGCATTACGCCATGGCGGTAATGCAATTAACGCCATGGCGCAAAAGGCCCCTACCGGCATCGTTAAGCGAGCAAGGTGCACTTCCGCCACCGTAAGTAGCGGCCACCGTAAGTAGCGGCCACCGTAAGTAGCGGCGGCCGTAATTAGCGGCGGCCGTAAAAAGTCGAACCGGAAATAGCGTCATCGCGCCGGAACGGGAAACAGCCCGTCGGCCATCTTGAAAAACACAATCCATCGCCATCCTACCAAACAACACCAGACCCAACCCTGACACCTGTCCCAACCAACCACCCACCCATCCAAGTACCCGAAAATGCCTAAATCTGTGAAAAAGGCATGTGACCGCCAGCGCCAGGAGAGATTCAGCCGGGAGGAACTCTGCATGCTTGCAGAGACCCTGCAAGACAACGCAGGTGTCGTTTTCTCCCCGGACATGACCAGGACAGCGATCGGGAAAAAGAAGGCCATCTGGGCCCTGGTGGCTGAGCGCGTCAGCGCGGTGGGGACCGTACCCCGCACACCACAGCAGTGCAGGAAGCGCTGGGATGACCTACGCATACGGGTCAGAGACGTCATCTCAGCAAACCGCAACCTTGCCATGGGTACCGGTGGAGGGTCGGAATCCCCCCTGAAACTCCAACCGTGGGAGGAGATCTGTGCAACCACGATTGGCATGGAATCCATTGAAGGCGTCGGAGGGATGGAAAGGGGAGCTCCGACATCAGGCGATGAAGGTAGGTGCCTCAAACAAGACATGCCATAGTCACAGCAGTCCAATCATGTGTAGCACAAGGTTGCCCTAGAGTGTAAATGCAACACATATCAACACTGCCCATAGCCACATGCGAGCACCACCCTGCATACACTGCTGGCACCCGCATACCTGCATCCACATTCCACACCAAAAGGAGACAACCTGCATGGCACTGCCTTAAATCTTCCTCATCCACTGACCACAATAATGTCAAACATATCATTCCAAAGTACGCAGACCCATCAATAACGCCCTCCCTCCTTTGCTCCACCACAGGCACAGATTCACACCCAGAGGACCAGGACACCCCTGCGCCAAAGAGAGCCAAGAAGGCCATCAACAACGGCCCTGCACCCTCAACCTCAGCTGCAGTGAGGCAGACCCCACAACAAGCAGGTCCCACTGCAGGCATACCGGAGGTCCCACCGGCAAGCACCCCTGTTGGCAGCAGGCCAGCAGCAGCTGCTCCACCTCCACCGACATTGCCTGCCACAGGAGGCAGGGGGTCAGCGGCCAGCAGCAACATCGGGGAGACAGCTGCAACAGCTGCATGTTCAGACTCGGACATGGAGCACGAGGTCAGAAGCCCCACTGACCTACTACATTCCCCCTGTTTCTCAGATGCCAGCCCCCATGAGGGTCACACACAGGGGCACACAGAGGTAGAGGAGTGGCCATCAACCCCATGCCCTGTCCACACTCCACAGGAGGGGAGCAGCCCCTCCATCACTCCACCAGCACTGGCCATGGGCCAGCATGGCCAGCAGTCCCTCCAGGACATCACTCAACGGCAGCATCAACTGTCCGCAATGCTGGATGAGCATGCCGCGGAATGTGTGGGGGCTAGGTCTAGCATTGAACAGGCCACGGAGACACTAAGGGCGGAAGTGGCGCAGAGCACTGCCACCCTGAGGGATGCCATGCAGGCCATGTCCAGGGACATCTGTGCAGAACTTGCGGCCTTGCGTCGTGCGGTCACTGGCCTCACCCACACACGACAGGACCTGCATGCACAGGGGCAGCCAGGGACATCCTCCACTGCCAGTTCTGCGCAGAGCAGCCCCGTGCGACGTTCCGGTCCTAACCTGCGCTCCACAGCCAGGGGTGCCCCGGGGGCCGGGAGAGGGGGCTTGTAACAGCCTGTGGCCACTGTCACAGGCATCTGTTGACACCTAGAGGGTGTGTGTTGGGGTGTGCAGGGGGGAGTTGGGAGGGGGTGTGTTGGGGTGTGCAGGGGGGAGGTGGGAGGGGGTGTGTTGGGGTGTGCAGGGGGGAGGTGGGAGGGGGTGTGTTGGGGTGTGCAGGGGGGAGGTGGAAGGGGGTGTGTTGGGGTGTGCAGGGGGGAGGTGGGAGGGGGTGTGACACGACATTTCATAGTTTCAATACACTTTATTCTTTCAAAAAAAGTAATGTGTGGACATTTTCATTGCGTATGTGTGCTTTATTGGTGTACAGTCCACAGTGTGCATGTCCCAGAGACACACAGTGCCCCAAGTGCAGTCTCCATGTGATAAACACCAGCCGTGTGTGCTAGAAGCAGTGGTCGATGATACTTTGGCGCATTGCACGCCCCTCCTGTGCATCGCCTCCTCCATGGGGTGCCGCCCCATCTGCACCCTCCTCATCCTCATCGTCAGGTGGTTGCAGTTCTGCGTCAGGGGGCAGGGGCACATTCCGTCTGACGCACATATTGTGTAGCATGACACATGCCATGACGATCTTTGCCACCTTCTCATGGCCATACAGGAGTGCGCCACCAGACCTGCTGAGGCTTCGGAACCGTGCCTTCAATAGTCCGAATGTCTGCTCTATGACCACACGAGTACGTGTATGTGCACGGTTGAAGTCCTCCTCGTGCTGGTTCTGCGGGTTCCGGACTGGTGTAAGGAGCCACCTCTTCAGGGGATAGCCTGCATCACCTGTATGTAGGCGAGAATGTATGTGTCAGTCATGACGTCTGATCAGGAACATGATGTTCCGCCATGGCTCGCATCCAACTGTTACTTTGGCTCACTTCTACATGCACTGATTAATTCACACAATGCAACCAGTATATTCTCATGGCTCCCATGGCTTGTTTTGCATGCCATCACCCAATGTATGCAGAGGGGTTGTGTGCATTGTGAGTGCCCATCCGCTGTCTCCGTTCTCTGTGTTACTCACAGCCAGGTGGAGTATGCATCATCCCCCCCCCTTTCTGCCAGGTGGAGTATGCATCATCCCCCCCCTTTCTGCCAGGTGGAGTATGCATCATCCCCCCCCCCTTTCTGCCAGGTGGAGTATGCATCATCCCCCCCCTTCTGCCAGGTGGAGTATGCATCATCCCCCCCCCCTTTCTGCCAGGTGGAGTATGCATCGGTACGTCATTCACCTCCCCACTTCCATGACATTGGACTCACCGAGTAGCCAGGATCTTGGGCCTGCATGTCGCTCCATGTAGCGTGGTATTGTGGAGTTCCTCAGGACCATTGAATCATGGGTTGATCCGGGGAATCGGGCATAACAATGTGTGATGATCTTGTTGGAGTCACAGACCATTTGCACGTTGATTGAGTGGAACTGTTTCCGGTTGCGGTACGGTACCTCCATGGCACGTGGAACCACCAATTCCACATGGGTGCAGTCGATGGCACCAATGCAACCGGGTATGCCGGCTAGTGCATGGAAACCCACTTTGGTGTTTGCAATCTCCTGGGCAGTCCGTGGTAATGAGATGTGGTCGTCTGTGTGCTTGAGGAGGGCATCGAGCACTTGGATGAGTGTTCGTGAGAATAATGGTTGTGAAATGCCATGCAGGTGCCCCACTGTGTGCTGGTAGGTGCCTGTGGCCAGGAAGTGGAGTACAGACACTACCTTCAGTAGGGGGGGATGGCGGTTGGACTTTCTATCATGCTGACGATGTCGTTGTGTGTCATGTCTACGATGGCGGTGATGGTGTCCCGGTCCAAACGGTACAGGGTGTGGATCTGCTCAGCAGTGAGGTTGAATGGATTGGCTCTGATGCGTGGGATTGGGGGCTGCCTGCGTGGTGGCACTGGCTGTGCTGGTGGGGCTTGCTGGGCCTGCCTTGCCCTCCTTCTCCTCCTGCGTCTCCTCTGTGCTGCCTGTTGTTGTTGTTGTTGTTGTTGTTGTTGTTGCTGTTGTAGCACATGCATTGCTATCAGGTCCTCCAGCCCCAACATTGCTAGTCGTATTGGCATCATTGTGGAGTGTGACTGGGTGTGGGAAGGGGTGGGGTGTGCTCTTTTTGTGCTTCCCTGAGTCTGTATTGCCTTCACCTGTGCTGTTTCTGTGCACCTGTGGCAGCTGCATTCACTTAACATGGCCCTTTACGGTTGGTTCGCGATGGTGTTATTTGCACCATGGCGGTAAGGTACTTAACGGGCTGGGTGATGGCGTTAGGTGCATGTCCGCTTGGGTCGGCATTTGCGTACCTTTCCGCCATGGCGTTAAGTACGGTGTGGCCGGTCGCGTGCGCGCACCCTTGGCGCAGTTAGCGCCAGCGTTAACTACGATGCCGCTAATGGCATCGTAGTTAACGGTCACGGGTCATGATCGGACCTGGCGGAAAACGATGGCGGTAACCATTTACCGCCATCGTTTTTCACTTAGCGCCAGGGTCGTAATGAGGCCCATTGTATTTAAATGAATGGTTAGTGCGTTACATATATGGGTTACACTTCTTATGTATTACTACATATAATGTGTGTGTGTGCTGGTTTGTGAATTTGTAAAATGTTCATATGTTATGATATAACAATTAAACATACCCCCAAGAGATTTTCGGTAGTGGTGCTGTTGTCCAAACATGTCCGCGGACATTAAAAGAGTTTGCGGAGATCAAACTCAGTAGAGGAGGTTCAGTATGTTCAATTTTACATGTACATAAAATCAGAGTTATTATTATTAAATTGTGCTACTAAAAACCTATGAAATTCAGTGAAAAAACTTTGTTAAAGGGACGTTATGGTTAAGTTGCGCTACTAAAAACCTATGAAATTCAGTGAAAAAACAATGTGATGTCATCTTTGATGTCGTGGGTGTTAGTCTTAGCAGTGCACGGTGGTGGCGTGAGTTATGGTTGCTCAGCTTACCATAACTGGCGAATTTCAGGGGTTTTTCAGTTTTACTTGGAACCATAACATCCCTTTAACAAAGTTTTTTCACTGAATTTCATGGGTTTTAAGTAGCGCTACTTAACCATAACATCCCTTTAACAAAGTTGTTTCAATGAATTTCATAGGTTTTTAGTAGCACAACTTAACCATAACGCCCCTTTAACTAAGTTTTTTCACTGAATATATATATATAACGTGATCAAGCGCTCAGGGAAGCGCGAAACGCGTCGCTAAAGATACTGCCTAGGCGTCCTGTATTGCCTGTTGTGTGTTTTTGCCTTGTATTTTTTACCTCCTATTAAACTCGGTTTTTTCCTCTTAATTGGATTCGAGTTTTTCTCATTTTTCTGGGATTTAAAGACCTCATGCATGGAGTGCAGGTTTTTTCTATCCTCCATGTGCTAACATATATATATATATATATATATATATATTACACAGCCACAATAGTGGCTGTGTGGTTATGGTTAAGTTGCTCATCCCAAAGGAAGAGCACTTTTTGGGTGGCTTATAACTTCGCTCTCCCTGCACGAATCCTCACCAGACTTTCCAAAAACAGTATATGGCCCGCTCTGAATGTTTTTGCAGAGTTTGGTGAGGTTTGGTCCAGGGGGCGCAAAGTTATATGGGGGGTCCCAAAACTTATTTTTTTCCCATTGACTGAATGGAGAAAAAACTTTGCTCACGCCTACAGCCCAAACCACTGGATGGATTTTCACAGAATTTGTGGCAGGAGCAGCAGCTTGGTCCCGAAAGCGTGCTTTTATAAATTTGGTGAAAATCTGTTCAGTCATTTTTTTTAAATGACCAAAAAGTAGGTCACAAAAAAGTTGTGAAATCTATGTCTGCTCCGCGGACACATTTCCCGGTTCGCTACGCGAACAGGACACCGATTGGCTAACTGACTTGCGTCATGTCTGCGGACATGCGACGTGTTCGCTGATTGGCTGGAAAAGCGTGAGGTGCGTCGTATTGTTTCGATGCACCCGCCATCTTGGATCCGGGGACATCCACGGACAGCGCAGTGACAAACGGGGGAGAAATATAACTTTGGCAAGTGTGTTGGTGTGTAAGAGTGTTTGGGGAAGGTGGGGGAGTAAAAGATGGGTCAAATGCTGTATTTATTTAAGTGGCAGGCACCCCCGATGTGTTCGTCATGTCCTCAGACAGCCACACTGTCCACGGACACAAAAAAATGAATGCAGTGGCCCATATAGCCAGTTAACATTTTTGATTCTATGGGTGTGATATGCTGTGGTGGTTGTGGCCAGGGCCTAGAGTCTTGGGTGCATGGCCGTTTGATTCTATGTGTATGATCTATGGGTGTGATATGCTGCAGTGGTTGTGGCCAGGGCCTAGAGTCTTGGGTGCATGGCCATTTGATTCTATGTGTATGATCTATGGATGTGATATGCTGCGGTGGTTGTGGCCAGGGCCTAGCCACAACCACCGCAGCATATCACACCCATAGATCACACCCATAGAATCGAATATCTATCAAATATTTACAAATCTACAGTTTATGTACTGTTTGATTTGTATAGTTTGTATGTGAAGTTTTGGCTACGTCATGTCATTAAGATTGTAGAGTTTGGTAACAAGCACTGCAGTATAAAATATCCATGGAAGTAAAAATGTTGTATTGTGGTATACGGTTAGATGTTTGTTTCAATGGTTGTGTATTGGAGCAGTTTTTATGAGTTGTATTTATTATAATAAACTTACTGCTTGGTTTGGTAACTGGAGCAGATATATTCTTTGTCAATTTCTGTGATAAACGAAAAGATCATGTCAGTGTAGGTAGTTTATAAAGACTTATAACATTGAATAATAGACATTTCTGCTTCATTTTGACCCTCATATTTAGTAGTTTACAAACCAGTGTACTGTGCAATTTGCTCAGTTTCTGTGTTTGTTGCAGTACATTTATGTCTGTGTTTTCAGTGTTTACTTGTTGTTTCTGGCTAATGTTCTATCTGTTGGCTTGTTGCAGATTGTTAGATACTTGTTGTTAGAGTGTAACTGGTTAGTTTTTTATTATATTCTCAAGTTGCTAATCTATCTGTTGGGTTGTTTCAGATTCTTGGGGCAGTTAGATACATGTTGACGTATTCTGTTATTTCTTTTTATAATTTAGTGGTATTGATTTATCTGTTTGGTTGTTGCAGAAGTTTGGGGTAGTTGGATACATGTTAGCGTATTGTAGCTGTTTATAGTTTTTAATTGAAGTTTTATTAATGTTTATTCACAGATTAGTTGTTGGTGGTATTGATTTATTTGTTTGGTTGTTGTGAAATCTTGCGGCAGTTAGATACCTGTTGGCATATGCTAACCATTTATTTCTTGTTATTTTTCAGTGTTATTGATTTATCTGTTTGGTTGTTGCAAAATCTTGGGGCAGTTAGTTACCTGTTGGCGTATTCTAACTGTTTATTTCTTCTTATAATTTAGTGGTATTGATTTATCTGTTTGGTTGTTGCAGAATCTTGGGGCAGTTAGATACCTGTTGGCGTATTCTAACTGTTTATAGTTTTCTAATTGAAGTTTTATTAATGTTTACGCACAGATTAGTTATTAAATTTTGGTTTTAAGAATATCAAATAAGCATTTATAAGATTTGCTGGTAATCTTTGCTTTAGAGTAATGGTACTATCAATACATTCGAACCATCCACAATTCTTTTTTATATATGCAGTCTAGTGACCTGCATTGGTTGTAGTTCCTGCATGGTAGATTATACCTATGGTTGTGAAGGTTTTCATACCAAGTGATACTTGACCATGTGTGAATCCAGTCAGCTTGCAGTTGTTTTTGGTACCATTTGCATTGTAACGTAGAAGCATTAGTATTATGTATTTACTATCTGCCTGATTCATGGACTTATTTGAGTGAAAAACGCAGATTTGCACGCCTTTCTGACCAAAAATCCCTGTATGAAGTATGGGGATTTTCGGGCAGAAAGGCGCGAAATCTGCATTTTTCACACAAATAATTCCATGAAACAGGCTATATGTGTTTGTATATGTAAGGTGGAGGGATTATCTGAATTGCAGGTATTACATAATCTCCAATGGTTTGCATTTTGCACAAGTTGTTGAAATGGAACGGATTCACAGTTAGGCATGGATACATACACAAAACGTTCATTAGGGATTTGTTTGTGTTGTAAATTGTTGCACAGAGTGCATGTATGTTTCCACATGTATGAAATCTGGAATATTTAATTTATAGGTATGTTTTTGTTTTCCAGTACTTGTAGTAAGTACATTAGAAATTCTTGTGGATCTTCTTGTGAGTTTATGGTGAATTTCACCATTCCAGCACAGTAGTCCAATTCTTGTCTTATTCCATGAACACTATGGGGGTAATTCATAGAATTCAGCGCACAAGTGGCGCACGCGGCTGGCGCACAGTGTGCGCATGCGAATCCCTGCGCCAGCCGCGTGCGCTAAAATCCATTTCCGCGCACAGCGTATTCATGGATTCCAGCCACCAAAACCAGCCGTGGCGCACAGTGGCGCAGCGACCCTGCAGCAGCACCAGTTACGCCCCCAAGAACGCCTCTCGCGCAGGGAAAAGCCATCAAACTCCCCAATCCAGCGCAAAGGGCTGCGCTAACCCTGTACCAGCACGACAAGCGGGCTACGTGTATCACTGGGGTGCGCGGGAAGTACCTCACGCGATTGGCCCCGTGCGAGCAGAGTACGCGTATTACAGGGGTGCGCGTGAAGTTCCACACGCGATTTCCACAGGGTACGTGTATTTCAGGGGTGCGCGGGAAGTTCCACACGCGATTCCAGCAGGGTACGTGTATTTCAGGGGTGCGCGGGAAGTTCCACACGCGATTGGCCCTGTGCGAGCAGGGTACGCGTATTTCAGGGGTGCGCGGGAAGTTCCACACGCGATTCCATCAGGGTACGTGTATTACAGGGGTGCGCAGGAAGTTCCACACACGATTCCATCAGGGTACGTGTATTTCAGGGTGCGGGGGAAGTTTCACACGTGACATCAGCAGGGTACGTGTATCCCAGGGGTGCACAGGAAGTTCCACACGCGATTTCCGCAGGGTACATGTATTTCAGGGGTGCGCGGGAAGTTCCACACGCAATTTCAGCAGGGTATGTGTATTTCAGGGGTGCGCGGAAGTTCCACACGCAATTCCATCAGGGTACGTGTATTAAGGGGTGCGCGGGAAGTTCCACACGCGATTCCATCAGGGTACGTGTATTTCGGGGTGCGGGGGAAGTTTCACACGCGACATCAGCAGGTTACGTGTATTCCAGGGGTGCGTGGGAAGTTCCACATGCGATTTCCGCAGGGTACGTGTATTACAGGGGTGCGCGGGAAGTTCCACACGCAATTCCATCAGGGTACGTGTATTTCAGGGTGCGGGGGAAGTTTCACACGCAACATCAGCAGGGTGCGTGTATTCCAGGGGTGCGCGGGAAGTTCCACATGCGATTCCATCAGGGTACGTGTATTACAGGGGTGCGCGGGGAGCACCACACGTGAATTGCATGTGTGGGTCCTCCCAGGTGTTCCCTCTACACCCTCCACGGCCCCTGCAGGTGGCTCACACCACAGGGGCCTACCCTGCACATGTCCTGCAGGCACCCCATCCACCATGGCCATGCCCCCCAGCCAACCCCCATGTCAACTTGCACTACTGCCCACCAACGCATGTCCCCCTGCACCCCCAGCCACCAGGGGCCGCCTCCACCAGGCCCCCACTCATGTCTCCCACCACCCCCAACCCCCAGCACTGTGGGGCACCTGCCAGCAGGCCCCCACCCATGTCTCCCACCACCCCCACCCCCCAGCAGTGCAGGGTCACCCTCCACCAGGCCCCCACCCATGTCTACCACCACCCCCACCCCCCAGCACTGTGGGGCACCTGCCAGCAGGCCCCCACCCATGTCCAACTCATGTTCCCCACCACCCCCACCCCCCAGCAGTGGAGGGTCACCCTCCACCAGGCCCCCACCCATGTCTCCCACCACCCCCACCCCCCAGCACTGTGGGGCACCTGCCAGCAGGCCCCCACCCATGTCTCCCACCACCCCCACCCCCCAGGAGTGCAGGGTCACCCTCCACCAGGCCCCCACCCATGTCTCCCACCACCCCCACCCCCCAGCAGTGCAGAGTCACCCTCCACCAGGCCCCCACCCATGTCTCCCACCACCCCCACCCCCCAGCACTGTGGGGCACCTGCCAGCAGGCCCCCACCCATGTCTCCCACCACCCCCACCCCCCAGCACTGTGGGGCACCTGCCAGCAGGCCCCCACCCATGTCCAACTCATGTTCCCCACCACCCCCACCCCCCAGCAGTGCAGGGTCACCCTCCACCAGGCCCCCACCCATGTCTCCCACCACCCCCACCCCCCAGCACTGTGGGGCACCTGCCAGCAGGCCCACACCCATGTCTCCCACCACCCCCACCCCCCAGAACTGTGGGGCACCTGCCAGCAAGCCCCCACCCATGGCTCCCACCACCCCCACCCCCCAGCAGTGCAGGGTCACCCTCCACCAGGCCCCCACCCATGTCTCCCACCACCCCCACCCCCCAGCACTGTGGGGCACCTGCCAGCAGGCCCCCACCCATGTCTCCCACCACCCCCACCCCCCAGCAGTGCAGGGTCACCCTCCACCAGGCCCCCACCCATGTCTCCCACCACCCCCACCCCGAGCACTGTGGGGCACCTGCCAGCAGGCCCCCACCCATGTCCAAGTCATGTTCCCCAGCCAACATGTCATCACAATGTAGATCCCTGGTCCCTATGGTCAGCCTCCAAATGCAAAACACCCACCCGAGTATTGCATCCACCCACTCATAATTGACAATTACATGACAGAACACCAATTGCAAGTTCCGAAACAAACACATTTCCCTCACATACACCCAATGGGTGTCAGTGAATCTCAAAACCCATATCATGATATGCATGAAACCAATGAGATACTACACATTGAAGTTCGATAAAAAAAATATGTATTAAAGGAAACATAAATAGAATCAAAAATAAAGAAACAGAAATGGGAATGTACAAAAAGGAAAAGAAGCATGTCCGTGAAAAAAAGCAAAACCAAAAATTATAATCCAAAGTAATGGTGTCCAAAGTCACTGTCCACAAAACAAAATCCAATGGGAAATAAAATTGAAAGCCATTGCTCCATGGTTAAAATGTGAAAGAAAAATACAATCCAACAGTGAACTATGTACATACGAACAAGCCAGGGTCCATTATCCCAACAAAATAAATGAAACCTATCTAACTACACTAACTAATAAAATAAACTATATACAAAAATGTGGCCAATGTCCAAAAGGTCCAAAATAAATCCCAAAAAAAAGGAAACCTAACACTACCTACATAACTATGTACAAGGGCAGCGGGCTAGTTTGACGGCTCACTTTTGGATGTCCCGGGCCAGGGCATCATCGAACTCCTGCTCAATGTCCCGGAGGTGGTCCTCCTCCATGGCCCCGAGGGTCCGCAGGGCCATCGATGTGTCCACCTCCAAACCCCTGCGGATTGCCTCGAGGCACTCGGCCCACCTCAGGGCCCTCCGCATGGAGTTCTCCGCCCTGACCATTGTGAGCCGTGCCTCTTCCGCCCGCTGCTGCTCCGCATCTATGGCGTGGCCCAACCGCTGCCACACGGAAGACACTCTCTGTCCTGGGTCCTCCTGTCCTCCGGCCGATGCCTGCCCCTCCGATGTTGAAGGCCCTGAGCCTTCATGGCTCCCACCACGTTGCTGCTGCTGCTGTGCCTCTGCCCGTGCACTGCCTCCTGCTGCCTGCACATCCTCCGCCGGCTGGGGTGCCGTCGTTGATGTGGCCACCCCTGCTGGACGTCCGACTCCCAACTGTGGCAGGGATGCCTCCTCCACCAGCCTGGCCGCACCGTCAGAGGCAGCTCCACAGGGCACCCAGGTGACTGATGGGTGGGAAGATGGCACGGAGGACGACTGGCGCGTAGGGGGTTCAGTTGAGGAGGGGGTCGTAGCAAGCCCCATCATACGGAGGAATCCAGCCTGGGTGACCTGTCCCAGCAGGCTGACGTGGTCAACGAGCCATTCGAGATGACGTGCAGTCTCCTCATGAAAAGACTGCAGGTCACCTCGCATGGCCCGTTGACGCAACGCCACACCAGTCAGAACATGCTCAACCCGGACCCGGATAGCCACGTCCGCGGGCAGAGGAAGGCCGGTTGTGGTGAGCTCATCCCCTGCCTGAAAACGGGTCTGGACGTAGGCATCCCTGCTGGTGCAAGATGATGCAGGGACAGGATCAGGGACAGGATTGCACACAGGCACCTCCGCGGCGGCCTGTGCTGCCTCCTGTCCCTGGTCCTGCACTGCACCACTAGCACCAGTGGGATCCCCACCTCCAGACCCCGTCTCTGTTGCTTGCACGCCCTCCTCCTCCACCAAACCCCCCACCAACCTGGATGACTCCGTGACATCTTCCCCTGTTCGGCCCTGTGGGGTCCCAGCTGCCCCTTCTGCTGCCGAGGAGTCCAACTCCAACCTCCGCCTCTTGGACCTCCCCCCGGCAGCTGCGGCCTGGGACGCGGCACCGGACTCCTCACCCCCCGACGAGATGACAACATGGGAGGGGAGCCGAGCCTTGCGTCTCCGGCTGGCGGTGGGATCCCCGCCGCTGTGCTCCACAGCACCTTCTCCGCCCTCTTCATCAGTTGACGCTGCAGACAGGGAGAAATAAAACACAGGCATCAGGGCACTGTACAATGGACACATGCACACATGAGTGGCATTGGCAAACCTCAGACATGCCATCACAATCCCCAACACACATGTCATTTCAACTCGCACACATGAGCCATACCACAGCCATATCGCAACTGCCAGCACCATCCATACACATACAACAGCATGAGCAGGCAAAGGTGAGCCAGACATCACATGCAACACAGGAAGTGCACCACACATGTACACACACCACCACACTTGCATGCATGTGTACACCTCTGCCAAGTGTCGCAGTGTTCAGATGGGCATCCATGTCACATCTGCCAATCAGGCTTCCACATACCGCTGTCACATGCATCCATGTTGCATCACTGTTGCACCCTTGTCAAATACACACAGATGCACATGTACACAGTGCTGATACATGCAGCTGAAAACAACATACATGTGCGACATCACGGACATGTCTACTTACATACACATTCATCCAAACATGTGTGCCCACACAACTGCATTTGGCATGCAAGCCTACACACACAAGCACCATCCATGTCTCACACATTCCAGCCCTTGCATGTGTTAGCCCCACGGCCCTGTACACCCCCACACATACTCGACCTCATACAAACAGATGTGCAACCTGCACACTACTGAAAAATCACCACACGCACAGCTCACAATCAGGATGCATGTACACTTACCGCTCGACTCCAGACGGGTCTGCCTCTCAAGGACCTAGACGTGGAGCACTGGGGATATGCGTTCCAGGACCCTCATCTGTTCTTCCCACAAGTGGCCCCGGCGCCCCTTGGCATCCGCTGCCTTCAAGAGGCGCCGGGCCTTGTTCAGGGTCCTGGACCTGAAGTCCTCCCAGCGCTTCTTGACATGTTGGAAGTCGCAGACTGCCACCCCCTCCGTGTTGATGGCAGTCACGATGTCAGTCCAGATCCGAGTCCGTCCTTTCTTGTCGGCGCGGGAACTTCCAAAGAGGGCATCATACTGCCCCAGGACTTGCTCCACCAGGACACCAACTTTGGTGGCACTGAAGCTGGTGTCCCTCTGCCTCTCTGGCCGGGGGTTGTCAGTGGTCTCAGATGGTGTTTGCCCCGACATGACAACCCCAGAGGCAGGAGTGGGTGGGCAACTGGGTCCTGGGGCTGGACTGTGGAGCGATGGAATCCCAGTCGAGAGTCTTCGGTTCCAGCAGGGGTGGTCACAGCAACAGCACCCCTGGCTGATGTGCAGGCAGCAAATGGCAGGGCACGTGGGCAGCAGGCAGTCAGGCAGCAGCAGATGGCAGGTGGGAGCGTGCTCAGGGCTCTGGGGGGCAGTAGTTCAGCCTTCTGGGCAGGAGCGTGGTGTTCCGTGTGCTTACGCGTGGCCAGCTTGATACGGAGTGATTTGGCACGTGAAAATTTGGCACGTCAGCGTGTAATTCGAGGAAAGGCCCTCAGCGCGTAAGCGCGTCTGCACGCATATGCAATTTCATTGGACAGAAGGCCCCTGAAGCGCAAGCGCCCCTGTGACGTGACGCGTACAGGCATGCATGGGCATTTCAGCGCGCGTGAAAAACTGCACATCCGCGTGTAATACAAGGAAACGGCCGATGCACGTAAGTGACGTGACGCGCGCGTGCGTTTCCCTCAGCACGGGTTAAAGGTGAGCGGGCCCAGCAGTTCACTGTACGTGCCTTTCGTGGAGACCGACGTGTGTTGCTGCTTCCTGTTGTTTTGCGCGCCATCACAACTTCACAGCTATCAAGGACATATCTCTTCTTTTGGCGGGGGTATTGGCTACGCGTGTTTTTCTGCATTGCGCTAGTCAGACGGTGAGTCGCACACGCTCTTTTTCCCACTGCGGGTGCCCCTGTGTATCGCACCCATTTTCGATGTCATAGTAGCCTGAGTGTCCCACGCGTACGCGTTATTCGTGTTACTGGGTGCCACCGCGTACTGCGGGAGGTTGAATCCACGCACGTAGGCTGCAGGGTTGCGTGCACGGTTTTACTGCAGTTTTGGGGTGCCTGAGCGTTGCGTGACCGTCACCACATCACCGGGGTCACATACAGCCTTGCAGGTGCAGGGGGGCTGTTAACATCTTGCTTCCCACCCCCTTCACCCCAATTGCCCAGGTCAATTGTGGTGTACACCTCCCATTGGCACCACTCCATCTGTGCCAGCACTACTACATCAGTGCCATGGTTGGGAGGACACCAAAGGTGAGGGGCGCCTCAGCTGGGCGTCCTCCTTGTGGCGGGCGTGGTCGGAGACGTGGCCGTGGTGACCAGGGAGTAGGGGGACTCCAGGGTGTCCAGGGCAGCCACAGAGGGGGAAGAGGCAGGGGTGCGCCACTTGAGCACAATGTTGTGCCATGTGTCGGTGCAGTCATGCCACCACCCCCTGTGGTTCCGGGGGATGCAGCTCCTGCATGTGGCACTGGCACCCGTTTGACCCGGCAGTCCGTTCCATCAACTGCCACGGGCCCAAGGGTAGTGGTAGATGCAGGTGCAACTGTGGACACCACCACCCAGGCTCAGGGTCTGCCAGCGCAGGCTGCGTTGGCACTTGAAGAGCCCTTGGTAGATCTCCAACAGGCCAGGGGGGAAACCATAGGGGCAGGCCGGGCTGCTCAGACCAAGACACGTGTCCCTGGGGCAGTCATGTCATCTGCTGCCCTGAACAGCCGGGTGTTGGCAAGTGCAGGGGCAGATGCACCCAACAGCACCCCGGTTGTGAGTCTGCCAACCAGGACCGTTGCGGTCAATGACCCTGCCACAGCTGATGTTGCTGCGCAGGGTCCATTAGTGGGCACCCAGCTGTCACTGACACAAGTCAGGCCTTTGGTCATCCCTCCACCTGCCACTCCCTTGGCTCAATCGACCGAACCCACTGGCCATACTGGTCAGGGCGGCATTAGGCAGCCAGGGTCTGCGCCACAGTCCAAGAGGAGGAAGGTTGCACCTGCAGCACAGGCTGGGACCCCACACACAGCCACGACCTCCTGCACGTCGAGGAAGAAGCCTTTCTGTAAGCAGGAACTGGACTTCCTCGTGGACCACGTGCGGGGCCACAGCCGTGACATGCTAGTGGGTGCCAATAGTCAGACTACGGCTGCCCAACATGACACCCACTGGAAGCATGTTGCGGAACATGTCAGTTCATTCGGCCATGAGGTGCGCATGACGCAAGAGTGCAAAAAGCGTTGGAATGACATCAAGTGCAGCACTAAGGCTAAGCGTGCCTCTAATTACAACTTGACTCTGGTGACTGGCGGTGGGCCTGCACCAGAGGAGGAAGAGCTCACTCCGCATGAGGCTCTCGTTGCGGAGTTCATACCACCTGAATTGGTCGAAGGAGTGGGAGAGATGCTGGACTTTGATGCGCAGTCCAGTGAGTGTTGATGCGTGTTTGTTGAGGACGTGTGTGTTTCAATTGTGGGATGTGTTATGCATGATTGCTGCTACATGTGACGTGTACATGGTTCTGATGTGTAAGTAATGCAATGCTTTCGTCATGCATGTCTCCTCTGCCTGCCTGCAGGACTCCATGTAGGCATGCTCCCTTGCCCCTCCTCCGCCACTCTGCACCCCAGTTCCACCTTTGCACTGGTCTGCTTCAATCTTCCAATGTATAGTTTCTTGTTCATGTGTCCTGTGTAGATGCTAACTTCCAGCGTAGAATCTGCCAGACATATGCCGTGTGGTACAGCCTTAGTACTCGATGCAGGGTATCTCACTTGTACTGTGCATGGGTCAGATATCCCGCAGGGACATGAGTGCCCATTCATGCTCCATGTGCATTGCACGCATGCCCCTATGTGTCCTTGACTGGATGATCACTGTAATAAAAGTCCTTGGTTACATACATTGCCTGGCATCTCATCAGCCTTCCCATGTCAACTGTGGCTCAGTCCTGCGCTGCACACATGTTTAGGGTCTGACAATCTGTGTGGCTCACAGGCCTCAGCCTGTTCAATGGCCAATGACTCTGTCCAACTCTTGTTGTGTCTTTTTCACACGTGGGCGGCCTCCAGAGTTTTCATTGTGTGTCCTGCCTACAGTCCCAGCATCATTTGCAGCGTTGTCACTTGAATCACATTAAGCTGTTGATGCCAGTCAACACTGCCTGTCAATACACAGGTGTATGGTCAGCCTTTTGATACCATGCTAGGCATCCCTGCTTTGGTACTGGGGTGGAGGGGTGCTTGACTTCTAGATATGGTACACATTGAATGCACAATGCACGTGATGTCTGAATTTGACATTGCACTGCCTTCACATTTCCTGGCACACACCATGGAGTCCTTGTACATGTAGGTAGTGAGTGGCGTACACATTTTCTGCACTGCATAGCCCCACTTCCATGGAAACTGCCACCTTTCAACAGGTCTGATCACAGAAGCTATTCAAAGTTGACCCAGCATGCATGCCAGGTTATATGTTGTGTGTCACATGTCTGCCGGATGCGTTTGCTGTCGGTGTGTGTGTGTGTTGTGTGCTTCTGACATGTGTAGTGACCTTTTTTCTCTCTATTTTTCAGGTGATGACGCAATGGAGGCGGAGGATGGTGTTGTCATGCCAGACACAGGGTTGGTAACACCACATCAACCCGGCACTAGTGGGGGTCGTGGGGTGGTAGGCCACGAAAACCCCCAAGTGCTGCAGTCCATCTTGTCTCTGGCTGCCTATGAGTCCAGCCTTGATGACGACTCTGACGTCCATGTTGAGTTGGATGAGCATCAAGTCCATGTGTCAGGGGTGAGTGATTCTGATGTGGACACTCCTCTGTCTGCGACCCCTGCACTGAGGGATCAGAAAGTCTTGGTTCCTCCGCCCGTGGTGGATCGGGACACGGGGTCACCCTCCACACCAGTCACTGATGTGCCTGGGACATCACGTCGACGGGGGCATGTAGTCATGCAGCCGCGGGCGGTGCCAACACAGCGAGGACCCCCGGTCCTTGGGTCCCGCAGGGGTCAAGCCCGGCAACGCGGTCGCCGCGCGCAACCGCAGTATACTGAGTGGGAGCAAGACATGACTGCCAATTCCGAACGGCAGGAGGCAGCAATGGAGAACATCGCTGAGAGCATGGAGCGTGTGGCCCGATCTGTGCTCCCCCCTGCTAGGCAGGTGCTTCTCCAGCAGCAGGTGGCACGGTCCACGGCCCGCTCGCTCAGGCTGGGCATGGTGGCCTCAGACAGGGCACGCCAGGCTGAAATGTCGTCTCTGCATCAAGCAATTGCTGCTCACGCAGAGGCGCACATGGATGACCTGAGGGAGGAGTATGGTTCCCTCAGATCCACTCTGGGTGTCCTTATGATGTCCCAGTGGCAGCAGGCAGAGGAGAGGTTTGCACAGCTTGAGCGTACCATCTCGGCTGAGCTACAGGCTTGCCGGGAGGTGCAGCCGTTGTCCAGCCAGGCCTTGCAGGAGGAACTCCGTGTTACACGTGCTACCTTGCACGATGAAGCACGTGTATCACGTGAGGTTCTGCATGCAGACCTACGTCACATCGCCACACAGAACCAGGCTCACCCGTCTGGCAGACTTGCTGCCGACGAGGGGCAAGCTGCAGCTAGGCGTGGCCAGGCTACTGTGCCACGTCCTCCTTTCCAGGATGAGCCAGACTCGGACGACCATCTATCTCCCACATAGGTCGGGCTGTGCAGGCGTTGAGCCCATGGAGGTTTTTTTTTTGGCTCAGCATCATCGCATGTGGATGTTGAGCAGCACCCTGTACCTCCCCCCTCCTGGGTGCCTCCCCTCCCCCCCGGGTCGTATGTGGCCATTTTTGATTTTTCGTTTAGTTTAGTTAGTTAAGTTTCTGTTTGATAGTTAGTTTAATTAGGTAATGTAGGTTTTCCATTGTTAGTGTAATTAGTTAATAGTTGATTTAGTTTAAAATTGCTAGTCTATTGTGCTCTCATGTGACGGTGCGGTGCTTTGTGGCTTTTGAAGGCATCCACTGTCTGTTCCAGCTGGGCCCTTCAGGCTTGTCTTGTGTATGTGTTTGCTGCTTGGGCTCCTTGACTCACATATGCCACTCCTGCCTCCCTTATCCATGGGCTCGCAAGGATGGTTCGGTGTTACAGAATTTTACACAAGGGCTTTGGACTGTCATATCTGTGGGTTGTCTGGTGCTGTGTGACTTGTGTTGACACCCCTAGTGGGGATGATTTTGGTGTTATTGTCCACTGTTCAGCTTTTGCTAGATGGGGTGTGTCATGATTAATGTGTACATTAATTGCTATGCATTGTGTAGTATGTTTCATATCTTTACTGTACACGTGCTTGTTGCAATTCATGCTGTAGATAGTGTTCCACACTTTGGATGTGAAAGACGGACTGATGGTGTGATTTGTGATGTGACTCTCTGACATGGTCAAGTAATGAGATGCCTGATGAGACACACACAGATGACTTTGAAGCATTAATCATGTGTTTCATGCCCTTTCTGCAGGTGGATGAGCCTCCAGAGCACCTTTGCCAGCAGACAATTGCCCATTGGACGACGGAATTCTGGACACGTTTGTTGGTGCCCACATGCATATGTGTGCACAAGCAGAGGCACAGGGATTGCAGACCCACATCCTAGAACTGCTGACATGTTCCAGGGAACTCCAGGCAAGGTGAGCAGCACAGGGGGGCCACGACACAGCAAAGCTTGCACCAGGTGAGTTGCACATGCAGGCTTAGTCACAGCACTGAGGGGGAGCTTAGACGAATATTGGTTTTGAAGCACACAATGCAGCTCAGATGTGTTGGTGGACTGATGGCTGTTGATTGTAAGGTTGTCTGGGACACATGCAGGGGCAGTGGCACATACCCTCCGGTACACCAAGGTCCATTGAGGCACTTGTATCAACCATGTAGCCTTCCGAGACACGGAAAGGGGCAGCTCACAGGGACATACAGCAAGGGACATACTCGGGTGCAGTGCATGTCTTTTCCATGTACTTTATGATAAATGCACTGCCAACTTTGTTTCGGTCATGGTGGTACGCAACTTGCTCAGAAGTCATGGCTTGCTATATGGGTCTGTCTGCTTACCCAGGGAACATTGCATGTTGTGTGAATTCTGACACATTGGTGTTCCATTTGCCACGCACCCACCGGCGGCTGACTTACTGCATTGACTATGTATGACCCGTCACAGGGGTGATGTTATATATGGGTACGAAGCATCTATACCAGATTGTCTGTTTGTAGAGTAGTTTGTTGCTATGGGGGATGTTTGGTGTTGGGTTTTTGTGTAATTGGCACGTACAGGTTGTTGACTGTGGCTCTCTTTGCAGCATTGCAGTGCTCCTGTTACCGGACCTGAGAGTGCGCAGGCAGGAGGCCAGCACTCAAAACCAGAGCTAAGTGTCTTGTTGTTTTTCTTTCAAACTGCTCTGCATAGGCTTGCTGGGGAGTGTACTAATGAATGTTTGTATTTGTGGTTCAATTTGGTATGTTTTTTCTCCCTAATCACCCATAATCCTATGCAATTTTGAACCCTGTACCCTCTACCCGGTGTTCCTGCTTCCCGTATCTATCCAAGCAACGTTCCCTGACCCTCTTTCCCCGCTGGGGTTGCGGATGCCTGTGTAAGCCCCGAACTTGCAGGCGCCAAAACCCTAGAGGGGGTGGTTGGTTCGTACCACTCCTGAGCCTGGACTACAGAAGGCCATGACAATGATGTCCAAGTTTGTTTGGATTGTATATGTGTTCATGCAGGTAGTACATTTTCGTGCATTCCCTACTTTCATGTGTCATTCCTCCTCCCCTCTCCTGCCACTCATTCCAGTTATCCAGTGTGCCAACACCTGTCCCGACTGCATATCCATGAACCTCCTTCCCCACCAGGGTCTCAGGGGCCTGTGTGAGTTTGACCTTGCAGGCACCCAGGACACGGTGGGGGTGGTTGTTTCGTGACACTCCCGTGCCTGTACACAGGACCTGTGATGGTACACATCCGTTCATGGTGCATCATTCTATGTTATGTACCACACATGGTTCACATCCTGTTGTCTATATATATAGAGAGAGACAAAGCTAGCGTGTAGATGCTGGGGGTGCAGAGAACAATTTCTCACATAGGGGACCAATCACAATTAAAATATAATTTTAATGATGAGTCAAAGAGGTTAAAACACCAATTAAATGAAGTGGTCCATAGTACAAAACATACAATATTCCAAACAACAAAGCAAAAACTAAAACAGGAATTACGTAACAGACTAGTTCGGCTATTTATCAAACCAAAGTGTTGAGAGAGCACAAGTGGGTACCTATTAAACAGATTATATAGTACCCTACTTTCGTAAGCATCAATGTGTCGTAAGTTTAAATCTCTGGTAAAAATACAGAGAGGTATCTCGACATGTTTCTGTTCCTAAAACAAGTGTGGAACATTCATCAGGAGGAAATTATTAACGTAACCCAGTTACAGTTGACATATAGCACATAACAGTGAGCACTCCCTAGCACCTGCGGGAATAAAACAGAAAAAACAAATAGTTAGCTCTTGAGTAGCAAGATAATATGAAAGGTTCATACAGTATGAACGTAGCGTACATCTGGGGGAAACAAATACCTCAAATGCCGCCTGTGGGTGCTCGCTACTTGGAATAGTAGGAGGAGGAAGACCCTGTGGTCAATCCTGCAAGGGATAAAAAATTACCTTATAAGCATAATAAGTTGCTTCCAGGAAAACAAAAATTGTGTTACACACACAACCGAATGGGAGACCAAATTGCAGAAGTCAAGTAATGAGTAGTGAGTAGTGGATGTCACCAGGATACTTCAGAGGTACGAAAGTTAGCGGAGGTGGATCTCCGAACAGAAAAAGGGGGGTAGGATGTTGTGACATTGTTTTACTGTGCTACCTTGGTTGTTGCATCAATGTGGTAGTACTTGGCCTTTGTGAGGTACTGCTACGTCAAGTCATCTACTGGAGGGTGTTCTGGTTCGTTTTTATGCCTTGGATTTTGTGATTTTGGAAATGAGTGTGGATTCTGAGGGTGGTATCATATGCACATGTTGTGTTCTGCTGATCAATGCCTGTTCATGTGTTGTGTTTACCTTTCAGGTGCGAGGGGATAGTTGTGGTTTGACATGCTGGGGTGTACACATGGTGAATGTTCACATGTGATGTGTAGAGAACACTGATGGTCACTTGATTGCACATGCATATGTTGAGTGCATGTCCTTGCTGACCCACACACTTGCACTCTGATGCACTACATGTACTACCACCCTTGCATATCCACGTGTACACTGTTTGCCTTCTGGTACCCACTGTGTCCCTGCAGCACATGTTCTGTGACCAATTATGGATCCTGTACATGCCTAATTTGCTTTTTGATGTGCTCTGTCGCTTAGATGTGATGCTCAGTGTGTGCATCACACACAATGGCTGTTCACTGTGCTGTGAGCTGAGCAGTGTGTTGCAGGAGTAGGACATAGCACACAGAAGCTGCAGTGTTGATTTTGCAATGCACAATGTGCATGTAGACAGGCATTCATTGTTATGTTACGTCTACAACTCTTGTAATGCATTTGGAAATGACTTATTTTGGGTGGGAGATTTTGTTGGTCTGTTATTTCATCTGATTCCGGGTCAGGCAGCAGTGTCCGATGCCACTGTACATTTAGGACATGGCAATGTGTACCTTATCGTTACTGTGTTGGTGTATGGGTATTGCTTGCCATGTCATGTTGTGGTTTGGGAGGGTTTGAGTGGCATAACAGTGATGGCCATGGCCTGTTTTGCAGGTGTGTGTGATTCACACCTTGCATGTCAGGGTCATCCGCTTCTCAAAGCAACTAGCTGGGGGTAGATCTCTCTCAGCGGCAGGGCCCTCCCTCTGGAACAGCCTTCCTGCCTCACTGGAACTTGAGGAGAACCATCTCCGGTTCGGGAAGCACCTCAAGACCTTCCTCTTTGCTTCTGCTTTCTCTCTGCCTCTCCCTTCCAAAATTCTTCACTGGAACTGCACTGGATCTGCAACTGGGCCACTCTCACCGACCTCGGTCCCTGGCCCAGCCACTCTCCACTTGCACTGCCTCCCTGGCAACCCCTGCACTGCGGTACTGTCTCTCTATCCCTACAGCCCCCCCTTTCCAGCACTTGTCTGCACTTACCTTTGCAGTTGCCACCAGCTGGCCTATGTATTTGTTTTTGGGTCTACTTCCCCTCCCCCCTCCCCTTCTCCTTGCACTTTTCCCTTCCCCCTACCCCTGCACTTGCACAATCTAAATGACACCTGGCCTAGTAGTACCGTTGTCTGTCTTCCCTTGTTCCCCCCTCCCTGCCTCATGGCACCTTGAAATACTTGTGTATAGGCCATATCATGTCATATGTCATATGTGTGCCTTTTGGTCACACGGGATAGCTTGTGTTTAAGTAGCTAGGGATGCAGACGATTTGGCACTTCCATGACAACTATCTCAGGGTGGTAGGGTTGTGACAGTTGACTGTCTCTTTGTCATCATCGATTGTCACCTGGTATGTGCCAGGCCTGTGTGCACTCCGCAGGGGTGGGAGTTTAGGTGAAAAATGTGGCCACAAGCTGGGTCCGGGCTTCCTCGCCACGTGCCCTGTCCCCTCCCATGGGCAGCGCCTGTGCCTGTGGTTGGGGATGTGGGGGCACCACCATGTCCACCGGCACGCCCTGCCGTGTTGCAACATTGTGCAGGACACATGCTGCCACAATGATCCTGCACACTACTGGTGGTGCAGAGAGTAGGTGCCCGCCAGAGCGGTCAAGGGAGCGGAAACGTGACTTGAGCACTCCGAATGTGCGCTCCACTATGGCCCTGGTTGCAATATGGGCGGCGTTGTATCTTACCTGGGGTGGTGTGGTGGGGTTCCGGATTGGCGTCATCATGTGGTTGCTCAGAGGGTAGGCACTGTCCCCTGGGGGGGTGATAATAGTTGAGATTATTAGGGTTTGGATATTTGTCTGTGTGTGACTTGCATGCATGTGCAAGGGCATTTGTACTGACCTAGGAGCCATGTGTCGCCATGCTGCCCAGCTTCCAGGGCCCGGCTCAGGGCGGACATTCTGTATATGAAACTGTCATGGGTTGAGCCAGGGTAGTTTGCATAGACAGAGGTGATGATTCCCTTTGCATCGCATACCACCTGTACATTGATGGAATGCCAGTGCTTGCGGTTTCGGTAGATGTGCTCAGTGGCCCTAGGTGGACGTAGGGCCACATGGGTGCAATCTATGGCAGCGAGCACTTTGGGGAAGTGTGCCACCCTGAAAAAATCCAGGACAATGGCCTGCCTTTCTGCGGGTTTTCTGGGCATGTATATGTGCCTGCGGACTGAGGGGCGCGCTGTCATGATTGCCAGTACCTGGTGTAGGCAGCGTGACTGCGTGGCCTGTGAGACCCCCCCCACTATTGCAGTGGTCCGCTGAAATGACCCAGTGGCCAAAAAATGCAGGACATTGAGCAGCTTCTCCATGGGGCTCAATGCTTGGGAGCAAAGGGTGGGGGATGTAAGGTCATCTTCCCACTCCCTGACCAGGTCTAGGATGATATGGGGTGGAAACCTATACCTGCCATAGACCTGGTCGTCAGGCATCCCAAAAAGGCTTGTCCGTGGTGCGAAAATGCTTGCCCTGGCTATTCTCCTCCTCCTGCGGTGTCCCACGATCAGTGCTGCGACAAATGGGGCATTCATCGTAGCTGTATATACCCGTTTGTTGTTTGCGCGCACTTTTATACTGTGCGCGGGGACGCTTCCACCCGCCTTCGTGTGGCGGACGCGTTGCCGCCTGTGCGCGTCTTTTGCCGTGCACGGGTTTCCCGTATTCGGATCCATGAATACGGGTTGTTCGCGTGCGTGTGGGCGTTCCGTGTAGTTCCCTGCAGTACTTCCCCAGTTACGCCTTCTTTTTCACACGTTGTTCCCCATTCCGCGTGTTACACCCACTGTTCCGCCCACTTTGGTTGTGTGCGCCGCACTATGTGCGCTTTTGCTGTGCGCGTAGCGCACGCCGTGTATGCCTGCGTGCGCCATGGCAGGATTGGGCGCACAGACAGTGGGAAACATGCGCAGCGTCTTCCTTGAATCGCGCTGCGTTTCTCACGCTTGCGCTCCCTTGCGCCTGCTTGCACATGGATTTTTGGCGCACGTTTGTTCCATGAATCGGCCCCTATATGTGTTGTCAGGACTATTAAGGACTAACATTTGCAAACACAATTGGTCTGTACTGTGCAAGTAAATGTTGTCAACAATTGGTGGCAATTGAATATTTATTGCTACATTTGTGTAGCAATTTACAACAGTTATATTTGAAAATGTGAATGGACCAGATAGATCTGTGTCCAAGTCATTTCTTCGGAGTGTGTGTTGCTTCTTTGAAGAAGTATCTGCGTTACTTTGAGTAGTAGATTCTTCTTTGGTTAGAGTCATTGATGAAGTATTAGCTTCTTTTACTGTCTTTGGAGGATTTGCAGTGAGATCCTGTTGTATTTCTGTTTGAAGTAGTTTTCTTTTAAAACGTTTTGCTTTTTGTGGAACAGGATAGGTTTTTAGATGGGGGTGTATAGTGAACGTAGTCTATTGTATTCTAAAATGCAAGGAATATCAGCGTTTATTTTACTTGCATCAAAGTTGATTAGAAATAGACCGTCAAGTGTACGTAAGCATGATAGTGCTACGTAGCTCATGCCTTCTTTAAAGACTCTGTTCCCAATATCTATTTATGGTTTATCTAGGGTAAGACCTTGTAATTTGTGAATGGTGACTGCGTATATTAGAGTTAGAGAAAATTGTTCTCTGTGTACATACATGTCTTTGAAAAGAAGGAATCGAGCTGTTGAGCGCCCTATCCTTTTTACTTCTGATAGTTTGTCAAAGAGAATATTAACAAACTGAATGTTGTTGTCACGTGGGTATGTTTGAAAGCCAACAATGTACCCAGTGCTCCATTAACTAGTCCTTGCTCAACGTCAAGGTTACGTTTAAGCATTACTCTACAGTTTAAAGATAATTTTAATATTTTCTCCAAACCAGCTGTGTTGGAGATAGAATTTTCTAAGGTTTTTAGTCTTGTTGTGGCTTGTTGACACATGGGTAGTGTCATACCATGTACGTCTAATTTTTCTGTGGAGCAAATTTCAATTATTGGTTGCATTTCTTTTCTCAACTTTCTTAACTCACTAAAAACAGGTATGCCAGAGAACGTGACAGACATTTACAATCTCTTGCCCCCAGACCAAGAAAGACTTAATTGTTAAAAGACTTAAAGACAATAAAGACAGAAAGCGTGCAAGCTCTCTAAATGTGGATATTCACACTTTTTGTACAACAGACACTGTGGTGGTGGAAAAAATAATGCCTATTCCTCAGAAAGTGAGATAAACATGCAACCGATGTGCAGTATGTCCTTGGTCACAGCTCCTCAATCAGCCTGTACCAATGCTTCGGCTTTGGCTGAAGTACAAACGGCTACCAATATAGTCTCAGAGGAGATGGTGACAGATTTAAAAGAATGTCCTGCTAGTGTGCAGTCAGAGCAGGCGGGAAGAGAAGTGGCGGACGCCACAATCGCATTAGCATGCAAAACAGAAGAAATATGTATCTCCCAAGTAACTACTTATGTTGACATTCCGGGTGAAGCACAACCCATCAAATCACCCACAGCTACACCTAGGTGTTCCGTTGAAGCTCAGCATTTACTGTGAGCTGAGTATGGAAAATTAACAGCAGTGGGTGAGTTTGGTGAAGATACCTTAGCATCCATGAATTCGTCTAGTCAACAGGAATCAGAGACACCTGAGGTGATGTATATATGCTCCAACTCAGGTGACTTGATCCAATTAGCTGACAAATCACACACACATACAGCTGCCTGTATTGAGAGTGCACAAACATTGGATAATTATCAACCTGTGGAGAAAGAGAGTCAGGAATTGTACAAATCGCCAGTACTATTTGAAAAATCTCCATCCAGTATCTCAAATCTCTCATTTGTAGCCCCAACGCCCAGACGCACCAGATTCAATGAACCTGTTATTAATCATCCATACTTTATACGTGGTAGTCATATGCCGTATAAAGACAATAGATTCTCCTTTCCAGAGGCGCTGGCACTTAACAACACCTTGAGTGCAATGAATACGGCACTTTTGTCCTTAACAAAGCTATATGAATCATTGGACGAAAAAGTGATGAATCAGAATAGAAAAGTGCACATGCTATATTCGCTATCCATGAAAGAGCAGCCGGCACAAAATCTAGCATCTCGTCCTTGTACATCCAAGTTGGTAAGTCAATCTACTCAGACAAGCATTCTACAGGATCCAGATGTGATTGTAGATTTGCCAATAAACTCAGTAAAAAGTCTGATATCTGCAAAAGTTGCTACCCATTAAGTAAGTGTTCAGCCTGCCTCTGCTAATTTGATGGAGGTAATCCCAAAAGTCCAAGGTATATCATTTGCACCGATGTTTACTAATTTGAAAATCCAGTCCTCTGTGCCTATTCGGCCCATTGAGCAGGATATAGATTGTACAAATCGCCAGAAAAACAGGAATTCTGTGTCCAAAGCTAAAAAAGTCACGAGGCTAGTGATCTCTGCTAAGAAAAAAAGGAAATTGAACCTGAATATTGAAAGCCAGCTGAGAATAAAGGAAGCTCTCAAATATAAACCAATTGATGATTACTTGCAATTGCGATACCTCCATCCCAAACCCTATTAGGACATAGTGAAAATGTCCCAAATGTGGTTAACCCCACACAAGCAAAAGCTGCAGAGAGGCCTCAAAACGCATCATCTGCAAATAAAGTGCAGGCCAGGAGTTCCACTGTGGTCCCTCTCAAAGACAAAGTTTTGAATGAAAATGCACCAAGCAATACTGATGGTATGATACAGGACTTACGTGAAGAAATACGGGCGTCATTTCAAAGACACTCCAAGGTAAATGATGCCCTCACAAAGTCCTATATAGCTCCTATTAGTGAGATCCAGGCTAATAAACAGAAGCGAAAATGGTACATGCAAATGAGTTAAATAATACTGATGGCATGCTACAAGACTTGCGTGATGAAACACGAGCATCATTTGAAAAATACACCAGAGAAAATTAAGCTCTTACACAATCCATTAGGCTAGCCAATCAGGGAATGTTAAATAAGTCTGATCAATTCAATCAGGTCCCCCATAAGGACATACCTAACATTGAGCTAACATCAAGCTCTTGTTGAAAGGCCCGACAATGCTACAAACAACAGCACCCCGAGAGTTTGTGGATCAGGGGAGTGTGGGGCCAATAACTATTAGCAGGCCGCTCAAGAGCCACCAGAGTGAGCATGACCCTGTGGTATCTAGGCATCTTGGCAAAGCTCAATTTAAAAATCATCATCGCTTATTTATCAAATGCTGTGGCTACCCATTTGCCACATATGATCTCAATCGAGACAGTTTTCTGAATATTTGTGCAGAAATTACCGCACTTGAAGATTTAACATCAGCTGACTTCAACCTGGTGGAATTCATTAATGACACAGACCTAACAGAGGCTTGGTTGTTCATCCAATCAAGGGTTGGTTTAAATACCTTGTGACTAGCACAAACTGCATTTTATAATTTGGGCTTCATACTGACACAAGATGCAACCATCTATGACATGAAACAAACAAACATAGATCGCCCAAAAATTAGAACGTATGGTGACAATGCAACTTCCATGTCATTGGTGGCTGGGAAAACACAAAATGTTTGGATAAACGACAACTGTAATGTGAGATCATAACAATCCCAGATGTTTGAATCTATTAGCCTACTCTCCTGGAACACAAAAGGACATAAACATGTTATTAATAACAAAAGTAAGGAGCTCCTCCAATTCGATATATTAGTGTTCCAGGAGACATGGCTTTGTGTGACACCCGTATGGGATGAATATAACATTCATGTGGTACCTGCCATTGAGCCACTGAAGGGACGCCCCATGGCTGGCCTGCTGATGGCTTTTCGTAAGGATAAGAACCTCGAAGTCATATGGCATAGATCTCCCTCCCCCTGCTTTCAATATGTCAAGATTCAGTATGGTCAAAGTTTTTGTGCCATAGTTAATATCTATTGGGGGAAAAAACATCTCTCTTCAAATGTGTTTTTTTGAAACTCTAGCCATGATTCTTGATCAACTGTTATTAGATGATAACATTACAAATACGTTTATAATGGGAGATTTAAATCTACATCTATTGCCTACAAAAAGCTCGGGATTCATGTTGGATGAATGTCGTTGGTTATCTATAATGGCTGATCAAAACTGTGTTATGGTTAATGGTTCACTGCAAGGAGATGTTCCTCCTAAAACTACCTGGCATAATGATGGCAGTCATGCAACCTTAGATTATATCTATGTGAATGACCACTTTCTGAACAATATAACCATGTTCTCTGTTTAGTCAACCATTTTGAGTGATCATAGCCAACTTCTTCTGACAACTGATTGGCCTAAAAATAGTAAACAGTCCTATAATACTAACATGTCTAATTTACAGGTTAACAACACTGGCAATTGTGTAAAATGGTCTAAATGGAAATTTTGTCAGTATAGAAATTTTCTGAGTGATTTATACTCTGTTGATAATGATTGTGATAGTGGATGTTATGTTCATGCTATGCAGCTATTCTCAACACAGAGGGCGCATCCTAAACGAGGTATACAATTCCACCTTCATGCATTTGACCTTGAGGTCAAATGCAAGAAGAGTGAACTAAGGAGGAATATAAAAAAAAACTATCCAATGTGTTTGGGTCGAATCCTGCAGCTAATTATGAGCAGATAAAACAACTAAAAAGTGCGTATAAAAGATGGTCAAGAGGTCGCCGTGCCTCCCAATATCAACATGACAGAGAGGTAATGATGAGACAGATTGTCCTTAAATCATCAGGGGTTATATGGGCCTTGTTAAATAAAACCTTGAACAAAAACCAGACTGCGTTGCAGGTGAACTCCATCTCACAACATTGTTGGAGGGCCTTTTATGGTAATATATATACCACGCCGTTCTCAAACATTGCTTTAAACTGGGATGGTATTGTAGCTGATCATAATGTGAATTTTGATTGCGATGATATACTCTTCTTTATATCAAAATTGAGTGTCTCAAGAGCCGCTGGGCCTGATGGTCTTCATAATGCTATAATAAAACAAAACAGACACTTATGGACTGATATATTATATCTCATATTTAAGAACATCATGGTGACAGGTTCAAACCCCCCAAACTGGAAAACATTGATCATCCTCCCTATATTTAAGAAAGGAGACAGGGAAAACCCAGCCTCCTATAGACCTATTGCCTTGCTAGACTGTCTGGGGAAAATCTTCGTCCGTATGATATTGGGCGAATTTAATACATGATAAATCACCTAAGCCATAGAGATCCTTTTCAGACAGGGTTTGTACCTGGTTTAGGTACAGTTATCAATCTAATCACCGTGAATTTCATCATTCTGCAAAGTAAACAACATAAACAACCAATATACGTGGCATTTGTGGACTTCAGGTCAGCCTTTGATCTCGTTCCCAAGGAACTACATTTCAAGAAACTGATGGATCTGGGGTGTCCCTGGTACATATTCAAATGGATTCCTGAATTACACTCAAATACATCAATTCAGATTTGCATGAATAATGATGGCCTCTTGTCCGAACCTATAGAGACCTCACAGGGTTTGAAACAGGGTTGCCTGTTAGCCTCTGCACTGTTTAATTTTTTCCTTCTAGACATTGGATCCAGCTTCAGGGGGTTGATTATTGATCCACCAAAATTATATGGGACAGCCATTAATTGGCTTCTTTATGCCGATGACATGGTGCTTTTGTCTAAGACACCAGCAGGTCTACGTACCATGTTAAATACTTTAGATATCTATGCTCAGAAAAATTGCATTAGTAATAACACCATGAAAACTCAGGTGATGCAATTTGGTGTCAAAAAAGGACAAAAATCATGCTGTGGCAGTTACAAAACACTGATATTCTGGTTGTAAAGTCATATATTTGTCTAGGGATATGTATAAACAGTCACGTGTCTGATAAACCATATGAAGACCATCTTCAGTTGAAACATCTTACTGCTTTGTCACAAGTACAAATTATTCGGGCAAAATATTGCAAATTTACCATAGACCCTGTGATTACATATTAAAAGCAAAAATATATCCCTACAATTTTATATGGATCAGAAAGCAAAAAATGTCAATCTTATGCTGACTGGACTAAATATGAAAATGCCTTCTGGAAAAAATCCCTCATGCTACCAAACTCAGAATCAATGCTGATTATTAGACACGAAATGGGTTTAATATCATTCTACGCAGTATATAAATGGAAAGTTTTCCAATTATATAGAAAATGTATTATGAAAGTTAATAACAATGGGCTGCTTACCATCATATCTCGATACTTACTGCTAGCAGATGATATTTTTGCAAAAAAATGGCGTGATTGTGCTAAATAATTCTTACAAGGAGCCGATATCTCTGAAACCTTACTAATTGAAAATCCTAATAAAGCCACATTTATTTTGTGGAGATCAGATTGGATTAAGACAAGAGACGCCTGCATGAAAATTCTGAAATTCAGTCTGAATCCTTTTGTCCTCAAAGCACAAGGACATGTGGAAAAATATCTAAAGCAGTCCCCTAATCATAGTCATCGAGCAGATTTCCTGCGATTTAGATTAAATATATGGCCCACAAGAGAGATATTATTCAGATGGAAGAAGATATTGTTTCAAGTATGTCGCTTTTGCAACCAAGAGGTGGAAACGCTGAAACATTTGGTAGTTGATTACGTTGGTTTGTTAACAATGAGAATATTTTACTTCAAGCATTTGTTCAATGAGACTGCTGTCATCACGCATGACCAACTATGGCTATTATTGCACAGAGGACATTCCAAACGATTAAGATATGCAGTTGTAAACTATCTTAGCTCATTGAACATCAAGACGTATGATACTAACGACGGTTAAGTGTTGGAAATATGTAACTGTAATTATGCAATTTTTATGTATAATGAGTCGAATGACATTGAGAGTGGTTAATGTATCAATTTGTGTACATTTTTAAGGTTACTCTAAAATGATTTGAAAGTCTGTCTAAATATAGAAATTGTCCTGTTGTCTTAACGTTCTGCCAATAAATAAAGTTTAAAAAAAAAAAAAAAAAAATTAAAAATGTCATCTATCTTTTTTTATTCTCTTTTTTTATCTCTCTTCTTTTGATCAATTGTACATTTTGTAATGAATTTGTTGAAAGGTCAGGTTCTGCTGATCAAAACAACAATAAAATAAAAATACTTGTTTCTTCTACTTCAGAATGTAGCTGCTTCTTGTGTACCAGAATGCAACATACATAATTTGCTTTAGTTCTTTTAGAGTTGAGCTGATACTCTGAACCACAACTACCAGCATGCAATGTACATTACTTGCGCCTGTATCTTTACATTATAGATGTCACAGACACCTACTTTTGAGTGTTTAATGTGAATGTGAATGCATGTGTACTGCTTACATAAATAGACTCCTAAGTGATGTCTGGGATTTATTTTTTGTTATCAAAGATTCTGGATTGTTTGACTGACCAATGAGTACTCCAGATGTTACCATTACACAATGCAACAGTTTATTGGCATGAACATCATGGCGGAAAGTGAGTTGACATTATACAGTATTTAAACAGATGTCACAGATGTGGACCAATTCCAGACGTAATTCTGCTGCACATTGCCAGAAATTACCTAGGATAAGAACTGAACAGAAAAAGGACCAGAAAGAAACGGCAGATTTGTTGAGTTTCTGTGGTATGTTTCAAAGATGTAACATTGGCGTTTTCTGGCTTAGCAGCCCATGAAACCTTGATGCACATAAGTGCATACTACCATAAAAGTGATTGTGCGCCACTTACAGTCAATCGTGGATGTTTAATTTTATGTTGGAAGATGGCATGCTTTTTGTGTAGCACTAAAACATCAAAAGTAACAAAAACAGCATAGTGTGTCTGGATGAAATAAATTTAAATGATTTTGGAAATAGACTGTTTCCTGAAAACTATAATGTAAGACTTACAAAGTGTTTTACATTAATAAGAACTTGTTCATGTGTGCCCAGTACAATCAAGTGTACCTGTTAAACAAAGATATTGTGGCGTTGTGCCATGGTGTGTTTGCACCTGCAATTGCATATGTGTTTGTGGGTGTGTGTTTCATGTACACCATCTTAAACATTAATATCTCCAAGTTGTGACTTTCTACATGTGTGTTGCTTGTTCGTTGTTGGTATGTAGTGCTACGTGCACGCATGCTTTCCGTGAGTGTGCTGCACATAAAATGTTGCTGGGTGAAAGCATGCATTGTTTCTGCCACATGCCTCTATTGTGATGTATGCAAATGTGCAGTCTGCATAGTTAGGAGAAATGTACATTGTTGCTGCCCTATACATGTGCATTGTCGGAACGCAAACGTACATTTCCCCTGTGTGTGGCCCTGGCTGAGTTTTTTCTCTCATGTAAACTATTGGTGTGAAAATGTACCTTCAGAAACATGTTCATGTGTGTCTAGTTTATTACCTTGCACTTATTTAACAAACATACTGTGTCTGTGTGCGAAGTTGTGGGTACATATGAGAGTGCACGTATATTTGCATGTGAGTATGCTGTTGGTATGGCAACATACATACTGCATGTTTGCTTAATATAGGCTGTTGGTAGGCAGATGCACATTTCGCATTGTGCATCATTCACAGTGTGCATGGAAAATCCCAAAAGGTCCCAGTCGATTATCAACATGTTTTGTTACTGCAAAAACTTGTGATGAAATGGCAAAACTGTGAAAATCTAAGCATCCGACTCAAATATATTTGGGCTGAAAAGTTTCTTACGAGAAGGCCACATTTTACCAGCTGTTCAAACCAGGTAAAGGAAATGTAAATAAGAAGCCATAAATGAACATTTCTTATCGTTTCCAAATGTTGCTGTGATTTTTTTTTAACAGTTTTCATGGGATATATACAAAATTATTAAGAAAAGTTATTTTCTGAAAATCTAAAACTCTTCAAACAATTGATCAAATATGTATATGTATATAATCACTGAAAAAACTTTGTTAAAGGGACAAGTAAAATCGAAAACCCCAGAAATTTGCCAGTTATGGTAAGTGTGGGGGAGCGAGGGGCCATCAGGCCCCTCGTGTCCTTTACTTCTCAGTACAAAACCAAACCAAGTGCTTCAAGTGATGGGTACGTCACTCGCCCTTATGCGATGTCGACTTCGGTTAACATTCGCGTAGATGGGGCCACTATGCAGGACACAGGGCATCTATTTTTGTACCCCCTTTCGACTCCATCTTGATGACTAAGCCTCACTGCGATAGTACAAAATGCTTCTCCTCCCTTTCTCGCAACGGCCAGACGCACAGGGCACATGGCCCCCACCATCATTCCCACTCTGACTGGAAAACACTGCGGCTCCATTCTCACGCTGAAGCCGGAGGTGTTTGCAACAAATAGTAAATGTAACACATGACTCTTCCTCTGAGATCACTGTCCTGCATGTGAACCAGCCTGAGCTAAGCACATAGCTCGTCCATCTCCACAAATGTGTCCTTATCCCCGCACCCTCGCCAGTGGAATCTTACTGCCATTGTGACCCTGCGCCCCTGCAAGGTATTCCTTTCATGTGCCAGATCACTGACCAAGCCATGATGCCCACCCAACAGATCCTCAACTAACATTAGACCCCTGCTGCAGTATATCGTTGTCTACCACTAACAAATGTCACATACCAGAGATTCCTATGAACGCAGACCCTAACTTCAACCAGTGTTATTATGGTGGTCAAGACCCTTAACCTAAGGCCTCTATAATCCAATGTAATTGATAGTATAGACATACGTGTTACTTTTATAGAGACATGATGAATTATTCAAATACTACGAACGATTATTATTTAGTGCATGTATTTTGAGAATATATTATGTTAGCTTAGATAGTGACCACCCTGCTTCACAGCGACCTGACCTTCACCCATTCGGAGCACACATGCCTGACGTCCACCCTCCCGCCAACCAAGCAGCCAACCCGGAGGAAGAGATACCACCCACACCTTGGGCACCATATGGACTGTCCAATCTGAGACCAACATAGTATCTTATGTTAGTTGCGTCATTTGTCCTATAAAATGTATTGTAACATTAATTTTGGTCAAGCGCTCTCAGAGGCAACAGAGATCTTGAATGCCATTTACTTATATAAACCTTGCCTTGAACTCTCACAGCCTGCTCTCTTTGCCTCATTCCCCGTCAGGGGTGTGTCAGTTTTGTTCCTTTGCATGAGAAAGACAGGGAGGGAACAAACATTTGGTGACTCCCTACAACGTGACAAGGAGAGGTGCTCGAGGCCCGCACCGTGCGGCGAGATCCGGGACGCACCCCAGCAAAACCATCTCCTCCGCAGCCGACCAGCCTGTGCGCACTACGAGAAAGGGTCATGGGTTCCCGGTTGACGAATACCCAACTGAAAAAGCTGCTCAAGGAGGCGGGCCACGGTTTGGTTGGGGTGCGGACCTGACTGGGATCAGACCGTGAACGGTGACCCTCGGTTTACATGACTGAACACTTGAGTGCCAGTTTCAAAGGTTCCTAAGGAAAGGTAAGGGAGAACAGGTGATAGTGGGTTAAAGCCAAGAGTAGGGACTGTGTGAGTGATGCTGAAGCTTTTCTGATCTGTCCTTTATATGGCCATTAGGTTTTCTGTGAGAAATAAGAATAAGAAGAGAAGAGGTATCCTAGCACGAACGGGGTTGAAGGCGGCGCCGCGTAGCATTGTCTCGTCCAGTGCAGATAAATAGGTAGAGATTAAGAGAAAATAGTAGGAGTCTCGTATATTGAGTAGACTCAGAGTAGTTATTTAGAATATTCTTTTTCTGTGTAAGCAAGAATTCTGGGGAAAGAGTAAGAGGGTGTAAGAGGTGGGGAGTGAATGAGAAGAGCAGGTAAAACGTGGAAGGGTAAAAAGTGTTCAGTAACGGGAATATGGGGGAGATAAAAGCGCGCAGGTAGTGCATGTGCATGTTATGTGTTATATGTCTTTTTCTTTTTGTCCATTATTGTCGTGTATGTCAAAATGCTGTAAGTGATTTGTTGGTAAGGGGTTATAAATGCGAAAGTGAACTGTGAACTTGGAAATGCAATGATTACAAAGGTAACATTGAATATTGATGCACAATAACTGCCAATAATTGAGAAACGCTTAATATATTGTTGATCATAACAAAGGGAAGGGTGGTTGAAAGGTGCGATTAGAGGAAGGATCTGGTGCAAGTGAACACACACAAGCGAAGGGAGAAACACCATCATGGGGGGAATATCACTATTAGCTCATATTTGCCAACACCTCCCACTATATAGTGACAAGATACAACAATACCACGATCAATGGGTGACAGAGATAAAAGGGTGTTAGATCTAGTATCCACACACTTGTTGGCAAAATATAAAGGAAAACAGTTGCAGAACAGAAGAGAAGTATTGGATCTGTGGCGAATGTTCGAGGAAGTTACCCCTACAGCAGAGGTAGATATAGAAAAAACAATTGAAAAACAGAAAACACAGGGAGAGGTAAGTGGAACACCAAAGGGTGAATGCACAACGACCAAAGTCGAGAACGATACGACCAAAATATACCCCTTAATAACAAGACGGGCAGTAGGATACAGCGAGCCTCTGTATATACCAGCGTGCCCCACCCCCACTTCCTCAAATGGAGTGGTAGCCACGGCGCCACCACCATGCGACAAAGGAGGCCTTTATGGCCCGACAAGTGCACCCCCTGTAAACTTAGCGCGATTAACCAGAGGTTTAGACCGCCAGTTAGCACATGCACAAATAAAAATAACACGGCAAAGGGCACTGTGTGACAGGGGCCAAATGCTACCGGGGGGAGGGGAAGTACCACCGTTGCCAGTAGCAGATCTTGCAACCCCGCTAAGTGCAACAGGGGAATTATCCCCAGTGACGCCAGAGCCAGCGCAGTCCGTGTTGACTCAGGCAGTACCCACATCACAAGGGCGAGAAAAAGAATGGTGATCGGGAGAGTTCCTGTTCCATCCGAATGATAAACCAGTGAGAATCATATGCCCAGCCACCCCAGAAAGTCAGCGAGGGGAAGGACAAGAGGAGAATGGCGAGCAAGAAGAAGAAGTAGAGGAGGTGTGGAGTGATCTCGACGAATACGAGAAAGGAGTGGCGGCTGTAGGATCCTCACTGCCACATCATTTTGATGACTTAGATCCACGATCACCCCCACGATGGCAGGGTAGATTAAGGCAGCGAGTAGGGAATATGCTGGTAAGTAAGACAAAGAGGGGGATGGTAAGTAAAACAGGAAAGAAGCATAAGTTGCAGATGCCGTTGATACACAAAGGAGCAGGTAGGCCACACTATATTCCGTGGGCCCAGGTGGACAAAAACAACCTGTTGAAGCTCCTCCCCCCACTTGTGGGAGGAGCAGGGAAATGGATACATGCGTTCGAGAAGAACACGGCAGGAGTACCATTAGCGATAGTTGATGTAAAAAGTTTGCTAGTGTCCGCCGTCGGAGATCAAGCAGACGCTGTGTGGGAAAAGGCGGGGTTCCCAGGAGTAACAATGAATTGTGACCACCATTATGGATCGCCCTTCAACGATGTTCGAGCACAAGTATGGGATGCATTGCGGCGCACATTTCCAAATATTCCAGATTTACATTTGGTAATGCAATGTACGATGGAGGAGAACAAGGATCCTACACAATTCATATTGCGAGTGCAAGACTTGTGGAGAAGCAAAAAAGGTACGGCGTGTAACCAATCCACCGCCTTGTTCTATTTTATAATCAAGAAAGGGCTCCCGAAGGAGGTACAGAAGGCCTTGGACAAGTTAGCTGGGGTAGAAGCCAAGGGTTGGCCTGAAATTCAGAGTATAATTGTGCACCACTGTAGGAGGATCAAAGAGAGAGAAAAGGAGATAGCAGAAAAAAGGCTGGCAGACAAAGCGAAACTGGTACAGAATAAGTCAGTGAAGATCGCCATAAACGCCAATGTAGCAACAGATAGAGAGAACGAGGGGGATGAAAGTGCGGGAAGCAGGCCAGTCGGAATAGCAGCGCTGTGGGCAGCAGGAGAACAAGGACCGTGGAATGGAGAGGAGCCACAAAGAGGACCACAGTGGCAATAAAGGCCGGTAAGAGGAAGAGGTGGGTACCATGGCCAGAAAGGAGGGTTCGGAGGAATGGGGAATAGAAGAGTCGGTGGTCAAGAGATGTGAGGAGGACAGCAAGGGACATGTTGGAACTGTGGGAGATGGGGACACTATTCAAGGGATTGCAGAATGCGGCCCTCAGAGTATTTCCAACCACCCATGGACAATTAACTGGTGTGGGGATGCCCACACCCAGGTAGCCCCTATGGATTACCAATGGGAGGGGGAAGACCACAGGACCAATGTTATGACGAACCCCAAATGCAGCAAAGACAACCACCCTCACAACCACATCACAGTGCATCACAGCCCATGGCAAGACAAAACATTGTAGGAAACGCCAGTAGCAACAATTTTGCAACGACTGCACATGGTGCACCTGCACCATTCCGTGGCGCAACAGTAGTTGGAGATAATGTTTTCTCAGTGCCCGGACAAGAAAGGTACGCAGACTAGGACAGCCCACAGGGAGCACTTGCGTGTCCAGTCCTATCCACCACCCTACGTGCTGAAGAGGAAACACTAGTGGGGGCGGAGATAGGAAATAAGCAGTTTTTCTTTATGGTAGACTTAGGAGCAGAAAAATCATGTCTTATGGAAGGGCGGTTTCCACTCTCAGGCAGGAATTTGGAAACGCAAGGGTTCTCTGGGGCTATTTTAAAAGTTCCTTACACCAAAGATCTTGATATAAAAGTGGGGGGTAAAACAGTGCACGCACCCTTACTGTACCACGAAGACGCGCCAATCAACTTGCTGGGTAGAGATTTGGTAAGTAAATTGAACATGACCATTTCGTTTACCGAGCAGGGAATAGTGTGTTCCACCCCAGGAGTATGCCCAGTGAGAGCAATGTTAATGATCAGTACGATGATGAATGAAGTTGTGGTGCGAGGGATACCCATTGATATAGACATGTTTATCTATGGCATCAAAGTGTTAGCCGGGTAGTACCCGAGATGACAAGAAAAGAATGGAGGACATCATCAGACTTCATATTCCGCCCAATTGTAAATACGGATGTCGTGCCAGGCATTTCAGGTATCAAGCAAACGTACTGTGGTCATGGGTGCGAGTGGAGAACTGTACTATGCATAGATCCAAACATAATGTTAAGAGACCTAACTGATGAAGAATTATTCACTGACAACAAAGATGATGGAGAGATAATAATGGAAATAAGCATACCATGTGACATCATGATCCAGTACAGAGAGGTACACAACCCACGTATGCGTAGTGTTAATACCCCACCAACAATATTTGAGAAGACATGGCAAAGGTAGCATCAGAAATTTGAACTACATGCCCCCATGATGTAGGGTTATTACATGAAGTAACACCAATAAAGATAAAACTTAAACCAGGTGCCATACCGCCAAGAGTGAAACAATACCCAATATCCAGAGAAGCAGAAGAAGGAATTAGAGAGACAATAAAAGCACTCCTGAATCAAGGTATCATAGTACCATCAAACTCCCCATGTAACACAGCCATCTTTCCAATTAAAAAAGCAAAAGGAGGGGCGTGGAGGATGATCCAAGATCTCCGCCCACTTAATGAAGTCATTCAAAATGAGTTCCCACTAGTGCCTAACCCGGCATCAATACTGTGCAGCATACCTAACGAATCTACATTTTTTACTGTGGTTGACTTGAAAAATGCCTTCTTCTCCATACCACTTGACCCAGGAATGCAGTATCTCACAGCATTCACACTGATAAATAACATATATGAACATCGCAGACTCCCACTGGGATATTGTGAAAGCCCAATTATTTTTAACAGGGTACTACGTGAAGACATTGGAAATATAGATGTAGAGAACACCATTATACAATACGTGGACAATTTACTTGTCTATAGCAAAACAGAAGAAAGGTGCAGAGAAGACTCCATAACACTGTTAAACGTGTTAGCTACCAAGGGGTACAAGGTTGATAAAGGGAAATTACAATATTGCCTGGCCGAGGTTGTATACCTCGGACAGTAGATATCGAAAGATGGAAAACGAATACTCCCTGATAGGGCAGCTGCTATACGTAACATAATAATACCAAAGACAGTGAAGGACATGCAAAAATGTCTTGTCATATGTAACTATTGCCGAGCATGGATCCTTGATTATGCTGCAAACACACGCCCATTATTGCAAGCATTAAAAGAAGCACAAAAAAGTAGAGCCCCAATAAAATGGACACATGACATGATGGCTCAATACTTCAGACTAAAAGACCTTATCGCAGATGCCCCAGTCCTCGCAAACCCAGATTATGAGAGGGAATTTTTCTTGTTCTCCCACTGCAATGGAATACTGATGACGGCAGTGCTGACACAAAAAAATCATTAGGCCACAAACCATTAGCCTATTACAGTGGAACACTAGGTGCAGTGATGCAAGGTCACTTCGCATGCGAACAGGCCCTCGCAGCCACGGCCTTCGCCATTGAAAAAAGTGCCACAATTGTAATGGGATGTTCAGTAACGTTGTATGCAGAGCATTCATTATTTGCGATTCTTGAGCGGTCAAAATCAACCCTGACAACACAGAGAGCAACCGCATATGAGATAATAATTTCAAGCCCCAACGTGCATGTGGTCAGGTGTAAAACAGTAAACCCAGCAACATTCATTACAGAGCCATGTACAATGGAGGACATGCAGGAACACAATGTGCCACCTATGAGGGGGAGGGTGATGATATCCCCAAAGTGAGTGAAAACGCAATGAAGGAAGGAGAAATATATTTCATAGATGGTTCAGTATCAATAAACCCAGAAACAGGAGAGAAGCATGTAGGGATGGCAGTAGTACGAATGGAGGAAGATAGCTATGAAACAATCGTCCAAAAGTGTCTCCCATCCCATTACTCTGCACAAGCGGCTGAACTAACTGCATTAATTGAAGCATTACGTACAGCCAAAGGATGCACAGTGAATATATACTCAGATTCAGCATATGCAACTACCACTGTCCATTCAGGACTATCAAGCTGGCGCAGAAGAGGTTCAGACGAGCAGATGGCTCACCAGTACAGCACGCCACGCTATTGAATTAATTAATAGAGGCGTTGGCAGAGCCATCGGTAGTGACAGTGGTAAAATGCCAAGCCCGTACCAACAACACAGATGTGATCTCATTGGGAAACGCGGCAGCCGACATGGCAGCGAAGGAGGCCTCGTATTTCAATATAACACCAGCATCCGAATGCATTGTAAAAGCAGCTACTGCAGAGCCACAAGAAGAAGCCTATAGTAACACGCCCATAGCACAGCTAATAGAGCTACAGAGGAGAGCACCACCGGAGGAGCAAGAATTGTGGAGCAAGCGGGGGTGCAAACAATCGGCCACAGACCTCATTTGGAGACAGGAGACAACGGGAAAGGTAGTGATGCCGGTGGAATTGCTAGAAGTAGCATTCCAACAGCTGCACTTCCCAGCCCGTGTAGCGAAACAACACATCGCCGCAGACATCCAGGAACATTGGTTTGTCCCCAACCTACAGGAACATTTGTCAAAATTTGTCATAGAGTGTACAACATGTCAAACATGCAATTCAGGGATGACATTGAGGACATTGCGAGGGACTTTGCAAGAACCGGCAGGGCCATTTAGGAGGCTCCACATAGACTACGCTGATATGGGAGAGAGATGTAATGGGGCCAGGTATCTAATTGTGGTATGTCCTTTTTCAAGGTGGGTGGAGGCGGGTCCATGTCCCCATCCAGACGGCAAGTGCGCGGCAAAGATTCTAGTACGAGAAGTGTTTTCCCGGTGGGGAATATGTGATGTGATACGTTCAGACAATGGCACACACATTGTGAATGACCTCTTCAAGGAAGTGACGTCACTCTTGGGGGTGAAGCACAAACTGTGTTCCATTTATCCTCCAATGGCTAATGGGGTGGTGGAAAAGATCAATGGCCTGCTCAAGAGTAAGTTATCGAAATTGTGCAATACATTGAAGAAAAACTGGGTATATTGCTTACCCCTAGCACTGTTCCAACTCAGAACGCAACCATGCAAGGACTACCATTTGAGCCCCCATGAAATTGTGACTGGGAGGCGAATACACACACCACTCTCCCTGATTAGGAGACAATCAGATGCACACAGGGCTGCCACAGTGCTGGGGGAAGCATTCAAGGAATATTTGACTCAGCTGACGTGCACAGTACGCAGCAGAGCACGGCAAATAGCACTGCCCTTTACTGAAAATGTGGCAACTGATACTACCACACCAGCCACAGATAGCCCAACTGGGCTGCTGATGCCAGGGGCACAGGTATATGTGAGGAGTTTTGTCAGGAGATGGAATTCACCAAGGTTTCATGGCCCCTATGAATTGCTTTATAGTACCCCCACTGCAGTGAAAGTAAAGGGACTAAAATATTGGGTGCACCTCTCAGATGTGAGGAGGGCACGCAATAGTACACTCCCTCAGAGCGAACAGGAATGTGCAAGTGGTACTACAGGTGAGGTTGAGCAGCAATGACAAACTGATCAAATAAAAAGAAGTTGTAAGGAGCAAAGAAAATGATGTGTCCTCTGATTTGCCTCACCCTACGTCTCTATCTTTGTTTCCTTTTCACCCTCCTCTTCATCACTCTATCTTTCTCTTGCTACAAAAAAGAGAGGATGAAGCGAATGACAGAAAAATGCATAATAATAATAAGTGCAGCAACCGTAATAAAAGCAATGAGTAAACATGAAGTGTAAATATATAAATAATCTACATATTCTGGTGACTTAACAAATTTATATCGTCCCTCCAGGTGACAAAATGGTCCAACGAAGTACACTCCCGGAGAACACATTAATGCTAGATAGCAATAGGGATGCCATTAGGGCTAATAAATTTAGCAATGTTGAATGTGTTTTGAAATGCGCTGCTGTTTTGCTTTCTGTGATGGTGTTCTTCTACACTCTCTTGTCTCTGGTTAATGACATGCACAAGGGGGGGAGCGGGGCTAAGCTGATATGAGAAGGTTCAAGCCTAATATGGACTGGAGTAAAGACAATATGGGGAGAAACATATATCATTTGTATTAACGATACAAATGTAACACAACCTTCAGAGCACGCCCCTACTAATCCAACAATTGTCTCCTTGTTACATCCTGGAATAAATATGAGTGAGGATTATGAATCAAATGAATATGATGGCGACTATTATTGCCGAGTAACTTAGCCAACACAAGTATGCATGCACAGACAACCCTAGAATCTACCTCATATTACGCTGCTGCTACGTATGAATATACACATGCCATATTCAACAGCAATGATACTGCCTGGGCTGGAATGTTCCCAATACATTACCAAAAAGTGAGATGCTATAAGGAGGGAGGGAAAAGGAGAGAAAAAAGGGGGGCGGGAAGGAAAAGATACGACATTTGTCATGACCTGGGGTTAGATGAAATAGAAGACCCCCACCACCCTGATCAATCTAACAAATGGTACTCGAACATGAGTGCTACGGCAAAGCAAGCAACAAATGAAAGGTGCTATGTCTGTTGACTCATACTACATGCATCAGGGACACCCAAAATGTTGGTACCACAGGAAGTGCCCTTGTCGGAGGCTCAATGTTTGATTCACTTAGTTCTATGTAGGATAAAAAGAACCTTCCAGGCACACACCATCAGCCTAGAAAGGCTGGAAAGTGAGAGAACATGCACGAGGAGGTGTCAAGGAGTAATCTGCCTCAGATAACCATTTCTTGTCATAAAAGGGCCGAGGCATGCAGAAAACAAATGGCATGATGAAACTATCGAATGCAAAGCAGAAGCACTCCGGGGACTATCTGAGGACACGTTCCAATGGATAAAGGAAGTGTGCGCCCCTATCTGGTCACAGCACGTCACTAAGCTAACATGGATCACTGCACTGGAAAAGCCTATAAAAATACAAAAAGTAATACCGCACGAACTGTGCTTCCATGGGAAAGGAAAAGTGAACATGGGGGAAGCAAGGAGATGCAAAAAGACAGTAATAATACCTGATATGAAGAAAGGCACGCAGCCCTCATGGACATGAACTGGATTTGTGGCAAACAAGCCTACTTGCATCTACCTGCATCCTGGAAAGGTACTTGTGCCTTAGCCACCCTCCATACAGCCCTGATGGTAATACCAGAAAGCCATATCCAAGGAGCAGCAGGAGAATCGGCTGGCAGATCGGCAGCAGGGCAATCGGCTGATCCATCTACAGCGCCCCAACAAGTAAACACAGAGCTTCCAGCTTATGAACTGTTGTCATAACATGAGTTGAAAACAAAGTTATCACAAAGCAAAAGATCATTCAACTATATTTCGTCTGAATCATCAAAACTCCTTGCTGAGATCCCACAAAAATATAAGCTCTTCTCATCCGCAGAGATATTTTTCGCATCGCTCCTAGCACGAGGGCTCCAAGCACGAGCAAATGCCAAATGGTTACAAATAGTGCGCTGGGAGCTAATCTAACTGGCCAACGACACTGAAGAAGGATTGAACGTTATAAAAATAGAGCTCCGTGCCTTGCGCCTAATGACAATGCAAAACCGATATGTTCTAGATCTCCTCACGGCAATGAACGGTGGTGTTTGCTGAAAAATCGGGGGGGCGTGTTGCACATTCGTGCCATCTGAAGATGCAGATAACGGACACTCTCACATGTGATAACAGCAGTTCACAATTTAGGAGAAAGGATGAGAACAGAGGGCAGAGCAGAAGAAAGCACATGGTTTGACGATTTGTTCAGCTGGATACCATCATCGGTAAATGTGATGATGAAAATACTCATTCCTATCATCGTCTTTGTGTTACTATTCTTCTGCGTGTGCCAATTAGGACTCCGGTGTTGTGCAAAAAGTATGCCTACCTCAACTATGATGATGGTAACAATGGACCGACCGACAACGGTAGCAACTATGATTGATGCACAAATACAAACAGGGGGAACATAACACTCCAAAATACAGGATGACTGCCATCTACAGGCAATATGGGGACAGGGTTGATAATTTATACCACACCACAATCAAGGAACCAAAAGAATTGCAATGGTATAACGAGGTATGGGTCGACCTGGACGGGGATGGTGGGATATACTTAACATGCACTCCAGATGAATATGCAAGAATAGGGAATAGCTTGAGAAGTGTATGCAGAGCATGGTTGCCAATAAAGGGTACCCCAGCCTGGGAAGAAGCAGTTGCTGAAGCTGAGTACTACCGAAGGGAGAATGAAAGAAATAAAGTGTCATAATTTGTTACTTTAGATGTAACGAAAGGGGGGAATGTGTGGGAGCGAGGGGCCATCAGGCCCCTCGCGTCCTTTACTTCTCAGTACAAAACTCGGACCAAGTGCCTCCAGTGATGGGTACGCCCCTCGCTCTTATGCGATGTCGACTTCGGTTAACATTCGTGTAGATGGGACCACTGTGCAGGACACAGGGCATCCATTTTTGTACCCCCTTTCGACTCCATCTTGATGACTAGGCCTCACTGCGATAGTACAAAACGCTTCTCTTCCCTTTCTCGCAACGACCAGACGCACAGGGCACATGGCCCCCATCATCGTTCCCACTCTGACAGGAAAACTCTGTGGCTCCATTGTCACGCTGAAGCCGGAGGTGCTTGCAACAAATAATAAATGTAACACATCATTCTTCCTCTGAGATCACTGTCCTGCATGTGAACCAGCCAGAGCTAAGCACATAGCTCGTCCATCTCCACAAACGTGTCCTTGCCCCCGCACCCTCGCCAGTGGAAACTTACTGCCATTGTGACCCTGTGCCCCTGCAAGGTATTCCTTTCATGTGCCAGATCACTGACCAAGCCATGATGCCCACCCAACAGATCCTCAACTAACATTAGACCCCTGCTGCAGTTAATGTTGTCTACCACTAACAAATGTCACATACCAGAGATTCTTATGAACGCAGACCCTAACTTCAACCAGTGTTATTATGGTGGTCAAGACCCTTAACCTAAAGCCTCTATAATCCAATGTAATTGATAGTATAGATATACGTGTGACTTTTATAGAGACATGATGAATTATTCAAAGACTACGAATGATTATTATTTAGTGCATGTATTTTGAGAATATATTATGTTAGCTTAAATAGTGACCACCCTGCTTCACAGCGACCTGACCTTCACCCATTCTGAGCACAGATGCCTGACGTCCACCGTCCCGCCAACCAAGCAGCCAACCAGGAGGAAAAGATGCCACCCACACCTTGGGCACCATATGGACTGTCCAATCCGGGACCAACGTAGTATCTTATTTTAGTTGTATCATTTGTCCTATAAAATATATTGTAACATTAATTTTGGTCAGAGCGCTCTCAGAGGCAACAGAGATCTTGAATGTCATTTACTTATATAAACCTTGCCTTGAACTCTCGCAGCCTGCTCTCTTTGCCTCATTCCCCGTCAGGGTTGTGCCAGTTTTGTTCCTTTGCATGAGAAAGACGGGGAGGGCACAAACATAAGCTAGGCAACCATAACTAGCACCACCACTGTGCACTTCTAAGACTAACACCCAGGACATCAAAGATGACATCACAAATGTCATTGATGGCATCACTGATGATGTCACATATCTAGGCCACTTGTTTTGTTCACTGATATATGTAGGCACGATGTGACAGTGAGAATATGAAAATTCAAAAGGTGATGTATATCTAGACGTTGACCTTCGTGTATGTTCTTAAAGTACTTTTTTTAGGGGTTGGGCTCAGCTCATGGTGCACATACATGAGGCAATAAGCAGGCCTCAAACACACAATTCATTTGTATACATAATAATGAACCCTAATCCAGATGGGCTATATAAAGAAATCTAGCACCTCATACAATCTGCCTATTTTTGTTACATCTATTGATATGCCTGGAAGCGTAGAGACACTTTGATTCAGTGCTCTGTAACAGACTCTGGAAGAAATTGACAGAGTGGATTATCCCGCCAGGCCTGCCTTAGATGTTGATGCTTCTTTTTCTTTTTCCTCTGTTCAGCACTTTCCACTTCTCCCTATATCCTTGTACTTTTCCCCTTTCCCTTTCCCATGCACTTGTGTATTCTCAATGCCACTGGGCCTAGTAAGATCATTGTTGGTGTTCTTCCTTGTTCCCCTCCCTTGCCTTGTCCCACTCTGAAACACTTGTGTATGAGGGCGATAGAAATACAACATCATTTCAATTCAATTCTTAACACCAACACCTCATTCAAGATCAGGTTAGATGCTGAAGGCAGATTATCAGGCTCTACTCCAACACACCACGGGGTAAAACAGGGATGTGTTGCCGCTGCCACGCTCTTTCAACTTTACCTTTCAGATCCTGGCTTGGCTTTTAACAATCTGATAATTTGTCCAGTGAAAATGGAACAGCACATGACTAGCTGGCTAGCTTATGCCGATGATTTGGTTCTGGTAGACCATACCCCAAAGGGCTTACAAAGTTTGATCCTGGCCCTAGGAGTATATGCAGAAGCAAACAGTCTGTCAATTAATATAGATAAAAGTAAGACTATGAAAATTGCCCCATCTCTGCAACAGGCCAAACTGTGGTCTGTACACTAAATGGGCTGCACCTGGAAGGTGTTTCCTCCTATACGTACTTAGGTGTCCATGTATAAAATAACATGAGGTGGGAAATACATTGGCAGGAAACTAAAACTAAATGCAATAGAGCTGTAGGTGCCATTCATCAATTTATAGGCGAATAATGTGGTAATTCCATTGAGACATTCTTCCTATTATATCAGACAAAAGGTTTGTTCCAATCTCTTCTACAGGATCGAAATATGGGGACATAAATATGGTGCAGTATTGAAACACTACGAAGCCTCATTATTGTGCAAACTATTTTGTATGCTACCATCTTTGCCTATAGAATATTTGCATTTAGAATTTGGCATCGCTGGCATTTCGGCTGATCTTATAGTGAAGACCGTTATGTTTTGTAATAACCTATTAAAGTTAGAGAATAACACTATGATGGGGAATGTTGTTGATGTATTCTGTGAAATAGAAAATTGTTACACAATGGGGATACTTGGTCAGTTGTTTACACTCTATACTAAATGGTAAGAGAGATGCCGTGGCCTAGAGGTGAATGGATTAGTTGCTGTGATTAAGGCCCACCCGAAATCTAAACTTCTGTTGCACAGTAAAGAACAATATCTTGTGAACTAGTATTCAGGGAGCAACAGTACTTCTTTTTGTGAGTACATTTCTACTCAAGTGGCAAAACAACCTATATAATTGCTTACCCCAACTGCTCCCTTGCCAGAGAATATATAAGAATCAAATTCAACATAATCATTGCATTAATGACTCAAGGTGCACGTCAAGGAATTCCGCACAACTCTCGATTCTGTCAGCTTTGTGACACTGAAGCCATTGAAACCATTGAATAGCTACTAACAGTTTGTGAGAGTTTGCAAATGATAAGAATCAGTTATCTGAAAGCATAAAATAGTGGTCTTAATTATGATGATCTCACCCCTGTGTGGCCATTGTTCTTAAACAGATGTGTTAATAACTTTTGGGAAATTCTATTGGAAATGTGTTTAGATTATGAATTTAGTAGCCTGTTAAATCCACACCCTCTCGTTTTATAAATTGTCAAGTGAAGTGGTGATATATGAAAGTACTTTATTTACTTTTAATATGTTTTCAGTTGTGCTATAGTTAGACTTTTAATACGTGTTATGTAACAATCACAGAATTCATCAGTTTTCATTTTATGACAAAATTGGCAAATGTTTTATTCAGTGATTTTTAGCTTTTAAACAAAGTTTATATATGTAAATAATTTTGGGTAAACTGTTGTATTTGTTTTAAATGGTGTATACACAATGCCCCTCGGCTGAATGTATATGAATAATAAATAAATTAATAAATAGTGATGAACTTTAATCTTATCAACATTTTCTCATTTTCTGGTGATGTTTCTTTCTTCCTTAATTTAGTTTACCTGTATGTTTCTCTGATTTTTATGCTTTGTGCACCTTCATCTGTACTATTTGTACTAACACAAGTGTGTAGTAAGTCTTGATTTGTTAGCTATTTATTCCATGTTTAACATTAGTCAAAACTTTGATAGGGTAGCATTTATCACTTTACTGGACAGATTAAAAATGCTGTACTTCTATGGTGCAGCCACTGCCTATGTGTATGTATGATTAGGTTTTTGTATTAACGATAACACTCTAGTATGATGTTTTATTTAAATTAGCATATTTTTTAATACATTAAGTAGTTCATGAGAGGTCTCCCGATCACCTCTTACATCTTGTCACCAACATTGTAAACACAACCCCTTATAGGGTCTTTTCATCAAAATTAATTTCATATGTGATGTCATCAATGACATTTGTGATGTCATGTTTGATATCCTGGGTGTTAGTCTTAGCAGTGTGCGGTGGTGGCGCGAGTTATGGTTGCTTAGCTTACCATAACTGGCAAATCTCTGGGGGTGTTCGATTTTACTTGTTACCATAACATCGCTTTAACAACGTTTTTCACTGAATTTCATATGTTTTTATTAGTGTACCATAACCATAACACCCCTTTAGCAAAGTTTGTTCACTGAATTTCATAGGTTTTTACCAGTGCACCCTAATTTGCTACAAATTCCTAATATTTTACTTACCCCCAATATAGCAGCATTTTCAGACAATCTAGGAAGTTTCAATTTAAAACTGTGCCATTCCCCATCTTCTAGCAACATGCTTAGCACTTTCTACAACTGTTTACACTGTTTTTTTGTTTGCCGATGTCCGCGAACGTCTGACATCACCACAGACTTTCCGGACAGTGTCACGTGACCATGTGCACATGCGCCTTGATGACGTGTTCACAAACGGGTCAGCGATTCGCAAACAGGTCCATGCTTTGCTGAAATTTCAAAACTGCATTTTCTGCTGATCTAGGAAGCTTCAAGATGAAAGTTTACCCTTGTACAGCTCCTAGACCTATTCTTACTCATTTTTCATCTGCAATCCAAGAGAAAGCACCTGCTTGGAAGAGTATTAGCACATGTGCTAATTAACTTCAAAAATGGCATCAGCCATGGCCATCGCTCCTTCCCAGTAGCCACCACCACCACCAGCTGGAAGGCATGAACAAGGGAAAAAGCGCATTCAAGCAAAGGAGAATCAAGAGGACCAGGAAGATGAGATAGAGGACAGCCGTACCTCCAGCAGCCAGAGAGAATCATGGGTGCGGCAGTTCTTTAAAACCATACAAGGGGTACCAAAGACTAGGGCTCCCCATGTTGAATACATTGAGTGTGGAATCACACCCACTCACACCACCCAGGTAATATGAGAAAGGCTGTTCCTTTGTCAAGAAGTAGTAGGCTGTCTTCCTCTACCTCATCATCCTCAACCGCTTCTCCCACCGCACAGGCACAATATCCCATCAGCTACCTTGCAAGCCATAAAAGAGGCTGTTGATCCATATCTTTGCAGGACATCAGTACTCTGTATGTAATGCAACACACCACTCTGCAGGTGGAAGCAGTTTAAAAGTGCTTTTGAGGCTGTAATCAAAGATCATGAGGAACTCTGCCCCCTACCGTAGATTTAAAGCATATTCAACAACGTCCCCTGTGCACCTGCCCCTCCGTATCTGTGGTTAATGCCCTTCCCTACTTTCCCTCCCCACCTTACTTCCTGGCCTCTCCTGCAAAAAAAACCAAATACAAAATCCAAAAACACAAACAAAAATGGTTAATTGTATACTAGAGAAAAACAAAAAAGGACAGAAACAATTTTCGGTCACAAATACTTTTCTCTAGCATACAATAAGTATGACATTTTATGGCCCTTGATGACTATCCAGCATTTCTTCCCTTTTTACTTTTATGTTTGTAGCACTCCCTCATTGCCTGCTTTCAAATGGTCACACACCCATCCACCAATCACATCCACAGACCAACTGCCACTTAACAATATTCTAGAAATATTTTGTATCTGCAGGATATAACCCTGGGGGATGCTTTCGGTAGAGGGCGAGGTGGGGGAGGAGAAATGGCCATGTTGTCGCTGGAAAGGGTGTTTATTCAGAAAACAGGTCAGCCAGTCCAGTGCCCGGTGCGTGATGCTGAAGGTATCATGTAGTCATTTAATGAGGATAGAATGGTTGACCATGTCAAAGGCAGAGGAGAGATGAAGGAGCACTATCCTCAATTGTCTTACGATCAGAAATACCATATACACTTCAATTATATCATTCCACCATATTACAAAAATGGTATACTCCCCCTACAGTACCTATAATAACCATACACATGTTACTATAGTGTATGTGGCCAGTGGCTGGATTCTTGGGGGCGCGTCCTACGGCCATGCCTCCAAGAATCTGGCCGCTGGTCACAACCACCACAATAGAATTAAACCGTATAACAAGTATGTACAATATATCTTCAAAGCACAAGACTCACGAACAACCCCCACAACCCCCAATCCCAATAACAACAAAGGACACACACGGCAGCACCTACACAGTTTTTTTTTTACCTTTGAAAATAGCTCTATATCAACTTTTTTCCAGTGTTCCAATCTCCCACCCTTTCCAAGTCCTCTTTTCGTCCACAAAATTACCCCAAATATATTTTCCAGACTTCTTTTCCTCACTGCTCTGTCCGTGGACAAAGGCCATGATCCACCCATCCAATATGGCGATCATTTCTAAAATGGCAAACACACTTCAGATAAACTGGTCAAAGCTGGTCACTGGTGATGAGCAATACACATTCTACTCTTCTGATCATGATACACTGTCAAGAATGGAATGGATTATTGGCTACTCTCATCTTTGCTGCTTAAAAGGACCCTCTACAAGCATGCCCCTATCATGGTAACCTTAAATTGGGGCTGCCCGGCCCCACAGCGACCTCCTTGGAGGTTCAAAGGTGATTCAGTGAGGGATAACCCCTTTACTACTTACCTGGAGTTTGAGATCTCAGCTTTGTGGGGGAATACGTCAAAGTATTTCTCAGAAGCATTTGTATTTCCAAAGAAGGGGGCACTTTTAAAGCCCATTCACAAACAGCTGTCTGAAGTGCAAGGGAGGCTTAACACTTTAAAACGTGAATATGATGAGTCCCGTGATGCACTAGCGGCAGGCGAGATTGTGTCTCTGAAGGATACATTTCAAGAACTAGTATGCCGCGAGATTACATTTTTATTCGGAGTACATGACGCATAGAGATATGGGGCATCACAATGGCCAGGCAAGAGATTGGCCCATATTTTGAGTCAGGAACATGTGGGTACACTGATAGCGAGTTTGAGACATGAAGCATATCCACGGATCCAGCCAGAATAAATGTAACATTTGAAGATGTTTATTTAGGCTTGAACACGTCCTTGAGAAATAATGATCCTGGGGCTATTGGTGCATATCTGGACAATGTGGCCATGCTATGGTTGGAGGATGGTGACAGAGAGTGGCTTGTGTGATGCTGGAAATGCATCGGAGGGACAGGGCCTCCGTATCCTTGTCCTTTACTGCGTTTTATCGTGTGTTCTGTTGTGTTTTCCGCACAGGAATTCATGTGGGACTCCTGGCGGAGCAGTTCTCTTTCTTTTGGTTTGGTGAACTGACCCGTGGGATACCCTTATGGCACCCATGGGTGAGGGTACAACCCTGTGCCCCTAGTGTATGTTTTTGGGCACCTGTGGGTGGCCCACAGAGCAGGGTATGGGCTGGTGGCAGCTCCATGCTGAATGTGACAGGTGCGCGATGTATATTCCATTTTGGGATACCCTGGCCCTGCCATTGGGATCAGTTGATTCCTGATGGAAAACAAGATGGCCCCGGTGGCCTCTTGCTTTCTATTACCAATTAACTTGTTTTCCCAAAGTCCTGGGAAGCCCTGACTCTGTCCCTTCCCCCTGACTGACTGTTGGGTGGAAATGCCATATATGGTTGTTGTGAAGGTCCGGCCAGACTAGCTGGAGCCTTCCCGGTAATGTATGTTGTGGGTACCTCCTGTGGGTGGGACCTGGGTGAACAGAGTGTAAGACGAATATGCATTCTGTGTTGTGGGTGTCTAGTATCTGGTGGTTGACACAATGACTGAGACAACCCTGCCCGAAACCGGTATGAATGCAGCTTGGAGTGTTGAATGGCTCGGTACTTGTCCCAAGACACATAACTTGTTGTGAGTGTCTGGAGAGAAGTGAATGGCCTGAATACCTCATGTGCCTGATTGGCTGCATGCCTGCATGAATGCACGTAGTCGTGATTGGATGCTTGAGTGTGACCCAGCGGAATGAATGGGAGATCAACAGTATATCTGGGGACCTCTCACTGCTAGGAATCGTGTTCAGAAGCTGAAGTCCATTACGACGAGTAACTGGAGTGACTGACGCTTGACCTTAAAACCCCCGCTGGACGAGAAGGAGTGCTGTGGCTCTCCCTTGCAATCTGAAGGCTGCTGTGTTTCCAAGGACTGACCCAGATAGGACCTGGTAAGGCGCCCTCTTCCCGAGCTAAGAGGGACCATCGTGCACAGCTGATCTTTGCCAACGCTTCCTGGTAGACAGACCTTCGACAGGCTGCCGACCCGATACGGGGACTGCTGCGGAACTCCAAGGAGAAGCACCCAGACTGTTGTCCGCCACTGTCGACGACCGCCGTCGCCGACCGGAGCCGCCGTGCTCCCGTTTGTCTAAGAACTTTAATTGATCATCGGACGCTCTCGTCTGCATCGTCATCCGCTTGTCTCCCGCTTTAGAAGGCCTGACCGTCGAGGCGCCGAGGAGCATCCACCGGTGGGTTTCCCACCACCTAAAGACCGCAGAGACGCCGACGACTCGACGCCCTTGTTGGGCCACAGTTCTTCATCATCTCTTTGTGGTCCAGAAATAACGTTACCGAGGTGCCCTGCATGCCTCTTCCTTGCAGGACGCCAACGCTCTGTCGTCGACGAGCACCGCTAGGAACGAAGCTGCCACTTCCCTGCCATAGTACAACCTGTTCACTGTCGGACGTTCGACGACCCGTGACTCCCGCCTTAAAGGGAGGGCATTCAAGGAGGGCCGTCGATTCCATGACACCGAACGCCAAGTTCCCCGACACCTCTCGACGATCCGTGGCTCCCGCATGAAAGGGAGGCACTCAAGAAGGATAGGTTGGCGCATCGTCGGAGAACTCTACTCCACCAGGTACATTGGGGGGGGTAAAACCTTAATAGGAAGAAGTGAGACTATTGAACATATGGACTGGGCTTGTGCGATATATCTTTATTTTACAGGTTGCCCAGGTGGGGGGATCTCCACACACTGTGCCTAGGGGTAGCGGTCAGCATTCTGCCTATTGTTTCAACAATCTTACGTTCCTGCCTATCTCTATTGCTGGTTTCCTCGTTATTAATATGTGTGACATTTTAACCGTACAGTTGATGCACTTTAATGAGATTCGATAACACTAGTGGTACCACTTTAAAATTGCATATATTTATCATTCTTGACTTCCGAGTACAAAATCCATTGTTGTGATCGTGTACATACCTTTGAATATTAATTATATAAAGACTGTGTTTTTAGTAATACAGTGTGTGGACATTCCAATGTGGGGGTTCGGGGACGACACTGTACTTAAGAACCAGCCTGCATCACCTCCTGAAAAGCTAGGCCTTGATTGCTCGTCCATTGCTACCATATAGAGAATCTTGGCTGGGGTCCGCTGTGCCTCTCCTCTACCATATAGAGAGCAGAAGTACAGACACCCCTTACCAGTCTTTACACTGGTGGCAGCGGTGGGATGCTTATGGTTTTAAGAATCAGTGTATAACCGTGCCACTTACAAAATATCTGCACTTTATTAGATTAAGGTTTGGGTGTGTACAACATAACTGCATTACAAGCAATGGAGTCTATTGCGAATGGTAAATTGACTCGGATGAGCTTAGAAGCTCTCCAGAGTGCTTGTGAAGCCAGGGAGTTAGACTTTGTGGATAAGTCTAGGGCTGAGCTGATAGCTGCCCTGGTGGACTACCAGACCGATGGTGAAACTCTTGATGAAGGGGGGAATGCAACCAATGAGGACTCTGCCCATGGGGTTTTTACTGAATCTGTTTCTGGGAATGCCTCCATTCCTGCTGCCTCTGTTCTGAACCCCAGCAATTCCTTGGAACTTGAGTTATTAAGGATGAAATTGGCCTTTGAATATCGCAAGTTGGAAACAGATGCTGAGCTTAAGAAAGAGGAGCTGGCTCAACAAGTTGAACTCAAGAATAGGGATCTTGAACTCAAAGACAAGGACACTGAATGTCAGAGAATCTGGCTAGAGAAAGCTCGAGTGGAGACTTCAGCGAAACCCAGTGAGAGTGTCAGGTCCCCAGCAACTCAATTTATGAAGGATTTGGTTGGCGTGTTTTCGGAGGGCTCTGATATCCTCCAATGGATTGAAGCGTTTGAAATGGCTTGTGCAATTCATGATGTTGACAAAAGAGATTGGGCTACGTGTTTGCAAAGCAGAGTGCCTCAAAGTGGATATGACTGTATTCTGAAGCTGAGTGTGGAAGAAAGGGGTCATTATGAGTGTATGAAATCTGCTTTGATTGCCAAGTTTGGCAAGACGCCTACCCAATACCATAAAAGGTTCAGGGATTTGAAGAAAAGAGAGAATGTGTCTTGGGTTGACTGGGTGAGTGCTACGCACATGAATATGATGGAGTGGATTGATGGTTACAAGGTGAAAACTTTTGTTGAATTGTCCCACCAATTGTTTTTTGAGCATTTTTCTGAAGCCTGTTCACCGGAGCTGCGTCAGTATATTGCTGACCAGAACATTTTGGATCCCTTTAAGCTGGCTAGGTTGGCTGACAAGTGGGTCAGAAAGCTGAGGAGTCCCAAAAGCAGTCACAGTCGAATAAACCTAAACCTTCCTCTCCTAAGACCCAAAAATCTAGTGGGGATAAGTCATCTGTGGGTGGGAATAAGAGTAGTGGTCCACCTGCTGCAAAGCAGGCTCCTGGTGGTTCCAGTACCGTACCCCGCACTCCCGGAACTTGTTGGGACTGTGGGGCTCTGGATCACAAAAGGTAAGGCACTCGGAGTAGAGGCTGTCAGCCTGACCTACCCTTACCGCATGTCTGAGGTGGTGGCCATTGTCCTCCCCTCCTCTACAGGGATCACCTTTAGTGCACCCGTACAGATTTCCTTAGTGTCCCTTGGGGCCTGGGACCAGTACGCGTAAGTACTGGTGACTGTCCCACAGAACACCCGTAGATTTTTTAGAAGTGTCCTCCTGAATGGCCAGCCTTCTACTGGTTTGGGAGACACTGGGGCAAGCATGACAGTGGTGGACAGGACCCTGCTCAAGCCAGAGGACTATGTAGATGCTCCTCTGAGAATCACCAGGTTAGCTGGTGGGCCTCCCAAATTATCGACTGTAGCCCGAGTCACACTCATAATTGGAGACAAGACAGCAAAGCTTCCTGTCCTGGTTCAGGACAATGTCCCTGCTAACATTCTATTAGGTAACGATCTAGTCGAGTTGGGATTGATCGCGGATGGTCTTCCCATGACTGCTGCTGCGGTCACTAGATCACAGGTGACACCGGGTCTGGATGTGAGTCAGGGACCCGAGCCGAAGGCGCGGCCTAAGGCATGACGAAGGAAGAGCAAGAAGGCCACCTCTGTGAAGGGAGCTCCTTCTCTTCCTGCTGTTCCTACAGCACGCATTGGGATCCATGCTCTCGACGGGCTGGGTCCAGTGGTAAACCCCGTCTCAACTCCTGTGGGAGAAGAGCCAGAAGACTCTCCTGTGGGAGAGGTTCTCAACCCGGAGGATCATCCCGATCTTCAATGCTTGTTAGCTGAAGGGGGACCCTCCCGGGCAGACTTCTGTAAAGGACAGAGAGAGTGTCACTCTCTCGAGGGTCTGAGGAAACAGGCCGTGTCCCAGGCACAAGGAGAAGTGCCTAGGACTTTCCGGATTTATTGGGAGGGTGAGCTCCTTGTTAGTGAGCCCACTAAGCCTGAACCTGGTGCCCTCAAGAAGTTGGTGGTACCCCAGGTTTACAGGCCCTTCCTACTGCAGTTGGCGCATGAGGTGCCCCTGGCTGGTCATCTTGGTACCAAGAAGACTAAGCAGAGGCTCTCGGCCCATTTCTTCTGGCCTCGGATGGGAGTAGAAGTGGAGTCCCACTGTAGGACCTGCCCAACTTGTCAGTTGTCTGGCAAGACTGGAGGCAGTGTCATTGCCCCACTGCAGCCATTGCCAGTGGTTGGCACACTGTTTGAGAGGGTGGGCATCGATATCGTCGGTCCACTTGACTCTCCCACATCAGGTGGACATCGGCTCATCCTGGTTTTGGTAGATCATGCCACCAGGTACCCTGAGGCTATACCCCTTTGGACTGTTATGGCCAAGGTGGTTGCTCAGGCTCTCCTGGGCATTTTCACCTGTGTTGGATTCCCCAAGGAGGTTGTCTCTGATCAAGGATCCAACTTCATGTCTAGTTACATGAAAACCATGTGGAAAGAGTGTGGGGTAACCTACAAGTTCTCCAATTTTTACCACCATCAGACCAACGGTCTGGTTGAGAGATTTAATAAAACTCTCAAGGGCATGCTAGGTGCTTTGGAAGAGCCCCTAAGGAGGAAATGGGATCTCCTCCTGCCATGCATGCTGTTTGCTTACAGAGAGGTACCTCAAGAAGGCGTTGGTTTCAGCCCCTTTGAGTTACTCTTTGGACATCCCGTGATCACCTTGATCCGAGAAGGTTTGGAAACCACACCTCCCGGTCCCGCCAAGCAAGTGGGGGACTATGTGTTAGGCCTCAGACGGAGGATGACACAGATGATGGGTCAAGCAACGGCGAATCTCAAGGCCAGCCAGGAATTGAAGAAATACTGGCATGACCTTAAAGCATCGCAAGTGGATTGGACTCCGGGACAGGAGGTCCTCGTGATGGAGCCTACCAAGCCTCGGGCATTGGCAGATAAATGGACTGGACCCTTCCGGATAATCTCCAAGATGGGCGAGGTCAACTATCTGGTTGACATGGGAGTCCCAGGGGTAGCTCCTCAGGTATTCCATGTCAATAGGCTCAAGCCTTTCCACAGGCGAGCCGAAGTCTCATGTCTCTTGCTAGCTTCAGAGCAAGAAGAGGATGAGAGTGAGCCCCTTCCTGATTTGCTGCATAGCAACCCTCAGGATGGCTCAGTGGAGGGAGTGCAGCTCTCTCCAGATTTGACAACTGAGCAGCAGAGGGCCTGCAGGACTTTGCTCCAGCAGTATGCCTCTCTGTTTTCGCTGACGCCAGGCCTTACACCGTGGTGTAAGCACGAGATTGACACTGGTGACAGCGTGCCTGTCAAGAGCAGGAGCTACCAAATGTCAGATATGGTTAAGAACCACATCCAGGCTGAGGTCACCAAGATGTTGGGTCTGGGTATTATTGAACCTTCAACTAGTCCCTGGTCCAGTCCCGTCATCCTTGTCCCCAAGGCAAGTTCCCAGGCAGGTACCAAGGATTGGAGGTTCTGTGTGGACTACCGAGGAGTCAATGCCGTCACCAAAACTGACGCGCACCCATTTCCCTGGGCTGATGAGCTTGTGGACACCATAGGTGCTGCCAAATTTGTGAGCACCTTTGACCTCACCTCAGGCTATTGGCAAATAGCTCTGACGGACCATGCCAAGGAAAAGACGACGTTCTCAACACCAGAGCGACTCTACCAGTTTAGGGTCATGCCTTTTGGGTTGAATAATGCCCCTGCCACCTTCCAGAGATTGGTCAATCATGCTCTCAGTGGGCTGGAAGCCTTTTGTGTGGCTTATTTAGACGATATTGCCATTTACAGTTCCACTTGGGAAGAGCACTTGACACATCTGGGTAGAGTGTTGCAGGCCTTAAAGAGGGCTAACCTCACTATCAAGGCCACCAAGTGCCAGATAGCTCAGGGGAAAGTCACGTATCTTGGTCATGAGGTAGAAGGGGGTCAAATCCAACCTCTCCCCAGTAAGGAACAGGATGTACAGGACTGGGAGACTCCCACTACTCAAACCCAGGTGAGAGCTTTTTTGGGCCTCACCGTGTATTATCGCAATTTCATGGCGGACTATGGAACCATATCTGCACCACTGACAGCTCTGACTTCACTCAAGCAGCCTAGGAAGGTTAATTGGACTGAAGACTGTCAGAGGGCCTTTGATGGCTTGAAAGAAAGTCTGTGTCGGGCACCCGTGTTGTGTGCGCCTGACTACAGCCGACCCTTTATCGGCCAGACGGATGCCTGCGACACCGGAATTGGAGCTGTCTTGTCCCAGTTAGATGACAAAGGGAGAGAACATCCTATCATATTCATCAGTAGACAACTCAAGGGTAGAGAACTTAGGTGGGCTACTGTTGAAAAGGAATGTTTTAGTATAGTTTGGAGCCTTGGGCGTTTTAGGCCCTATCTTACGGGGTCAACCTTCAAGGTCCAAACAGATCATAAGCCCCTGAAGTGGCTTATGCAGATGAAGGGTGAGAACCCGAAACTGCTCTGGTGGTCCATTAGCCTGCAAGGGCTAGACTTCACCATAGAGCACAGACCAGGGAAGAGTCACGATAATGCAGATGGCCTTTCCATAAGGTATGTTTACCGTCTGAATGAGGGTGTCTATCCCGTGGGAGATTAGGCACCCTCCACCTCAGTCTGGGGGGGGGGCGACTGTGATGCTGGAAATGCATCAGAGCGACAGGGCCTCCGTATCCTTGTCCTTTACTGCTTTTTATCGTGTGTTCTGTTGTGTTTTCCGCACAGGAGTTCATGTGGGACTCCTGGCGGTGCAGCTCTCTTTATTTTGGTTTGGTGAACGGACCCGTGGGATACCCTTATGGCACCCATGGGTGGGGGTACAACCCTGTGCCCCTAGTGTATGTTTTTGGGTACCTGTGGGTGGCCCATAGAGCAGGGTATGGGCTGGTGGCAGCTCCATGCTGAATGTGACAGGTACGCGGCGTATCCTCCATTTTGGGATACCCCGGCCCTGCCATTGGGATCAGTTGATTCCTGATGGAAAACAAGATGGCCCCGGTGGCCTCTTGCTTCCTATTACCCATTACCTTGTTTTCCCAACGTCCTGGGAAGCCCTGACTCTGTCCCTTCCCCCTGACTGACTGTTGGGTGGAAATGCCATATATGGTGTTGTTGTGAAGGCCAGGCCAGACTAGTTGGAGCCTTCCCGGTGATGTATGTTGTGGGTACCTCCTGTGGGTGGGACCTGGGTGAATAGAGTGTATGACGAATATGCATTCTGTGCTGTGGGTGTCTAGTATCTGGTGGTTGACACAATGACTGAGACAACCCTGCCTGAAACCGGTACGAATGCAGCTTGGAGTGTTGAATGGCTCGGTACTTGTCCCAATACACATAACTTGTTGTGAGTGTCTGGAGAGAAGTGAATGGCCTGAATACCTCATGTGCCTGATTGGCTGCCTGCCTGCATGAATGCCCGTAATCGTGATTGGATGCTTGAGTGTGACCCAGCGGAATGAATGGGAGATCAACAGTATATCTGGGGACCTCTCACTGCTAGGAATCGTGTTCAGAAGCTGAAGTCCACTACGACGAGTAACTGGAGTAACTGACGCTTGACCTTGAAACCCCCGCTGGACGAGAAGGAGTGCTGGGGCTCTCCCTCGCAATCTGAAGGCTGCTGTGTTTCCAAGGACTGACCCAGAGAGGACCTGGTAAGGCACCCCCTTCCCGAGCTACGAGGGACCATCGTGCACAGCTGATCTTTGCCAACGCTCCCTGGTAGACAGACCTTCGACAGGCTGCCGACCCGATACAGGGACTGCTGCGGAACTCCAAGGAGAAGCACCCGGACTGTTGTCCACCACTGTCGACGACCGCCGTCGCTGACCGGAGCCGCCATGCTCCCTTTTGCCTAAGAACTTTAACTGATCATCGGACGCTCTCGTCTGCATCGTCATCCGCTTGTCTCCCTACTGAAGAAGGCATGTGCGTCAACGCGCCGAGGAGCATCCACCGAAGGGTTTCCCGCCACCTAAAGACCGCAGAGACGCCAACGACTCGACGCCCTTGTTGGGCCACAGTTCTTCACCATCTCTTTGCGGTCCAGAACTATCATCACCGAGGTGCCCCGCACGCCTCTTCCTTGCAGGACGCCAACACTCTGTCATCAACGAGCACCGCTAGGAACGAAGCTGCCAACTCCCTGCCGTAGTTCAACCTGTTCCCCGTTGGACGTTCGACGACCCGTGACTCCCGCCTTAAAGGGAGGGCACTCAAGAAGGGCCGTCGATTCCCCGACACCGAATGCCAAGTTCCCCGACGCCTCTCGACGATCCGTGGCTCCCACCTGAAAGGGAGGCACTCAAGAAGGATAGGTCGGTGCATCGTCGGAGAACTCTACTCCACCAGGTACATTGGGGGTGTAAAACCTTAATAGGAAGAAGTGAGACTATTGAACACATGGACTGGGCTTGTGCGATATGTCTTTATTTTACAGGTTGCCCAGGTCGGGGATCTCCCCACAGAACTGTGCCTAGGGGTAGGGGTCAGCATTCTGCCTATTGTTTCAACCATTTTACGTTCCTGCCTATCTCTATTGCTGGTTTCCTCGTTATTAATCTGTGTGACATTTTAACCGTACAGTTGATGCACTTTAATGAGATTCGATAACACTAGTGGTACCACTTTAGAATTGTATATATTTATCATGCTTGACTTCCGAGTACAAAATGCGTTGTTGTGATCGTGTACATACCTTTGAATATTAATTATATAAAGACTCTGTTTTCAGTAATACAGTGTGTGGACATTCCTTTGTGGGGGTTCGGGGACTACACTGTACTTAAGAACCAGCCTGCATCACCTCCTGAGAAGCTAGGCCTTGATTGCTCGTCCATTGCTACCATATAGAGAATCTTGGCTGGGGTCCGCTGTGCCTCTCCTCTACCATATAGAGAGCAGAAGTACAGACACCCCCTACCAGTCTTTACAGCTTGGACACCCTATCTTGGAAGATGAAATCAAAGCTACCATTGGCAAATCAGCATTACAAAAAGCTCATCACTCTGATGGGTTTACCATGGAGTTTTGCTGCCACTTTGAGGATATCATTGATGCCAAACTGTCCCATCTCTTCCAACACTCAGTGGAGTGTGGCCAACTACTTCCCATGCTCTAGGAGGCAGATATAGTATTGCCCAAATGAGTGAGAATACAACCATCTGTGGGTCATATCGGACCATCTGAAACCTGAATGCAGATTATACAATTCTGGCTAAACTGTTGGTTAGTACCTGGTAGAGCAACCAAGCATTAACTCCATAGGTTGTTTGCGATTCAACACCAGATTGCTCTTCAGGTGCAGGAAGTTTTGGTCCTTTTGGACATGCTAAAGGCATTTGACACCCTGAAATGGGACTTCCTGTTTTTCAACTCTACAAATGTGAGGGGTGGGTCTAGACGTTTTCTATATGCTTAAATTGCTCTATTCGAGCACCACTGATTAAGTCCTAGCAGATGGTGTGTTGTCAGAACCCATCGCGATTGCAAGGGGCACCTGACATAGATGTCTGCTAGCTCCCCTACTATTCACAGTGGCTATTGAGCCTATGGTGTGTACCCTGCGGGAGAGTCCTAAAGCAAGAGGTTTAAACTTCTATGGGGTTTGAACATTGACTCCTCTGTATGTTGAGAATGTAATGCTTTATGTCAAAAGTCCCACTGTTAATCTGGCTCCACTGCTGGCGAAGGTGGCAACCTTTTGTGAGGTGTTAGGTTTGATAGTTAATCCTGTGTAGTATGAGGTCTTCCCCATTACGGAATGAATGATTAAACCTGGCCAACTCCGTTACAGACCTAATGCAGTCCATTCTTAGGGTATCTGTCTGACACACTCAGTTGCTACGTTTGAACCATGCAGCCTTGATGGAGTCACTTGATAAGAAGATTGACAGGTGGTTGAATTTTCCCATCACAATGTTGGGTAGAACATCAATTATCCGTATGGTGGTTCTCCCTAAGTGGTTGTATCATTTCATTAATATCCCCATTAAAATTCCTTGTGACTTTTTTTAGGAAATTGTGGACACTGCTGGCTAAACTGGTGTTGGGTTCCAGACAAGCTAGGGTTGGTTGTGAAGTGCTCACATAACCCTTGTCTAGGGGCGGACTTGGCATCCCCTACCTGGGACTTTGCTATTTGGTGGCTCAGGTTTCACATTACAATGTGGGTATGATGTGGCACTACACATCCCCATGTTAGGATAGAAAGGGCGCTGAGGCACCCTAGATCCCTCCAGAGTGCAATATTGGAAAAACCACATGGTTTCATGACTACTAATGACACAGTAGACAAAACGGTGTGGACCTGTATATCCTCTCGGGTATTTCTTCACAAAATAGAATCCATCACAGTTACTTTTGATGAAAGTTTTTGGAGAGGTTTTGCAGGCCTGGGCCTTCTTAAACCGGAGGATGATTTTCCAACAGGTACATTCATGACGCATAAATGATTGAGGCAACTGGGACACAGTCCTTTCTACACACTTAGGTACAAGAGCCTACAGGCTTTCTTCAGGACCATATTTGTTTCTTTTCCTACTCTCCCTCCAGACAGCCCCTTTGTAAATTATGTACTGCTGCCGGATGATCTGAAGCATGTTATTTCTGGTTTGTGAAAGTTAGCATTAAGTGCAAAACAAATGGCAGTTGCAGACCGCACAACGAAGGTGAGAGGAGTAGCTTAACCAAAAACGTACTGATGCACAGTGATCACATGCCCTGAGATATGGTCGTGGAGTTTCGGGGAGATTCTCTCATACATTGTTACAATTTAAGTTTCTGCACCAATACTGCCGCAGCCTTTAAAGAAATTGCATTATATGACCCACGAAGAAAGGGAAATTGCCCCAAGTGTGCTGCAGCTGGAGCTGACTTACTCCATATATCTAGGGGGTGACCCACCATCCAGATATTTTGGGATGAGGTATTGTGCAGAGAAGTAAGTAGACTGGTCGCCGAAATCCTCATTAAGTATACTCATGGTCACATAACTGGGTCTTGCCACACCCTTGCTTCTCCCAACACCCACTTAATAAGCCCACCTTAGCCATCCTCATAAAAAACATGCAAAATGAACCTGTTTCCACCTATTTAGGCATCATAAACCAATGGTTTTACCCACTATGCACCTTTCACCTATATACTAATTATTACTACTGCTACTCAACAAAACTTATAATCAGTATGTCCACCCTTCGCTGCCCATCTCCACTCCACTAGGCTTTTAATCTCCTAATGCCCTGACCAGCCCCAGAAAGCTATTTTAGCAAACCTCATCAATAATACTCAATCAGTCTCAATCATTGTTGGCGGCAGATTGAGCTTGCAAGCAAGATAGGAGCAAAATGTACCCCAACAATCTAGTGGCCTATCGCTAAAACAAGGATAGCGTGACTCCCACAACTTGTTAAAATTGTTTGAGGTCCATGATTTGGGCTAATGAAAGATGGGTAAGTGTGCAGATGGCTAGGCTACTAGATTGTTGGGGTACATTTTGCTCCTATCTTGCTTGGCAAGCTCAATCTGCTGCCAACAATGATTGAGACTGATTGAAGGGACTGTACTGGGTAATAACATATGCACTGTCTCTTTCTTCTCCACCTTAATAATAATGCTGTGTAATAATGTGCAAGCCCACCCTGTGATGTACCTTTGGTAAATGTTGCTAATGCTTTGTCACGTTATGTGGTTGTTGTGGAATGTATTAATACAAATGTTTAAATTAAAAGAAATACTGTCCATTTACAACAATAGTATTCTTACACACCATATTTACTCTGTGTTCAATGAGTATTTACCAGATAAGATACTCTAGTACCTTTATCACTCCGTTCTAAAAACCGTCCCGTATGCAAAAAAGACATTTGAGTAGTAGAACTATGATTTTGCACTAGCCCACCAAAGAATACAACATACTTGAGAAGAAAGAGTTTCTGAAATCAATGTGTCTTCAAATAGCAGCAGGCAACTCAGTATAAATCAAAAGGTAGGTCTTGACAATGTCAACCAGTAATGATTAGGACAGTTGGCCTTAAAACTATGTTGAAAAACACTTTAATCTTGTAAGGACACAGGATTATCATGACTAGAGAATCTAATGCACTGAACAGACGAAAGTTGTTAGTGCTAGGGTTTGAAGTCTGCATGTCACTACATGTTTTGAACTATGGCATGATCTTTCGCCATTGCCTATGCTGGGTAGGGTTAGTGGAACTTGTATTCTAAAACCTCTGGAGATCCAAAGGTTACAGACTCTCGCTCTATTGCATCTGAAGTTGATGTTTGCTCTCTGCAAGACCAACTTTCGGTAGTTATCATACCAGTACTTACTTGAGAAATGTTTTTGGGCCTTCTTAAAAGACATGGGCCTCATTGCAAGGTTGCTGGTGTGGATATTAAGTGGCAGCAATACTGTTATGAACATTTTTCACACACCACCAAATTATAATGTTTGGCAGATTTACCGCCAGCCGTATTAATGTGCAGTAAATGCTCTGATTTTCAGAGGAAAAGTGGTGGATTTTCCTGCAACTTGTTGATGGAGTTAAAAACTCCACTTCACCTCCAAAAACCTGCAGATTTACGACATGGTAATTCCACTGGCATTATATCTGCAATAAATCCTCATGGAGTCCCATGGAAAAATGTGGAATTACCACCACTTGTGATCCTGTGGTAACTTCACAGGACCAAATTGCAGAAACAGTAATTGAGTTTGGCAGTATTTTGGCAGCTTAATAATAATAGCGCCAAACCCAAAATGAGGCGCACATTGTATATTGGAGTAAAAAACGTTTCCCTGTGGCTGGTACTTAACAGTTACCTCACTGAGGAGGTCATAGGTCGTGCCCTAATATTTCTTTCATATGATGTTGTCAACTTGGCATCTGACATGTCCTAAATTAAGTCATATGGGATGTCATCAGTGTGCTTAGGGGCTGCTCAAGGGGGGCCTCTAAGTTAAGGTGGGAGTAGCTGCCAGCACCGGCCAGTGTCCCCTGTCAATTTCCACAATTTTGTAATTTTATATGTCATTGCTCACTCTCTTCTGTTCCAATATGTATGTGCTTTGCAAAGGGGGAATGCCGACGTACCAAGGTCATCACTTCACACATCCACAAAATGTTAACGGTTTTGTTGCCTTAGTACTAGTGTTTCTACCTGTGTGATTGTTTTCTATCCCTTGTTGTCCAGGTTGTATTATCCCACCCTATCCTCTCTTGTTCTTCAAGTTTACTTAACCTTCCCTATACTCTGTCCTGCAACCACCCAGTATAATATCCTTTGTTTATTCTCATCCCGTTTATATATCCCTCTTTTGTGGGATGATCTGACCCACTAGGCTCTGCCCTGCAACATCACTGTGTGTTGCTTTCATCAAAAACAACAGAATGGCCGCCAAAAAGCCCTATGCGTGCAAAAAACCGCAGAAAAGTGCGCTGGGAAACCAGAGAAATAGGCTGCCAAAAACTGTGTCAGTGGTAGAACAGGAGACCACACTGCCAAAACCTGTAATGGGCTGCCCATAGAGTGAAATGGAATACCTGAAAAGGCAGTCCTGCATTGCCACGAAAACCCAGAAGTGCTTTAAAAACAGTTTTTCCTTGGCTGTTAAAAATGCAAAATAATCGTTCCCAAACACCAGAAAAGATCCAACATCCTTGTTGGGTGTTAACCATCGCCATATCTAAGGAATCCCCATAAGCACAATGTCAGGAGAAGCACATTTCATCACAAGAAAATCCACATTCAAAAAGGTGCTTGCCTGGCAAAAATATGTCAGATATGGGCGCAGTACCGGTCAAAGCTGTCATTTACTTACCCTGTTAGTTTACACTTACATACAATCAAATTGTGGAAAAGAAGAGACTTGCCATCAAAAGCAATATAGGTTGCTACTATTCAATTTCTATGTTTTAAAAAGACTGGAATTAGATATCTGTGTGTATATTTGTTGAAAATGTAAAGTTATTTTAGAAAAGACAATTTTAAACAAAGTGTTTTAAAGTGAACTGATACCAGCCAAAGGACTTCAAAGCACATTACACAGTTTGCTCCAACAACGGGCACCTTCCTTTTGCTCTCTGACCAGGAACTATCATTTAGATGCTAATGAAATAAGGAGGGGATTTTGCTCTGCTTTTCTGGGGATAGACGATAGGCTTCCTGGACTGAAAGGGAATGCAAATTCAGGTTGCAACAGAAACAAACTGCCAGCATGAAGAGGCCAGGAGTGCTCTGGACCCAGCCAAACCTTGGGGGCGGGACCAGACATATTTGTGTATCTTAAACCTCAAGTTTTATTCTATTTGAAAAAGACTCAAAGAGAACTGTGAAAAATGTGTACAAATCTGTAAATTATAGGTTGTTAACAGGAAAAATCTCCCCACAGTTTGAAACTACTCTGAACCTTGTGCTATGTTCAGAGACAGGACTACCAAAATGTTGACTTTGTAGCAATTGTGATGATGCTAGGAATATGAAACTTCACAGGATTATGCCAGAATGTCATGTGCATATATGTAGAAAAATGTGTACAGATCTGACACTGGGTACCCAACCAAAAGCGCGAAAAACGGGCAAATTTGAACCAAAGCTCTCACTGAGATGGAACTCAGACGGATACTTGCTCTACTAAATCTGTGATGTAAATATGTATTATTAGCAAGTTGGTTATATTGTGAATATGATTTATATGTGAAAAATAGATATACTGTACAGAAACAAAGGGGAGGTACTCCTTTGATTGTGAAATACAGCATCACTATGACACTAGATTTCCTTCTCAAATCAGGAGCGAGGACAGATCCTAACCAATAGGATTCCTAGAGGGTGTGCTTAGTATAATTCAGCCTACCCATCCCTTTGCGAAATACATAAATAGGGACAGGTTAGGACCTAGGGACACACAGATTCACCCATCAACTGATTTACTCGTGAAGCACTTTGCAGGAGGAACCCATATCCAAGACTCCAGAAATTTGAAAGCAGAGAAGGCCCAATTCTAAAGCTGAACCTTTCTCAGCTTGGCCTTTAAAATCTTGCAACCTGATTTTACCCCAGACTTCCAAGGGGCACAACAAAAATAACAGCCTGGCTGTGCTGTTTCTGCTTTCTTGCCAAGAAATCATGCTAGAACCCAGAGATCCAAAACAGTGGAGCAGAGCGGTAACCAGATAGCTGCCACCCAGAACCAACCCGTCAGATCCAGTCCAGAGGCCGTGCACTCTCCAGAGTGCCGTGCTGAGTGCAGAACCAAGCACCTGAATCCTGTCCGGTGGGCTAGCAGAATTTCAGTCCAGAACCCTTTGACCAGATCCTGATGGGCCTATTCCAAACCATAGTTGTGAGTATCTATAGCACATAATTGTCCATAGCCAGTATTTCATCCTTAAGTAATCCGATCCAAACCATTCCATCATATCCAGAACTGCATTGTAGAAAATCTCTTTTGTTTTTCCTGAATCTTTCCGTCACCCATATAGTCCTTTGATAATTGTAGTGATAATATGATCTTTGCGCTAACATATTTGCTGAAGAAAGACAAGTGTCTCGGCAGACAAAAGTCAGAACAGAGGCGCCTCTGATCTGGTGGCTCTACCGTTGGGTATCTTGTATCTTCATAGCCATCCCAGTGTACAGAAAATCCTTGTTTGTAATTCAAAAGCGCATCTTTCATTGGAGAATCTTGACACTCTTTCTAAAAAAAAAAAAAACAACCTCTACTAAAACCTTCATAACTTCTGAACCGTGCATGCTATAAACTTTAAGCGTCAAATTGAAGCTAACATCCTCAGCTTTCAAACGAATCCAAAACCGCATTTGAACTCCTTATAGTTTTCCCGCAATCACGCGCAAAAATGTTTGCGGCAAATTTACGTTTGGCTAAATTTCATCATGTGTAAAATAGCTATTCTTTGCATCAGACCTCAAAATTCAGTTTTCAATCTGCTAGTTATTTAATTATCATTGCTAGTGTTTACCTGAAACTATCCAAAGCGACTCCCTCATAAATGAGTAGTGTTCAGGGGGAAACAGTGACATTGCATTTGACTGAACCTACACAAAGTTTTATTCTGTGCTGCATTCTTTTTCTTATCCATACTCCTGCTGATTGAAGAGATTGTTGATTGTCACATCACCCAATGGTGATTATTGTATAAATATTAAACAGTGTGATATATATATTTTTCAAATTCATAAAATAAATCTTTTAACTTTGGATAACAACCTGCTTCTTGGTTCAGTGAGACCGGGGGGGATTCAAAGAGAGGGGCGTGATATAAGGGTACATCATTCAGAAATAAAATAACTTATAGACATAAATATATAATTAAGGGTTCCAGCTGTGCACCACATGCTAGGCATTGACTTAGGTGAAGTGCTGGGTTGAAATCACTAACAAGATTGGGGGCTTGTCCGGGATTTCTGAATTAGATATACCACTTGTGGCAGTCTAATAGAGTGTGCTAACTGACGGGGTACATAATCCCTATTGGGCTACCACACTGTGTTACACCGTGATAAGCACCCCTCAAAAGGAACACTCTAAGGAATTGGTCTGTTTTGCAAAAATAAAATAAACTTCTGTAAGTAAGGAAGGAAATCAATATTTCCAGAATGGCGACTTTAGTAGAAATGTATATGGCTAAAGAACACCTATTGCATGAATTATTTGTAAGTGGTGAATGGACTGAGCAGGATCAGAATGTGTGGTTGCAGGCAATCACAGAACAGATCACTGCTACAGGGTTAGACATATGGCAAGACCAGGGTCCATTACATATGGCCCTGAGTGAACTATGTATGGCCCCCAAGGTAAAGGAAGAGCAAAACAACAAGATTGCCAAAATAGCGGCATATCTATACGTATATATTGGAGCAATACAGGACAAATATGTCGAGGGCCAAGATCTGGCAAACAAGCAACCACAGGCGTAAGGAAAGGCCCAAACTGATCTGGACTCTTCTGAGCAGAGGCTATAGAGGAGCCAGGAATCCGAAAATGAAAGTAGGCAGTACATAATCAAAATAAAAGAGGACATGGGTATCCTGCAGCGGGAAAAGTCAGAACAGGATACTAGAATGCTGGCCCTGCAGAAGGAGTACCAGGAAAGTTTGCACTCCCTACTGCAGAACCAGAAAAAGCTGGAGCAACAGACACATTTCAACAGGGCATGCGCAGAGCAGGTAGTCACCCTGCAAAGCCACTTAGACAGAGAGAAAGAAGAGAGTAATAAATGAATCCTGAAAGACCTGGACACCCAGGCAAAATTTGATGAAGAGTGCCAGAAAGCTGGTGCGCTTCAAAGACAGAGGGACGACCTGGCGGCACAGAGGCAGGCTCTTGCTCAGGAAAGGGACACCATAGGCCAGGAAGTCTGCTATTTAAAAGAGAAGCTGGAAGAAAATCAACTGACCCTTCAGGGACTGGGTGACCTCCAAAAAGACTATCAAAATGTGTTAGAGCACACCAGGAGGGTGGAGGAGGCTCTAGCAAGGAAGGACCATGCCAGTATGGATAGGACTCAGGAGGTAACCCTCCTGCAGCAAAGACTGGCCCAGTACTCTAAAACAACACAAGAAGCACAGAGAGAAAATTAGAACAATGACAGGCTCCACAGGCAGGTAGCCATGCAAGAGAGATTGATAGAAACTAGCTAGGCCTTGATTGAGGAACAGAAAGCTCAGATTCTTGCATGGCAACAGGGAGCAGGGGCTGACAGAGATGAGGTTCGCTGGGAAAGGGAAACACATGAGCATAACCTCAGGAACCCTAGTACCAGAGGCCTTCATCTCTTCCAATCCCTGGACTCTGCCACCCCCATGTCCACTGGCGCACATGAGCCAAGGGCCACGGGGATGGCAGATTTCAATCCAATCAGAAATATGGGGCTCATAGACCAGCACCTTCCAGGAATGGATGGGCGGGCATCTGGGTATGGGTTCCCAAGTACTGTGAAATTTGGTGGGGAACTCCATGAGAGTAGGCCCACTAAGGGCATCCTGAAAACATCTGCCCAGCGAGGACAGTGGGGGGGTACTAATCAGAATCCTGGGAGCAAGGAGGAATCAGAAGACTCCTCTGAGCACCCCAGGACACAGGAAATTAGGCCCCCACATTCTGCCATCCATTCCCAGGCTCGCCGAATCCGGGAGAGCCTAGAAGACCAGACGGGCACCTCTGGGAGCAGTACCTCTGAGTCAGAGGAGGAGTGGACCAGGGTCACCCGAACCAAAAAGGCCAATAAGGTAAAAAGGGCCTTACTTAAGGACCCCTTAAAGTAAATGAAAGCGATAAGGAGTGTCATCAAACCCTATAATAGGAACGTGAAGTATTCTTTTTGGGAGCACTTAGAGCTCTTTGAGCAGATGATGGAAACTTTCCATTTGAAGGACACCAAAGCTGTATTCCATATGTGAAATTGACCTTCTCACCTGAATACTCCAGCTTGTTTGCAGGGCTGGAGGACCAAAATCATTCTAGATGGTCCACCTATAGGGCGGCCCTCTTGAAGCATTTTTCTGTGCATAGAAATCCTCAGGAGGCTCGCAAGGCAGCCTACAACTTGCAATGTGGGGAGGATCAGGCCCCACAAGAATTTGTGCAGGAATTAAAGCGTGCCTTTGCGCAAACCACCAGAAGGGTGCGCACGGACAGCAAAGAATTTGTGAATACTTTTTTCCACGCTCTCCCCAAGTACATCATGACCCAGCTAGTGAGAGATTTTCATGAGAAACGATCTCTAGACTGGGTCATTGAACAGGCCACACGAATTTATGAGGTGCAAAAGCCCATGGAAAATAAAAATAATGCAAAAAGCCCCAAACCAACCAACACCCCTGCTGCTGCTGCTAAGGTTGCAGAGATGAAGGTTGTCCCCATTTTAGATTTGGAGATGGGGGGCCTAAAAACCTGCCTGCACAAAATCAGAGTAATCCCAAGCCCAGAAGGCCCTCGTGCCAGTCACCTACAGGAAGCCAAGGAGGTAGTCCCACAAATGGGATCCCTCACTCCCCTGGTTACATACGTCCCCGCTACAAGGCGAACAGCCCATCCTGGGTTATGTGTGGACTCCTCCAGCCCAAGGGGGATCCAACCAAACAGCAGCTAACCCAGGGAACTTCCCTCCTCACTTCCCACAGGAGGGCAGTAATCCCCCAAATCCTGGACAGAACTTCTTCCCCAGGTACCAGCAAAACTTTCAACCCCAAAATCATCCATCCTTCTTTCCCCAATTTCCTGAGCCCAGACAACTCAATCCGGGAGAGGGGAGGCCAAGGGTGGAGGGGTACACACATTTTCCAAACCTGGGGTATTTTATGAGAAGAGATAGTTACCCTTCCTGGGATCAGCCCAGGGGAGACAACAGAGCCCCGTATCAGCCTGAGCGGGTGTCACAGCTAGAGCGCCAGGTCCAAAACATGGCACAAGGTCTGGGTTGCATGCTGAGGGTTCAACAGAACCCTCAGATAAGCATGCTGGTGCAGAATGCCTCAAACTCCGGACCTGGTGCTCCAGAACAATCATGGGGGAATCACCCCGACAACCCACCGGTTCCCAGGGAGGAGGCACAAGGGGAAGGGGGTGTAAAGCCTTGGAGGAAGCTTCCTTCCCAACTTGTGAAAAGCCCCTGGTAACCCAGGAACCGTAACCAAAATCTCCTGCCCCTGAAAGTCTGCCACCCAAGGAGCAGAGGGGAGGTAGGAGAAACAAAGAATCCAAACAGACCCATTTTGAGGAGGAGGTACAAATCTTCCAATTTGAAGAAGAGGGATCCTCAGAGATTCCTGGGAAAAGGATCTTCTCCTTAAGAGATGGGGGAACTCCTCCAAAAGAAAAATGGGTCCCAGAGGATTCAAATCCAGACTGGGTAGATGTGGGGACTGAGCTAGCGCCGCCCATCATCCAACCCCAGAAACAGCAATATGACAATCCCCTGCTTCAAACCAATCCTGGTGACTGCCTCCAAAAAGGGGGGGCTGGCCCAAAACTGGAACCAGGGGAACCCAAAACTTCTCCCATATCTAGTTGCCACCTTTTCTTTGAAGATTCCCAAGACTCCCCACAGAATTCTGCCCAAATCTCTTGTCTATTTGCGTCCAAAACTAGAAAACTAACCCACCAGTTGTCCAAAAATGTACATTATCTGTGCCCCCTTAAGGAGAAGGAGGGAAGGTTCTATGCCCCGGCCCAGATACAGGGGCAGCGTACAATTTTGGCACTGGTGGACACTGGATCCCAAGCTACCCTTCTGTCAAAAAGGGCCTTTGATGAACTCAATTCGGGAAGGGGAGAGAATTACCAAATTCCCCTCACCCCTCTTCCTGGACAACATCAGAACTTTGACGGGAAGGAAATTTCCGTCGACGGGACTGCAGATTTGGACATTAAAATTGGGCGACACAAGGTGAAGCACCCGGTCATAGTTGTAACTCCAGAGGGCACCCCTTGTTTACTAGGGAATGACCTCCTGCGAAGGTTGTCACCCCTAATAGATTGTGTAAACAAGGTCCTCCTACCCAGACTAACTGACCGATAAAATTGAAACAGAGTGTCAACCATGTTAGTTTAAACAGCACCTGCCACATGGTTGAACAAAAATCTGACCAAGTAGAATTTCACTTCCAGAACAACCAAATCCCAGACATGACAGTAATAGCAGTAGGACAATAAACTGGTGATGGGGGGTCCTCTCTATTTCTGAAAATCAACCTTCCTTCCAGTCTAAGGTGGTATTCCACACTGGAAGGAAACACTCTGAAATTCTTTACCAATTCAAAATCAGACATGCCCACTCCTATGGTCCAGAAAGATGAGAAATCAGCTCAGAGCCTGGCTGATATTCAGCAAATTGGAGAGCAGTTGTTCATCCCTATTCAGTTAAATGAAGGGACGGACTCTGTTCTCGCCCGAGTGTGTGTGAACAACGGTAAGAGCTTCATCAGCGAGGCGATGTTCCGCTAACTCCCAAAAGATCCGGATCCAGTTTAGACTATTAGACAAATGGGAAATGGAGCTGGAAACACCCAATTCCAAACATCTCCTGCCAAGCAGGTGTATGCTCAACATCTCCATAGGCAACAGGAGCACAGTCCATAATTGTTGGGTCGTGTGAGACGTCACTGCCGCCTTTAACTTAGGCAGTGACATTCTCAATCACTTTGCCATTAGTTTGGACCTAATAAATTTCAAAGCTGGGTCCCGATTAGCAGATAACCCCATGGGCTTTGATGACCCAGAGAAAGCATTCAGGTCAGCTCAACTGCTGCCTTATGCAATTGAAATTCAGATTGGAGAGGAAGTCACCATCCCAGACAGGACCCGACAATTCTCCCTGGAAGTGAAAGTTAAAAGAGGACAGAAATTGAAAAACCCTGATGCCTAAATTCATCTAAATGCTTCTCTCCAAAAGCAAGAGTTGGGGTAAACCCAACACCACTAGTCAATATAGAACATGACACCATTCCAATAGAGGTGGATAACAGCAACTTAAAGAGTATCACTCTAGCCGCAGGTACCATTATTGGAATGGCGGTTGATGACCGACATTTCTCCATAGATTTAGGCAATGAACTGTTAGGACCAATTCCCAAGGACTGTTTTGACAGTGATAGTGATGACAACAAAACACCAGACAGGATCTTTACCTGGCATGGGGGGAACTTCCTGGTGTACACTTCCTGCCCTTATGGTAAGGAAGATGTGACTTGTGACTTCAGCAGGGATGAGGTGATTTTCCAGGTCCGCAGGGACTGCCTTCCCCAACTGAAGCCACCAGCCCTGACGAGGGACTTCTCTACCCAGCTGGAGGAGGCCGCTGAGATAGCAAAACCAGAAGTCTTTCCAGGCTTCATGCAGATGGTTGAAGAGAGAGTCAACCTAGCTGATGCCTGTGAGACTCTGGAGTGGAAGCAAAGGTTGAAACAAGTTTTCTTGGATTTTCAAGATCTCTTTGCGGTGGACTCATATGACTGTGGTTGCACCGACATCCACACAGCAACAATTCCCACTGACCCTGGCATGACTCCAGTGTTTGTGAAGCAATATCGCTTTCCTATCGCATCAATGGAGTCCCTTACTGAGATTATTAAGAACCTTGAGTCCCGTGGGATAATCCGTCCTGTCCACAGCACCTTCAACAATCCGGTCCTGGGGATTTTGAAGCCAAACGGCCAATGGAGACTCTGAGCGGACCTTAGGGAGCTCAACAAACAGGTCTGGGATAGCTCAGATCCAGGGGTCACAGGTATTCACTGCAATAGACCTGACCAATGGATACTGGACTGTACCTGTCAGTAGGGAGGACCAATACAAGCTGGCCTTCACCTTTGGGGGACAACAGTACACATGGACCCGGACTCCCTTCGGATACATCAACTCTGGCAATGAATTCAACATTTTTTTACATAAGGCCATGCCCGACCTGGGGAAAGGGGTAACCTGGCCTATGTAGATGATGTTCTCATCAAAAGCTCAACTGTGGAGGAACACAGAGCAGAGATCCGTTATGTTCTGACACAGTTGAGGGCTGCTGGAGCAAAACTTTCCTTTCAAAAGGCACAGTGGTGTAGGACCCGTGTCAATTTCTTGGGGCATGAGATTACTCCTCAGGGTCTCTGTCCCCAGGAAAAGAAAGTGGAAGTACTCCAGAAATTTAAAGACCCCACAACTCTGCGGGAACTAAGGAGCCTCCTTGAACTGACTAATTACAGCAGAAAGTTCATCGAGGACTACGCAGAGATTACAAGACCCCTGATCCATCTTTTGAAGGGGGGGTCAAGTGGGAGTAGGGTCCAGAACAAGACGAGGCAGTAAGACAACTCAAAAGAAGCCTCTCATAAGCACCTTGCCTAGCTTACCCTGTCAAAAACAAGGAATTCCTCTTGCAGACAGGGTTCTCAAATACATGCTTGACTGCAGTATTATACCAAAAGCATGACAAGGTCAATAAAGTATTCTCCTATGCGAGTAAAACTTTATCCTCTGTGGAGGAAAAATTCAACGATTGCGAGAAGGCACTCCTGGCAACGGTGTGGGCATTGAAGAATTACTGCCCGTTTATCCAGGGGGAACACATCATAGTGGAGTCTCCACACCAGCCTCTGCAATATCTCCAAAGTGACACAATCCGGCCCGGAAATGTGAGTAATTCCCGAATTACTTCATGGATTCTGTCAATGCAAGGCTTTCCTGTGGAGGTCAGATATGGCCGAAAACAAGAAGTGTCCCCTCACGCAAGGTCTGGCTGCCTTGATGATTGTGCCAGAGAAAACTGTCTCGAGGACGAAAGTCTTAAAATCAAGGACAACATGGAGGCATACCTCAATTCCCCACACAAAGTCTTTGAAGAAGACAAGTGTGAGGGAATGCCCACTGTCTATGTGGATGGATGCTCTTACCATGTTGACAACAACGGTGAAAAAGAACTTGTAGCCGGCGTAGGGAATGCATGGGTAAATGAGACCCCAGAAACCTCTGCTGGTTACAAGATTGTTACCCGAAGTAGCCAAGTGGCAGAGTTGATGGCTGTGCATCAAGCCATCCTCACTGCTGTCCAACACCAAGGCCCTCATTACAACCCTGGCGTTAAGGGATTACCAGTACCAGTAAGGGTACCAGTACTGGTAATCCCTTAACGCCTGATTATGAGGTGCCTTTGTGGGTCCCGACCTTAACGGCTGGTCTGTACCAGCCATTAAGGGAAGGACCCAAAAAGGGACCTTGAAGGTGATTACGGTACTGCATTTTGCGGCACCGTAATTACCGCCTTCCCCATTCCCATTGAACCCTATGGGGCAAAAATGGGAATGAGGAAGGGCAAATGGTAAATGGGGAATTACTTCCCCGCCAACCTTGGAATGGGGCTGTAATTCCCCATGTCACCATGGCAGATCCGGTAAATTACCGGCGTTAACCATGGTGCTAATAGCGCCATTGGTTAATGCCAGGGTTGTAATGAGGGCCCAACTCCACAAACTGGTCATAATCACCGTCTCGGATCATGTACGGAATGGGTTTGTGGAGCACCTGGTTAACTGGAAAACCAGAGGCATGCTATGTGCTAATAACAAACTATTGAAACATGGAAAATTCATTCAAAATATTGATGATCTGGTCACCTCGAATGGGATGACATCTATTGGAAAAAGATCAAGGGTCATTGCAAAGTAAAGGGACCAGACAAAACTAGAAATGACTTAGCTGATCAGCTGGCCAAAACCAGAGCCATCCAAGGGGATCTACTTGAGATCGAGTCACTGTTGGGGGAAATCCAGGTCACTGCTATCACTAGGTCCCAGACAAATGCTCACAATGAACTCTCAACTGCACAATGGAGTAAGGAGATCCCAAATGCTGGTTTGATTACGGCTCAAAAAGGGGATCCAATAATTGGTAAGTTTTATCAACACATTGAGGACCCAGAGAACTTTCCCCTGATGGATACCGATTACATAGGGAAAGAGGACCTCAGAGTGTTGATGAAATGTCCAAAAATGTTCCAAATCCAAGACGGTTTGTTGGTAAGGAGATCCCTAGCTGGCCATGATCAGTGGGTGGTCCCTACCTCATTCCAAAGCCTGATGTTAAGTCACGCCCATGATACGGCCACAGCCGGTCATAGGGGGTTTCATACAACACTTGAAATCTTAAGAGAGGTTGCATACTGGCCACACATGGGGCAGGACCTCGACCAATACTTGAATGGGTGTCTTGTGTGTGCACAATTTCAGCCAACATCCCTCACACACCGTGCGCCTCTCCAAAAGAGGGGGATGACACTGCCATGGTCAGATTTGCAAGTCGATTTTATCGGGCCCGTGATTCGTTCCTCTAGGGGAAACAAGTACATGTTGACCGTGACATGCTTGTTTACTAAGTGGGTTCAATGTCTCCCGGCCCCAAATTGCAAGGCAGAAACAGCAGCTGCCCTGATGATCAACCACATCTTCTTGCGTTTTCGACTACCCCAAACGATCGAGTCAGACCGAGGTAGCCACTTCACTAGCGAAGTAATGACAAAGATGTGAGAGATACTTGGAGTCAAAGGGAAATTACACATTGCCTACCGCAAAGTCTCTAGTGGTGCAGTAGAGAGATACAACAAGGCAATTGTGAGCATGTTAAAAAAGTTTGTGGCAGATTCTGGGCAAAGTTGGGATATTCAATTACCTCTTCTCCTGATGGCCATCAGATCTACCCCTTCATCTGCATCTAAAATGTCACCGTTTGAGCTGATGACTGGAGGCAGGATAGTGCTTCCCCAGCATCTGCTCTGTAGAACCCAAGAGCAGACATTGAACAATGCCTCCACAACTCATGAGTATGTTGAAAATCTAAGAAAACACCTTCAACATGCTTTTGCCTATGCTCAGCGAAATCTAGAAAGATCTGCAGACAGCATGAAGACCCACTATGCCTTAAAGACTACTAGAAAAGCATACCATGTAGGACACCGGGTCTACTTATATAATTTCCAAAGGAACCAGGCCAAACAGCGCACATGTTTGCCTAGCTGGAGCGGCCCTTTTGAAACTGTAGACAGAATTTCACCAGTCGCCTACAAAATCTGCATCCCCAAAGGCAGTTTGGCAGAGGTGGAAGATAAGTGGGTCCATATTAACCAATTGAAGTGTTGCCATCCTAGGCACACTCTCCAGTAACTGGAGGAGTCTTCTGGAACCCCAGAGGGGGGCACTCCAGCTCCCTAGAATTCCCACTATAAAATATTCCATCTATATAATCAATAAATTGCCAATAGAAAAATGTGTCCTGATTTGTCAAAATGTATGTGTCTGCCCCACTACATAAATAGTGGTGGGGAAATGTCTACAAATGTGTTTTTGCTTTGTCATCCTAGAATTGGAAACAATGGAGACTAAAACCAAGGAGGACCACACAGGGACCGGAAGGAAAGATAAAAGGGGCCCGGGTATCGCTCCATACTCACATCAGGACTTGGCGAGAAGAACCAGTCGATCCACCCCTGATGGGAGAAGCTGAAGAAGTTTGCCATGTGAACCAAAAGAAAAGATGATACAATTTTGCCATTTGAACCAAAAGAAAAGAGACTGATCATCCCAGTCTTGTGACTTCCCATTGATGGACGATCAACGCCAAATCGTGAGGGGGGCTTGTGGGATGTTCTGACCCACTAGGCTCTGCCCTGCAACATCACTGTGTGTTGCTTTCATAAAAAACAACAGAATGGCCGCCAAAAAGCCCTACGCGCGCTAAAGACCGTTGAGAAGTGCGCAGGGAAACCGGAAAAATAGGCTGCCAAGTCTATTTTGCCTGTGTCAGTGGTAGAACAGGAGACCACACTGCCAAAACCTGTCATTGGGCTGCCCATAGAGTGAAATGGAATACCTGAAAAGGCAGTGCTGCATTTCCAGGAAAACCCAGAAGTGCTTTAAAATAAGTTTTTTCCTTGGCTGATAAAATTGCAAAATAATGTTTCCCAAACACCAGAAAAGATCCAACATCCTTGTTGGGTGTTAACCATCACCTTATTTAAGGAATCCCCATAAGCACATTGTCAGGAGAAGCACATTTCATCACAAGAAAATCCACATTCACAAAGGTGCTTGCCTGGGAAAAATATGTCAGATATGGGCGCAGTACTGCCGCTCGCCTGTGTCAAAGCTGTCATTTACTTACCCTGTTAGTTTAAAGTTGTACATTAACATCAAATTGTGGAAAAGAAGAGACTTGCCATCAAAAGCAATATAGGTTGCTACTATCCAATTTCTATGTTTTAAAAAGACTGGAATTAGAGATCTGTGTGTATATTTGTTAAAAATGTAAAGTTATTTTAGAAAAGACAATTTTAAACAAAGGGTTTTAAGTGAACTGATACCAGCCAGAGGACTTCAAGGCACATTCCACAGTTTGCTCCAACAAAGGGTGCCTTCCTTTTGCTCTCTGCCCAGGAACTATCATTTGGATGCTAATGAAAGAAGGAGGGGATTTTGTTCTGCTTTTCTGGGGAGAGGCAATAGGCTTCCTGGACTGAAAGGGAATGCAAATTCAGGTGTGAACACAAACTAACTGCCAGCAGGAAGAGGCCAGGAGTGCTCTGGACCCAGCCAAACCTTGGGGGCGGGACCAGACAGATTTGTGTATCTTAAACCTCAAGTTTTATTCTATTCGAAAAAGACTCATAGAGAACTGTGAAAAATGTGTAAAAATATGTAAATTATAGGTTGTTAACAGGAAAATTCTGCCCACAGTTTGAAACTACTCTGAACCCTGTGCTATGTTCAGAGACAGGACTACCGAAAATGTTGACTTTGTAGCAATTGTGATGATGCTAGGAATATGAAACTTCACAGGATTATGCCCAGATGTCATTTGCATATATGTAGAAAAATGTGTACAGATCTGACACTGGGTACCCAACCAAAAGCACGACAAAACGGTCAAATTTGAACCGAAGCTCTCACTGAGATGGAACTCAGACGGATACTTGCTCTACTAAATCTGTGATGTAAATATGTATTATTAGCAAGTTGATTATATTATGAATATGATTTATGTGAAAAATAGATATACTCTACAGAAACAAAGGAGTGGTACTCCCTGGATTGTAAAATACAGCATACCTATGACACTAGATTTCCTTCTCAAATCAGGAAAGAGGACATATCTTAACCAATAGGATTCCTAGAGGGTGTGCTTAGTATAATTCAGGCTACCCACCCCTTTGAGAAATACATAAATAGGGACAGGTTAGGACCTGGGGACACACAGATTCACCCATCAACTGATTTACTGGCGAAGCACTTTGCAGGAGGAACCCATATCCAAGACTCCAGAACTTTGAAAGCAGAGAAGGCCCAATTCCAAAGCTGCACCTTTCTCAGCTTGGCCTTTAAAATCTTGCAACTGATTTTACCCCATACTTCCAATGGGCACAACAAAAAGAACAGCCTGGCCATGCTGTTTCTGCTTTCTTGGCAAGAACTCTTGCTAGAACCCAAAGATCCAAGCCAGTAGAGCAGAGCGGTAACCAGATAGCTGCCACCCAGAACCAACCCATCAGATCCAGTCCAGAGGCTGCGCAGTGTCCAGAGTGCCGTGCTGAGTGGAGAACCGAGTGCCTGAATCCTGTCCGGTGGGCTAGCAGAATTCCAGTCCAGAACCCTTTGACCAGATCCTGACGGGACTATTCCAAAGCATAGTTGTGATTATCTATAGCATAGAATTGTCCGTAGCCAGTATCTTATCCTTAAGTAATCCGATCCAACCCATTCCATCATATCCAAAACTGCATTGTAGAAAATCTTTTTTGTTTTTCCTGAATCCTTCCCTCACCCATATAGTGCTTTGATAATTGTAGTGATAATATCATCTTTGCGCTAATATATTTGCTGAAGAAAGACAAGTGTGTCGGCGGACAAAAGTCAGAACAGAGGTGCCACTGATCTTGTGGCTGTACCGTTGGGTATCTTGTATCTTCATAGCCTCCATAGTGTAAAGAAAATCATTGTTTGTAATTCAAAAGCACATCTTTCATTTGAGAATCTTGACACTCTTTCTAAAAGAAAACAACCTCTACTAAAACCTTCATAACTTCTGAACCGTGCATGCTAGACATGACATTTAAGTGTCAAATTGAAGCTAACATCCTCAGCTTTAAAAGCATTTCAAAACCGCATACAGTTTTCCTGCAACAGCGTTTCTCGCGCATGGAAAATTTTGCCGCAAATTTGTATTTGGCTAAATTTCATCACGTGTAAAATAGCTATTCTTTGCATCCGACCTCTGAATTCTGTTTTCAATCTGCTAGTTATTTAATTATCATTGCTAGTGTTTACCTGAAACTATCCAAAGCGGCTCCCTCTAGTTTTGAATCCAATTTAGAGAATTAAATCAATTTTTCAGTGTTTTTCCCATGTATTCAAAACCACATTCAAAAGCCTTTGACCTGTTTTGAAATCATTCCTGTTTCTGTCTGTGCTTGCTGGGGGGAATTGGGATTGAAATTTGTATTTGTTGAGTGTTTATTCCTGAAACCTGTGTTCTCTCCTTCCATCTCTATATTGTATATTGGGGGACTTGAGTAGTGTGCAGGGGGAAACAGTGACATTGCATTTGACTAAACCCACACAAAGTTTTATTCTGTGCTGCATTATTTTTCTTATCCATACTCCTTCTGATTAAAGCGATTGTTGATTGTCACTTCACCCAATGGTGATTATTGTATACATATTAAATAGTGTGATATATATATATATTGTTCAAATTCATAAAATAAATCTTTTAACTTTGCAAAACAACCTGCTTCTTGGTTCAGTGAGACCGGGGGGGATTCAAAGAGAGGGGCGTGATATAAGGGTACATCATTCAGAAATGAAAGAATTTATAGACATAAATATATAATTAAGGGTTCCAGCTGTGCATCACACACTAGGCATTGACTTAGGTGGAGTGCTGGGTTGAAATCACTAACAGTTTGCTTCTTGTAGTGTTATTTTCTTTTACTCTCTCATATTGTTTCTTGTTTTTTTTATTTAAGTTGGAATTTGTTTTTTTCCCAAAGACCCACTGATTACTATGTGCAAAGAGAACAACAGTGTTGTATTCACAAATGTTGTATTTTATATAGTACATGTGATGCACTGTATACAAAATGTGAGGGTAAAAAAACACATGTATTAAATTATGTTTATTAAAGTGTGTGTGTTCTTGAACTTATTATGTTTTCTTTTTTTTACAGAAAGAAGGATATTATTTTTTTAAACATAGATCAATAACCACAGCTACGGGCCTGTCCAATGGGCTGTTAGATTTTGGAGGCGTAGGTAGCTGCAGCAACGACTGGGGGTGGAATCCTAGCCACAGGTTCAATCAATTATACCTGCGGCTATAGCTGTAATGCACAAAAAGTACCCTCTTTTTATGTATTTTTTACTCTCTGTTTTGTTATTAATATGCTATACTCGGTTTATGAAAAGAAATACACACAATCTTCCAGCCGAGGCTACAAAACTTGGGGCGTCATTGTATTTGTTTGGAGCCGCAGCTATACAAAATTTTGTTTAAAAGAAATTAAATGTGAAAAATATATTTAAGATGTATTGAGTCTAGTATTTGTAAATAGTTATTGTAACATTTTAAATACTTTTTATACATACATAATACATATAGGTGTACATATTTGAAAAAGGTACATAAATATGCAAACAAAGTTTGTTGAAGACAGATTTATTTGGGGGGATGATTGTGGGTTTTCGTTTTCTTTTAGTTGGAACACATGATATATCTTCTTCTTTAGGCCAATTATCTGGATTTTTACTGTCCATGATTTCTCGTAAATTTTCAATGTCCTTTTTATTTGTTCGTACTTCTTTTTCAATATTAATTAATAGTTGTTTAAATTCTGTTAATGAATCCCTGATTAGTTTTGTGGGCAATGTTTGTGGTGCTTCTTGCTTGATTCTTCTTGATACTTTAATGAAGTCTTCATCTGTTAGAAAATATTTGAAATATTTGTAAACAATTGAAGATATAATACACTTTCCAAATATGTGTCTCTTAGTTGTATTCACATTTGATAGTAGGTAGATACAGTATATCTGTTTGTTAACTGATATTTGTTCCTTACAATGTTATTTTTAGTCTCACTTTAAAGAAATATTAAGAATGGACTTACAAAATCCTGAAGGTGGTGTATTTTGTTCTGGTTCATTTTCTTCAGCATCTTCTTTTTTCAATGCCTTCCTCTGTAGGATAATTGTCCTTGAGTCCTTCAGCCATTACATGTAGTTTTCCATTTTAGTTTGGTAGAAAGAAATACTGCTTCTCACTTCAGATATTAAAACCAGCAATGGAGTTCAGAAGACTGCGGAGTGCTTGAGCATTTTGAGAATGGGGTTTATAGTGATGTTAAGGGCATAGGTGATGTGTTCTCAAAACATTGGCTCACAATGTGTTTTTGGTTCTATAATGGAGTGATTGAAATGGGAGGTTTGTGCTGCAATTGTGGAGAAATATTTTTGAGAGGGAGTGCAGGTCTTTTCTGTTTAGGAAAATAATATTAATTAATCATCTTACGAAAGAGCACAGAGACATTTTTAAAGATTGTTTTCTGTAATAGAGGTGAAGAGTATTTCTCTGATTGAAAATATATTGTTTGGTTATATATTGGTAAAAGAACACACATTATCTTTTAAGAGCCACCCACAGAACTTTTAAAGTAGATTGAAAAAGGAAAATTCCTTTGATGCATTTTTTTTTAAAAAAGTTGCCATGGTTATGACAGCAGCCATTAAAATGTTTTTCCATGTCAGGGGGATAATAGACATGGGTAGCAGTAAGCCAATGAGACATGTATTTTTGGCAGTTGTAGCTGCATCTATGACTATGACATTAGCCACGGGTATGGCGATTACAATTTCTGTGCATTGATCATGTTGTTGCATTGATTTCATACTACACAATTGTGGGTCACATTCTATGCTCTCATGTGTACCTTTATGTTGCTTCAATTGATATACGTTGTCAATATGTCTTTTTGAATCTGTAAAAATTGTACGAGTAGCTGCGACTACTGCTGGTTGACTTAATCAGTAGCTATGAATGCTACAATCGTACGTTGTACTTTGTGGTAGGCTTTGGTGGCCGCAGGTATGTTTCTAAGTATTGTTTGGCAAGTAGGGTTTTGCATATTTTACTTCAGTATTTTTCAGAGTGTGATGAAGCCATATGACATGCTATGCAATGCTTATGTGTGACAAAAATATATCTCATAATAAAGGATGTTTGTCATTAACAAATGGACGAGGTGATATGAATGTCGGTGTATAAGAAACCATAGTGTGAACAAAGCAGTATAACTCTACCTTTGGTCAATAATGTGGCTGTGTGTGTGCTTTGTAGTTAAATACTAAGCTGTTTTTCTGTCCCCCTATATTGTTGATTTTGTACTGTCTTAGAACTGTGTTTGAATGTGGATTTAAAATTTAGAAGTTTTATGAGGCAGTTCACTTGGTGAATGCAAACTTGTTAGACCTTTAGAAATAATAATCAACAACTATATTTGGCAGTTAACCAATTTGCTTGGAAATGGTGTGCTTTGGAAGGGCATGATTCTATTTTGGGTTCCATGCTATGTAATGCAATATGTTGTTACACAATGCACTGACATAGGGAGATATAAAATGAATCGGGGTGCATAGTGGGATGGGGAAACAGTATTATTGATGAGGTTTGCTAAGATAGCTTTCTGGGGCTGGCCAGGGCACTAGGAGATTAAAAGCCTAGTGGAGTGGGGATGGGCAGTGAAGGGAGGACATACTGATGATAGGTTTTGTTGAGTAGCAGTGGTAATACTTAGTATGTAGGTGAGGTGAAAGGCGCATAGTGGGTCAGACAATTGGCTTATGATGCCTAAATACGTGGAAACAGGTTCATTTTGCATGTTTTTTTTATGAGGATGGCTAAGGAGGGCTAATTAAGTGGGTTTTGGGAGAAGCAAGGGTGTGGCAAGACCCAGTTATGTGACTATGAGTATACTTAATGGTGTGTGGCTGGAGGTGGCCTACAGTTGTTAAGTAGAGGTTTTTAAGGTGTGAAAAGTGGAGCAGGCTGGAGGAACTAAGTGGCAGTGTGTTATGTTAGAACTATGTTGTCTTATCACTATACTTGTGAATTAAGGACACACCACAGATAAATGAATAGTTGTTTGAAATATGAAAGAAAAGATGTGTTACATATTATTTTGCAACACCTTTATGCATGTGAATATAGAAATGATGGTCATTTTTGTCATGTTGTTTAAAGTGAACAGCTGTTCTATTTAGAAGATGTTAGGCAATTGTACTCTGAAGGTATGTGTAGGGTATGGGGTAACAGTATTACTGATTAGGTTTGGAAAGGTAGATTTATGGGGCTGCCTAGTTGACTTGGCAATTCAAACTCTAGTGAGAGTTGGGATGTGTAGTGGAGGGTTGGATATTCATGGTGATATATTTTGTTGAGTAGCAATAGTAGTGTTTTGTTTGTAGGTGAAAGGCAGGATAGTGGTTCAGTGCATTGTATTATTATGCTGAAATAGGTGGAAACAGGTGAGGTGGTTAATTTTGCATGTTTTTGTGGATGATGGCTAAGGGGGGCTGATTAAATGGGTGGTGGGAGAAGCAAGTATGTGGTAGGGCTCAGTTATGTGACTAGCAATATACTGAATGGTGTGTGCCTAGAGTTGGCCTACAGTTGTTAAGTCAATGCTTCTATGATTGAAAACTGGAGCTGGGTGGAGCAACTAAGTGGCAGTGCATTACCTTGGAGCTATGCTGTCATATCTCGTTACTTATGCATTGAGGAAACAACAGCGATGAATGAATAGTTGGTTGGTATATGAAAGAAAGGATGTGTTACATATAATTTCGGAACATCTTTATGAATGTGAATGAAGAAATTACAGCATGTTTTGTCATGTTGTTTCCAGTGAACATTTCTTTTATTTAGAAGGTGTTTGGAAATTGTACCCTGAAGTTATGTGTAGAGTATGTGAGGTATTAATTAAGAAATGTTTAGGGATATGGGATTCCTGTATTATTAATTATGTTTGGTAGGTAGCTTCATGGGGCTGTCCAGGGCACTTGGCCATTCAAACTCAAGTGATATTGGGGATGGGTAGTGGAGGGACGATGTATATTATGCTGATATGTTTTGTTGAGTAGCAGTAGTAATGATTAGTTCGAAGGTCCATTTTTGAATCACGCCGGCCTATTTGGAACAGGTTTTTCAGGTTTTTCATGGTCGCTCTCATATGAAAAAATACCTAGTTTCTTTTTTATTTAAATGGCGGTGGGATTTTTATTTTTTTTCTGATGAGAGATGTGCTCCACTTGACCACATCTCCTGCCAGGAATAAAACAAAAGAAAATTATTAGCATCTCAGACAGATTCCGAATTGCGAATAACTATTACGTCTGGCTGACATGTGGTCACAGGGTTTTACGTTCCGCAGCCTTAACTGGGGCCTTTGTTTTGCTTATCCCTACAAAGCCCAGGCTGGCGGTCCGTTAAACCCCATCACTGCCTGTCAGTCTGGGCATGGAAGTTATATTATATATTGAAAATATAAATAAACACAGTGCTTGACCTTCACAATCCCATTTTTTTTATACAGCTTTTTTGTAAGATGCCAATAAAGAAAGCAACAACAATGGGCCATAACAAAGGATCGTCTGCAGGGAAGTATGGGTTTGGAACTCAAATGATAATGTCATAATCACTTCTGCTACTCTCGTGGTTGGATCAGGGAGAAATGTGTTACAACACAAGAAACACAATGGGGGTCATTACGAGGTTGGAGGTAATGGAAAAATTATGCCGGTAAAGGATTACCAGCGCTGCATACCGCTCCAGGCTATTCCGACCCCAGGACCCCGGTATTAGAGGTGCCGCTAATAACGTTGCCGCTAATAGCGGTATGGGCGCGGGCACACGGACCTTCAGGCCAACAATACCAGGATGCCGCTAACAGGAGGACATCACAAGTCAGGCGGACATGCAAATACCGGCATCATGAAGGTGCTAATACGGGATACCGGCATTTTGAACCACCCATAAACTGCTATGTGCAGTGTTTCCAACTGCCACAGGTGCACACAATCAGCACAGGTGGAGGCAATGGAGTCTGGGCCAGCACAAAAGGAGCACACTCACACACCACATCCCTTCCCACACCAAAATGATTCCACCAGTAGTAGCAATACTGGGGCTGGAGGACATGCTTGCATTGTTACACCAGCAACAACAATAGGCACCACAGAGGAGACACAGGAGGAGAAGGAGGGTGAGACAGGCCCAGCAAGTCCCACCATAGCAGGCAGAGGCACCACGTAGGCAGCCACTAATCCTTCGCATCAGAGCCAGTCCATAGAACCTAACCCCTCAACAAATCCACACCCTGTACCGGCTGAACCGGGACACCATCACCACCATAGTGGACATGATAAACGTCGAAAGCGTCAGTCTGATTGAAATGCGCACTGCCATCCCCCCTCCACTGAAGGTAGTGTCTGTGCACCACTACCTGGCCACAGGTACCTACCAGCACACAGTGTGCCAGCTGCATGGCATATCACAACCTCTCCTTCCATGCATGCTGACCCAAGTGCTGGATGCCCTCCTGAAGCATGCACACAACCACATATCCCTACCACGGAGTGGCCAGGAGCTCGCTGACACTAAAGTTGGCTTACATGCAGTGGCAGGCATGGCCAATTGCATCAGTGCCCTCTACTGCATCCATGCTGAATTGGGGGTCCCACATGCCATAAAGGTTGTGTACCGAAATCGTAAGCAATACCACTCCATCAATGTGCAGATGGTATGTGACTCCAGCAAGATCACCACACATTGTTGTGCCCAATATCCCGGATCCACACATGATGCTATGGTGCTGCGGAATTCCTTGCTTCCCCGCTACATGGAGCGACATGCTGGACGATGTGCCTGGCTGCTCAGTAAGTCGCCTGACAGGCCCATGGCAGTGCAGTTGGGGGGGCGGGGATGAATACTCCACCTCGGTGTGATTGGGGGGTGAGTGGAGACAACACATACAGCAGAACACTGTGGCCCTACATTTACCGACCTGAACAAGACCCAACAATGCCTTTCATTACACCAATGTTTCACACCAATGACAATACGCCATACATAGAAGCAGGCCACATCCCTTTACGCATCCACTGCACATCAACTGAGTATACCCTCTGCAACACAATCCGGCAACATGCAGTGAGTATGCCTAACGCACATGAATGCAGCGAAGCACAATACAGAACATCTGCAAGAGCATGCAAGTGAACACTCTGCAACATCTGGACAACACAATTCACACCTGCAGACCATTCTCCAGCACACATTACGACAAATGTACCTGTATGCATACATTCAGGGACATGTGCATGTGAACACCAAATAGCTTCAGCCATGACAGTGATTACTACATGTGTAATGCCAGAAATTGAGTCACACATACCTTATTGTTCTCCCATGCAGGTGATGGTGGCTATCCCTTGAATCCGTGGCTCCTCACCCCTGTTCAGATCCCGCAGACCAGGCACAAAGAGGAGTACAATTGGGTTCATATCCGTACATGTGTTGTGATCGAGCAGACCTTTGGCCTGTTGAAGGCTCGTTTCCGCTGCCTCAGCAGGTCTGGTGGAGCACTCCGTATACGGGCCTGAGAAGGTGGATTAGATCACCATGGTCTGTGCAATACTGCTCAACATGTGCATCCGGTGGAACTTACCCCTGCCGGCTACAGTCGGCCCCTTTTGCAAGGAGGCTGTGGCTCCCCTGGCCGGCGCATGGTGCATAGCGACATACGCACTGGGCTTGTCTGAGCTGAGTTTACAGGGGTACTACTCGTGGATGGTGGACATTGTGACTCGGCAGATTCTGCAGGGCATTGTTCCATGGTGGCAGCCAAATGTGTGAGTGCCTGGGTGACAGATTCCATGCCCTGGCGCACCCGCCTGGCAACGCGGTTCACAGCACGGGTGAGTGCCTGTGTGCTGTCACAGTGGGCCTGGCGTGTGGCTTCCCTTACTGTAATGAATTGTTGCAACAACTTGTACATGGACTGCTGACACTCCTCCATGTGGGTGATGCGGGCTTCTAGGTCACGTATGTCATTGACTGCTGGTGGTCGAATGGGAGCTGGGGTTGGACTGATTTGAGGGCTGAATACGGGTCCAGCCGTCTCATCCCCAGAGCTAGCACCACACGACCCATGTCCGAGGGAGTGCTGTGGTGTGTGCCCCATGGGTGATGTTCCCTCAGTGTCCTCCGACATGCATTGCCCTACCGTGTCAGCCTCGTCCTGTTGGACATCATACTCTGCACTATTTGTTGCGGATTGGGCCACCTCCCACAGTCAGTAGTGGCCGGTGACTGAGGAGCCTCACCATTGCTGGCCATTGGTGTACCCTCCTCGTCCACATGAGCTGGCTGCAGTGGGGCAGGTCTGTGGACTTGCGGGCCGGTGTGCCTCGTGGCAGGTGTGCAGTGATGGCACACAATTTCCCAGGCCGGTGCACATTCCCATGTGGTGGAGGGACGATCTATATTATGCTGATATGTTTTGTTGAGTAGCAGTAGTAATGATTAGTTCGAAGGTCCATTTTTGAATCACGCCGGCCTATTTGGAACAGGTTTTTCAGGTTTTTCATGGTCGCTCTCATATGAAAAAATACCTAGTTTCTTTTTTATTTAAATGGCGGTGGGATTTTTATTTTTTTTCTGATGAGAGATGTGCTCCACTTGACCACATCTCCTGCCAGGAATAAAACAAAAGAAAATTATTAGCATCTCAGACAGATTCCGAATTGCGAATAACTATTACTTCTGGCTAACATGTGGTCACAGGGTTTTACGTTCCGCAGCCTTAACTGGGGCCTTTGTTTTGCTTATCCCTACAAAGCCCAGGCTGGCGGTCCGTTAAACCCCATCACTGCCTGTCAGTCTGGGCATGGAAGTTATATTATATATTGAAAATATAAATAAAGACAGTGCTTGACCTTCACAATCCCATTTTTTTTATACAGCTTTTTTGTAAGATGCCAATCAAGAAAGCAACAACAATGGGCCATAACAAAGGATCGTCTGCAGGGAAGTATGGGTTTGGAACTCAAATGATAATGTCATAATCACTTCTGCTACTCTCGTGGTTGGATCAGGGAGAAATGTGTTACAACACAAGAAACACAATGGGGGTCATTACGAGGTTGGAGGTAATGGAAAAATTATGCCGGTAGAGGATTACCAGCGCTGCATACCGCTCCGGGCTATTCCGACCCCAGGAACCCGGTATTAGAGGTGCCGCTAATAACGTTGCCGCTAATAGCGGTATGGGCGCGGGCACACGGACCTTCAGGCCAACAATACCAGGATGCCGCTAACAGGAGGACATCACAAGTCAGGCGGACATGCAAATACCGGCATCATGAAGGTGCTAATACGGGATACCGGCATTTTGAACCACCCATAAACTGCTATGTGCAGTGTTTCCAACTGCCACAGGTGCACACAATCAGCACAGGTGGAGGCAATGGAGTCTGGGCCAGCACAAAAGGAGCACACCCACACACCACATCCCTTCCCACACCAAAATGATTCCACCAGTAGTAGCAATACTGGGGCTGGAGGACATGCTTGCATTGTTACACCAGCAACAACAATAGGCACCACAGAGGAGACACAGGAGGAGAAGGAGGGTGAGACAGGCCCAGCAAGTCCCACCATAGCAGGCAGAGGCACCACGTAGGCAGCCACTAATCCTTCGCATCAGAGCCAGTCCATAGAACCTAACCCCTCAACAGATCCACACCCTGTACCGGCTGAACCGGGACACCATCACCACCATAGTGGACATGATAAACGTCGAAAGCGTCAGTCTGATTGAAATGCGCACTGCCATCCCCCCTCCACTGAAGGTAGTGTCTGTGCACCACTACCTGGCCACAGGTACCTACCAGCACACAGTGTGCCAGCTGCATGGCATATCACAACCTCTCCTTCCATGCATGCTGACCCAAGTGCTGGATGCCCTCCTGAAGCATGCACACAACCACATATCCCTACCACGGAGTGGCCAGGAGCTCGCTGACACTAAAGTTGGCTTACATGCAGTGGCAGGCATGGCCAATTGCATCAGTGCCCTCTACTGCATCCATGCTGAATTGGGGGTCCCACATGCCATAAAGCTTGTGTACCGAAATCGTAAGCAATACCACTCCATCAATGTGCAGATGGTATGTGACTCCAGCAAGATCACCACACATTGTTGTGCCCAATATCCCGGATCCACACATGATGCTATGGTGCTGCGGAATTCCTTGCTTCCCCGCTACATGGAGCGACATGCTGGACGATGTGCCTGGCTGCTCAGTAAGTCGCCTGACAGGCCCATGGCAGTGCAGTTGGGGGGCGGGGATGAATACTCCACCTCGGTGTGATTGGGGGGTGAGTGGAGACAACACATACAGCAGAACACTGTGGCCCTACATTTACCGACCTGAACAAGACCCAACAATGCCTTTCATTACACCAATGTTTCACACCAATGACAATACGCCATACATAGAAGCAGGCCACATACCTTTACGCATCCACTGCACATCAACTGAGTATACCCTCTGCAACACAATCCGGCAACATGCAGTGAGTATGCCTAACGCACATGAATGCAGCGAAGCACAATACAGAACATCTGCAAGAGCATGCAAGTGAACACTCTGCAACATCTGGACAACACAATTCACACCTGCAGACCATTCTCCAGCACACATTGCGACAAATGTACCTGTATGCATACATTCAGGGACATGTGCATGTGAACACCAAATAGCTTCAGCCATGACAGTGATTACTACATGTGTAATGCCAGAAATTGAGTCACACATACCTTATTGTTCTCCCATGCAGGTGATGGTGGCTATCCCTTGAATCCGTGGCTCCTCACCCCTGTTCAGATCCCGCAGACCAGGCACAAAGAGGAGTACAATTGGGTTCATATCCGTACATGTGTTGTGATCGAGCAGACCTTTGGCCTGTTGAAGGCTCGTTTCCGCTGCCTCAGCAGGTCTGGTGGAGCACTCCGTATACGGGCCTGAGAAGGTGGATTAGATCACCATGGTCTGTGCAATACTGCTCAACATGTGCATCCGGTGGAACTTACCCCTGCCGGCTACAGTCGGCCCCTTTTGCAAGGAGGCTGTGGCTCCCCTGGCCGGCGCATGGTGCATAGCGACATACGCACTGGGCTTGTCTGAGCTGAGTTTACAGGGGTACTACTCGTGGATGGTGGACATTGTGACTCGGCAGATTCTGCAGGGCATTGTGCCATGGTGGCAGCCAAATGTGTGAGTGCCTGGGTGACAGATTCCATGCCCTGGCGCACCCGCCTGGCAACGCGGTTCACAGCACGGGTGAGTGTCTGTGTGCTGTCACAGTGGGCCTGGCGTGTGGCTTCCCTTACTGTAATGAATTGTTGCAACAACTTGTCCATGGACTGCTGACACTCCTCCATGTGGGTGATGCGGGCTTCTAGGTCACGTATGTCATTGACTGCTGGTGGTCGAATGGGAGCTGGGGTTGGACTGATTTGAGGGCTGAATACGGGTCCAGCCGTCTCATCCCCAGAGCTAGCACCACACGACCCATGTCCGAGGGAGTGCTGTGGTGTGTGCCCCATGGGTGATGTTCCCTCAGTGTCCTCCGACATGCATTGCCCTACCGTGTCAGCCTCGTCCTGTTGGACATCATACTCTGCACTATTTGTTGCGGATTGGGCCACCTCCCACAGTCAGTAGTGGCCGGTGACTGAGGAGCCTCACCATTGCTGGCCATTGGTGTACCCTCCTCGTCCACATGAGCTGGCTGCAGTGGGGCAGGTCTGTGGACTTGCGGGCCGGTGTGCCTCGTGGCATGTGTGCAGTGATGGCACACAATTTCCCAGGCCGGTGCACATTCCCATGTGTCGGGAGTGGTTGCTCCTCAGGGCCTATGGCCTGTGACCCCTGTTTACCGGACCGCTGTGGCATGGGGGTGCTGGTTTTCATCACCCGGCTCTTGACGTGGACGGCCTGGTGTCATCATCTTCCCCTCTGCTTCTGCCTGGTGCTGTTAGCTTTGTTTCTGCAGTGGGCCTGTCATCGCTGTCTGATACTGTGCCTGTGTGGGATGGAGAGGCAGGGCATGAGTCATGGGTGTAGGGACATCCAACATATATTAATGTAAGTACATTTTGGGTCCTGTGCATTGCTGTCTGAATGTTGGAGGGGCAGGTATGGTGCTTACAGCTGTTGGGTGTGTGGTGCAGTGTCTGTGCATCCTTCTAGCACATCCATGTTGTGCATGTTGTGCGTGCAGTTTGCTTGGTGGATTATGGGTGTGTCATGGATTGCGTGCAGTGTACATGCCTCAGGGTGTGCGTGCCATGTTATGTGTCTGTAGGGCTGTGGTGTACACTTGGTGGTGGAGATGTCTGCCCCATGCAGTGGGATGTGACACTGGTGGGGCCTGCTTCTCTGTGTGTCTGCAAGCTGATGTTACTTGGGTTTTGAATTGAAGTAGAGCCTGAAGTGGGTGGACAGTCTGCAATACTTGCAGCTCACTCTGCTACCTGGTCGTGAGGAGAAATGGCGGTCTAGTGGCTGTTTCAACATGTCATTTGCTGCCATGCCAAGGAGGAACTCCACTTTCTTTTTCAACAAGACCACGCGGATCCACGAAGCGGCCCGCGAAGTGGAGCCTAAAGTGGAAAGTCTGCAGGTGGTAGGTGGTGGGCATCAGGCTGCAGAAATTGATAAGATTGATTCCCCTAAACATTCTCTGGAGTTTGGACGCTGATTTGAAACTACGTACCGCTGAACCACGAAACAAGGAACCTATTGTCATTTTGATAACTGATCATTCTGGAACGTTGAAAACTTGATTTTCTCCTCCTAGTATACTGGCTAAATGTAACCGACTAAGATAGTCTTTGAGCCGTCCTTAGTAAGTGCGGTTTGCTGCTGTAATCATGTTTCTGGTTGGGCAAGACTCATTCTACTTACGTTTAGCTGAATACATGTAATTCAGGGGCGGTGACTGTGGACTGTTAAGTCTTTGAGCTGCCCCTGATCCAGGAGCTCTCCCGTTGGTCTGAGTTGAAGTAGGAAAACCAATAAGTGGTGATATTGGTTTAATTGCATGAGCTGCTGGTTTATCTCTGTTTTGGCAAGCATGAAATTAAGAAATAAGCAGAAATGAAATGCCAAAACAAAGGGGCACAATAAATTGGCGTTGATACAGGAGGAGGCTGATCTGAATATGGCTTCCTCCTCTTCAAAAATTACTGATTTCTTTGCGGGGCCGGGGTTGCCATTGTCCCCAATGAAATACATAATGAACCAGCTGAATCAGCGACGCTGGCCATCGAGGCAGCCTGTATAACGGTCAAACTGGATAATAATAATTCACTCCTTAATCTCTGCTACATCCATGAAGGTCAAATTATCAGCTTGGAAAAAGTGGCAGCTGAGAATGCTGTAAAATCTGCAACCAATGCCCTAAGAATTGCTAGAGATGAATCTGTGCTTGGAAATGGGAATCATATCTCTGCTTCTATGATGTAATATCGAATTCTACCAGAGATGAAGACCTTAACATTTCTAGGAATGAGCGAGAAACATGGGAAACTTTGTTTGGGGAAAAACTTAAAGAGCAACAGGCTCATTATGAAGCAACAAGCTTTGCCCTCAAAATGTTGTCAAAACTATCCACACAATATTGCATGTCAGGTGCAAATCAATGCGGCACTCTTGGCTGGTTTGGGAAAGTGTAGTCCCAACACTCAGTCGTTTGGTCACATTGGCCCTTCAACCCTAGACACAAATGTGAAGGTTCGCTCCACAAAAGATAATGGTCCCAGCTTACCCGAAATCTGGAATCAACGAAAGTTGAGATCCTGCTGGGTAGTGACAATGATGGAGGTAATGAAGATGCTCACTTAACAAACAGAGAAAGGAATAGGAAGAAAAAGTTGGTTAACGATGTGACAACTATCCCCAAGGCAGTAGGGGACTGTGGTGAAGATGATGGTGTAGTGAAATACCTGAATAATAAACATTAATTGAAATGTTCTACAGTGGTCGAAGTGTATGAAAAGAAGTAGTGGAACTATGTTCCCTGCCGGCCTGCACTGACTCCCCACAAACCCCATCACCACGTCCCCTCCCACACACAATACACACACCCAAACACATGTACCTGCTGTTTAAGGGGACGTTCAGTGCATTGAACTGAAAATGCAAGTTTCAACTTCTTCCTACACTTTTATTTTAAAGCGAAACCATTCTGGAACGGTTTCTTTTTAAAATAAAAGTATAGGCGCTGTAAAAGGTAATTTAAAAAAGTAGAGGATCACTGCTCCCGACCGCTCCCGCTCACTTCGACCACTAGCGTTCTAGGAAGAAAGCTGCCATAAGAGCCAAGAGGTTGGCCTCTAAATCAGGAAACCTTACTAACTGGCTTTTAGGATTGGCTACAAGAAAACCCAAAGTGGTTAAATAAATACCTGAAATAGAAGAAGAAATCATGGAAAGCTCCTTTGATAACTCTAAATCCTCTTTGAATGGCAGTGCAATTTCCATTGAAATCTCTGTGTGTGAATCTAATTATGAATCTGAAGGGGCACTAAGAGAAGTAGTGCTTACTTCTCAGCCCATTAAATGAAATAAAGTTGATTTTGGTAGAGCAAAAAAGAGCATTCTTCCACTCAAATCATTTAACATCAGGGGTATCACTAAAGGAAGGAGAAAACCTATCAACCGTAGTCGACTGCTAGACATTTTTAACCAGCTATTGCCACTAAGGTTGATTAAAAGTGAGGACTGCAAATTAGTTGAATTATGTGATGACATGATAACTACGTTCTATTGCCATGCTGAAGAAGTGGTGGACTTCATTAGGATTCACTCTGGGTAACTCACGAAAAGGGGTTATGATTTTATGATTTGGATTGTGAATGTTTTAGCAAACAAAGACAAACCGAATACCAACAATTCTGACCAAAAAGTGTCTAGAAAAGGTGTGCAGTATGGAAATACTAAAATTGGTAACATGGGCAACCCTAATGTAAGAGCACACAGTGAATGACTCTGTTCCTTTCTCCCCACAATGATTGCTAACAACTGAGTGGGCACCAAAATAATTACCTGGAACACGAGAGGCCACAAGCATCTCTTTAAGAAGGAGGGATCCCTTAGTTTAATATCTATGTCGGATATTATACTCCTCCAGGAGACCTGGCTCATGGCAGCATCATATTTCAATGGCATTTCATTTTATGGTCGTGGTGCCAGTAGGGGGACGAAAGGTAGACCGTATGGGGATTGGTCACTCTGGTGGCAAACAATATTCCCTCTAAAGAGTTCCATGCTAGCAACACCGATAATAATGTTATAGGTATTGAAATTTTAATTGGTGTTCAACAAAAGGTGCCGATAATCAATGTCTGTGATCCTCAGGGTCATGAATTCACTTTGGGCATTCAGGACACCATTTTTGAGTTAATTACTAGCAGTCACCTGGATGGTGATGAAATGGATATTATAATTGCTGGTGACCTATGCTCAAAAATTACACATGACAATGGTAATGTTGGTACTGTGAGTAAGGTAGAGAATGTGAACAAAAACCATAGGTGGAAAATATTCTTTGAAGAAATTGAGCAAAAAATTGTGAATGGTACAGTAAAAACAGATATACCTTTGGGGTCGACATGATCTCTCTACCTCTACCCTGGAGTGCATTTTCATTAATACTGCAACTCTAGAAAAAGCTTTGGAGTTGCAGGTTAACTTCAATGAGTTCAGTGACCATGCAGTCATCTGTTTTAGCTTTGGTAACAGAGCCATAAGGACCATTACTAGTGATAGGACGGGTGAACTAGAAATAAACAGCAAGGGTTCTCATTTTGGATGGTCAGATAAGAATTTGGAAAAGGCCAAAATTTGGAGTAGTGGTAAGATTGACAATTACAGTCATATGAAGTCTGCTGAAGAGATTATGGAGTGGTTAACTGCCTGTATGTATAAATGTGCAGCAAGGGGAAGAATACTCACAATTAAGGGGGGACATAGGCCAGAAAGACCCTATGACAAAGTGATAGTGACAACTAAGAAGAAATTGAGGCAAGATATAAAATCTGTTGACCAGCTCAACATAGGACCAGAAGATAAACGGAGGAAAAAACGCTCTATCAGGAATGGGTATAGAAATTGGAGGAAACAATACTTGCGTTCTGAGAGGAAAGTTGTCTGGCTGAATATGGTAAAAATACTAATTGAGGGAGACAATCGCAAAATGTGGGCAAATTATAAAATGGTAACTGGTGGAAGTAATGATAATCTACTCTGTGATATTGACGAGCGGACATGGGTGAGTTATCTGAGTAAAAAATGTGCTGGTCCAATTTTTTTTGTGACTAGCCCTATACCTGATCTCACTATTAGTCGGGAAGATATCACAGATATCATTAAAAAGTTTAAATCCTCTAGAGTGCCAGGCCCTGATGGGATTTTTGCAATATGATTATCAAAGATAATACCATGGTACGGGCTGACATCGTGTGGACCCTGTATAATAATATAATTACCACCAGTATCGTTCCTAGCTCCTGGAGGATGTCACACATTATACCTGTGTTCAAAAAGGGTTTTAGATCCCCCCTGATAATAACCGTCTGCTAGCTATGACAGATGTGCCTAGCCAAATATTTGCAACATTCATTCTAAAAGTTATCAACAATTGCATAGCTAAAGAGAACATCTATAACATCTCCCAGACGGGTTTCAGGAAGGGGTTCTCCACTAGTATGAATATCTTATTTGTTGATTTTGCCCCAGCTTTCGACACTATTGACAGAAGGCTACTATGGCAAAATGATAATGGATGGGTATGCCACAACATCTATTGTACTCATATATGATGCTATATAAAAATAACTTTGCCAGAGTAAGGCTGAATAATCAGGGTCACCTCTCCAACCAAATTCCTTTATACAAAGGAGTTAGGCAGGGCTGTGTGCTAGCACCTACTCTTTTTAACATTGTTTAGCACATTTTCATGGTGCCTTCTTGGAGAAATAAAATATTTTCCCTAAAATAGGGACAATAAAATTGGGAGGGTTGGGCTATGCCGACAATATAGTGATTTTTGATAACTATCTCTATCTCCAATAGTGTTCTGGCCCTGTGCAAATATGCAAAAAATAATGGGTTACAAATAAATATGCTGAAAACCCAATTTATGGCAATAGGTCAGAAGCGCACTCGTAGACAACGCATTAACACCCCGCTAGGTACTATTGATAGAACAGAGCATTATAAGCACCTGGATGAGGATTTATCATCAGAAAAAAGAACAAATGTTTGCCTGCAAGAAAATAAGAAAGTAAAAGGATTGTCACAATGATGGCGATAACTGCTTTTGCAAATAAAACTGCGGGCTACTCAATGATGGGTGTACTAAACATTTATCGGCAGAAACTTGTGGCATCATTTCTATATGGTTTGGAAGCTTGCTATGTTGACTGGGAAGATTGGGCGACAAAATAGAGGGGATGGTTTGTCGGAGATTTTTGGGCCTCACTAACTACACTCTGATAGAGGCAGTAAGGTTGGAGCTTGGTCTCAACTCCTTGACCACCCATATTAACATAAATAGAGGGCTTCTGTATATAAAGATGATGTATGCAAAAGACCATTCCCTGCTGTCAATAATGAAAAATGCACTCCACAAGGATAACAATGCTAGTATGCAAAAATGTAAGAAAATTAATAAAAATGTCTTTGATAAAATATGGGAAGATGGAGAAGGAGTGCTCTGCTGTACACTAAAGAGATGTGCAAGTAAGTGGGACTGGGTGGCCAAGCATGACAATGTGGCCGCTAAGAAATCACTGTTGACCTTCTCTAAGCTTTTCTTCACAATCAGAAAACATCAATCTTACTTATATTATATTACTTATATTAATTCCATCTCCAGATATAAGGTATGTTTTCCTGAACCTTAATCATTTGAAGGTTTTTGAAATCGCAGGAGCCTGGTTAAGCATCCCTGTGGAAAAAAGAACATGCAGGATCTGCATGGATAAGGGCTGCATTGAAACTGCAAGGCATGTTCAAACTTCTTGCACTAACCTAAAATCTACATATGACTCTTACCTAGTAAAATACGTAAGTAATTTGAAATATCTAACTAAGAAAGATTTTTGGTTGAGAACCCTCTCTGGTACAAATCGGGGCCTTATGATTGCAATTACGCAAGTTTGGTAAATTGTAGAGAAACTGCTAAATTAATTCGAAACTGAAGTGAGACAACTGAAAAATCTCTAGATTGTATTTGTAGAATGAGTAGCCCTCTCTATGGACATATCAAATTGATTAACCCTTTATCTGTACTATACCCCAGGTATGTTCTAATGGGGTAAGAATGATTTAGTTTGGGAACTTGTGCTAAAGTGTTGCTAAGCCTAATGATACTATAGGTTGGTTTTATGTCTCTAGCTCTTTCTTTTGATTGCCTCAGTTCTCCTCAAGAATCTTATCATAGTATGAATGACTGAATTTATGTTTTTATTGTTGCCCCTGTTCTTAATAGTGTGATTTGTTTGTTTGTTATATATTTTATATTTTAACTAGCTTGTGATATTATGTAATGTGTTAAAAGTTTTTTCATGGATTAATATACACAATAAACAAATCAAAATGTAAAACAAAAAACAGACAAACTGAACAAATCACTAGACAAAGGAAAATAGGATTAGGGTAAAACTGGGTAGAGAGGCTGAAGGATTTGTGGGGTAAAGTGCCAAAAGTGTTTGCAGTTACTCAGAAACCCTTTCACTAGTAAGTACATAAAGCAATGATGAATGTGGGTGTGGTGATTATTTGCAGCTACAGCCTGCTGCACCTGCTGATTGGATGGTATTGTATGCGCAGATGTTGTGATACAGCGTGGGCATAGCCGCATCAATGAATCTGGGCTTGTGATTGGATGGTAAAACGCGTAGGCCTGAAGCTGGAGCGCGTAATATGATTGGCATCTCAATGTGCCATTGACTCGTTTGTTGATGCGGCTACGCAACATAGGAGGTTACAATGCAATTGGCTAGTAGAAAGAGGCACAAAGTTGCGTAGCAGCGTCAACTGAACTTTCAAACCACTTGGGCTTTTATTGGTGTGGCTGCTACCATATCACGAGTAAACCACCTCTGTAGACATTGTAACAAAACTATGTAAAACAAAAACACATATACATATGTATGTGGGCAGTTGTGTTGTAAAAATGAGTTTTAAGATATATTACTGTATCACTTTAATACACTTTCGTAAACAGTACATATAATTGCAAACACTTTGAAAAGTTAAATTAATATGGAAAGAACAGGGTTATTTGGGTGAATATGGGTGCACAATTGCTTTTTATTTTGGTACATCATTTTTATTAGCCCAATTGTCTGATTATTATCTATGGAATGGAGGCGTGGCCAGCAGCGTAATGGTGCAGACGTGAGCTCGATCTGCTCTGTGGCCGCAGCAAATATCCTGCTTTTTACAGCCTGATTCCTGAGTGTTCTACATACTCCTGTCACCTGCATCGATAGCCGACACACTGGGGCATCATCGGATGCAGAATCCAAGAAAAACCGCAGCCCCAAGAGTGAACCCGAGGCGTGTGAAGAGAAGAGCGGAGGAGGCACCCAGTTCGGGGCCCGTCGGGTTGTGAGGACCGACTGCACTAACAGCGGACTTAATGAAACACGCCAGGCGGGGTGAAACCGGCCCGTGGCCCCACCAGAACGCGCACGCCAGCCTACCCGACTGCCGACCATCTCTGTCTCCATAACAGCAACAGAGACGGGGTAGAGAGCTGGCCCACGAAGACAACGCGGAAGGCCAGCAGAGTTAACCCCGTGCTGGACTGAAGCCCCACCACTCTGAGGTCCTGCGGTCTGACTGCCTGTCTGAAAAAAAAACCTTACTGCGACATCCGGAGACAGCGAAGGACCCCAGGACACAGCGTGGAAGCTGCCACCACGAGGGCATGAGGGGGGTAGGGGGAAGGGGAGAGACACACAGGGCATGAGTGGGGGGTGGGGGAAGGGGAGAGACACACGGGGCATGTGCAGGGGGTGGGGGGAAGGGGAGAGACACACGGGGCATGAGCGGGGGATGGGGAGGAAGGGGAGAGGGACACGGGGCATGAGCGGGGGGAAGGGGAGAGAGACACGGGGCATGAGCGAGGGTGGGGGGGAAGGGGAGAGAGACACGGGCATGAACGGGGGTGGGGGAACAGTAGGGAAACCCGTGGCATGAGAGGTGGGTGGGGGAAGGAAGAGAGACGCGGGCATGAGCGGGGGTAGGGGTGGGGGGGAAGGGGTGAGACACATGAGGCATGAGCCAGGGGTGGGGAGGAAGGGGAGCGACACACAGGGCATGAGCGGGTGGTGGGGGGAAGGGGAGAGACACACAGGGCATGAGCAGGGGGTGGGGAAAGGAGGGAGACACGCGGCCTGAGCGGGGGTGAGGGGGAAGGGGTGAGACACGGGGCATGAGCGGGGGGTGGGGGTAACACAAGGGAGATACGGGGCATGAGCAGGGGTTGGGGGGTAACATGAGTGAGACACGGGGCATTAGCGGGGGTGGGGGGGTAACACGAGGGAGACACGGGGCATGAGCGGGGGTGGGGGGGTAACACAAGGGAGACACAGGGCATGAGCAGGGAGTGGAGGGGTAACACAAGGGAGACATGGGGCATGAGCTGGGGGTGGGGGGTAACACAAGGGATACACAGGGCATGAGCGGGGGGTGGGGGGTAGGGAAGAGACACACGGGGCATTAGCGGGGGTGGAGGGGAAGGGGAGAGAGACGCGGGGCATGAGCGGGGGGTGGGGGGAAGGGGAGAGAGACACGGGGCATGAGCGAGGGTGGGGGGAAGGGGAGAGAGACACAGGGCATGAACGGGGGGTGGGGAGAACAGTAGGGAAACACGTGGCATGAGCGGTGGGTGGGGGAAGGGAGAGAGACACGGGCATGAGCGGGGGTAGGGGTGGGAGGGAAGGGGAGAGACACATGGGGCATGAGCCGGGGGTGGGGAGGAAGGGGAGAGACACGGGGCATGAGTGGGGGTGGGGGGAAGGGGAGAGACACACGGGGCATGAGCGGGTGGTGGGGGGAAGGGCAGAGACACACAGGTCATGAGCAGGGCGTGGGGGTGAGGGGAGAGACACACTGGGCATGAGCGGGTGGTGGGGGGAAAGGAGGGAGACACTGGGCTTGAGCGGGGGGTGGGGGTAACACAAGGGAGACACGGGGCATGAGCAGGGGTGGGGGGTAACATTGGAGACTGGGCATGGGTGGGGGGTAACACAAGGGAGACACGGGGCATGATCGGGGGTTGGGGGAGTAACATGAGTGAAACACGGGGCATGAGCGGGGTGGGGGGGTAACACGAGGGTGACACAGAGCATGAGCAGGGGGTGGGGGGTAACACAAGGGAGACACGGGGCATGAGCAGGGAGTGGGGGGTAACACAAGGGAGACACGGGGCATGAGCTGGGGGTGGGGGGTAACACAAGAGAGACACAGGGCATGAGCGGGGGGTGGGGGGTAATAGGGAAGACAGGTCATGAGCGGGGGTGGGGGGAACAGGGGAGACACGGGGCATGAGCGGGGGTGAGGAGAAGTGGAGAGACACACGGGGCATGAGCAGGGGGTGGGGGAGGGGAGAGACACTCGGGGCATGAGCGGGGGTGGGGGGAAAGGAGGAGACATGGGGCATGAGCGGGCGGTGGGGGGAAATGAGGGAGACACGGGGCATGAGCGGGGGGTGGGGGGAAAGAGGAGAGACACACGGGGCATGAGCAGGGGGTGGGGCGAAGGGGAGAGACCACACGGGGCATGAGCGGGGATGGGGGGAAGGGGAGAGACACGGGGCATTAGCAGGGGAGGGGAGAGACACACGGGGCATGAGTGGGGGGAAGGTGAGTTAGACACGGGGCATGAGCGGGGGGTGGGGGGAACAGTAGGGAGACACGGGGCATGAGCGGGCATTGGGGGAAGGGGAGTGACACACGGGGCATGAGCGGGAGGTGGGGGAGAAGGTGAGTTAGACACGGGGCATGAGCGGGGGGAACAGTAGGGAGACACGGGGCATGAGCGGGGTTTGGGGGGAAGGGGAGAGACACACGGGGCATGAGCGGGGGGTGGGGGGAAGGGGGAGACAGGGCATGAGCGGGGGTGGGGAGTAACACAAGGGAGACACGGGGCATGAGCGGGGGGTGGGGGGTAACACGAGGGAGACACGGGGCATGAGCAGGGGGTGGGGGTAACACTAGGGAGTCACGGGGCATGAGCGGGGGGTGGGGGGTAACAGAAGGGAGACACGGGACATGAGCTGGGGGTAGGGGTAACACAAGGGAGACACGGGCATGAGCGGGGGTTAGGGGGTAACACGAGGGAGACACGGGGCATGAGCGGGGGTGGGGGGGTAACACGAGGGAGACATGGAGCATGAGCGGGGGGTAACACAAGGGAGACACGGGGCATGAGCGGCGAGTGGGGGGTAGGGGAGAGACACACGACGGGGCATGAGCGGAGGGTCGAGGGGAAGGGGAGAGACACACGGGGCGTGTACAGGGGGTGGGGGGAAGGGGAGAGACAGACGGGGCATGAGCGGGGGGGAGGAGGGAGACACGTGGCATGAGCGGGGGGTGGAGGGAAGGGGAGAGAAACACGGGGCATGAGCGGGGGTGGAGGGGAAGGGGAGAGACACACGGGGCATGAGTGGGAGGTGGGGGGAAGGGGAGAGACACAGGGCATGAGCGGGGGGTGGGGGGAAGGGGAGAGACACAGGGCATGAGCGGGGGGCGGGGGGAAGGGGTGAAAGACATGGGGCATGAGTGGGGGGGTGGGGGTAAGCGAAGAGAGACACGGGGCATGAGCAGGGGGTGGGGGAACAGTACGGAGACACGGGGCATGGGCAGGTCGAGGGGGGAAGGGTGGAGACACACGGGGCATGAGCATGGGGTGGAGGGGAAGGGGAGGGACACACAGGGTGTGAGCGGGGGGTGGGGGTTAGGGGAGAGACACACGGGGCATGAGTGGGGGTGGGGGAAAGGAGGGAGACATGGGTCATGAGCGGGGGTGGGGGGAAGGGGAGATACACATGGGGCATGAGCGGGGGGTGGGGGAAAGGAGGGAGACACGGGGCATGAGCGAGGGGTGGGGGTGAAGGGCAGAGACACGGGCATGAGCGGGGGGTGGGGGGTAACACAAGGGAGACACGGGGCATGAGAGGTGGGTGGGGGTAACAGGGGAGACAGGGCATGGGTGGTGGGTAACACAAGGGAGACACGGGGCATGAGAGGGGGGTGGGGGAGTAACACGAGGGAGACACGGGGCATGAGCGGGGGGTGGGGGGTAACAAGGGAGACACGAGGCATGAGGGGGGGTGGGGGGTAACACATGGGAGACACAGGGCATGAGCTGGGGGTGGGGGGTAACACAAGGGAGACACGGGGCATGAGGGGAGTGGGGGGTAACAGGGGAGACAGGTCATGAGCGGGGAGTGGGGGGAACAGGGGAGACACGGGGCATGAGCGGGGGTGGGGGGAAGTGGAGAGAGACACGAGCATGAGCGGGGGGTGGGGGGAAGGGGTGAGAGACATGGGGCATGAGTGGGGGGGTGGGGGGAAGCGAAGAGAGACACGGGGCATGAGCAGGGGGTGGGGGAACAGTACGGAGACACGGAGCATGGGCAGGGGGAGGGGGGAAGGGTGGAGACACACGGGGCATGAGCGTGGGGTGGAGGGGAAGGGGAGGGACACACGGGGTGTGAGCGTGGGGTGGGGGGAAGGGGAGAGACACACGGGGCATGAGTGGGGGTGGGGGGAAAGGAGGGAGACATGGGTCATGAGCGGGGGGTGGGGGGAAGGGGAGATACACATGGGGCATGAGCGGGGGGTGGGGGGAAAGGAGGGAGACATGGGGCATGAGCGAGGGGTGGGGGTGAAGGGCAGAGACACGGGCATGAGCGGGGGTGGGGGGTAACACAAGGGTGACACGGGGCATGAGAGGTGGGTGGGGGTAACAGGGGAGACAGGGCATGGGTGGTGGGTAACACAAGGGAGACACGGGGCATGAGAGGGGGGTGGGGGGAGTAACACGAGGGAGACACGGGGCATGAGCGGGGGGTGGGGGGTAACAAGGGAGACAAGAGGCATGAGGGGGGGTGGGGGGTAACACATAGGAGACACAGGGCATGAGCTGGGGGTGGGGGGTAACACAAGGGAGACACGGGGCATGAGGGGAGTGGGGGGTAACAGGGGAGACAGGTCATGAGCGGGGAGTGGGGGGAACAGGGGAGACACGGGGCATGAGCGGGGGTGGGGGAAGTGGAGAGAGACACGAGCATGAGCGGGGGGTGGGGGGAACAGTAGGGAGACACGGGGCATGAGCGCGGGTGGGGGTGAAGGGGAGAGACACACGGGGCATGAGCGGGGGGGAAGGGGAGAGATGCATGGGGCATGAGTGGGGGTGGGGGAGGGGAGAGACACACGGGACATGAGCAGGGGGTGGGGGGAAAGGAGGGAGACATGGGGCATGAGCTGGGGGTGGGGGGAAAGGAGGGAGACACGGGGCATGAGCGGGGGGTGGGGGAAGGGGAGAGACACACAGGGCATGAGCGGGGGGTGGGGGGAAGGGAAGAGAGACACGGGGCATGAGCGGGGGCTCGGGGGGAAGGGGAGAGACACAAGGGGCATGAGCTGGGGGTGGGGGGAAGGGGAGAGAAGACACACAGGGCATGAGCGGGTGTGGGGGGAAGGGGAGAGAGAAACAGGGCATGAGCGGGGGGTGGGGGAACAGTAGGGAGACACGGGGCATGAGCGGGGGGTATGGGGAAGGGGAGACACACGGGGGTGGGTGGGAGGGGTGAGACACACGGGGCATGAGCGGGGGTTGGGGGGAAGGGGAGAGACACACAGGGCATGAGAAGGGGGTGTGGGGAAGGGGAGAGACAAGGGGCATTAGTGGGGGTGGAGGACAGGAAAGAGACACACAGTGCATGAGCGGGGGGTGGGGGGAAGGGGAGAGAGACAAGGGGCATGAGCGTGGGGTGGGGGGAAGGGGAGACACACACGGGGCATGAGAGGGGGTGGGGGGAAGGGGAGAGACACACGGGGCATGAGTGGGGGGTGGGGGGAAGGGGAGAGAGACACGGGGCATGAGCGGGGGGTGGGGGGAGCAGTAGGGAGACACAGGGTATGAGCGGGTGGTGGGGGAAAGGGGAGAGACACTCGGGGCATGAGCGGGGCGTGGGGGGAAGGGGAGAGAGACACGGGGCATGAGCGGGGGCTCGGGGGGAAGGGGAGAGACACAAGGGGCATGAGCTGGGGGTGGGGGGAAGGGGAGAGAAGACACACAGGGCATGAGCGGGTGTGGGGGGAAGGGGAGAGAGAAACAGGGCATGAGCGGGGGGTGGGGGAACAGTAGGGAGACACGGGGCATGAGCGGGGGGTGGGGGAAAGGGGAGAGACACTCGGGGCATGAGCGGGGCGTGGGGGGGAAGGGGAGAGACACACGGGGCATGAGCGGGGGTGAGGGGGAAGGGGAGAGACACACGGGGCATGAGCAGGGGGTGGGGGGAACAGTAGGGAGACATGGGGCATGAGTGGGGGGTGGGGGGAAGGAGGGAGACACGGGACATGAGCGGGGGGAACGGAAAGAGAAACAGAGCATGAGCGGGGGGGTGGGAGGAACACACAGAGAATCAGCAAGGGGGGAACATGGGAGACACGGGCCATGAGCAGGGAGTGGGGGGAACAAGAGAGAGACACGAGGGCCTGTGCCTCACCGCCTTTTCGTGGCCGACACAGCCCACATCTACACTGGGCAGGCAGCAGATCCCGCTCCGATAAACAAAGATGGCGGGCGTCTCTGAAAAAAGACGCACTGCACGCTTCACAGCAGCCAATAGAAAAGCACGTTAGATGCGGAGCGAACAGGGAAGTGTGTCCGCGAAGCGAACACAGATATCACTAATTTTTTCTGACCTACTTTTTGGTAATTTAAAAAAAAAACTACTGGACGGATTTTCACCAAGCCGCTGCTCCTGGTCCAAATTTGGTGAAAATCTATCCAGCGGTTTGGGCTGTATGCGTGAGCAAACATTTTTTCCCATTCAGTCTATGGGGAAAAAAAAGTGGGCCATATAAGTTTGGTGAGGATTCGTCCAGGGGGAGCGAACTTATAAGCCGCCCAAAAAGTGCTCTTCCTATGGAAACACCAACTTAACCATAATACCGTGGTATTATGTAATATATATATTATATTATGTAATATATATATATATTCGTCCGTGGGGGAAGTTATAGGGAGGGTCCCAAAATTTCTTTTTTTCCCATAGACTGAATGGGAAAAAACATTTGCTCGTGCCTACAGCCCAAACCGCTGGACAGATTTTCACCAAATTTGGACCAGGAGCAGCGGCTTGGTCCCGAAAGCGTGCTTTTGCAAATTTGGTGAAAATCCGTCCAGTAGTTTTTTTTTAAATGACCAAAATGTAGGTAAAAATAAATTAGTGATATCTGTGTTAGGTCCGTGGACACACTTCCCTGTTCGCTCCGCGGACAGTGTCCTGATTGGCCGAGTGGCTTACGTCATGTCCGCGGACATATGGCGTGTTCGCTGATTGGACGGTGTTAAGCGTGAAGCGCATCAGATTTTCGGTAGCGCCCGCCATCTTGGATTAGCGGACGTCTGTGGACAGCGCGGTGAAAGTTTGTTTGAAATCTGTATTTAGTACAGTGTGTTGTTGTGTGGGAGTGTTTGGGGAGGATGGGAGGGTTTGAGATAGGTTAAATGCTGTGCTTTTTTTATGTGGTGGATGTTCTTTTTGTGTTCGATTTGTCTGCAGACATCGCAGGTGTTCTGAAATGTTCTAAATATACTGAATGGGTGGTGTTCTGAGGACTCAAAATGTGTCCGTTTTGTTCACAAGTAACCTGAAACTGTTCCAAGAACACTTGCGGTGTCCTGAAATGTTCGCAAATAAACAAAATGGGGGTGTTCTGAGGACGCTGTCCGTATTGTTCCTTGTCAAGTTGAAAGTGTTCTAAGAACTCTCACGGTGTGCTGAAATGTTCGTAGGGGGTGTCCTGAAGACGCTGTCCGTATTGTTCTCTGGCAAGTTGAAAGTGTTCTAAGAACACTCGCGGTGTCCTGGAATGTTCGCAAATAAACAAAATGGGGGTGTGTTCTAAGAACTCACGCGGTGTCCTCAAATGTTCGTAGGGGTGTCCTGAAGACGCTGTCCGTATTGTTCTGTGGCAAGCTGAATGTGTTCTAACAACTCTCGCGGTGTCCTGAAATGTTCGCAAATAAACAAAATGGGGGTGTTCTGAGGACGCTGTCCGTATTGTTCGTTGTCAAGTTGAAAGTGTTCTAAGAACTCTCGTGGTGTACTGAAATGTTCATAGGGGGTGTCCTGAAGACGTTGTCCGTATTGTTCTGTGGCAAGGTGAATGTGTTCTAAGAACTCTCGCGGTGTCCTGAAATGTTCGCAGATAAACAAAATGGGGTGCTGTTCTAAGAACTCTCGTGGTGTACTGAAATGTTCATAGGGGGTGTCCTGAAGACGTTGTCCATATTGTTCTGTGGCAAGCTGAATGTGTTCTAAGAACTCTCGCGGTGTCCTGAAATGTTCGCAGATAAACAAAATGGGGGTGTTCTGAGTTCGCTGTCAGTATTGTTCGTTGTCAAGTTGAAAGTGTTCTAAGAACTCTCGCGGTGTCCTGAAATGTTCGCAGATAAACAAAATGGGGGGGTGTTCTAAGAACTTACATGGTGTCCTCAAATGTTCGTAGGGGGTGTCCTGAAGACGCTGTCCGTATTGTTCTGCGGCAAACTGAATGTGTTCTAAGAACTCTCGCGGTGTCCTGAAATGTTCGCAGATAAACAAAATGGGTGTGTGTTCTAAAAACTCACGCAGTGTCCTCAAATGTTCGTAGGGGGTGTCCTGAAGACGCTGTCCGTATTGTTCTGTGGCAAGCTGAATATGTTCTAAGAACTCTCGCGGTGTCCTGAAATGTACGCAAATTAAGAAAATGGGGGTGTGTTCTAAGAACTCTTGCGGTGTCCTGAAATGCTCACAAATAAACAAAATGGGGCGTTCTGAGGATGCTGTCCGTATTGTTCGTTGTCAAGTTGAAAGTGTTCTAAGAACTCTCGCTGTGTCCTGAAATGTTCGCAGATAAACAAAATGGGGGGGTGTTCTAAGAACTCACATGGTGTCCTCAAATGTTCGTAGGGGGTGTCCTGAAGATGCTGTCCGTATTGTTCTGTGGCAAGCTGAATGTGTTCTAAGAACTCTCGCGGTGTCCTGAAATGTTCGCAGATAAACAAAATGGGTGTGTGTTCTAAAAACTCATGCAGTGTCCTCAAATGTTCGTAGGGTGTGTCCTGAAGACGCTGTCCGTATTGTTCTGTGGCAAGCTGAATATGTTCTAAGAACTCTCGCGGTGTCCTGAAATGTTCGCAAATGAAGAAAATGGGGGTGTGTTCTAAGAACTCTTGCGGTGTCCTGAAATGCTTGCAAATAAACAAAATGGGGGTGTTCTGAGGACACTGTCCGTATTGTTCCTTGTCAAGTTGAAAGTGTTCTAAGAACTCTCACGGTGTGCTGAAATGTTCGTAGGGGGTGTCCCGAAGACGCTGTCCGTATTGTTCTATGGCAAGTTGAAAGTGTTCTAAGAACTCTCGCGGTGTCCTGAAATGTTCGCAGATAAACAAAATGGGGTGCTGTTCTAAGAACTCTCGTGGTGTCCTCAAAGGTTCGTAGAGGGTGTCCTGAAGACGCTGTCCGTATTGTTCTGTGGCAAGCTGAATATGTTCTAAGAACTCTCGCGGTGTCCTGAAATGTTCGCAAATGAAGAAAATGGGGGTGTGTTCTAAGAACTCTTGCAGTGTCCTGAAATGTTCGCAGATAAACAAAATGGGGGGGTGTTCTAAGAACTCACATGGTGTCCTCAAATGTTCGTAGTAGGTGTCCTGAAGACGCTGTCCGTATTGTTCTGTGGCAAGCTGAATGTGTTCTAAGAACTCTCGCGGTGTCCTGAAATGTTCGCAGATAAACAAAATGGGTGTGTGTTCTAAAAACTCACGCAGTGTCCCCAAATGTTTGTAGGGGGTGTCCTGAAGACGCTGTCCGTATTGTTCTGTGGCAAGCTGAATATGTTCTAAGAACTCTCGCGGTGTCCTGAAATGTTCGCAAATGAAGAAAATGGGGGTGTGTTCTAAGAACTCTTGCGGTGTCCTGAAATGCTCGCAAATAAACAAAATGGGGCGTTCTGAGGACGCTGTCCCTATTGTTCGTTGTCAAGTTGAAAGTGTTCTAAGAACTCTCTCGGTGCCCTGGAATGTTCGCAAATAAACAAAATGGGGGTGTGTTCTAAGAACTCAAGCGGTGTCTTCAAATGTTCGTAGGGGTGTCCTGAAGACGCTGTCCGTATTGTTCTGTGGCAAGCTGAATGTGTTCTAAGAACTCTCGCAGTGTCCTGAAATGTTCGCAAATAAACAAAATGGGGGTGTTCTGAGGACGCTGTCCGTATTGTTCGTTGTCAAGTTGAAAGTGTTCTAAGAACTCACGTGGTGTCCTCAAATGTTTGTAGGGGGTGTCCAGAAGACGCTGTCCGTATTGTTCTCTGGCAAGCTGAATGTGTTGTAAGAACTCTTGCGGTGTCCTGAAATGTTCGCAGATAAAAAAAATGGGGGTGTGTCTAAGAACTCACGCGGTGTCCTCAAATGTTCGTAGGGGTGTCCTGAAGACGCTGTCCATATTGTTCTGTGGCAAGCTGAATGTGTTCTAAGAACTCACGCGGTGTCCTCAAAGGTTCGTAGAGGGTGTCCTGAAGACGCTGTCCGTATTGTTCTGTGGCAAGCTGAATGTGTTCTAAGAATTCTCGCAGTGTCATGAAATGTTCGCAAATGAAGAAAATGGGGGTGTGTTCTAAGAACTCTCGCGGTGTCCTGAAATGTTCACAAATAAACAAAATGGGGGTGTTCTGGGGACGCTGTCCGTATTGTTCGTTGTCAAATTGAAAGTGTTGTAAGAACTCTCACGGTGTCCTGAAATGTTCGTAGGGGGTGTCCTGAAGACGCTGTCCTTATTGTTCTGTGGCAAGCTGAATGTGTTCTAAGAACTCTCGCGGTGTCCTGAAATGTTCGCAGATAAACAAAATGGGGGTGTGTTCTAAGAACTCACGCGGTGTCCTGAAATGATCGTAGGGGGTGTCCTGAAGACGCTGTCAGTATTGTTCTGTGGCAAGCTGAATGTGTTCTAAGAACTCTTGCAGTATCCTGAAATGTTCGCAAATAAACAAAATGGGGGTGTTCTGAGGACGCTGTCCGTATTGTTCGTTGTCAAGTTGAAAGTGTTCTAAGAACTCACGTGGTGTCCTCAAATGTTTGTAGGGGGTGTCCAGAAGACGCTGTCCGTATTGTTCTCTGGCAAGCTGAATGTGTTCTAAGAACTCTTGCGGTGTCCTGAAATGTTCGCAGATAAACAAAATGGGGGTGTGTCTAAGAACTCACGCGGTGTCCTCAAATGTTCGTAGGGGTGTCCTGAAGACGCTGTCCATATTGTTCTGTGGCAAGCTGAATGTGTTCTAAGAACTCACGCGGTGTCCTCAAAGGTTCGTAGAGGGTGTCCTGAAGACGCTGTCCGTATTGTTCTGTGGCAAGCTGAATGTGTTCTAAGAATTCTCGCAGTGTCATGAAATGTTCGCAAATGAAGAAAATGGGGGTGTGTTCTAAGAACTCTCGCGGTGTCCTGAAATGTTCACAAATAAACAAAATGGGGGTGTTCTGGGGACGCTGTCCGTATTGTTCGTTGTCAAATTGAAAGTGTTGTAAGAACTCTCACGGTGTCCTGAAATGTTCGTAGGGGGTGTCCTGAAGACGCTGTCCTTATTGTTCTGTGGCAAGCTGAATGTGTTCTAAGAACTCTCGCGGTGTCCTGAAATATTCGCAGATAAACAAAATGGGGGTGTGTTCTAAGAACTCACGTGGTGTCCTAAAATGTTCGTAGGGGGTGTCCTGAAGACGCTGTCCGTATTGTTCTGTAGCAAGCTGAATGTGTTCTAAGAACTCTCGTGGTGTCCTGAAATGTTTGCAAATGAACAAAATGGGGGTGTGTTCTAAGAACTCTCGCGGTGTCCTGAAATGTTCACAAATAAACAAAATGGGGGTGTTCTGGGGACGCTGTCCGTATTGTTCGTTGTCAAATTAAAAGTGTTCTAAGAACTCTCACGGTGTCCTGAAATGTTCGTAGGGGGTGTCCTGAAGACGCTGTCCTTATTGTTCTGTGGCAAGCTGAATGTGTTCTAAGAACTCTCGCGGTGTCCTGAAATATTCGCAGATAAACAAAATGGGGGTGTGTTCTAAGAACTCACGTGGTGTCCTAAAATGTTCGTAGGGGGTGTCCTGAAGACGCTGTCCGTATTGTTCTGTAGCAAGCTGAATGTGTTCTAAGAACTCTCGTGGTGTCCTGAAATGTTTGCAAATGAACAAAATGGGGGTGTGTTCTAAGAACTCACGCGGTGTCCTGAAATGATCGTAGGGGGTGTCCTGAAGACGCTGTCAGTATTGTTCTGTGGCAAGCTGAATGTGTTCTAAGAACTCTTGCAGTATCCTGAAATGTTCGCAAATAAACAAAATGGGGGTGTTCTGAGGACGCTGTCCGTATTGTTCGTTGTCAAGTTGAAAGTGTTCTAAGAACTCTTGCGGTGTCCTGAAATGTTCGTAGGGGGTGTCCTGAAGACGTTGTCCGTATTGTTCTGTGGCAAGCTGAATGTGTTCTAAGAACTCTCGCAGTGTCCTGAAATGTTCGCAAATAAACAAAATGGGGGGATGTTCTAAGAACTCCCGCGGTGTCCTGAAATGTTTGTATTATTCTATGGCAAGCTGAAAGTGTTCTAAGAACTCTCGCGGTGTCCTGAAACGTTCAGAAATAAACAAAATGGGGGGATGTTCTAAGAACTCCCGCGGTGTCCTGAAATGTTTGTATTATTCTATGGCAAGCTGAAAGTGTTCTAAGAACTCTCGCGGTGTCCTGAAATGTTCGGAAATAAACAAAATGGGGGTGTTCTGAGGACGCTGTCTGTATTGTTCGCTGGTAAATTGAAAGTTTTCTAAGAACCCTGGTAATGTCCGCGGACATTAAAAGTTTCCATAGGCCATAGTTGAAATGTTTGAGTGTATGGGTGTGATATGCTGCGGTGGTTGTGGCCAGGACAGCATATCACAGTTATAGTTGCTTATAACTTTGGGGCAAAAACAAATTGTTGAGTGTATGGGTGTGATATGCTGCGGTGGTTGTGGCCAGGGCGTAGAGTGTTGGTTGCATGACCATTTGGTCATGCACCCAACACTCTATGCCCTGGCCACAACCACCGCAGCATATCACAGTTATAGTTGCTTATAACTTTGGGTCAAAAACAAATTTATAAGGAACAAAGTTATAAGATATTATGGGTGTGATATGCTGCAAAGGTTGTGGCTATGGTATAGAGTGTATAATATACTTATTGTTTGGTTTAGTAACTGGAGTACATGTATTACTTGCTAATATCTGTGATAAAAGAAAATAGCATGTTAGTATTAGTATTTTGTAATGACTTATTACATTGTATAATCAACATTTTTTTTTGGACCCTCATATTTAGTAGATTACAAACCAGAGTACTGTGCAATTTGCTCAGTTTCTGTGTTCCTTGCTAAAATCATTGGGTCTGTGGGAGAAAAAAAAATCCATGTTGGATTAAAAAAAACCGTTTTCTGTTATGCTTTTATTTGTTTGTTTGTTTTCAGTGTTCACTTGTTGCTTCTGGCTAATGGTTTATACATTGGGTTGTTTCATTTTTTTTGGAGCAGTAACATATTATTTATTTGTTTGGATATTATAAAATTTTGGAGCAGTTAGATACCAGTAGGCATATTCCAACTGTCTATTTATTGATATATTTCAGTGGTATTGATTTATTTGTTTGGATATTTTTAAATGTTGGGACAGTTAGATACCAATTGGCGTATTCTAACTGTCTATGTTTTGCTCTAATTTAGTGTTATTCATTTATCTGATTAGTTGTTGTAGAATCTTTGGGCAGTTAGATAGCTTTTGGAATATTGTAATAGTTTATATTTTTTTACTACAAGTTTAGTTAAGGTTTAAGTACAGTTTAGTTATCAAAATTTGGTTTTAAGAACATTAAATAAGCGTTTGTAAGATTTGCTGGTAATCTCTGCTTGAGAGTAATGGTACTATCATTACATTCAAACCATTCACATTTCTTTTTTATATATGCAGAGTAGTGACCTGCATTGGTTGTGGCTCCTGTGTGGTAGATTATACCTATTGTGAAGGTTTTCTTGCCAAGTGATATTTGACCATATGTGAATCCAGTCAGCTTGCAGTTGTTTTTGGTACCATCTGCATTGTAACATAGAAACATTAGTATTACGTATTTACTATGTGTTTGTATTACTAACGTGGAGCGATTATCTGAATTGCAGGTAGAACATAATCTACCATTGTTTGCATTTTGTACAAGTTGCTGAAATGGAATGGATTCACAATTAGGTATTAATATATATATACGAAGCGTTCATTGGAGATTTCTTCTTGTGTCACATTGTTGCAGAGAGTGCATGTATGTTTCCACATATATGAAATCTGGAAGATTTCATTTATAGGTATGTTTTTGTTTTCCAGTACTTGTAGTAAGTACATTAGAAATTCTTGTGGATCTTCCTGTGAGTTTATAGTGAATTTCACCATTCCAGCACAGTAGTCTAATTGTTGTCTTATTCCATAAACACTGTGGGCCTTATTACATGGATGGCAGAGAACCATGGCGCTATTAGCGCCATGGTTCATGCCGGTAAAATACCGGCACCGCCTTGGCGGAAAGGGGAATTACCGCCCCATTCCAAGGTTGGTGGGGCGGTAATTCCCCCTTCCCCCATTGCCCTTCCCCATTTCCATTTTTGCCCCATAGGGCTTAATGGGAATGGGGAAGGCGCTAATTACGGTACTGCAAATTTCGGTACCGTAATTAGCTCCCTGGGTCCCTTTGCGGGTTGGTCTTTAACGCCTGCAAAAAGCAGGTGTTAAATCCCCCAACCCGCAAAGGGACCTCGTAGTTTGGCGGTAAGGATTTACCGGTACCGGTATTTTACCGGTATCTGTAAATCCTTACCGCCATCCATGTAATGAGGCCCTACATGTGTTATCAGGATTGTTTGCTGCATTTCTGTCTAGTACTAATATTTGCATACACAATGGGTCTGTACTGTGTAAGTAAATGTTGTCAACTATTGGTGGTAATTGAAATAGAATATTCATTGCTACATGTGCGTAGCAACTTACACCAACTATATTTGAGAGTTTAAATGGACCAGGTAGTTCTGTATCTGACTGCTGTTTTTGGAGTTTGTCTTCCTTCTTTGAAGAAGTACTTGGTTTACTTTCCCTAATTGATTCTTTTTTGCTTGTGGTACTTGATGAAGTATTACTTTCTTTTACTCTCTTTGGAGGATTTGCAGTGACATCCTGTTGCTTTTCTGTTTGATTTATTTTTCTTTTATAACGTTTTACTTTTTGTGGAACAGAATATGTGTTTAGATGGAGAGTGTATAGTGAGCGAAGTCTATTGTATTCTAAAATGCAAGGAATATCAGCGTTTATTTTACTTGCAACAAAGTTGATTAGAAATAGACCATCAAGTGTACGTAAGCGTGATAGTGCTATGCTTGACCAAATTTAGGAGCATCTTTAATCCATAAAAGCATGTGGATATGTGGTGCTCCTCTGGCTTGGTATTCTTTTCTCCAAAAGAAGTGTTGCACTTCTCCAAGGGGAGGAACAGTTTTAGTACAAATTAAATGTAGCATAGCAATGAAGCAATGGTGAAAATATCTTGAAACATTAACAGGATCCAAAGAACAAAGTTCTCCTGGTGTTAGTATATCTATGTTTGTTTTGTTTTTGTTTGATATGCGTAGGAAATCATGTAAATCTTCCCATGCATATTCTGCACAACTTAATCTAACAAACCAAGTGGGTGGCCCAAGGTTTCTGATCATACAATGTACATCTCCATGACGTCGAAACCAGTACTCTTTAGTACCACGCATATTTGCTAATAGATTTGTAATATTTGATTGTAAAACCTCATCCTTTTGTTGCACTTTTTCTAATAATTGTGTAGCTGTCATATTTTGAAAATGTGATCCTGATTTTAATATGTGTGAAACTCCGTAACATAAAGTTGCTAGTTCACTTTCAAAGAGTAGGTGGAATATGTATTCCACATTTTGTCTAAATCTGGGATCTTCAGAATACATCTGTAATGAGCGGTATTCTGATGCTGATATTTGAATGGGTCTATCATCATACCTTCCTCCTTTGCCAGTAGGAACGAGTAGAGGAAAAGCACGTGCTTCTATACTTTTTTCCCATATGCTGATTGGTGATCCTTTTGTTTGACGCATTTGGTATGTTTCCAGTGCATCTTCTATGGTGTCATTAGAGTTCAAAGGATACATTGTATAATGGTCTAAGGTATTTGATATTGTAGCAGGATCTAGTAGCTCAAATTGACCAGCTTCTTGTGTTTCTTGAATTATCTCAGTTGTATCTTTCAAGCTTCCTTCAATACTAATTTCTTTGTAATATTAATTATTCTCTTTAAGATAGTGCAAGGATTGTCTAACTATATGTAAATCTACCAGCTGTTGCCATATTTTTTTGTCTTTTGTAGGTACTCCATTTACTAAGATAATTAAAGATTGCTGCATTGGACGTTGCACTCTTAGAGTATGCACATTTTCTTTTAGATCTAATGGTAAATAAACTACCTTTCCACGAATGCCTTTTACCAATTCAGAGGGAGGTCATTTTGCTGTTTTTAGTTGAAGGCGTATTATTGCTTGAAATGGGTGTACTGTTTGAATTATGATGCTCTCATATAAATTAAGTTGTTGTAGGGGTTTTGGTAGTGGGTATAATTCCAAATTATTTGTGATAGCATGTGAAGGAGTTTGGTTGTTGTCAAGTTTTGTAGTGCAGTAACTGCAAAGTATTAAGGGGACAGTTATCTCATATTTGTTTTCTGCTACAAGGTAGAGAGCTAATTCAAACCATTTAGAATCTTCATTGTCTTCTATTTTATATGATAGGTCTACAGTTTTTGTGTTACTTTTATAAAAAGTTCTGCGGCAACATACACATACATGGTGGTATTTCGGCTGATGTACTTTTAAATTTTAGTATTTCTTTTTTGTATATGTTTAGCAAAAGGTTGTCATGTGTAGAATTGTTTCATTCTGTAAAAGGCTTTCACTTCCAAAATAATTTTTCTGGATATAGTCAATTTCTTGAAGTAGGTCTTTCACTGTACCATGTAGAAGAATGTTATTTAAATTTGCTAGTGCTAAAGCAGTAGGCTTTCTTTAGGGTCTGTTGAAATAAATAAAGATGGTATGGGTTGGGGTGTTCTGCAATGTATATGTACTGTGTGCATGAGTGTTTGAGTAAGATGATGTATGTAATGGTGTGTGATTGTGCATTGGGAACTACAACTAGTAGGGATGGGTATTCTTCAATTAATATGTTACTAAACTCAGGTTCAGATGACAGAAAAAAAATAAGCTAGAGGTGTGCAGAAGTACAAATAGTAAATCTAATGTATATAATTAAAAAAGTTGTTTTTTCTATAATATGAAAATTCTAGCGGTTGAGTTGGGTAATTTGTGTGTCCAAAAATAGGAATTTGTGCGCCATTCTGGCTGTAAATCACTGTTTAAGACATGGGGATTTTTGGACAGAATGGTGCACAATCTCTATTTTTAGGCTCAGAAATAGCATGAATTAACTTTACAGTATGTTTGAGTAATAATACAAATATTATGTGATATTCTACTTACTTTGTTTGTAAAATGAACAGGTTAATTCTTAGTTCTTTGTTCTTCAAATTCGGCTGCTTCTTTTCAGGAGAATGGTCTTCACTGCAATTGTAAAAGAAACAAATTAGTAATTTTGTTTGTATATAGCACTGTTTTAAATTTAGATATTGATTTTTTAATTGAAATCCTCAGCGGCTTCCTCAAAACCATTAAAACTATCTTATTTACATAAGATACATCGCACCAGTTTAATACATATGATATGTTCTTAATTAACAAATTGTATTGCAATGACAAACTGTAACAAACAAAATACCTTTAGTATGTCTTGTGAAATTCATAATGTACCACTGAATACCACTATTTCTGTAGCTAAGCTGTTCTGTGTAATAGTGTCTCAATGTCATGCTGAAAATAAATAAATATATAGATAAATAAATAAATAAATAAATAATGTAATTGAATAAGTATTATTTTTTGAGATTTGAACATACATGTTCATACATGCAATTTTGTTTAAATATATGTAGTCTATAAGTTCCATTTAAAAAATGTTAGTTTAACATGATTTGAGTGTGTGTGTATAAAGAAAGTAAATAGTATAAAGGTTTATAAGTGATAGTTGATTTTAGGAAATTGGAACAAAGACAGTAGATTCATTTTACAGATTACACAAGCTAAAAGTCAGTTTGAAAATGTGTTCATGTACTGTACAGAAAATATGCATACCTGTAGTTTGTGTTCATGCATATGGATATGCATGGAGATGCAAGTAGAAATCTTGGAGACTTGTACCGTATTTCTTGTAGATGGTGCTTGCCAATGATATGACACTTATACTCAGAGAGATTCACAGTACATTTGCAGTGCTGATCTATGATGATGCAGTTAGATGTAGAGGTCTTGAATGTGATTGGTGCATGGTCATGTGACTTCTTAGCTACATCCAATGAGGGAATGGCACAGAGAGTGAAGTGGAAATGGTAGAAGGGCTGTTCATGTTACGATATGTCCGCGGACATAGCGGTAGTTCGCGGACATCGGGAGTTACATCCGGGGATTTTTGTTTTTAGAAGTCATGCAAATGAGAATGAGCACTGAAAGGGATTGGTCAGGAAAGTTTAGTGGGTGTGTTGTGCCAGGAGAGAGTTTCTCAGATATTCTTTTTGCTGAGAGAACAACAGATAGCTATGGCTGTGTGTTTCAGAAAACAGATTGTTTGGATTTTGGGAGATTTGTGGAAACATTGTTTGAAGGTGCATGCAGAAAGCTGTGGAGTAGCTGGAGATCTTGGATTTAAAATGTGGAAGCACGTTGGCATGGAGTACGTGGAATGAAGTGGTTGGACTTGCTACCTCTCTGTGGTACTTTGGAGACAGAGCAACATCCAGACATAATTGTAATTCATTGTGGAGGGAACAGTTTAGGACATGTGTCTGGAATTTCTTTTCAATTTGTTATGAAAGAAGGACTTGGGAAAGTCATGGACATGTTTCCTAATTCTCAAGTAATATTTTCATGGATTGCGCAGAGACAAATGTGGCTTCGTTCTTCTTCATTTGGTCCACAAATGGAAAAAGCAAAGCGCAATGTTAATAAGGCTGTTTGGGCATTTCTAAGAGATTTTGGCATGTCCTCTTTTCACAATGAAAATATTATGTTTCGTAGTACATACATTTTTCGCAGAGATGGAGTCCATCTTACTTATGCTGGCAATCAGATTTTTCTGAGAAATGTACAAAATGCATTGCAACCTTTTTTAGAAATACAGCATCCATTTTGAAGTAGGTGTTAAGTATTTATAATTTTTGACATACAAATACCTCCCAAAGGCTCTTTTCAGAGAAAAGTGCAATGGTTATAATAGGGTAGCACCCCAATTTTTTTGAAGTTCGCAAACTGTCTGCAGACTTCTAAGAAATAGTGTGAATTGCTAGAAAATGTACTTTTAAATTGTTCGGGGACACGAACAGTGTCCGCATTCAGAACATGCGATTAGCGTGGCCGCGGTCACATGATTCCTTCACGAACATGTCCGTGAAGGAAGCGCCTGTCCGCAAGACACCAAATACACGGACATTGGTTTGCGAATGCGCTTTGATGTTCTATGGACACTGTTCGGGTCCTGAAGTAATTAAAAGTGCGTCACACGGCAAACGAACATTTCAGGACACCGCTTGTGTTCTTAAAACAGTTTCAACTTGCTAGCGAACACCACGGACAGGTATAGTGTTCTTCAGGACATCTCCATTTCCGTTTATTTACGAACATTTCAGGACAGCAATTGTGTTCTTAGAACAGATTCAACTTTTTAGCGAACAGTACGGACAGGTATAGTGTTCTTTAGGACACCTCCATTTTGTTTAATTACGAACATATCAGAACACCAATTGTGTTCTTAGAACAGTTTCAACTTGCTAGCGAACACCACTGACAGGTATAGTGTTCTTCAGGACACCTCCATTTTCGTTTATTTACGAACATTTCAGAACACCCGCACTGTCCGCGGACACCTACATTGTTTTTTTAAAAAAAAAAAAAGGAACCTAAGTACAATACAATACAAAAATGGAACTTTATTTAACATATATTAATAATTTATGACAGAGAAGGTGAGGCAGAAACGGAAACAAAAACAGGAGAATTAGGGGATTCAACATGATTGGTATCAGGTGAAGAAGGGATAAAGTCTCATCAAAACGTTTTGGTTCATGGAGAGGGTTTGGGGATAATTGACTGGGATTATGGTGAGGGGGACAGGTACATGTGGGACAATGGTACGAGGTTTTTGTTTTAAAATGATCTTCAACAAAAGTTTTCAAATTATTAAAATTGGTCAACAATAAATCCATTTTTCTTTTATGCTGTCAAGCGTGTTTTCCATAACAGCTTCTTCAGAGGTATTTTCTATTTTGGTATGCTCTGAACAAAAAGAATATATATATGTTAAATGTATATGAAATAATAATAACTAGATGGTTTATATCGTGAAGTGTTTACCATTAGCTGTGATGTCATCTTTGATGTCCTGGGTGTTAGGCCTAGCAGTGCACGGTGGTGGCACGTGTTATGGTTGCTTAGCTTAACATTACTGGCGAATTTTAAGGGTTTTTCAGTTTTACTTGGAAGCATAACGTCCCTTTAACAAAGTTTTTTCACTGAATTTCATAGGTTTTAGTAGCACAACCTAACCATAACGTCCCTTTAACAAAGTTTTTTTTACTGAATATATATATATATATATATATATATATATATATATATATATATATATATATATATATATATATTATTACACGGCCTGCAGTTAGGAGTTAGGAAGAGCACTTATTGGGCGGCTTATAACTTCGCTCCCCATGGACGAATCCCCACTAAACTGTGCAGAAAATGTATTTGGTCCGCTCTGAATTTTTCTGGGAAGTTTGGTGGGGTTTCGTCCAGGGGGGGTAAAGTAATAGAGGGGACCCTTTGGACGGATTTTCATGAAATATGCGGCAGCCGTGGTGTTCAGCTTGGTCCCGAAAGCCTGCTTTTGTAAATTGAGTGATAATCAGTCCTGTACTTTTTTTTAAAAATTAGGTGAAATGTCTGTCTCCAAAAATTATTGATATCTGGCTCCGCTCCCATTTCCCTGGTCACTCCGCGGTCACAAGTCTGATTTTGCTGGAGTGTGGCGTGATGTTGGTGGACATTGGACGCACCCAGTGGTTGGCTGGAGGGAAGCCTGATGTGCGTCATAATTTTTGGTAACACTGCCACGTTGTATCCGAGGACAGTGCGGCACCGAAAGGGGCTACAATGCATGCGTTGCGCCATCTGGTGGTGGGAAGAGGGGATGGAAAGGGTGGGGGAGTGAGAAGTGAATCATCTGATATATTTCATTGGGTGGAAGAAGACGGTGGTGTGGCAGCGGTAGCAGTGCATACTGAAGCAATTTGCGAGTACGTCCTTAGGCGAGTACCTTGTGTGGTGAATGCGGGTAGCCTTTGTTACAGCTGCATAGGTCCTGAGGCAACCTATTTCTGTTGTTACTACTGGCAGGCTCAGTTGCAGATGGCGAGTGCATAGCACATGCCATGCTCATTTTTAAATAGGGTGTAGTATGCTTTGTTATGTGTGGTAAGCTCCTAGTGCCTTGGATGCATGGCGGCACGCCTTGGATGCATGGCTGCAGGCCTTGCACCAAAAAGTATGTCCATTGGTTGCAAGTAAGTTTCACATTGTTGCCTTGGGTGTGTGGTTTGTCAGCATTGTACACATTGTTGGTTGCATGGGAGTGGTGATTGTTAGCACGATCTGCAGATTCGGGTGCATGGCTGGAGATGGGGTGAACAGCCCTGCAGTGTGTCCACTGGGAGAAGTGTTGAAATACTATGTGTATAGAGGTGTATAGGGTTCCAGTGGGTAGTTTATGTGGTTGGGTTGTCTCCATTGTGCAGATTACGCAGTACTGAACTGTATTATGCTGTAGTGGTTTTTTGTAGTCAATAGAGTGTAGGGGAGAGGGGCAATGTTGTGAAGATTTTGTGATTTGGTTGGAAGTAGTAAAATGCTATGTGAATGGAAGTTGGTAGGGGTGCCAGAGGCTGTGTTATGTTTGTGGGTTCTGGTACCTGGTTACATGTATGCATACATGGCTGCTTTATGTTGTGCGGGTTGGGTAGGACTGCCAGTGTCTGTCTTATGTTTCTGGGTTGTGGTACCTGGTCACATGCTGGCATGCATAGCTGCATTATGCTGCAGTGGGTGTGGCCAGGGCCTAGGCTCTTGTAGGCCATGCCCGCAAGAGGGTAGGCCTTGGCCACACCCACCATAACCTAATGCAGCCATGCATGACAACAATGTTATACTGGTTTATGGATGCCACAAGTATGTTTATGGAGTCATCTTTTTTACACCTTCGCTCCTTTGGGTAACTTGTTATAACGATACGCTGCTGCTTCGTCCACAGTTGCAAATGTGCATCTCTCCGAGGGTGGTCACCTTTACAGAATGGTTGTGAAGGACAATTTAGACTTGCTGGAGCAGTACAATTGAGCTGTTGAGCATACAATTCTATATGGTGTAGGTTACAGTACTTGTTCCACATTAGGGAGCAATATGCCACTACTTGCGTTTGCTGTGGTTAGCCCCTGAAGAGAACGTTAGTTTAGGCAGTGCACTACGCTATTGCGACATGAACGGAGTTGCTCTGCATCACACATTTAAAATATGTAAAATGTACACAGCCACCCACATATAGTTGCGGTTACGTAGAACTTACTTGTACATACATAGAGAGAAGCTACTACCTTCCACATGATGCAATGAATGTACAGCTGCTATAGTATATAAATGTACATCTGCGGGCCCTATCTACTATCTCTATGTGTAGAGTCTTATGACTCGGTTGGCTGACTGTGTGTGCGCGATGACTGTACGTACGTGAGTGGTATGGCCATCTTACGCACTGCAGTGCCTTTCGGCAAGCACAGTTCACGCCCTCTTGTTCATGAAAAGAAACACATTACTCAACAGCTCCTTTACCGATTGTACTTGATTTCGAATGTCTGCTTTATAGTGAACTGAACTGATTGTGTTGCCTGTGTGGTAGATTTTGGCCATTGGTGAGAAGGTTTTGTTGGCAAGTAGTACCTGTCAGTGTGTGAAGGTTGTAAGCGTACAGTTATTTTTGTTTCCATCTACATTACATGTTGAAAGCATTCTTATTACGTATTGCCTATGTGATTGTATATGTAAGGTGGAATGAATACCGGAATTGCAAGGCCTACACAATATGGTATGGTTTGCATTTTGTGCCACTTGCTAAAATGCCATGGAATCTCAGTTAGGCATACATGCATAGAGAAAGCGTTCATACAGGACTTGTTCTGGAATGACATGATTGCAGAGAGTGCATGTATGTTGCCACATGTAGGAAGTCTCAAAGATTTCATGTATGGGTATGTTTTTGTTTCCCAATATTTGTACTAACTACATGAGAACTTTTTTTGCATTCCCTTCGCTGTTTAACGTGGCCTTACCATTCCAGCACAGTAGTCCAATTCCTGTCTTAATCCTGCGATTCTATAACTGTTTGTAGGATTGTTTGCAGCACTTCTGTGCAGGATTACCATTTGTAAACACAAGTGGTGAGAGCCGTTTACAGAACTGTTTTCAAAAATTGCTGGCATGTGTAATACATCATTGCTACATTTGCATAGTAATGTACACCACTTATATTGCAAAGTCTGAATGGATCTGGTAGTTTTGTGTTTGAGTACTGTTTCCTCAGTAGTCTTTATAAATTAGTTTTTCTACACTACAATGGTGTGTCGCTAACAATTTCATATGGTGGAAAGTACTTTTGCACGCAGGTTCAGAAATGCATCTTACCAAATGTCCTGGTACTCCTGTGTAGTTCTGCACTGGAGAGGAGTTAAGAGTTTGTAGTATATTCATTTGTCCTTCCTTGTTACCTTGTATATGGTGGTCGAAGAACTGCTTCAATGACTTGATAGAGGTGTGCCGCCCATTACACATTGATGTTTACTCTGGGTTGCATTTTCAAGGTGAAAACTGCCTTTCAGAACAGAGGTGCTTATGGCAACTGTGAAAGAATATAGTAAGAAATATGATTCATAATGGCATACTGAGTGCATTTGGAGACTACAGTACTCAAAAGGATTGGGGATGTGTTGGCAGGAAGAATTAGTGTGCTTGTGTGATGGGATGGCTTTGTATATGAATGGGAACTTGGCGGCATTAGTAATGTTGGTGATGGGGCAAAAGCTTTTTTTGTGTGTGTGTCGTACGATGTGAAGTTTAGCAAGTGTGTGCATTGCTGTATGAGTATTTACTTTGCAAATAGGTTACTTGTACTTGTAGAAGGGTGAGAAAACGTTTCAGAAAGGTGTTCAGCTTGGAAAGGAACATGTTTTTGTGTGTGAAATTTGTTTGGTTTCATTTATCCACATTTACGATTGCTAGTGTTGTGGATGCACAGATAATTATTTCTGCCTTTATACGTAATGTCATACTCTGTGCAGTGTGCAAGGTAAGTGGCAGGCACCCTGTTCCCATACATGCAATGTATGTAGTTGGTTTGAATCGGTAGGGTGCATTAGGTGCTCCTTTGCAGTGACCATTTTACAGATATTATACGAGATACGTTAGTGCAGACAACAGTTGTACTATTGCCAGAAGAAAAGAAGAGATTAACTCTTTGGATATTGCAATGGTTGATATGGGTAAATGAAACATTTGAAAGCTCATACCATTGCAAGTGGTATTTGATGGTAGGTGATGGGAAAAATGAGCATATGTTTCCTGAGTAGCTTAGAAGCACTTATACCAGATGTGCAAAAGTACTGTATACAATTTATTGATACCTGTGCTTTCTGGTGATGGGTGGCGATGTGCATTAATCTGGATGCATACATTTAGCATACCTTTACAGAGATTTCTACTGTAGGTGCTTTATGATCACACTAGACTTGTACTGTGAGTGGTTTACGGTACATATGGCGTGTTGCATAGAAATTATATTGTTAGATGCCGAGTACTTGGATATGATTGGTGGATGCGTGTGTAACTATTTAACAGTACCCTGTGAGGGAGTGCTGGCAAAAGAGTAGTGGAAAGGGAAGAAGCACTGCCCCAGCTTCACTAGAGCTCGATCCTCACAGTAGTTGGAGAAGCGCACGTGCCACAGCCTGCACTTTGGGACTTTGAGGAGTATGCAATCAGGTGGTGAGGGTGTGCCTCACTGGAAGGAGCGGTAACACTTTTTTTCATTGCTCTGTGTAGTGAGGATGGCAGAGATTGAGAGACACACTGTGTTGCTTGTGGGTGATGCCTTTGTGCAAGATCTGAACAGGTATGCTATGGAAAGAGGCATTGCTGAAAATTTCAATATGGAAGGAGTGGAGGCTTTGTGGTGGGGTGTGCATGTGTGCCGCTTTAGCGCTGTGGTTGCTCTTTGCAGACATGTGGCCACTGTCAGTACTGTTCACGTTGTCGTCGTGCACTATGGGGCCTTGCATTTGGGTGACATGCCTTGTGCACGTTTGCTGCATCAACTCATCAACTCAAGAAGTTGCTGAAAGTGGTGAAGTGGATTTTCCCCACTGCCACAGTCCTTTTTTCATGCATATCACCAAAAAGAGTATAGGATTATCTGAATGTAATGTGTCCGCAGTAAGAGGTCGGAAGGTGTCTAATTAACAGAAGCATGTTTGAATGTTTCTGTGCTGCTGGGTTGTTCTACTGTGACAATGACATCCTTAATCCTTAATCCTAGAAATGTGTACTTTTTACATGCTAATGGCATTTCTTTGACTACCATTTGAAATTGAATTTTATTTTACAATCTATAGGAATCTTTGAAGAGGTTCCTGTAAGAATGTGAATGTAAGGAGGAGAAGAAAAGGAAAATACCTCCAAAAAAACAAAAATGAATGTGTTTGCCTGCAAGTACCTATATATTAAAAAGGCTCTTTCCAGAGCCACCACTACAGATGAAATTTGCTACCCTGGTTGAAATGTGTTCCTGCACGCTCGTATACAGCACGATATGACTGCAGATAGCGCTTTATTTGCAGGAACACACATGCATCATCCAGGGTCTTTCAGGATGGTAGCCATGTCAATGGGACTGTAGAGGCTAACAGATTGGTCAGTCAGGTATCTGGGTGTGGTGAGCAGTGTTGCAAACTTGGCGACCTTCTCCCTGCATCTAGGGGAAATTACGGCCCCCTAGCAACTTTGCACTGTAAAAGCAGCTACCGACAAATGTAGATACTTTCTGCCATTGGTTTAGAAACTTACCGATTTTTAGATTAATTTGCAAACCAATACAAAAAAAGTAGCTATATTTTTTGGTAGCCATGTAGCTAGTAGTTTCCCATTGTCTCTGAGTAAATACTGTATAAACTGCACAAGTTGCATCACATTTTATCAAAAATGGGCACTTGCGCAATATTGAAAAAGTCTGGCACAAAAAAGATGGAAGAACCATTGCAACTGTGGGCCACTTTTTTTATTGGTGCCTGAGACAATTGTATGGCCCAGTTCAAATGTGACGCCCACCCAGCAGGGAATTCTGCTGATCAGAAGCAGCTAGATGAGGTGCTTTGGCAGAGCAGTGCATTGTGTCAGTACTGGAACTGTCACATTTCGGGCGCTTTGAGGTTCCATTAGTGTTCAAACCTGTACAGCTATTTAGGGCTGAACTACTTTCTGGGTTGAAAGCATAAGGCTGAACTACTTTCTGGGTTGAAAGCGGACAAGGGCTTGACAGAGGAGTTTTATACATTTTTATTTATTTCCTCCACATTACACGCCCCGTGGTAGCAGCCGTGTAGTTATGATTAAGTTGCTCATCTCATAGGACGACCACTTTTTGGGCGTCTCATAACTTCACTCATCCTGGACGAATTTGTATAAAACCTTGCAAATAAAACTATATGGCGCACTCTGAATGCTTTTGGGAAGTTGGGTGACATTTCATGGAGGGGGGCCAAAGTTATATGCGGGTCCCAAAAATATATTTTTTTCCATACACTGAATGGAGAAAATCTGAACGGCTGGACGGATTTTCACCAAATTGGCAACGGGAGTGGTGCCTTGGTCCATAAAGCGTGCTTTTGTGAATTTGGTGATAATTAGTCCTGTACTTCTTTTAAAAGCAGGTAAAATGTATGTGTCAAACAATGTGTGATATCTGGCTCCACTCCACAGTCACATCTCCCTGTATGCTCTGCGGTAAAAAGTCTGATTGGGCTGGAGTGCGGCGTGTTGTTGGCAGACATTGGATGCACCAGTGGTTGGCTGGAGGGAAGTGTGATGTGTGTCAAAAGTTTGGGTAACGCCGCCATGCTGTAGCTGAGGTTAATGCAATGCCGAAATGGGCTGGAAAACATGCGTTCTGGCTTATTGTGGTGGGAAGAGGGGATGGAAAGGGAGGGGGAGTGTATCCGTGCATACTGCGCTAATTTGCAGGGACCTCCGCAGGCAACTAGCTTGTGTGGTGACTGCAGGCAGCCTTTGTTACAGCACAATACGTCCAGAGGTGACCGGTTTATGTGGTAACTGCTGGCCTGCTCAATTGAAGATAAGCAGTGGATTGCACATGACATGAGCATTTTGACATAGGCTATACTAGGCTTGTGTGTGGTAAGCCCCTAGCACCTGCGATGTATGGCTGGACATGTGATCGTGCATTTCCAATATTATGGCCATTACGCATAATACTGATTACTGTATTGTACTATGATGTATTGGTTCTCTGTACTTAATAGACTGCTGGGAGCAGGGGCAATGCTCTGAAGATTGTGTGGTTTGGTTGGCAGTAGAAAAATACTATGTGAGTGGAAGTGGGTAGAGATGCTGGAGGCTGTGTTATGTTTGTGGATTTTGCTAACTACCTACATGTTTTGATGCATGGCAGTATTATGGTGCAGGGGTTGGGTAGCAGTGCCGGAGGCTGTGTTCCGTTTGTGGGTTGTGGTAGCTGGCCACATGTTCACATGCATGGCTGCATAATGTTGCCGTGGGTGTGGCCAAGGCATAGGTGCTTGGGTGCATGGCCAAAAGCGGTAGGCCGAAGCAGTGCTCGTGGCTGCATAACGTTGTTTGTTGCTGGTACTTGGCCACATGTTGACATGCAAGGCTGCATAACTTTGCGGTGGGTGTGCAGCTTATACCAGAGAATACAGCCTAAATTCCGAGCCTCCCGATTAGCCAACACCCCCTTCCAGTGTGTTAACAGACAGTCAAATACATGGCTGGATGCAGGAAGAAACTCTTAGATGGAGATTGTGTTATGACTACATTTGGCAACCATGCCATTTCGACTGATAAAATTAGAATGCAGCATAATGGTTTGCAACAAAGAAGCACTATTAAAATGTTCAACTTGCATGGTTTTTTTATAAGGAACTACCACTGGGAATCCCCAAAACAGGAATGTGGGGCAATCTTACTTCTCCAACTGTCAAGCCCCCGTATGTCAATGACAAGAATTCAGCAATGGAACAGAGAAGCAAAATATGATCAAAGAAGAGAGGAATATGCAATGCAATTAAGGAATATATTTGACCTAATATCAATACTTGAATGTGTAGAGTAGATCGACTTGCTGCAAAACTCTGTCATAAATTGCCCACAATGGCAAAAACATGGATAGTGCACAGTAACATCACATAGTCTGACTCGTAAACAAAAGCCTGATATTTTATTTCATAAAGTAAACAATGGGAAGGCTTGAAGCCTAGAACCGTCTGCTGATCATAAAATATGCTAATGATAAAGTTACTAAAACAATTTATCATGAAACATTGTGGGATTGAAAGGGAAAAAAGAGGACAAGTATTGGGTGAATGTTCAATGTGGTTACAAGATCAATATGTTTTTGAAAATGTTGCAATTGATTATGAATTTGTACACATAGTATTTGAAGTACCAGCAACAAAGAACAAAAGGAGATCTTTTGGATGTTTATTGGCCTTCTAATCTAGAGTGCTACAAATGGTTTCTGGGTAATTAAAGGAATCTTGTAATTAATAACAACATTAAGGTATTGGAATTCACAGGCAGGTGTGGTCAAACCTATACCCTTGTTAAATTGTATAATGCCAACATGGGGGCACAGCAATATGGTCATAACAGGACCGTAAAAGACAGATGTGTCTCTGTTCAACAAGAGGGCTGTGACACTGCACACTTTAATAATATTCTAATATTAGGTGGTCACTTTAATATATGTCTGGGGAAATGAAGCAGAACCACTTGAGATAGATTGAGAAGAACTCACCTATGGCGTCAATCTAGCAATCATGAGGGAAGTTCGAGCAAGAAGAGATGGCCTTTTGTTTGTCCATACCTGTATGAATTGGAGCCTCAACAAGTGAGCTGGAGATTGCCCAAGTAACTATAAGTTTGATAATTACAGAGCAAGAAGTCAAATAGACTACAACGTATTCACAGTGAAACATTAGTTCATAATAGAGGACTTTGAGGTACTTATCAAGACTGAAAATTATTATGGTTGCTTAAACATTACAGCGAATGCAGTGAACAGAGGACAATTGAATGATAGCTGAAGTCAACTAACTCAAGAGAATTTAAATCACAATAGAGGAGCATTAAGTGGCGGATTAATAACACACAAGGATAGGGAGGAGATGAGATGGAGGCACCTGAATAACTAGATACTTACAATTCATTGATGGTAACAAAAAGAGACTGGAACATTTTCAGAATATCATTATATTAGTAGCCTCCTATGCAGGGCACAAGAGTTAGTACGTGAAGTCTGAAACATTCCTGGCTTGATGAAGCCAGCAAAGAACCTACATAACTCTGGTAAACCTACAAAGAAAGTACCTTCCAACAGGAAGAAACAAAGACGAGTGTGCGGGAGTTATTAAAGATGTTGGTCACAAAAGATTTGGAAATAAAAGAGCAGGCATGGTTAGATTTGACTGTGACAACCATCAGGGAAGATACCTAATCATTTTGGCACATCATAGCTAGATATACACAACATGGTGTTGATGAAGACGCAGCAGCAGTAAATGCAATGAATACTTCACAAGTTCCTATGGAATGGGGAGTGCATATGGGGAAGATCTAGCACCAATCACAGATATAATCATAGCCACAGAAGATCCAGCCTCAATTATATTGCCAAAAAATGCTATGTATTAAAAGGGTCCATTTGAGCTAAGTGATGTGGCAGTCTTAATGGAGAGTAGGGAAGTCTGATTCATGAGAAAAGATGCAGAACAAGGCATCATATTAAGAACAAAATTTAAGCTGCAGCCTGCGCACAGCTGTGGGGAAACCGACATGCAAAGGACAAGTGCATTGTCTTGCAGGCACTCACAACCATAATTGGCAAAGCCTGAGATGACCATTTTGATCCCGGGTCCTTGCTCAGAAACCTCTGGGTATTAAGCACCTTATAAATAACCTATCATATATCATATCAAGTAACAGAACATAACCTGCAACTTTTGTTAAAATGGGGAACTGCTTATTCTGAGAAGAAGGGCAATTTCCCGTTATAGAAAGACAAATGGATTTGCATGTTTGCTGCTGTGTGTGTTCATTTTCTTCTACAGAAAAAAAGGGTAAGGATAAGGAAAACTATGCATGTTGAGAATATAGACTGTTGATAGGGGTTTGATAAACCAATGCAATATGAACGCTGGTGTTTGATGAAAACAGGCACATTAAACACTATAATTGTGACTGAAATCTACTTTAAATGGAGCCAGCACTAATTTCTGACATATGGAAATCCTTTTCACTCCCAATGACCCTCAGACCCAGCATATAGGATGGGAGGTCAGATAGGTTCCCTTGCCAAGCTAACTCTTTGAAACCTGCTCACTGGAGATAAGGATCCTCCTTCCAACAGACAAACACATCAAAACTTGCTATGAAGTTTAAGTGTTGAGTTTTATTGTTTGCCCTGTGTATATATGTTAGGGGTGAGCATTTAAAAACATTATTTAAAATCAGATTAATCCATGGTCTTGCTCAGTTCAAATCTATTATCACCATCTCACAGTCCTTTCTGAGTGCAAGAATGTCACACTTGACAGAACTACAGGACTGTAAACGTCTCAAGAGGAGACAGAACTAACACCATAAAAAAACAGATATTATAATTACAAAGACTCTTTTCATTAGCCAGGCCCTGGGCCATTAAGAACATATGAGCAAGGACTGAGTCAACAAGAGCATAATTCCAGCCCTTCCTCAATAGAAAATAAATACCATGTTCATAGTCATTGTATCCAGGCGGAAGAACTGGAATCGTAATGCCATATTTTTGTATGAAGAAAAATGCCCTTTAAATAAGAGCTCATTTAGGGGGTGTGTAGGTTGAAAATCATATATTATATGGACCAAAACATCAATTTTTAAATGTAGTTTTAATATCTAAATTAATGAATGTACATTTCATTGTGCCGAAACAATGCACCTCAGTGACATCCTAGCGTTCAAAGTGAAAAGCCTGTTATGCTGAGATGGAAAAAGTATTTGAATATAAATGTGAGTTAAAGGGAAAAATCTTTAACTCAGAAATTATTTCTCCTATAATGACAAAAAGTGTATCAATTGATTTGTACCAGAGAGAGAAATCTGGTGAACACATACATGGAATGTATTGTTTCAGAATGTGATACACTTTAATGCAAGAAACCTCTGAGATGAGATTACATTAAAGGGGAGGGAAATTGGGTGTAGAAGTTACTCTCATTGACTGCCCCCTTCAATAATACACCCAATTACTACTGAGTGATGACACTTTGGGAGCATTGTCCAATCATATACATTGATCAATTAGATTGGGGAAAATATGCACACCTCAAAAAGGTTGGGTTTCTGTTCTATAAATGGTCAAACACACACACAAACTTTGACAGGGTCAGAAATTCACTCATGGACACTCACTGAAGAAACTCACTCGCTTACTCACTGACTGTGGGGAAGAAGAAGAGAAAGGAAGCTTGATAATACCAGAAGGCAATGGAATAGATTGCTCTCTTTATGGACCCATTTTGGATTATCATCGGAGCCCTGACGCTGAGGCCTATAAGGAGTTATAGTCCCAGGCTTTCTGCAGTGGAAGAGAAAGCAGACAGGCTATGGTGAAAAGCTGATCCTATCTCACTGGCTGATGCCCAGCCTTTCATGGAGGGGGAGAATTGTAGCAGCCCTTAAGAGGGGGTTCTTGGCTTTCTGCAATTCTGCCAAAATAAATATATTTGTTTATTTTATTTATTTATTGGATATTTATAATACACCTACACACAAGTGTTTCGGGGCGCAACACGACAAGAGGGTGGGGGAACAGGGAATATCAGAACAACAATTATCTTACTAGGCCTTGTGACATTTGGAACGTGCAAGTGCAGTAAGCGAAGTGCAGGGGGGGTAGTGCCCGTCATGGTGGAACGGCCAGTGAGAAAAGTTAGTGCCATGGAAGGCCAGGTGGACAGAAGTCAGGGGAAAGCAGAGAGTGCAGGGGAAGGAACGTCCTCAAACTAAGTGTGAGGTAAGGGGCTATAAGAGCTATACAGTGGTGCAGACCCATCCAGGCAAGAGTGGGGGGGGGCAGAAAGGCAAGTACAGATTGAGGGTGGGTCCAGAGAGACCAAGTGCAGGGGTAGACTGGACTGGGAGGCCTAATGCTTTGAAGACTCTGAGGAACCAGGCAGCCAGTCAAGAAGCAGACAGGGACATTAGCAGAATAAGAGAAAAGGAAGGTCATGAGATGCTTCTGCACTTAAGGAGATCCGGCTCAAGTCTGAGATGGGCAGGGAGGCCATTCCAGAGGGAGACGCCGGTGTAGGAGAGACATCTACCCCCACTCTCTGCTTGGAAAAGCGACTGAGCTGCAGAGCCTTAGAACTAGATGACCGAAGGGCTCTAGCAGGGAGGTATATAGGGAGAAAGAGTTGGATGGAGAGGGGTCCCAGGCCCCAGAAAGCCTTATGGATGAATCAGAGGGTCTGGAACTTGATCCATGCATCAACCTGGATCCAGTGGAGTGATTTTAGGGCCGATGCACTCCCTGCGCTTGAGGCCAGGGATACATCTTGCAGTCTTATTCTGGATTATTTGAAGGGGGCAAAGGGAGGAGTCAGGTAGATTAAGGAAGAGGCTGTTGCAGTAGTCCAGCCTGGGAAGGACCACCGCTCTGGAGACATTGAGTTTCTGGGGAAGGCTGAGCAATGGGAGAATGGTTCTGAAGGGGTGCAGCTGTAAGTCACCCTTCTTGGCGAGGTCTGTAAAGGGAGGAGAGAAGGAGAGAGAGGAGTTGAAGATGACACCAAGGTTTTTTTCCTCACAAGAGTGTGAGAGGAAGAGGCCCATGGAGGGTGGCCAAAAAGTGGGGGAGAAAGAGGGAGCAGGGGTCCTAATCAATGTTCCCTCTAATTATTTTTCACTATATGCAAAACTGGTTGGATGTTGTGTGCATATTATTTTCCAAGTGCGCAACTGACTAATTAGGTAAGCCACTTTGTGAGCTACCGTCACTGAAGAGAGTTTGGAAACTAATGTCCTCTTCCCAGCCCCTTCAATTCTTTACAAATCTTACAACACTTTTTCCAAACTCATAGGCTAAAATAAAATATGTCATATGTGATTATACAGAAAACTCATCAACCAGTCCAAGACTTCAACATCTGCCACAGTACCTTGCAAACATACTTCTGTGCAGAGAAAAATGTATGTTTTATGGCACTGGAAAATCACTCATGTGTATTACAAAACACAAATATCTCTTGTCATAACTGATGTGGTTGTCAACAAATTCACACAGAATACAATTGCCGATGGATTCATGGCACTTAAAAGCAAGGTCTCAAAAAACATGCTGATAGGAGTTCAAGTGCCACTTTAATTAAGTAATTCAAGGGCCAGAAGAACATGCTTCAATTAATTTGTGTATGGATGATAATTGCATCAGAAATATTTGCACCTCAGAATATGATGATCAAAAATTCCTGTGCCTTTGCTTACTAGCCACATTATGTTCTCCTGTGGGTAGTGATAACACCATCCTTACAGTTAAGAGACATATACACCATCCATTTTTGCTCCCTAAAAAAGGAAAATGTGCCTAACAAAAATGAGAAACAATGAACCTATGCCCTCTGTAAGGCTTCGCCCCCAGTGCTTATTGTTTGATTCCTTTGCTATTGGTTACTTACTGGCACATAGTTATTTCCTTTTAGGTTGAGACCTTGGTCCCTGCCATAGCGCATGACTTTGCGCTGCTTACCTTTCACACACGCTAAGCGTTGTCATTTTTTTTAAATGCTATTATTCTTTTCTTTTAATCATTTCACTTTAATTTCCTTGTAACATGGTGCTGCACCATTGAAAGAGGGTGCCTGGCCTCTCAGGACTCCAAGGCTCATGCTTGGAAGTGCAGTCTTCTTTTCATTTCTGACTGCACCCCCAACGAGAAGGATCTATGTCTTACTTGCATTAAGGCAGAGATTGATATCAGAGCACCATGCCTGAATAGCAGGCAATCAGGAATGAGAGAGGAGGAGGAGGAGGCGGAGGAGGGAAGCTTGAAGGAGAGCTCTGTGTCTTCAGCATAACACTGGAAGTTGAGAGAGAAGGCGAACATGAGGTGGGCTAGAGGAGCAAGTAGATTTTGAACAGCCAAGGTGAGAGGATAGATGCCTGGCAGACTCTGCATGTGGAGAGTTAGATGGTGGAGAGAAAAGGGCCCAGTTAAACTTGGGAAGGACGGTCCGAGAGGAAGGAGGTCAACCATTCCAGAGCCTGATCGGTGATGCCAAAGATATCAAGGAGCTGATTTATCAGGGTGGCATGATTGACCATATCAAAGGCAGAGGAGAAGTCAAGAAGGATGAGAACGGAATGAGATCTGGAATTGAGATAAGAGAGCAGGTCTTCACGGGTGTTCGGAAGAGCAGTTTCTGTACCTCTGGCAGCTCTGAAGTCTAACTGGTGGTTGTGGAGACAACCAACTGATTCAGTGTGGTGGATAAGCTTTTCAGGAGAGAGGGCACAAGAGAGTGCTTGAGGAGTGAGGGGAAGGATGAAGTGGCAAAGGAGTGATTCCATAAATCAGCCATATCTGCAGCAAGGGAGACAATATTTTCCTTGATAGTTCTGGAGGAGCAGGGGAGCACCTGTTTGGATGAGACTTTCAAAGAGCGGACTTGTCTAGAAACCTCATCAGGTGTTATTGGAGAAAAAGAGGAGAGTAGGAGGGTATGGGTGAGGGGGTCCAAGGGAGGCCTCAGAGAGGGTGACAGGTGAGGAGTAGAAGAGAGTGAGGACAAGATATCCTTAGTGTTAGAGATGAAGTGAGAGACCAGAAAAGTGCAGAGTGCCATGGAAAGCAGAGGAGTAGTGAAGACTGCAGTAGGGTTGGCGAGTTCCTTGAAGATTTTAAAAAGTTCAGCCATGTTTTTAGTGGCTGCAGAGATGTGAGCTTGGATACAGGCCCCCTTCCTTGAGCAGATGGAAGGTCTGTATTGTGTTTGGAGCAGGCGACAGGTCAGTTTGTCAGAGGATTTGCTCGAGGCCTGCCACTTCCGCTCAGCTTTTCTGCACACGTTTTAGAGCTGCCAGGTCGCAGTCATACCAAGAATTACACTTGGTGGCAGGTTTCAAGTGGATGTCCAGAGTGTTGGAGATGGGTAGTTGAGATTAGTAAGGGCAATGTCAGAGTGAGTGACAGTGGTAGGAGTAGGAGGGGGAGTGAAAGTGGTGGTAAAAGCGCCAACTGACACTTACTTCATTGGTCGAATGATGGAGAAGGAGGCTGGCAGTGTGGACAGGGGTTTAGCTGGGGGACCCAGGAAGTTCAGAGGAGAGCATGATCAAACCAAGAGAGAGGAGTAATGAGAGTGTTGGAGATGGGGATGTCTGAAGAGATGAGTGCATCCAAAGTGTGTCTGGCTGAGTGCATCAGACTGGAGGGAAACATGCAGAGGGAAAGAGATACACAGAGGTTGCAGAAGGGCACAGACATTGCATCAGGGGAGTCAAAGGTGAATATTGAAGTCTCAGAGGAGTCTCAGAGAAGGAGAAGCTTGGAGGAGGAGGAGGCACGGAGAGAAGAGGTGAGGTCAGTCCATTCAGAGATAGAGTATGAGACATGGCCAGGATGTCTGTAGATGATGGCCAGAGTACGAGAGAGGCCACGAGAGACACCAAGTCTGTAGACAAGGTATTCAAAAGAGGAGTAGGTATGGGTAGGTATGATAGTAGCAGAGACCCACTCAGGAAACATCTGAGCAACTCTGCCACCAGGCCGGTTAGACCTGGGATTAGAGAGGATCTTGTAGCCTTCAGGTCGAGGTCTTCAAGAAGGTGGCAGATGTCAGCGGAGTGTTTGAAAGCAGAGCGAGAGTAGGGAAGCTAAGTGGAGCAGGTTGTCACTTTTAAAGGTTTTCTGAGGAAGGCTACAGGATTATGGTACACCCGGCAGAGGTGTCTGAGGGGCAAGAGAGGTGGCAGAAAGAGGAGTGGCACTAAAGAGGAAGAAGTTGATAAGAGATGGAAGACACCTATCAAGAAAGAGGAGGTTGGGCTGAGAGCCCTGGAGTATGACAGTGCCTTTTAGGTAGACATTAATGATGACCCTAGAGGACAGGAAGGATGCCAAGAGTACCTCTCAATGGGTGCCACCATTAATGGGAGAGGATGAGAAAGGGGAGAGCACAGAGACCATAAGGGGAATACATAGGTCTGGCGAAGGAATGATAAAGAGGATGTTGATGAGAGTCTACCTGGAAGAAGCGTTGACATAGGTGTCAGCGATGGGTATGCCAGGATTGGAGAGCAGGAGCTCCTTCTTGAACTTTTTCCATCCAGACTTCCTCAGAGGGATAGGCTAGGTGATTTAATGGCAATTAGAGAAGATAGGGGAGATTGAGCGCACCATTGAGAGAGAGAGTGCAGAGAGGAGGAAGGGGGGAGAGGGAGAGAAGGAAGAACTGAAGAGCATGACACCGACTACAACCACAGCAGTGACACAGCTAGTCTCAAGTGTCCATGAAGGAAGCAACGCCTAGGTTACGTTATATAGCAGAAGCACAACACCTAGAATTGAGATTATCATGAGAGAGGGAAGAACATAGATAGCCTAATATTTTAAACACAAAAAGCAAGAACACCCAGGTTTGACTTTCGTAGAAGAGATGAAAAAAGCCTAATTTTTAAACATAGCAGAAAAATATAACACCCAGGTTTGACTTTCCTAGAAAGGAGGGAAGCAGCCTAATTTTTAAACACAGCAGAAAATGCAAGAACATCCAGTTGAGATTTTCTTAGAATAGAGGGGAAAAAGTATAATTTCCATTTCTCAACGCAGCACAAAATGCAAGAACACCCAGATTTGATTTTCCTAGAAGGAGGAAAAGCCCCACCGACTAATTATGACAATGTCAGATAAGAGTGACATTCAACTGCCAAGTGCAGCAGACTGCAGAAATAGATAATAGGAGTAATACGAGAGGAGGGACTGTTAAATAGGGAGCTGTGATGGTTGTTCCCCCTGCCCGCATATTTCTTACCTTGCTGGTTGATAGCTGCACTGAATGCTCCCAAGGCAAACACCGGCAAACACCCTCTGGATCTGCAACTGTGGGAGCTGCGCTTTGCCTCTGGGCCCTTAGCCGCAGGGTTCTGCCCTAAGGGCAGCCTGGAAAAAGGGCAGCACTCCCAATCATGGGTCTGAGGAGGGGTGGAAGGCAGGAGGTAACAGGGGGGAGGAGGAAGAGGATAGGATAAGGCTAGCAGAAATGCTATGATGTGGTGAAGTTATTTAGGGTTTGGGGTTGGAAGCCCGTGGCTGAAATGTTTGAAGGAGAAAAGACCAAAATGTATTTTTCCAAAAATAACTTTCGGTCTTCTCTCCCCTGAATATTTCAGCCATTGCCCATTTCCGAACGGCCGAAATTCGGCCAAATCTCCCATTCGGGATTTTATGCAAGGTCTTTTTGGACGTTTCCATTATTTAGCACACAAGGAGTCAATCATTTTTTTAAATAACGGTGGGAGCAACAAGAATGGAGAAATGAACTCACTGCAGCTCCAAGTAACAAGTGAGCTCTGCCGAGCCGCAAAATGCCTACACCCTCAGTGGTACCAACACGGGCAGCACGCCCAATCGGGGGCCTGGGGAGGGGTGGGAGGTGCTAGGCAACAGGGGGGAGGAGGAAGAGGAAGCAATCAGGCAGGCAGCAATGCTGCAATGTGGTGAAGATATTTAGCACACAAAGAGTCCGTAATTTTTAAAAATAATGGCGGGAGCAACAAGAATGGAGAACTTAACTCACTGCAGCTCCAAGTAACAAGTGAGCTGTGCAGAGCGGCAAAGCGACTACACCCTCAATGGTGACCAACACAGGCAGCACGCCCAATAAGGGGTCTGGGGAGGGGTGGGAGGTAGGAGGGAACAAGGGGAAGGAAGAAGAGGAAGGGATCAGGCAGGCAGTAATGCCGCAATGCTGCGAAGTTATTTTGCACACAAGGAGTCAGTAATTCTGACTAATCCTGATGTGAGTATTATCTAAAAGGAAAGTAGTCTTGTGCGGAATGATCCTTTAAAGGGAATTAGAGTAAGTCCCAGCCCCTATAATGTGTTAGTACCGAGAGGTAGGAATATTGTTCATCCTGTAAAGTTAGGGAACATTTCAGAAGTTTGTGTGCCTCTGAAAAAGATATATTGAGTAGGTCCAATGGTGTGCATACAGTGAGATTCACTAGAACCTTTTCTCTGGTGATGACGTCTAGCCCCATTAACAGGGGTCAAAAAGGTCATCTTGCTGTGTGTCTACTTAGAAAAAGAAGATAATTTAAGTAATTCCTGGGTCTACCATCAAGCAGAACATTGTGAATAATGCAGGGTTGCTCAAGATAATAGGGAGATGGTGAATATTTGCAGTCCATTTCTTTCTGCTGTTCAAGGTGACCATTGAAATGGAGAAAGGTACATTTTACCCAATAATTGAATAGAAACATCACTGAAGGGAATTTTGCCAACATACTGCTGAACCTGCATTTTCTTATCTACAAGCCATTCACATTGCCGAAGGTCGAATAGTTTGTTACAATTCAGTTGAATCTCTGACTTGGCTTTTGCGTAAGTGGGGGTGGAATTGGTTTTCAATAAATGGGCAGTATAGAGAATTGGATAGGCAGGGACATTTGGAATAACTTTCTATAAGGTGAGCATTGAGAACAAAGTGGCTGATGTGTTCATTATTTTTATCAGTGGTATTTGAATGTCAAAGAGCAACTTGTTTATCTTAGACCTTCTGTGCAACCTTGTGTGGTTCTTGTCCCAAAAGGGGAGGAAACATATTAAATAAAGAATAATTGTGCGTACCTGTTATACGGTGGAACATTCCACTGAATTAGCTATCGCCCAGTTAAAACATCATACAGAACCTATCCTCTTTGGAAAGCCCAGGACCAGATGGGGTACTCGCTGATGTGTTTAAATATGAACAGGATTTGGGGGCACCATTGCTTACAGTGGTATTTAAGTATGGCAACTATTACTTACAATGGTGGCATTCAGTATCTCCATAGTTCTATCTATAAAAAGATGGACAGGATGCCCTCGTGTTTTATCGTCCCATCTCTCATTTAGATGGAAGGACCAAAGTATTTGTCAAATTAATCCATGCCAGGCTGATGGACTGAGCAGAGCAAAATTCCCTTTTACCATATGTGCAGTTGGATATTAGAACCAAAGTTGGCACAGCAGTGCAAAGTTTGCATTTACAATTACTGATCTAAATATATACCTGGGATGAACGTTCCAAAATATTTGACCTTTATGGACCTTTCATCCATGTTTAATTATGTAAACAATTCAGAAATATGGCAAAGCTTGAGGTAGATCGGTCTCCTTCCTCCCTGTTGCCTATTTTAGAACATCTGCATGCATATTATGAGCCCATGATCAGATACTGAAGGAATGGTGAATTGACCAAAGCAATTCCAGTGCTGAAGGGTATCCGACAAACATGCATAGCAACAGCACTTAATTAAAATTGTACACACATTAATTGTGTTTTGTACTGTGCTGGAGTATGCAATCTCTGATGCCCTGGGGATAACAGGAAGATGCATTCCTGTATTAACCTACGTAGATGTTGCAGTATTAATTGATAGAACATCCTGGCCATCACTTGCATGCTTTGTATGGCTACAAAAGACAACTATGTAAATGTAAGTAGTGCAGGTTGATGTTTTTTTTTTAAATAGTGCTCTTATCTTTGTTCGGCTAACTCCATATTTTGTCTGCTAGCTGTCATACTCTACTGTCAGGGTGAATTTTGTAATGGCATTGACCTTGTATACTTCCATATAGTCTGACTCCTACCTTCATCTTTGATCATGTACAGTTTGATGAGACAAAGCGACTTGTACATCAATGATGGCATGCACTTTAACTGAGTCTCACTGGTTCATAGATCACTGACCAAATGCACGGAAGTGGAGTTTCACTCATTTCCATTATTGTCCTCACACATTTTATTGAAATGGGACTCACTACCCATCATTGTCTTCAGGCACTTCCATGGGGTTTCACTTTCACTAGTTTCTAGATCCCTGACCTCGTATGCTGCTACGAGTCTCACTTGTTGAAACATCACTGATTTTATAAGCCGTAAACTATATCCATATGACTGACCTCATACAATGAAGAGAACAATAACTAATTTCCCACCAAAAGCTAAAAAACAATATTTCAGTGGCGCCAGACTATGTTTTATTATTGGTATCATACAATATAATGACATTGCATTAATTATCACCACATCACGGGCGCAGTGCACCTTAATTGTGTCGTTCCTTAACATATCAAAGGCCCCATTCCCTTCACTGGAGGTCACACTCATTACCACTCAATTAACTGGATAGACTTCAATACAATCATTTATTTCTGCACAGGTAGTATAGCTCAGTGGCAACTGTGAGCGGACCGCCACAGGTCACCAGGGCAGGCCACACCAGATGTCGGGGTCAACTGACTTAACAATAGTGCAGCTGGAACGCAGCAGACAAACAGCAGGGGCGATCCTGCTATGCCCGGGACACCCTGCTATGTCTGGAGCACCGGACAGTGTATTGTGGATGGGGGCGCCCAGGATGTGGCAGCCTCGCCTCTGGGGGCACCCAGGCCGGGGCTGCAGAACCAGGCCATGATCAAACAGCGGACAAAGAACAATAAACAGACACAGACACGAGTTGCCACTTACTGGGGCTATGCTGCACTGCCTCTCACGTGCCAGCAGAGCCCCTTTTATTGAGGAGCGTCATAACTCTGTCTTAAAGGGGCAATGGGCCCACACTTAAATGGGCCACACACCACACCCCTCCTTTATTATAACAAAAGAAAACACAGCACACATTAAACAACGACCCTAAACAGGGTCTACTACTGTGGTGTAATCCAGTCCATGCACCACCCATCAACTACCAACTCACTGCAAACAGTGGTGCACTCCAGTCCGCACACCACTCCGATGAACTGTCCAATCACTGCAAACTATGGTGCCTTCCAGTCCGTGCACACCCTGGGTCCCAGATAGGTGGCGTTGGGGATCACAAAATGCCTGGAACAAACGATCCGCTTGCACTGCTGCAGGACAAGTAGAACACATTCTCCTCATCTTCTTCCTCAGCATAGTCGTACAGTCCCTTCCTTTGCTCTTCTGCCACCTGGACTGCCGCCAGGGGGGGCTTCCTCTCTGCGGCCTCTTTTTACAAGCTTCCTGCTGATGGCCCAATCATGCTGGTCCGCGTTGGGGCGGGGCACACCCATGCTAAATGATCCACTTTTCCACACCGGCCCCACAAATGTGTACTTTGGACGGGCACTCTTGCGGGTGTGGGAGGTCCTATCCACAATGATGGCATATTGTGGCACCTGGATCTCTCTGTGGCCAATCCCCTCTTCTCGGTGGCGTACCTCCTTGCCCTTTGCTGACGGCCAACAATTCCTCCAACTTTACCCATTGCATGGGGGCTTGCAGCCTGAGCTGCTGCCTGGAGAGGTCCATAGCCGAGGCACGCACCTCTGCCAACTCTTGGGTGTGGCCCAGTTCCAGGATTCAGTCAAGGCCCAGCCCTGGCTCCCTGAGACTTGTTTTTGCAACTTCGCCGAGCTACAGCCGTAGATTATCTGAGCCCTCATCTCATTATCATTGAAGTGCCCAGGAGAGAACGATTCCACGAAGCTTGCCATGAAATGCGTTGAGGCTCTCCCCTTCCTCTTGTCTCATGCATCGAAATCCTGAACCATTCACAATCCCGGTTGACCATGGGCAGGAAGTACTGATTCAGGGCTGCAATGGCTGCACCAAATGACTGATTAATGGCCCAAAGGGTCTTAAACAGCCTCTGGACAGCTGGGCCGGCTGAGTACAGAAGCGTTTGGCATTTAGCTCTGTCCTTGATCTCCACCGCCTCAAAATACAGTTCTAGGTTTTCCACCATGCCATCCACCAGGGTCCCAGACTGGCTCGAGCCCCCACCACATCAAACAGATACAAGGGCGCAAGCTGTACATTCTGGCGTTATGCCCCTTCATTGTCGTCATCCCCCATGATGGTTACTGGGCGTGCCACAGATTGCGCTCACTGGTGCTGGGCCCCTGGTTTAACTGTTCAATCTTGAAGTCACTGAGGGTGCATGAGCACTCCTTATGGAGCCGCTACCGGTCCTGCGACAGATGGATACCCCTGGTGACAACGAGGACACGCAGCGAGGAGTGTACCAATGGGCTGCATTTTTGTGTGTGTTGCTGGTCACTTTTCCTGATCACTGAGACTTCGGGCTGATGGGAGCACCCAGGCCAGGCTATAGGCAGGGCTGCCAGTGCTGCATCGCTGCCTGCTCCACAGGCACAGTGCAGGATGCCAGCCCTGACATTGATATGCCCCGCCCCTCCTCTATCCGGAGCAAATCTCCTTTCCTTCTTACTTTCACCCGGATGCCCGGGGTCCTGGCTGGGCCACACCCCCTCTATTCGGGGCACCACAGGCCGTAAAGTCCCTTTTGTTCCTCCAAAAAAATCCCTTTTTTTCTCAAAGTTTTGAAAAGGTTTCTTTTTTTTTGACAGGCCGGATCTCGATGCGGCAGGCCCCTTCCTCCAGTTAAAGAGCCATTCAACCTGCAAGGCCCGCACCATTTCTTCTGTGTATGAATGAAGTTTATGCAGTCAATGTGGGGGGGTGTAAGAGTGGCAATGTAGCAGGGTCACACATGGAGAGCTGTTGCCTTTTTGTCAGAGGCAGCAAAAGGCCAGTCTAGCAGAGTCCCAATACCTGGATGTGCAATGACAATGGCCGCCAATACGCTGACTACTTGCCTCTTTGCAATGTTTTGCATTTTATATTTTTATTTATTTGTATTTATTGACGAACAAGGTGAAATGTCTCAGAACGTATTAGAAATCAGAGAGCAGAGTAAGAATTAGAGTAAGGTACCTTTACAGAGCGGCATTGTTGGATCAAATAATGCATACCAGGCGACACAGCGGAGAAAGTGCGAAAATAGAGCAGGAACGCAGAATGGTGGACAAAGAAATAGTTGGCCAGAATAACAGAGAACGTCATAGAAGTACGTTTCAAAAATTAATGGTAGACCCTGAGCACTTGCTCACAATAGCAGATTAAGGTGACTGTCAAATGTCTATACAATGTTTACTGAATAGTCAGATCTATAAGCCTTTTCAATGCTCGTTTATGATTTATGATTTTTATGATGTATCTTGTCATTAGGACGCAAAGGATCCGAGAATCCACAAAAGCGTGCCTTTAGTTTGTATGCTTCTGGTACCCCCAAAAGCTCTGATAAATACTACTATAGCCCCTGTATGGGAAAATGCATAGAAACTACCAATATTCATTTGTTATTAGAATACATGTTCTTAAAACAATATGTTTGTCTTTTCCACAAACCGCAAGCCTATCTTCTTCCCTTGTATTGTATATTGCATGTTATCCTCGGACCTCCGTGTACATTAAAGATATTGCAGTGTTCTTGTTTCTGCCATGTCCCCGCTCTATGCGATGATTATGCTCGACAAATTATACTTTGCTTGCAATGACTACGTCAGAAGGAGGTAATTATACGGTGCAAGCACAGTCAAGTAAAGTTACAAATTGCATTCATCTTGAATGTTGTAATTAGTGTTCATATGTTATATTGGAAAGTGCAGTCCAATAAAAAAAATATATAATTGGATGCGTGGCACACAGTGCACGTTTCTTTTTTTAAAAAAAGCAAGATACATTCTTCTTCTTAACAATTTCTGTTTTCAATGTGGTTCAAGAACGACTACAAAAGTATGAAAATTCAAAGCGTATCTATGTTTGTTTTCAAGTCTGAATAATTTCTCAGCACAGTAAAAATTGGTTGTCCATGGTATTCAATTTTTGTAGCTCAGAAGGATGAATGGCTGAGTCGGGATTCAAACCTGTGTCTCAGGGGCTTCATATAAATGTCCAGGCTCGCTAAGTCATTGTACCCCTCATTCATTCATCATTTATCATTAACTTTATGGATGTTTCCTTTTACAGTTATAAACAGTAAGGAAATTCAGTGAAAGAAAGACATTCCTTAAGAAAATCGGTAGAAAATGGTTTTCAATACACAAGTGTTCTGCACCCTCAACCTCCTCCTCAAATATGCACATTTTGAACCAAGCAAATCACCAGCAACATCAGGACACGGCATCACAGAAATCTTACCTGTGTCACCAAAGACTTCAGGTGCACTCCATCATCCACAACTACAAGGAAACTAATGCTTGTCAATGTCCGTTTAGCAACCAGCTATGCAGCATACATCGCTGACTTCATCACCACACATGAGTTGGACGCCATCTTCATTACTGAGATCTAGATGACGTTCACCTATATCCACATCCAAGATGTTCTCATCACCAACAGCTACAAAATTCTACAAGACCATCCAAAAAAGATCAGCAGAGGCCTTGTCATCACTATAAAGGCATCATGGCCATGCACCCAACTAGACATTGCCACCCTAGACTCTTTTGAAAACCTTGCTGCTACTTGCTAACCTTGCTTTTGAAAACCTTGCTGCTACTTCCCGCTCTCCCTAATGGACAAAGTCACTTTTCACCTTATCTACAGACTGTTAGGGGAGATTTTCTAAAGTGCACTTATGGTAGGACTTTATAAAACTATTCTCTGGGGATGCAGAGTTCCAACCTCTAGTATAGGCGTGCACCACTCAAGGTACTGGTAGTATGGCAGAGCAGATAGGCTTATCTTAGGAGGGAGATTTATTTATTGGGTATTTTAGTTATTGGTTATTTATAATGATCCTATACAGCAACATGTGTTTCAAGGGGCAAGATATGAGCTGTAGGTAAGTACAAAGAACTTAGAATATACATAGGCTCAAAGAAACTCTTATACAATTTTAGTTATACCAAAATAGTTATTTATTTTATATACACAAGGCAAAGTTAAATCTTTAGGAAGTTAAGTACTATTTCAAACTAAAAAAACACAATAGAAAAACAGTGCAATGCTTCAGGTGAGTAAACCATAAGGTAAGACTTATAGAGGTAATGAACACAGTTCAAAGGTAGATAAAACCACTGTTATAGTAACTCAAAAATGTTCTGTTGAAGGAAGACAATAATAAACAACACAAACAATAACATGTCAGTACTTTTTAAGACATATTACTTTTCAAAGGTTTTAAGGTTTTAGCAGTCCATCCCTATGTAGGTATAAGTTCTTCAAAGTCAGATGGGAGGGAAAGCATTTAAGACACAGATGCAAAAAAGGCAACGTTCTGGAAGATTCTTGAAGTATAAGTAAGTATGAAGCTGTTTAGGGTCAAAAAGGGTTCAGGGACCTTGGGAAAGATTCCCTGCACCGGCGCAATCATTAGGCCTGGCCGAACAGTATGGACGAACACCCAAACACCAGAATCAGTACTCCAGCAACAAAGGAGTGACAGAATGACTCAAGGAGAGTATTATCATGTGTCCCACCGTACCTGAGGAGTGATGAAGAGGATGAGGCCGGATGCCTTAACGATGCAGCAGCGGTAGACCCAGTGGCCTATTCTTTGGTTTTGGTGATGAAAGGAGGGACTCTGGAAGGGATGTCACATAAGCAGTTGAGAGAAAGGACTCCCAGCATGTAACGCTCACCTGGCTCCCACGGAGGCGCTGGTCTGGTCTGGGTTGCTGTGGCCTCTTCAAGCGTGATGCGCAGAATTCGGACCACCGATTGAACAGGACCCCCAAATCTTGCTTGTCTGGCCCGTAGGAATATCCTTCTGCAGATGAGAAAGGGGATTCACTGTCTGCTGAATAGTGTCCTTGCTCCCCCTTTTCCCCCTTCGTTCTTCTCTGACTTACTCCAAAACCCCCCCGGTTTAAGCTCACCTTATGGTTTGGAAGGATGAACTCTCCATCCTGCTTCTGGTGCAGGGGCGCGCGTTCGTCCAGTTACTTCACTGGTTTTCAGAATGGCGCTGGCAAATCCACTTGACTAATCTGAGCGATACGCCGTAAGTATGAAGATGAAAAGTTCAAGTGTGAGCCTCCTTTTATGATGTTTTTTCCTAACCTGTGATCTGTCCATTATTTCAGGTGCAGAAGAAAGGCGATGCGTTGAGGGGTTAAATTGCCGGTGGTAAAATCAGGTGAGTTAGTGATGAGGGCGACCCCTCTAAATGTCTTTATAATTCCCCAGTAATGTCTTTTGTCCTTTCCCCATAGGGGCCGGGGTGCGGTACCTGCCAAAGATGCGGCGCCGACCCGAGATATGGAATGGTTCACCAAGAAAAGCCGGTAAGTAATATGGCTGAAAATTCGGCTTTCCTCTTGTGCTCCCTTGCTCACCTTTTGTCTCTTCTTCTCTCCCCTAGGTGCAGAGATGTGGCGACCGGTGCTGAGAGCCGCGATGGAGCCGGGCGGCGTCTCGGGAACAGGTGAGTGAAGCGCGGCGCTGCAGCGAGCAACGCGGTGCTTTTAAATGGAAGTCTTCCTTCAGGAATGCTGGCGTGAAGATTCCGGATGCAGGTAAGAAGGTTGAATAAGTTCTTGGTTTTCATTTTTCTCTTCTCTTCTTTCCTTATAGGTGTTCCAGGTTCGAGGCAGGCGTGGCTGGAGTCCAGGTGCAGGAGCAGACACGGTGAGCGTTCAGCTGCTGGGATGCAGAACAACGCGAAGCACGTGTGGCTGTCCGGGCGTGGCTTAAATAGCCTTGGAAGAAGTCCCAGGTGAGTATTCTTCCACAGCCCCACCCAAGTAACTAAATAGTTCCTCCAGAAAAATAGTCCCTCCTAAACCTCATTTGGCTTGGTTATTCATGCAGCATGGTCTGCATCAGGTGAGTGTGCAGCATGGTCTTTTTCAGGTAAGTGCACCAAACAATTCCCCTTATGAGCCTTGCGCCTATGGCGCCAGGACTGATGTCCAACATGAGCCTGGCGCCAACGGCGCCAGGACAGAGTCCAAAGAGCCCCTATAAAGGGCCGCTGGGCTTTTACCCGGGGGCGTGATGCCTGCTCCCGGGGGTGCTGGGCCTGGCCTGGTGCTCCGGGGGTAGGCATCATGACACAGCAAAGGATTCTTCATGCTCCAATGCAACTCTGTGGTTTTGTTGCCTTTTCATAGAGTCCAATAAGCAGTTCTCATCCGAATGATTCACCTCGCTTCCTCAGTCCTGCACTCTGGTCATGGGAATTTGAGGAAGGGGATCTTGCTGCTGGAGGTCTGAAAGGTGTCCACAAAAGTTTCAAGAGAGCTTGTTCACTGCAGGATGATGCACTGCACTCAGGCTCAAGGTCCCAGGGTATTGGCGGTTTGCAGCCCAGAAAGGTTGCAGCTCTTCGTGGGGTGGCTTGAATTGAAGGGCATTTTAGGACTGAATTTTCTCACCAGTCCAAGGGCGGAAGTTGTTGACTTGAAAATTGGGCCAGGACAGTAGCAGTACTTCAGAAGGCTTCCCTGGTTGCTTTAAGGTGCTGCAGGCATCTCTGGTCATCTTCTTCTTCGGTTCATCTGTTCCAGTGGTCAGCTTGTCATCAGCCTCAGCATCCTCGCCTTTTATCCAGGCACCCAGCCAATCAACACTCACACTCCATTGAAAGTGCTGGCCTCCCAATTGGAACTGATTCCAGGCAGGTATCCCAGGTGACAGAGAACAGTGGAGTTTCAGACTCATCTCCTGCTTCCTGTCCTCACAGACACACTGGAACCTCAGCAGGCTTCCAAAAGGATTCCAGCCAAAAACAAAAGTCAAACCAGGACCTCCCCAACCCGGAATGGCAAATGAAGGACCAAGAATTGACAAGCACACAAGAAATGGCAAAAAACAATACATGGAGGGAAGTGAGACCATGACAGCTGAGATGACGTATTAGGATTTATTCAAAATTCACCTGGGTCTGTCTCTAAAGACAAGAGGATCTGTGTAACACATACTGTCCTTAGTCCAGGTTGTGATAAAGATACAATCAATAGTGATTAAAGAAAAATATATTTAAAAAAAATATTGTTTAGGAGAACAATGTATTTAATATAAAAAAAGTAAAATTCCTTCTCATAGGGTCAACATTGTATTTACTGTTTTTAGGCCATGTCAACAAGCGGTCAACCAGTTTCAGCAGGACTGGTTTATTGTGCTGCCTTCTTCGGGACTAGAAACTCCCCTCTATTGTGAGCTAAACCCTTTTTGCCAGGAAACCAAATCTGCACGTGCTGTCACTGCCACATGGATTCTGGAGCACAGATAAACATAGAGACATCTCTTGCTCTTAAAATATCTATTTGCATAGTCACCGGTAAAAGCATTCCTAAATCAGATTTGAATGGTACTCAATTTTCCATTCCAGTCACCCTGTTCTGTATCTGAAGGCTGTATCAAGCCAATGCCCTGCGTTCCTTCACAAGAGAGAGTTACACCTGCAATAGATTGTGTACTTAAGCATTTCTGTTTAGAGGAAAGTGTCAATCGGTTCCCGCACAGTTGGCGTTGCTCGCAGTAATAAACTATAGACCTTTTCTAAACATCGAGCAGGGAGGTAATTGCATCATGTAGAGAGTGGACTAGGCATTTAAAAGCCTTACAGCACGTGCCTTATAAGAAATACCTTTGGGATTCTTTCCATACATAGGCAATGTACTACTCATGAACACATGCCATTTGGAACAGTATAAAAAGGAGCCTAATACTGCCTCCAGATACAACAAGGGGACATGGGAGAAAAACAGTAAATAATGTGTGGGCCCCAAAAGAAGGAATTTTCTAGCTGTACCAGTAATATTAGCAGGAGTTTAAAGTTGATATGTCCCTTTCCTTTTTTATATTAAATATAATATTCTCCTAAAAAATCTTTGTGGGAAAAATACTTTTCTTGAATCACTATTGGTTGGATCTTTATTTATCACGACCTGGACTGAGGACAGTATTTGTTACACAAAACCTCTTGTATTTTTAGAAACTTACCCGGATACATTTTGAATAAAGCCTGATAAGTCACCTCAGCTGTGATGTTGAATTCATTGTTAGAACTAGAGAAAGTGTCTATTGCTGTCCTCTTTTTAGCGCACCAGCAAAAACTAGGATTTTGCACCCCACACGAGGGCCAGCAATTTTTCTGGAGGGCAAGGTAGCGACTCTATAGAGCATTCTATAAGTAAATAGGACTGTTTCACTATTGTGTTAAGATATATATGGGGTATTAGAAAGAATCAGGACACACAATTTTTGACCTTGTAAGAAAGCCCCTTAGACGCTCACACCAGAAAAAATACAACCCACTAGGAAAAAAGCCCAATACACCACTTGCAAGGATAACAAGTTTATTTCCACACAAAAATGGTAAGCGCCAACAAAGAACTCTGCTGCCGAGAATCGTTCTGGCAAAATCAGCATGAACACCACATTATGAAGAAACACAGTGTCATCAGTGACATCATCACATACATTTGAAACCTGCTTGGCTGGTTGGTGAGACCCTATACATAGGCCGCCTACTCCATAGGAGATGTCAGGCCATTGGTCCCAGCTCCGTCCATCCATCTTTTTCCACGTGGGTGATGCTGCATTCGTCATTGTATCATCAGGCATCTAATTGGCAAAATTGTGTGCAAACTAAACAACGCATCTATATCTATGTAGCAGCACACCTCGTACTGGCAGACAGGGGCTGTGGGGAAAGCCGAGGTCATCCAAACTCACACACTTCACTTGCTCCCAGACAGGCCAGCACCTCTCCAAGGTCTTCATTCTGGGCTATAATTTCATCTCTACCTGCACCTCGCAGTACAAATCACGTGAACTAGAAGTGAAAGCAGGAAAGCTCTGCTTTCTGATCTTTTTGATCGATCAGGTGGTGGAACAGGTTTATGATCAGTGGTCTGGGGTTAGCTGGTACCCTGGAATTCAGAGGTCATAACGTTAAGGCATTTAGGTGCTATAACTTAGAGCTGGGACTGGTGGGACCCAGAGGCCTGTGTCCTCCTTCTCATGGGGTCGTATCATACAAAGAAACTCAGCCCGCTTCCCGTGGCCTTGCAGGCCACAGTCTTCCCAGAGCATTATTGGTGAGGCATGGTATGCCACAGATCTGGCGGTTACTACGAGCTCACCCGTTCAGCTCCCAAGGGCCCAAAAAACCCTGCCCCCAGAACAAACAGAAGACTCAGCCAAGGGCAAGTTAGAATTGTTGTTTATTTGCGAAAAACACCAGGGATCTTACAGGACATTAAAACATCTCCAGAATCACCATTTCCAAACCTGTGTTAACCCTTTTTGATACCAAATGGCATCACAAACTAAGCCCTCCCCGAAAAACCTATCACAACCTTCGGTTGGGTGCTCGGAGTGCTATACACTATGGATTGCTCTTATAGATCTTACTCAATTGGCCCTTGCATGCCAGGTGGCTGGCCTGCCCTTCCCCAAGAAACTATCTATTACATTGTTGCAGCATGGCAGGATTACCATTGGCCCTTACCCCTTGCCATCCACCCCTGGATTTATGTCCCCTGATTGGCTGGAACTGGTCTCCCCCAGGCCTAGAATCCATCTCTGTTTGATGACTATGTGTACCCAATTTATCTGTTTGCAGTACCACTTTTGCCTGTGAGAGTGTTCTCCATGTTGCTACATTGCTAACTTGTTCATGTTCCACTTCACGTTTGTGGTGCTGAGAACTTTTTGTCTTCCCACCGTGGGTGAATAGCCATTGTCTAGCTCGGGTGAATCACGTGGTTGAGGAACACGAAATCAAGCTCTTCTGGTCTGCAATTATGAGGATTTATTCTCTTTTTCTGCAGATGGCCTCTTATCCTGTTAGGTCTGGAATGTGCTGCTTGTCTCTGACCTTGGCTGTGAGCCCTGGCCTTCCTGCTCTGTGCAGACTGGGTCTGCTTTCCCTCTTCTCTCATCCTGCGGCTTGTGGACTTATGTGATTCTCATTATACTTATACTATGTTTTCTGAACCCCTGTGTCATGCTGTTTCCTATAGGTTAGTTACATTTGGTCCTGCTAGGCTCCTTTTGTGATCCTGTGGTTCCATAGGGTTAGTTGCAATAAGCATCTGCAAGCTTGCTATGCATCTCTTTGTTGCCTTGCGTTCAGCGTTTCTGCATTTGGCTAATAAGAAAAATAATAAAAGCTTTTGACAATATGTATATGTATCTGTCCTCTGTCTACAGAACTGTGTAAGCATGTTCTTTGTGTATACAAATTTGTGTTTGTGTACCGTTGTGCATGGTTGCAGGGTTGTGTTCGGGGGAATGCCCCAGATGAGGCGTGGTATTCTACCAGGGACAAAGTCCCTGAGGCTTTTTTTGGTTATTCCACATCTACCTCTCTTCCACCCAAAGAAGTTCCCTTCATAAAACACAATCACCCCTATACCTAGGGTAAACCAACTAGGAGTCCAAATGACGTTACAACTCCCAGAATCTTTGTTGTCCTGTTTTCCACCCAAATACTCCCCATACTTCTTCTCCACTTCCCTCTGATTATTCTTTTCTGAACACCCATTTTACTCTAACAACACACTACCATTCCCACAATCCGCCCTGTTCAGGTTACAATAAAAGCTATGGTCATTTTCGTTCATTCCACAACCCCCACCAAACCCCTAGCATGAGAGCTATAATCCCATACAGCACCTTTTCTCCAACCTACCCCATAGGATACTCAGAAATTCTAACCCCCTCCTTTTCCGACGCATTCACTTTTTCCCGACATGAAAAACAACAAACCAACCCTAGAGCTGTTCACCTGACATGTCCCAACACAAGGGTCAAGCAGAGTCAGGCAATTAACCAGAACCATACACACCTGACGGCCCTTTCTCTTCCCCACAAAGATAAAAAGTGAAGCACAACAACACACCGTGAGCAAGGCAGGCTGCACGATATGAGAGCTAACTCAGCACAGGAGTTCAAGAGGAGGAGAAAGACAGCGCGATTCGAGTGGGTTCCAAGGGGAGAAGTGACCTTGCCCGTATCGATATAGACCCGTGAAGCCTCAAGAGAAGGAATCATGAGATGCCAACAATAGCAAGCGTGCGTTGCAGCAGATCTCAACAATGCCCGCGCGCCTCCTCCGCTGACAGCCAAGCCAAAGAGAAACGCATGGTACCGGCGTTGACGCTACAGACAAGGAGGCAAAGCAGTTCATCCCGGGTGGTGAGTCGAGGGGAGAGCCAATAAAGAAACTGAACTGTGCTGAATGAAAGTAGCAAGCGGCTAATTGAACTTTGAATTCACAAAGAACTGTTGATATAAGAAAAGGGGAAAGCCAGCATAGCAGAATCAAACACCACATGTTTGTTCACTCTCACAACTCTAGGCAATTACCCTTCTATTTGAACTACAGTAACCAGAAGACCTTAGGAAAAGCAGCAGGGGTTCAAAGTGGTCATACGGGGGTCTTGTCAAATCCTCCATACAGCCGAAAGTCTTTGACCGACAGATGAATGAGAAACTAAGGGAAAACGGATCCCGCATAATATGAGAAGTGCGTTGTAAAGGTTGGCAAGAGTGAACCCGGTGGAGGGATGCTAACAAGAGTGGATGAAATCTGAAGTCCCACAAACAGTGTTTTGACAGGAGTGAACCTTGGCAGACGGATATCCACAGTGAAGTGTTATGCAAAAGTTGACAAGAGTGAAATCGGCAGAGGGCAACAAAAAGGGGCAAGGCCTAAAAGAACTGTTTAAAGAGACATTTAGTTTTCTTGAATACAAAAGTTTTGTAATGCCTGGGGAAGTAGATTGTCCCCCTTGGCGTTGGGATCAGAGTGCAGCAAAGGGAGAACCCGAATGAGAAGTCATTGTGAACCTGAAGGAGGGAGGCTGAAAATTGAAAAGGGGTCAGAACCCAAAAGAGGGAGATCCAGGGGCGGAAAATCACCACCCAAAGTTCATTGAGAAAGGAACTGTTAAATTGAATTGTCGAGTATGACTGTGAGAGGTCTGTGCCTGGAAGAGGGGGATCTGGGGGTGAGACCGTCACCCAAAGCTATACGTGGAACAGAACTTTTGTGTTTGTTGAAAATATCAGGCCCTCAAAGTCAAGAGATGTTTTATTGAAAAGAGACTTAACCATCGAAGAACCTGATAGCTGGAACGGAACAGTCCGCTCATGCTGGAAAAGCTCGAGAATCTGCTGTGCTCGGGAGAACCACCTTGTCCCATGCTGAAAACGTGGGGAAGGGAGACCCCTGGCAATCACATCCTGATGTATTATTTGTGAACACTTCTTTCTTTATTGAAATCCCTATTCCACACTCTTTCTATAATTAGTTGTAAGAATTTGGTAATATGTCTTTTTTAGTATAGTCCTTTTTACTTTGACAAGACCCCACAAGGACTGCCTTGTTTTTCATTTGATGGTCAAAGCTTGCTCCTGTCTTAGATTTAGGTTTAGGTTATAGGCGTTTTTTCAACCTGCACTTTGTTTAAATAAACACCCTTGGATCGTGATCACTTGTGTCTGTCTTTACTGTTGCCACCATGAGTTCCTTACAGGTGTCACTAAAGATGTCAGCACAGTGGTTTCTTGGCATTAGTCAATGTCATCTATCGAGGCATTTGGGTCTATAACTACTTTTGGAGCACCTGTATCCATAAAGACATTCACTGGATAAGGTTTGAATGGTTGTCGGAGAGAGTATTTCTCAGCATACGTGTCAGTCACTGGTAATTGTAATGGTAATTGGTAATTTATAATGCGCTTAATACCCAGAGGTTTCTAAACGTGGACCTGGGGATCGAACCTGTGTTGCTCCGCATCGTCTTCTTTCCAAGTTGAGCGTGTTGCCCCCGAGCTATGCTCCCGATGGTGTTCCTGGGGGCTGTCCGAATAGTGAGTGCATTCTTGACTCTTCAGGCCATCATGTTCATGGGGTTAAGGGGGGGCATTCCTGGGACCCTCCTTTTAGCATGAAGGTTGGCAACATTTTAGGACAATGAAGGCTTTATTGATCTCTGCAGCTCAGGCCTTTCTCATCAGCACCTAGGATACAACCTATTCCTTCTCTCATATCCACAGCCTACACCTGGGATGCTGGCTGCTGTGCCACGTTTGGGTTTTGCGTTTCAATGTGGCTGCTAAGATCTAAGATAGCATTTGTTCTCACATTTGTTCCCACATGTACACTACATCTATAAAGCATTCAATAATATTATCTTGAAGAAGCCTCTAAGGGTGCCCTCCTGGTCTCTTACGTTACCTTTCAAGGTCTTTGCCTTATTCTGAAGCGATTAGGGGTGTGGGAAGACTGTGTCCCCTTCCCAACATGCTCTATTTGGCTTTGTTAAAAAAAGAATGCAGCCACAATTTTGGGCCAATTGTGTCCCTTCTGTGAATACAGCCTGCAGGTAATTATTACAAAAAGGTTGGTGAAACACGTCCACTGCCACCAGCCATTCAGTTATGCTTGTCCGTGTAACAAATGCTACAGGAGCAGTGAGAAAGGTGATAATATGTTACCCCTCAACACTCCACATATGGTGGTGTGTGATGCTCTCACAAAAGAAAAGGTAAGAAGGATGAAACATACCCCCCTATCCTTGTGCACAGTAGTTCTCACAAGGAAAATAAAATTATATAAAAAGGAGAGCCCAATGGGCTCCCAGCAACACTGCACAAAAGGTGTTGTGTGCTGCAAAAGTGAATCACAGATGGCTTAGAAAATATGGAGGAAAGCAAAACTCCAGAAAATAAAGAATAAGGGTACACATGGTCAGAGCAAAAACAATAAATGAGGGGAAAAAGGTTCCCCTCATTAAAGAGAACAGACAAAAAGATCCAGGAGTCCAGCAAAAACTGTTGGGCGTCTCACAGGTAGAGGGGGTTTGACATTAAAATGAGTTTCCCCTTTTGACCCGGTGATTCAAAAGAGGAAAAGGGTTTTCCTAGCAGAACTGACTTCCATCAAGAAGCAGATGGACCTTGACAGTCCTGTGGGGGAAAGCATGCTCAAAGCACTTTACACAAAGTATAAAAACTGAATACGGCATCATAAATGGTCCCTACAGAGTTCGAGATGGGTCAACATGTTGGACCTGCTCCACACCAATGATAATGCCAAGTTCTGGTCATTTTCCAGTCATATCTGGGTATTTCCCCTCTGGAATTGAACCCGATACCGGAAGAAACTTGGCTGACGTACATGGGATAACTTTTCTTTAATCCCTCAATAACTCCTTCTGGGGGGTGGGGGGGGGGCTGTGCCACCTGTTCTGTGGTGAACCCTTGGTGCTTTTGACATGGAGAAGATTGTGGTGGTTATTAAAAATCTTAAGTCCTCCCGGGCAGTTGGACCTGATTCTGCTCACATGGGCAACTATTCTGGACCCTGGTTTCACAGTATTCTGTCTTCAGGCATTATTCCAAGCAGTTGGACACAAGAGGGGTGATCAGAAGCCCCCTCTAATTACAGACTGCTAGCCATGCTGGACACCTGTGCTAAAATCTTCTCCACTCTGCTATTAAAAAAACGTAGCATTTGGGCAGAAACCTCTGGTCGCATGCACCGTTGCCAAACAGGCCTTTTTAAGGGCCACAGCACTATTCACAACAACTGTGCCATTCAGTGCTTCTTGGCTGACATGATCGTCGGTAAGCAAGAGATCTGTATGTGTTTTGTTGTTTACTCGTGAGCTTTCAATATGGTGGGCCTATTTACAACTATGCCAGTCTGGAAACAGGAGTGCCGGTAGACCGGCATATTACAACTCAGCAGGCGGGTGCCTACCCGACCGACAGGTAAAAGCTGCTGGGCGGAACGGCACCCGCCTGCAGAGTTTGCACGGAAGCAACGGTGCCGGTGCTTCCGTGGTCCCCATTCCCATAGAATCCCAAAGGACTCTATGGTAATGAGGACTTATAATTTGCCGGCACCTGACTTCCCGGACCACCGGGGTTGTAATCCTCCGGTGTTACCGGGAAGTCAGGTGCTAGTAAATCATTACGGATCTGGCAGCATCCTGCTGGTAGCACCGGCATGGTTACTGCCTGTAAAGCAACCGCGCATTGGGGGGGTGTCTGTACTCCTGCTCTCTATATAGCAGAGGACAGGCACAGAGGACCCCAGCCAAGATTGTCTATGAGGTAGCTATTGTCGAGCAATCAAGGCCTAGCTTCTCAGGAGGTGATGGGGGCTGGTTCTTAAGTACAGTGTAGTCACCAAGCACCCACAAAGGAATGTCCACACACTGTATTAGTTAGAACACAGTCTTTATACAAATAAGGTTCAACGTTATATACAGTATCACGATAACAGACTTTGTGCTCTGACAATTCTAAAATGGTAAATATATACAGTCCTAGGTGGTACAACGATTACTCTGATTCCATTAAAATTCATCAACTGTCCTCAGTTCAAATAGCATACGAAGCAACACAGCAAAACGATATCAACCATAGACTTAGGAGGAAGACAAGTTGGTTAGACAATTGGCAGAATACTGGCCCTGTTACCTAGACACAGTTCCGTATGAGGATCCCCCCACCTGGGCAACCTGTAAATAAAGATATATCGTACAAGCACAGTCCATGTATTGTCTATTCGAGTCTTATCTCCTTCTATAGTTCTGCAACCCAAATGTACCTTGCGTTGTAGACTTCTTCGTCTGGGAATCGACGAGCACTTCTTGAATGCGCTCCCTTTCAAGTGGGAGCCACGGGTCGTCGAACCTCAGAGATGAAGAAAAGGTGAACGTTGTCGTTGAGGCAGCAGCTTCGGTCCTTGCAGTGCTCGTAGACGAGTGATCAAAAATGTCCTGTAACAAGAAAGGCGTGTGGTGCACCTTGGCGACGATTGTTTGTTGCCACAAAGAGTTAGTGAAGAACTTTGGCCCAGCAAGGGCATCGGGTCATGGGCGCCTGGCGTCGACGAATGAGACGTGACCGTGGCTGGATTCAGTAGCTTTGTCAGAGTCTCTGAGGTCTTCGAGTGGTGGGAAACCCACCAGCGGATTCTCCTCGGTCATCAACGGCCCTGACTTTCTCCAGCAGGACGAAAAGTGGTCGACGATGATGAACAAGGGAGTCCTTGGGTCAAATGTTCTTAGGCAAACGGGAGCATGGTGGCTCCCATTGACGACGGCGGTCATCGACAATGGACGGCTGTCCGGTACTTCTCTTCATTCTCCTCAGCGCTCCCCTTCTCCGGTCGACAGCCTTTCGTAGGTCTGTCTACCAGGGAGCATTGGCAAAGATCAGCTGGTGCATGATGGTCCCTCGTAGCTCGGGAAGAGGTCTCCTTACCAGGTCCTCTCTTGGATCAATTCTTGAAGACACAGCAGCTTTCAGATTACACGGAAGGAAACAACGGTTCACCTTCTTGTTCCGGCTCGGCTTCCAGAGTAAGCATCAAGTATCAACTTCAGCTTCTGAACAATTTCTGGCAGTGAGAGGCCCCCAGATATACTATTGATCTCCCATTCACTCTGCTTGGTCACACTCAGGCAACCTATCACTCAGAAGGGCATTCAGGCAGTGAGTCAGCCAATCAGACACACAGTGCATTCAGACCATTCTACTCCATCCAGACATGCACTACACAAAATGTGGATTTGGACAAGTACTCTGCCATTCACCACTACACACTGCATTCATACCAGTTTCTGGCAGGGCTGTCTTAGTCATTGTGTCAAACACCAGATACTAAACACCCATAACACAGAATGCGTGTTCGTCACACACTCCATTCACCCATGTCCCACCCCGCGGGCGTACCCACAACATACGATCATTAGGAAGGCTCCAGCCAGTCTGGTCGGCACTTCCCCACACTACCATATATGTAACTTCCACCCAACAGCCAGTCAGGGGGAAAAGACACAGTCAGGGCTTCCCGGGACTTCGGGAAAACCAAGGTAATGGGCGATGGACGGCAAGAGGCCACGGATGCCATCTTGTCTCCATGAGGAATCTACTGATCTCAATGTCAAGGCCTGGGCATCCCAAAATGGAGGACGCTCAGGGCACCTGTCAATTCACCACAGAGCTGCCACCAGCCGTACCCTGCTCTGTGGGCCACACACAGGTGCCCAAAAACATACACTAGGAGTACATGATATGAAATGATATGATGTGATATGATATGATATGATATGATATGGCATTTGTAACGCGCCCATACACAAGTGTTTCAAGGCGCGACGAGGCAGGGAGGGGGGAACAAGGGGAGACAGACAACGATCCTACTAGGCCAGGTGTCATTCAGATTGCGCAAGTGCATGGGTAGTGGGGACGGGAAAAGTGCAAGGAGGAAAGGGAGAGGGGAAAGTGCAGTACAGGGTTAGTAATGAACAAGATAAATAATAAGGGCCAGCTGGTGGCAAGTGCAAGATAAGTGCAGACAAGTGCTGGGAAGGGGGGCTGTAGGGATACAGAGACAGTCCCGCAGTGCAGGGGTTTCCAGGAAGGCAGTGCAGGGGAGAGTGGCTGGGCCAAGGGCCGAGATTGGTGAGTGGCCCAGTTGCTGATTCAGTACAGTTTCAGTGATTTAGCAAGGGAGAGGGAGAGAGAAAGCAGAAGCAAAGAGGAAGGTTTTGAGGTGCTTCTGGAACCGGAGATGGTTCTCCTCAAGTTTCAGGGGGGCAGGAAGGCTGTTCCAGAGGGAGGCCCCTGCTGCGGAGAGAGATCTCCCCCCAACTCGTTGCTTGGAGAAGCGGCTGACCCTGAGGGAGTTGGAGGCGGAAGAGCGAAGTGCTCGAGAAGGAAGATATTTAGGAAGGGAGAGTTGAAGGTAATTTAGACCCAGGCCCCAGAAGGCCTTGTGGACAATGCAGAGGGTTTTTAACTTAATCCTCGCAGCCACAGGGAGCCAGTGAAGCGATTTCAGTCCTGGAGAGATACGGTCCCTGGGCTTGAGGCCAAGGACAAGTCTCGCAGTCCTGTTCTGGATGAGTTGCAGAGGGCGGAGAGTAGAGGCAGGCAGATTTAGATAGAGGCTGTTACAGTAGTCCAGCTTCGAGAGAACCAGGGCTCTGGAGACAGTGAGCTTCTGGGGGAAGGAGAGGAAAGGAAGGATACCTCTGAGGAGGTGCAGCTGGTAGTGTGACTTCTTAGAAACGTCAGAAATGTGAGGAGAGAAGGAGAGTGTGGAGTCGAAGATGACCCTGAGGTTTTTTGCCTTGCAGGTAGGAGCAGGAAGAGGGCCAAGAGAGGCCGGCCAGAGAGCTGCAGGGAAGGAGGGAGTGGGTGTGCCGATGAGTAGAATCTCGGTCTTACTGGCATTAAGGCAGAGGTCGTTAGCGGCACACCATTCCTGGATAGCAGAAAGACAGTCAGACATGAGGGAAGGAGAAGAGGAGGCCGAGGGTAGCCTGAAAATGAGCTGGGAATCATCCGCATAGCAATGAAAGTCGGGGCAGAGAGCAGCGATGCAGTGGGCGAGAAGTGCCAGATACTGGTTGAACAGCCAGGGAGAGAGGTTAGAACCCTGGGGGACACCACAGGTAGAGAAAAAGATGTCAGACAGGAAAGACCCTAGTTGGACCTGGGAGGGTCGATTTGAGAGGAAAGAGGTCAGGCAAGCCAGAGCCTGACCACTGATACCCAGGTTATCACGGAGACGGTTAAGCAGGATGGTATGGTTGACAGTATCAAAGGCAGAAGAGAGATCAAGCAAAATGAGAACACATGGAATGTTAGAGTCAAGGTTCGAGAGCAGGTCCTCACGGATGTTCAGGAGAGCAGTTTCCGTGCTTCTGGCAGCTCTGAAGCCAGACTGATGGTCATGAAGGCTACCGACAGATTCAGCATGGAGATTAAGCTGGGAGATGGCAAGTTTCTCCAGGAGCTTGCCCAGGAAAGGAGTGATAGAGATAGGGCGATAGTTAGCTGGGCAGGACGGGTCGGAAGAGGGTTTCTTAAGAAGGGGGTGCACAAGGGAGTGCTTGAGAGGGGATGGGAAGACTCCAGAGGCGAAGGAGTGATTGCAGAAGTCAGCAAGGGCAGGAGCCAAGGAGTCGATGTGGTCCTTAATAGTTTTGGAGGAGCAGGGGTGGACCTGTGTTGACGAGACTTTCATAGATCAGACTTGTCTCGAAACCTCATCAGCAGAAAAAAGGGGAAAGGCAGAGAAGGAGAGAGGAGGGGTGGCTGCAGAAGGGCCAGAGGATGGGCAGGGAATAGAGCGGGGGAGGTGATGGGAGGAGAGTGAGTTTTTGAAATGAAGTGAGAGGCCAGTGCCGTACAGAGGGCCTGGGAGGGGACAGGAGAGGTAGAGACTGCAGCAGGTTTGGCCAGCTCCTTGCAGATTTGAAAGAGTTCAGCCGAATTGTTAGATGCTGCAGTGATGCTGGCTTGGATAAGGGCTCTCTTCTTGGTGAGAACGGAGAGCCGGTATTGCCTTTGGAGCAGGCGACAGGCCAGTTTGTCAGAGGATGAACATGAAGCATGCCATTTCCTCTCTGCCACCCTGCACAAGCGTTTAAGGGTGACGAGATCCGAGTCATACCAGGAGTTACATTTGGCTTTGGGCTTCAGGCGGATTCTCATAACAGGGGCAAGGATATCAAGAGTATCAGATATAGCATAGTAGAGAGTGGAGAGGGCTGTGTCAGGGTGGGAGTCAGCCGAGGGGAGAAGAGGGGGCGAGAAGGTGGCAGCGAAAGCCTCAACTGACACACGCTTCATGGGTCGAATGACCGAGAAGGAAGATGGCAGTGATGAGGGTGGCTTTGCCTGAGGGGTAGGGAGGGTGAGGTGAGAGGAGAGGAGAAAGTGATCACTCCAGGAGAGAGGGGTGGAGAGAGGGACAGAGAGGGGAAGGTCAGAAGAGATCAGGGCATCAAGAGTGTGCCCAGCAGAATGGGTTGGCCCAGACGGGAGAATAGAGAGTGAGAGAGAGTCGCAGAGGTCGCAAAAGATTCCACAAGGGGGACAGGAGGCATCCAGGTGGATGTTGAAGTCTCCAAGAAAGAGGAGTTGAGTGGTTGAGGACAGGAGTAGGGAGGAGAGGTATGCCCACTCGGAGAGGAAGGAGGAAATTTGACCAGGTGGCCGATAGATAGTAGCCACGGTAAGGGAATGGCTAGGAGAGAGAGAGAGAGTCGGCAGACAAGACATTCAAAAGAGGAGTAGGTCTGCGTGGGAATAAGAGTGGCAGGAATCCACTCAGGGAAGATAAGGGCCACACCCCCCCCAGTACCGTTGGGTTGGGCCTGGGCACGGAGAGGATCTTGTAGCCGTCAGGTAGGAGTGTGTCAAAGCTGGTGACAGAGCTGGCCGTGAACCATGTCTCAGTGAGACCGAGTACGTCAAGGTCCAATTCCTCAAGAAGGCGGCAGATATCAGAGGAATGTTTGACAGCAGAGCGAGAGTTAAGAGTGGCAATGTGGAGAAGGTTGCCATCTTTGAAGGACTTCCGGGGAGGGGTACAGATCAGAGGTATGCCCTGCAGAGGAGAAGAAGGAGCACGGGAGGGGGCAGGGAGGGAGGGTAGAGGCAAGGTAGCCGAGGACAGAGGAGGGGGGACAGCAGGTGAGGAAAGGAAGTTGATGAGGCGCGGGAAGCGTCTATCAAAGAGGTGAAGATTGGCCTAAGGGCCTTCGACCAAGACGGTCCCATTAGCGTAGACATTAATGATGGCCTTAGAGGAGTGGAAGGAAGCCAAGAGAACGTCCCAGCGGGTGCCAGCATTAATGGGAGAAGAGGAGAAAGGAGAGAGCACAGAGACCATATGAAGGCGCCATAGGTCAGGTGAAGGCACGAAAAAGAGGATGTCAGTGAGAGTTTCCTTAAAGGAAGCACTGGTGTAGGTCTCAGCGATACGGAGGCCTTGGTTGGAGACCAGGATGTCCTTTTTAAACTTTTTCCTACCAGATTTAGTGAGGAGAGCAGGATAGTCAATGGAGAAGCAGTTAGAAAAGATAGGTGAGATAGAGAGCACCATGGGATAGGAGGGAGTGGGGGGGTAGGACAAGCAAGAGCGGGCAGGAAGAGAGCAGCATGCCTTAGTTTACCACAAATTCAGAGCACAGTGAACACAGTAATGCATATCAGGTACCCAGTGGAGAGGTCACCTAAGTTTGTGAGTGTTAACAGGATTAACAGGTTAACAGGTGGAGCTAACCACGGTGGACCAGCGCCAAGCTGGTCCTACTCCCACCCATGGGTGCCATAAGGGTATCCCAAGGGTCTGTTCACCAAACCAAATACAGGAAGAGCTGCACCGCCAGGAGTCCCACATGAATTCCTGCACGGAAAACAAGTCAGAACATACATAATAAAGCAATAAAGGACAAGGATTCAGAGGCCCTGTCCCTATGATGCATTTCCAGCATCACAGTTGGCCCCCCCAGACTGAGATTAGGGTGCGTATTCTCCCACGAGATAGACACCCTCATCCAGACGGTCAACATACCTTCTGGAAAGGCCATCTGCATTATCATGACTCTTCCATGGTCTATGCTCTATAGTGAAGTCTAGCCCTTGCAGGCTAATGGACCACCTGAGCAGTTTCGGATTCTCACCCTTCATCTGCATAAGCCATTTTAAGGGCTTATGATCGGTTTGGACCTTGAAGGTAGACTCCGTAAGGTAGGGCCTAAAACGCCTAAGGCTCCAAACTATGCTAAAACATTTGTTTTCAACAGTAGCCCACCTAAGTTCTCTACCCTTGAGTTGTCTACTGATGAATATGATTCAATGTTCTCTTCCTTTGTCATTCAACTGGGACAACACAGCTCCAATTCCGGTGTCGCAGGCGTCAGTTTGAACGATAAAGGGCTTGCTGGAATCAGGCGCACACAGCACAGGTGCCCTACACAGACTTTCCTTCAAGCCATTGAAGGCCCTCTGACAGTCTTCTGTCTAAATGACCTTCCTCGGTTGTTTGGGTGAAGTCAGAGCTGTCAGGGATGCAGCTATAGTATCATAGACTCCCATGAAGTTGTGATAAGACCCATTGAGGCCCAAGAAGGCTCTCACCTGGGGTTGAGTAGTGGGAGTCTCCCAGTCATGTACATCTTGAACTTTACTTGGGAGAGGTTGGATTTGACCCCCTCCTACCTCATGACCAAGATACGTGACTTTCCCCTGAGCTATCTGGCACTTGGTGGCCGTGATAGTGAGGTTAGCCCTTTTCAAGGCTTAAAACACTTTATCCAAGTGAGTCAAATGCTCCTCCCAAGTGTAACTGTAGACAGCAATGTTGTCTAAGTAGGCCACATAAAAGGCCTCAAGCCCACTGAGTGTATGGTTGACTAAACGTTGGAAAGTGGCAGGTGCATTCTTCAACCCAAAAGGCATGGCTCTAAACTGCTAGAGCCCCTCAGGTGTTGAGAACTCAGTCTTTTCCTTGGCATGGTCCATCAGAGCTATTTGCCAATAGCCTGAGGTAAGGTCAAAGGTGCTCACAAATCGGGCAGCACCTATGGTGTCCACAAGCTCATCAACCCTGGGCAATGGGTGTGCGTCAGTTTTGGTGACGGCATAGACTCCTCTATAGTACACACAGAACCTCCAATCCTTGGTACCTGACGGGGAACTTGCCTTGGGGACAAGGACTACTGGACTGGACCAAGGACGGTTGAAGGTTCAATAACACCCAGATCCAATATCTTGGAGACCTCATCCTGGATGTGGTTCTTAACAGTATCTGACATACGGTAGCACCTGCTTTTGGCTGGCACAATGTTACCAGTGTCAATTTTATGCCTGCACCACGGTGTAAGATCTAGGGTCAGTGAAAACAGAGAGGCATACTGCCGGAGCAAACCTCTGCCGGTCTTCTGCTGCTCTGTCGTCAGATCGGGAGAGAGATGCACTCCCTCCACTGAGCCATCCTGAGGGTTGCTATGCAGCAAATCAGGAAGGGGCTCACTCTCATCCTCTTCTTGATCTGAAGCCAGCAGGAGACATGAGACTTCTGCTCGCCTGTGGAAAGTCTTCAGCCTGTTAACATGAAATACCTGAGGGGCTACCCCAGGGACCCCCAGGTCAACCAGATAGTTGACTTCGCCTATCTGGGAGATTATCCTGAAGGGTCCAGTCCGCTGATCTGCCAAAGCTCTAGGCTTGGTAGGCTCCATCACAAGGATCTCCTGTCCTGGAGTCAAAACCACTTGTGACGCTTTAAGGTCATGCCAGTATTTGTTTAGTTCCTGGCTTGCCTTAAGATTTGCTGTTGCCTGACCCTCATCTGTGTTATCCTCCATCTGAGTCCTAACACATAGTCCCCCACTTGCTTAGCAGGACCTGCAGGGGTGACTTCCAAACCTTCTCGGATCAGGGCAATGGGCCCCCTCAAGGAGGTCCAAAGAGTAACTCAAATGGGAAGAAACCAGAACCCTTTTGAGGTACCTCTCTGTAAGAGAACAGCAGGCATGGCAGGAGGAGATCCCATTTCCTCTTTAGGGGCTCTTCCAAAGTGCCTAGCATGCCCTTGAGAGTTTTATTAAATCTCTCAACCAGACCATTGGTCTGGGGATGGTAAGAGGTGGAGAACTTGTAAGTATCTCTGCACTCTTTCCACATTGTTTTCATGTAGCTCGAGATAAAGTTGGATCCTCAGTCGTAGACAACCTCCTTAGGGAATCCAACACGGGTGAAAATGCCCAGAAGCGCCCTGGCAACCACCTTGGCCATAACTGTCCGAAGGGGTATAGCCTCCGGTTACCTGGTGGCATGATCAACCAAGACTAGGATGAACTGATGTCCACCCGAAGTGGGAGGGTCAAGGGGACTGACAATGTTGTCAAATGGTGTGCCAACCACTGGCAACGGCTGCAGTGGGGCAACAACACTGCCTCCATTCTTGGCAGACAACTGACAAGTCGGTCAGGTCTTGCAGTGAGACTCCACTTCTACTCCCATCTGGGGCCAGTAGAAATGGGCAGAGATCTTTTCCCTTGTCTTCTTAGTCCCAATATGACCAGCCAAGGGCAACTGATGCCCCAACTGTAGTAGAAAGGCCCTGTAAACCTGGGGTGCCACCAACCTCTTGAGGCCACCAAATTCAGGCTTAGTGGGTTCACTAACAAGGAGCTCACACTCCCAATAAATCCTGAATGTCCTAGGCACTTCTCCCTGCCCCTGTGACAGGGCCTGTTTCCTCAGACCCTTGAGAGAGTGGCAATCTCTCTGACCCTTACAGAAGTCCACCCGGGAGGGTCCCCCTTTAGCTAACAAGCATTGAAGGTCAGGGTGGTCCTCTGGGTTGAGTACCTCTCCCACAGGAGAGTCTTCTGGCTCTTCTCCCACATGAGTTGAGGCTTGGGTCCCCACTGGATCCAGCCCGGCAGGAGCATGAATCAGAAATGGGTGCTGCAGGAATAGCAGGAAGAGAAGGGGTCCCTTTCGCAGAGGTGACTTTCTTGCTCTTCCTTCGTCGTTGTGCATTGGGTTTCCCCGTCGGCGAGGGTACCGGAATCACAGTCGGACCCGGTGTGACCTGTGATTGGGTGACTTCCGCAGCAGTCATGGGTAGACCATCCGTAATAATCCCAAATTCCACCAAACAATTTCCTAACAAAATGTTAGCAAGTGCATTGTCCTGAACCAGGATGTCTCCAATCATAATGTTGACTAAGGCTACAGGCGATAATTTGGGAGGCCCACCAGCTAACCTGGTAGTTCGCAGAGGAGCTCCTATGTAGTCCTGTGGCTTGAGCAAGGTCCTGTCGACCACTGTCATGCTTGTCCCAGTGTCTCTCAAACCAGTAGAAGGCTGGCCATTCAGGAGGACACTTCTCAAAAACCTACAGGTGTTCTGTGTTGTTGTTGCCAGTACTTCTGCGTACTGGTCCCAGGCCCCAAGGGACACTAGGGAAATCTATACAGGAGCACCTAATGTGATTCCTGTAGAGGAGGGGATGACAGTGGCCTCCACCTCAGCTACGGAGTAGGGGTAGGTCAGGCTGACAGCCTGGACTCGAAGTGCCTTACCCTTACATTTGGGGTCACCCCTTCTGTGATCCAGAGCCCCACAGTCCCAACAAGTGCCAGGAGTGTGAGGGCTTTGGTACCAGAACCACTGTGACCCTGCTTTGCAGCAGGTGGACCACAACTCTTACTCCCACCCACAAAAGACTTATCCAACTAGATTTTTAGGTCTTAGAAGAGGAAGGTTTTGGTTTACTCGACTGTGATTGCTTTTGGGACTCCTCAGCCATCTGAGAGGTCCCCTTTTCTTTGTCCCTGCCCTACGCAGTGGAGTCCTTAGGGGACACCCGGTGGGAGACTGTTATGATGTATTACTGTCTCTACTCCGGCGGAGTAGAGAATGTTCCCCCCCCCCCGCGTTCCAACCCGGAACGTGGTGAAGATTCCCGTTCATTCCCCACTGACAGCCCTCGCCTCCGGGGCCGTAAATAAAGGCTCAGTTACTTACCCACATCAGCCTCTTAATTTATTACATTGGCGACGAGGCTTCCCACGGTGAGCATCACCCGGCCCCCGGAGCTCCCCTGTCCGGTTCCTGCTACCCCCAGCGACGGCGGCGGCCCCGGCGGCCCCCGGCATCTCTTCCACGCCGCCACTCCCGCCTGCCTCCCCAGCTTTGCTGCCCTGTGGGAGAAGGGGCCACCCGGCGGTCACAGCAATATTGACAAGATGTACCGATTCATTTTTTAAAAATTTGGGCCATTAATACCCTTTGGCCGCCACGGGCGCAGTGCGCGCGCGCATCATATGAATCAACACCAATGGCCGTCAGAGGAAAGGACCTCACTACGTGCCCTATGTGCGGCCATTTTGCCTGGGCCTGCTTTTGTTTCCACGGCAACGGCGCCGCCGTTTCACATCAGCTGTGCTCGGCGGCCTCGGAAGCGGTTAAAAAAATAAAATAAATATATCATAACGCCGCACTGTAGCCAGCTCCACAGCCAGTTTGATTGGAGAGTCCTGCCAACACTGAACTGGGGGTGCACCAGACAATTGCACTCAAGCACACTACTGAGGGTGCACTGGACAAACACACGCAAGCCAAGTCGTCCACAGTACCAAGGCACACTGTGGCTGTGAACGCTGGGTGGAGAAAGTGACCAGCCCTTAAGTGGCACTGTAACACTAATCACATCGCTGTCCCAACAACTTATTTTCCTCTGGCAGCACAACTTTACCACAGTGCCCTGCACCACCCCACCCATCTATCCACACTGCTCACGCATACAGGCCAGCCATGCAGAACGTGCCGCACCCCACGAAGTTTCTTCCCTGTCCTGGAACCCCAACCTGCCCTTGGGAGCAGTGGCTAGACAGCTTCCAGATATATCTCAGGGCGATTGGCGGGAGCAAATTCAACGATGACCTAAAGGAGGCGACCTTCCTGAACTGCATAGGGACCGAAGGCCTGAGGCTATTCAGGGTGCTCCCGGAGCCAGATGGTGCAGGGGTGACGGCAATCGAAAGTTTGACACTGCCTTGGCCAAGCTCACCAAGCATTTCGGCAGCAAGACGAACGTGGTGCTGGAAAGATAAAAGTTCTTTTCACGGAAACAAGCCAAGAGCGAGTCAGTTGATGCATACCTAGCTTCCCTCAGAGTGCTTATGTCTACGTGTGATTTCACAGGTGTTGGTGATGAATACTTGAGAGACCAGCTTGTGCTCAATGTAGCTGATCCCCGCATGCAACAAAAACTATGGCAGACAAGGAATCCCTCTCTAGACCAAGCTACTGAAATAGTGAGGAGTATGGAATTTGGGGACCGTTGCATGAAGGAGAGACTGGTCCTAAAAGAGGGCGTTGAGGTGAAGTCCATGGAAGGCAGTTCTGAGTCTGACCTTGACAGAACCTTGGTGGCAGCTGTGAGGAATGCACCTCAAAACATAAGAGGAAACTTCATAAGAGGGAGAGTCCCAGCGTATGACAACCAGAACCCCACACGCTGTCAGAAGTGCGGGTGGTATAAACGCCACGACGCTGGGAAGATGTGCCCGGCTAATAATGTTGAGTGCTACAAATGTGACCAGTTCGGTCATTTTGCCAAAGTCTGCCGAAACACCCAAGGGAGACCAGGAAGATCTGGCAACACCAACAGACGACCCTTCAATAGATATGGATCTGTGAAGACTGTGGACTATGACCAGATGTCAGACAGCATGTTGTCCATCAATCAAACATGCCCACAGGTGCAAATCCTCACTGTCACCTCTTTGCAAGAATCCAGCGGTCCATGGGTCAACATGTATGTCAACGACATACCCTTGAAGGTGATGGTGGACACAGGGTCCCCTTATATCATGGTGAACCTTGAAACATTTGTGAAGGTGCTTTCTGGTAAAGTCCACAATCTACAGAGATCCTTGGTGAAAGCCACAGGATATGGGAACACTCCTATTGTTATCATTGGCTACACGTGGATCAAACTCAGGTTTCATGACAGACAAACATACTGCAAGTTGTTTGTAGCTAAGAATGGATCCTCTGTGGTAGGTTGGGAGGAACAAGCAGCTCTCCGGGTGAGAATCCACCCCGGGCAGGATATCCCTGTGCTGAGTGTGTTCAAAAGCAACACCGACATCAAATCTAATTTGGCTGAGCAATTGCCCAAAGTGTTCTGCAACAAAGTCGTACTACTCAAGGGCTTCCAGCATAAGATCATACTAAAAAGAGGTGCTGTTCCCATGGTCCATTGAGTGTGTGGAGTCCCCTTTGGGACCAAAGCGGCACTAAAAGACGAACTCACACGTCTATGCAATGAAAACATCATACAGGCCATAGAGAGTTCTGAATGGCTCCCCCCCATCGTTCTAGTAAAGAAACCCGACAATTCCATACGGAAGTGTGTTGATCTAAGGGACCTGAACAAAAACATATGGGTCGACAGACACCCACTTCCCAACATATCCGAACTTCTCTCGACCATGGAACCGGCACCTTGGACCTCTCCTCGGCATACCACCAGATTGCTTTGGACGACAGCTCAAAAGCCCTCACTTCCTTCGTCACACCTTTGGGAGCATACATGTTCAACAGAATGCCCTTCGGGCTCGCATCAGCGGCGGCTGTGTTCCAGAGACTCATGTCACATCTTTTTGGAGGCCTCAATGGAGTACAGTGCTTCCAGGATGATATTCTCATATCAGCCAAAACTGAGGAGGAACAAGATGCCAAACTCATGGGCGTCTTGCGAATAATCCAAAAAAGTGGACTCACCCTTAAGTTGGAGAAATGCAACATAAAGTGCAGCCAAGTCTCTTACCTCGGCCATTCCATTGACGCTAGGGGCATCCGTCCCAAGAAAAAACTCCTGAACCTCATATTGAGCTTGGCTGAACCTACCAACAAAGACCAGCTGGGAAGTTTTTTAGGAATGACGGAGTACTACAAATTCGTGAGTAACTATGCCAACAAGACGAAAGATATGAGGAACCTCATAAAAAAATCAAACAGATTTGAGTGGTCCATAGGATGTAACAACGAATTTGAGAACCTCAAGTCCGACATCAACCGAGCTCCAGTTTTAAGCATGTTTGACTATCAAGCCAAGACGATGGTGTCAGTGGATGCCAGCAAGATCAGCCTTGGTGGAGTACTAGAGCAACAACAGGACGGTAACACCGTGACCATAGTGTTTGCATCCAGAGTGCTAAGAGGTGCTGAGCTGAATTATTCCACCATCGAGAGAGAGGCCTTGGCTGTAAAATGGGCCCTACAGCATTTCAGGAACCTGATTTGGGGCCTGCCTATCCTCCTGAAGACCGATCACAAACCTTTAGTGAACATCCTACAATCCAAAATGCCACACCTTATATCACTGAGGATCAGGCGTTGGTTTCTAGACATCATGCAATACAACCTTCAGGTTTGCTACACTCCTGGTCCTCAAAATCAAGTAGCCGATTGCCTTTCCAGACTACCCACCATTCAAGAGAGACAAGATGTCGAGACCGAAGACCCAGATGAAGACATCATAGCCACCATAAATCCTGCTATCCCTGCCGATGAATGGACACGCACCACCAAAGCCGACACAGAACAAGAGGAAATCAGAAGAGCTGTGATGAACGACTGGATAGGTGTTGGACAAGAGTTAGCAAACTTCGCACCTTTTAAAGACGAGATATCCATGGATGAAAATCACATCTACAGAGGAAATAGAGTAATTCCAGCCGTGGCACTCAGAAGGAAACTACTCGACCTGGCCCACGAAGGACATCTGGGAAGAGTTTGACAAAGAACAGGATAAGGAACAACTACTGGTGGTCGAAGCTGGCGATAGATATCATGGGCCCCTGTGAAAGCCCAGAGGCAGTGATAATATTCATCATTGTGATCGTAGACTATACCTCCAAATGGACTGAATGGGGTGTGGTAGAAACCAGCGCAACCACAAAGAAGGTCACGGACTTCTTAACCGAAATATTTAACAGGGAAGGTGACCCCAAGGACATAGTCTCTGACAACGGGTCCCAGTTCACATTAGCGGAATTCCAAGAGTTATTCAGACGCAGATCCATCAACCACATCACCTTGATGCGGGGCAGAACCACAACCAACCAACTGAGACCAGCGTGGATCTTCATGGATACTGGTGAGGCTAGAATGAACATGGGACAGAAAATAAATAGGGAACAAATCCAAGAAACCATAAGGGAGAAGCAAAAGAAGTACAAGACATATTACGATTCGAGGAATGGAGCCAAACAGATGTTCCTTCAGGAAGGAGACTGGGTCTGCATCAGAGAACCGAAGAAAACACTCAAGGGCGAATCCAAATTCAGGTCCCCGCAAAGAGTCGCACATTGCCATGGAAAATCTGTCACTTTGGACGATGGAAAGAGATGGTCCCATGATGATCTTGTGAAAATAACCAAAGACAACTACAGACCGAACACTTCCAAAAACAATCACAATGACACTTGGTCAAGAAAATATTTGAGGGGAACAACCAACAACACAGGCAGACCCAGCACATCTACAGACTTAGATGATGGTGCTTGGTCAAGAGATGAACACTATCCTGAGGAGACGCTTCACCGCAAGCACACAAGAGACAATGAAATCCATTCCGACGATGATGAAACATCCACCAGGAGATTGTCGAAAAGAAATTGTAGGATCATCCGAAACTTCAGCAGTGACTATGGGCCTCATTACGACCCTGGCGGTAATCGCCCGTCATTACCGCCATGGCGTAATGAACGTTTACGCCGTGGGACGATGGCGTAAAGAGCGCCACATCACGACCCATCGCGCACGAGCATTACGCCATGGCGGTAATGCAATTAACGCCATGGCGGAAAAGGCCCCTACCGGCATCGCTAAGCGAGCAAGGTGCCCTTCCGCCAGCGTAAGTAGCGGCCACCGTAATTTACGGCCACCGTAATTAGCGGCGGCCGTAAAAGGCCAAACCGGAAATAGCGTCATCGCGCCGGAACGGGAAGCAGCCCGTCGGCCATCTTTAAAAACACAATCCATCGCCATCCTACCAAACAACACCAGACCCAACCCTGACACCTGTCCCAACCAAACACCCACCCATCCAAGTTCCCGAAAATGCCAAAATCCGTGAAAAAGGCATGTGACCGCCAGCGCCAGGAGCGATTCAGCCGGGAGGAACTCTGCATGCTAGCGGAGACCCTGCAGGACAACGCAGGTGTTGTTTTCTCCCCTGAAATGACCAGGACAGCAATCAGGAAGAAGAAGGCCATCTGGGCCCTGGTGGCTGAGCGCGTCAGCGCGGTGGGGACCGTACCCCGCACCCCACAGCAGTGCCGGAAGCGCTGGGATGACCTGCGCATACGGGTCAGAGCCGTCATCTCAGCAAACCGCAACCTTGCCCAGGGAACCGGTGGAGGGTCGGAATCCCCCCTGAAACTCCAACCGTGGGAGGAGATCTGTGCAACCACCATCGGCATGGAATCCATTGAAGGCGTTGCCAAGACATGCCATAGTCACAGCAGTCCAATCATGTGTAGCACAAGGTTGCCATAGAGTGTAAATGCAACACAAATCAATACTGCCCATAGCCACATGCGAGCACCACCCTGCATACACTGCTGGCACCCGCATACCTGCATCCACATACCACACTAAAAGGAGACAACCTGCATGGCACTGCCTGAAATCTGCCTCATCCACTGGCCAAAATAATGTCAACCATTGTCATTCAAAAGTCCGTAGACCCATCAATAACGCCCTCCCACCTTTGCTCCACCACAGGCACAGAATCACACCCAGAGGACCAGGACACCCCTGCGCCGAAGAGAGCGAAGTCCAACAACAACCTCCCTGCACCCTCAACCTCAGCTGCAGTGAGGCAGACCCCACGACAAGCAGGTCCCACTGCAGGCATACCGGAGGTCCCACCGGCAAGCACCCCTGTTGGCAGCAGGCCAGCAGCAGCTGCTCCACCTCCACCGACATTGCCTGCCACAGAAGGCAGGGGGTCAGCGGCCAGCAGCAACATCGGGGAGACAGCTGCAACAGCTGCATGTTCTGACTCGGACATGGAGCAGGAGGTCAGAAGCCCCACTGACCAACTACATTCCCCCTGTTTCTCAGACGCCAGCCCCCATGAGGGTGACACAAAGGGGCACACTGAGGCAGAGGAGTGGCCTTCCACCCCATGCCCTGTCCACACTCCACAGGAGGGGAGCAGCCCCTCCATCACTCCACCTGCACTGGCCATGGGCCAGCACGGCCAGCAGTCCCTCGAGGACATCACTCAACGGCAGCATCAACTGTCCGCAATGCTGGATGAGCATGTTGCGGAATGTGTGGGGGCTAGGTTTAGCATTGAACAGGCCACGGAGACACTAAGGGCCGAAGTGGCGCAGAGCACTGCCACCCTGAGGGATGCCATGCAGGCCATGTCCAGGGACATCTGTGCCGAACTTGCGGGCTTGCGTCGTGCGGTCACTGACCTCACCCACACAGTACAGGAGCTGCATGCACAGGGGCAGCCAGGGACATCCTCCACTGCCAGTTCTGCGCAGAGCAGCCCCGTGCGACGTTCCGGACGCAACCTGCGCTCCACAGCCAGGGGTGCCCCGGGGGCCGGGAGAGGGGGCTTGTGACGGCCTGTGGACACTGTCACAGGCATCTGTTGACACCTACATGGGGTGTGTTGGGGTGTGCAGGGGGGAGGTGGGAGGGGGTGTGTTGGGGTGTGCAGGGGGGAGGTGGGAGGTGGGAGGGGGTGTGTTGGGGTGTGCAGGGGGGAGGTGGGAGGTGGGAGGGGGGGTGTTGGGGTGTGCAGGGGGGAGGTGGGAGGTGGGAGGGTGTGTGTTGGGGTGTGCAGGGGGGAGGTGGGAGGTGGGAGGGGGTGTGTTGGGGTGTGCAGGGGGGAGGTGGGAGGTGGGAGGGGGTGTGTTGGGGTGTGCAGGGGGGAGGTGGGAGGTGGGAGGGGGTGTGTTGGGGTGTGCAGGGGGGAGGTGGGAGGGGGTGTGTTGGGGTGTGCAGGGGGAGGTGGGAGGTGGGAGGGGGTGTGTTGGGGTGTGCAGGGGGGAGGTGGGAGGGGGTGTGACACGACAGTTCATAGTTCCAATACACTTTTTTCTTTCAAAAAAAGAAATGTGTGGACATTTTCATTGCGTATGTGTGCTTTATTGGTGTACAGTCCACAGTGTGCATGTCCCAGAGACACACAGTGCCCCAAGTGCAGTCTCCATGCGATAAACACCAGCCGTGTGTGCTAGAAGCAGTGGTCGATGATACTTTGGCGCATGGCACGCCCCTCCTGTGCATCGCCTCCTCCATGTGGTGGCGCCCCATCTGCACCCTCCTCATCCTCATCGTCAGGTGGTTGCAGTTCTGCGTCAGGGGGCAGGGGCACATTCCGTCTGACGCACATATTGTGCAGCATGACACATGCCATGACGATCTTTGCCACCTTCTCATGGCCATACAGGAGTGCCCCACCAGACCTGCTGAGGCTTCGGAACCGTGCCTTCAGGAGGCCGAATGTCTGCTCTATGACCACACGAGTACGTGTATGTGCACGGTTGAAGTCCTCCTCGTGCTGGTTCTGGGGGTTCCGGACTGGTGTGAGGAGCCACCTCTTCAGGGGATAGGCTGCATCACCTGTATGTAGGCGAGAATGTATGTGTCAGTCATGTTGTCTGATCAGGAACATGATGTTCCACCATGGCTGGCATGGAACTGTTACCTTGGCTCACTTCTACATGCACTAATTGATTCACACAATGCAACCAGTATATGCTCATTGCTGCCATGGCCTGTTTTGCATGCCATCACCCTATGTATGCAGAGGGGTTGTGTGCATTGTGAGTGCCCTTCCTCTGTATCCGTTCTCTGTGTTACTCACAGCCAGGTGGAGTATGCATCATCCCCCCCCCTTTCTGCCAGGTGGAGTATGCATCATCCCCCCCCTTTCTGCCAGGTGGAGTATGCATCATCCCCCCCCCCTTTCTGCCAGGTGGAGTATGCATCATCCCCCCCCCCTTTCTGCCAGGTGGAGTATGCATCACCCCCCCCTTTCTGCCAGGTGGAGTATGCATCATCCCCCCCCCCTTTCTGCCAGGTGGAGTATGCATCATCCCCCCCCTTTCTGCCAGGTGGAGTATGCATCATCCCCCCCCCTTTCTGCCAGGTGGAGTATGCATCATCCCCCCCCCTTTCTGCCAGGTGGAGTATGCATCATCCCCCCCCCTTTCTGCCAGGTGGAGTATGCATCATCCCACCCCCCCTTTCTGCCAGGTGGAGTATGCACTGGTACGTCATTCCCATGCCCACTTCCATGACATTGCACTCACCGAGTAGCCAGGATCTTGGGCCTGCATGTCGCTCCATGTAGCGTGGTATTGTGGAGTTCCTCAGGACCAGTGAATCATGGGTTGATCCGGGGAATCGGGCACAACAATGTGTGATGATCTTGTTGGAGTCACAGACCATTTGCACGTTGATAGAGTGGAACTGTTTCCGGTTGCGGTACGGTACCTCCATGGCACGTGGAACCACCAATTCCACATGGGTGCAGTCGATGGCACCAATGCAACCGGGTATGCTGGCTAGTGCATGGAAACCCACTTTGGTGTTTGCAATCTCCTGGGCAGTCCGTGGTAATGAGATGTGGTCGTCTGTGTGCTTGAGGAGGGCATCGAGCACTTGGATGAGTGTTCGTGAGAATAATGGTTGTGAAATGCCATGCAGGTGCCCCACTGTGTGCTGGTAGGTGCCTGTGGCCAGGAAGTGGAGTACAGCCACTACCTTCAGTAGGGGGGGGATGGCGGTTGGACTTTCTATCATGCTGACGATGTCGTTGTGTGTCATGTCTACGATGGCGGTGATGGTGTCCCGGTCCAAACGGTACAGGGTGTGGATCTGCTCAGCAGTGAGGTTGTTTGGATTGGCTCTGATGCGTGGGATTGGGGGCTGCCTGCGTGGTGGCACTGGCTGTGCTGGTGGGGCTTGCTGGGCCTGCCTTGCCCTCCTTCTCCTCCTGCGTCTCCTCTGTGCTGCCTGTTGTTGTTGTTGCTGTTGTAGTAGCACATGCATTGCTATCAGGTCCTCCAGCCCCAACATTGCTAGTCATATTGGCATCATTGTGGAGTGTGACTGGGTGTGGGTAGGGGTGGGGTGTGCTCTTTTTGTACTCCCCTGAGTCTGTATTGCCTTCACCTGTGCTGTTTCTGTGCACCTGTGGCAGCTGCATTCACTTGACATGGCCCTTTACGGTTGGTTCGCGATGGCGTTATTTGCACCATGGCGGTAAGGTACTTAGCGGCCTCGGCGATGGCGTTAGGTGCATGTCCGCTTGGGTCGGCATTTGCGTACCTTTCCGCCATGGCGCTAAGTACGGTGTGGGCGGTCGCGTGCGCGCACCCTTAGCGCAGTTAGCGGCAGCGTTAACTACGATGCCGCTATTGGCATCGTAGTTTACGGTCAGGAGTCATGATCGGACCTGGCGGAAAACGATGGCGGTAACCATTTACCGCCATCGTTTTTCACTTAGCGCCAGGGTCGTAATGAGGCCCTATGTCTACTATTAACTAGTAGCTGCCAATTCTTGCTACATACCTTTAGCCAATTATCCCACCCCATCTTTCCTTGTTTTCCCCCCTTTTTCCGCCCTCGCTTTCCCTTAGATAAGGAGATGTTATGATGTATTACTGTCTCTACTCCGGCGGAGCAGAGAATGTTCCCCCCCCGCGTTCCAACCCGGAACATGGTGAAGATTCCCGGTCATTCCCCACTGACAGCCCTCGCCTCCGGGGGCCGTAAATAATGGCTCAGTTACTTACCCACATCAGCCTCTTAATTTATTACAGAGACCCACTTGTCAGCCAGCCTGGCCAGCTGAAAGGGATCTAAAATGTTCTGGTCAGCAACATACTGACATAGCTCCGGTGAACAGACCTCTGAAAAATGCTCAAAAAACAAAAGGTGTGACAGCTCAACAAACGTTTTCACTTTGTAACCATAAATCTACGCCATTATGTTCATCTGTGCAGCACTCACCTAGTCAATCCTAGACACATTCTCTCGTTTCTTAAATTCCATGAACCTTTTAATGTATTGGGTCTGTGTCTTGCCAAACTTGGCAATCAAAGCAGACTTCATTCACTCATACTGACTCCTTTCTTCCAAACTCAGTTTCAGAATACAGTCATATCCAGTCTGAGGCACTCTGCTCAACAAACACTTAGCCCAATCTCTTTTATTAACATCATGTATTCCACAAGCCATCTCAAACGCTTCAATCCATTGGAGGATATCAGAACCCTCTGCATACACACCTACCAAATCTTTAATAAACTTGGTGGCTGGAGACCTGACACTCTCAACTGGTTTCACTCTAGCTTTCTCTAGCTGGATTTGCTGACATTCAGTGTCCTTGTCTTTGAGTTCAAGATCGCTATCCTTTAGTTCCAGATCCCTGGATTTAAGGATTACTTGTGCCAACTCCTCTTTCCTAAGGTCAGTTTCTATTGCCAACTTTTTGTATACAAAGGCTAACTTCATCCTTAATATCTTCCATAGTTCCAGGGCATTCCCTGAAGAAACATCGCTGGCGGTCGGAACAGAGGCAGCAGTAACGGTGGCATTCCCAGAATCAGATTCAGTAACAACCCCAGGGGCGGAGTCCTCATTAGTTGCATCCCCCCCTTCAAGAGCTTCACAATCAGTCTGGTAGTCCACCAGGGCAGCTATCAGCTCAGCCCTAGACTTATCCATAAAGTCTAATTCCCTGGCTTCACAAGCACTCTGGAGAGCCTCTAAGCTCATCCGAGTCAATTTACCATTCGAAATAGAATCCATTGATTGTAATGTAGTTATCTTGTACACAACTAAACCTCAATTTAACAAAGTGCAGATATTTTGTAAGTGGCAAGGTTATACACTGATTCTTAAAACCATAAGCATCCCACCACTGCCACCAGTGTAAAGCAACCGTGCACTGGGGGGGTGTCTGTACTCCTGCCCTCTATATGGCAGAGGAGCGGCACAGAGGCCCCCAGCCTATAAGGTAGCTATGGTTGAGCAATCAAGGCCTAGCTTCTCAGCAGGTGATGCAGGATGGTTCTTAAGTACAGTGTAGTCCTTAAATACCCACAAAGGAATGTCCACACCCTGTATTAGGTAAAACACAGTTTTTATATAAATAAGGTTGAACGTAATATACACTATCACGATAATGCACTTTGTGCTCTGACAATTCTAAAATGGTAAATATATACAGTCCTAGGTGGTACCACGATTACTCTAATTCCATTAAAATGCAGCAACTGTACTCAGTTCAAATAGCATATGAATCAACACGGCAAAACAATATCACCCATAGACTTAGGAGGAAGACAAGTTGGTTAGACGATTAGCAGAATACTGGCCCCGTTACCTAGACACAGTTCCTTATAAAAATACCCCCACCTGGGCAACCTGTAAATAAAAATATATCGTACAAGCCCAGTCCATGTATTGTCTATCGAAGTCTTATCTTCTTCTATAGTTCTGCAACCCAAATGTATCTTGCGTTGTAGAGTTCTTCGTCTGGGAATCGACAGGCCCTTCTTGAGTGTGCTCCCTTTCAAGCGGGAGCCACGGGTCATCGAACTTCTGAGATGAAGAAAAGGTGAACGTTGTCATTGAGGCAGCAGCTTAGGTCCTTGTGGTGCTCATAGACGAGTGATCAAAAACATCCTGCAACAGGGGATGCATGTGGTACACCTCTGCAACAATGGTTCTTTGCTGCAAAGAGTTAGTCAAGAACTTTGGTCCAGCAAGGGCAGCTGGTCATCGGTGTCTGCTGTCGACGAGCAGGACGTGACCACGGAAGGCTTCAGTAGCTTCGTCAGCGTCTCTGAGGTCTTCGGGTGGCGGGAATCCCACCGGCGGATTCTCCTCAGTCGTCGGTGTCCCTGACTTTCTCCGGCAGGACAAAAGCAGTCAACGATGATGAACAAGGGGGTCCTTGGATCAAATGTTCTTAGTCAAATGGGAGCATGGCAGATCAGGTCGATGACGGCGGTCGTTGATGGTGGATGGCTGTCCAGTGCTTCTCTTCGTTCTCCTCTGTCGTTCCCTTCTCCGGTCGGCAGCCTTTCGTAGGTCTGTCTACCAGGGAGCTTTGGCAAAGATCAGATGGTGCACGATGGTCCCTCATAGCTCGGGAAGAGGTCTCCTTACCAGGTCCTCTCTTGGATCAGTTCTTGAAAACACAGCTGCTTTCAGATTACATGGAAGGGAACAGCTGTTCACCTTCTTGTTCCGGCTCAGCTTCGAGAGTAGGCATCAAGTATCAACTTCAGCTTCTGAATGATTTCTAGCAGTGAGAGGCCCCCAGATATACTATTGATCTCCCATTCACTCTGATGGGTCACACTCAGGCAACCAATCACTCAGTAGGGCATTCAGGCAGTCAGTTAGCCAATCAGGTGCACAGTGTATTCAGGCCATTCTTCTCCACCCAGACACTCACACCACAGAATGTGGATTCAGACAAGTACTCTGCCATTCAGCACTACACAATGTATTCATACCAGTTTTGGGCAGGGGTGTGGCTGTCTTAATCATTGTGTCAAACACCAGATACTAGACACCCATAAACAGAATGCGTATTCGTCACACACTCCATTTACCCAGATCCCACCCCATGGGCGTACATACAACATAAGGTCATTGGGAAGGCTCCAGCCAGTCTGATCGGCACTTCCCCACACTACCATATATGGAACTTCCACCCAACAGCCAGTCAGAGGGAAGGGACAGAGGCAGGACTTCTTGGGACTTCGGGAAAACCAAGGTGACAGGCGATGGACAGCAAGAGGCCATGGGGGCCATCTTGTCTCCATCAGGAATATACTGATTCCAATGGCAAGGCCTGGGCATCCCAAAATAGAGGACGCTCAGGGCGCCTGTCAATTCACCACTGAGCTGCCACCAGCCCGTACCCTGCTCTGTGGGCCACACACAGGTGCCCTAAATCATACATTAGGAGTACAGGGTAGTACTCCCACCCATGGGTGCCATAAAGGTATTCCAAGGGTCTGTTCACCAAACCAAATACAGGAAGAGCCTGTTAGAAATGTTATCTTTGGGGCTAATTCCTGATTTGGTGGGATTTTAGTATTGTGGTATTTTGGCAGTAAATTGACCTAACCATTGGTGCTAGCTCAGTATAATCCTACTTTGGTATAGTGGTGAGCATGGTTTTTATAATACCGCCCCATAATAAGACAAATCTTCCCTCTTTATAATTATGACATACCTTGGGCTGACGGTAGATAACCTCTGGACTCGGCACACTTTTAGGGAACCCAGTAAGATTATACAGAATGCCACTTATTGCATGAAGCTCATGTTACTGGTTTATTTACACCAGAAACCTATGTGCTTTGGAGGACACTGTTTCCCCCTTTTTGCATGCAGGGTGAAACACATTCACACACACACACAACCTTCTATCTTGCATGTGTATATTTTTCATTTTTTTCTAACTTCACCTTTTGTGGTAACAAAAGCAGTAAATATTTTATCACTGTGGTGTAAACACCAAAACCTCCCAATTACTCCTTCCCCTTGAAACAGTGACCATCAGACACATTAAATGAAACACAAAAATCAAGCACCAGTCTCATTTCAGTAATTTCAGATGTTGTTATTGTTTGCTTAACACTCTGCATTGCACAACCAGAAGAAAAATGTTATATTTCATAATATAACAGTTACATATTCTTACAAACTGTGGGCACAGCTTCGAGCCTCTATGAGGTAAAAAAAAAACACATAGCAAAATGCCAGAGATTTTGAACGTGGTATGCAGTTCTTTCTAAACAAGTGCAGAAAGAAAGAAATAAAGAAAATATATGACATTTTTGTTTTCAAACCTAGATCCCTATGCTGTCTGCCAATAAAAGCAATGCACTCATTTCCAGGTACTCCTCAATTATATATACCTTACTTACAAAGATTTGTGAAGCTTCCGCGTTTTTGAAGCTTCTGCGTTATCTCCTTCTGTAGTGGCTATCCGTGCAGGAGTACCACAGCCATTGTACTGCCTCAGGAATGCTTCAAAGCCAGGCGTCATCTCCACCAGCACTATCTTCAGATAACAGCCCAGCAGCGCAGCACCCAGCGCCTGATCGAGGCACCAGCAGGAAGCAGGATCCCAGAATGAATGCCCACTCCACTCTGCTCAATTGCCTATATCTTCTCTGTCTGTCCGTCAATGTTAGCTCTGCCTTCCCTGACATGGTTCTGACACCTCCAGAACTTCTGACCACATTAGCTAATCACATTACAAGTGCTAGCATGTAACAAATAATTTCCTGTGAGAACAATGAAAGTTTCAGTTGCGCAAGAAGCAGCTATTCATCTGTTTTTTTTTACTGTGCATATTTAATGTTAATAAGGAATTCTAATTAGTGTTGATTTTGTTAATGAAAATTTGTTTCATGTTATATGTTAATTCACAGTGCAATTTACACAGATTGGAATCCTCATAATCTGAATGTTTAATGCACATTGAATTCTGCCATCACTCTGCTTTGTCACTGCAGGCCCAATGTAATTTCACATCTTTTCTCTACCTTCAAGCTAATCCCATTATCTTCCTGACCTGTTGTGATTCTGGAAATGCATCGGAGGGACAGGTCCTCCGTATCCTTGCCTTTACTACTTTTTATCGTGTGTTCTGTCGTGTTTTCCATGCAGGAGTTCATGTGGGACTCCTGGCGGTGCAGAGCCCTCTTTTCATTTGGTGTACAGACCCATGAGATACCCTTATGGCACCCATGGGTGGGGGTACAACCCTGTGGCCCTTGTGTATGTGTTTGGGCACCTGTGTGTGGCCCACAGAGCAGGGTACGGGCTGGTGGCAGATCTGTGCTGAATTGACAGGTGCCCTGAGCTTCCTCCATTTTAGGATGCCCAGGCCCAGTCATTGGAATCAGTTAATTCCTGAAGGAAACAAGATGGCCCTGTGTCCTCTTGCCTTCCATCACCTGTTACCTTGGTTTTTCCCGAAGTCCTGTGAAGCCCTGATTCTGTCCCTTCCCCCTGAATGGCTGTTGGGTGGAAGTTCCATAAATGGTAGTGTGGGGAAGTGCCGACCACACTGGCTGGAGCCTTCTCAACAACCGTATGTTGTGGGTATGCCTATGGGTGGGACCTAGGTGAATGGAGTGTGTGACGAATACACATTCTGTGTTATGGATCTCTATTATCTGGTGTTGACACAATGACTGAGACATCCCTGCCCGAAACCGGTATAAATGCAGTGTGTAGTGTTGAATGGCGTGGTACTTGTCCAAATCCACATTCTGTGTTGTGAGTGTCTAGATGAAGAAGCATGGCCTGAATTCACTGTGCGCCTGATTGGCTGACTGACTGCCTGAATGCCCTTCTGAGTAATTGGTTGTCTGAGTGTGACCCAGCAGAATGAATGGGAAATCAATAGTACATCTGGGTGCATCTCACTGCTAGAAATCGTTCAGAAGCTGGAGTTGAAACTGACATTGAAACGGAAGCTTATGAAGCCCCGCTGGAAGAGACGTAGTGCTGTTGCTCTACTTCATCGACCTGAAAGCTGCTGTGTCTTCAAGAACTGATCCAGAGAGGACCTGGTTAGGCACCCTCTTGCTGAGCTACGAGGGACCATCGTCCACTGCTAACCTTCGCCGAAGCGCCCTGGAAGTCAGCCTACCAAAGACTGTCAGTCGGAGACGGGGACCGCCAACGAGAAATGAAGAGAAGCACTAGACAGCCAACCACCGTCATCGACCAGGTTTCGCAGGTTTGCTAGAACCACCGGAGGCCCATCGAAGTTAGTTTCCCAGAAGCGGGGACTTCTTGACGCTGTGCAGTCGATGACTGGAGCCGCCACGCTCCTTTACCTAAGACATTTATTTCCCGGAGGTGCTCGTCCACACCGCCAACCACCTTATCGCACCGGAGAAGGCCAGGCTGCCGACGCGCTGAGGAGCATCCGCCGGTGGTTTCCCGCCACCCAAAGACCGTCGAAACGCCGGACGACTCGATGCCATTGCTGGGCTACATTTCTTCACAAGTGCTTTACGGTCCTGAACTATCGACACCAAGGTGCCCCGCACGCCTCCTCCTTGCAGGACGTCATCGACTCATCGTCGACAAGTACCGCCAGGACAAGAGCTGCTACCTCACCGCCGTTGTTCACACTTTTCTTCGTAGGATCTCAACGATCCAAGTCTCGTGCTTTAAAGGGAGCCGCTCAAGAAGGATCCATCGAAGACCCATCGTCGAACTCTGCTATTCCAGGTACATTGGGGCGGTTTAAAAATTGTAGAAGGAAATAAGACTAATTGAACAATATATGGACTGGGCTTGTAGTATATGTTTATCTTACAAGTTGCCAGGTGGGCAGATCTCCACACTGAACTGTGTCTAGTGGTAGGGGGCAGTATTCTGCCAATTGTTCTAACTAACTGCTTTCCTCCTATGTCTATTACTGGTTACCTTTATTAATTGATTTGTGTGACATTTGACCAGAGTACAGTTGATGCACGTTAATGAAATCTGATAATAACTATGGTACCACTAAGAACTGTATATTTTTGCCATTGTAGATTAACGGAGCACAAAGTGAGTTATTGGGATATTGTATCTAACTTTGAACCTTAATTATATAAAGACTGTGTTTTAACTAATACAGTGTGAGGACATTCCTTTGTGGGTGCTTGGGAACTGCACTGTACTTTAGAACCAGCCCGCATCACCTCCTGAGAAGCTAGGCCTGATTGCTCGTCCATTGCTACCAACAATAGAAAATCTTGGCTGGGGTCCTCTGTGCCTCTCCTCAACCATATAGAGAGCAGGAGTACAGACACCCCCATTGGGTCTTTTACACCTGTGTCCCTAAATTATTCCCATTTCTATTTTATAATTACTTCATATCTTGTTGGGTGTTTCTTAAAACTCGCACCCATTTGCTATCTGCTACTAAAGACATAGGGCCTCATTACAAGTACTCCGGTCCGGAATTAACACTGCCGGTAAAACCATACCGGCACCATTTCCACATCCGCCCAATCATGACCCGCGGCCCCGGAAATAGCACCACCCCCATCCGCCAACGCGGAAATAAGTGTTCCGTTAAGTCCGTCTGCATGGAAACCCCTCCATTACCGGCAACACGAAACACTGCGAGCATTACAACTAGCGCGGACACGGAAACACCTCCAGAAAAATGGCGTTAAAACTGTGATCACGGTGGCGGTACCGCCGCCACCGCGAACATGACGTTAAACACTGCCTGCTGAACTGAATCAGGGCACAGGTGCACCAAATCAGCCCAGCTGGACCTAGCAGCCCATTGGTAGCCTACAAAAGGGCCACACCCAGCCCAACAAAACACAGAAACATGCAGGCAGCAGCTCTAGTAGCACTGGGACTGGGCCTACTCAACCAACAGGCAGCACTGCACATGATGGCAGTAATGGCGCAGAGGAGGAGGAGGCGCAGGCGGTAACCAGCCAACCCTGCACCTATGGCAAACCCCATTGTCCAGCCGGCCCTACCCCGCAGGCAGCCAGCAATACCACGCATCAGGGCCTCACCCTGGAACCTCATCCCAGGACAGATCCACACACTATATTGGCTGGACCGTGGAACAATACTGCACATCACTGCCATGATTGAGGACATCAGCAGCCAAATTGACACCCCCACCGCCATCCCCCCCCCCCGAAGGCTGTGGCAGTACTGCATTTCCTTGACACTGGCACCTATCAACACAGGGTTGGTGAGCTGCACGGCATATCACAGCCCTGTTTTTCAAAAGTCCTGGTACAGGTACTGGATGCCCTGTTCCGCCATGTGTCGGAACACATAGCCCTACCCCGCACCCTCCCCGAGGTCATTGTCACCAAGTTGGCCTTCCATGCCATAGCAGGCATGCCAAATTGCATAGGCGCAGTTGACTGCACCCACGTTGAGCTGACAGTACCACGTGCAATTGAGCTGGTGTTCCGCAATAGGAAACAGAATCACTCGTTGAATGTACAGATGGTATGTGATGCCATGCAACTGATCACACACTGCTGCGCACGTTTCCCAGGCTCAACCCATGACTCAATGGTACTGCAGAATTTCACGTTGCCACGGTCCATGGAACGCTATGCCGGACAAAGCACATGGCTATTGGGTGAGTACAGCTGACAATGCTCCAACCCTGTCGAAGTGGTGTGTGTGTGTCCAGGCCAATGAGCATTGTGAGTGTGCTGCTGTGACCGCACATGCATCACCCCCCCTTCCATCTGCCAAATACACAGCGGATACCAAACATCACAAAGGAAGACATGACAGGTCACCACAATGTGCCCGTGCACACCCTGCCACAGCCCATCCCGTCACTGTCCCATGAACTTTGTGCCACTGCAGACACCCACCCTCAAATGAAACACTGCCCTCAAAATGCACGAGATGCCTGTAAATGAGACGTTGTGCATTTACTACTTCAGTACACTGGAGTCACTCTGACATGTGTGGACAGCACTGCACTGTGACATGCTCACAATCAAATGTCACCCGCAGGGCACAGTAGACATGCACATTAATGTGTTGGCCCATCTCCAGTTTCCGACATACATTCTGATGCCCAATATACTCCTCCAAACACTGCATGGCACATATGCATGAATGAACAATGATACAAGATTGCACAGCATCAGATAAGCACATGATGCCACAAACACTGACATGTAGGTGATGCCGGATATGCACTCACGCCATGGATGATGACACCTGTACGGAGACCAAGGAACAGGCATGAAGAGGCATACAATAGGGCACATGTCCGCACATGTGGAATGATTGAGAGGACATTCGGACTGCTGAAGGCACGTTTCCGCTGTCTGAGCAGATCTGGCGGATCACTGCTGTACAGCCCAGTGAAGACGGGTAAAATCACGCTTGTATGTGCCATGCTGCACAATATATGCCTGCGCAGGAACATCCCAATGCCACCAGACGCAGATGAGGAAGATGGGGATGGGGATGGGGGTGGAGATGGGGATGGGGATGGGATGGCACCACCTCCCCCTGGGGGTCCACTTGATGGCCAGAGAGCATGGGATGGCCTGATTCGCATTTACTTTTGAAACACAGCACATTCACAGCAATGCACGAACATGTTGACGACAATAATGATTAGTTGCACTGCCAATGAAATGATCAATCTCCACACATGTATGTCTTGATTTCAAATGGTGATATATTGATGTAAACACAACAGGGAAGGAGGTGCATTGGTTAGGGAAGCTGTACACCCGAGCCCACCCACCACCCAAATGTACCCACCCCCACCCAGGCCCCATTGTTCAAACCCCCAAAACTACCTCCCCCACCACCCAAACGTGCCCACCCCCCCCAGGCCCCATTGTTCAAACCCCCAAAACTACCTCCCCACCACCCAAATGTGCCCACCCCTCTCACACCCTTCGAGTCCATGTGTGTCCTGCACTGCCCCACACACATGCCATCACTTCCGTGTGCGCTTCTGTGCCTGTGCAACCTTGCCCAAGGGCCCCGTTAGCCTACTCGAGCGCCTCTTTGGACTGGCAGTAGTGGAGCTGGATGGGATGGCACTGAATCTGGTATTGATGGCATCCGTGCCAGATTTGCCTGTTGCCCAATCAACATGGCCTCTATGAGCCTGGAGGTGTTGCGTTACCCTCCCACACATGGCGTGCAGGGGTGACTATTGTGCTTGCAAAGCGTCCAATAGACCTTGACAGGCGACGCACTGAGGTGCTATAGCTCTCCCTCTGCAGCCTAGATTCCTCAAGCTGCCTCTCCACCAGCTGGGTGAGGGTAGCCTGCTGCTCATCCATCCGCTGCATGCAGGTATTCAGCTCGGCCATAGATGGGGTGGGTGACCTCATGAGACTCCTGAGTGAGGTGGGGCTGAACTCCAGCTGATGGAAGGAACCCATGTCCTCAAATGTGGGCGTCTCCCCCTGTGGCCCAGTATCAGAGTGCTCTTGCGGGGCACTGTTATCACTACAGGCCGCCCCCTCTGCAGTGCTGCTGCCTTTTGTGTTGGGTTGGGTGGCCATGATGGGTTCCCATAGCACCTGTCTTGCCTCAGGCAGTGTGGAGACGGTGGGGATGTCGGTGGTGGTGGGCGGCACAACTGTTGCAGTTGGTAATGTGGGCAGGGATGCCGAACTGCCGGCAGCATCCTCTTGTGTGGTGGCGGTGGCTTGGGCACTTGCCGGTGCAGATTGCCTGGCCTGTTGTGCAGTGTCACTGTCACTTGATACCGCTGTGGGGACACAAAGAACATGCAATTAGTGTTGTGGTGGTGGCTGGTGGGTGCATCACATGCGTCATACAGGTTGGACATTGAATAGTGTTAGTTACATGCATCTGACTGCTGGGGGTATGCATTTTTCTGATGTTGGTTGCCATACGGATCATGTGTCCTATGGGCCGGTCATGCATTGCCGGGGGGGTGAGGTTGGGGGTGTTAATGGGTCCTATGGGCCAGTCATGCACTGCCGGGGGGGGTTGTTAATGGGTCCTATGGGCCAGTCATGCACTGCCGGGGGGGTTGTTAATGGGTCCTATGGGCCAGTCATGCACTGCCGGGGGGGGGGGTTGTTAATGGGTCCTATGGGCCAGTCATGCACTGCCGGGGGGGGGGTTGTTAATGGGTCCTATGGGCCAGTCATGCACTGCCGGGGGGGGGTGTTGTTCATGGGTCCTATGGGCCAGTCATGCACTGCCAGGGGGGGTCGTTAATGGGTCCTTTGGGCCAGTACTGCCATCTACATATTCTCATATGGCATTCAGGTTTCACCACTTACCAGCATCTGCAGGTGGGCTCACTCCTGCCTCAGCCTCCACGATCCCATGGATGCCCTCAAGGTGGAGGACACTGCTGCAACGCTCCTCCCATGCTTGCAGCCTCAGTGGAGAAGGGGGTCCTCCGCCTGTACCACTATTGCGTTGGTGGTGTGTGGATATCAGGTTGCGTACCCTCAGCCTGAGGTCGTCCCACCGCTTGTGGTAGTCCTTGATGCTCCGCAATGTCACGCCCACAGCAGTGCACTTGCGTGCTGCTTGCACCCACACTTCCTTCCTCCGCTGCTGTGTGGCACGCCGTTGATCGGCGCTGAACAGCATCTCTGCATTCTCCACAATATGCTCCACCAGGACAGTTAGCTCCGCCTCACTGAAGCGCTGTTTGCGCTGCCTCTGAGCTAGAATCCTGGCAGACATGCTGGTGGTTCCTTCTGCCTTCTCACAGTATGCATTGTGCTTGTGCTGACTCTAGATGGCAATGGATTGTGCTTTTATATGATGGCCGCCTCTCTGTTTCCTGTTTTGGCGATCATGGTATTTCCGGTTCTGTGTCCGTGGCGACGGAGGCGGACACGGGTTTTGCGCTACTTGTGGCAGCGCTATGTCCATTTCCGTGACTTTTTCCGTGATGGCGGCAACAACGTTTCCGCGTCCGTGTGGTGTGCGCGACCGACAACATGTAATTGGACGGTCTTTCTGCAACCTTGCGGACACGGAAACGTTTTTACCGCTGTCACGGATTTACCGCGGTCCGGCCCTGGCAGGTTGTAATGAGGCCCATACTGTCATTTTAAAACTATGCAAATGGATACATTGCCCCTCACACGCATCCTGTAGTGGCTACTTTTAAAAACAAAACACTGCCAATGAAACACCCATTTTGCTTCCCTTGGAAACACTGCTACCTGCACATGTGTTGTCATTTGCATGAATATTTCCCTACGAGCCGCACCGCCTGGAGTCCCACATGAACTCCTGCACGGAAAACAAGTCAGAACATACATGATAAAGCATTAAAGGACAAGGATTCAGTGGCCCTGTCCCTCTGATGCATTTCCAGCATCACACCACCAGACCCATAATGAGGCCAAGTGTGTCATGATAGGCTCTGGCATAAACTCTCACAGTGGGGCCTAGATCATGCCCTCTTGCATTTTCTTAAGGAACTATATATCGACACCCAGGTCTCTAGTCATCTATCACAGGAGGGTGTCTTGTCCCATACTATTAGAACTAAGATTGGCTTAAAACAGGAATGTGCATTAGCACCAACATTATATAAACTGTACACACCAGATTTTGACCATGCTATGTAAAGTATCAGATCATTCTTGCCTCAGATGGGTGGGGTGGCTTTACCTTGGCTAATGTATGCAGATGATACCATCTTAATGGACTGCACACAAATTGGCCTCCAGCAAACTATCAATGCACTAGGGGACTAAGCAAGGCCGAATGACCTGATAATAAATTCATCTAAAACAAAGGTCATGTTCCTAGGCAGAAGGGCAATGCAGCGGCACCCCTTTACATGGTGGCTCAATGGCACCAAATTAAAGGTTTTAGAGACATACACATACTTGGGTTTCCCAATTCGATCAAATCCAACAACGAGATTCTTTGGTAAGTCTATCACTTGCCGTACCCTGAAGAAATGGCTACTGGTAAAACGGTTTGCATGTAGCTCAGGTGGCAGCAATGTGGAGGCTCTGATCAAGATTTATCAGACAAGCATCGTTCCTGCCCTGACCTATGGTGTGGATCTCCTTGCCGAGGTACATGTGGCCTGGCTAAAAAACTGGAGGCCACATTATTAAGGTCTATTCTGGCTGTCCTCAAGACCACTCCAGTCGAAGCCCTGAGTATAGAACTGGGGGTTTGCTTACTTTGGCCAAATTGGCTCCTCAAACGGTGTAAGCTATACTGTGCCCTGCTTTGGATGGCCATACTCTTTTGAGTCTGATCGCTTGCAGCCTAGGTCGGACCTGTGAAAAACCCTTTCCGATAGCATTGACTAAAACCACTGAGCTACATTGCGAAGAGATAGGTTTCCAGCTGTCTAATTTAGTTGTTTTTTCCATATTATTTGACCCTACTGAAGAGGACTGGGACCTTACAAATTCTTTCACAAAACTCGCTGTGAAGAGGCGATATACAGCGTTCACACAGCAGGCCTTCAAAATTGATGACCAATGCACCTATGAGACCAGACCTTGCTCCTGAAAAATTAGAGACTTCATTATATACTTACGTTTAAACATCCCACCAACCGACAAATATATTGGGTTGCTGGTCTGGTTTGGTTCTCCAGTAGCAGCTGTGTTGGCTCTGCAGTAAGCATTTTGAATCTAGCCGTCACAAACTGACTCAATGTTCCACTCTCATCCATGCATGTTGCAGGGCATATTCAAGTTTGGCCTCCAACTGTGACAACATCCAAGGTGACCAATTCTGGTTGGCACTATATGGGTCAAACTCCCATGTTATTTTAGGGGCACCCTAATATGTCTGGAAAGAAGTGGTAAGGCGTCTGATGGGCGCCACATGATGCGATTTGTCTTAGGTCCCCCCCTAATATGCCATAGTTAATGTATTGGGGTATATTGTATTGTATGTGTCTACATTTTAAATTTAAATGTGATGTTTTTATGATGTAATAAGTAGAATGGATCTGTGACCCTATTATGTTATTATGTGATATTGTAAATATTCTTTTTTTAATCTTTTGTTAAGGTTATTTTGTTTAATCAAAATGCACAATAAAAAAAATAAAGAAATAAATAATCTCCCTAACTCTCTTCCCCCCAGACAAAACGTCAAGAGGATCTACTCCACTCCTGGATTGATCCCTGGGTCCAGACAGTCATACTTCATGGAGAGTCCATCTGCATTCTTATGTTTGGGTTCCAGACTGATGCTCAATGGTGAAGTCAAAGCCTTGGAGGCTAATGGAACATTTGAGCAGTTTTCGATGTTCCTCCTTCGTGTGCATTAACCGTCTTAGAGGTTTGTGGTCAGTTTCAATTCTGAAAGTAGATCCAAACAAGTATGGTCTAAACTTCTACAATGCCCACACAATAGAAAACATTCTTGTTCAATTGCTACCCACCACGTTTATGTATCTTTTAATGTTCTACCGATAAAACAGATGGGGTGCCCCCTGCCTTTGCCTTCCATTTGGCTCAAGACTGCCCCAATTCCTGTATTGGATGCATGAGTATGCACTAAGAAGGCCTAAGTGTAATCTGGAGCTCCCAGCACTTTAGCTTTAAAGAGGGCATCTTTCAGACCCTGAAATATTTTCTCACATTGTTCATTTCTCCTTACCCTCTTGTGATATTTTTCAGAAGTAATGGTATATAGAGGGGATGTTATGGTTTCATAGTCCTCTGTAAAATTCCTATAATATCCTGTGAGCCCTAAGAGTAGATGTGGTCACCCAATCTTGTAGAGTGGTGATAAGGGCTTTATTTCACACCCTCCTACCTCTTTCCTTAGGTAAAACACTTTACTCTGACCAGCTTGGCATGTGCTTGCCTTTATGATCAGATTGGCCTGTTGAATAACCTGCAACACCCGAACAAGATGGGAAAGATGTTCTTAACAGGTGGAGCTGAACACTGCTATGTCATACAATAATGCCATGTAGAAGTTTTCAAGCCCATGCAGGACATGATTCACCATTATTTGAAAAGTGGCAGGTGCATTTTTCAGTCCAAAAGGCATGACCTTAAACTGATACAGGCCTTTTGGGGTAGAAAAGCTGTGTTTTCTTTTGCATGGTCTGCCATGCTCTTTGCCAATAGCCTGATGTCAAGTCAAATCCACTGAGGAACTTGGCTGACCCAAGTGTATCCACCAGCTCATCTGTCCTTGACAATAGATAGACATCAGTCTTGGTGACTGAGTTCAAGGCCCTATAGTCCATGCAGAATCTTAATTATTTGGTTCCTCCATTTGGCACTAGTACAATTGGACTAGCCTATGGACTTGTGGAGTGTTCAATGACTCCAAGGTCAAGTATTTTGTTGACTCACATTGTCTGACATCCTGTAGCCCCTGCTCTTTACAGGGACACTGTCACGAGTGTCAATTTAATGATGGCCACAAGGGCTCATGCCAGGTGCCAGTGCGAACAGAAGGGAAAACTAATTTAATAGAGCTTTGCACTCCTGCTGCAGTGTCAGTTTAGAAGAGAGTTGAACTCCTTCTACAGACCCATCTAAAGGGTGTCCTTTTAGAAGATCAGTGAGAGGCTATCTGTCCTCTTCCTTATGATCAGAAGCTAGATGCAAAGCTCCTATTTCTGGTCGGGGAACATATGCTTTCATGCGGTTGGTGTGAAATACCCCAGGTGCCTCTTTGGGGTTTCCCAAATCCACCAAATAATTGACCTTTCCAAGATTTTCCTATAACTCCGAAGGGTCCTGTCTATTTTCTCTCTAAAACCCTTTGTTTTACTGGGATCATAACTAGAACTGGCTGGTCTGGAGTAAACCCCACCATGTTAGCTTTCTGGTCACGCCAATGCTTGACCAGTTCATGACCAGCTTTCAGGTTTTCAGATGCTTCAGTCATCATCTGTGCCATCTTTTGCCTGAGGCCTAGCATGCAGCCAGTAATTAATGCTGGCTTTGAAGGTAGAGCATTCTCCAGACCGTCCTTAATCAGGGCCAAGGGGCCTCTGACTGAATGACCAAAGAGGAGCTCAAAGGGGCTAAAGCCCACTCCAGCTTGAGGTACCTCTCTGCAAGCAAAAAGAAGGCATGGCAGAAGAAGGTGACACGTTCTTCTAAGGTGTTTCTCTAAAGCACCTATCATGCTCTTCATGGTCCTATTAAACCTCTGTACCAACCCATTGGTCTTAGGGTGGTAGGATGTTGAGAACTTGTAGGAGACCCCACAGGTGTTCAACATGGCTTGCATTTAGTGGGACATATAGTTTGAACCCCTGTCAGATACTACATCCTTGGGAAAACCTACCCTGGTAAAATAAATCAAGTAGGGCTTGGCAACTGCCTGAGAAACTGAGCAGTGACAGATCTCACAGGTATGGCCTCAGGATATCTAGTGGCATGGCCCACTAAAACCAGTATAAACCGGTTGCCTGCAGAGGTTGGAAAGGCAAGGGGACAAACAATGTCAATCCCCACCCTCTGAAAAGGGGTTCCCACATTCTTGGTTCCACTTTTGCCAGATAATTGACAAGTGTGGCAGCTTCTGCAATGCTTATCTACTTTTGCTCCCATCCTGGGCAGTATAAATATAATATGAGTCTCCCTTTGGGCCTTTTTGTTTAACGACCAGTCAGCGGGACCTCATGGGCTAATTGCAGAAACTTGGATCTTACTTCTTGGGGTACCACCATTCTCCTGAGGTAACCTGGAGTAGACTCCATAGGCTCACTGTAGAGGAGCCCATCCTCCCAGTAGAGTCTATTCCTGGTTCTTGCCCTTATGAATTGGATTCTGCCTGCTGGTGCAGGTCATGCAGAGAGGGACACTCTCTTTGTCTCCTGCTAAAGTCTGCCCTAGAGGGTCCACCTTCTGCAAGTAAAGTCTGCAGCTCAGGGTGGTCTCTATGATCCATTTCCTCTAGACAGGAGAGAATAGCCTCCACTCCTACTTCACTAGTAGGAGCGTTTTCAGGGGATTCTGTTTCTACCAAATCAGCCTCAGCTGGCGGTGGGGTGACTGGGGTGACCTGGAGATTTTCTTTCAAAGGACCTCTTTTCTCTACCTTTGGAGGCACTCCATTTCTACATGTTCTAAATCATCTTGGTGGAAGATATGGGTTGTAGGCTTTTCTTCTCACTGGGGACACTGTATTTCTACTTGGTCTCAGTGGAGAGGTCTCTTAAGGTTGCCTCCCAGGCATTTCTGGTCAGCTCCCTTTTCTTCTTATGAGGGGGCTTGTTTGTTCTGAAGACTACACCCAGGGTCTTCAGATAATTTTTCAAGAGTACCTTTGCCAGGCACTTCAGACTGAACACTGTCAGGATTCCTTACAGTCATATAATTGCACTTAATGGTGGTTGGCTTTATTGGGCACATTTGGACATGGCCTACTGCCAACTTGGTGGGCCTTCTGGATGCATTAGCTGCATCCTCAGGTTTGAAAGAATGTTCATCTACCACTGTAATTCTAGCCCCAATGACTCTGATCGCAGGAGTATCCTAACCATTTACAAGTACACTGTCCTTGTAATATTCTTTGGTATTATCAGGGATGGGGTTCAAAACATCTATAATTTGTTGTTCCCACAGACCCAGGGACACTAAAGAAACTCTACCTTGAACACTGATCAGTTCTTCATCTGGAGTGCGGAATTTAGCACCTGTCATTGTATCGTCTCCCTCTATGGTGATGCTAAGAAGGTGATTTGGCATAAAAATGAACATTCTCCCTAACACTGACCAACCAAGCCCAACACCTCCTTCATTGAAGTTTTCACAGATTTGGTCCTCCTATATGGCCAGGTAAAGGCAGCCGCTCCCTGATCCTGACCCTGGGATGGTATCAGGAGGGAGGACCATATGGAACGAGACATATATCGGGATGAAGTGGTAACTCCATTAACAAAGACACCTAATTCTTCTAGTCCCCCTGAAACCCAAATTGTTAAAACAATAATGGCTTATTGTGAAGCGGATCCAAGTGTTGTGATTACAAATTCACATAATGTACATATACCCTCTCCTACATATACCCTCTCCTGGCTCTGACAATCTCTATTCCAACAAGTCTTTAAAGCAATATCACCTTGAAAAGTCTAAAACCTACAGGGACTCCAATTCTCATAAGGCCTGTGGTACTGGGACAAAGAAGTAGAGCAATAATTGGGGGGCGCAGGGGTGATATTAAGTAGGACGTGCATTCTAGTTGTCCACAATTGAATCAGTTGTGCAGGACATTTAAACCTGAGGATTACCTGCAGCTTTGTGAGTGAGGAAGGGAAGTGGAGAGGTGCTGCAGAGTGCGTGGAGGGAAGCGAGCAACAGTAATATAATTATAATTGGTTATTTATAACGCGTTTAATACCCAGAGGTTTCTAAGCACGGACCTGGAGATCGAACCAGTGTTGCTCCATGGTCGTCTTGCTCCCAAGGCAAGCACTTTGTTCCTGAGCTATCCACCCAAGACAATGTAGGCAGTTCCCAAGAAAAGAGCCAAGAGGAGAGCGGTGAACGGCTGCCTGCAGCAGAAAGGCAGCATTTGGGAGCAGAGAGGAGAAGTTCTGGTGAGGCAAGGGTGAATGACGTGCATGGGAGTCAGAGGAGGAGAGGCCCTGCAGAGCTGTGCAGGTTCTGGCAGGTTCTGGCAGGTTCTGGCAGCAAAGGCAGACCATGCCATTGTGAGAACCGAACAGACCCCCGTGCAGACAGGAAAGCCACCCCCACGAAAGATGCTCACAGTAATGTCATGGTTTACCTGTGAGTCAGACTGAGAAAAAGGGGAGCCCAGGACGTGCAGAGACATTAACGAGTATATGAAAAATACTGAATTTCAACCAAATTAAATTACCCAGAGAAGGAAACCATGGTACAAGTCTCCTCACATGAGATGCCGGTTGGGGAAAACCTGGAACCAACATTGCCATAAACCAAAAGACTTTGGGAGTGAAATAAAGAGGCAAACACAATAGTTCTCCTGACATGGGATGATGGTTGGAGGAGGCCTGAAGATCACATTGCCATAAACCAAGAGACATTGTAAGAGAAATAAGAAGGCACAAGTTTTGCAGTTCTCCTGGCATGAAATGTCAGCTGGGGGAAATCTGGACAAGCATTGCCAAGAGAGACTGAAAGGAATATTTCAGAAAGAGCTGATAAGAGTATCAGTTAATTATGCTTTTTTGGAAAGTGATACCTGACATGAGAGTACACCAGGGAATCTATAGGAGTCAAAAAGAAGATATTCCTAGCAAGAGAGAATCCCAGGATATCAAGATTGTTTCAGATAAGACATTTTCAGTTAAAGAAGTTGAGAAATTCCTGGCAGGGCGAATACCAAGAAAGGAACAATTGTGTAAAGGAGAAAAGTGTTCTATGAAAGAGACATTTGTTTTTGCTACCTTAAGAAACGTGTTTTCTGAGAAAGACAATTGGTTTTGGAAAAGTGTTCTATGAAAGAGACGTTTGGTTTTGCCATTCTAAGAAAAGACATTGGGGAGAAGATACGTGTTTTGCTATTCTGACAACAGTGTTCTGTAAATGAAACATTCTGCTTTACAAAGGAAGACGCTTTGTGTGGAAAAAACATGTTTTGTTCATTTGACAAGAGCATTATTAGAACCACATATTCCTACAGGCTTCCTGGATTGGTTCAGTGGAAGAGAGCCACGTCCTGAATACCAGGATTGCCTTTACTGGAATTACTTATTTTGAACGTTCACATTATAATTTGTTGGGTTGGAATCAAAGATTATTACTTTGCACATTTTTGTATATGTTAGTGTGAGGGTCAGATACAATTTCGACACATGGTCAACTTGCTTTAGTTTTAGTTTCACAGGTAGTGACATTCTCATTAGCATAGGGACATACAGGCCTTTACCCCACCCTTTTTGTTTAATAAAAAATGGTAAATGTTGAGAAACCTACAACTTTGCATCCGTCTCTCATTTCTGGCCCCTCACACTAGTCACACCACTGTGGAAATGAGAGGCAGGCCAAAATGGGGGAGGCCGTAAGGGAGACCCCAGACAGCGCCACAGTTTTGGACCAGGGAGTCAACAGACCCGGTGAGGATGCGTTGTGTATGCAGACGGACTGGGTTCCCCCTCTGGTAATAACAGGCAGGCTACACTGGAAAGTAAGAACACAATGAAGGCACCACAATCTTTGTAGAAACCAGGAGCCGATTTCTTACAGGAAGAGGAGTAAACCCATTGCCAGCAGGATACATTAAGAACACTGGACTATCTAGGCACACCCACTGACATGGAACCCGGGGCCGGGGGAATTCCCTTGGATGCAAGTGGGGGACACCAAGGAGAAAGGGAAGGGTTGGAGAAGGGGGCCGGTAGAGATAGTGAGGGGGAAAAGAGAGAGGGGGCATTCACACACAGGGAGATGGGCTCAGAGACACAGGGACACAGACACAGAGACACAGGGGCAGAGAGACAGAGACACAAAGGCATAGACATAGGGACACAAGGAGACAGACACAGAAACACAAGGGGGGCAAAGAAGCAGAGAGGGACAGGAAGGTACAGCGAGGTGGGCAGGAGGAGGCAGAGGCTGAGAGGCCAGGAGAGAGAAGGAGGGGAAGAAGAGATAGAGAAGCCAGGAGATCCACTGGTGGAAGAATAGAGCAGGGCTGGGGAGGAAGGGGACCAGGGGAGAAGGATAAGGCCAGACAGGGGAAGGATACCTACCAGAAAGCACTCTACAGCCTCTGCCCCCAACGCATGGCAGCACCCCACACTGCCACCATTCAAGAAAAAGAAATCCCAGTCCTTTCTCCACAGACTTATATAAGGCTGTTGCTCCACCCATTCTAGTGTGACAACATGTGGTTTCCATGGAGGGGAGACCAGGCAACTGGTTTGTTTTGCTGTTGCCTGGGACATGTAATGTCCCTCGACCCACCTTCAGGGTTAGCCACCTCCCACAGGCAAGTGTTTGTTTGGGCAAGTGTTGCCAGGGTCATTTGTGTGGTCTCCAGGGGAGGGGAGACCTGGCAACTGGTTTGTTTGGCCATTTCCAGGACATGTGTGATTCCCAGATCAGGGGAGTTGAGTCCAGAGGTGTGTAAGTTAATTGTAGGATACAGTGCAGGGCAGTTGGACACAAAGGGGAGGTTACTTGTTGCATTAGGGAATAGAGGACGTTCAGAGAACATGGGCTAGCTTGGTGACTACATTGTGCTGACAAGTTGCTTTCCACAGCCCCCTACCCATGATGGACACAACAAGTGGGGCTGGTTTTGCAGGGTTCAGAGAGGCTTCATGGCAAGACAAAGGAGAGATTAATTATACGGTGTGGCGAGTGGGAGGAAAAGTTGAAAGAGGTTCCAGGCTGCAGCTGAGCAACAGATAGAATGAGTTCATTGGAGGGATCATGGCTTGGGTCCACAGCCCTCCACCCACACAGGACAGGGGACACAGAGGAAAATGTAATAGGGAAAAATAAAAGTCACCCAATACTTTGGAAAATGAAGTTCTGCAATATATTGAATACAGTGGGGAAATTAAAAGTCATGTACTAAATTGCAAATGAAAAAAGGGACTTAGAAACTGCCATTTCCACACCACACCTTTCAAGCAACCCACCAGAAACCCTCCAAGTAGGTCTTCAATACATTCAAGAACTTCCCAGTGGAGGGTCTTATTGAAGACATCTACAAACTCCACTTCATATGGGCTGGTTTACCTCTTACCTCTTATGAACCAGAACCAGCTCCTCTAAGAACTCAATACCACCCTCACAACCAACATCAACCGCCGTGCCCTAGTGAAACAACACACCCCCTGGCCTAAACCTTCTGCACCCTGGTACACTCAAGAACTCAACTTCAACAAACTAACCATCAGAAAACAAGAGAACACTTGGCAACAATCCTGCTCAAGCACCTTCGTACTACATGTAGACAACTGAACACCATAGCCAAGGCCAAGGATGAAAGCAGAGCCTTCTTCAAAGCCATCAAGCACTACATCAAACCACTCACTGGCCCACCCATATTGCACACAATCGAGAAATCTGCTGCTATGAACTCTTTCTTCAACAGTAAGATCAGCATGATCCCATAAGAAATAGACACCAGTGCTACAACTGATATCACACTACACATCCCATATCGCGAAACCACAACTTCCTGCACAACTTTCAAGATACTCACTGTGGAAGACGTCCCTGCTACTCTTGCATCCCTCAAGGCCACCTCATATGCAAATGACATCCTCTCTGCCTCTATACTCAAGACACTTCTGATTGAAGCACTCCTCCATTACCTGACAATCATCAACAGCTCCCTAACTCAAGGCACCTTCCCCTCAACCTTAAGACCATACAAACGATCCTGCTTCTCAGGCAGTCAACTTTGAATCCTGATGACCTCAGCAACTACTAACCCACCATCCCTTCCTAGGTTAAATCCTTCATAAAACAGTAGCCATGCAACTCCTCCAACGCCAACAACCTCCTTCAGTCCCACCAACTGGCTTCAGACCCAGATACAGCACAGAAATGGTTACCATCAAGATAATCAACAATGCCCTTAAAATCCTTAATGATGGCCATCCTTGCCTTCTGTTTCCTTTTGAACTCACAGCAGCATTTGACACAGTAGACACTCACCAACAATCTACATCGCTGCATGGGTATCAGTGAGATCTTCCTCAGTATGTACAAATGGATTCCTCCAGATCACCAACTCTATCTATCTCCTGTGGAGTCCCTCAAACATCCATTCTTTCTCCTTTGATTGTCATACTTTACATGGCACTGGTTGGATTCCTCCTCGCTCCACAAAACTTCCACATCCACCTAGTTGACACACAGCTCTACCTCAAGATATCCTCCATCAAAGACATCCAGTGGCTCAAGGCCTTCCTCTCACTGATCCATTTGTTGATGTCCAGTGCTTACCTGGAGCTCAAACCCTCCAACAAGTCCTTGTCCTTTTCCACCTGAATAGTGACAATGACTTTTTGGAAGGCCTTAAGGTGAACCCTAGCTCCCCTGGGATGTGTCCTGCATGCTGCAGCATGACTCATTAAGGACTTTGCAAATTCGACCACATCACCTGACTCTGATTTGCACAGGCTCCTGTTGCAAGTCTGTATCATCTTCCAATCCTTCTGTATCTTCTACAAGACTGTCTCCCTGAAGTCCCCAAGCTACCTCACTGAGAAATTCAGCATCTCTGGAGGCTCATAATCCACAGGAGTAAGGCCATATGAAGACTTGAACTCAGTCAGAGCAGGAAGGAAAAACAAAACAGAATATAGGTCTTCTCTGTCAATGCCCCAAGGCTCGAGAACCTTGCCCCCTCACTTGCGCAGTTCAGGAAGGAGCTCAAGACCCTAGTCTTCTTAGTAATGCCTCCTGCTGAACACCTAGGTCCATACACCATCCACTCTGCACCATACCTGAGACTGGGTGATCTGATCCCCGCTGTTTCCTCCCCTGGTTACTTGTTCATCCATTGCTTATATTTGCCCTCCCTCTCATGTTGTAAAATATCCACACAATTGTTTCTCTGCTCCCTAAACTTGTTCTTTCCCCAATGATTGTAAAGCGCTCCACTGCTTCCTGACACTAGGTCTGCGCTCAGTAAATACCCAAATAATAATACAAAAGAACGAGGCTGAGCCCCAATAATCCTTAAGGGAGCCTTTGTCCCAGATGCATCTACTCAAAATGTGAAGTTCGGGAGGATTTCGGGGGACACCTTGACATATTGTGAAGGAATTTGAGCAATACCAGTATCATGTATCAATATTTGATCATTAAAATGCTATATTCACAAATATTACCTAGTCAGCCGACATTGTCAACCCTATTAAAATGAACCACAGTGAATTATGTAGCAATGTCCCAGGACCAGTGTCATGACTCCTAGGGCTTGGTGCCCCGAGCCAAAGACCCTTGGTGGAATGGGGCGGATCCCTGAGTCACTGTCCCCAGGCACTTGTCACTTAGCAGAGGACAGTTAAGTGTGAAACGCCTATGAACCCATCCCTAAGCAAGGAAGCCTACCAGAAACACTCACTTCTCTCCAGTCAGGGACAGTTGCAGTAAGGACTCCTATGGACCTGCTTTCCAAATAAGGATACCCATCAGAAAGGCACTGCTTCCTTTTGGCAAGGAGCTGGCAGGCACCTATTCTATAAAGCAGCCCTTGCAGCCGTGGAGCTTTAAATCCCAAGCTATCTCTAACATCAGGCATCTAGCAGGGAGGGAACAGCCCGAGTTACTAGTATGACAACAAGGTCCCTCAGGGCTCATGCCTACTTTATATCATCTTTTTACTAAGCCCCTCTGCGACATCTTGGACAGTGCGGTTTACTTTATATCAATTACGTAGGTGACACGTAGGTCCTGTTACATTTTACTGGGGATTATAGGTAGGACATTAGTGAAAACTATAATTCAATCCAGAGTTGAATGACATTTAACGGGCTGATGTTAAATGACTCCAAGACAGAACTACTCATTGAGGGTATGCAACAGAGACTGGGTAAACTCTCACAAGAATGTATAGAGTTTGTGATTGCAGAGTGTATCATTATTGTGGCAGATAAGGTTGAAACAATAGGAGTATACCTTGATGCCACTTTTTATATGAAAGCTCAAACCAGCTATATCGTGTCATCTACTTTGTAATATTTAAAGCTGCTATGTCTCATAGGTATTTTTACTAAGAGAACTGCTCAGCACCGGCACGTGCCACTGTGGGCTCCGAGATCGTGGAAGTCCCCTGCATGGTTCCACCATGAGTAACATCTGTAAGCTTCAACCACTGCAAAATGGTGCAGTTAGGGTGATCAATCAACTGAAGTGCAGGGACTATGTGACCGAAGCTCGTTGCGTGTTGCACTGGCTTCCTGTAAAGGAACCTTTGCGTTTTGAATTACCATCATTACTCATAAATGCCTGTATGGCATAAGCCCATCATATCTGAAGTTCAGACTTTTAAATTATCTGTACACAAGCCGCACTGGAATAATGTCTGTCTGCTGGTAACACCTTGAGTTAAACTTGAAAGAGCCAGAAGACTGGCTTTTTGATTGCTCCTAGCTTCTAGAACAGGGTTGGACTGGCCCTTTCAGTCTTTCGGCCCGTGGCCGAACAACTTTGGGGTCCCCTGGGGCCGGTTTTCCGGCAGCCACCTCTGGGCCGTTTTTTTAAAAAAAATTACAATGTAATTTATTGGCAGGCCAAGTGTGTGTGTGTGCACGCGGCAGCGCCATGGAGCAGCAGCTTGCGAGTCGCGAGTACTGTGGTTCACAGCAGGCCACCGGCTGGAAAGTCAGATGGGGGAGTGGGGGGGGACGGGGTTGGCTGGGCCGCCTGCGCCGCCTGGGCTGGGCAGCAGGCCAGGGCAGGGAGCCAGGAGGGAGGTGCCGCCGGCTGCACTGTCTGCAGTCTACTCTGCACACAATCATCATAGCAAGGTAACATTAGATTTTGTTACGTTACCTTGCTTTGATGATTGCATCTGCATCATGCATGCATCATAATTTATGATGCATGCAGATGCTGGGCATAGCATAATTAAATTCATCACGGTCATTGGGCCACGGCCGGCCGCCGTGCTGGCCGCCCCGGCCGCCACTGCAGGGGCCGGTGCCGTGCCGCCTTTGATCTATGGGAGGGAGGCAGGCTGACGCAATTGCAAACAACACTAAAGCAATTGTAACACCTGCCTCCCTCCGAGTCCTGACCGGGCTGACCCTGTGGGGGGCAGGGCAGCCTGCCTGCAGGGCTGAGAGCTGGGGGCGGCACTGCCAGAACAGACACATTTCACACTAGTTGCTTCAACTTTGCAGGAAGTGACAACACATTGCACGTCTTTGCAAAGTTGAATCAACTTCAGTTGTGCCTGGGGGCTGAGGCCCTGGGCCGCCAGCATCGCGGAACAAACAAGCCAATGAAAATTCGGCTGGGCCCACCCAATAGACTGTGCCGGCCGCCAATTGACAGTATGCTGCTATTTCTTTGCTAATTGCCTTGGCCCTGAGCCTCTGACCCACCCTGGCCCTGGGCTTGGCATGATTTATTTGGGCACAACGCAGTCACACTGACACAGCACTCGCCGGGCAGAGACTGAGAGCCACCAGTGCCACCAGGAACCAGCTGAGCTGAGCCCCAGTGCAACTCAAGCACACCAGTGGACCTCACCAACTTGGAGGCTGCCAGCCCAGTGCCACTAGTGCCCAGTGCCCACACACACAGCCACAGGAGGTCCAGACCACCACCACCAGGCAGCAGGCGAGGCAGCCAGCAGACAGTGCCCAGTGCCACCCAGGCCACAGACAGCACAGCAGCCAGCCAGCCAACAGCCAGCCAGTATGCCACTGAGGTAAGGACTCGTACTATTCTCGTAGGGGTTTGGCAAATGCAGGATGAGGCAGGGTCCACAGGGGGTCAAAGAACCCATTTGCGGCGAGTGACTGTGAATACTGTTTGTAAGCAAACAATAGAAATGCCTCTGTCGAGCCCGAGCGCTTCTATTTTCAGCAGGTCAAAACTGCCGGGGCTATTTCCTGGCCCCGGCCCTCACAGCAATACCCTTTCCATGTGTGCACTTGCACGCTCTGAATTTTTTTTTAATGTATGTAATGTGTTTATATAGTGCACAAAAATGTGCTGGGCCTCCTGCGACAGGGTCAGTGGGTGACACTCAGATCCGACTGCATGGCACAGTGAAACCTGTGTTTTGAATTAATGTGCACATTTGCAGCAAGTGTGTACAGAAAGATGGTGAGTTTTGGTGAGGCAATATTGGATGGGTGGAGCGCGGGGATCTCGTTGCCCCCTAAATTTTGCAGCAAAAAACAGCAAAAGAAGCACTGTAAAAATGGTTTGGTAAAAACACAGAAGAGACGCAACAAAAAAGTGAGTCTAGACTCTATACTTTCCCGTGCCCTCTCTGGATGCAGCTCACAGCCTCAGCACTAGTCACTCGAGGCGCTGAGTTTGCTACTGCGCTCCGCGAGGATCCTGGGGGCTCCCTTTGAGCACGTCCTATGCAGGAGTTCACTGCAGCAAGCCTTTTTCCTCACAGGCTTCAGGAACTGTCGCAACATGAGCCATTTCTTAGTTTTGGCTATTAGATGGTGCTTAAGTCAGTGTCACTTATAAACCCAAAATGTCACATGAGAGTACAGCTATGAGGGAGATGGCATGTGAGAAGGCGTTTAGTTATTTACCCACCCATTGACTGCCCGGTGCTATGCTAACACTTTAGCCGTTCACACCCGCCACCTGCCCCTCCCCAGGGCATCCATTTGAGCTTGCTCTTTCAAGCAGTAACATAAAACTCTAGTCCACACAAGTGCTATTGCTAAGCAGTCGTCTGAAAGTTATTGGCTTAATTTCAGTTTTAAATGTGCTCCTGATGCCAAAAAACTCTTAACCAGTTATGTCTTCAGCCACTTCATTTGCAAGTAATGTGTGTCCTCTCATCCATTCCATGCACTGAATTACTGTTAAAAACAAACATTGGCACATTCAACAGTTTGGACTTGTGTACAGATGGGCCTTAGCTGTGTCCTGCTGTCGCATGCCCAGGTATTTGCACCATTTAACCTGCAGTCCGGACCTCCAATTCCTGGTGAGCTGCAGGGGTACCCAGTGGCACCACCAGCTAGCTCAGTAAGTTTTCGCGGACGCGGCGGGGTTAGTTCTGATGGTGGACGTTCCTGAACTCCTGATGGTAGGTCGCTTTTGCCAAGTGTGTTGTGTCGCAGCCCAATGTGCACTTTTTTTTAGTCCGGACCGCTCTGGTGATTCGGGTTCCCCCCATGGATGTCACCCCCCCCCTTTCACGTGGCATGCATGGTTTTAGCCAGCACTGACAGAAACCCAAAACCCATCTTTTTAACTAATGCCCTATCCCTCTGGCTCATTCCATCTTTATCTGAGCCATATAGCGCCTAGATGCCCATGGGCTTTGTGCGCTTGCAAAAATTGTCACATAAATACATAAATAAATAACCAAGCGATAGATGGGAGTACTTTTGCTATGATCTCAGATCAGAGCCCAAGTAAGGAGTGAGTAGCTTCTGTAGTACCAATTCTTTTTTTTAAAATGTTGTCTTGTGTTTGTAGTTCTCTAGTCCAGGTACTTTCAAAATAGCAAATGCAAACTCAGTGGGTTACAAGGGCCTCTAAACACTAGCTTGGGGCCCTGCTGGTTTGCATAGATTACGTTTTATACTGTATATACACTGTCCCTTGTCCTTGGTCTATGTGCCTCATTTTACATGTGCCCCAAGATCACCCGGCTCACTTTATTCATCCGGCCATTGCATCTTGAAAAGGCACTATGCAAAGCCCCTCCCCCCACCTGCACTGTATCCTTTCATGTCTGTTGGAAATGACATCCCTGGGTTTAATAAATGATATCCACACACACCACGCTGGTAAAAACATGAGATGACTTGGCAATGCATTTTATGAACTGAGATTGACTAAACATTGGTGAAGAAAAAAATCCATTGTTACTTTTGGTTGCAAGTTCCTGTGAAACAGTGATAGAGGGTGTGTGTCTGTCCACTAGGTGCGCATAAACGTGGCTTCTGTAGAGAAGATGTCACTTGTGTGTCTTGTGTATTGCCTTTTACTGTTAGTTGATGTAATGTAATCGGGAAAGTTTGCCTCCCCCACCCTCCACTTCAACTTCCCACCCACCGTCTGCACCTAACCAATTCAATGACCACAAAACACACACGGAGGAGCAACAGCGTCCAGTAAAAGCCATTTGCAAGTTGCAACCGATGGGCAGGACGCCATGATGTGTTGGTTTAAATGACTTTAGACTGCCTGGGTGACTGGGGCGATTGTAGATTGGGAAGCATTTCACCCAGGCCTAGTAAAACATGAACAGGCAGTTGCCTGCCTCGTGTCAGAAGTGCATTTGCCACAGTCCAGTTAACATCCTTATCTCTGGACGGGGGCAACTGGTAAACTAACACAAACAGGCCCAAAGTTTCTAAAATAGAATGAAAGTCGCCCCCCCTTCTGTGGCCATTGCCATTTTGTTTGTTGGAAGTGTCCCCCCAGCACAGGTAAACACGGTGGCTTCTACCTGTACCTGGCACATGGGGAGGGGAGCTATGCAAATGGCCGTGGTACGCAAGTGCATAAACGCTCACCCAGCAGATGTTCTGTTGGGCACAGCGCTCTGTTGCCATTCGTACGGTCTCCAGGCGCTCTGGCAGGTTTGGAATTAGGGGTGCTTGAGGTTAGACCATACCCACTCACACTCTCCATGAGCTTTCTTTTTTCTTTTCTTCTAATTTCAGCCACAGCATTGTGGCCTTTAATTGTGATCAGGTCCTTCTAGGTAGCCTGCACTGTCTGATAACAGTGTGCCAACGGTTGTTACCCAAGGTCACTCGCTGGGCCATTACGAGATTGTACAGCCCACCTGGAATGCCATTATCAGTTAATTACCACCTGGGGAGTTGCAGAATACCATTAGCAGGCAAGTAATGCAGGATGTATCAGTCAGTATAAACCCACATCCATTCCTGTTTCCTGTGCCTCTCCTGCAGTCTTCCATGTGTTTTGTTTTGGCTGGTGCCGTGGACACCGAATTCGCCCATCACAGTCCCTGCCCCCACACCACCTCCACCAGTCCCTCACACCCCTGCAGATCATTCCCTCAGACACATACGCTCACTTACCTGCCACAGGTGTCTCTCTCTTCGCGCTACATCTTGGCCGCAGCTTCATGATTTTGAAATAGTAAAAAGACTGCCGCCCTATTCCTAACAACGGCTTTATTTGTTCATAGATTTTTTAGACGATAATTGGCCATGTGCGAAATGCACAAAGCTGATTCCGTGGCATAACACAGAACAGGCTTCCTATTATGATAATGATGTGTTATTTATATAGCGCCTTAATCCAAAGTGCTTTACAGAGCACATATTTACATACAATATCACCCAACCTGGGAGCAGCCTCGGACTGGCCTGTAGGACAATAGGTCCAGGGCCAACCAAAAACACAAAATGCTGGTGTGGGCCTGTTTTTTGGCCAAAGTGGGACCCTTATTGGCCCATGGGGGCCAGTTTGATGAGTTAATTCACACTGCGACTAGTAGTTTTGACCAGTGTTGCTGAATAAATATTCTTTAAAATGTACAATTTGCATGTCACTTTATCAAAAAGTTCCCCCTTGGTACTATTCAAACAGTATCACAAAAGGAATGAAAAGCCATTTGCAACTGCGGGCCACTTTTTCTTTGGTGCCTGAGACAATTGCATGGCCCAGTCTGACCCCGAATGATAGCTAGCCTTTGTTGCTGACTGTGTGCAGTTCGGAAGCCCCCCACAGTGTCTTTGTCGGGCATTGGTATCCCGAAAGGGGCCAGGGACAGGCAGTGATGTGTACGTTGGCTGTATAGTCGTTGTCTGGAGGGAGGGTTCTGACGTTACTCTGTGAGATGCAGTAGTTGTTCTTCGAAGAGTGTGATTGGACGTGAAGTGTTGGGGCACACAATTAAAATAGGGTGCCAAGGACAAAAAACAGTGGCACAACCATTACTCCAGGGCAACGATTTCATACAAGCCCACATCAGTAGCCCACAGTTTGGGATCCATCCGGATTCCTTCTGCCGCTACAGCCCTCTTGGTCTTGCCCGGCCGACACAGCACCAAACTTTCTGCTACTGCAGGAAATGTGGAACACAGGGAAGGCGTCTTTTGGTGCAGTACCTCATGCTTTATTTATTATTTTTTGTATTTATTTTGCATTTTTAAAGCGCTCACAACTGGCAATTAATTCAAATCCCTACCCAAATCCTTCGTGCATGTGTACTCTTGGTGCAAATAATGCTGTGCCTCCAAGCGGAAGCAGATAAGCGTGCGTCATGCGCAGTGCAAGCAGAAGGTAAACGCAGAACTGATGAAATGCTGACCCTTCCAGCTGGGATGGAGTCGGGGAGCTGGGACACGTTGGTATTTGACAAAGGTTTTGCAGAGGGCGTGCCAAACAGAACTTAACTGGTCTGCTGTTTAATCTCAGTTACCAGTTTAATGGTATCCACTACGTAATAATTGCTCATTTTACTATAGCTGATAGGATAGCTCAGTGGGTTGAGTGCTCGCTGCTGTGATGTGTGTGCGTGATCTGCAGGTTGCAGCTTCAAATCTCCAGCAAGGCCATCTCAGCCTTTCATCCTTCTGAGGTCGATAAATGAGTACCAACACAGGTTGGGTGATATTGTATGCATATTTGTTCTATAAAAAAGATCTTAAGTGTAAGTGCTATACAATAACATATTATCATTTGGCCTTGGATGTCTGCTTGCATTCACAGTAATTTGACAAAATGGATATATACACACAGATATTAATGATACATATGGTGATCCATTCTTGCATGCAAAGTTATGTTATTTTATGAGTTGTGTTGTAATGTAACAGACACATGAACCCTCCATAAGTAGCATTTTCTGTAGAGTCGTGAATTGACGCGATTCACAGGTGATGGTTTGAGGGCCACTATTTTTGATGCGAGGGGTGGGCCACTTTTTTGAGGCGAGGGGCGGGCCACTTTTTTGAGGCGAGGGATGGGAGACTTTTTTGGGGTGTCTGGGCCTGTTTCTTGTCCCAGTCCGACCCTGCTCTAGAATATCCTTCCTCCTGATTTACGGGCAATGCCTTCATTACCAGTATTTCAAAGAGCTCTCAAGACCCTTCCTTTTAAATGAGCTTCTACTATTCTGACCTTTTTGACTCGGTTTGACTTTTGGAATGCATATCTTTCCCCAGCCTGGTTTGATTTGTATGTTTGTTTTTCTTGTGTGGTTTCATTTGTCTGCTTTTGTTGTTCTCGATCTAGCTGTATTGGTTGTATCTTTATTTGTTTTGTTTTTTTGTGTGTGCCTCTATGCCATATAAATTAGGTTTCATTAACGTTGTCCAGGCAAAGTGGTTATTGACATGTGGTGTGCCCAAGGACGCATGACTCTCCTGTACATTGTTTAATGTGTATGCAAGACCCCTTTTTGACCTCCTGGATAGCATTGGTTATACAAACTATGCCAACGATACCCAGGTGGTCCTGGAATTTACTGGGGACTATGAAGAGGATGCTGCCAGAATAAATGGAGTATATGATCTAATCCAGGAATGGATATCTGGCAATTCATTGGCCGTGAATAAAAGTATTTTGATTGTGGGAACAAATCAGAGACTAAACAATTGGAAGACAGGTACGCTCATTTCAATATATCAAATTGTACTATACAAGTTAGTTCATGGGTGAAGACCTTTGGAATCTATTTAGACTCAGGGCTCACCGTGACAAAGCACGTATTAAAATCTAAAGCTGCATGTGCTTTTGTTACAAAGTTAATCAGACAAATTAAACCTTACCTGTCTCCCAAAAACACATCTTCAGTAGCAACAGCACAGGTAAACTCAAACCTCGATTATTGAAACAGTCTACTAGTCAGGACGTCGAAAGGCAACATCAAAACTCTCCAAACAGCACAGAATGGAACTGTAAGACCCATTGTGGACTAGCAGGACTGAACATGTGACACAGGCAAGAAAATCCTTGCACTGGCTGCCAATGCATCACTGCATCAGTCACAAAGTTATTCACTGACATTCAAATGTATTGATAGTTTTGCACCCACTTATCTACGGGAGCGCCTGAAGAAGACTTCAAATACACGTCTTCTTAGATCCAATTAACTTGGGAATCTGAAGGTGCCCCGTTTCAACCTAAAAAAAAATGTGGGAGCCTGCTTTGATACCCGTGTGCCGAATTTTTGGAATTCCATACACCTAGACCTAAAAAATCTTCCAAATCTTACCACTTTGAAAAAAGCTATAAAAAAGTTTTGGTTTAACTCTAAGGACTAGGCATATTTTTCTATATTGACCAATACCTCTGACCTCAGCATCGCTTATCGTTACCTTTCCTTTATCCCTTGTCTCCTGTTATGTGGGTGCACTGAGGCCTATGAGCGTGCTGCGCATTATCAAATCAAATAATAATAATAATAGTAATAATAATAATAATAATAATAATAATAATAATAATAATAATAATAATAATAATAATGGGGAAACATTTCACAGAAAGGAAACTTCAAATACCATTCCTATAGAAACCGCCAGCATTGACGTTCAAGTCAGGGTCATGTTCTGTAAAGAGGTGTATCAACCATGCATGTGTAAAACCTCATGTGACAAAGGAAAGAAGGCATCAGAGTTCGACCTATTCCCTGGTCTTGAGAAAGATACAATGCTGTAAGCCTTCCCTCAGATTGTTTATATGCACAGGACTGTAATGTTTGAAGGCTTTAATCTCCCACCGAGAGTCCAGTTGGTGAGGGAAGAACAGTTCAACTATTTCAACAAACAACATTTTCCTCACCCTTTGAACCATTACAAAGCCTTGGAGATGTGTGACTTGCTTCTGACTACCACGCTGCAGTCGCAGCACGACTGGAGTAAGCACAGCGCTCTGCATGCACACAGAGTGGTTTCAATATGGCTGGCAACAGCCTTGATAATTACCCTAGAGGTCGAAACACGTGTCGGCTGACCACACGTGACCACACGTCTACTTTATAAAAATGAAAACCAAGTGGTTTTCAGCCCCTCAATTGTATGAATATTCATCCTTCCTAATAAAAGTGCATGGCATCCGGGAATCTACCTTTATTCAGATATATACATGGCCCACCACCCAAGCCCAGAGTGAGCACAGGTTAGCCAAGCAGTAGTAACCAGTCACAGCCCAACAACCAGTACCACAAACAGGTGGAAACACTCACAGGAAGCACAAGTCTGGGGAGGAAGGGAAGCAGTATAAAACAAAAGGCCCCATCCAGTTAAGAGTCTGGGAGTTGTAGGAGCTGGAGAGGTTGTTAGAGAGACGATGGATATTCACTTTTGAGAGGAAGACAGATGTTTGGAGGCATATGGCAAGGAAAGAAGAGTTAAGGAAAGAGTGGCTGGAAGGACAGATGTCCTACAAATCTTGGGAGGAGAGAGAAGAGCTCTTGCTTCCAAGGTGAGCGTGTTGTCCCTGAATTATCCTCCGAGGACTCCCAGTGACAGATGAGTTAAAGGTGAAGGGTTTGGACTGGTAAAAGATGGTGGCAGAAGTGAAAGTACTTTTGAGAGAAAGGAAGTGAAAAATATATGTGGTAGAATTGACAATGATATTGAGAGGAAAGCTGGTGATAAAAACAGATGCCAAAGGAGGAAACAGACCAAGCATTGACAGTTGCAGTGAGAGGGTGAAGGCAGTTTCCGAGACTAGGGCTAACATGGAGAAATCAGTAATAGGATGTGGGGGCGGAGATACCAAGGAGGTGGTAGCATTTCATAGAGGTGGTAAAGGAGGTGGTCGGAAAAGTAGGGAATTATTGTAGAAAACAAATTAAGTATTAAAGAGGTGTTTGGTGAATGCCTGCAGAAGAAGGTTGATGAATGTCTGGAGAAGAGGAAAGGAATTTTAAATAGCACAGCTATGAAGGCTGCGAGCAACATATCACAGGACTTCTTAGGAGCCAATTTGGAGTCGTAAGACTGAGGGGCTCAGGGAGACTGAGGTAAGTGGTGAGGGTCAGACCCAGAAGATGAGGTGGAATGTGACCCTTGCTTAGAGATAGAGCGCAGGAGTTGGCACGGGGAAGATGGGGTGCCTAGGAGGTGGAACCCATTGATACGGTTATTGTGTGTATTTCGAACGCCAACTTTCATCTTATTTTAGATAATTGTCCTCGATAGCAAATGCCATGGAATAGGACTCTGGAGCTACGTAGTTTGTCATGCATTTAAAAAAGAGATTACTTTTTTTCAATTTTTTTATTTTTTATTTTTATTGTGTATACAGTTTAGAAGAAAACTTGAACACATTCTTAAATTAAGAAAATTATCACATACTTTGTTTTTATGCCGCAGAGAATTACTTTTTAGACTAACAGTTACTTTTTGCATTTAAGAGTACAGAAGTATACAAAGAGTATCAAAATAAAATAGAGTTCTTTTACATGACATTAAAACAATTCCAATGGCAAATCAATTAATCTGACGGCAATGCATTCATAATAATAAAAAGGAGATGCATTAGGCATCAGTCATAGCCTAAGGAGCAATGTACACATATAGGTCCTATGATAGCCACGTTGCCTATATAATGTACCCAGAATTTAGGAACATCAGCTTTTACTTAGTTCCTCCGGTAATCACACATAACTTTCACATTTTCGTAGTTGGCTATTTGCAGATTTCCATACTTGTGTTAAAGCAGTAATCCTGCTACGGCTATAACCCGACAAACAATTTAACCAGAAGTATTCATGGGTTATATCATCCAGGTCTTTTACAAATAAGTAGTAGTCAGCATAAATGGATTTAATCATTGGGCAGTTTGTAAGTACATGTCTGGCTGTCTCTATTTCTAGTTTATTACACCAAATTCTACAGGTTCTTTCGTGAGCTGGGATTCCAGTCCATGCCCCTCTTACTTCTAAAACATCAAGGCAGTTAAATCTGATATTCATAAACAGCCGCCGCGTTACCAAGGATGGGAGGAGCTTTAGATATTCTTGCGGCTCCTTATAGTTAAAATGCATCCGGCAAAAGTTGCATAAAGATTTCATACATGCAACTTTTTTGTGGCTGTTAAACCAGTCTAGCTTCTCAGCCGCGTTTTTCAAGGATTTCAGCTTTGCACCTTCTCCATATTCCCATCTCGGTGTCCAGCATAGCTTCCTGAAGAAGTCCTCATTCATGGTTTTGAATTTAGTCATCACCGTACTAGTGCCATGCTGCAGCGGTGAGCGAAGCATCGTCAGAAAGGAATCTGGTGAAGAGAACATAATCTTAAAATAGAGCTTTGCTCTATTCATGTTAATCAGGGTGGAGAGAGAAATAAGTCCCATCTCCAGCCAAATTGCCTCAATAGGTGTGTAGTTGCTTAGCCCCATTATTTTACGCCATATCAGCCCTTCCATTTTTTCCGCCCACATAGACCAGTCGCAATAGGAAGCCTCAAGGCCATATAGAAAGGCAGACACTCATTTCTGTCTATAGATGGTACAGATTCCACACAGACTGTATCCCACAGATCTTTTAGAGAATGCCAGTACTGCTCCCAGAGTGGAGAGAACCTTAGTCCGCTTTTTTTCCTGTACATTTTCATTGACCCCACTCTTTTCTGACACCACTTCGTAGCCCAGATATTTATAGGCATTAACTCTTTTGATGATCCCAATATTACAAGGAATAGACATCCTATTACTTCGGCCATTCCCAATGGCCATGAATGGGTTTTAGTGATATTAATTTTGAGGACGTTCTTATCCGCATAACAGCAGACAGCCCTAGCACCGTTGCAGATCCTGACATATGTATTGTCAAAAATAACAATGTCGTCTGCCTAACAGATCCAGCCCAGCTTAGTATTTACAATCATGGGGAAGGCGTTCATTTTTTTCAATGAAGATGTTACAGAAATCGGCCATAACTAGATTGAAAAATGTTGGCGGCGCCAATGCACAGCATTGTCGAACACCCAGCTCGATTAATATCGGGTCAGACATTAGTCCCATATTTTTCAATCTTACTCTGGTGGTATTATTCTCATACATTAGTCTGCATATGTATAATAGGTGACCCGGCATACCCATAGCCTCCAGTTTCTCCCATAACAGCCTTCTTATAACCATATCGAAGGCTGAAGAGAACTCTACATAGAGAATATAAAGAGGTAATCCCGATTTATTATTAGCCTGCTCTACTAACGTATTTACCAGCAAAATATTATCCACCATAGAATAGCCCTTGCGAAACCCGGTTTGGGCCTTATCAAGGATGTTATTATGCGCTATCCCAAGGTTTATTTCCTGGAGGACTAATGTTCAAAATATTTTACTGGGCACATCAGTGAGTGCGAGTAGTCCATAGTTGCCTGCAAATTGCGGTATCCACTCTTAAAAATTGGTATTGTGATAGATGTATTCCAGGATTTTGGTAAGACACCAGTATCAAGTACTTTATGAAAGATAATAAGCAGGGTATCTGCCCAGGTGTCGGGATTCTGCTTGATGATAACATTACATAGACCATCCGGTCCAGGGGCCCGGGATGCTTTTAGTTTAGTTTCTCGGCAGAAAATGTTTAATTGTTTTTTTTACAGCCTGGATGATTCACCCTTAAATTTCTCCTCAAGGTGTTGGGCCCTAGTTTTGCTGTCTATACAGCAGGCTAGTTCTTGATTGTTTTTTCCAGATAGTACTCTAAAATTAGCCCAGAGTTTTTTCATATCACATGTGAGGAGAATTTTAACCATAGCTTGCCAGCAGATATTATCCATAGAAGCTCTATATCTGGAAAGCCAATTACTGCATCTATTCCTTATTTTTTGTTTTTCCGGGAAGTAACATGCAAGACGGGGCTTAGTATACTCAATAGCTTTGATCGCTTTACGCATCTTTTTCTTTTCTTCATTAATTATTTTGTCATAGGGGGCAATATGAGAAGTTTTACCTGGGTGGGGGAGCTGTTTACATCACATAGGCATCATAGCATGCATGCATATCGCAATCCAATCAACAACCTCATCTGCAGTCATCTTGGTCATATCTTTAAGCAACAAGCATTTACACCAACTATTAGCTTTTTTAAGGTTCCGATCAGACCATTCTAACCTATTTCCATTACCCAGCACAACAACTTCCCCGACCTTGTCTGTCGAGTTCTTCCAGGAGGGCTTCATCATCAGCGTAAAGGACAAAATAGCATGATCGCTATAGGGGTTTGATTGAACTATAAATTGTGATACATGTTCAACAAGTGAAGCATTACTAAAAATGTAGCGAATGGTAGAGTTTTGCTGTCCATTGGACCACGTTGTTTCTAGTCCAAGCTTCCCTCTCTTTTCGCCATTAGCCATATATAGATCGACATCAGCAATAAAAGTCCTCCACCTATCAGATTTAAGATTAGGCTCTCTGGCTTTATCTTGTTCCTCAGTATGCCAATCAGATCACCAACTAATATGACATTAATCTCATCATAATCATCAGAGTTATTGGTAAGGCACTGGAAAATGTTGAGTTGTGTGTCTAATGTATAGCTATCTCCAGGAGGATTGTATATATTTGCCCCCCCCCCCAATTCGGATCTTTACCATTAAGGTATTGGGACAGCTATTCACATAGTTAAGTTCTGAGGAAGGTATACTGTTACACACCAAAATTGCCAGACCTCCAAATGGCCAACCCAAAGTGCCCTTTCTTGCCTTCCTAAAATAAGTGGTATAGCCATCAAAGACTGGTTTAAATAGCAGCCATGTCTCTTGTAGAAAGATTATTTACGAGTCTCTCAGTAAATGGTAAGATCCATATTACTAAGAAGATGGCTATAGCCACGGGTGTTCCAAGAGGAAATAACTAATTTGGTTCACCCTTGGTTATTTATGGATGGCAAGAAAGAGCACAGCCATTCCCAATGTGATTTGGTGACTGCATCCATAGTAGCAACATTTTTGGCCTTGGTATATTGCCCTGATTCAACAATGTGAGATTCGTGTCATTGTATCTGCTTCTAAATGCAGGGTCAGCATCAATTTCATGTCCATAATTTTTTAGGTCAGATTTCACATTCCTAATAAGAGAAACCATTGCCTCAGAGTAGCAGTGGACTTTAGTCAAGGTCATAGTAAGTGGTTCCACAAACCTGAAGTCGCTGCTTTTCACCAGTCTCAGTGATATCTGGGAATAGAGAATCTCAAGCTGTAGGCTTCTGTTTATGGGCTTCTTTAATCTGTTCCCTCCCGCTGAAATGGTAAAACATTTTCTGGGCAGCTGCACATATTTTTCATTGGGTTTATCTCCTCCTGGCTTTTCATTCATTGGAGGACGTCCAGGCAGACTACTTCTGGCATTCACAGATTTATGATTGGGAGCATCAATGGATAATATACTAGTATCATTAGTGGAATCCATATCCTCTGATTCCACATCACTTAAGGTGGATTCCCAGCTACCCATCTCCAGTTGCTTATCATTAGGGTTTGTGGCCCCAACCAGCCAGGAAGTGAGGTTTCCAGATTTAAGTGTTATTTTTTTTGCTTTCCTAGCAATTCTCTTTCTCACCCTTTTAGATAGAATATGCTTAGAGGGGTTTACAGGAGGGAGGGGGCTGGCATTACCTCAACCACCTCAGGCGCCAAAGATTTACCATTTAGAACCATATTCCCCTTTTTTTCCTGCGCTTTTCTCTTTTGGATAATTGGCAATTCTCATTTTCATCAGATTCATCGCCCACCAGAATCTCAACTAGCATTGATTCCAGATTGACGGAAACTGTAATTGCGCCACCTTGTATTTCCGGTAACTGTACGTCGGATGGGGGAAGATGGTTATTTATATTAGCAGAACTACCTTTACCCACCACCATACAGTTAAACATAGTCTTATTCTTTTCAGCTATACATAGAATACTGTGGCACAGTTTCAACAGAATATTAAGCGCAAAGCTAGTAGCAATATTATTAGCCTCAATTTCCTTGACTTTTTGCTTACAACTGCAGTTTGCAGAGGTTCCATCCACCGACAACACAGACTGTTCTTTAGTACCCAAACTTGACTCTATATACCTGTCCACCAGACCACTTAGCCGAGGGGTACAGAAGAGTCTATCGGTGTAGGAAAGAGGTAAGGGTGGGGGTGCAGAGGTGCATTTTCAACAATTAGATCAGGGTCATCCGTTCCCCCAATCAACCCTCCACCTCTGCCTGTGCATCCATCATAGGTGTATTGCGTTCCAGATTTGCAATCTGGCCCTCAAGGCTGTAGCATAGGTTAAGCAGAGAGTTATTATTGTCAAAGTCAGCAGAAATTGAAACCGCTTCTGCTAACACCCCCTCATAGATGGTGGTTCCTCATGGATATCTACCACCGACACTTGTCCTTGGAAGAAGTCAGTTATCTTGTTTTGCTTCGGATCAACAGTCTGGGTACTTACATTCCCAGTATTTCTTGCAGCACTGTTGTTTCCATTTGTCTTCCCTGCCTTGAGTTTACTGCGTAACTTCATCGTTAGTGGCACAATGTAAAAACTGTTATAGTAGCAAAAGTATGGGAATGACAAAGCAGATAACCCCTTTTCCTTTACAAAGATAGCAGTTTATGAATAACACACACACTAAATAGATAGTGGAACTTATCAGTCATGACCACAATTCACACTAAAATAGTGATTAAAGGTTTTCAAAAAGCTGACCAAGTATGGTGCAAACACGGCTCAAAGAGCTAGGCTCTGCAGTCACTGCTCACCAAACACAAAGGAAAGAGGATGATAAGCAATAGCAGGTAGCAGTAGGTCAGCGTCAGCGGCTCAAAGAGCAAGGCTCCGCAGTCACCGCTCACAGACAGACCACAGACAGATCAAAAATAGATCCCAGTCATTACAAATGCAGTCACAGCAAAGGCTTAAGACACGCGTTCCACGTCACAACTTCTGTTCAAGTCTGGCAAGTTAGCTTAAACGTTGTAAGAAGATGGGCCTGAGGCAAGCTTGATTATGACACACTGTCGGTACCTAGATCATAGGATTATGAGGCCTGGAGTTATTTATTCATGGTGTAATACCACACAATCCAGCAAGCGCTATGAGGCCACTTTTGCTAGTAACAGTGGGGTCTTACCAGCTGACAGCAGGAAATGTTCCTAGGCTCTACGCTCACCAAACACCTAACACACTGCCACACACCATGCCGCGTTCCGCAAATTCATGGTGATTATATGTGTTAGGCTACTCCTTTAGGCTCCTCCTCGTAAAGTAATGGAGGTAGAAGAAAGACACAGGGTCCTTGCAGCACAGCTCACAAACGTAGTGTTGTCCACCAGCAACACCTAGCCCACTGCCACACAACGTGTCGCGATCCACGCAGTCACAGTGATTATATGTGTTAGGCTCCTCATTTAGGCTCCTCCTCGTAAACTAATGGAGGTAGAAGAAAGTAAAAGGGTCCTTGCAGCAAAGCTGACGAACGTAGTGTTGTCCACCAGCAACACTTAACACACTGCTACACACCGTGCAAGATTACTTTTGTAGTCCCCTTCATCTCCGGGTTAACCTGGTCTGCACAGAGTCATTGCAAGCACCCTCTTCGCCTCTTTGACAGGTGATTCTTTGTTGTGAATGACCTTGTAGAGTTTGGTTTATTGACTTTGGCTTACCTGTGCATTTGGTACTTCTTTATATATTTACCACATAATTTCTCCTTCCACAGTTAGGTATACACTATTGTATTACCACCATAAACGGGTATGTACATTAAAAACAGTTTATTCAAATATAAACATCTTTATAACAAAATCAATGATACTAAGGGAGGCATCAGTTATGTTACAATTTATATAAGAATATGAGGGTCAATCAATGTCCTCATGATTGGGTGGAGTGGCCATAGGGTGGAACACGGACAACAAGGCTGTTATTTTTCTGCCTTCTCTTGCAGTCGGTTATTGTTTACTTGCACTTTTCAAACTCTCGCTTCAATTATAACAGGATTAGTATTATAATTTGGGGTGGTGTTGAGCAGGCTCTCCATAGAGCTGCTACCTGTTGTTGTTGCTTTACAGCCTTCTGCAGTGTGGCATGGGTTTCGGCCAAAATGACCGAATCTAAATGACCTACACCACCAAATGTTTGAAAATAGATACTACTAAATGTCCTACTGCCTAAATGTGTGTAGGTGGTGTAGGTAAAAAAAAAACATCCCACTCACAATACTATACAATGTAGTGAGCGGGGGTTGCGTGGGACAACCCTGCAGCTCACCCGAACGAAAAAGAAAAAAGCTGTGAGCTGTGCAGGTCTCCCCCACAACACCCCGCTCTCTATACTACACAGTATAGTGAGCAGGGGTTGCGGGGACACCCTGCAGCTGACCTGAACAAAAGTCTTTCAAAAAAGGACCCTGCCGCGCCGGTTCCCGATCACGGAAGTGAAAGGGAACCAGCGTTGCAGGGACACAGCGTGTCAGTATGAAAGGCAAGTAGTGGTGTGGGGGTGTTTTGGGGGTGTGGTCAGGGTGGGGGCTTGGGCGGGTGTTAGTGTTTGTATGGATTTGGGGTTGTTTTACCATGCATGTCTGCATGGGAAATGTACAAACAATTTGTGATGTCGGCAGATGATGGAAATTATCAATTCATTTGTGTGAGTGCTTCACCTGATGGAAAGGTCCCTTAGACTTGAATGGCACGCAACCCCCAAATCATGGGTCATCCCTAAGTGCACTTACCTGGGTCTCACTATGTGGAAATGTCAAGTGCAGTCATGATGAATCTGTGGCACGTGACCATGAACACTGTACAGGCATTGCACACAAGGAATGACAACAATGTTCACAAATACACTTTCCATTGCTCCTGTGCAGGTGATGTCAGGTATCCCCTGAAGCCGTGGCTCCTGACCCCTATCAGGAAACCAGTCAATAGGCAGAAAGAGGACTACAGCCGTGCATATGCACACACTCGTATTACGATTGAGCAGACATTTGGCCTGTTGAAGGCCTGTTTCCGCTGCCACAGAAGGTCGGGTGGGGCACTCATATACAGGCCTGAGAAGGTGGGCAAGATAGTGTTGGCATGTGCCATGCTGCACAACATGTGCATCCGGCGCAACATACCCCTGCCCCCTGACATGGAACGGATTCCGCCAGAAGAAGAGGAGGATGATGGTGGAGAAGATGCATATCAACCACAGCACAATGTGAATGAAGGACGTGTAGTATGCCAAACTTTGATTGCACATTACTTTTGATGGACTGGGTTAGACAAGGCACTTGAAATGGGGGACACTGAGCACTGGGCACTGTTAAGAAATAAATTGACACAAACTTAAAACGCAATGTTCAGTCATGTGTTTTTCTTATGCACACCAGGTGTATTAAATGATTCATAACTATGGACAGTGAACAGGAACCCCTCAATGTGCAGCAAACTACCCAACACCCCCCCAACATCCCCACACACCAATGCCCCCCACCCTCCCCCGCAACATCCCCACACACCCACACCCACCTCCCCCCAACATCCCCACACACCCATGTCCCCCACACACCCACGCCACCCACCTCCCTCTCCCTCTCCCCCAACATACCCACATACACCCATGCCCCCATCCCCTGCACCCATTTCAAGTTCAACTGTGTCAGGCTACTAATGCCCCCTTTTGGGTGGAGGGGGTTGTTCGTCTGGCCGGTGCAGACTGCCCATTGACCTGCGCACCGGGCTCGTCGGAGTGGAACTTGCCGGTGTTGATCTGGTCAATGGCGGGGTTGTGGGTCAGGCACTGCAGCGCGATGTTGGGCCATGGTGGCCACCAATTGGGTAACCACCTCTGTCATTGCTGCCATGCCCTCACACACGTGCCGGGCCACACGGTAGATGGCACAGCTTATTGTCCTTGTGTTATCTTGCATGGCCTTGCGTGTAGCTTCCCCTTAAGCTATGTATTGTCTGACCATATCCTGCATGGCCTGCTGGCACTCCTCCATGTGGGTTAACCGCCCCTCCAAGTCCCGGATGGATTCCGCAGCTGGTGGTTGCACGGGAGGTGGTGGTGGTGTCTGCGTGGTTCTGGGGATGCATGCTACCACAGGCATGTCCTCTGTAGAGCTGCGTCCATCAGAGCCAGTTTCGGAGGAGAGCACTGGTGTAGACGGCATGGTAGGGGTGTGTGGCATTTCTTCAGACATGCAAAGGCCTGCGGTGTCCGCCTCCTCCAGTTCCTCCTCTTCCTTCTCTGCGCTATCTTGTGCGAATTGTGCTGCCTCACCGAAGCCACTCATGGCCATCGACTGTTGCCCCTCGACATCACTGCCACTGGTGATCCCGCCTCATCCACCTGAGGTGTATGCTGTGGTGCAGGAGTTTTTCTTGATGTCACCTTGGTGGCAGGTGTGCCTTTTGGTACTGGTGTGTGTTCTTGCTGGGGCTCCTGGCTAGGTGTTGGAGCTAGGTGCTCATCTGCTTCTCCAGCCTGTGTGCCCTGTTGGCTGGGGGCTGCGGCTTGGGAGCGGTGTTATGCCTGTGGCCAGCCCTTGATGTTGACGGCCTGGAGGCATAGTTGGCCCCACTGCTCAGGCGTGATGTTGGCTTTTTCGGTGTTGTGGTGTGCACAGCCTCACTGTGTGGTCCTGTGCCTGTGGGGGGACAGAGAGGCACGGCATCGGTCATGGGTTATTGTACATCCTATATACATCAATGCTAGTACATTTGGAGTCCTGTGCATTGTCGTGTACATGTTGGAGGGGCAGACATGGTGCTTACATGAGTTGGGGGGGTGCAATTTTTGGGCATCCTTCTGGTGCAGCCATGATGGGCATGGTGTTTGGTGGGTGGCCGACAGGTGTATCTCGGCTTGCATGTTCTGGACATGCCTCAGGGGCTATGTGCCATGTGGTGTCTAGATGTGGGTCTGAGGTGCTTGCACAATGTGCGTTGTTGCATTGGAGCTATACCTGTGGTTACTTTTAATTGTATTCATGCGCCAAAAAAGAAAGAAACAAAATGACTCAATCCTTGGTGATCATAGGTTTTGTATTGATGTTGACATTTGCCCTATGTGATGACACGTGTTTCGACGGTTACCCCCATCTTTTTCAAATCAGGGCTAAAAATAGTTACATCCATAAATCAAAAAGATGTATAAAGGAAACAAAGTAAATCAACCGTAAATTGTGTGACATAAACCATAAACATTCACAGGAACATTGATAGTTCTCTCTTGTGTGATACATTAAAAGGGGCAATTAGTTTGTATAAGATGAAGACTATGGGCCTCATTCGAAGTCGGGCGGTAAGGGATACAGGGCACCGGTAAGGAGACCAGTGCCGATAATCCCTTTCCACCCGATTCCGAGGTCTGAGGTCCCTTAGAGGGAACCGCAAGGAAGTGTGGTCTGAGCACACATCCCTTATGGGTCCTGCTAAGGGACCAGGGCACTAATAACAGGCTTGCTAGTCGCTATGGGGGCTCAAATGGGAATGGGGAATGGTTTGTTCACTGGGGGCTGCACCATTGAACAAGACCAGACTCAGACACGGTATGGGAGGCAGCCATGGTGCTAATAGCACCATGGCTACCGCCCATCTCGTAATGAGGCCCTATGTCACACACTGTCACACAGACAAACACTGCTAAATCCTGACCTCCTTCCCCACATCCAAAGCCTGAAAGGAAGAAAGTATATCAGGAAAAGAAGAAAAAACAATGTTCTCATTGAGGTGAAAGGTGGACAACACTTTTTGCCAGAAATCTGTTGAGGGACCCAGGACAAGACCACGGGTAGGAATATAAGGTAAGGTTCTTTATATATCAGTGCATCCAGTTTACACAATGTCCTGGTCAAAAATAATGGGCAGCGGGAAAGAAAACTTGGCTATGAAAATAGTGATTAAGGACCAACTCCAAGGGCATACATGATGCTTCTTACAGAGCCTTACTTACAAGTGGTAGGACCTGTGAGTGCAATGGGGCATTTATAAGTAGTGTAGATACTTCAAAGCTCTTGATTAGTCTCGAAGAATACTTTTCAATGAAGAGATGAAGGTCCCAGGGATCTCTGAATATTGTAAAGGCTGCATGTTGCACATTCAGGAGGGAAGTGACATACCCAATGCCAACCCGTCCTGAAGGAAGTACAACACCATCCATTGAAAAAATAAAGGGGCACTCATTTTTTATCACACCAGGATGTGAACGAAATCCAGTTTTTAAAGTTAAGGTTGGAAGGACATAGGGAATGTTTCAGTGAGGCACCCACCTCATTAGAAAACCCTTCATATGTAGATCCCTCTATTCAAGATCAAAAAGGTTAGACAAAGTCATCAGCAGAGCAGAGGATGCCATCTCGGAACTCAGAGCGGGATTGCCCATCAATCACAGATCAACCTTCTGGGTAGAATTGTGCACCATGACATTTGTACTACCCTAGGGCAATAAAAATTGCCCTTAGGCAGTCCTCGCTGATGTGGCTTACAAACCTTCAGACTGGAGTGATCCCTCTCTGGCTAATACCTCCTGAACCTTCATGATGACCCCCACCGCCATCCAGAGATGACCCCCACCTCCATCAATGACCTCTATTATCAACACTAGTGAAATAGCAGATTAACCTATATAATTCATCATGCCCGGGTCCCAGGTTTCCAGGTCAAAGTTAAATAGGGGTTTCAGATGTGACCTTTCAGAGGGATCAATAAGGTCACATAATGACACCCCCCCATGCAATTGTAAACATTGTAAGAAGGAGGCCCTTGGAAACCCTAGTAGGCACCTACAATGTACCACAAATTTGGCAGTTCACCATTTCCGTAGGAATGCCTTCCCCATTGCTGTGTTGAACCATGTCCTTGTATTGCTGCCTCTGTCTAGGGATGTATTTGGACGTTTCAAAGTTGACGACCAATCCACTGAATCTTATTGTTGCAAAAACATGATGTTTCTACCTGGGGCTCGGAAACTGAGGATGAGTGAATTAGGTAGGAGTACTAGTACCTTTATAAACACGAATGGGCCTTAATTGAGCACAAAGGGAAATTGCTGAACTGATAATGCCTCTCTGGTACGGAGAATCTGATACACCTCTAGCATGGAGGCTAAATGGGGATGAAGAAGCAATCATCCGCCATGTCCATGGAATTAATGAAATCCCAAAGGTAAACAGTCACCTTGTACCTATGTCCTGCACGGATACTATTTTGAACGGTATATCACTGACAAAAAAAATGTATTTTCTTGTCCACTATTGTCCAGAAAATACCCGGATGGTTTCGGAACCAGGTTCAAAATGTAGCACTCTCCCTTCCACTTCTTTGCAGGTGGAACCTCGACTACCTCCCTCCTTGTAGAGGACATCTTGATGCCCTCCCCCTTTGTGTGGCTGATGTCCCATAGCATCTCTGGGTTATCTGGTCATTTATCAACCCTCAGAGGGGGTCCTGGTCTTGACTGACAATGTGATGTATTCGTCATCTACCACTCCACCAGCTTGGTACAAGTAATTAAGACCTAGCTAAACCTTCATATATGCTCTTCCCTCTGGCTGGGGAGGCATTATGCATATGTTTGTGGGTGCTTTCCCACACATTGACATGTTGTCTAAGCCACTCATTATCTCCCATCCTCACCGTAGAGGAGAATGCATGCCTTAGAGTATAGCAGTCCATCCCAAAACAACTCTTACTATGGTTCTTTATTCCTGTAATACATAGGGATGATTACACTTATCCTGGACTCATGAAGAGATATTGGGGATGCCCATCCGGCGAGACAGAACCAAACAAGATTGTGTGGGGGTTGTCAACCTTCTTATGCCACTCCATAAAGGCGGAGCAACTTTAGCTGAAACATTTATTTTTTGTTAAGGCTGGATGCCTGTCTTGAGGGGCGAGGGAGAGGGCTACACATCATTGTGTATGGACTGTGACAAAGAGGAATGTAACACAGTAAGTAAGCTGATAACACAAATTGTGTAGCAGTGGCCTAAACAGTATTGGCCAGGGTTGTAAGAAATTAGACAAATGTAACATTCTGAGATATCCCTCACTGCAAGATTGTGAATTGATCAGTAATCTGGAGGCTCCAGCAAACCATTTAGGCAGTTAGAGGTGTCTCTCAGCGAGAAAGCCCTATATGCACCGGCGATTTCACCATGCACACACTACAAATGCGTGTAAGAGATGGGGGGGTCATTCCGAGTTTGGAGGCAGCCATGGTGCAATTTGCACCATGGTTGCCTCCAAACCCGAGTCCGGGTAGGCGGAATGGGGACTTGCCGGGACAAGTCCCCATGCAAAATAACATTCCCCATTACCATTCGAGCCTCCATAGGGCTCAATGGGAATGGGGAAGGCGCTAATAACGGGGCCGCAAATTGCAGGCCCGTTATTAGCTCCAAGGTCCCTTAACGGGTCAGCTAAGAACGGCGGTCAGACCAGCTGTTCCTGGAGGAACCTGCTAAGGGACCTCGGAATAGGGCGGTAGGGGGTTACCGGCAACAGCATTTTTACTGGTGCCGGTAACCCCTTACCGCTCAACTGGGAATGACCCCCATGGACTCTGACATTTGTGGCTGTTCAGATTGCGTGACCCAGTGGTTCATATAGCACCTTCTCCTGGTCTTGTCCATTTATGGGCATATGTGTGTGAAGAATATCAGTTTGAATACCCACCACCACTCAGATATCTGCATGAGTGTGATTTTTGGACGCGGGGTGAATGCATCGAGTGGCATTCCCTGCATAGTGGCAAGCTATTGCTCCATGCAAGCCTTGAAGCCATACGTGCTTCTATTTAAACATGTTTTTCTTATGTTGTATTGTTAATAATGACACATTCATAATGGCTTATATTATTTTTAGTTATATCGTTTTAGATTTTTAAGGGCCTGGATAGTGTTTTGTTTTATTATTGGTTTGATGTATGTGATGTTGTGACAATTGTATTGTCAGGCAATTAATACAAAAATAACAAAATGAAATTACCAATGATCGTCCAGCCACAAAACGTTTTTATAGTATTGTGTCTCTGCTTTCTAGTATAAGAAGCAGCGGTTACAGATGTGTGCAGGTCGTCGTCATTAATTGCTCTTTTAATCCCCCTTTGCGCATGGTGAATATTTTACCTTCCCTATTTTTAAATGGGTGTTGGTATTACTCTTTGTTCAAAAAATTAAAAAAACGGAAACTTTTCCAACAGGGTAAATTGGTGTTTCATCAGTTGAATAGATTTCAGCGTGCGCTCCTTCTTTGCAAGCGCAATCATATTAGCCTTCAGAGCCTAATGCAGGCGTTGTAAAAAGTAAATTATAGATTTAATTTGATTGGTTAAATGAAATATCAGTGCTCTCAGCTGTAAAAGTAAGTTGTTTCATAATGTTTTATTAAGATGAATAAGACCACAAAATCGTAGCTGTAATTTACTTATGAAATCTGCGCTTAGTTTTTAATTATTATGCAAACATGCCTAATGCCTAATTAGATATTTGTCTAGATGATTTGTATATCATGTATATGCACTTCCCTAAATTGGTATGTTGTAATATAAACTATGTGTTGATTAGCCAATCATGCATCCCCATGTTCCTACATCAATGCAATTCCATGTAAATTAACTACTTTGAAAGAATGCGAAGGATAGATAAGATCGTTTTTTCAATTATTACATGTTCTGCTTTGACTGGTGTAATTGCTGTGGTATTACTGCAAATCACCCCCAACACTACCATGTAAAAGACTCTCATACACAATCTCATGAATTAAAGCTGATAGAAAATGGAGTGAATGAAAACAAGATGGCCACACTGGCAGCTATTCTTTGGATTGCTTTAAAGTAAACAAACATTTACATTAGTACCCTTGTAAAGAATGCTGACCAAACAGCATGCTGGAATCATGGCCTGTCCATGTATGAGTGTGCTCCTTTCCAGCCGCTGCTTTGACACAGTTCCTACTTCCCATTGATACTATTGTCCTTTCTTTGTTGCAGTGCCCGCTGCTTCAGTCTGATACACCACTGTAATCCCTTTTGTTATTCCCAGTTGCTCTTCATACCCTGTGCCTATGCTCCCAGGTCCTCGCTATCTCAATGCTGCTGTCCTTCCAGGTATCCCGCACATGACCCACAGAACAACTGGTGCTGCTATTCCAATGTCATCACTGCACCAGCGCAACAGCTCTGTTTTGTTTGCGCGCACTGCACATGTCATTTTCATTTTGCCTAATTTATTTTCACCTTTGCCAGCACCCACATTACTAATTGTGACTTTGGTTACCGCCTGCGCCTTTACACCATGGAAACAGCCCAACACCATCACTAATTCCCTCACTACACTTGGGCACTTAACTTAGGACTGCGGCCTGTACCAGACAAAACTGTATGGTGCCTTCAAAAGAATGCGAGAGTCAGAAAAGACCCTCTTATTATTTAAACATCCCAATGCACTGTCGCAAACAGGTGCAAGTGGGTGCTCAACCCGTTCACGCATTTGAAAGTGCACTCCTATTTGAATGAATGATAAAATCTTCAAATTCCATAATATGCTTACTTCCTCCCCATGATTTTCTCAATTGCGAAAGTGGAGCGGGGGGGGGGGGTAGGGGGTCAGCCGATTGCATGCAGCAATGAAATGCATTATTATTATTATTGTTATTATTATTATTATATTGTATGTTGGTGTCCTTTGTGAATTGGGAATTAATTTGTGTTTCACCAATGAAGAGTGTGCATCAGTGCCTCCCTTCAATTGCAACAGAAAAAGGTTTCTGAATCAGGTCTCATATTCACTGAAAGTCTCAACATTTAAACGGTTCTCACAGAACCTCCAGCCAAAGATGAAGCACCCAGGTTGAACACAAGGGTTTCACTGAGGTATCATACACCTATGTGAGACATCGGGGATACAGGGCCGGTGCATGCAAAGGAAATATCAGGTACCATGGATGGGGTAATCCAACAGTGAGGCCATCATAAACGCAGATTTTGCTATATCTCCTGCAATCTCCACGGATCTGTTTAAATCTGAGCCCTGCACCTGGGATCCATATTTGACAAGATTATTTGATGCAGTATTGAGTTTGAACACTCTCCAACTTTATTTCATAATTGGATGCTGGATGTAAAGTATTTGCAAAATGCATTACTTTCTCACCTGGAAACCTGGTCCAAAGGAAATCATCTAATGAATAATGTCCAGGTGGGGTTCCAGGCGGGGCCACGTACAATTGATCAATGTTTGCGGCTACAACTCCTAAGGGAAAAATATGTGGTTTTCAGAGAGATGACCCTATTTAGTATGTTCATTGACGTACAGACCGCGTTCGAGCTGGTCGCTCGTGCTAGAATATGGTCTACTGTTACAAACTAGGCATTCCTGCTGCACTTCTTTCCGCTATCCAATTGCTGTATTCAAATACTGAAGTTGTAGTAAGTTGAAATCTAAATGACAAGGCACCAATGGCATTCATTATCGAAATGGGCATTTGCCAAGGCTGTGCCCTTGCACCAAAGTTGTTCTGCATTTTCATAAATGATGTCATATATCGTCTTTTAGCAATTCCCTCTGATGCTCCCACCATGGCAGGTGACCTTCATGTTTGGCGACGATGCTGTTCTTATCTCTCTTATGCCGGTTAGACTCAAAATTAATTTTTCCATCTTCGAGAATTTCTGCTTGGAAAATAGCCTAACCATCAATGCAGCAAACACGTAAATTCTGGCTTTTCCGAAGAAGTTAAGGAAAACACAATGTAATCTTGACATCAGATTGCAGGAACGAGATAGAATAATTTCCTTTTTATGACTACCTTGGCCTTAGGGTATTTGAAAAATGTTCATGGACAAAGCAGGTTGATAAAGCAGTAATGGTGCTAACTAGATACAGTGGGGCAATTGCTAAATTTACACGAGAAAATAACATGGTTATAGAGCAATAAGAGTTTCGTTAGAAGCCTACAAGCTCAGCTGGCTGCTTTGTATTGCGCTGAGTTGTGGGGCAATTTGAATTGTTCTGGCGGTAGGTCATAGAAAATACATGTTTTAAACAGATTTTGGACCTACCTATTAGTAGAGCAAATGTACCACTGTTACTGGAAACACATATGCAGGTAATAGTTTCCTTGGTTACATGAAGACCACTACGGTATTGGACTAGAGTATGGACCTCTCTCAAACTAAGTGTAGGGAAGTTATTAAGGACCTCCTTGTCCAAGAAGGAGGTAGCTCATTACCCTGGTGCATGTTCATTAAATATTCTTTAAATAGAATTGGTTGCAATGAAGTATGGAGTAAGTCAGATAATATGAATAATTTAACTAAGTCTTTGATAAAAAAAGACAATTCAATGGCAAAGCGCACAAAAAAAACAATGCTGAATCTTACTGGAGCTCCGAGCTTAGTTAAATACTGGGAAAACCTTCTTTCATTTGTCTTCAAGGGATATGTTGATGACTTAAAACCAATATTTCTGAGTGCTCTTTTCATTAAACTTAGTATCGGTTCTCTGCCCGTAGCAAGTCTGTTGAACCGGTAGACAATTGACAATTTGGGTAAATGTTGCTAACATAAGATTTTGGTGTAAAATATTGTTAATAAGCCCCTTCTATCTTGGTCTAAGAAAATGTTATTTGCAACCATTGTTCGTAAGCAAATGACATTAGAGAGAACTCACAGGCAATTGTGTGGTGTTGTAGTGTGGTGTTGTAATACTGATAATGAATTGATTGTCCACTCTGTGTCAAAATACCTCCACAGAGCTTGACTGAGGAGACAACATTTTAGCAAAACCTGAATTTGGCTGTATTATAATAATGGTAATTGTACCTGTATATTCTTTTTAACTGTTTCATGAATGCATAGCATCATTCTCCTGAGGGTTGTATTGTATCTTATGTGTGTATAATATAATCATGTGTTTTTTCTTATGTATTGTGTTCCATAAATTCTTAATATTGTTCTCCCAAGAATTGGATAGTATTTTAAGTGTGTATAATATAATAATGTGTTTTCTCACATGTATTGTGGACCGAATAACGTTTTGTCAAAAAGGTCAGGTACCCACTGCAACTAAGGTGCTTAATGGCTTCATTGTAATCTTCAATTGAGTTGGCGGATTGTATGTAGAGAATTATATTTTCTCCACATATGTCATATTGTTGTAAATATTCCTCCTTCAGGTACGTCTCCAATTTTTGTGGGAAAGCTAAGTGAAAAGAGCTACAACTATGGAAGGATATAGGGGATGTGAATCAGAATGTATTGCTAATCTTGTTTTACCATATGCTACACTGATGTGTACATCTGCTTTGGTAGGTTGACATTCTTCATTTCATTTAGATTTGCAAAACAACAGTTTTACTTGCTTGGATTAGGCATTCAAGACTGCAAGAGAGCTTTGAGCAATATTTTTTTTTCTTAAATTGATTTTTTGTGTTTTTCATATTAGTGTACTGTGAGGAATCTAAAGGCTCTGACCCTTCTTCCTTAGGGGAAGCCACCCCCTTTGAGGCTAGGGAGGTGAGCCTGGTAAGCAAAACCCTCCCTAAGGGCTTGTAAAAGTGGGACCTCACTGGGAGTGACTGCTCACCAGGGAACAGGGACTCCCATTCCGGTAAAAAAAATGTTCTACGACTGAGACATTGTCAGCATATATGGGAATAACAGAAGTGGATATGTCAGCCCTGGAACTCAAGCAAATTTAGAAAGCTACACCGGCACAATGTCACCTTGCTGGAACAGAACGTGCTATGGAGAGGTATGCACAGTGCTCATAGCAGAGGTGGGAACAGAGACCGGGCAGTGAGAACAGTAGAGAGAGCAAAGGGGCTAGATGCCTATGACGGGCAACCAGGCCCGGAGAGGGAGGTGTGCATATATAACAATAGTGGTTAGGGGAGCCTTATAAACAAGAGCCTTGAAATTAGCCGAATGGCTCAAGACCGCACCCAAAACCCAAGAGAAAGATATATTGGGAGGAGATACCCATTCCCCTATAAATCAAGTGAGAGACTGGGCACAAGAGTACTAAGGGAGTCAGGACGTCCCTATAAAGCAAGTAAGAATCATTCCAAGTGGTAACGAGAATCAAACAAGAATGGAACATCATCGGAAGAAACCCAAATGGTTGGTGGAGGAGGATTAAAACACATCCAGAGAGGGAGACGGACATACATAAGAAGACTGGTTACGGGAGCCTATAAACTTGAGCCTTGAAATCAGCCAAACGGCTCAAAGCCGCACCCAAAGACTAAGAAAAGGATATATTAAGAATAGTAAAACAGATCAAGAGAGGAGACAAACATATATAATAAGAGTTGGTATGGGAGCCCTAAGAACCGGATCCTTGGAATCAGGCAAGCAGCTCAAAGCCCACACAAATACCAAGAGAAAGATATACTAGGAAGGGATTCCCATATCCCTATGAATCAAGTGAGCAACTGGAAACAAGAGAACAAAGGGAGCCAGTAGGGCCTTATGAAATGAGTGCGGAATCAACCCAAAGGGAAATCAGAACCGAACAAGAGTGGGATCTTGTGGGAAAGACCCCCGCAGTTGTTTGAGGATTAAAGAAATATCCCTTCATCTATGACCACTGAGAGAATATACTTTTTTTGGAACTTGAGTGTTTATGATATCTATATCGAAGGAAACGCTTTTCTTAATTTGGAACTCTGAAAAGATGGAGAGGAACTGATAAAATCAGAAGAGCTGTAAATATTTATTGGACTTGATACACGGAGAGATTCCTGGAAAAACTGGGAGGCGGCAAAGTAAAGAACATTGAGGGCAATGGAAGTCTGTATCTAGACAGAGGACAAAATGTTTTATTTTGACTAATATTGATGAACACCCCTAGTTTAGTTCGTTAGGTAGGGAACTTCCCTATTAGCAATAGGGTCAGTAAGGTGTTTGAAATAAACTTCCTGTAGTAAAGTATGGCTTCTGGACCTAGTCTTTCCTCTGGTGCACCACAGTATAACAATAGACAGCTTGAAATCAATTGGTTGCAATGAGAAATTACAACAATGTGAAACAGATGAAGATTTATTTTCTATTTTTCAGGTTTTTCAGGCGTACAAATACATGTTTCAACCTATGCGGTCTTTATCAAGGCAAGTTAGGAAATTCTGTTTCTTTAGGTATAAGGAAAATCCATGCAGGAACACATTACATCATCACATTGGCATTTTTCCATGGATAGAAACCTTTTATAGGGAAATAACTTCAAAATACGCTCCATCACTAGCCAACCTCTTTATGGATTTTTTCGAAACTAACTATGCGTACAACAATAATGACTATAGCAGAGAGATGATACTATGGAAAAGGTACATAGACTTTGTCCTGCTGATTTGGAACGTACTAGGGACAAGTTTGATCAATTCATAGCACACCTCAATCACAACACTTTTGGCATAGAATTCACGGGGAATGTGGACCCATGTACAATAGATTTCTTGGATCTTAGAATTTATATTGAAAATGGAACACTCCAAACACAAACCTCTAGGAAGCCCGCTGAGGTTAATTCAACCCTGTTTGCCACTAGCTGCCACAAAAGAATCACAATTGATAATATTCCGGTTGAAGAATTTTATCACACCAAAGGTAATTGCAGTTCAGAAGAGATTAATGAATGAGAGTGTGACTTACTCAGTCGAAGGATTGAGGAATGGGGGTACTCAAGCAAGTGCATAGCAAATACTTGGGCCAAGATTAATCCAATGCACGAAAAGACGTTTCAACCTAAAATTAAAGACCCCAATAGTGAGCATAGGGGTGTCAATTTCATCACTAAATGTTCACACGATAGCAATCGGATGTGCGGTGTACTCCAAAAACATTCATCTGCTTTTGTTAGATGCAGATCTGCAAGGATACATTTTTTAAAACTTTATTAATTGATGGTCTTGACAGTTACAAACAGGGCACTCCATCACAATATCGTGTAAAATGCATTTCCAACAGCTTGACATAACTGCTTGTCACAGACATGTTACAGTTTATAGAGAAGCTTCATTGTCCAAAATCATTTCACACAAGTACATCCTGAACGTGGCCCAAATGTCCTTGGGGTGACTGGTCCTAGGCAGTGTTAATACACAATGTTCCTTGCATTCATTGACAAAAGCCAATTCCCGGAGGAAATGTTCTATCTGCGGTGGAGAGGAGCTTTTCCAGCTTTGCAATATGCGTGTTTGAGCTATTATGCAAGAAATATTAAAAAGCCTTCCAGTGGTTTCTGACATCTTTCCAATGTCTCCAAACAGATATTTTTGTGGGGTCAGAGAGGCTGGCATTTGTGTTATCTCTTCTATAATATCCGGCACTCCCCCCCAGAATCCAGCCACCACAGGATATTCCCAGTACGTATGAAACGATCCTGTCTTTGGTATACCAGACCTTGGGCATTAACCTGTGCAATTCGCAGTAAATTTGGCCATTTTGGTCGGTGTATAATGTTATCTGTTCAGAACCTTGAAATGGATCAGACGGAGACCAGCATTGAGTGACACAGTTTTAATGAGTTCACAATATTTGGACCACTTCTCGTCAGTAATTGTCACTTCCATGTCCCGCTCCCATTTGTTTTTATTGTCATTCAATGAGGGGCTGTGTGACTGTATTAGTGAGTATAATGTAGAGCTTCTGGGGCTTCCACCGGATGTTACTGCTTGTAAGCATGCGTGTGGGGGAGGAGTTCATCAGGGGAAAGGGGCCATTTCACACTCAACGCATATCTCATGCAGTAATATTGGAGTGCCCTGAGCAGTCCTTCTCCAATTGTGTTTTTTGAAGTTGTCTAGGGTCACGTACTTCCCATTGGGGAATATGTCCCACATCCTGACTTCTTTGTTTGGGTCCCATGTCTTCTGGAGCATTTCATCAAATGAGGGGGAGATACCGGTGAAATTCCATAAGGGAACATCAGGGTCATAAGGTGTCTCTAGCCTTTTTACATCTTTCGTGTTTTCACATAAGTATCTTCATATGGAAATGTTCTCCTTGGTCGCCATCGTAGGGTTGCCCATTTTCCTTCGAACTGTCCTCTGATTGTGGTGCTAGATGACAAAGGCACTTCGCATCATGTGCAGGCATTTCTTTAGTAATAAATGTTCTTGCTGTGTTCATGGTATAGCGGATGAGAGAACATACATAACAGCTTTCATCTGACGTTCTCTCTACGACCTCCTCCATGTGCTGGTACCATAGATCATTCTTTAAGTAAGACAAATTATCAAGATATGAATGTATGTCTTCATGATCCTCCCCAGCATCTCTTTTAAGTCGAACAAGTTGTTTAGTAAAGTTAGGGAAAATACTGCTTGAGCTTTTGTTAAGGATCATAAAGGATGTTTCATTGTTCTCACTGTATGTGTATTTTTGATCATTATGTGTCTAAATGCCACAATGTGATTCTCTCATATCTTGAAATCTTCCCATGGTGCTTCAATTTAATATATAATTGTGTTATTGTTTATAAATCACGTTTTTATATCAAAAACTGTAGAATAATTGCCACAATGATTCTGAAAATATTATGATTGTTTTTAGCATTGCCGAGAAATGTTATAAAGTCCACATGTCGTCTTATCAGAGCTCGGTAAGACCGTAATATGAAGGTATAAACAGCATACAAGAATGTGTGCAATGTTATTATGATGGGTAGCATAGAAGATGCAGTGTGCGCTTTTCCTTTTGACTCTGGTACATCAACGCATTGTTACTTGTACCTATCTAAAATTTAGATTTATGTCCATGTCTTAATGTTGTTTTCTATGTGAGGATGGCTGTCATGACATCTCCATTTGAATGGGAAAATAAATAACATTCTTCATGATAATCTGGAATTCCTAACAGTAGAGTTGTGCTGATTGCCTTTTTTAATTCCTTAAATCCTTCAGTCATTTCATCTGCCGATATTATATTAGTTTTGTATTCCTGTGCTTCTGTAAGTCCTTTTAAAAGTGGTTGAATGTATGTGCTTAATCGAAAACCAGTGCCTACAATAGTTACATAAGCCTAGAAACTGTTGCATTTCCCTCCCTGTTTTAGGTTAGACTTCATTATTGCTTCTGCTCTTTCAGGTGTCACTTTTCTCCCTTCTTGTGAGATTAACTGTACTATGTACAGGACGTCTCCTGACAATATTATATCTTCTCCTTGTCTACCTTTTATCCCTTCTCTGCTAGTATGGTCATGAGTCAAACTGAGTCTTCTCTACACCTTTCTTCTGTCTCACTAAATACTAAATTCTCATCTACATACTGAATTAATGTACTTTCAAGCGGAACATTACTCAGGTCCATCCGAAGGACCCTGTTCATGTTTGAGCGGGACTCACAATACCCCTGATTCAAATGAGTATGTTTCAGGTGTATATTTCTATATGAGAAGAAAGTCAAATCCTGTGAGTCTTCATGGAGTAGAATTGAGAAAAACACATTTTCTTTTTAGATCTATGACTGTAACATTTTTGGCTTTGGATGGGATATTGCATCCTATTGTAGCAGGATATGGAACTAAAGGAAACTCAGCTTCAACAATATTGTTTAGGGGACAGAGATCCTGAATAAATTGCCATGACCCCCAGTTGATTTCTTCACTGGGTACACAGCGTGCTACATGTGTACTCAGATGGCACCAATATTCCCAGCGTCATTAAAATGGAAATAGTCTCAAATATACCTTCATCCGCTTCTTTAGACATGGGATATTGCTTTGCTCAAGCCAAAATTACTCCTGTCTTAAGTTTGATTTTAACTGCTCCTACTCCATTCAATAGACCCACGCCATATGGACTAGTAGTCCGTAAAATATTTGGCACGTTCTGGAAAAATGACGTTTAAATTCTTACCATTCTCTGGGGTATTTCTCTATTCTCTACTTTAATCCAATAAGTGAGACTTATGAAAAATACGAATTCAACATCTGAGTAATCAGCTGATGAATTAGCTCCTCTTAGCTCTTCGTCTGTCAAGTCTGTCAATCTAAATCCTTTACTGAGTGCTGGTGTGCAGTCAAAATATTGAGAAAAAAAATGTCGAATGACAAAAATATTGAGAAAAAAAAGTAAAAAAAAAGTCACATTTTTTTTTTAATTTAGATTTCTTTTTTGGCTCTCGTATATAAAAGAAAAGGTAAAAACAAAAAAGAAAAAAAGAAGGGGGTTGGGGAACCCCCCATTTCGAATAGAAAACGTATTAAAAAAGAAATGTGACTTTTTTTCGACTTTTTTTTCTCGATATTATGACTTTTGACTTTTTTTTGTTTTGTTGATATTATGACTATGAACCCTGAGTGCTATCACTGCTCTCCATCCTCTTCCCTCATCACTGGTTCCATGGACAACCACCCTTTAAAAAACATAGGCCCTTAAATACACTTAAGTGGCAAGCCTGTCCTACACGTGCCACCTGTACACACTGTAACCACATGTGCCTACTTGTTTATATGTATATAATCTTGCATATCTTCTTTATGTTTATATATATATTATGATTGTTGTAACTAAGCTTCGCATATTCATGTAAAGGCTGCGCCCTGATACCTAAGGGTACGCTTGCGCATTACAAATAATAAAATAAACAAACAAACAAACTGTTATGCTCACCTGGGTTCCACAGGGGCGTCAAACGAAGCTGGACTGCAGCAGTCTCCACCAATGTGACTCGTAGTGTAGTGATGAGTGACTGCACTTGCCCAGTCATTTTCGTCTGTCTGGCACGTAGGAGGATTTTCCTAAAGTAGTAAAATGGTAATTAGCTGACATGGTAAAAGGGGTTAACTTTGTCTTTTCCGAAACCACCTTGTGTTCCCCTAATCATGTCTCACCTTATTGTTAGGAAGAATGGGCTTTCCATCCTGCGTCGGCGTGCAGGGGTGCGTAGAAACCAGTTAACTTCACTGGTCCGTAAGCTTATGGCAGAGTTTTCAGACAACGATGACTCTGAGGTAAGTTTTATGCCAATCCAACGTATAATGCAAGTCTTAGAGTTCGATTGTCTTATAGTTCACTCTTGCTCCTTTTATATATGTCTTCCCTTGCAGAATGGCCCAAGGTGAATGTTCTGTCTCCGAAAGGATTGAGGTAGGGCCAAGGTAAGAGTCAGTTGTGCACCAAGCACTAATCTTAGCAAGCAATATTGTTCATTAAGAGATTAACCAATTGTCCTCTCTATATTTTGCAGGTGTGGCGCTTCTCTAGAATGAGAGACGTAGGATGATGACTAGTGACACCTCGAGCAGTAATATACCAAGTAAGTATCTTGCGGTATGAATTTGTATGTCTTTTGCAGAGCGCAGCTCACCGGTTGTTTTTCTTTCTTTTGCAGATGCAGATGCTCCGAGCGGCGATTTCAACAGAGTGCCTTGTGGGATCGTGTGGATGAAAGGAGCAATGGTGAGTATGCCGTGGTGCGGCTGCTGACAGTGCAGCACTGTAACAGATGTTTTCTTTTCCGGTGCAGCGACTCCCCGATGAAAGTGACAACTAATGGTGTGGCTCCTGTTGTAATCTGCTTTTCCTCTTCTCTTTTGCAGGTTCGGTTCACGGAGAACAAGACGGATGTAGCTGTAGACTGGATGCTGAGCTGAAGGCACGGTGAGCGTTACGCTGCAGAGATGCAGAATAACGCAAAGCGTGTGCTGCTCTCCGGGCATGGTTTAAATAGCCACCATAAAGTAGTTCCCAGGTAAAATAGTTCCAGTATCACACCGAAGAAAAATAGTCCCTCGAAGAAAGTAATCCCTTCAAGGCCTCACGGTGGCCTGTACATGATTTCTCTACAGGATGTCCTGCTTAGTTTTTAATACTGTTATCGACATGTCGTGTTCTCCTATGGAAATTCGTAATTTGTCTTTAAAAGGAATTCAGCTCATCACCCCAGAGAATCCCTGTGAAATCATGGCAATGCCTAACATTGGGTATTTCCCTCAGGGGCACAGCAACAAGTTGCTCCAGTGTCTACAAGGAACAAAAATGCCTTGCCTCGCATCGTTACCTTGAGCCTTGGTTCCTCTTGGGGGTCCTGTGTCGCTGATAGTACTGGGCACATCAGGTCGCTCTGTGGGCTGTCCTATTGTGGATATACATTCATCCGTGTACCTGTGAAAGAATTTCCTCCTACCACAGTCACACTCCCTACTCTAGGTGCAGGTGTTTGCGGTATTCCTATATTTGTGTTCCATTGTGGTACCATGGCCTGTTGTGTCTGCGCTTGTATCTGTTGTGTTTGCATAGGCACTTGCTGGTGATTACATTTGTATTGGAGCTTGTCGGCTGTGGTTGCTCTACACATGTCTGATTCTTGGGCATAATACTCCTGTGATTCTGTAATGTATTGTGGAACATAGGCCATCCCCCCTCTTGGAGCATGCAATTTTTCTGCATGCCCCTATACTTCTACATGTCCTGTCTATATGTCCCATCCTCCCACAGTTCCAACATTGTTGTGGCTGTCTGCAATTGAATCCTCCTCCCTTAGGGTTCTGAAATCTGCCTTGTCCTTCCCTAGGACCATTCCCTCTTCCTCTTGTCCAATATTATACCCACTCTGATCCATAGGGTATACTACATTACCTTGCTGCTCTGGTCGCATCTCTTGTGTCACCACACCTTTACTACTCGTAAATACCACACCCTATATTGCTAGTTTTGACAATTCTTTCTAAACTAACTTTGCTTCCTCTTACTTTCTACTCTCAGCCTTCTTCTTCTTCTTCTCTTGTTACAATCAGCAATGGTGCATGATAGCCAATTGTATTTTTGGCCATGGTTTCGCTTCCATCACTACCTGTTTCTTCATCTGGCTTTGCACTGACTCGGGCAGTTGTAATGCCCCGGTGATTCCGGGAATCATGGAGGTGGAATGGTAATACGAGTCTGGCGGTAACCCGACGGTTTTTCCAGCTCGGTTACCGCCGGACTCGTAATGAGGCCCACTGTCTTGGTACCTGTGGTTAGCTCACAAGGACAATGGCCTCTGGATAAAGATTTGGATGTTACTTTTAAAGATCTCAAATTAAGAGGAGAATTTAGCATGGAAGGGGGACTAGAAATATTCTCCTCTAGATCTAGTTTTACTTTGATTGTGTTTCTTTCCCTTTTTCTTTCACTTTTCAATGGTCACCTTTGGGATGCCATTGTCATCATTACTCAAGGTGTTAATGGCATCAACCATGCCGTCCATGGGACTTACTGACTCAGAGCGGTTTCCAGCTAGGAGAATAACTCTTTCATTATGGGTACAGAGGGTGTGATATTTACCCGAGGTAGCACTTGAACATCGGCTTTTTTGCAAAGGCATAATCGGCTCTGTAGGGGTAACATCACAGCGTGATGCAAAGGAATGAATAACTCATCTAGGGTCAGATGCTCACAATTTGCTTAAATCACACTGCAGGTGATCCTGATTACTGCTATGTGTCCGATGGGTAAACTCAATTAGCAATCTTTCAATTATTTACAGTCTGGCAGGTTGTGCTCTTTGAATCGTGCATAGGGCTTTGCAGGTTTTTATGAGGAAATGCGTTGCCGCTTGTATCAGTTGGGGAGTATTTTCACAGCCCATGCTAAAAAGACTCGTCTGAAGTGGTTTTGGGGACTGCTGATCTCTGAGTCCATGTCAACCAGCTTTGGAGTAATGCTGATGTTAGAATTCTTGGTATCGTGTTCCTTATGCTCTAGACGTCACAGAAATCGCATTGTTCTGTAGACTATAACGCAGATTCAAGAGGTTATTATGTGAATCACTGGCCGGCTGGAAGTATCTGTAGAGGGTACCATGGAATTTACCTCCGCACTCTGTGTTAAAGTAGCAGCCTGCTGTGCAAAAGAATCAGTTATTTCTTCTCTTGTTTTCGGAGTGATCCCGTGAAGTGACGCTGCCAAATTCACCTTTACTCACTTTAGCGCTCCCCCTGTCTGAGTGAGTCTTACTACATAAATTATAGGCCATTAGTACTACTAGCAGTTATTAATTATGCAAGAGATTGTCTCTACAGGTAACTGCATGGCTATCGATCTCTCCTGACTCTTACCTGGAACAGGAAAAACCTTCTAGTTCCTACGTCATGTTTCCTGTTGACTTCTGACTACGGTACACTTGGCGGTGCACGCTGTGCACGCACACAGCTTTTAAAGTGCTGCAGGCAATTGGTAAGTTCATTGGTCAATTAACAGCTCCATGTAACAAGGTGTAATAAACTGCTCAAAGAGCCAGAGCCAAAACACCCACTGAGAACTGCAGTGCACTTGGCGGTGCACTTCAATCTAATAGAGTGGGAAGCTTCAGGCTATCTATTCTAGCTCCATTCAGTGAGATCAAGCTGTATACATTGTATGTCGAGCTCAATTCTAGCTATCAACACCTTGTATGCCTATACTTCTGTATTTCCGACCTTCACTTCAAATTGACACCAACGACAGGGCCCCACTTTTATCTGGTGCATGGGGCACCAATCACTTTGCACAGGCTGCGCCAACATGCATTATTTGGGGCTGTGGTGAGACAGAGGACAGTAAAGTTCCCTTAGTAAGCAGTCATCGTGGCCCACTGCCAGACATGGCCTCCAATTTCAATTTTTTAAAACAAAAGTTTGTGGTAGTGTGGAAGGGGGTTGAAAGATCAGAAGAGTGACACAGAGAGGGTGAGTTGAAAGGGGCAGGAACCGGGAAGAGTCGTAGTCACTGGAGTGAATATCATGCAGCAGTGAGGAAGTAATTTTAGAAGGTCAGCATGCAGGCTTACACCATGAAGTAAAGCTTGCATTCTGAGGTTTCTGAGGTTCCAATACCTGTGGTGGTGGTGGGCCAAATCCACCGGTAATGGTCCGGGCCCAATTTGCAGTCCCAGTTACTGGCCAATCCAGCAGCCACGGTGGAAAATGTACCTCCAGTGTGTGTTCAGGTCACAGTAGAAACCGTCACAAAAATGGAAGATGAGCATCAGGCGGAGCCCATCTTCTATTTCTGTGATACGAGAGGCAGGACCGGTAGGGAACCAGGAGCTGAGGCCAAGTAACAGGTAAGTAAGGGACCAGTGAATGGGGCTAGATGCATCTCGCCAGTGTCTGAGCAGGCACGGGGGGAGATGGTGGGGAAGGATGGTTGGGCTGGTGGAACGTGACAACCCCTTGAGAAAGGTGCCAGCCTCTGGATTGAACGGGGTCTTATACCGTTAGATACAGCCCACGTTCCTGACAAACTGATTGGCTGGAGCCTTCTCACCGGTGCTAATTTCACATTTTGTAACTGCAGTTCAGTTGGGCTAGAGTGTGCTCTGTGTTTTATTGTGTTATTCTTTCTTGTACCTATGGATATTAAAAATATGCCCTCATGCGAGCTGCAACAATACTGTGTGTCTCCTAGGTAGTTTGAGTCTGGTGTTCACTAGCTCCTTGTACACTGTGAAGTTGAATTGTATTTAAGACACCAAATAAAAACATGGGGAAAGACAGGTTTCACTATTAGCAGCTTTACGAGGCATACAGAAGCTCCCTAGTTCAAACCACCATCTAAGATGACCACCTAACCTACAATGGACATTCGAAAATCAAAGGTGGTGATCAATTGCAGAGGACTTTGTTCTTTGGGCAAATTTAATCTTACATTTCTTTAGGAATATATCACATTAAAGTTTGGTTGCTTTGGGTATGTGCTATCATATTGATTACCAGAGATAAGATCAGATCAATAAAGTAGAGGTGTACATTTCCCAATTGTGCCAATCCAAGAAAAGTATTCAACTTTTGTCGGTGAGAGCCATGATAGAAATGACCAGACTTGGTGAAAAAATGTTTGTGAAAATGCTTTTTTTCACATAGTGTTTGTATTTTCTCACAAGTTATTTGTGTTCTCTCTACACGTGTTTCACCCTTAACAATCAAAAGGGATACTGAGGAGAGTTTCAATTGAAATGTTGTTCTAATTGGGTGTTTTGAGGTGACTTTGGGATTTAATGTCCTTATAATACTTTGGGCCTCATCACGACTTTGGCAGTACTGCCGGCGGAATTACCGCTGGTGGTATTAGCTCTACCGCCGAACTCCCCGGCGCTAATAGCATCGGATCACAAGTTCGGCGGAAAAGTAATTCCCCATTGAGCCCATTCCGGAATGCCCCATTCCCCATTGGGCTCAATGGGGAATTTTCGCGCTCTTACCGCCGGCGGATTTCCCGCCGGCGGTAATAGCGCGAATTTTCGCTGGATTTCCCCCCAGCTACAATCAATTGTAGTATGCTTTTCAGTATGTATTAACACTGGATCTTTTATTTTGAGATGAAATAGTATGTCAAGAATCAGTAGTGTGCTCTTGACTAACAACAAGCATATCTTTACTAAAACTACTACAAAATGTGGTACGTCACAGTGGAAATCTATCAGCCACCAACAGTTGCGTTTCTGTTTATTCATGTTTTTGGGATTTACTAACAAAAACACGGTGCAATGGTTGCAGCAAATAGTATGTTGGATATTAAGGGTGGAGGGTAAAAGAAAATGAGTGTTTCAACAAAATGGTGGCCAGTGTAACATTTTAAGACTGGAAGCGACGTCTGTTTTTATGCAGTAGCGTTCTGAGAGTGTTAAAAATACATTGTAGGCACGAGAGGTTAAACATATGGCTTGTGGAGAAGAGGTGGCAAGAGGCATGTTTGGAGGCTATTTTGAGGATTCCCCTGGTGGTGGTGACTATTGGCTTATGAGGGAATACAAAACAGATGTAAACAGAAGAGGGATGGCGAAAAGAAGGAATAGGGATTTCACAGGGGTGTCTTGGTGCCAATCTCAGAGCGTGGTCGTGTTGCCAGTGGTTAAATGCAGCAAGCAAAAATGCCAACATTCGAATTCTGTGCCCCTCAAAAAGGGAGCAAGGTTGAAAGGGGTTAGATGAAGCTGGAGAGAGGGAGAAAAAGGGTAAAGAAAAAAAGTAGGCGAATTCAACCCACAAATATCATAGAAACCTCAGATGGTGGGCAGGACAGGGAAAGCGCACAGAAGCAGATGCCTGGTAAGTTTTTACTGGACGGTAGCACCAACTCTTTGAGGGCCAAGAAAGAAGCCAGCATGTTTTCTCCTGACACAAAAGGTGCAAACGGACTGAACGGAGGTGTTTTACCTACACATGCTCTGTATGGTCCTATCTCTAGGGCAGCAGTGCCTATTAACAGGTGCCGCGTGACTTCAAAGGCCCATATGCAAGCAGTGAGCTGACGTTCTCATTGGCTTCGCCTTTATGATCTAAGGAGACAGAACCAGAGCTGCAAGTGAGTATACCATTTATTTTAACATTCAAGAAGTTGGGACTGGAAGAAAAGAACATTATCATACATAAATGGATTTATTCCAGATGCATTAACCATGGCGGAAAATATCAAAGAACATTTGAATGTTTGTATAACATGATATATTAGGCATTTACAATCTATTCCCTAAATGTCACATTTATTTCTTTTTTTTAACGTGGAACAAATGATCAAATCGCGATGTTATTCATGCATTCCAAGCACACGTTCTTCATCTGACACTATTCATCAGACCCCAATTAATCATCTTGGAAAGGGCCAGATATCACACTTGAAGCACAGCCCAATAACTCGGGGGAACATTAAATCATCTCTTAGAAATATTTCATTGCTCACTGCTCATAATTCCATGCAAATGGATTTCCAGCAGAACAACCTGTGCACATTATGCAATCTTTCTGTAGGGTCCTTCAGCACATGCATTCAAAATGAATGCTGCATTTTGAATCTCTGCTTGCAGTCAGCAGTATATTTAATGCATGGAGTTAGTGAGTTAGTGCAAGAGTGAAAGGGCATTTTGAGAAGGAAAAACAATATAACTCTCCATTAGTGCTATTGGCCCAGTGATGTTGTCACTGTGCTTTGAAAGAAGAACAGAAAGGAAACTGTAACAAACACACTCAGTGAATTGAATGGAACACTCTGCTAATCAAGAACACAATATGGATTTCATTTCTTCATGCATTTTCTTTTGTGTGTCTTGTGTTCGGTTGACTGTAGTTAACTACTTGCATATTTTGGACAACATGCACCAGCAATGTCCCTTTCATATAAAACCCTGACATTTAGTTCAGTCCGGTCTATTAATGCAAACTTAGACTCGAGCTTTCCGAATAGCTTGGGTGTTTAACCGAATAACCTGTGCGGGAGCAGTGAGGGCCATATGCCTGTGGTGTGGTAGCAGCATGCCGTTTCGCATTGCAATCTTAGTTTTGGCGCGTGGAAGAGAGTCCTTTTCACATAGAGATGCTAGCCCCCACCAAGGGCCCTTCAATCGGATATATTAAAATAACTAACACACAGTTGATTTTAGAATAAAACAAACAGGCCACTTTATTCATTTATGGGCGATTCCAGCAATTTACTGGATCCTAGTGAACCATGCCCTAAGCATAATCTTGGGTTGGTCTTCTGCCATTGGCAGGCTTTCCAACTGGTGAACCCATCACTTCAGTTTCCATTCCATCCGTGTGAACGACAACGCTTCCGGGTAAAGCCATCCGGGTTACAACCCAACTCTGTTACTCCTACCAGGAATAGTCAGTCTAATCCAATGGCCGCCGTGTGTGAAGTGAAGCACAGGCCACTCTAGAGCTGTTGAGTAGACCAACTGCTCTTAAGGGTGAGAGTTCCTGTTGCGCTCACCCTGATCTCCGTCGCAAGTGCGTATTGCTCACGGCTACCAGCCACAGTGTTATTCATTGCTCCTCAGTTACACTGGTCCAGTAACGCTGCCATGCTTTGTGGGTGGTCATCCCCTGACCCCCAATGCCCACTCACCTCAGCATTGTGTATACATATCAATCTAATCTTTTATGCGCGTTCTTCTCTCACTAGTGCCCCAAAAAATGAGCATGTCATGTCCTTCAACCAATAGATGCACCCAATCTGACGAGAAATTAATCCTTTTGGCAAATCATTCTATGCCTGATGACACCAGCCCTTCCCATTGCATCAACTTATTACTATTAATCCTTTGTCATGATCTTTCCACTACTTCACTTGACCTGGCAATGCGCCATTCCCCTCTGGGGATTATCTCGGACCATATAATTCCTGTCTTTCCACCAACTAGGACATTGCCCTAACAGCCTGTTGCTACTTATGGACCAGGCATACTCAGACGAACTCAGACCGCGTACAGTGGATCGGGAATACTGGCAAATGTATTAATGCTTGATGATATTAACAGTGTGAAACAGAAGTACATGTTTACATACTAATTTGTCAGACCACTCGGGGACTCTAGCACCGATAAGCACACCCCCTAGAATTATTCAGCTTGCATGTATTTCTTTTGTCTTGAAGAGGACGATGCATGGATAACAAGTGACACAACTCGAAGAGAAAAATAGCAGCAGCAGCAACAAGAAGGAATTTCCCATCTGGTGTGGCTCAGATAGAACCGCATTAAGACTGTGTATTGGAAGCCTGCATTAGATAATCTGGTGGCTCGCCTGGAAACATCTTTTACAGAAATTTGATACCCTGAAAAGTGGAAGAAATTTTACACTGAATAATGGACAATGTTTAATAGATACAACTTGATTCCTCATAAGAAGAATTGTTTGTTTTTGTATTGTATATGTCCTGTTGAGGTGCACCAGATGGAATTTGTTGAGACCGTTTCTGGTGCCCGAAACGCGAGTCGACATTACCATAGAGCCAACCCTTCCCAGAGTTGGCTCTAACTTGGGTTCATACAGAAAAAATGTGGTAGATCGACATATGCTCAAGAGCAACCACCTTGTAACATTTACCCTGTCTTTTGGTCTTCATACAGAACAGAACTATCAAAACTGCGACCTTTGCACAAGTACGAGTGGTAATTTGTATTAATGGGGATGAAAGAGTATGTGAGAAATGATGTATGAGATGTGAGCTCTCTTTTGTTGTGATATATGTATTTTTTGAGTTATTGATTTGTTTATATTTGGAAAAAACTTTTTATAGATGTGGTATTAATGTGTTTTATGCAATTTTCTGTAAATGTTTTTTATGACTATGTTTGATTAATGAATAAAACAAATGAATTTCTACACATGCTGTCTTTTGTCTAGAACTTATACCCTTTAAGTAGGGTTGTTCTTTGGAGGGGATTATGTGGCGTCCCTACGCATGAATTTTATTACTAATGACTGGAGGGTGTTGCATCTATCGATGGATATTTGCAGTTTTGTAGTGTTGCAAGTTACGCAGCAGTAGACCCATGCCAATGAAATTATATCGTTATTGCCCCACTACAGCTTTCTATTTACTGTGAACAGTAGGGCGGCCAATGGCATCCCAGGGCACTGAGTCGGCCATGTTTGTTGTCTGTAAACCCACATTGCCATCCCTCCAATGCACCTGACAGGCCCTCGTCTTTGCATGTGCGACAAATGAATGCCTGATGACCCAATTGTGTTTAGCTGAAGATCATCGCAAATGAGTTAGAATACCACACATTCACGCTGCCAAATATATTGTACTTTACTTAAAATGTAAATAAAAATAAAACATCATAATTACACTTGCTGTTATAAGCCACGCCTGGCATTTCCCTTTCCTGTAAGGTACTTTATTCACCATTTACAAAAAAAGAAAATATCCTAATTATACTTGCTGTTATAGGCATCCCTGCTCCCCCATGAAATGTCCACTTCCTTTTCGCCTTTTTAGTAGACATTCCATTTCACCTGTGTCATCTTTGTTCTCTTGCACATTGCCCTCTGGACGAACATAAAGCCTATATCTATCTGTGTGATGCCCACATAGATTTCCTCTGGATTTCTTGCATGGACATCACCTGGTTAAAGACTGTGGTAGCCGACCCAATCCTAAATGAGTGCATCAACTAGCCTGACACGTGACCACCTGCTCCCCGAAGTGCAAGCACCAAAATCCTCCTGCACTGGAACAAAGTCAAAAGCGACCCATTCTCGAGACGCAGCAGGTATGCCTCACCTCGGCTAGTCTGAGAGACAGATATTGCAAAGGCAACATGGTGGGGCAACGCTGTGCATCGTTGGCCTATTAGGTATGATGCTCCTTCCTCTTTCCCTTTGATCCTCTGAAAATCCTGAACTTGATAACTAACTTTGTAGGGTCAATGTGTGCACCCTCTCATTTGTGTCATGGTTTCTTTTTGTTACTACTTGATGTGCATCGCCACAATAAAGGCAGTGACAAACACCACTGTAAACAATGGCACTTCAAAGGTAGTTGGACACACCTCTGGCAATGTGTATAGGAGTTTCTTGAGCATTTGAAAGACAACTTGGCAGCCCCGTACTTCCATGGCCTTTCCATTCTGGACCAACTTTTAAGTGTCACACTCACTGGAAAGCCTCTCCTGCCCCCCACCCAGCATGGTGTAAAACGCCAGTGCAGCTAAGTGACATAATGTACAAATCTTTGATTATCCTGTGTTCCTTGCCCATGCCACAGACTCATTAACCTATCCCTCCAATGTGTTGCTCTACCAGCCCTTTTCTGCCACTACTCTTCAGAACATACCGTAGTTTTGCTGGTACCTGGATCTCACGCCTGTTGTGAGTGAATGCTTCCCGAGTTCCTAGAATGTCGGGTCCACAATACCAGCTTCTACCACTCGGTCTTGTTTGGACCCCCTCTCATCTGTGCTTGGGGGTAAGCTTTCAAGAATCTGTCCCACTGAAAATAAGAAAGAGTGTTAGCTGCTGTATTGGCAGACCCTTGCACCTGTCAAGCTCTGAACACTATGTTCTGGTACAGGCATGTCTGCACCACTTTCTTCAGAAAACCCAAAACCGCAGAAAAAAGCAAACTGTAGGTTATTTGCCTGGACACAAGTGGCCTGATCTGAAATGCTCCCACCTATTGGTTAACATTCTGGGTAGAATTTTGAGGGCTATCACAACGGGGAAAAGCACCACGACTGGTATGTTCTTCATCCTACCTTTCTTGTGTCATGCCCTGGGCCATCACTGAGTACACCACTCGTCTCCCAGGTTGACCCCAAAACCAGCACACCTGATGCATCGTTGTACAACGGGAGCTCAGCGCTGGTGATCCATGGTCATCTTCCATACCCTGACTCTACTGTATTGCAGTAAGAAATACTGGCATGTGTAGAGGTGTTCTATGGGAGCAGCGCTGAACCTAATGTAATGCTGCTTTTGGGGGACGGACCCCCAGACATTGCTCTTGCCAACCACCTAGCAAAGATCTTGCCTGCCAGGATGCCCTTAGAGGCAACATTCAGTTTATCTGACAGCTGCAGGTTCCTTAGATATATTGACCTCAGTTTCTGCTATTAATCCTCAAACCATATCCTTTGGCAACCTGCACATATCACTGAGTGTATCAATGTCAATGCCCATAGATATCAGCATTTCACCCTGGGCCTGCATTTTCTCTAGTGCCATCAACTCTTGAAATGATGCCACGACCCTAGCACAGTTGTGCCAGCACTTTTTTCCCAGAAAGAGGAAGTCGCCCATACACTCTCTTTGATCCTTTTACTGTGTGGCCCACTCGAAGAATGAACTGCAGAGGGTACGTTTTAGATTGGTCTAACAGTCAGGGGTCCTCTGTATTGGAGCCTAAATCCATCTCCAAAGACTTTATACAATGTTAAATGTTAAATGTTGAATGTTAAAGGTATTTGTACCGCGCACCGTCACCAACGGAATTGGTCCGCAGGTGCTCTGGCGGATCTGTAAACGATAAGGTGGGATGGGTTAGTAAGGTGAAGAGGGAGTAGGATAGTGAGAGGAGTGGTGTTCTGTTGGCAGCTTAAACTTGGTATACACCGGGTGCTGAGCTTTGGTGCGGGTAGTGGATCGGTGTCAGTCCGTGTGTGCTATTGCTCCGGCTTATGTTTTGTTGCAGTGTTGTGAAGCGCGTGCAGCTTGTTGTGCAAGAGATGGTTGTGTGAATTTTTTGAGTGAGATAAGTATGCGTTTAAACTTATATTGGTTAGTGGGTTACCTGACCTTTAGCATGCTAACATTCACAGTTTTGTCTAAGTGTGGCACTTGTTGGCCTTCACAATCCCATCTAGATGCGGCACAGGCTAGTGTTTAGATATCTGTCTAGGTGTGGGTATGCTAACATTCACAGCTTTATCTGGATGCTACGCAGGCTGGGGTTCACAATTCTAAGTGTGGCACATGCTAACATTCAAGTTTCATCTAGGCGCGGGCATGCTATCCTTCCATCAATCCTATCTAGATGTGACGCAGGCCAATGTCCACAATTCTAAGTGTGGCCTATGCTAGTCTTCAGGTTTCGCATAGGTGCGGGCATGCTAACATTCAACGTCCTATCTAGATGTGACGCAGGTTAATATTCTCAAATCTATCTGAGTGTGGGCATGTTGACACTCAGGTTTCACCTAAGTGCGGGCATGCTAACATTCAAGGTCCTACCTAGATGCGACGCAGGCTAATATTCACAATTCTATCTAAGTGTGGACATGCGAATATTCACAATTTTATCTAAGTGTGGGCATGCTAACATTCAAAGTCCCATCTAGATGCGACGCAGGCCAATATCCACAATTCCATATAAGTATGGCCATGCTAATATTCACAATTCTATCTAAATGCATCTGCCAGCCTGGATATGGTCCGTCCGGTACGTACGAGTGGGTGAGTCACTTGAGGGCTTTCGTCTGGGTCTAAGTATGTGATCAGTCTCTGGAGCCTTCCTTTTGTGGCTATTTTCCATGATATCTTATGTTCTGTCGAGTGGTTGATTATTTGGTTTGAGTGTTTGTCCAATTTGTGAGTGGGCGAGATTGGAGTTATTTTCATCATTGTTTTAATGTCTGGGCATTCTAGTGCATCTCCTTTGTGGTTATGCTGTGAAGAGCCATTATCTGAGGAGTTTCCTAAATGCTAGGTGGTTTGTTGTGTTCCGTATATTCTTAGGTAGGTCATTGCAGGTTTTGGGTGCCTGGTGAAAGAGGATCCTCCGAGTTTTTTTCTGTTGTAGGGTTTTGGTTCCAGGCGTATGTCGGTGCTTGATCTTAGGGTTCTTGTCGGTTGATGAAGGCGTAGTTTTTCGCTTAGGAATTCTGCGCCTTGTTTGTGTATTGCTCTGTGCGTGATGCACATGGACTTGAACTTTATTCGCTGTTTTAGTGGTAACAATGAGACCATGTAACTATCTTTGGGGTATCCGGTCATCTATGTACTGAGCCATTGCCTGTCAATTGATGATGGTCCTTTTGTACGCGTTGTATTTTCTTTTCCCAGCATAATGGCCTCTAGCCAGTGCCTTTCCTGTCACCAGGTGGTTTTCCCCTCATTTAGCAAAATAATGGCAAAATATAAACTTTTTGCCTCAATGGCATTGCCATAGTTGAACAAGCAGCATGAATTGGTCCTGTGGTTGCGTCTGACTGGCAGATGCCTGATGTTATTTTGAAAGGCACCCCTTACCCCTCGATGCAAGCTACCTTTGCTTTACTTTTGCCCCATGGCTGATCTTGGCAAAAGGGCCGACACCATTTTGTCCTCATGCTGAGCCCCATGTTGGACCAAGCAGTCCTTGGAACTTGAGCTTTGTCACTCCAGTCGTGCTAGTCTTGCCTATGCCACCCATGTACACTACCCATCCTTCCATTTGATTCTGAACCCATGTCATATCAAGCACCTGTGCCATCTTTGACTGAAAATCTCTATCATAATTCAGCCAACATAAATTTGCTAATCTCCTTTGCCCCTCCACTATGGTATTCCTGTATTTCCAACGGCCGACCTGTACTCGGACATTAAGGAAAAAACCTCAGTCCAAATCTCAATTTTGCCCATGGACAACAGGGAAAAATTGTCAAATAATTATCCTGCACAGATGTGTTCTTTAATGAGAATGAACAAATACATACTTAATTTTGGAAGAAGCCATCCAAGTGCAATTAGTCAATATGATAAACAGCAATAAAAATAATAAAATAACAGAATAATACACCTCAATAAAATCATTAAAAATTATCAATCATGCCCAAAAATAGAAATGTTATCAGATTGATACAATATAAGTCCATAAAATGCATATTAGTTCAAAATTGATTACGATTGCTTGAAGAGACTTTTTCTAATTCTTAAAGGAATTACTGAACCACCCAAGCAATTGTTACTTTTGGTACCATTTTTAAGTGATATTATACAGGACTGCAGGTTCAATATCCGTAATATCTTAAAACTGGTAAGAGATGTTCTTCTTCTTATGTTAGCATAATTTTGAAATAACTAAAGTGCAACATTGTTTCCTGTACATTTGTGCAAAAAGGACACAAAGAATTATCTATTTTTGGTTATTTCAGGGTACTAAGTTTTGTCCTGCAAGAGTAAATTTAAACTAAAATGTGTTAGTATATTTCTATGTTTAGGTCTGGAAATCCAGTTGAGATAGCCCTTTCTTGTGCTGAATGATATAATTACAGAGGGTGATCTAAATATCATCTCTCATAGGAGCCCAAAACTGTTCAACTATACTACATAATTCTGCTTTATCGTGGTTCAGTATTAAGGTAGGATTATTATTCAGTGCTGCCTATTTTATAAAAGATTATTAAAGATTTTATTATGTTATCTTTTCTTAATATAATAAATCCAAGAAATCTTGGTTGACTCGTCTTTTTCCCAATATATCAATTAAAATCCAGAGGGTCAACTTATCATGTGGGTTCGTCCAAATTGAATGTGACATAATAAGAGGTCTTATTTCATAAATACGCATTATGAAACTTTGGTCTAGCTCATTATGTACAAAAAAGAATGGCACCAGCATGGGAATATGTATAAAACGTTTGAAAGAAGTTTGTCCAGTAACTTGGAGCATAGCTTGATCTTCGAATCCTCATATCGCAAAGCCATGGAGTGCAATGGCCCTAAACCTTATACAATAGAGTCTCATCACTGTTTCAGTCGATTTATATTCAAGAAAATTACCTGTGCTCAGAATGGACCGAAATACTGTGCCATTTGTACTTTCTAAGCCTTAATATGTGCTTTCCCACTCCAACGTTGTGAACAGATTATCCCTATGTATAGAAAACTCTTCACATGTCCAAATTTTGACTCATTTCATGTAAAACATGTGGGATGAGTCTTTTGAGATCTCACCAGCAAAAGTTTGGTTTTGGAGACATTAAGTTGTAACATGAACCTTAAAAATTAACTCTCTGTATTCGTTAATTAAACGTGTCAAGCTTTTGGTGTTCGAGCAATAAGGACCACAGTAACCGCTACAGCCAGAGGTCCACTTTTTAGCTCAGCCTTTAAGGCATACATATAAAGATAAAATACAAGTGGGTCAAAAAGGCAGCAATGGAGCTCCCTTCTCTTAACTTCGAAAGATTTTGTATATTCTCAGTTTAGGCCATAAGAGACGGTTGCTTTTGAGTCCTGATATGATCATCTAAGAATGGAAAGAAGATGAGTTTGCATTTGTATCTCAGACAACACCTCCCACAATACTGACCTCTCAACAATATCAAAGGATGATGAGAGGTCCATAAAAGCCAGATACATAAGAGAATAATAGGGGAAGAAGTATTTAGCAACTATTAAATATAGATGTAAAGTTTGCACTTTGATTCCAATACCCAATCTAAAACTGCCTTGTGAGTCAGCTAGGTTTTTGTCAGCATCTGACCAATTTGTGATTTTCCGATGTAGAAGACAGTCAAATATCTTGCTGGCAGATCCTAATAGTGAGATTGGGCAGTATGATTTTGGGCATCCAAGATCCTATTTTTAAATATTGGGCCAATCACAGATTTTTCCCTGCAGGGTCAAACCTGTACCCGAGATTGAAATAAAAACCCCTGCAAGAAATGGTGCTCATATGTTAAATTCGATTTTTAGAGGAGCAGTCCTGCCCCCCTACTACCTGTATGCTGCAAGTCTGAAATTGTACCATGCTAGACACCAGCAGTTGTGACTATTCCACGTCGAGTCTTTGAGAATAGGTATCCACTAAGAAAACCTTACCAAATGTATCCCTGAATAGATGACAAACCGAAAGAATATGAAAAGTAGAGAAAGAGAAGTTGGTGATGTCACAAGAAGTGAGCTTGACGCACTGAGGAGACTGGCTGACGAAGAGAATGTATGGACCTTATAGAAACCGATGATGAAGTAAAGAATCGAGTATGCTTTCACATGCAAAAAGAACATTGCGTGTGTGAAGAGCACCACAGAAAATGCAAGCTGTTTGATAACTGTACAGATTCAGCAAAGCAAGTAGACTAAGTAATCATAGAAGGTAACTATACATAGTAAATAGACAGTAAATAGACTATATAATGGCAAAGCCGCCATTATACAGAGGCTGGATATCGATGCCACAATTCTAGTAAGTTCAAACCCATGAAGAAGAAGGCTGAAGGCTGTGTCACAGCAGAGAATTAGCTGAGAGCATGAATGATCGAGAAGGGCTGTCTGGCCTGGTGTCAAGATTGGAAGCTGCCAAAGACAGGTTATCTATCCTTGAAGAACAGTGAACATGAGAAGCTGAATTATCCCTTGTTAAGGTGTAAAGAAAGAACACTGTGAGTGCCAAGTTTATTGATTCAAGACAATTAAATGCTATAAAATGGGCCGAATTTTGGTCTCCCGTCACATGAGTCAAGGGTGGAAATAGAAGTTGGGCATGCAGTCCAGAATTATGATGAGCGGGTGCTCACACTCCTTATATTCCCAGAGACAAGAACACATTGCAAGGCCAAGTTCAAAGACTATCTTCTTGGTAGAAAGCATGGGTGATGAGAGATATTGGGCTAATTGGGTGGGGAGGTACAGTCCAGTCTACCCCCTGGCACCTGGGTCTGATCTTACGTGCTGCTAGTGAATCGAAAGTTCCAGAATGGCACGAGCGTGCCAATAAATTGTAGAGGGCCATATAACTAAGGACCTTATACTTTGAGGCCCAATAGTGTACCATGTTTCTAATAACTGTTGAAGATAACTTGTACTACGGGTGGGCATGAGTTGTCCACCTGTATGTAGGGCCCCCATCACAACCCGATCCCTTACAGAAAGCATACTTAGATGTTCCCCTTGAGCCAACCACAATCCTCCGTAGGTTTTTCTTATTTGCCACATAGTATGATGTGCCATATGACAAGTCTTTGCTACAAAGGTTTGGTTTTTTATGACATTTTTCGAGAGAGCTTGTGTGATGTCCATTGATGTCCGTTGTAACTCCCTGTTTTAGACAATTGATATTAAAACACTAATCGAACTGTGCCATCTTCCTGGGTTGGTCTGATTATTTGGTGTACAGAGTTATTCTGTTTCCCATCCGCCTGCATGGCACGCTACCTAACAAGGGCCATACGTTCAGATTTAAATTGAATCTAGGGGAATGGCATTGGGGCCAGAATGTTTATGAGCAGATTGTGTTAGAATCACCTGACTTAATTCAACGCTAGTAAACTCATTGTGAGTGTCCACACTGGGAATTACCAAGGTATCATTTATCCTGTTCAATCTCAAGAAAACCACCCTCTCTTGGGCCACCGCGCACATGGATGGCAACAGTCCATTATTGTGTATCAAGATGGATTCCTTGATTCCTTCCAAACCATATTGATAGACAGCAGGCCTTACAGTCCATAAGGAACAAATTGTTGGAAATTCAAATTTGAATTGCTTATGGTTTTAACGCTGTAATATATCCCTCGATAAATGAAACGTGCGAGTTCAGAAGCGTAAGCAAGGTAGCATGATTTCTTATTTTCACATTTTGGTGACTCATAAAGTTTCACTACAGTAATCAAGGAAACATTCAGCGTAGTAATTGCTGTGGCAGAAGGACAAGAGGAGCTGCAACCAGTCTTTGTATTGGATATACCCTTAAAGATGTGTCAGCAGAATTGGAGAGACTGAAAGCAGAATTTCCTTACCCAACTTTGAAGGATGAGAAATGGCTTTTTGACCGATTTTGTCTTGGCCTTGTTTTCCCACTGTCCCTGCTGCTTCACTCTTTTTTAATTGTGTCTCCCTCTCTTCTATAAGAGGGGCATAGAATTCTCTTGTATGAAATTTGTCACAATCGACCTATAGGCAGCCCTTGTTGCTGAATGCAAAATGTTCAAAACCACAGTATTTAGCATGGCGTCAGGCAGTTGCAACAGAGTATTATAATGTGGCCCAATTGAAGCAGACATTCATAGGGTCATTTCAAGCGATGCTGCATCTGAAATCTCATCGTCATAAATGTATTCAAACTAGACAGGGCCACTGGGAGGGCTGTTTTTTCTAAAAATGCTGTGATTTTCGAAGTAGAACCTTTCCCCACACTGTTGTTTCCTTCTACTGGCGACCTCAAATTTGTTTGCAGGCTATTTCTAAACAGGCCACAAGTAAAAGGCAATGGAGTCGATTTTGATAAACCTTGGTTGGGAAGGAAAAGAGGAGAAGTAGGCAGCTTGCTAGGTTTATCAGTCTCAGCCTCATTCGTAACAGAGGCAATGGGGGGCATCCCCAGCTGTAAATAAATCTTCAGCTACCATCGCTTTACTTCTCAGGGCACAGGTAGATCTTGTTCACTTAAGAATGTTACAAAAACAAGTAGCCACTCACCCCTGCTTCACGTCTGATTACCAGCTGATTGCCGGTCGACTGCCAACACTTCACTACCGCAATTACACACCGGTGCTTTGCGCCATAAGTTGGCTTTGAAGCTGCTGCTCCACTCACTGGATAAAGAGCCAGGCATCACAACTAGAACATACCTCAGCTCAACACTGCACAGAAGATTTACAAAGACTACCAGTTGATTGCCAACACTTCACTGCCGTACCTATGCACCGGCGCGTCGCACTGTGTGTTGCACTGTGCATTGCCTTTTAACCCATACCTCCACTCGCTTGTTAAAGGGACAGGTATCACAACTGCCTGCAGCATACGTCTGCTCACCACTGAACAGAAGATTTACAAAAACTGCTGGTCACCTGTCAACACTTCACCGCTGCACTTATGCACCGGCGCTCCGCACTGCATGTTGCCTTTTAAGCCAGTCCTCCATTTGCTGGTTACAGTGCCAGGTATCATATCTGCAGCATACATCTGCTCACCACTGCACAGAAGATTTACCAGTCAACTACCAACACTTCACTGCCTGTATTTATGCACTTATTAACCTATTGTTGCACAGAACCAATATTACACACCATACATTTCCAAAACAGCAGGTACTCTAAATCCAAAAGGTGCATCCTAATCTAGGTAAGAGAGTGATTTACACATTTGAATAAGGTTTTGAAGTGTAAATGTGAAGTAACATGCAATCATTATGTTTTCTTTCTTTCTGTGACACCTAAGCAGGAAACACCCACACAGGGGTAGTAATTCCAATGTATTAATTAACATCTAGAAGAGATAAGTATCTCTCCTTTCGAAGAAAACTCTGAGATAGAATCCTGTGATTTGGAATTTTCCCATTAACTTATAGCACTCAAATTCCATTCTTAAAAGCAACAAAGTGAAGAAGATATCCTGGCACAATATGTTATTTTGCAATGTAAGCATTCAACCCACTAGGTGACAGATCTAAACTGCAGGAGAATATGTTGCAATAGAATATTTTGGGGTGGTATTTTTTCATTCTTGCATGGGTTCCAATCTAAACAGCAAAAAGAACTTGGTAGGGACAATAATGTTATATTTATTGTAATGTAAGCATTCATATTTGGGCCACGTAGATATGTATTCTTTTGAAGATATTTATAAAATAGGAAATGATGAAACATGATGCTTTCATTAATTTAATTTAATTTATTTTGTATTTATGTTATAGTATTACATAGTTGACAAAGTCAAGTTTTTAAATACTGCATACAATTTAAAACAAACCAAATACAACATTGAATATCTAAGGGTAAGCTTTGCAGTCTGCGTTAACAGATTCAAATAAGACTTCAACAAAGGGAACCCAGGCAACAGACATCCAGATCATTCAATACGGGCAACAATGATAACAATCCTTTTCCAAAGTTTGGTTAAATGGAAAAATACAAGCTTTGTGGTGGCCACCCACAAAAATATTCCAGAGGTTCTCAGAAGAATGGTTCACCACCATGCCAGAAGATCTCAAAGTTTGGAGTTGTAAATTAAGTAGTGAGGGACAGACAGTCAATAGATGTTGAACAAAATACAGACAGTCACACAGTCTTCCATCTCTCTGGATATTTAGCCATTCCTCAGTGATTTCCAGCAACCTTGCAAAATTACCTTTTAGTTTCAGGTAATCCCAAACTAAGTATTGCCCAAGAAATTGTTAATGTAGCTAGGTGGTAACGTCTCGTTCACTTATGCATTTGTAAAACAAGGCAGCAATAGATTTAGTGGCTAGATTTACTGTAAGTTGCTCTTTGCTCTGCAAGTAAAGAAGAGCTTTCCTGTTTGACATATAATGAATTAGTGTCATAGAAAGTGCATTCACTGGGGCAATAGCAAGCCACCTGTCGGCCATGAGATCAATCTGAACAAGGAAACTACCGGAAATGAGACTTTTCCTCGAGAGCATTGTATCATACATCAACCAATTCAGTGAATCGTTTGGGGCGTTGACCAGCTTCCAGTAGGTTACAAAACAACTCTAGGTAAATTTCACCCTAATCAGTTAAATCATCTCAATGGTAGTATAGAAAGGCAGACTTAAAAGGCTCTTTAAGATGACTTGCTACCATTTTTCTACTTCTGGCAATTTCCCCCGGTCCCAAACCTCTGCGCATACAACATAATAGGTACGATTTTGACTTGGAACAGCTTGGTCAAGACACCTACCAAGTATCCCCCTCCCTTGTGAGTGAACAAGCGAATTGCAACCGCTACCTGTGAGGTCTTAATTTGAAATTGATCCAGGTAAGTCTAGAGTAATCCCAAGTATTTATATGTGGAAACTATCTCAATTTCTTCCCTTTCCAAAAGCCCATCTAAACGTCTTCCCTTTAGTACGTAGGGGGCTGAAAACCATAATTTTCAAGATATTTACTTTTAAGGAGTTGGTATTGCAATAAGAATTCAAAAGGCTCAAAGAAACCTTCAGGCCACCTGGCGTTAGATCTAGCAAAGCTATCTGAATAGGCCAGTCACTGCAGTGGGATTACGCCCAATTTAGGGGGAATTGTGTGGATCTACAATAGCCTCACCCAAGCCTAATAAATACAGGTTAAACAACATAGGTGCAGGAACGCAACCTTGCTTAAGCCCCTTCTGGATGGCTATGCAGCTCCACATCGCACCATGTTGGTCCAAATAGACCTTAACTCTGGTATGATCAGAGGATGATCATTTTTAATCAACCCAAATGAATATTCCAACTACGCAGCTTCATGCACAGCCTTTCCCTATCAACTGTTTTGGAGGCTGCTCTGAAGTCTACTAAGGGCATACGCTTGTATTTTATGGAACAGCCTGGCCTGCTGCACAGGGGTAACAAGAGCAAGGCCATTGATAGTTGTGTTTTGTAGCCCTTCCTAAACCCTGTTTGATTAGGCAGAATGATGTTGTTGACCTCAATCCATTGTTTCAGCTCTACTGTCAAACGGGAAATCATATCGTGCCTGCTTTTGCGAAGAAAACCATGTTGCAAAGTTCCGATTTTAGATCTACTTCGCCGCCATTTTAGAATCATCCGCCATTTTGATTTCTGTTTGTATGTGATTCTCTGTTCTAAAATGGTGGACTGTGTTTCTAACTTGCAACCAAGCCTTCCCGACCTTTGAGTTCTGTTAATGGTTAGACTGTCCGAGGGCCGACTGTTTAGACTAGCTAATGAGAACTTGCACCAAGCTTGACTTGTTGTCCTAGGATTGTCTGCACTAACAAGCCTCATCCACGAATACACATCGAGGACAATGTTATGTAAATGTCGAGCGTGGACACTGGCAGAACTACATTGTGAAGGGAAATGTACTAAGGCTCACTGCTAAATCCAGGAATACACTTTCCCATTGTAACTTGTTGGAAACACAAACCTATGTTATCCATGTGCATATTATTGTATGAGCTATATGTGAACTCGGCACGAACTCTATACCGCATATTATTAACCTGTAGAGGGGCTGGACAATATTGTAGGAAATGTATAAAAATGCAAATGTTTAGATGTCCAGCACTCTCCATCCTCACTCTGATGGGCTGGTACTCATTGCGGGTGTCAAGAGCCAGATAGCTATCTGTATCAGATCTGTGTTTCTTTGTAACTGCGCAGTATTAAAGATCTGTGAATCTTTATAGCCCGTGTTTGGTGTATTTCCTTTTGTGGTACTCAGCCTCGATATTTCCTTGCTTTTATAGATGGCGCCCGAATAGGGATCCTCAAGATTGATGCCATCTCGTTGAAGTGTTGACGCGGCTATCGGACCGGGATCGGACGGTGTAAAAGGGGACCCCTTCTTGGATGAGACGCGATATCTCAACAGTACTGCACGACCCGATCCCTGGACGATGAGCCCGCGGTCCAAGACGGCATCTTGACGAGGGACCATATATTGAGGCGGGCAGTTTTGCCGAAATCACCAACCATGAGGATCCTTAGTTGTCCTTTGTAATCCGATCCGACCTCCTTTAGTTCTTTGATCAGGTGAGTTGTGACCCGATTCTTAAGTATACTGATAATCTGATTTTGACGTATTGTCCTGGCGAGAACAATTATTGACCAGGTAACACCAGGAATCTGATATGCCTGAGAAATTGACTGCATGTTTAAGGGCATTATTCCGCAGAGACAGACAACCTTTGGAATGTAGCCGTCCGGCGCCACAGGAGGGGTCGCCGGCGTGTACTATGTACTGTAAGCATAGCATTGGTGGTGTAGTGTTTAATGATATTTGGCACAGACAAACTAGACATGCTTCTGAACTTCAGTGGCACACCAATGGTAGCTTCCTACCTGAGATTCCTCATATAGAATATTTAAAGTCTATGGGCCTCATTACGACTTTGGCGGTAGCCATGCCCTTAATAAGGTCATGGCTGCCACCAAAACCGGGTCCGTGTCTGGGTTCCCTGAATGGGGAATTACCGGGCCATTCCAAGTTTGGAGGGCCCGGTATTCCTCCTACAGGGAACCCGGGCCCGGACCTTCCCCATTCCCATTTGGGAATGTGTGCGGGAGCTAACAACGGGCCGATTACAACCGGCCCGTTGTTAGCTCCCTGGTTCCCTCGCGGGGCCCGCTATGGACGTCTGGTAAAACCAGACGTCCACATTGGATTCCGCGAGGGAACCTCGTAATCTTGCGGGATGGGTTTAACAGGTCCGCCACCATTAGCGGCACCCATTAACCCATTCCGCAAAGGTTATAATGCGGCCCTATATTGTTAAAGCAAAAAGCTAGAACTGCAGCATTTGATGTATTGCAAAATTGGAAGAAAGAAGCTATGCAGCAACTTAAAAGTAGAGAGAAACATGTGCGCCAACATATGTCCAACGCTGAGAAAGCGTTATTGTATGATCAAAGTAAACAGTCAGAGTCAGTTAGAAATATGGATAGGGCTTTTCAACTTGGTATTCAGAAGATATATCCGTCTAAAGATTTTCAAGTGTCTGATGAATTAATTGAGAAGCTTCTAAATGAACGAAGGCCTGGTGCCACTGCGTCACCTCTGTATGTACCTATTCCTGTTGCTTTACCTCTTCCTGCTGTTGTTCCTCCTCCCGTGGTAGTTCCTGCTCCTCCTATCGTTCCTCCTATTGCTCTTCTTCCTCCGGTTATTGTTCCTCCTCCTATCGCTGCTCCTCCACCTGTACCTCCGCCTTTGCCTACTGTTACGAGTCTGGTAGATTTGTCTTCTGCACCAGTGATAGTACCTTGTTACCGATTGTTCTACTCTTTCTCTTCCAAGTGGCTCTGTTCCGTTTGTAGTTGATAAGGGAGCATTATCAAAGATTGTGACTCGCAATACTGTGTCTAAAGAGAGAAAGCGCAATTTGACTGCATGGGGTAGACAGTGCATGGAGAAGGGTGAACAATCTGATGTTTTTGCCACACTCTCTAATCTAGAAAGTTTTCCTGAGAAAAATTTTTTTATTGAAGGACTGGGAATTTATTTATCCGTAATGTGGAACAGACTGAATGATGTAGATCGCCCACAAGGGTTGAGGGATCTGAATGTTTTAGCATATTCAAGAGATACTGTGGAGAAAGTATATGAGCACCTCAAGAGGGTTTTTGAGTACATAAGGGAGTTGGAAAGGTTACGGAATGAAGAAATTGATCGTGATAGTTTGAGTGCTATTTTTGTACAGAAACGGTTCCTTCCTCTTTGTAAGTCGATGAGTGAGGAAACACGAATTTGCATGAAAGATGCAATTAGATGGATTTCAGACATGTCGATATCTCCCGTAGAAGTATATGACACAGATAGTCAGTACACGCCAGAAATGAAGACTAAAGTGATACAGGTTATGGTAGAATACCTGCAGGATGAATGTATAAAAAAAAAGATTTGTTGTCCTGCAGAATTATTGAATATCTATAAGAGAGCTTTTTCGTCTGACACTCCTTCAGCTGCTTTAGCACTCGATTTAGCTCTGTTTCTCAGTAAGCGTTCTGAGTTTCCTATCTCTCAGGTGCCTATGAGAGAGGTTCCTCCGATGTTTGTCCCAAAAGTTGAGGTTCCAGCTAATGCTGCAGCAGGTACTGCTGCTTATGACATTCCTGCACATTATGTATCACAGTTTGTTCACGTCCCGTTCTCAAGACAGGAAGTGAACACCATTAGACAATCCACCCCAGATATTAGAAAGAATGTGACAGGGTTCTATAAAGAGAATCTGTCTTGCAATCGTCGGTATTTACTCTGAGTGATATAGATTTGTTATTTCCCGTGCTCCTACCCATTGATTTGTGGAAACAGATAAGGACAGTAGATGATGTACCAGGGCTAGGGGACACGTGGGATAATATGGCTCGACAAGATAGAGATAGACCAGCTGGCGAGAGACCGCCACAGGTAATACTGACTTTGCCTGATAGAATAGTGACAAAACTGAAAGCCTTAATTCCTGAGAGAAGGATTGTCTGGGACAAACTTACTGCTTGTGTCCAAAGAAAGTCTGAGGGTGCTGCCGAATTCTTTAATCGGTTTGAATAAGTGTTTTCACATTTCAGTGGACAAGATTTGAGCACAGAGTCTGAAAAATGACTATTTGTAGACAAATTTGTGCGTGGATTGTTACCTGAAATCCAGTCGCAAACTATGACTTCCCAGAGCGCTTGGCAAGCTATGTCTCAGTCTGAAGTGTTGCATATGGCTCAGTATTATGAAAACCGAGTCAATAATGAAAAATAAAGGATTGAAAAGAAAAAAGGAGACTTGAAACCTAAAGTTTTATTGCAGCAGATTGTTAGAGGCCCTAGAGGGGGTAGTACACAGTTTAGGGGACAATATGTTCCACAAGGTACTGTGCGGTTGGGTCGTGCACACGCGAAGCAATGTGCTTATTGCAGACAAGAGGGTCATTGGCGAACACAATGCCCGATCCTCCAGCAGAGGTTGAATAACACATTTGGTATCATGGGAAGACGATCCAGAGGCCGTCCTGGGGCAGGGGGTCCTAGTAGAAGTCAGTTTTCTCAGAATTCACAGCCTTTTTCATAAGACAATCGGTCAGTGAGTGTGGATAATAGAAACATTTTTGATCATCCTTCTACTGAATATCTCTCTGAAGACCTTCCTTTTGATGATATATTGTTTCGCTAGGATTGCCCGAAGCAGGGTTTGGAACCGACGCCTATTCCTGTTAATCAGAAAGGTCCCTACATTGAAATGATAGTGGGAAAAAGGAAACATCTATTTTTGATAGATACTGGAGCACAGAAGTGTTCCATTGACCATTCACGGGTTACAAACATTCTACTGTCAGGGCAAACCAATGATTCTGTAGGGTTTTCTGGTACACCAGTGGTTAGTCTGGTTTCCTCATCGGTACCGATTACACTGGGTCCATTCACAGATCACTGTCCTTTTCTTTTGACAACGAACTGTGGAGAGCATTTGTTGGGATTGAATCTGTTGAAGGAATTAAATGCGGTAATTCATTGTTCTTCGGACGGAGTGCGTTTGACGATTTCACCACAACAACTTTCGATCTCACAGTTCCTGATTAGACCTTTGCCGCCAGAATTTAGTGATGTTCCGGAGTGTTTATGGGCGATCAATGACAATGATTTCGGTGTTCTACAAATTGAGCCTGTTAAAATCATTTTGAAACAAGGAGTAAAGTTGCCACGTATTCCTCAGTATAAGATTTAGGTTGATGGTGAGCAAGCTTTGAAGTGTATAGTTTCCGATTTTGTACACCGTGGGGTAATTGAAGAAATTGCAGGTAGTTTGTGCAATAGTCCGATTTTGCCTGTGTATAAGAAAGGAGATAATGCAATTCCTTTTCATTTTATCATTGATTTACGCGCTATCATTAAGATTGTTGCTCCACAATTTCCTATTGTGCCTGATGTAACAATGATATTAACTATGATCCCAGCTTCTGCTACTCATTTTCGTGTCGTAGATCTTAAAAATGCTTTCTTTAACATTCCTATACACAGGGATAGCAGATACCTGTTCGCGTTCACCCTAGGGGGACGCTCATTTACATTCACCCGTGCGCCACAAGGATACACGGAAATTCTGAGCATTTACAGTAGGGCTTTGAAAGAGCAGCTTGACACACTCGAGTTGCCCACCACTTGTACATTGCTTCAGTACGTAGATGATATTTTTTTAGCTGCTGATTCAGAAAGTGCCTGTAAGGAGGGCACCGTGTTGTTGCTTATTCACCTAGCAAAACATGGACATAAAGCTTCACTGAAAAAGTTTCAATATTGTCGACAGGAGGTCACCTATTTAGGCTATCTCCTGTTAAAGGAGGGAAGCAGGTTGACACCTGAACAGATTAAAATAATTTCTAGCATGTCTGTCCAAATACACAGAAGTAAGTGAGATCCTTGATAGGAATGGCTTCTTACTGTAGGCAGTGGATCCCCAATTTCTCACTAGTGATTAAACCAATGTTGGCTTTGACATAGAAATGCATTTATTTGCCATTGCCGTGGAACTTGGAACACCAGAAAGCTTTTGATCTGCTCAAGACGACACTGTGTTCAGCACCAGTTTTGAGCTCACCAAATTATGAAAAGGCCTTCGAGTTGTATGTGCATGAACGTGATGGATGTGCTTTGGCTGTATTAACGCAGGATCATGGAGGGAAGAGTAGGCCGTGCAGTTACTTTTCTTCCACCCTTGATCCTGTTGCATGCAATTTGCCGAGATGTCTGAGAGCTGTCACTGCTGCTGCTGCGTCTGTAAAACAGAGCAAGTGTATGGTCCTAGGCCATGCTTTAACCTTGTTGGTACCTCACTCTGTAGATGTTCTATTAAATAGAACACAAACACAACACCTCACCTCCGCACGATTAACGAGATATGAATTGATATTGTTTGCACCGCATATACAAATCAAGAGGTATTGTGTATTGAATCCGGCTGGGCTATTACCTTTCCCACAAGGTACTGCTTGCAGTGACAAAATGTCACATGACTGCCTTTACACCACAGAACAAGAGACTAAAGGCAGGATTCATCTGAAAGATACACCTTTGAACGACCCACAAGGGAAGCTGGTTTGCAATGGCTCCTGTTTCAAACTTCCGGATGGTACATCCACGGCTGCTTATGCCATCACCACACTAAACACGATTGTGGAAACCAAAAGAATTTCGCAAAACTCAGCGCAGGCCACAGAGATTATTGCATTGACTCGAGCTTGTGAACTTTCCGAAGGGCTTAGAGTAAACATATATACTGATAGTCAGTATGCCTTTGGGTAGTTCACAACTTCGGTAGACTTTGGGCAGAATGAGGTTTCTTGACCTCACATGGAACGAAAATTCAATATGGCTCCTTGATAGTGCGGTTACTTTCAGCGACGCACTTCCCACTCAGTTAGCGATCATGAAATGCGCAGCACATCAGAAAATCATAAATGATGTAGGAAAAGGGAATGCTTTTGCTGACCAGATAGCCAAACAAACTGCTACTGATCTCTATTAGCGAAAACCTCAAGATATGTACACTACAAGGGAAGCCACAAATGTTTGTACTATAGATGAAGGTATTGAATCTGTAAAGAATATCCAAGCCGATGCCACTTCAGAAGAAACTAAGCAATGGGCTGAGGGTTTGGCGAGATTGGATGATGATGGGTGTTGGGTGGATAAGTTAGAGGGAAAATGGATGCTGCCAGATGCGTACATTACTATGATGGTCGCAATGGCTCATGGGCCCACCCACATTTGCGCGAAGAAGATTTGCAAAATGTTAGAAAATGTCTGAGTGAACGATAACATCTGAAAAACAGCTGAGCGTTTTGTCCAAAGTTGCATGATCTGTCTACAGCACAATATGGGGAAGGGCACATCGACACCAAGGGGTAGTTTTGGTCGACCTTCTGTCCCCTTTGAAGTAATCCACTTTGATTTATTGAAATGGAGCGTTGTAACAATTTTAAGTTAGTTTTGGTTGTTATTTGCACCTTTAGTAAATGGGTTGAAGCCTTTCCTGTAAAAGATGCCACAGCAATGACAACGGCGAAAACCATGCTTAAGGAATATTTTCCTAGGTTTGGTCTGCCAAGGGTCATCTGGTCGGACAATGGTCCACATTTTATCGCTGCTGTAATTCTGCAGATATGCGTGGGATAACAGATCGATAAACAGTTCCATTCGGCTAGACATGCTCAGAGTGCTGGATTGGTAGAGAGACAAAATGGAATTTTAAAGAACAAGCTCGCTAAGATGTGTGCCGGCACCAAATTGAAATGGCCGGACGCCTTACGATAGTGTTACTGTCAATGCGCGCCACCCCACAGACTAAGACTGGGCTCTCCCCATATGAGGTGGTAATGGGTAGGCCAGCTAACATTTGGAACCTCCCAAAACCCAGGGCTCTAAGGGACATTGAGCATGTAATTCTTTCTGATTATTGTGACCGTTTAACTAAAAATCTGTATTTGATTTACCAACAGGTGCGAGAAGCCCTCCCGGCAAAGTACGAGGGGCCAGGTCATGGTATCCGACCTGGGCAGTGGGTGCTCATTAAGGCATTCGAAAGAGCATTCTGTCTCGCACCGGAGGAGAGGGCTGCACCAGGTCCTCCTGGCCACACAGACAGCGATTCGGGATGAGGGTATGAGGCACTGGATACATGTGTTGCATGTCAAGAGGATACCCTTCCCTTTGCCACATGACAACGAAGATAAGGAGAAACTTACTTGCTCTGCTCCCAACGATCACTCAGCATTGAGCAGTACTGAGAGTGTTTCGGAGACACTCCCTGAGCCCGAGGGGCCTGGGGAAACAGCTGCTTCATCTCCACACTCTCCTGCAGATCCTTTTTCACCGCTGTTAGGTTCTGTTGCAAATTCATCACTTCCACCAGGAAGCAACGACACGCTGTTCGCAGATCACACTGTACCAGGAGTCACAAGGTACAATCTGCATCCACTGAGCTAGACTTACTGCACAGTTCGGCTGTGCCAACAGGAAAATCATCATAAGGCTTGTCCTTTGCCCTGTCTTTTGCATACAAAGGAAAGTTGTTGGCTGGGGATAGGGAAAGACTAAGAAAACGCCTGATCTGGAGATCACCAGCAAAACGGACTACAGTGTTTTCGTTTCAAAGGAACAACTGTTATCGCCTCTACCCGTACGGAACAAATAAGTGACTGTGTGGCAAGCAAAGGCAATGGACGATTGAATACATGGGGCCTCATTATGGCTTTGGCGGTAGCCATGCCGCTATTGGTGGCATGGCTGCCTCTAAAACCGGGTCCGGGTCTGGGTTCCCTGAATGGGGAATTACTGGGCCATTCTGAGTTTGGGGAGCCCGGTAATTCCTCCCTCAGGGAACCCGGGCCTGGACCTTCCCCATTCCCATTTGAGCCCCCATAGGGCTTAATGGGAATAAGTGCAGGGAGCTAACAACGGGCCGATTACGACCGGCCCGTTGTTACCTCCCTGGTCCCCTCACGGGACCCGGTAACGATGCCTGGTTTTACCAGGCGTACTTATCGGGTCCCGCGAGGGGACCTCGTAATCAGGTGGAATGGGTTTAACTGGTCCGCATCCATTAGCGGCACCCATCAACCCATTCTGCCAAGATTGTAATGAGACCCATGGTCTTCTTAAACATATTTTTTTCTTGTAATCATGTTAACCGGTTTCACAATAGTAATTGCTTTAGGATTTTGGTACATGGAAGAAATACGTTGGCTTGAAACACTTTTGCCCACTAAAAATCTACCCACTGTACCTACACCTTTCGTGCATCTGCACACTCTATTATCTCCTGAGACTCTCAACACAGACAGAGTTACCACAATAACACACTGCTGCTTATAATGAATGCAACACATGCCATTTTGAACAGGTCTAACTGTTGGGTCTGCTCTCATATACTACAACATGGCGACAAAGGGTTGGGCTAATATATTCATCCTTTGCCTCTAACTACTGCATGTTATGCTTCTCTAAGGGCACTATTCTTTGGCCGATGGAATGATAGCATCTCAGGGAACTTTGATAGAACAAGTTTGAATGAGTTTGAAAGACGAGTATAACGCCCCTGGGATGCTCACTTTTCGCAAATAGAAGCAAGCTTAATGTTGCTTCCATTAGGCCTTCTGATAGACTGTCACAACCTTTTCAATCTCTGATCTCTTTCAAGATGGCTCCTATAGGCAATAGGGATGCCACGCCACCTTCCTACACTGTTAACCATAGCCCTGACTCAGTTTCTTTTTGCATACAGAGGAATGGTACTCAGTCAATGGGTGATTTCAAGGGTTGCACCAATGTTGCGAACTTGACCAGTGAGGACAGAACTTTGTATGTAGGCGAACCTGTCGACTTCATTTGCGGTAATGAAGCTTTCCCATGGCTACCGAGGGATTGGCAGGGAACCTGTTATTTAGGAATTCTGTTGCCAGGGGTATTTATAGCTAGTACCACAGAAATCTCTAGGGCTCGTCCAAGGCGGGACGACAATGGCGATACTTCGTCACAAGTTCTGGGTGACGTAGCGAAATCCTTTGTACCTTTTTGGGGGCAAATACTAAACTCCAAAGATATCAGGAGACTAGCGACAGTACTGGAGAGAACCATCAACCGGACCACTGACATACTCTATAACATGACTCTAGAACAGAAAGCAATAAGGTTAGTGGCACTACAGAACCGGATGGCGTTAGACGTCATCCTGGCTGAGCGTGGTGGAGTATGTAAATTAGTGGGGTCTGATAGTTGCGTTTTCGTACCTGATTCCTCCCCAACCATCTTTAAGGCTATACAAAATCTGCACATCCTTAGTTCAGAAGTGCATGTTCCCGAGGGAAATTGGGATCTTAGCGCTTGGTTCTGGGACTTCTTACGATCTTGAGAATGAAAGCTACTTTAAGTCTTATTGATTATTCTGGGTATTCTGTTGTTCTGCTGTTGCTGTATACAATGTCTTCCTGCCATATGTTCAATGTTAGGGGGACATTGTGCACAGACTATGGGAACATTAGGACAAAAGGTACGTGCAACGGAAAGAATGACCAACACATTTGTGTTGAAGGAAATTTCTGTTACAGACCTTATGGCGATTGATATCTCTGATGATTGTGATTCAGGTTGTATGGACATTGAGATGTGGAGTTATTCGTAAAGTGACTAGTTGTAGTTTAGCGCTTGGCTTAGACCAAAAGGAGGGTTTGTTAAACGGGAAATCATATTGTGCCTCCTTTTAATTTATATTGGCCTAAGCCTAGTCGCTCTGCGAAGAAAACCGTGTTGCAAAGTTCCGATTTTAGATGGACTTCGCCGCCATTTTAGAATCATCTGCCATTTTGATTTCTGTTTGTATGTGATTCTCTGTTCTAAAATGGTGGACTGTGTTTCTAACTTGCAACCAAGCCTTCCCAACCTTTGAGTTCTGTTAATGGTTAGACTGTCCGAGGGCTGACTGTTTAGACTAGGTAATGAGACCTTACACCAAGCATGACTTGCTGTCCTAGGATTGTCTGCACTAACAAGCCTCATCCATGAATACACATCGAGGACAATTTTATGTAAATCTCGAGCGTGGACACTGGCAGAACTACATTGTGAAGGGATATGTACTAAGGCTCACTGCTAAATCCAGGATTACACTTCGTCATTGTAACTTGTTGGAAACACCAACCTATGTAATCCATGTGCATATTATTGTATGAGTTATATGTGAACTCGGCACGAACTCTAGACCGCAGATTATTAACCTGTAGAGGGGCTGGACAATATTGTAGGAAATGTATAAAAATGAGAATATTTAGATGTCCAGCACTCTCCCTCTTCACTCTGACGGGCTGGTACTCATTGCGGGGTGTCAAGAGCCAGATAGCTATCTGTATCAGATCTGTGTTTCTTTGTAACTGTGCAGTATTAAAGATCTGTGAATCTTTATAGCCCGTGTTTGGTGTATTTCCTTTTGTGGTACTCAACCTCGATATTTCCTTGTTTTTACATTACAAGGAGCACTTTGGAAAATATTTTTTTTATCTAGGCCAGGGGTGCACAACTGATTTTGACAGAGGGTCGAAAGTACCTTACATGAGGGCTATAGTGGGCCGAAAAGTAAAAGTGGGCGGGGCGGTAGGCGGGACATGTCAGGAGGCTTTTTCAACCCCCAATTTGTATTAAACACATGGAAAAATATATGTTTTTGAGGGGTAACGATTTTTATTGCATTTCAAACTTACATTTTGTACTACACATTTTCCATTGCTATCATTTATTTCGATTTAGTTATTGTATATCGTCTGTTTAATTAAATTATATTTTTTTATTTTATTGACCCTTGATTGGACATTCCGTTATTTTGGACTGCTATAGTTTGCTGTTTGGGTTACCCAAGAGGAGTATGGCCTTCGTTGAGTCAGGTTTCCTCAAAAAAGCAAAGGATGTACATCTCCTAACTGTGCCTGTTTTAGCTTTATTATTGAGTTCACTCTTGGAGTGCAACACTATGCCCCATGGCTCCCATCCCCAACCAAACACTATGCCCCATGGCCCCCTCACCCCCAACCAAACACTATGCCCCATGGCCCCTTCACCCCCAACCAAACACTATTCCCCATGGGCCCCTCACCCCCAACCAAACACTACGCCCCATGGCTCCCACCCCAACCAAACACTATGCCCCATGGCCCCCACCCCCAACCAAACACTATGCCCCCTGTCCCTCACCCCCCAAGCAAACACTATGCCCCCTGTCCCTCACCCCCAACCAAACACTATGCCCCATGGCCCCCTCACCCCCAACCAAACACTATGCCCCATGGCCCCCTCACCCCCAACCAAACACTATGCCCCATGGCCCCCTCACCCCCAACCAAACAATATGCCCCATGGCCCCCTCGCCCCTAACCAAACACTATGCCCCCTGTCCCTCACCGCCAACCAAACACTATGCCCCATGGCCCCCTCACCCCCCTAACCCCCAACCAAACACTATGCCCCATGGCTCCCACCTCCAACCAAACACTATGCCCCCTGTCCCTCATCCCCCAAGCAAACACTATGCCGCCTGTCTCTCACCGCCAACCAAACACTATGCCCCATGGCCCCCACCCCCAACCAAACACTATGCCCCCTGTCCCTCACCGCCAATCAAACACTATGCCCCATGGCTCCCAACCCCAAACAAACACTATGCCCCATGGCCCCCTCACCCCCAACCAAACACTATGCCCCATGGGCCCCTCACCCCCAACCAAACACTATGCCCCATGGCTCCCACCCCAACCAAACACTATGCCCCATGGCCCCCACCCCCAACCAAACACTATGCCCCCTGTCCCTCACCCCCCAAGCAAACACTATGCCCCCTGTCCCTCACCCCCAACCAAACACTATGCCCCATGGCCCCCTCACCCCCAACCAAACACTATGCCCCATGGCCCCCTCACCCCCAACCAAACACTATGCCCCATGGCCCCCTCACTCCCTAACCCCCAACCAAACACTATGGCCCATGGCTCCCACCTCCAACCAAACACTATGCCCCCTGTCCCTCACCCCCCAAGCAAACACTATGCCCCCTGTCTCTCACCGCCAACCAAACACTATGCCCATGGCCCCCTCACCCCCAACCAAACACTATGCCCCATGGCCCCCACCCCCAACCAAACACTATGCCCCCTGTCCCTCACCCCCCAAGCAAACACTATGCCCCCTGTCCCTCACCCGCAACCAAACACTATGCCCCATGGCCCCCTCACCCCCAACTAAACACTATGCCCCCTGTCCCTCACCGCCAACCAAACACTATGCCCCATGGCCCCCTCACCCCCAACCAAACACTATGCCCCATGGCCCCCTCACCCCCCTAACCCCCAACCAAACACTATGCCCCAAACACACTCAAGCATGCACCCATACAGACCCGAACCCCCATCCCCCAAATCAACACACACACAAACATGCACCCATACAGACCCGAACCCCCCACCCCCCCAAATCAGCAAACTCTCAAACAAGCACCCATACAGACCCGAACCCCCACCCCCCAACTCAGCACACACACAAACATGCACCCATACAGACCCCAACCCCCCACCCCCAACTCAGCACACACACACACTCAAGCATGCACCCATACAGACCCGAACCCCCCACCCCCCAACTCAGCACACACACACAAACATGCACCCATACAGACCCGAACCCCCCACCCCCTCAAATCAGCAAACTCTCAAACAAGCACGCATACAGACCCGAACCCCCACCCCCCAACTCAGCACACAAAAAACATTCAAATCAAAACATTCATACACATCCGAAACCCCCCGACCCCCGCATCTCAACATACACACAAAATACATTCAAATACAAACATTCACACCCCCCCACATCTCAACATACACACAAAATACATTCAAATACAAACATTCATACACATCCGACACACACCCCCACCCCTGCATCTCAACATACACACAAAATACATTCAAATACAAACATTCACACCCCCCCACATCTCAACATACACACAAAATACATCCAAATACAAACATTCATACACATCCGACACACCCCCCCACCCCCGCATCTCAACATACACACAAAATACATTCAAACACAAACATTCATACACATCCGACACCCCCCACCCCCGCATCTCAACATACACTCAAAATACATTCAAATACAAACATTCATACACATCCGACACACCCCCCACCCCCGCATCTCAACATACTCAAAATACATTCAAACACAAACATTCATACACATCCGACACACCCCCCCAACCCTGCATCTCAACATACACTCAAAATACATTCAAACACAAACATTCATACACATCCGACACACCCCCTCACCCCCGCATCTCAACATATACACAAAATACATTCAAACACAAACATTCATACACATCCGACACACCCCCTCACCCCCGCATCTCAACATATATACAAAATACATTCAAACACAAACATTCATACACATCCAACACACCCCCTCACCCCCGCATCTCAACATATACACAAAATACATTCAAACACAAACATTCATACACATCCGACACACCCCCCCACCGCCGCATCTCAACATACACACAAAATACATTCAAACACAAACATTCATACACATCCGACACACCCCCTCACCCCCGCATCTCAACATACACTCAAATACATCCAAACACAAACATTCATACATATCCGACACACCCCCCACCCCCGCATCTCAACATACACTCAAAATACATTCAAACACAAACATTCATACACATCCAACAAACCCCCCGACCCCCGCATCTCAACATATACACAAAATACATTCAAACACAAACATTCATACACACAAACATAAAGCAAAACAAACCCGACACACAAACACAAACAGACCACTTACCAGAGACGTGCTGGAAGGCAGGCAGGCAGGTAAACTGGAAGTCGCTGGAATCGCACTACGGCTGGCATGGTCCAAGGCTGAAATGCCTTCCGGCATCAAGCCTTATAGGCCACGCCAGCCGTAGTGCTGGCCCTCCATTGGTGCAGCACACACGCATTACGTGGCTCGTAGGAGCGACGTGATGCGTGTGTGTGCTGAGCCAATGAGGGCCAGTGTTTTCACCGGCCCGGAAGACAACAAAGACTTTCCTAATGGAGGGCGGCCGCGGGCCGCCCTCCATTTGGAAAGTCTTTGTTCCTCGCGGGCCGGTCAAAAGGGCATGGCGGGCCGCAACTGGCCCGCGGGCCGTATGTTGTGCACCCATGATCTAGGCCATCTAACATCGCCAATAACCAGTAATTTCGTGGGTCAGTGCAGCAGTCTTTTTGGAATACCAGGACTATAATAGTGTCTCTCCAGGAGAATGGAATAGATTTAATTAAATGATTGCAGAGGCCATCAGGCCCAGGTCCTTGGGAGACCTTACTGCCCAAAATCAAACTGCCAATATCAGTAGGGCCTTTACCAACGTTCCAGGTGTAAGGAGACAAGTCAACCATTTGATTCACAGAACCACTCACACCCAGTGTTTGCTGGATTATATGACCCAGTCCTTCTGACAGACACCATTAACATAAGTACCATGTGATTTATTTCCATTTATGATTTTCGAGAAATCATTGGTATTGTTAGTGAGTAGTAAATACACCAGGTTATGCCACTTTGAGTAGTCTACATTGAATCTATGCCAATGTAGCCATTTATGATATTTACTCTTAAAACACTTAACCCAGAAGGTGTAATCTCCTGGTTTAAGATGTAATGTGGATAATCCACGGAGAGCTCTATATACTGCCTTTGATGTACTTATCAACCAAATGATCATTTAACTTCCTTTGGCCAATACCTACTCTAGAACGGCCACCAACAGTGGTAAAATACTCGATTTGATGCTCTCGACACAAGCTTCCTATTTCACTATAGTGAATCAGGCATTTTCAGTGGTCAAGTGATACTTAGTACTCTCACTCTCTACGATGTAGCTACTGAGCAATTCCTGAGCCACCATCGATGCCAACTCAATTTTGCCCGTGCTACACAATATCCGATTTAGATTGGAATGACCGTGAATGTCCCAGTGGAGACCTAACTAATGAGTTCACTCTCTATTTTAAAAGTGACAATAATAGGGTAGTGATCACTCTCCTCTAGCTGGAAGACACACACAGATCTTCAATCAGAGAGAGAGCATTTGCAATAAATATATAGTCAATGATGCTGGAGTTCTTATGGCAAGTTCTAGTGAACTGCAGTGGATGATCTGAATAACAGACTCCATTCACCATGCTCAAACCAGCAGAATAAAGCATGTTGCCCAGAGAGTTTACCCAAAAGCAAACCTTATCCAACCTACCATCGGCAAGATTCAGGGACAAGGAGTTCTGATCCCATTTTCTCCAAGGGGAGTCTCTGGGAATCCTGGAATTAAGTTCACCACATAGAGAACAGGAACCGTGCCATCTAGAGAGATGATAATGTACTCCAATTCCTTAAGTAAAGCTAAATGGGGATCTCCGTTAGGGGGCATCATATGCATGTATAATGATTATTTCCTTCACCTTGCCCTTTTTTGGTTCTCCCGAGAGGGTTATTATGCCGATCAGGACATACTTCGATACATATGAGAGTTTCTCCAAATGGAGGGGTTTCAAATACTCTCAGAATCAGTCCACCTTTTGGGCAACCCCTAGGACCATAGTTAGCTGATTTAGAGATGATATTCCAACCATCAATCACAAATGGATCTGTATGCCAGGATTCCTGTAGGGAAATGACACTAAAGCTGTCTATGTTCTCCAATGAGATGTCCTGCTCAAAGTGGTGCAAGTGTCCCTGTGTGTTCCAGCTAATCATTAGAAATGGAAGACTAGGAACCCTGCTTTCTACATTGGTCTACCAAATTGGCAAGCCATTCCCAATGACACTTCTCCTCTGATTCCCTGTGGATTGGGCTACCTAGTTCAACCCCCCTTGGCCTAGGAGGGGACCTGCCACGGTCATCTGAGACAATATGCCCAGTTCGGTAGTCCTGTCTCCTCTACTTAGTGTACATTTAGTGCTACTAGTGGAATTGCCATGATGCTGTTGGGGCAAAATTACAACCCCCTGTGGGTAAACTAGCCTTACAGACTATGGGTAGTAGTTGCGAGAATTAACCAGCCGGGTGCTTCCCCCTCCTCATCAACCTCCATGACCCAGCATTCATAACCCATCTTTAATAAATATGGGCAGTGTGAAATGATATAATCAATGGTATTTTCCACCTTGAAGTGAACAATTGAGATTATGTTCATTACATTCTCACATATATCGTATATCCACAATTCTTATATTGTCTCCTCTAATGAAGTGTTAAGGAATGATAGTGTGGAACAACTCCTACAGCCTGGATCTATTCAAGTGAAGATGTTTGCCATCACAGACGAGGCTACAAATTCTAAGCACCCTTACTTTGCTATTTGAAACAATGGGGGTGTCCTATCAACGAATATCAATAGTTGCAACCATTTAAAGCAGACTTATTTTACCTTTGTAATGTATCAATGAGACAAGAACCTCTTTGCCTCACTAATAACCAAAGCTTAACATTCACAATCTCACTTCAACTAAGTGGTATTCTGAACAGCTTTTATTATTTGGCTGCTAATTTTGTTAGAAACTTTCCTGAGCAAAGACAGTTATTGTCCTCAAAGTTGACAATCTTCGCTGCCAGTGGCAGTTCACTTTCCATGGGCATCTGGCTTGAAATGTCAGCCATGTTAATTAAGCAGTAATTCACCTCACATCTTGACACCAGCATTACCACATTGGTCTCCATGGTTCTCTGCTGCGTGACGGCGAGGCACTTTGCAGCACATGCTGTAGTCACTAACGTGGCACGCCGCTTCAGCGTTTTCACTGCCGTAACGGCAAAGCCAAGAAAAACTAATTCAAGGGCAGGGTCCCGCAAAGATCCCAGCCCCTCTGCTGCAATAAAGGACTGTTCATTCACAGAGGCAAATGGCAGGCATCGCCCATAAGTGTGGGCTCCCACCCAGCCAACTCCCAAAGAAACAACAAGGGCCCAGAGTTGGAGGGGGTAGCACGGCACAAGGTGGCGACAAAGGGGGCTGGGTGTGCGGGACCAGGAGAGGGGTGGGCTATATAAAGCCCGGTCGGTAGAGGTTCACTCTCTTGGTCCCTACCCCCTCCTCACTAGAGTGGGAATGCAGCATGGGTGTTCCAGTGTTTGGTTGCAGAAGTTCCAGCATTCCAGAAGTTCCAGTGTTCCAGCGAGGAGGGGTTTTCAGTTCGAGTTGGGAAGGATCGTCGGGTCGCGGGACAAGGAAAGATTGAGAAGGTAACTGCCGAGACTGAGGGCGTAATAGTGTGATAGGAAAAAGGGTGGCGGTTGGTTGCTGTGTGCGCTGCCTATCGCGGGGAGGGCCAGTATTGTTCTGACGGACTGGCTGGTGCTAGAGAGTTGGAACGGTTGAAAAGGAAGAGAATTTTGTCACCTGTTTGTTTAATTTAAAGGAGAGCAACGTGGCAGCCAGACACAGCGTTGATGAAGATGTCTCAGTGGGTTGTGCGCGTGCGCCTAATACGACATGTTTTGGCACTGTTGGCGATGTTGGTGGATGGTTGCACAGGGTCTTATATCATTGGGAAGCAATGTTTAGAATATTAGTATAATTATATAAGGGCGTGTTATAAGGATATATAACGGAGGAATGCGCGCCGAGTGGGAAGGTTACACCATTTCTTAACAAAAGGGCTAAAGAGGCCCACCGACTGGAAAGCTAATAGATATTTTATGGGCCTATTAATTACTGTGCGTAGGGAGGGTGTCAGAGCAACAGTTGTGGAGAGGGCCGAGCAAAGTCGAGTGTAGCATATGGGTGGCGTGACGTGAGGTGTGGGGGGCAGGGTGCGTACAGCTCGTCGACACGTACGTGGGGAAATGGAAGCGCTCCAGGGGCAACGAGGGAGCAGGCGATTGGGGAGTTGCAGGTACGCTGGGGGGTTGGGGGATAGCCCACAGGATGCCGGGCAGTGGATGATCAGGTGTGCAGCAAAGAGGCCAGGCCACGTATGGGCAAAGGGATGGGAATGGCTAACAGGCGTCATACATAAAAGTAGAGTATGGTAGGAATCAGGTGGAGTGTTGCAATAAAATAATAGTTCAGAACACAAATATATTCACAAGGGATATGTTACAGGAGGGCTGCGGCGTGTTGCGGTGGCTTCGACCCTTGCAGTGGAAGGTGGGACAGCATCGTGGGTAATGGTGGCGTTCCATTACGCGGGGCCATAAACAAGAGCGGAGTTCCCTCCTCCACCATTCTTCTCCCAGCTGGGAGCAGGTATCGTTTGAGTATAAGAAATGGGAGGGCGGGGTCCATAGCACCATGGGCTGCGAGCTGGTTTCAATCACCACCCCCCTCCAAAGAAAAGCCAGGGGAGGCAAGGTGCCAAGTGTGGTGAATATGGGTACAAGTAGGCGGGGGACATAGACGGCGCAAGGGTATCGGTAGTTGCTTCTACACGTGATAATGGTGGGCGATCTGTGAGATTGTCGGTGGTGCAGGGCCTTATCAAACGATCTGGCGACACGTTGTCCTCTGTGAATGCGGTCCCCTTGCAAGGGGTTTGGGCCACAGGCCACTTAACGTGAAGTACAACCAACGGCCAGGTGCATACTGGGTGTTGTGGTTTGTAAGCAAGGGTGATAGGCGCACTGCATTTCCGCATATGACAAGAGTGGGGGCTGGGCTTTAAGTGGGCTGGGGCCTGGCGGGGCTGTGCCCCGGCAAGCTCTGAAATCTCATTTTGAGGCAGGGCCCTGCCAGGCCCAATAATCTCCCTGGGAAGCCCCGGCCACTACATGAAAAGGCTTTTTTTCTAAAGCCTGAAGCTCTTGCTAGTGTGCGAGAACTTCAGGCTTCAGAAAAAAATGCCTTTCAGCCATAATGGTGGCACCGCACCTGTGAGGAATCCCTTCAAACAAGAGATGCCCGTGGGCCGGCGCCACCATTATGGAGAAAACGTGAGGCCACTGCGTGCAGAGGCCTTGCTTTCTAAATACTGAGCTCCCGCGCATTTGCAGGAGTTTCAGCCTTTAGGAAAATGGCCTCTGCTTCCAGCAGCCTCACCCTTTCAGCCTTACTGATGCCGCTTCCCCTCCTCCACTGGCGAGGGCCAGTGCCACCATTAAGGCTGAAAGGGTGAGGCGCTGTCCCCCGGAAGGCAAGCATTTAGATAATAAATGCAGAGATCAGCACCCTCGCCCACAGGGGGAGAGGGTGCTGATATCTACAAAAGGCTGCCTGGCAGGGGTGCAACTAGCCCATTAAGCTGGGCTCGTCAGGGGGGCATGGCTTAATGGGCCAGCGGGACCCCTGCCATTAGGCCACGCCCCCTTCCTGAGCCCCGGCTCATTTTATAGTGCCACTTAAGGCACTGGGGGGCATGAATTGTCGCGAAAATAACAGATTATTAATAGGGGGCGAGACAAGGGCGTCAGGAACGAGAAGAAAGATTAGTCACATGAATTGAAGAAGGGCTTTGTAGAGCAGAAAAGGAGAGTCTGATAGTGTTGCGTCGGTCATGCACACACGGTTAGGCCGCCTTGTTGCTAGTGCCGGTCAATTTAATGGTTGTGCTCAGGTTGCTGCACCTTTATTTTGTGAACCATTTTCTTTGTGGGGTTAGCAGGGGAATGTGTGTCAATTGTGTAAATTCAAATGCATCATGTCTGTTCTTTAAAGGGAGGAAACCGCGATGCAGTGCAAGATATGTGTTGCTATTTGGTAATTTAAATGCTTCGTGTTTGTTCTTTGAAATGGTTTGGTATGTTTTTACTACTTTGGATGGTGTGATGCGGTCGTGGACCACCTTAACACCCCTCAGGAGCCTGCTATGCTTCAGTCATGCACAAAGAGGTGGAGGCGGGAGGTGGGGCACAACACGTCTTTATTAATTGAATGTCAGAGTGGAACTAATTTCCTTTCTGTTGCTGGCCCCTCCTTTTCCCACTGCCCTGTGTCCCTCCCCACGTGACATGAGTCAATGACGACACCACACCCCCGATACTAAACAAAATGACCCACAGCACTTCTTTTCTACAATGAGTCGATGGGGCTTTTTCCGTGTTCTTTGGCGTCGCTGGTCTGTCTGCTCGGACTGCCCGTGGGCTGGCCAGGATGACGTCTCGGCACTGGAGTCTTCTCTGTCTCCTTCGTAGGGTGTGTCCCATTCTTGCAGATGGCCTAAAGAGTTGTGGTCAGCGATGGGCATGGTCCCTGGCATGCACCTGAAATGTGACGAGTTTCTTTTTGTGGACCTTTTGTTACTCTCAGCAGTGATGAGGGATCCCTTCACTTGAACCACCGTGAGGGGTTCTTCATTGAATGCTGACATTTTTTTGCGACTTTGGGGTTGTTTTACAATGACCACGTCTCCTGTTTCCAGGTCATTTTCTTTGGCTTGCCTACTCTCGTCTGCTTCTCTTTTCATGTCCGCTTTCCGGCATTTGTCTTGTTCTTGCATTTCACCTTTGTGTCTGTCCTCTTCAGAGAAAATGTGTCAGAAGAATCAAAGTGTCCTTTTTATGAATTCGCACTTGTCTTTGTTTACGGTACGTTGAGCTTCCTCGAGTGCCATGCACACCCTCATGAGTGTGTTGTTGTGTTGTCACGTGGGGAGGGACACGGGGCAGTGGGAAGATGAGGGGCCAGCAACGGAAAGGAAGTTACTTCCAGTCTGAAGTTCTTGAGTCCGACCGAAAACTAAATGGCATCACTATAGTTCAGACAGTTAGGTACATGTTTGATCACATTGTGGATCTCTGACTGAAACATTTTCTGCTGCGGACGAGACTCCAAAACAAAGTTGTTTGTACCTATATAAGCCGAGGTGTCTGGCGAATGTGGTGATGTATCTGGACCCTTTGCTGAGCTCCTGTTGATGGTACCCTTTGTTGAGGTCCAGCTTCGAGAAGATGATGGTCCCATTTAGGAGATGCACCATGACGGTAATGCGTGGGGCTTGGTGACGTTCTCTCATGATGGCCTCGTTTGGCCGTCGCATGTCCACGCATATGCGAATGTCGGATGAGTCCTTTTTTGGTACGCACTATGGGAGACACCGATGGCATGGGACCTTCTGCTGGCTCAATTATGTCGGCCTCTAGCAGTTTAATTAATTCGCTTTCCACCTGATTCTGTATGTTGATGGGGATGCCCCTGTAGTGTTGCGCCACTGGAGTGATGTGCAGTTCGATTTGTCGCCTTTTTAGTTTGCCTACGCCTTTGAACAATGCTGGAAATACCTGTTCGATGTTCGCTGTGGGGCCTAAGTATTTGTGCACCATGAGTCTATAGAGAACGTGGATGAGGACCATTACAATGGCCGCTTTGTAGCTCAAAATGCACCCGCTGTCGGTGGCAGCTTCCAGGATGTGCATGAGTATGTCTTTGGCTTGTCCTTTGTAGCTGCACAATGCTTTGAAGAAACCCTTGCAAGCTAGCAGTGTTTTTGAGCTAGAGGGAAATATCAGTACTTTTGCAGGCTGTAGGCAAGGGGTGTGAGGTATGTTGTTGTATACCTCTTCACTGATTACGTTTATGGCGGCTCCCGTATCTACCAGGAATTCTGCCACCATCTTGTTAACTTGGATGACTAGTGTGGGGCTATGCTCCTTGGCCGTTGGGATGCCTAGCGCATACAGGTATCCTTTCTTCCTTGGTTCTCCCTTGGGTTTCTCAATTTTCTGGTGTTGTCCTACGAGGATGCGTCTGAGACACTTTCGGACTGTGATTGTTCGACTAGACAGCTGATGCACCGTTGGGGTCTCCTCTTGGGTCTGGATGTCGTGTGTTTGCTGTCCTTCCAGTCGCTCAAGTTTCTTTCTTTCCTTCTGTCTGTGTGGTCATCTCGGTATTTGCGGTGGGCAGTGTCCTGCAAGTAGCTTGTGGGGTGGGGAGCACTATGTTGTCTTTGATCTCTGTCCAAGGTTGGTCGTCCACTTCTCCCAGCGCCACGCATCTTGCTACGGAATATGAGACAGACTACTTTATAGTGGTTTTCTCCCCCACACGCAGAGCACTTTTGTCCCAATGCAGGGCACAGTCCTTTATGGGGGTATTCGCGACCACGCCGGTAGAAGAAAGGGTCGGTATTGATTTTTGAGGTTCGTTCCAGTCTGTTAAGACTTTCCTGTTTTCCATGCATTGTTTGTTGCAGCAGGGAGCCTTCGCGCTCCCAGCCGCTGATGATATTTAGTGCCGTTGGCGGGCAGGATGTGTGTATGCTGCCCGGGAGTCTTGATGCAGCAGGGAGCCTTCTTGCTCCCACCCGCTGGTGTTGCCGCGTTGCCGTAGGCGGGAGACAACATCCTCTGACTGCCCGGATGCTGGTGCGGATGAAACAGGGAGAGCTCTTGCTCTTACACCCGTTCTTACACCCGTTCTTCCTGGGCTGCTACCTTGGGAGCTGAGCTTCCACCGCTTGCAGCACTCTTTGCCTTGCCGGCGGGCCCATAGATCGCGCAAAGTCTTCGCACGCTTTTCTTGCAGGCACCTGTGCCGTGATACGAGCACGGCTGCCCCAGCCTGGATTCTCATAGAGCATGATAGTTCATTCAACACGCCTCGTCGCCAGTGTGATGCGGTCATGGACCACCTTAACACTCCTCAGGAGCCTGCTACGCTTCAGTTATGTTATGTTATGTTAATTGCACTTATAAGGCGCATCCAGGCACCGAAAGATAGAGGTAGAAGACTGGCTGGGCTGGTATTAATCTAATTGAACAGTATGGTCTTTAACTGTTTACGGAAAGCAAGAAGGTTCTCTGTCATGCGCATCTGAGTTGGAAGAGAATTCCAAGCTTGCGCGCCTCGGGCGCAAAAGGCCTGACCTAAACTACGGGACCTTTTTATCCGGGGCAAAACTAACAGAGATCCAGCTGAAGGGTGTAAACTTCTTGTAGGTTGATAGACATTGATTTTCTCCTTCAAATATGCGGCAGCATTTCCAAAAAGACATTTGTGACACATGGTAAGTATTTTGAATTGGATCCGAGCTGCCACTGGAAGCCAGTGAAGTTTTCTCCTGGCTGCACTGGTGTGTTCCGAACTTTTCATCTGAAAGATGATTCTGATGGCTGCGTTTTGTATCTTCTACAGCTGTTGGATGTCAGTTTTATTAGCTCCTCCCAGCAGTGCGTTGCAATAGTCTACGCGAGGCAATATTACTGCTCTCACAAGTTTTATGCGGTTTTCTACTGAGATCAACGGGGCTACTTGTCTCAGGACCTTTAGGTGATAGTTGTATTGGTAGACATGTGCCTCGCTATCCAAGCTTTCCTCCATATAGGTACCCAAAGTCTTAACTTTCTTTACGGTTTTAATTTTAGCACCTTCTATCATGAAACAATTGTAGTCTTGGCTTAGTTTGGATTGGGCATGCTGGGAGACGAAAAGCATCAGCTCAGTTTTAGCAGCATTCAAACAGAGCCAATTAGTTGACATCCATTGCTTTATGACTTCATATGCTTCGACTACCGTTTGCTGGTCAGCCTCATAATTCCCAGTTATGTTCAATGCTAGTTGGAAATCATCTGCATAATTACAGAAAAAGATTCCTAAGGATTCCAACTCGATACATAAGGGAAGGATGTAAATATTGAACAACAGGGGAGAAAGACATGCTCATACACAAAAAGGCGGAGACGGGAGGTGGATTACAACATGTCTTTATTAATTGAAATTCAGACTGGAACTAACTTCCTTTCCATTGCTGGCCCCTTCTCTTCCCACTGCCCCATGTCCCTCTCCACGTGACATGAGTCAATGACGACACCACAGATGGCAAATCAAATACATATGTGTCAAGGGCATTTCTCACGCACTAATGGAACTTTTTGCAGAACATGCGTGCCTCAAGTCTTAAAGACACCCCGTTTTGTTTGATTTTGTGCATTTCTCAGGCATGAAGGGGGCCTTTTGCAAGGCATGCCTAGGTTTGCCACGTGCAGGGAATTGATGGTATTACTGTTTGGGGGATTAAGGGATTCAGCACGGGGTTGTTTGCATTGGGATTCAGCGCGGGGTTGTTTGTATTGGGATCTTCTTTTGCCCACTGCCCCTTTCACATAGTGATGCACCGCTTTTGGATGACTTGTTAAGGTGTTTGGGTCAGCCGCACTTCCGTTTCCTGCAAGTTGTTGTATGGTTGGGGGGAGAGCAGCATCACATTGTGCCACCATGTTAACATATATGAGCTAGGTCCTGCGCATACAGTATGATCTCTGTAGGATGACTAAGGCTAGGTTGGACAAGAGGGACACTAAATAGGCAGGGAAGGACGGGAAACATGGCAGGATAATATGTTCCACTTTCAAGCGACGAGAGTTTATTGAGATGTTATTGAGAGTTTTATTGAGTTTTTATTGAGTTTTATGGGAGGAGAGCATCCAATAAATATGTGAGGTGTGGTCAGTCATCTCAGCCGATCGCCCAAAACAGACACGGGCAGTGCAAACGAGGTGTACAATAGGGCGCGCAGTTGGATCCCCCTCTTCCTAAATCAAGAATTGGCAAGGGAGATGAGTGCTCTGGATGGCATAACTAGGGGGGGAGGGGTGTTGGCCTTGGTAGGTGAGCTCAGGGGCAATGGGCTCGATTTGGAAGCAGGACGACACAGAGCAACACAGGTTCGACCTCGGGCTAGCACTCAGAAACATCCACCCGCATCATAGTTGAATACTTTCAACAAATCTGCCTTTAAAAGGGGAAGGGTTTGTTTGCTGACCGAGCACTGCGCTAGTATTACGCTCAAATGGCAAGCTGAGTAATGGTGAGTTTTCCCAGAAATAAGGACCACGGCTGGAATCTGTGCTTCGTGAAAACGCCCCTTATTATCGGAAAATATGTTTTGTGGTGCACTGGGTTGTTAAACTCCCTCGCAGAGAAACTAATGCACGCATAAACAATACTTCCCATTTATGGAACATGCACACTGCAGTGATGTCCTGGTTCATCGTGTTGCTGAGGGCACCATGTTGTGTGGGGGTTTTGTGGAAGCTATTTAGCCCCGGATACCCAATGTTAAGGTGGGACTACAACTTCTAGCATGTACTAGGGTAGCATAAGGGGGCTATTGATCTTGATGTTTTATTTGTTTCAGGCTCGTACACAAGTGTGTGCTTATTGCCTGATGATGCTTGTGCGCGACCTGCTAGGTAGTGGGAATAAAAAAGGGATCGGCAAACCACTTCTCAGAGGGCTTATAGTTGGGGTTGGAATTCAAAGCCAAAAGTTGTGGAAACAAGAGATTGTGCAGCAACGCCTTTGGGCACAGCATTTAATTTTGTTCATGGGGAAGTTCAGTCAGGGACAATGCTATGCCTTAAGGTACATAGTCCAAATTACAAACCATATTTGGGAACACCCTACAGTGGTATAACAAAGTCAATACCTTTTCATACACAGTCAGCACAGCCCACACATATTGTGGGGGAGTAAAACCAGTGGTTACTTTCACAGTTACATCCAGTAATGCAAGGGCAGTAGACCCCACCAGTTGTACAGCGACTCTCAAATACAAATCACATAATCTGCCAGCTGGACAATATACTTTTGGTGAATAGTGGAACACTTACTGAAGGGGGTTGGGGGAGTGGCAGCCAACAATGTGCGAAGTGATTAAATGCCAATAATGCAGAAGATGAACAAAGATGTGCAGTGAATGCCTTGAGCTGCCCAAGAGACTTAGGTTATATGAAGTGAACTTCTTTTGCTGCCCAAGAAATACTTACAATCTATATGTTATGTGAAAAACCGTCCTAAAATTGGGCATCCATGGTTTATATATGTACAGCAATGGCTGTACACCTCCCCCCTCCAGCTGCACAGCGTCTTTCGATACAAAGCACATAATAAACTAACTGGTCATAGGTTTTGGTAATAGTGGTATACTTATCCCTGGCACTTAGTTGAAGGAAGCAAACCTTGGGGCGCCCGGGGGGGGGGCACTAATATGTGTGAAGGAAAGTAAGAGGACTAATGTGTGAAGGGAATCTATTCGGCTGCTCAAGAAATACTGATATCTATGTGGTCGGCCAAAACTGTGCTTACATTTAGTATCCACACGCCTTGCTCACGCTAAGCACAAGTCATGAAAAGCATATCAGTGGGTCTTTGGGATTGGGGGGCAGGTAATAATGAGGTGAAGTGAATCAATGTATCATGACCTATACTAATACAATTTTCTTTTGTCTCCAAGGTGGCCATGTTTGAGGCGGCAACAAAAGAAAAAGGGGGACTCACAGCTCCAGAGCATCTGCTCCGGGCACATATTTGCAATAGTTACCTTGCCCTGGCTATAGATACTTTAGTTTAAGTGTGGGGGGGTTCACTGGGATATGCATCTGGGGCCCTCAGTGGTTACATATGAGAAACGTAAGAGTCCCTTGTTCTATGCATCTGGTTGTTAAAACTGATATAATATTGTTTCGTCCTCATTGTATATGTTGGCCTATGCCCAGTTGCTCTGCGAGGAAATGTGCATCGCAAGGTTGTAACCTTAAGTTAATCAAGCCTCCATTTCTAGGTTAAAGCCGCCATTTTAGTTTGTCGTGCAAAGTCACCCTGTGGCCTAAAATGGCCGACCTGTGTTCTCTTGTTCTTACTTAACCTCTTCAATCTCTGTAGGCGAGTTAATGTCCAACCTGCCTGCAGGCTACATGTTAGGGTCATGTATACCTTGTCCTTTGTTGACCTCGGGATCAGGGGATTACTTGAATCAGCGATGTTACCCTACAAGTATATAAGAACAATAACGCTATTTAAACATGACACGCGAAACATCTGTTTGACCTGCATTGAAACAAATGTGTAAAGAGCGTAAAGTTAAATCCAGAGAACAATAGTGCTTGTTAGTAAATGTATTAAGAAGTAAACCGCATGCACAAGATATGTAAATTAGGAATGAACCTGGTGCAAACCCTAGCCCAGTACATGATTAACTTGTAGGAGGCTGGACATCGTTATGAAGAAACTGTATAAATATGCTGATGTCCAGCTAGCAATTCCTGTTCACTGCTCACATTGAACCTGCTGGAGGTCCCTGTGAAGTACTCACAGCCAAATAGCTATTTGTGTACTTTGTTTTGTAAACTGTTCAGTATTGCAATAAAGATTCTGGGAATCTTTACAAGCCCGTGTTGGTGTATTTCTCTTTGCATGGTGTAAAAGCCTTAATATTGTATTTTCTGATTCCACATGGTGCCCTCAATGGTTACATATGGGAAAGTAGGAGTCCTTGGGCTATGCCTCTGGGGCCCTCTGGTGGGTACATGTGATACGTAGGAGCACTTAACACAGCACCTCTTAACAGTTATGTCCAGCGATATACAAGACGTTGGCCTACATTACTTCCTTGCGCCCGAAACCCACCCACCCTCTCCTAACGGAAAATGATTACACGTAACGTGATTTCCGTGTGCCCAGGTTTAAGAGTTAAGTCATGGGCCACAAGGTTTCTGTGTCAAAAAACAAGCAAGTCACCCTTTGGTTAAGGCTGGGCTTACAGTAGGTAATAGTGGAAACTCAGTGGTCACAAGAGAGACTTAATTCGAGGGTGAAGGATGGGGCCGGTGCTCTTCGACACACCGCCGGGCACGTCCGGAGGGCCCCTTTCAAATGTATTAATGTCGGGCTGCATGTGAATGCGTGCACACCACCGGACACGTCCGGAAGGCCTACGAATGTTTTAAAGTCAGGATGAGTGTGAATGCGAGCGGGTAAGCAGAAGTTATGGAGAAGTCCCTTGCCCCAGGGTGAGCCACGACCGGGTGTCTGGGGGGAACTCTCTGCCGCCAAGTCATGGCAGAGTCACAGGTCGATCCACTAGAAAGCACTGGCAGATCCTGAGGGGACTGCACAGCCAATATTTTAGGATTAACGGTGCCCAGGAGTACTAGACTCAGGGGAAGCCCCTGGTAAAGGGGAAGGCGTTAGGGGGCTTGGATGTCATTCCAACCCCAAAATGTGGGGGAGGAAGGGGCGGGGAAGCGAAGGGGAATGAAAAAACGGGAAGAAGGGAAGTCGTGGGGAATGAGAAGACGGTGTCACAGTAATGTTTGGGAAAGAAAGAAGTAGGGGAATGAATAACCAAAGAAAATAAGGAAGGGAAAGTACCTAGGGCATAGGAAAGAGTGGGGACTGGAAGGGCTCTCGGGCAGGGGATTAAGGTTGGCTGGGCGGGGAAAGGATTAAGTGGTTTGGGTAAATGACATGCTGGGGGATGATGGCTAGTACCGGGGGGTATGAGAGGGGCAGGCAACCTGGGAATAGATAGAACAGAATATGGAGGCAAGGGGCGGGTGAAATGAAAATAAACTAAAGGGGGAGGAAGAGACTCAGGAACAAAGTGTAGGGGGAGAAGGATAGGTTTGGTATCAGATCGGTTGTAAGATCAATGAAGACGGGTGTTAGGAAAGATTTCTTAATTGTGGCTAATTTTCCTTCCATGTGGCAACCCCTAAACTTTTTGCTGTTGTTTTCACCATGATCTAGACTTTGCCAGAGAAGTACAGCCTTCTGCCGCACTCCTCTGGGCTTTAGCTCCATTCTTAAAGGGAAACTGACATGCCCTTAAGACAGTCAGTACCGGGAAACTCTGTTTTCCGTAGTTTCTTTATCATGTTCCAGCTTTCGTGCAACATGGCACAAGAGGGCACTGTAAGCTAAGTTACTGCCCTCTTGGGTCTCTAGTCTTCTACAGGCCCTAGATACTCTCTTTGGATTATAAATGAACGGGCCAAGTGAATCACGGACAGGATTGGTGGCAGCGATCGTTTCTTGTGTTTTTGAGCTCCTTTGGGCGTTTTAAGTGCGTTTCTCGCGCTTAGCCCAAAATGGTGGTCTGGCTCCCAAAATGGCCAGACCACGAGGCTCTTTGTCCTGTCCGCTGACTGGCTTGTCCCCTTCACCTCCCCCAGGTCGAGCCGACCTGGGGCCTTCCTTATTTGGGCATATACTTTCCCGCGAAACACAGATGCTTTTGTGGGCTTCTATAGGCCTGTGTGTGCCTCCAGGATGGGGGCTGGGATGTCTGGTCCCAATACACATCCTGGGCACCAGAGAGTCTAGGGGGGTGTGAATACCTGGGACCCAGTGGTCCGTGATGAGGTCCACAGATGGTGTGAGTGTTTTATGAGCGGATCGCCCATTGGGTCCCCCCGTTTTGGCGCGAAGGGAACCGTGGATAAGAGGGGGCTGGAAACGCCACTACCATGTCGATCTCCTGAGTTCTCACGAACAAAGGAATACAGGAGCCAAGTATCCTGCAACCACGAGGCTGAACCGAAGAATCGCTGGTGACCCGCTGAAGGACTGCTCCTCTGCACGGCTGTCGCTTTGTGAAACCCTTTCTACCTCGGATCGAACAAGAAGGCCTGTACTGATACTTCGACCCTTGGAATAGTGGGAACAACTATTCCTGGCATCTTCACCATCTCCTGCATGTAAGCCTACCCAGGAGTCTTGCTCTGTAACCTCCGTCAGGTTGTGTTGTATTACGCGTCCTTGTCACTCACACGATTCGTACACTTGGCATTCCCAGGTCTGACGTGAGGAGTGTACATTTGGCTGGAATACACACGGCCACTCCGTTGCCCTGCTGTGGTAAGAAACTGTGCGGGTTCACTGCATTTGGGACGTCCTCAACTCAACTTCTGCTGCTGCGGAATCTACACGACGACGAGACGTCCCCTGCTCCTATCTGAACCTGCCAGCACTGAAACTGACGCGGAGAAGCCTGGGTCTGCTTGCATCGGGGACCGGTGAGTAGCATCGCTAGGAACTGGTCGCCCTCCTGCAGGAGCCCATAGCTTTTCCCCGCTGTGTCTAACAGCACGCCTTTCCTCACTCGCGCTCTGCCTCTGCCCCCAGTGGAGGCTGCACTTGAGTTGCGGAGCTCTGTTCATCTTCATTTGTTCACCGAACTAAACTGCCTGATTCCCTCGAAGAGATTCCTCTTTTTGCCCGTTGTCACCAGCGTGTGCAGGTACTTTTGAGCACAAGGCTCCACTCTTCGTAGGGCTTGGACTTCCTTTTAGTTAGGTGCCTCTGAAGGCGGACTGGGTCTAATTATTATTCGCACTGCCCGTTTTCCTCCCCATCTAGGCGGTCTACACATTTCGTGCGTCTAACTAGTTAGACTCGTTTGTGTTTGTATATATATTGTATTGGTTTGGTATGTGTTGGTTTACTGGAGTTTTATTGTGATTACTCGCTACGATCAATGTTACAAAGGCCTTGTAATAAATGTGTATATATTTTTAATATAACACCTGTTTGGAGTAATTTGTAAGTGTCCTTGCTTTGTGTGCTCATTGCGGGCTTTCAGTCACCCTCACCCCTCCTGAGACCTAGTCTTGACTGCCGTGATCGCTACCCTGATTGGTCTGGCTTGTCCAGAGGTTACCCTGTTCCAAGAAACTAGGCTGGCCTTCTGAACCTCTGCGCCTCCAGGACAGAGTTCAGAAATCCGTCTTAACAACGGGTAGGATGGGAAATCAAGAATGGGGAATTGAATTAGAAGAGTAGCATACTAGACAGAACAAGGGAATAGTATATAGAAGGGAAGTAGTGAACACTAAGCGTTAGAATTAGAATGCCAGACAAGTAGAACAAGGGAATAGAAATTAGAATGAAAGAAGGTACGTGTAATTGGGAACGGAAGTGAAGAGTAGAAGACAATGGGCCTCATTATGAGAATCACGGTAAAAACACAGTCATTACCGGCATGGTGGTAGTAGCGTGTGCGTGTTCCCTCGACGCCGCAAATAGCGGCCGATTACGAGAGCGCAAGCACTCGTGAACCCCCATGCCGGTAATGGCTGCACTGCCATGCCGCTAAAGACCCCCAAACCCTCGATAGCGGCATCACGGAACCCGCTGATACCGCCTCTGCCCAGGAGCAACCCCTTAATAACGGACACGGCAATAGCATCATATAAATACCGGGTTCGTAATACCGGACCCGGAAGTAACGTCATTGCGCCGGAATGGGAAATGCGGCGGCGGCCATCTTAAAAACACAATGGGCCTCATTACACGGTAGGCGCTAAAAAATGTGATTTACCGTCATGGCGCTATTAGCGTGTCCGCCATCGTAGGAGACCGCTAATAGCGTTCCATTACGAGTTAGCGGACACGCGCATAGGGCCATGCCGGTAAATGACCCTACCGCCATGGCGCAAAAGCACCTTACCGGCTCCGACCAAAGTGCTGATAGCACATCCGCCCTCATGCTGCACGCTATTAGCGGTCACCGCTGTTAGCGGTCACTGCTATTAGCGGTCACCGTAAAACACCGGAACCGGAAATAGCGTCATCGCACCGGAACGGGAAAGAGCCCGGCGGCCATCTTTAAAAACACAATCCATTGCCATCCCCTGCACTCAGGACCTGCAGCAACACCACGACTGGCAAAACCACCTCCCACAAGAACAAACAATGCCCAAGGCCCTAAAGAAAGCCGATGCGCGCCAGCGCAAAGAACGCTTCTCAAACGAGGAATTGAAAATGCTGGCAGACACCCTGGCTGCAAATGCAGACGTAGTGTTCGCTAGCGACATGCGGCGCCCGGCACTCCTGAGAAAAAAGGAAATCTGGGCTGAGGTGGCGCAGAAAGTCAGTGCGGTGGGCTCCACCCCCCGCACCGTAAAGGACGTGCGCAAGCGGTGGGATGATCTGCGCCTCCGTGTACGCAGCATTTTATCGGCCAACAGGAATCTGGCCATGGGCACAGGAGGCGGAGGTGGATCCCCGATGAAGATGCAGGAGTGGGAGGAGACATGTGCCAGCACCATTGGCATAGAATCCATCGAGGGAGTGGGCCGAATGGAGTGTGGTGTGGCAACAACGTCAGACGGAGGTGAGTGACCACGCAAAACACAGCAATGCCAAGCATGAGTCCCTCCCCAAAAATGTGAATTGGGAATCAGCTAATGGATGGGGTCATCACACACACATGTACACAACCCTGCATATATGCCCTGCACATCCCCACACAACCACATGCATGCAGCACCTCACACACGTGTCACCCTGACACATGTCCGGATGACCCACCCATCTGGCCAACAACCTGCAGGCCCAAACTAGATGTCCAAATCCAAAGAACTGCAGCAACAACAACATATGCATGATGCACGTTGACCCATCACTGATGTTATCCCTGTCTTGCTCCCCCACAGGGTCACAATCTGACAGTGAGGAGCTGGACTCTGTAACGCAGGCCCCACCACCCAAAAAGCAGGCCAAGGGAAAGGATGCAGGCACCAGGCCCAGTACATCGAGGGGCACTGGGATATCTGGAGTGGCCCAGCGTTCAAAAGCCACCCACGCAACGACCACACCAAGGGTCGAAATGCCATCCGACACTGTGGCAGCACCCCCACCACCCACCCCCACCACTCAGGAGCCAGTGCCAGAAGGCACGCCGTCCGCAGCCAATAGCTCCGTCGGGGAAGCAGCAGCCACGGCACCTATGAGTGATGTGGACGACCCATGTCCAACACCGGAAGGGCAGCGTACACCCAGCACCCAGCTGTCCCCACTCCACAGCCCATGCAACACATCCAATGGCAGCATCCATGAGGTGCATGCCGGAGATGCAATGGATGGGTCATTCAGTCCCGTGGCAAGCTCACCTGATGTCGGCCACATGCAGCAAGCTGCGCCGAGGAGTAACAGGGGCAGGGCCGCAGACGACACCATGAGCCTGATACGCCAGCACCAGGAGGAGCTCAATGCCCTGGTTGCCCGGCAAGTGAGCGAGGCTGCCTCGACCAGGGAGGAGATCCGGGTGTTGTCAAGGGACATGAAAGCTGCCATGGACAGCAACACGACGCGCCTATGTGACGAGATGGCCGCTGTGAGGCAGGTCCTAACGTGCATTGCTGAGGCGATGGAGAGCATGCGTCACTCACAGGGAGCAGATCAACCAGCCACCCCCTCGTCTACTAGCTCCGACCAGACAACCATCCTGCGCAGGTCCAGCCGGTCCTTGCGGCGGTCAGACTCACAACCCCCCAATGGTGGTAGTGGAGGAGGGAAGTAGGGCCAGCCTGTCCCTGTTGACACTTGGGAACTAATGCAGCACTGATGTGCACACCATGTTCGGTGGAGTTGTGGGGGGAGGGGGGTGAGGGTGTTCGGTGGAGTTGTGGGGGGAGGGGGGTGAGGGTGTTCGGTGGAGTTGTGGGGGGAGGGGGGTGAGGGTGTTTGGGGGAGTTGTGGGGGGAGGGGGGGAGGGTGTTTGGGGGAGTTGTGGGGGGAGGGGGGTGAGGGTTGTTGGGGTGGAGGGTACATGCATGTTTGAATGTCATAATGCTCAATACACAAGTAATGGCATGGATAATCACATGACTGGACATTGATCATTGTGTATGTGTGCTTTATTGTTGAAGGGTGCACTGTGTTTATGTCCTCCATACACCCCGTGCCCTGAGCTGAACACCAATTGCACCCTCCTAATCCATGTGCATCAGAAACAATGGTCTATCAGGTGCTGCCGCACAGCACGTCCCTCATGGGCATCGCCTCCTGCATGACCTGCAGCCCCCTCTCCTCCATCCTCATCCCCGTCATCATCCTCAGACGGTGGTCGCAGTTCTATGTCAGGGGGCATTGGCACATTCCGTCTGATACACATATTGTGAAGCATGACACATGCCATGGTGATCTTGGCCACCTTCTCATGCCCGTACAGGAGTGCCCCGCCCGACCTGCTGAGGCACCGGAAGCGTTCCTTCAATAGGCCGAATGTCTGCTCGATCACCACGCGGGTACGGGTGTGTGCATAATTGTAGTCCTCTTCGTGCCTGTTCTGTGGGTTCCGCACAGGGGTAAGGAGCCACCTCTTCAGGGGATAACCTGCATCACCTCCATGGGTGCAACAATGGGTATGTGTAAGTGTCTACATAATGTGGAGCGTGCACATATCACACAAACAAACATTGCATATTCAACGACATCCACAGATCCAAGCACGCATGGCAATCAGGGTAACTGCAATGGCTACAGGGGATCCATTTGTATGCACTCATGTGCGCGGACCATTTCTGATGTTGTTCAGAGTACATTTCAGTTGTGATTTTGATATGCATGTTGCTGATTTGTGTAATGGGGGGAATGGTGTGTTGTGCGGTGTGCATGTTGTTTGGAATGGCCTGTTTGGCGTAATGGATTGATATGTTTGCCGTGGCACTCACTTCCAGCATGTGGTTTTGTCTCTGGTCCATTGTGGGCTGCCTCACTGTACAGTGATGCAAATATGTATGTCCATTCTTCTCATGACACCAGTTCACGCCCAGTTTGAGTATGCATCTCCCCCCCCCATTCACGCCCAGTTGGAGTATGCATCTCCCCCCCCCCATTCACGCCCAGTTGGAGTATGCATCTCCCCCCCCCATTCACGCCCAGTTGGAGTATGCATCTCCCCCCCCCATTCACGCCCAGTTGGAGTATGCATCTCCCCCCCTCCCCCCCATTCACGCCCAGTTGGAGTATGCATCTCCCCCCCCATTCATGCCCAGTTGGAGTATGCATCTCCCCCCCACTCACAATCCACATCACACTGACATGTGGTCGGCCTGCTACTCACCAAGTAGCCACGAACGTTGTCCAGCATGTCGCTCCATGTATCGTGGTATTGTCGAGTTCCGCAGGACCATTGCATCATGGGTTGAACCGGGATATCGGGCACAGCAATGTGTGATGATCTTGTTGGAGTCACATACCATTTGGACGTTGATGGAGTGGTATAGCTTTCTGTTACGGTACACTGCCTCATTGGCATGTGGGACCACCAGTTCTACATGGGTACAGTCGATGGCCCCGATGCAACTTGGGATGCCTGCCAGTGAATGGAAGCCAACTTTGGTGTTGGAGATCTCCTGGGCAGTCCGTGGCATGTATATGTGTTGACTTGTGTGCTGCAGGAGGGCATCGAGCACCTGGTTCAGTGTGCGTGAGAATACTGGTTGTGATATGCCATGCATCTGACCTACCGTATGCTGGTAGGTGCCTGTGGCCAAGAAGTGGAGCACTGTTACTACCTTCAGTAGAGGGGGGATGGCAGTACGGATGTCAATGAGACTCACAATGTCGTTGTATATCATGTCTACTATGGTGGTGATGGTATCCCAGTCCAGACGGTACAGGGTGTGTATCTGCTCAGGGGTTAGGTTGACTGGACTGGCTCTGATCCTGGGAATTGGTGGCTGCCTCTGTGGTATCACTAGGTGCACTGGTGGTGCTTGCTGCGCCTGTCTTGCCCTCCTCCTCCTCCTCCTCCTCCTGCGTCTCCTCTGTGCTGCCTGTTGTTGTAGCTGCTGCACTGCAATCATGTCCTCTAGCCCATGTAATGCTGCTAGTATTGCATCCATCGTGGTGTGGGAATGGGTGTAGGGAGGGGTGTGGTGTGCTCTTTTGTGCTGCCAGTCTCCATTGCCTCCACCTGTGCTGATTTTGTCCACCTGTGGCAGGTGGGAACTCTGCTGTACTCTTTTAACGTGTGGTTCGCGATGCCGGTATTAGCGCCTTGCCGGTAAGGGTTCTTTGGGTCTACTACATGCCGGTATTGCCATGTACGCATGGCTCGTGATGCCGTGATATTAGCGCTATGCCGCTATTTCCGGTCTGAGGGGGCGCGCGCTCACGGACTTGCCGCTAATAGTGCCACCGTACTTTGCGGTGCCGCTAATAGCGGTATGTCCGGTTCATGATTGGGGAGGGGATTTACCGATACCGGTAATCCCTTACCGGTAACGGTATGTCCCTACCGCCTACCGTGTAATGAGGCCCAATGCATTGCATTCCTCCGAACACAGCACTGCTACTGAGTTGAGAGCAGGCCGAATCACCAGAAAATTTCCAAGGCAACTAGGAAATCCACCCCCCGCCTGCGCAAGAAGAGGTTCTCGGATGAAGAGCTAAATATGTTAGCCGACATGCTGGTTGCCCATGCAGATGAAGTCTTTGCAACAGATCTAAAGCGCCCAGCCCAACTGCGGAAAAAGGAAATCTGGGAGGAAGTGGTGAGGAAGGTCACTCTGGTTGGCACCACCACCCGCACATTGAAGAATGTAAAAAAAAGGTTGGATGATCTACGTCACCGCGTTCGCAACATCCTGTCTGCCAACCACAGGGAGGGCCTGGCCACAGGCAGCGGGACCACTCTCCCACCACACTGACCAGGTGGGAGGAGACTTGTAGCACAACCATCAGCATGGAGTCGATAGAGGGATTCGTCGACATGGAAACGGGGGTGCCGTCATCGGCAGATGGAGGTGAGTGTCCCCACAAACCACAGAGAACCAAAGCATGACGTAGCACAACTGATGTGAAAGTGAACCAAGGCAATGCATGGCCCATCATACACACATTAACAAATCCATGTCCAGATGGTGGTCCAAACACTGGCACATTGATATGCATGCTGCATGCCAATCCCCTTACCAACAGACACCGAACACACAGCAAAACATCACTTGTCACACATCACGCAAACCGCAATACAACGGTAAGCCACATAGAACACATCAGTTCAAAAAGGAGAATCCACGATGTATGCCAATATGCCCCCCCTATTGCAAGCACCCTGTGCTTCACACCTACAAGTATGCAATGCATGAAATGTGAACAACTGAACAACACCAATGTATGCATCATGCACGTACTACCATCACTGATGCCCTGCATCTCTTGGTCCCCCACAGGCACAGATGCTGACAGTGAAGGCCAGGAGGCTGCTGCACAGGCCACGACATCCTCCAAGGGATCCAGGGCCAGCCAAGAAGGCACAGGACCATCTACCTCCAGGGCAACATCAACACCCAAACGCCACACAGGTCAGCACCAGCAATACAGGGAAGGCCACTGGAGAAGCAAAAAACAACCGAGACACCACCCGACACATAGCCACACCGGAGTTGTCCACTGTTGTAGAAGCTGAAGTTGATGGCACACAGTCAGCTCAATCAGGGAGGTAGCTGCCTCAGCCCCCCTTAGCGATGTAGAGGGCCACCTTGAAGAACTATCTGACATGGACGGCAACCTCCATGGGGAATGTGCACATACCCTGAGCCCCCAGCCCGCCCCCAGACCCCCCCAGCACACCCCCCTGCACAACACACAGGGCACCCCAGCCAGCCCCAATCAACACCAGTGCAGAGTACTGAGAAGTCCACATCCTTGGTCCCCATCTGAGGACAGCTCTTCATTGGGCCACCCTGCAACTGCCCTGTCCATCTCCACAGCCACCGGTGACATGGAGGCACGCATGACGGGGATGGAGGCCCACCAGGATAAGATGGTAGAGCTGGTGAGGCAGTACGTAGCGGAGGGGGAATTGACCTGCCGGGAAATTCGTGATGCCAATGCTGCAAACATCGTTGCCATGAACAATAACACAATGGTGATCTGCGACAGTCTAGCAGCAATGACCCAGGTCCTGGGCAGAATTGTCGAACAACTGCAGCAGCAACGACCTGCATCGACAGATGCACAGGCATCCACCTCTACCCCATCCAGCACACCTGCCAGCTCAGCTCAGACAAGCCCTGTGTGCTTCACCAGGCGCAGCACACGCCACACAGACTTGCAGCCCCCGGAACAAAAGAGAGGCTGCCACTAGCAGGGCCACCCTGCATGTGCTGACTGCATCTTGAGGAAAACCATGATTAGCACATCATGTGTAGAATGTCAATGGGGTAGGGGGTGTGGGGTGTTGGGGTGTTGGGGGCAGGGGATATGGGGTGCTGGGGGTGTTGGGGGGAGGGGGGTATGGGGTGTTGGGGGGAGGGGTGTGTGTGTGTGTGTGAGGTGGAGGGTTCAGCCACAATAATGTTAAATTTCCAATACACCCATTGTGCTCAAAATCATATCATGACTGGACATTGTTCATTTTGTGTGTGTTGTAGGGAGAATTCTCTGTTTAGGCTGAATTTCCTAACCTAGTGAGTCCCCCAGCAGCTTTGCTGGATTTCTGGAGTTTGTTTTTGACCATCCTGCCAAGAGTGAGACTCTTTTTCTCCCACTCTTGGACATGAATTTGGTTAATTCCGTTGAATGTCAATGTGTTCTATGGGCTATGGGGTCTTTTACTCCATAGGGTCTCATATGTTTTACTATGTGTGTTACACCGCACCCACCGTGCCGTAACACTGGGGCGTCCTAGAGGATCCCCACCATAGACTCCATACCCTGGGACTGACTACTGTCTCCCAGGGCATGTAAAGTCACCATTGGCTTTACTAGACCTACATTTACTAACAGAACTAGTACAAACCATCCTATTGCGGACGTACTAGTAGGGGTAATTTGATTACCCCTGGGTCTGTTATTGAGGGGGCACTGTCCCATCGCCCCTCGTCGAGTTTTGGCTGGTGGCAGTGGAAACTACTTGTTATATTCGACCCCAAATATAATTCTATGGGATTCTTCCCATTGTTGGAGGCTAATACTTTTTCCTGTTAGTCTCTAACATACCGCCGGTTTATTTGTCTTAAAAAAATCTACCGGTCGGTATTTTCTGCCAGAACTCGGTTTTTAAAATGGCGTCTATGTTCGCCTCTGTAACTCCGAACCAAAGGTTGAGCCCTTTGTTCCACTTTTGGCAGGCTTCTACACAGAAGCCCTCCAAAGTGGTGCCATTCTGTCTGGGTACCACAGTGGGTGTGGGAGGGGGTTTAGGCACCCTGGACTGAGTTGCCTTGCCAACTCAAGTCGCACTCTGGTGTGATTGGCCCAAGTGGTGAGCCACCCCGCTCACCACTTAGCGTGTTTTGATTGACAGCTAGGCTGAATGAATGGGGGTTTCCTGCATAAAAGCAGGGCTTTTGGGACTGGATCTTCAGAAGTCGCCACAGGACCTAAGAATCCGACGAGGGTAAAGCTGAACCGACCTGCAACGATGACACCCCCGGTGGAGCCCTGCTGAACCATCTCACCACTTCCCAACGACAGAGGAGATCTCCCGGCTGGAGCGTCTTCTTCCCCTGACTGGTGGGAACAACCAGTCCCTTTGCTTTTCTTCGCTTCCAGGGCGTAGTGGTCGAATTGCCCGTGCTGAGCACCCCGGCAACCGGATAGCCACTAGCTCGTACCGCGACTAAAAGGTGGTGCCTTGTGACGGAGCACTCCACGGCTGGTCTCTTCCTTGGTGGTGCAACGATCTTCAACTTTCCTTCAACGACGAGATCATCTCATCTCTTGGCAAAGCCCCGACTTGCATCCACCACCAGGAACAACTGCCCCCGCCGGAGCTGTCCCTCCACATACAAGGTACGTGCCCGCCTGGCTTCCCTTGTGACGGTTAGTGTGAGGTGTCTTAATCCTTGCCTCTCCATCGGGTCGCCTCCAGACCTTCTTAACTTTTTGTTCTAAACTGGTCCAACCTTTCTGTGACAATTTGCTACAAAGACTCGAAGTGCATTTCCACTGTGATACTTTTTGGGACATATCGCCTTGCCTCTCTCCGAGTGGGCCTGGCCTCTGAACTTTGTGATCCACAGTAGACCCTGCCTTACTTGCCTTGCATTTGCTTCGTAAAAGAGTTGGTACCGAGTTGGTTTCATACCCGGCCTTTTCTCTCCCGTTCTAACGAATATTAGAGTGCCATCTAGGTTAAAGCATTCACCTCTGTCTGCAAATAAGTGGTGCCGTTGAACCTAGACTTGTCGAACTATCGTTAGAGGAGTGAGATACTTATAGTAATTGTAATTGAAGTTGTTTGCCATATTAGTGCCAGTGTGTTTTTCATAGATGTGTTCTTATAAATAACTAACTATATATCTTTACACGCAAGCTCTGTTCCGTGTCTGCTTGTTCTACTGTGTAAATTGCCCTATTTTGTATACTCCACATACTGTCTAACTCTTCTTGAGGGAAGTCTGCCTGCTCAGCCACAGCTACCAAGTGAATCTGTGTGGTACAGACTGCTACCAAGTGGGTTTACTGCCAAACACCTGTAGACCTAAATCTTTTGCAGTGGTCCCAGAGGGAACTGCACAGGTTTCCGCTTAACATGTGTTTATTCAATTCATGACAGTGCACAGTGGCCAACTCCCCACACACCCTGTGTCCATATGCACATGATCCCAGTGTCCAGTGTAGTACTAACACAGAAGCATCAGCATCCCAGTGTTTCAGAAGAAATTGTCAATCAATGATTGGCGCACAGCACGGCCATCTTGTGCATCGCGAACTGGCAGGGGTGCTGCGTCTCCTCCATCATCAACTTCATCCTCACCCGGTGCATGCAAGTCAATGTCAGGTGGCAGTGGTATGTTTCTCCAGATGCACATGTTGTGCGGCATGGCACAGACCATGGTGATCTTTCCCACCTTCTCAGGCCTGTAAAGGAGTGCTCCACCAGACCTGCTGAGGCAGCGGAACCGTGCCTTCAAAGGCCAAAGGTCTGCTCGATCACAACACGGGTACGGGTATTAACCCGATTGTACTCCTCTTCATGCCTGTTCTGTGGGTTCCGAACAGGGGTAAGGAGCCACGGCTTCAAGGGATAGCCACCATCACGTGCATGGGAGCACAATGAGGTATGTGTGAGTCAATATCTGACATGACACCTGTACAAATCACGGTCATGCCTGCAGCTATTTGGTGTTGACATGGACCTGTACCTGGATGTATGCACACAGGTTCATTTGTTGCAATGGGTGTTGTACTATTGTCTGCAGGTGTGGATTGCATTGTCCAGATGATGAAGGGTGTTCACTTGCATGCTGTTGCAGATGTACTGTGGATGCTGAACAATGTATTTGCACCCATATTGGTGATGTATAGTACTCTGTATGTGTTCCCACTAGCAGCATTGACACAGGTGTCATCATGATTTGTCGTCCATCGGTTGCCATTCCCATGGTGGCATGCAGCACGACTGTGGTGGTGGGCCAGTGACAATAAGTGTATTCCCTCGGTGGGATTTCTTTGTTACCACTCATGGGTGCATGTCCTGTGTTGTGCTTTGCTGCAGTCATGTCCGTTACACATACTCACTGCATGTTGCTGGATTGTGTTGCAGAGGGTATGCTCAGATGATGTGCAGTCGACGCGTTGAAGGATGTGGCCTGTTTGTACGTCTGGCATATTGTCATTGGTGTGCAGCATTGGTCTAATGTATGGCATTGATGGGTCATGTTCAGGTTGGGATGTTTAGGCCCACAGTGTTTTGCTGTATGTGCATTGTCCACTCACCTCCCAATTTCACCCAGGTGGCGTATGCATCCCCCTCCAATCTCATCCAGGTGGAGTATGCATCCCCCCCCAATCCCACCCAGGTGGAGTATGCATCCCCCCCCAATCTCACCCAGGCGGAGCATGCATCCCCCCCAATCCCACCCAGGTGGAGTATGCATCCCCCCCACTGCACTGCCATGGGCCTGTCAGGCGACTTAGCAAGCAGCCAGGCACGTCGTCCAGCATGTCGCTCCATGTAGCGGGGTAGCGAGGAGTTCCGCAGCACCATGGCATCATGTGTGGATCCGGGAGATTGGGCACAACAATGTATGATCATCTTTCTGGAGTCACATACCATCTGCACATTGATGGAGTGGTATAGCTTACGATTGGCATGAGGGACCACCAATTCAACATGGGTGCAGTCGAGGTCTCAGATACAACTGGGCATGCCTGCCACTGCATGGAAGCCAACTTTGGTGTCAGCAAGCTCCTGGGCAGTCCGTGGTAGGGATATGTGGTTGCTTGCGTGCTTCAGGAGGGCACCCAGCACTTGGGTCAGCATGCGTGAAAATAAAGGTTGTGATATGCCATGCAGCTGGCCCACTGTGTGCTGGTAGGTGCCCGTGGCTAGGAAGTGGAGCACAGACACTACCGTCAGTAGAGGGGGGATGGCAGTGCGGATTTGAATCAGGCTGACAATGTCGTCGTGTATCATGTCCACAATGATAGTGATGGTGTCCTGGTCCAGCTGGTACAGGGTGTGGATCTGCACAGGGGTTAGGTTGTATGGACTGGCTCTGATGCGAGGGATTGGTGGCTGCCTACGTGGTACCACTGCCTGCACTGGTGGAAATTGCTAGGCCTGTCTCCTTCTCCTCCTGCGTCTCCTCTGTGCTGCCTGTTGTTGCTGGTGTAGCAGTACAGGCATGTCCTCTAGCCCCAAGATTGCAACAACAAGTGGGATCATTTTGGTGTAGGAAGGGGTGTGGTGTGTGGGTGTGCTCCTTTTGTGCTGGGACAGGCTCCATTGCCTCCACCTGTGGTGATTGTGTGCACCTATGGCAGTTGGGTACACAGCAGGTTGCTATTTACGGGTGATCCGTGATGCCTGTAATACCACCATCGCGCAGGCCCTATTTACCGCCTTGAGGATGCCGGTAGGTGCATGCCCACGTGACTTGTGATGTCCTCCTGTTAGCGGCATCCAGGTATTGCCGCCACGAAGGGTGCATGTACACGCGCATTCCGGTAGGAAGGGGCACGATACAGGCGGTGGCGGTAATGCCGGGTTTTCTGCTCTTAATGGCCCAGATCGGTACTCGATGCCGGAATTACCATTCCGCTTTCCTTTTTTGCTTACCTCCATACTCGTAATGAGGCCCAATGAGTACTGTGAATAAAGGCATGAAAAAAGCATCTGGGAAATGTGTACTGTGAATAACGGCTCAGAAAAAAAGGGCCTGGGCAAAGTGTTTTGTGAAACCATCCAAAGTAATGGACATGGGTAGAGAGGGAAATGTGTATGGAGGGCCGGGCTTAACCGGCAGGGTCCTCGGGACGCTGAAGGCGGGGGAGGGGAGAGGTCCTTAAGAAGCCACACCCGGCGTAGAATATCCTGTGGTGCGGTGGAGAAACGGATCACCTGTAAAATAACTCCTTGACTTTATGCAAATAAAGCTTGCTGTGGCATTGTGATTTACACCTTGAAAACTGGTCTTGCCTCCTTATTCAGGGAATCTCCTGGAGGTCTTGTTGGGGAGAAAAGGGGGGTATGAATGAGGTAAGCTTGCCAGTGTGTTTGGGGAGGCACAGCTGAGGGATATCCCCGCTAAGGTTATTTCAAAAAGTATCAAAGTCAATGATCACATCGCTGTCGGTGTGTCACTGCAGGCTGCAAGTCAAACAAAACACAGGAAGAGCAGCTCGAATGGCAAACCCCACACGCTCCGCTCCCCCACCCCTTACAATGTTCAACTGATGATTGAGATTTGTCAAGCACCTGTTACAAGCCGCTTTGGCTTCGGCTTACTACTGTAAACCATTCAAGCGGCTCAAAGGGTGAGCCGCACAGCCGCCACACACCCACTTGCTGCTCTCACAAGATTATAAAGGCTGTTTAGCTAAGCGCCCTTGTTAGATCTCATATGACAGGAGCTCCAGGTAAGAGCAACTCAGATGCAAAGTAGCACACAGCTGCACTCCTAAACAAGACAGATCAATACCGTGTTGTGGAACTGGTCAGCAGATCTTAATCTTCTGACCCGCTTTCAACCGCGGCCTGCCCCGAATGCTGACTCTGATACCGCTGTTATTAATCGGTTTCTGCTGCCTAGAACCAGCAGAGCAAAAAGTGAAAGGTATCGTAAGGAACGCATTGTAACTCTATTCAATGCGTTCACATTTAGGCTATATACTATCTCTACTTTATAATAATACTTGGAATAGAAAATGCAATACTTACATTAGCTTGGCCCTGCTCCAAACGTATCTAAACAGAAAAAAGGTGCGTGGATTAGCCTGGTCTTGCATGGTCATAATAATGTCTGCATTCAAACCTAGTCGAGATGGGTACTTTCTCTTCAGAATAATATTTTAAAAAGGATAAATGAGAAACAATAAGTTATTATTAACTTCTGCAGTTTCCCAGGACCATCTATAAACAGTGAAAAGTACCTGGGCAGTACAAAATGGTATGATAATTAAGATGTAAGCATTTAATTCCAGATGACACAAGTATTTATACTCTGCAAGAACAATTCCTCGTAGTAAATTGTAAGATAGAATGTCTCATCTACTCGTTTCTGCCTAAAATGCCTTCTATGCACAAGCCCAACAGGGGCAGTCAAAGTCCAAAGTGTTCCCCTCCCTTTGACTCAAACCACTATAACACAAAAAAGGGAGACCTCTCAACCATTTGATGATTCACTACAAGGAGGAAAAATGCATAAATTAAACTTTCCCTTGTTCAGGGCCAACTCACTCACCCTGGAGAACAGTGATGTGAGACTTATCTAAAACAGGTGGAAGCCAAAAAAGACCTAAAATAAATGTGTACCTTCTCTTTGGATCACACTTTTGTGTACCCTTCATGAAGGAGAGATTAAACAAATAGTGTTAAAACTATTTCAAATCAAATGATGTTGGACACACATATATCCATCTGTCGACAGGTTTCTGCATGTAGTTTCTTCAGTCCAGAAAAGTAGTGTTGGCCCAATGCTCCCGATAAGATTTTGAAGTGGGAGTATGTTATGCCCTATTTTTCAAAGTTGGGAGTAAAAGGATGTTTTAGGGAGTAAAAAGTATACCCCATTCTAAATGGGAGTATTATATAAGCGAGCACAAATGTTTTAACTGCAATGCAAATGTTGTTGAAATAAATATTCTTTTGCATCTAGTTATTCATGCACATTAAAAGGTGCATTTTTACCTCTTCAGATCAGGCAATAATAATAGTAGTTTCTTCCTGTGGCAATATGTGTACTCCTGGTTCAAACATATCCACAGAGCTGTGTGGGTGAAAGTAGGATGATAGTCACCTTATGTGTATGTTTCCTATTTTCTGGGAGTATTTGTACTCCCTAATTTTAGTTTTAGGCAGTATTTGTCTATTTTTAGGGAGTAAAAGTGGCTGATGCACCCCTTATCTAGAGGGCTGGTTGCTCGATTATTCATTTATTGGTGCCACTCTCCAGTACATCGCCCGTATTCAACAGAACACAGCCGAGGCAGCACAGCAGAAGCTTAAATATTAAATCAGTGCCAACAAAGTATTACTACCACTGAAATGAGAATCATGGAAAAGGGTCTTAGCTTTGAGCCCACAAACGGGTGTGATTGATTTCAGCCCACAAAAGTGTGTGCTTGATTTCAGACCACAATATAGTTGGCACAACTGTTAAGGAGGTTCTGTCTAAGACAACGCATTGGGAATCTTGTTGAATCATCTAGACAGGTTATAATGGGCTAATATAGTCCCATGACCTTTTATTAATGGTCACACGCAATTAGTGGAGAATCTATTACTTTTAAGAAGTCTATTCTCAATGATCGGGAATGCATTGAAGGTCAAACTAATGGGGATTTAACAAACGTTTGTGGGCAGAAAGAGTAGCCCTCAAATTGTTATCAGATGACCCAGTTATAATGATTAAGCCATTGTAGCTGTGGTAGAAACAGCTATTTACCATTGGCTAAGGGCCCTTGTGAGATCTCTCCTGACCAACCAAGGGATATCTTTCAAACAGAGAGGCTATTTTTTTTAAAGAGTGACCAAAAGAGTAAATATGTGTTTATTTTAGGTTGTCTATGTTTTCCCCAATAGTTAAAATAAGTGGCATAGCCCCATTAGGGGTCAAGTCCTAAAAATAAAAGTTAGGGGATTCATTTACCTACAAATTGAAGGTGATGTCACCAGAAATTAGCATATAAAGGTATCCTCTGAAAAAGGGAGGCCGGGGGTACTTCTGAAAAAAGTGGGGTGACTCCGTCCACCCGCATGTACCCTCAACTTTAGCCCTGAACACCATTCTCCAGGGCAAGTGTGTGGGCCCGGAAGAACGGAACGTTTGGTGTCTGCCCTTTTTCTCCCTATAGTTAATTAGGAAATGTATTCTAAAATGCAAACAGTGTTGACAATCATCAAACACAGCATGTTAATTCATGTGTAGGCATTTGAAAGTAGGTCAGACACTTTAGAGGCATACTGTTGCATAGAAAAATGTTAAATCGGATGTTCCAATTAGTCGTTTCCTGTCCAAAAAATCTGACAAGAACAAAATGTAAACTGAACAGATGGGACTAGCATGGCAATTGACATTTGACCCGTTTGTTGCCTTCAGAATGTGTGTATGTATATGTACTTCCTAAAAGAGGGCCTTTTTTTCCAATGGCATACATCAGACACCGTTTGGGCGGGGTGGGCATTAAGTCCTATGTAACACTGCCACCAGTCCAGGAAATTGATTTTGCCCTGGCACTCAGGGTCTCTCCATTAAGGGCCTTCAAATAGGGGCAGGGGCACCACCAAGGGATCGCCCAGGGGGCCACAACCACCCTTATAAACCACCGGCCCATTCAGTTATGTGTGTTTGTTTTTGTGCCACCCCACGATTTCCAGTGTGGCCACCACTATGAAAAATGTGTGGGGGCGCCACTGTATATGTGTGATGTAGGTATCTATACCGTCCATAGCCCATTCTAAATAGCCTAGAATCGTACAGCAATTGCAATCCATGCACTTGTATGTACCTGAGACAGCGATCTACACTTCACAAGCTATTTTGGTAATTAAACATACCATTAATATGCTGTCAGTAAGTTAGTTATGTCCAGAAGCTGCTCTTAACATTAGTATATGCTCAGAACAGCGTGGAAAGGCATGGCAATTCCAGCTTTAGCATGTACACGTAGATTGGTTAGGAATGGCTGCTATAGAAGATTGGATGATCTCGTTAAAGGCATGGTCTAGTAAAAAATGTTATTGTCCCTACGGGTCGGCCATGTTTTTTTAAGCCTAAGTGGCTCGATTTTAGAAAACTTTCCTATGGACCTTACCTGAGTTTTCGTCCATTAAACGCACGTGAAAACAGGCACCAGGGAGCCGCCATTTTGTGATAATCCTATCACTTGCCGCATCGCCCTGGCTGACCTGCTTCTGCGGCACTAAATCAATTCCCCCGCCCCTGAGCCTGTCATCAGCAGACTCGTACCGCCCATTTCCCAACGCCAAAGCACGGCTTGTGTCAACATTCGCTGCGCTTCAGCTAATGACGTGTCGCCATGGAAATGGCAGGACGACTCTTTCCTCAATAAGTATAAACAGACCGTTTCCCAACACACAGCAGCAGATTTTCGATTCCATTCCTCTCTCTGTGTTACTTAGAGTATTTTGTGACTCGTTTCTGTGCTCTGGTCAGCTACCTTCGCTGCTTGTAGCCCGTGTGAACACCTGAAGACCCTGGGCCTAGTCGCATAGACGGCATCTCCACCTGGTGCACATGCAATCGGTGCAAGCTAATGCCAACCGAGGAGGAGAACTGCTGCTGCCGAGAAAACTCGGGATGCCTGGCCTACATTTCGGAAGGCGAGCCACGACCGCAATGCATCACCGAGCTGCCAGACTTCAGGGCAGCCTGCCTCACACGGGCCGTGTTGAGAATAATGATGGTGCTTATGCACGAACTTCGCGCAACTGTTCGTCCTCGTAATCCGAGTAACGAGTAAGTATACTCTGCTTGTCATGCCACTCCTATTTCATGTTCTTCTACTATATCCAAAATTACATCTACATATCATTGTAACGCATGTATGTCGTTCAATAGTGTGCATTGTCTAGATAGCATTTGTCCGTGCAGAATGCCATTAGTTACAAGAATTGTCATTGACAACAAACGTTTATTAAACTTATCTTGGTCATTTAAAAACAGTTTGTTTCATTCCTTTTCACAGGTGGTACAGGCTGGTGGCCTATCGTTCCTTTACATGGTGGCTCCACAGGAGGCTTGGACACCGCGTTCGAAGAGTGATACCCGCCTGTGCCGTTCGTGCCATAAGAGAAACATTCCCGAGTGACAGCGGTCAGTACGGGGGATTTTCGCTCGCTGTGCTGCAACCAGACCTGTATAATCTTTAAAGTCTTGTATTTTTGTGTCATGAAAATAAGATACAAAATAAAACACCACATATATTTTAACAACGGTTGTTTCAATTTTTTAAATGATTCAAGTGTGTCTCCATTCAAGGATGGACGTCAGACATCTGTGCTCCGAATGGGTGAAGGTCTGGTCGCTGTGAAGCAGGGTGGTCACTATCTATCTAAGCTAACATATAAAAGTCTCTATATCTCTATAAAAGTCACACATATATCTATACTAACAATTACCATTGGATTATACAGGCCTTAGGGTCTTGACCACTATAATACACCGGTTGAAGTGTGGGTCTGTGCTCACAAGAATCTCCGGTATGTGGCATTTGTTATTGATAAGCAACGATATACTATCAAAGGCGGTTCGCGCCAGTGGATGAGCGCTGGCATGGGGGGCTGTCAGGGGCGCGAAAGGCCAAGGTGCCAAACTGCATGTACACTTCAAAAGGTATCCCACGCCAAGGGGCCATCGGTCACATGGTCTCCTCAGACCCCGTGTCTCCAGCCAGGCCTCCCCTTGAACAGGCCGCCCCCCTGCAATCCACATAAGTGTGTCTCCATTCAGCAGTCTTCCTGTGCCTTATCTGCACGCCCCAGGCCCATCCATCCCACCCCCTCTATAAAAGGCGGTTCATACCCGGGGATGCGCGCTGTCAGGGGCGCGAAAGGCTAAGGTGCCAAACTGCATGTACACTTCAAAAGGTATCCCATGCCAAGGGACCATCGGTCACATGGTCTCCTCAGACCCCGTGTCTCCAGCCACGCCTTCCCTTGAAGCAGGCCGCCCCCCTGCAATCCACATAAGTGTGTCTCCATTCAGCAGTCTTCCTGTGCCTTATCTGCACGCCCCAGGCCCATTCATCCCACCCCCTCTATCAAAGGCGGTTTGCACCCGGGGATGCATGCTGTCAGGGGCGCGAAAGGCCAAGGTGCCAAACTGCATGTACACTTCAAAAGGTATCCCACGCCAAGGGGCCATCGGTCACATGGTCTCCCCAGACCCCGTGTCTCCAGCCAGGCCTCCCCTTGAAGCAGGCCGCCCCCCTGCAATCCACATAAGTGTGTCCCCATTCAGCAGTCTTCCTGTGCCTTATCTGCACGCCCCAGGCCCATCCATCCCACCCCCTCTATCAAAGGCGGTTCGCACCCGGGGATGCGCGCTGTCAGGGGCGCGAAAGGCCAAGGTGCCAAACTGCATGTACACTTCAAAATGTATCCCACGCCAAGGGGCCATCGTTCACATGGTCTCCCCAGACCCCGTGTCTCCAGCCAGGCCTCCCCTTGAAGCAGGCCGCCCCCCTGCAATCCGCATAAATGTGTCTCCATTCAGCAGTCTTCTTGTGCCTTATCTGCACGCCCCAGGCCCATCCATCCCACCCCCTCTATCAAAGGCGGTTTGCACCCGGGGATGCGCGCTGCCAGGGGCGCGAAAGGCCAAGGTGCCAAACTGCATGTACACTTCAAAAGGTATCCCACGCCAAGGGGCCATTGGTCACATGGTCTCCTCAGACCCCGTGTCTCCAGCCAGGCCTCCCCTTTAAGCAGGCCCCCCCCCTAATACCACAACATACATACGTCATTCATTCACAAACACACCCCTGTTTCTAATACTTTATAAACCACTTGATATGTCTCATGAGAACATCTTTGTGCTTTGCAAGTCAACTCCTGAACGTGCTACCTGGCAACCACTGAGATCTACGCTAATCTGCTCGTCGTCGTGCTATCCGTGAACTTCTGTGACCGCTTAGAGCAAACCCATCAGTGTGCTACCTGTGGCCACCCACCTATTCTCCTGCAACATACTGCTCTGCTTGCTGAATCCAACTGTTTGTTGGTCAAGGTAAGGCCATGTATCCTAGTCATATTTCGCAGATTTTTAAATTTCTATCTATTTGCGAGTAGAGTACGCAATAGTGCTATGTTCATTGGTCTCATTGCTATTGACTTGAGTTTCCATTGCTATGCTATCAATAGATCTATTCATTTTCATCTGTGTCTATTGTCATCGAATTGCATCCTTCGGGGGTCCAGTCTATAATGTAAGCATGTTTCCTTCTCGTGCAAGACAGAACATCCAAGGGACGAGTCACATGTTCAGATTTTAGTCACATCATTTATACGTTTCTGCAACTTATGCAAATACTAAGCCGCACATAATGAACTGGTATAGTTCCTGCGACCAAAACAAACCTTGCATTGATCATTGTATGATTCATTTACTTTTGTATCAAATCTTTATTCTTGAAATTGTATAATAATGTTGTTATATACTTTTCAGATTTATCAACAATGCCTGCCTGTTCGATTAGCGGTTGCCCTTCGAAGACCCATGCGAAATCTGAAGGCACTACAATGCATGTATTCCCAAAAACTGTTGATCGAATAAGAGAATGGGTCAGACATTGCGGATATCCACTGGATGAGCTGGAAAGTAGAGTCTAACAAGTGTTACAGGACAAGAGGGGTGATCGATTCCGCATCTGCAGCCGGCACTTTTCCTTGGACATGTACACAACATCTTGGGTAACAAAGAAGAATAAACGGCGAACGACACGGAAATTGCTTGAAAACGCTACTCCCACTCTATTCGTCCACATTCCGCCACCAGTGAGTCAAGTGTCCGGATTTAGCTTTAGGCCTTGCGGTAGTGTGTAGGTAGCCGAATGGATTAATTGATATTGTAGGTGTTCTATCCCTTGTAATAATTTCGATATTGATATGAGTGTATAGTTTTTTGAATAATGACATTTATCAACATATTCTTTTTCAATTTCATAACCCACAAATGCAATGTATATATATGGGAACAGGAAACTGCGCTGTATTGAGCATTTTTCAAGTATTCTGTCGTCTTACATGGCTATTATTAATATTGGCATTTCATTATCAATCATTAATTTACCTTTACAACTTCTTGACTATCCCTTGAATCTGAAGCAAGAACATTCTACATCCTTGACGTGGTCGCAGTTATCAACCACTTCTAGCGCATATCAGGTAATCTTACTAGGCTAATCCGCTACAGACTTGTTTTATGCATGTCAAGTAATAGTTTTATTCTATCGTGTAATTATTTTACCGAATGTTTGGTTAGTGCTTTCCAATTGATATACACCTTAGTTATCGTCCACTGGTGTTTGTTTTCAGTTATAATTAGTGTTATCCATACTAATACAAGTACTGTCTTTCAGGAAGATGCTGAAGCGTCCGCCGCATCTACAACATTTCTAGATGTTCTTCACCAGCAGGAGGTATGGATACTGACAGCTCCATCATGCGTGATCATATAACGTGATTCCATTTGCTATACTTTATTCCCTATTAACGCAAGTGCTGTGTTTCAGGGAGACGACGGAGCTTCCACTACAATCACAACATCCCATTTAGATGATGCAGATGTAAAGGAATCAGAGAAATAAGTTGATGAAATCTGCATACTTATATTTTCCTTGATTGTTTTAGACAATGCATCATTTGTGGTTATCTCTTTATAAGTACCTGTGCCGTCGACCCCAAGTGTGTGTTATGTTTCCAATATTGAAAACCATACTAATGCAAGTACTGTGTTTCAGGGAGATGCTGATGCCTCCTCTCCAATAGAACCATTCATGGCAGCCCATGCAGAGCCAGAGGTATGGATACTGACAGCTCCATCGAAATAGATCATCACTGGTCGAATACTTGTCGTTTCATTGTTGCACACAATGTTTAAATTGTGCTTGGCTATTGAGATGTACCTGTGTGTTCGTCCTCACGTGTGTTTTATGCTAACAATATTTTGATACATAGTAATGAAAGTACTATGTTTCAGGGAGACGATGGAGCCTCATTCCGTGCTGTCTATGCGGATACAGGAAATATAGTCGTTGCAGCGCAAGAGGAAGGGAGGGCATGCGGAAACAAATCGGAGCTACAGCGTGCAGATGTTGAAGGTCGAGTCAAAAAAGTTGCAAAGAAAAAAAAACAAAAAAAGGTTAGTTACAAACAGTTCATAACTTTAAAAAAATGTTTGTGCTGGGGACTATTTTATGTTTTCTTTTCAGTCAATTGGACTACACTTTATCTTGTATTTAAACTGAACATCCCTTTTCCAATCTCTCCTCCAGTTTCCCGTGGGTGTCAGAACTATACATACACAGACAGTGAAGCGAATGAGAGATGTTGCTTGCCAGACCATGTACACTATGGAGGAACTATTAATTGAGGCGAGGCGTGTTCAGGCTCGAGATGCTCATGTCCAATGGCCAGAACATGAATTAACTGTGTTTGGAGAATACAGCAAAGTTGCATTGGACCATTGCTACAGTGCGACCGCACCACCACAAGAAGATGATATTGAATGTATTGAAGATAGCTCTGAAGTAGTTGCAGATCAATTCACACAATCTACACCCGCCCAAAATTTGCCACCCAAAAACATGTCGACATTGTTGTGTTCTCCCATCAATGTTAAAGTAATAGATGTCGAAATGACAGAGAATGAACCAGCCGCAGCATCCATAGACGCATCAGAACTTGATATCAGCGATATTACTTTCCAATGTGTTGAAATCTCCACAACGTCACAGGCCGAAACAACGTTGACGCAGGATGACAGTCTAATGAAAGAGAGCAAATACATTGTATTCGACAGTTGTTTGATGGAAATTATAAGTATGCTGAAATGTGTGCATTCCGTTAGAGGAAAAGTATGTGGGAAGCCATTGATTATTGTGACTCGTCAAAACAAAGGCAGTAACATCAAAATAAATGCCGCCTGTAGATTAAATCATAGGTTCTCATGGTCTGCACAAACGATGCTGGGGAAAATGCCAGCAGGCAATCTACTGTGTGCAGCTGCATCACTTTTTAGTGGCTCCAGTTTTAGAATGTTAGAGGCTTTCTTTCAGTTTGTGGGACTCCATTTCTTTTCTAAATCGCTGTACTACATATACCAACATGATTATCTGTTTCCGGCCATTAGTGATGCTTGGAAAATTGAACAATTGTCTCTAGTAAGTACATTCGAAGGGAAACGTTTCAGGCTAGCCGGCGATGGACAGTGCGACAGCCCTGGATTTTCTGCCAAGAACTTCACCTACCACTTTCAGGACATGGATAGTAAGAAAATTGTGAGTTCGGTGGTCGTGCAGGTAACACAATGTACATCGTCTGTGGCCATGGAGAAACTAGGATTTATAAAATCAGTGGAATATCTACAATCAAGGGGAATGCACATCGACCTCATAGCCACGGACAGACACGTTTCAATTGCCAAGACAATGAGAGAGCAGTTCCCACATATTAATCATCAATTTGACGTATGGCATCTTGCTAAATCAATCAGTAAGAAAATCTCGGCTGCAGGAAGAAAAAAAAGGTTTTGAAAGTATTTTGCAGTGGTCCCATTCTATCACCAACCATCTTTGGTGGAGCTCAAAAACTTGTGAAGGGTCAGTGGAAATACTACTTGAAAAATGGCGGTCACTGATGCACCACTGTACCAACGTTCATCGCTGGACAGAAAATCAACATTTCCACCAATGTGAACATGGCCCTTTGTCCCCAGAGGAGGCACGGAAGAAGAAGTGGTTGATTACATCTTCACTGACACACAAAGAAATTGAGAAGATTGTTTTCGACAAAACTCTATCAAGAGATTTGAGAGGACTGACAGAAGTCTGTCACACAGGAGATTTGGAGGTGTTCCACAATATGTGCCTAAAGTACAGGCCAAAGCGCTTGCATTTTAGCTTTCGGGGCATGAAACATCGCACTCTACTAGCGGTTTTGGCACATAACAGCAATGTCGGTCGTGAACAATCTAGGACTAGGGGTAAAGTAAGGATGCCTCGCTACACTAAGGTATTTTCAAAAAGAAGCAAGCAATGGGTGATCAAACCAGTCTATGATGAAATGCAGTTCGACTTTGTGAAAGGCCTTATTGTTGCTGTGTTAGAGAAGCACAGATATGGAATTTTGGATGTTTCTGTGCAGAGCAGTGATCCATTGCCACAGAACATTGCAACTGTGCCATGTCCACCCGAAGCACAGCTGGTTGTGAAGTACAAATCCCGGTTTAAATAATTGCAATACGATTGTCTTTTTGTAAATAAATGTTATTGTACAGTGTACCTGCAACCCTAACCCCTACCTTCACCATCATGGGTGGCGAACAAGCTGGGTGTCATCTTTGAATTCTCTCTATTCACCTCATATATGTGTATGTATATATTTTTCTCATGTCTCATCTCATGTGCGTATTGCAAATAATAAAACAAACAAACAAACAATAAATCTCACTTTTAACTCAACTCCTGTGGTACTTTATACTTTCCCTGACCTTCCGCCAAAAATTAAATGTCTCCATAGTTATGATTTTTTGGGGCTGCAAAGCTCGCAGACAACGGGGACAAAATTGGGGGCCTTAGAACGCGCCAAGCGGGCCATGGCATTTGGGAGAGAAGCCAGTTCGCATTTGCACATTGAGGCGCACTACATAGAGGGATTCTAAACTTCAAGTTCTCACAGATGCCTTTACTACGTGATGTTGCAAATAAAGAATGCGAAGGACAGCGGCTTTGATTTTCAGCTCGCGCCCAGAAGAGGCCCACAAGTCGCACTGGAAGTATAAGGGTCTATTGTTTTTTGACCTTGAGACAGGAACCATGCCGAAAGAACTACATTTGAAGTTGGTGCGCAATAACGTAAGAGACGATAAGGCAGAAAATTCAGAAACTAGACCGAGTTTCATTTTAGTTCAGTATACGAAAAATCGTTGTCAGGAGCACGGTCCGTTTTACAGACTGCATTACGAAGAGACACAGTGGAAATTTCAAATATAATGTGAGTAAATCTTTAGACGCTTTTATACCGGAATGAAGAATTAATGAATGGATGCATGAATAAATGAATGAATGAAGAGCTAGGAAAACGTGTTCGTAGTGGGCACATGGGCATGCAGGTCCACTGGTCTCACCGATCTCGGTCCTTGGCCCAGCCACTTTTCCCTGCACTGCCTACCTGCACTACGGGACTGTCTCTGTATCCTTCAGCCCCTTCTCCCGGCATTTACCTTGCACTTGCCACCAGCCGGCCCTATTATTTATCTTGTATTCGACTAACCATGTACAGCACTTTTAACCCCCTTCCCCATGCGCAATCTGGAAGACACCTGGCCTAGTAGGATCGTTTTCTGTCTGCCCTTGTTCCCCCCCTGCCTCGTCGCGCCTTGAAACACTTGTGTATAGGCGCGTTACAAATGCCATATCATTCCACACGCATGTAGACTAACTGTTGTTTATCATTGTGTGTTGGCCTCGATTTATTTCGTTACTTTTCGCATTGATTTTAGAGCCGAACATACTCCATTGAACTATCCTTGCAAGCAAATAGTTTCTGATCGGCCGTAATAAATAAAATGAGTAACATTAATGAAGATCGGCTGGCGAGACTATTTATATTTTTTTTGTTTTCATAACAGGTATTTGCTCCCCTTCTGCTACTGTCATCGGTTTGAGACACCGGCAGACGGATTCTTCGTGAGACATCTGCAGCTTCGTGTGAACAACTGGAGCACATTGACAATTTTATGGGACGATCGCCAAGGGCCCACATGCCCTTACGCTGTACTAGTGGCTAGAAGCAACATATCAACCTTTACGATGGACTAGTGCCTAGTTGATGGAACAGCCTTGCGGTTCACCGTGCTTCCAAAGTGCTTCTTTTAACGAAAAGCAACACCCTGTGTATCATTGCGGATACAGGTAAAAGAAAATAAATGGCTTTCGGAGTTCATATGGCAATTGCTGAATATTCTCTAAACATTTAATGTCAAATAAATGTACTTTACCAAATGTACCGTGTTGCTGTTTGATTTTAAAGTACAGTTTCATATTCCAATATGTGGCGTGCTGTGCTGTGAGATGGTCTGTGTTGGGCTCAGGGTTCTGTGTGGAGTCGCATAGAAGACGAATGGGCGCGTTTGCCTACGCAGCACACTAACGTCACGGAGAGAGGCGGGGAATATGAATGTTTTGATAATGTCAGGCTCCGGGGCGGGGGAATTGATTTAGTGCCGCAGAAGCAGGTCAGCCAGGGCGATGCGGCAAGTGGTAGGATTATCACAAAATGGCGGCTCCCTGGTGCTTGCGTTTAATGGACGAAAACTCGGGTAAGGTCCATAGGAAAGTTTTCTAAAATCGAGCCACTTAGGCTTAAAAAAACATGGCCGACCCGTAGGGACAATACAAAATTTTACTAGACCATGCCTTTAATGCTTTCCAGGCCAGAGCCCATTCCAAACAGAAATAAAGTGCAAAGAGCATCCCAGGAGAGAAAGCTAATGTATGCTTTACAAGAATATTCTGCAACATACTGATACAAGAAAGGATGCTTCCAATAGACTCAAGGTTCCCAGAACATTCAGAGGAAATGTGAAATATAATGCCGCCATTAACCCATTTGTACCCTGATGTATTGTAAACAACATTGCAATGCTGCCAATACCGTAATGCCCACTTAATAACAATGATTTAGAATGGAAGGAGTTCTAACAATGTCCTGTCATTAATCTATTCTTTCCCAGAAATGCATCATTTTACAATAACAAAAAGTAAAACGTAGGGTTTTCATTCACATGTTTCTGAGAAAATTCTAAACAGGAAAAGCGTGTAGAGAACTGCCCAACCTGGATGTTTGTTTTAATGTATTTTATGTATTTATTTTTCGCTTGTTAGGCGCTTATACAGGAAGCAAATACTATTTCAAAGCGCCCACAGGGAAACAGGAAGGGGACAAGGGATGAGAAATAATTAAAATACATACAGAAAATATTAAATACAGTGGGGGGGGCGAACCCACTGTGCCATGTGAAGGTTCAGAACGTGCAAGTGCAGAAGGGAGAGGGACAGGGATTAATGCTGGTGCTCATGGGTGAGAAACAGGTGAAGTGCAATGTAAGGTAAGTGCGAACCTCCAAGGGTGGAGGATGAGCCAATGCAAGTGCTGAGGATAGACAGAAGCTGAGGTGATTTGGTGTGGGAGGATGCGTAAGGGTGCTGAACACCAAACAAGCAACTGTGAGATTAGCAGAGGAAAGCGGCAGAGAAGGAGGAGGTAAAGAGGAAGGTCTTGAGGATCTTAAAAAATGTAAGAAGCCCTGCTCAAGACGAAGATGGAGACTGTTCCAAAAAAGATAGGGAGCAGGGGATCGACCTCCTGCCCTCTGTTTAGCAAAACGCTTTACACACAATGAGTTGGTGCCAGAGGAGCGCTGAGGTCTAGAGTGGGAATATTTAGTAAAACAGAGTTGCAGATAGTGTGGTCCCTGGCCCCATATAGCCTTGTGGATGACACAGAGCAATTTGGATTTAATCCTTGAAGCAACCAGGAGCCAGTGAAGACTTTTTTAGGGCAGGAAAGATGCGGTCTCTGGGCTTGAGGCCAAGGATACGTCTTGGTGCCCTATTCTGGATTAACTGGAGGGTTCGTAGAATGGAAGAAGGTATATTCAGGAGGAGGCTATTTCAATAGTTAAATCTAGAGAGAACCATGGCTCAGGTAACAGTGAGCTTCTGGGGCAAGGTGATAAAAGGTACAATTCCTTTGAGAAGGAAGAGATGAAAGTGGCCCTACTTGGCAATACTTTGAGTGTGAGGGAGGAAGGAGAGAGAGAGAAGTCGAAGATTACTCTGATGTTTCTGGCTTCAGAAGAGGGAGCAGAGGGAGAGCCCATGGAAGAAGGCCAGAGTGAAGGGGAGAAGTCAGTAAAGGGGTCCCAAATGGAAGGATCTCTGTTTTGCTGGCATTGAGGCAGAGGTTATTGGAAGAGCACCAGGCCTGGATGGCACAAAGGCAAATAGGGATGATGGAAGGTGCAAGAGGGGCAGCAAGAAGTTTGAAGAATAGTTGTGATTCATCAGCATAACACTGGAAGTTGGGGGATGAGGAGGAGATGAGGAGTGCTAGCTCAGTAAGGTAGATTTTAAAGAGCCAAGGTGAAATAATAGAGCCATGGGGGACACCACAGGTGGAGAAGGAAGTTGGAGAGGAGAAGGTGCCCAGGATAACTTGGGAGGAGTGGTTAGTTAGGAAGGTAAGCCAGTCAAGTGCCCTCTCTGAGATACCAAGGGTGTCATGGAGCCTTTGTATGAAGATGGAGAGGTTGACCATGTCAAATGCAGAGGAGAGATCAAGAAGGATGAGAACAGCAGGGGAATTGGAATCCAGGGATGCAAGCAGGTCTTCACTTGTTTTCAGAAGAGCAATTTCCGTGCCTCTGGATGCTCGGAATCCAGATTGATGGTCATGGAGACCGCCAACAAGCTCAGTGTGAGAGTTTAGTTGGGACAAGGCCAACTTCTCCAGCATTTTCCCCAGGAAGGGGGTGATGGAGATGGAGCGGTAGTTGGCAGGACAGGAAGGGTCTGCTGGTGTTTTTTTAAGGAGGGGGCACACAAGGAAGTGCTTGAGAGAGGGGAAACAAGTACAGGGTGAGAACGTTAATGTTGTCCTTGATGGTTCTGGATGAGCAAGGGGAAACCTATTTGGAAAAGACCCTCATGGAGCAAACAACTCTGGTGACTCCTTCTGGTGAGGCGAGGAGGAAGGAGGAGGGTGATTGGCCAAGAGAGGCAAGGGGTGAGGGATGGTTTGGGAGAGTGAGTGATAAGGCTGTTCAGGATGTCCTGAGTTTTCATGGTGAAGTGAGTGACAAGTGTGTTACAGAGGGCCTCAGAAGGTATCGAGGAGGAGGATATTGCGGAAGAGTTGGCAAATTCCCTGCAGATTTTGAAAAGTTCAGTCGTGTTGTTGGCTATGCCATATACCCATGCCTGAAGGTGGGCACTTTTCTTCGAACGGATAGAGAGTCTGTATTGCCTTTGGAGCAGGCGCAGCCTAGTTTGTCAGAGGAGGAGCATGAGGTTTGCCACTTATGTTCTGCTGCTCTGCACTTTCATTTCAGGCCTGGAAGTTCGGAGTCGTAACAAGTGTTTCAAGCGGATCCTCATGACTAGGGCAAGAATGTATGCATTATATTCTAGCTGGCATAAGTGACTTTTTTTCTAATTATTTCAAATATAAACTTTTCAAATACTATGCTGTACTTGCCAATGTGAACAATAACCCAATATGAATAGTTGAATGGGCTTAAAAGGGGAAGGTACTTCTATTTCAAGTATTCAAATCTAACGGAGACAGACATTTACACTTTGTAATGACATTTTCAGACAGACAATGAAAAATGATAGGCTGTTGTAGCTGCCGTTCTTGAGAACAGGTTTATTTTTAAAACCCTTGGCATCATTTCAGAAGACTGGTTCAGATCTTGGATTGGTGCAGGTATTTTTTGCCTGTTATCTTTCCTTCCAAAAATGGGTCTTATCCTGATAGAGTTCACTATACCTATTGTTATACTATAGACAGTGCGTGGTGACTTCAGGAAGGGTCACCCATATTGGCAGTCTGAGGAACATGTGGGTGCCACCACTGTAACAAGCCCATAATGTGCTCACCTGAGTGTGTTGGTTGTTTGCATGCTCATTGGTCAGACACACTATACTTGCTGAACCATTTCGAGGTAAATGACATAAAACACATACAAGCATACAGCCATGAGCCAAAAATGCAATCAATAATACAATATTTATTTACTTGTGTATTTATTTGTGTGGTATGTAACATTCCACAAATGCCAAACTACTCCTGCCATGCAGTGCTCAGGGGAAGAGCAGAAGGGTAGGAAAAGGGTCTGAAGGTGTGGAGTGTAGGTGGGAGATGGAGGCAACCACATCAAGAATATGCCATGGGGCAGTTGACCTAAAGTTCGAACGGTTGTGGGGCAGGATATGTGCTCATGTGAATGTTAATCCAGGGCATTAGGGTGAGTGAGGAATAGAAGGAGAACACCATTCAATAAAAACCCATTGACTGCAGTCCTCGGGATCCAGCCAAGTGAAATGGAAAAACAGGAAGATGAGGGTGATATCCCAGAAAGTTTGTCTTGTAGAGTTGTCTATTTGGTACTCTGTAAAAGGCAAATGATAAGTGCCAAGATGTGACATCTGTCCCAATGCAGAATGAGTCAGGGTTTGGAACCTGCAATGTGTTAAAAGTGCTGGATTGGAGGAAGAGTTGAGCAGAGAGTTTTATTGGGTGGTCCTCTCTGGAGTAAATTGCTAAGAGTCAAAGAGGTAGTCCAGGGGTGGCCGAGATTGTGGAAGTTTGAGGGAGGCCAACATGGGGAAGGTTGTGTGGGAGACCCCAGACAAGGTCTAAGATTTGGGCCAGGGAGTTAACAGACCCCGTTGCGGGAGCATTCTGTATGCAGACTGGGTCCTCACTCTGGCAATAACAGGCCGGCCCCACAGAAATGTAGTAAAATAAATGAAGGCACCAAAGTCTTTGATGAAAACAGGGACATATTTATTACATGCAAAGATGCTGACTCATTGACAGCAGCATAAATTAGACACACAGGGCTCAGGTGATTTTATGAACTGGGCCGTGGGCACGAAATGGGGCATACATGACAGGCATACTAGCTAGACACACCCACTGGAATGGAACCCGGGAGTCTGGGTAGTGCCCTTGGATGCAGGAGAAAAAGTTGGAGCTGGAGTGGGGGGGCGGGGGTTGGTAGAGATGGTGGGGCTGAGAGGGGGAAGATAGAGAACGGAAGAGCTAGAGAAAAGGTGAGAGTGAGAGAGGTGCACAGTGAGGGAGGCACCCAGTGAGGGAGGCGCTCAGTGAGGGAGGTACCAGTGAGGGTGGTGCCCAGTGAAGGAGGCCCCCAGTGACAGAGGTGCACAGCTAGAGAGGACAGAGGCTAACCATGAGGGAAACACTAGGCACACAGTCAGAGAGGCAAGAGGTGCAAAGTTACAGGGGCACAGTCAGAGGTGCACAGCAAGAGGTGCACAGTGAGAGGTGAGAGACAGTGAGAGAGGCAAGAAGTGCACAGTGAGAGGCAAACAGTGAGTGCGAGGTGCATAGTGATTGGGAGGCACAATGTGAGTAGGAGGCACACAGGGTGAATGAGTTGCGCACAGTGAGAGAGGCAGGGGGAGCAGGCACAGAGACAGAGAGAGAGGCAAGGGGTGTCAGGCACAGACAGAGAAGTAGAGGATCAGATACAGAGACAGAGAGAGAAAGAGAGAGAGAGGGAGAGGGAGAGAGAGAGAAAGAGGGATGGTAGAGAAGGCACAGAGACACAAAGAGGTGGGGGAGCAGGGCAGAGAGACAAAGCGAGAGAGGCACTGGGCGCAATAGAGCACAGGGGCACAGGAGAGAGAGAGCTCACAGAGGCAAAACAGAGAGAGAGTTCAGGGGCACAAGAGTGAGGGAGAGAGAGAGAAAGAGAACACACCCAGGGGCAAAATAGAGAGGGAGACAAGGGGGGCATTTAAAAGTCAGGGGAAACAGGACAGAGAGGAGACCTAGAACTGAACTGTCTAGGGAGAAGAGGGAGAAAATGAAGGGTAGACAGGAAACAAGGGTACCTGCTATAAGGGGCCTCTCTGCCCTCAACCAACATGGTCAACACACAGCACTGCCAGCCTCCAAAAAGAGAGCCCCCCAGCCCAGATACTCTCTCCACGTAAAAGGCTGTTGCTCCACCCTGCAGAGCCAGCCCCACTACCCACTACCATGAAAGGGGAGGGTAATTATAGCATGTAGAGAACTCAATTCTGTGCGGTTTCCAGTGGACCAGATGTGGAATTGCAGGGCAGGTGGGTACACATTTTCAGGTAATTACAGGTTATGGGACAAGTAGACTTCCAGAGCCTGCCTCACCACTCATGATGGACACAGCAAGTGGAACTCGTTTTGCAGGGCTCAGTGTGGACAGGTCAAGGGGGATGGAAATTACAGGGACATGTGGTGGGGAGACATTCTCAGGTAATTACAGGGTTTAGGAAAACACAGTCAGGGACAAATAAGTGAAGAGGGTAGGTCAGTTTGTTAGCTCAAGAAGGGATGTAAAAGCCAGGCCTAGGCTGTAGGTTACAATGCAGCTGGATTCTGGCTCAGGTTTCTGACAGGTGGAGGTGGCCAGGCCTTTGGGAGGGAAATGATCCCTTTGACACTGGCTGTAAGCTGTTTTCCTAGGCTGGGACAGGGGAAACTGTTTTTGGACGGTGTGGAGCCTCCAAAGTGGACAATGTCCAGTGTGCCAGAAACAAGCAAATATAGGGATTATGGAGGTGCAAAATATAGTGATCAGGCAATGTTGCAACCAAGAACAGTGAAGCATTAATGCAATAGTTAAATACAGGACAAAATACACACACAGGGGTACATGCAAGCACTTGACAGAAATAAACAGCAAACATAAACAGCGCAGAAACTGTAGTCAAGGGCAAATATACAGTAATATGCAGTGCAAGATTGAAAAGACATTTTGGAAAAATGAAAGTCACGCACAGCCATTTCCACAACATCTAGAGCAGTAGATCAGATGGGCATTCTGAAACAATAACATTTCCAGATTTTCTATAAAGAGATTGTGAGAGGTATAATGCAACTCTTGGCTCAAGGTAAGGTTGTCCTTGGCCAGGAGGCTATCTGCCCCAAATCTGATCCCTCATCTGTGCTCACATTTATATTTCACTACCTCTAAGAGGGTATGATTTGAGGATATCGCTCTTCTCATTAGAACATATTAGTTCCATCCATTTGCCAGGTATATAGACATGTTTAAGCAGATGGCTCAGTGGACTGAGCAGTGGAGCTTAAATAAAATCCTCCATTGTACTGGGAGACATTGGAAGCATTTCAGTTCTGGGGAGGAATTGCTTTTCCTTTTCAAGCATTGAATCGATGTTGCTTCCCTGCTCAGGACCAGTTGTTGTTGTCTAAGGGTGAATGTAGGCACACTCATGTACAGGCCCTTGCATTAGTCCACTCTGGACAGATCAACTGACTGGGCAAATTGTGGCATGTGGCAAAAATCTAAACATGTGAGGATTTTCCATCGTTTCTGGAGTTGCAAGGGCACAGCCTTCACTGTAGAGGTTTCGTGGGCCAAAGTAATTTTACATCAAAGATGTCTTCGAGGTTCTTTACTGCGTTGCTGGAAGAAGGACAGTACCCAAGGAAGGGCAGTCAAACAGTAGCTACTTTACTTTGACCAGGACACTTATCATTATTTCAGTTTTTCTCCTGTTGAGGCACAAAAAGCTCATATCAATCTAATATTGGATCTTAGTAAGGTATTTGATTAGGTCTTATTTATTTAAATTGTCACTAACCAGCTGGGACAGGAACTGGAAATCATTGGTGAAAAGTTGTAAAGGGATGTTCAATGATTCTAGCAGAGATGTGAATGGCTTGATGTGGGCTTTGGAAATCACATCATAATTATAGTATTTTAATAGAATGAATCATTGTTCGATTGAAATTTCAAGTAAAATAGATGAAATTAGAAATGTTTTGCTTTCATGCATGGACATTAAATTAATTAAAATGTGCAAGTTATACAAAACAACTTTTAATTAAACTCCCAGGATGAAATAATCACCAGATCTCATTAACATACAACTCACATCATTGCATCAATATAAGCAGAACCTTTATGTTTACATAAGAAACTAGGTCCTTTTTCTAACCTACAAAAATGTGCCTAACTGAAATATTTGGCCTCTGAACGTCAAATCCACTGGTCTTATTTCTCTATGCTAATTTGTAAGACAGCCATTGCATTAGTCAATGGATGTCTGGTTGACTAGTTAAGTGCCTCTCAAAAGCAGATGCCTAAAGAGGTAGCTTGATCCTTAACCTTGAAAAACTTTTATGTTTCAGGAAGAATGTGCATGTGTTCAAATAGGCTTTACTTAATAGTTCATAAGCAATAGATGGTTTCAACTAACTGGGGTCAATCCACACACAAATGCAACACAGCCATTAGCACAAGAGGACTTTAAAAATTATGCAGTATGACAGGTGGCAATTGAAAATATGTTATTCATTGTAATGTTTGAACAATTTGCCTTATTGAGAAAACAAATATAGACTTTGCTTCAGCAAAAAAAGTGAATCATGTGTAAAAATAAATTATATTAGAAAATGTGTAATTTGTGCATAATTTGCATATTTTGATAACTCCCTCCAAGTGGCAGAAAAATTAATGCTGCCTTTAGATTCAGAATATTCTTACGAATATGGATGTATTATGTTCACCAATACCATGTGTACATGTTGAGAATTATTTGTAAACTTTCACTCATGGGCGGCTAGTTTACAGCTGACACATCCCTCTTGTGATACATTGGGGGTCATTACGAGGTCGGAGGTAACCATGCCACTATTAGCAGCATGGCTACCCCCTTACCGGGTACCGGGTCGGGCTTCCTTGAATGAGGAATTACCAGCCATTCCCACCTTGGAGGGCAAGGTAATTCCTCATTCAAGGAACCCATCCCCATTCCCATTCGAGCCCCCATAGGGATCAATGGGAATGGGGAGGGTGCTAACAACGGGGCCGTTAATAACGAGCCTGTTGTTAGCACCCTGGTCTGCTCGCAGGACCCGCTAAGGGCGCCTGGTAAAACCGGGCATCCTTAGCGGGTTCCCATGAGCAGACTTATAATGGGGCGGTAAGGGGTTGACGGCTCTGGCACCTTACCGGCGCCGTTAACCCCTTACCGCCTACCTCGTAATGACCCCCATAGAATTCAATGGGTTGATAGAAGCAAGGAAGAGGCCCCTGTGGTTTTAAGCAAGGTAAAGGGACACTACCACAAAATGCTGTGTCAAATGATACTGCATGAGTGGAGTTTTCTGGGTATTTAAGCTCAAACAGTGGGCCTCATTATAGGTTTGCTGGTCCGGGAACTATGGTAATGATAAGCATGCCGGTACCGTAGTTCCCGGACCGGCAAACTACAAGTTGTGCTCACGGGTGCATTACTTCCCGCCAGGTTGGACCTGGCGGCCAGAAATGCACCCGCGAGCACAGCATGCCCGATGCACTAGCACTGTTATAAACGGTGCCGGTGCATCTGACCTCCCCATTCCCATTGAGCCATATGGGGCCGAATGGGAATGGGGATCATCTTTTTTCGGCACCCGCAAATGGGCAATTACCGGGTCCGAGTATGACCTGGTAATTGCCCATTTGCGGGAGCTGTAAAAAATTGTAAGTTTTGCGGCAGCCTGCCTGTTTTACCAGCAAGGCGACTGCCAAACCTGTAATGAGGCCCAGTGTTTTGAAAAAACAGTAAAGCAAAAGATCCCACCAAAAATGGAGAGACACAGATTTGGATTTCATCTTGATGTAGCTGATGGAGAAATCTATTTAAAATAGCTTTATGTAAGTGGAATTTATTGCAGATGTCTTTCCCGAAAGATGGCCAAGATGACCTTACTAAGAGGGATTTTGGAGCAGGTACACAGATTGGAAGGAGAGTTAACCTGATAGAACTGAGAACAGTCTGTGTTGGCACCAGTCATGCACCTTTGAAAGACACAACAAGTGAATACCTAAACCCTCTGATTGTTTACACATTTCCTCTGAGAATTAAATAAATCCAGATAACATTTTAAAGTATTTTAGGAGTCTTATATCAAAGCTATATCCTTTAAAAGGGAAATTCAGTCCAGGGCCTATGTGCTTTGTGATGTATGATTTAAATTGCAACCCCATGGTAGCATGATCATAGTGGTACTGCCCCTTCAACATTGGGCTCTCCAGAAACTTTAGACATCTCAAATTGAATCTGGATTGACATGTCCTCCAAGTGGGGTCAGCCATAATAAATAAAGTAATTGAAATGTATTATTTAGGGAACAGAGTGAACTGGCGTGTTGGGTAAACCTGATTTCTTGAAAATAGTGAGTAAGGTAGGCCCCACTGTTGCAATAGTCGAATAGCAACAGCAAGTTTGAAAAACCCAAGACTTTACAATTATTTTCAACCAATCCAACATCATAAAGAGGAAGACAAGTAGTGCTAAGAAGTAGTGATAACTAGTAACTAAGAATCAACAGTTTGTCATGATAGTTTTCCACTTTTTTTATATTGAAGCAGCTGGAATAATGGAGAATTATATCACAACTGCAACTGGAGTTCGACATTCGATTTAATGATATAATATGATATGATGAGTCATTTATAAAACACCTGTACACAAGTGTTTCTAGGTGTGACAAGAAAATGGAGGGAAGACAGATGGAGGACAAAACATGCAATCTTACTAGGCCTTGTGTCATTCAGATCGTGAAAGTGCGGGGGGGAGACAGAAGGGGGATGTGCCAGGTAGAGGGAAGGTGGAAGTGCCATTAGGGCAGAATTGCTTTGAGTAAGTGCATCCAGGGCAGCTCGGCTCTGGGTAAGTGCAAGGAGGTGGGGGACTGTAGGGTTACAGTTACAGCCTCTAAGTGCGCGGTAGGCCTAGATGCAGTGCAGGGGAGATTGATCATGGAGGAGCCGGGCAACCAGTGAGACACTGAGGGTAGCCAGGCAACTAGTCAGTGCATCAGACATGTAGGTTAGAAGGGGGAGAGAGAGAGAAAGCAGATGCAAAAAAAGGTCTTTAGCTGCTTCCGGAACTTCAGGTGGTCTGGCTCAAGTTTGAGAGGTGCAGGGAGGCCACCCAAAAGGGCAGCACCTGCATAGGAGAGAGATACCCCTCACTCCCTACCCGGAGAAGCATCTGACCCACAGAGAGTTAGGGTTGGCTGAGCGAAGGGCTTGAAAAGTAAGGTGTTTTTGAAGAGAGAATTGGATATTGTGTGGGCCCTGTGCCCAGAAAGCCTTGTGGATGATGTAGAGGGTCTTGAACTTGATCCTTGTAGACACTGGGAGCCAGTGGAGAGATTTCATGGCTGGAGAGATACTGTAACTGGGCTCGAGGCCAAGGGCAAGTCGCACAGTCCTGTTCTAGATTAATTGCAGAGGGTGGAGAGTAGAGGATGGCAGATTGAGAAAGAGGCTGTTGTAGTAGGCCAGCCTAGAGAGAACCAGGGTTTTGGAGACAGTGAGCTCTGGGGGAAAGTGAGAAAAGGAACAATACCTCTGAGGATGGCAGATTGAGAAAGAGGCTGTTGGAGTAGGCCAGCCTAGAGAGAACCAGGGTTCTGGAGACAGTGAGTTTCTGGTGAAAAGAGAGAAAAGAAAGAATACCTATGAGGAGATGCAGCTGGTAGTGGGCCTTCTTGGCAATGTCCGTGATGTGAGGAGAGAAGGAGACAGTGGAGTTAAAAATTACCCTAAGGTTTTTTACCTCACAGATAGGTGAAAGAAGAGGGCCCAAGGAGGGTGGCCAGAATGAATGAGAAGGATCTCAGTTTTACTGGCATTAAGGCAGAGATCACTGGAGGTACACCAATCTTTAATCACATATAGAGAGTCAGGAATGAGTGAGAGAGGAAAGGAGGCTGAGGGGAGCCTGAAAGATATCTGAGTGTCATCTGCATAGAGATAAGGTCGGCCAAAGGGGCCAAGTAGACATTGACGAGTAAGGGTGAGAAGTTAGAGCCCTAGTCAACAACACATGTGGAGAGAAAGGACCCAATTTGGACCTGGGATGGTCGGTCAAGGAGGAAGGAGGTCAAGCACTCCAGGGTCTGATCCGTGATACCCAGGTTCTCACAGAGTCAATTGATCAGGATGGTCTGATTGACTGTCAAAAGCAGAGGAAAGGTGAAGGAGGAGGAGGACAGAAGGAAGGCTTGAATCGCGATTAGTGTGATGATCTTCACAGTTGTTCCGGGGAGCACTTTCCATGCCTCTGGGTGCTCTGAAGCCAGACTGATGGTCATGGAGACAACGAACAGATCCAGTGTGGAGAGTGAGGTAGGAGATAGCCAACTTTTTCAGGAGTTTGTGCACGAAAGGAGTGATATAGACATCGGGCGATAGATTTCCGGACATGTAGGATCGGCAGAAGGCTTTTTAAGGAGGGGTGCACAAGGAAGTGCTTGAGGAGAGTGGGGAAAGTTCCAGTGGCAAAAGAGTGATTGCTGAAATCGGACAAAGCTGGAGCGAGGGTGTCAATGTGGTCCTTGATGGTTCTAGAGAAGCAGAGGCATCATCAAGTGTAGTCAGAGAGAAAGAGGAGAATGGAGGAGTAGAGGGAGAGGCAGCAAGTGGTGGGCCAAGAGAGATAGAGTGAGAGGAAGAGGAGAGAGAGGACAGGATGTCTTGAGTTTTAGCGGTGAAGTGAGAAGCCAGTGCTGTACAGAGGGCCTGAGAGGGAGCAAGAGAGGTGGAGACTGCAGAAGGATTGGCCAGTTCCTTGCAGATTTTGAAGAGTTTGGCCGTGTTGTTAGAGGCCGCAGGCATGCAGGCTTGGATGTGGGCTCTCTTCTTGGACAGGACAGAGAGTCTATATTGCCTTTGGAGCAGGCGGCAGGCCAGTTTGTCAGTGGATGCCCTCCACTTCCTCTCAGCCACCCAACACTTGCGTTACAGGGTGGCGAGGTCAGAGTTATACCAAGAGTTGCACTTGGAAGTAGGCTTCAGATGGATTCTCATGACAGGGGCAAGGAGGTCCAGAGTGTAGTAAGATGCAGGTGAGACGGGGCTGTGTCAGAGTGTGAGTCAGTCATAGGCATAGGAGGAGCAGAGCAAGCAGTGGCAAAGGCAGCCATTGACACACGCTTCATGGGCCGCATGACTGAGAAGGTAGGTGGCAGTGCTGGGGTGGGCTTAGTCTGGGGGACAGAGATCATCATGTGAGAGGAGGAGTATAAAGTGTCAGTCCATGAGAGAGGAGTGGTGAGAGGGGTATGTCTGAGGAGATGTCAACATCCAAGGTATGCCTGGCAAAGTGTGGTGGACCAGAGGATAGAATGGAAAGAGAGAGAGTGTCACAGAGGTTGCAGAAGAGCCCAGAGATGCATCCAGGTGGATGTTGAGATGTAGAGGCAATGAGAGAAGAGGAGTGGTCAGCCCACTCTGAACGGAAGAGGGCAACCTGTCCAGGTGGCCTGTAGATGGTGGCCACAGTCAGAAAGAAGCCAGCAGAGATAGAGAGCCTGTAGACAGGGCATTCAAAGGAGGAGTAGTCCTGTGCAGGAATGACAGAAGCAGGGACCCACACCAGAAAGATCAGAGCTACTCCACCACCGGGACGTTTGGTTCTAGGTTCAGAGAGGGTCTTGTAGCCATCAGTGGGAAGAGTGTCAAAACTCATGACAGAGCTGGCAGTGAACCATGTCTCGTGAGAGCGAGGACATCCAGGATCACTTTGTCGAGGAGGTGGCAGATGTCAGAGGAGTGAACATATGGCTCTTAGGAATGTGCATATGGAATGGATGGGATTACATCAGAATTATTCTGAGTCCACATAATGGAACCAACTCAGGAAGATGGCAAAGTATTGTTTTATTAATAGTTATCTAAAACAGGGAGGTTGCAACAAACATCAACAGACGTACACTCAGTCGCTCAATGACCTGCACACAAAATGTGGTTCTTATACACAAAATGCATCAGGGTGACATCATACTACGTGGAAATAGTGAAAAACCAATCAAGGGTCGGGATTGGTTAAGGGAGACATCTAAGTATACATTTCTATAGTAGCTAGGTTTGTTATTGGCTGTCCATTATCAGGTGGACAACGTATGCCTACCTCTAAAAACATGTAATTTCAGAAATATTAGATACACAGTTTCTCATTGGTCTTCAAATGATAAGGTCCTTCATTATATAGACTGATAAAAATTGGTTGGAATTCTTGTGCCATGTCTGGAACATTTGGTTCATTTAGCAGCAGGTAAGCCCAGACCCAGGTGCAAGGAGATAGGACATGAAACTACCTCACCACCCAATGAGCCCAGCATCTCTCATCACCCATGTCTTCTGCCATGAAATTGTTTTTGTACTTGGCCTTGTAGATTATACTTGTCTTTGAGAATGCACAGGAGTGCTACCATGTCTGGAGCTCCAAGTTCAAACTCGATTTCCATACTTGGCTCTCATGACAGGAGACCACAATTTGGTCCATTATGCAGCTTTTAAATGCTCTAAATGAATTAAAGGTTGGCATCTTTTGTGTTCTTTCTTGCACCTTAACATGAGAAGGTTCATCCTCTGCATACTTGTTCTTCTTCAGAGTAGATAGCAGACCTCTATTTCTAGAATCTTGACTTCAGGCCAGGCAGCCTCAACACACAGCTCCATGAGCATCTTATTCTTGCTGCAACACAGTTTTCTATTCCTGCTTCATGGTTTCTAGTTCACTTAATTCCTAATACCACTGTCCAGCTATAATGGCGGCTTCACCTGCATTATTTTCACTACTCATAGCCAGCTTCTATGATGACTTAATCTACCTTGAGTTTCAGCATCTGTACATTTATTGAATGGTTGTTCTCTGTAGCACTGCATGCACTTGTGATCGTTTTTCATACTTGAGAGTTCACTTGATCCTTACTTCATTATTGGCCCTCTAGAATTCATACATCATCTTCAGCCAGTTTCTCAAAACATTGTGCACCCTTTCTTATCACGTCACTAGCTCCTCTTCTTTGCTTGCTCTTTCTCCTATTCCTTCTGGGAGTTCCTCCTGCAGGTTGTTGTCACTTCGGGGGTACATTTGATAATGTTCTCTTAATGGGTATCTTCTTCCAAACACTTGCTGCGGTATTGGCACAACGGCTGGTGTCAAACACGGCACAGTCTCATGTCTCCAATATAGGGGATGTAGAGGGTGGGATCTCCTGCAGATGTATACAGCTGTTCCTCTATAGGAGTGTTTGACAGCAGAGCGAGAGTTGAGAGTAGTGACGTGGAGCAGGTTGCCACAGAAAGACTTCTGAGTGGTACAGGCTTGAGGCATGCCCTGCAGAAGTGGTAGAGGGGCCTGAGAGTGGGCATTGGGTATTGGTGGTAGGAGTTGGCAAATTAGCCATAGAGGAGGAGGGTGCTAGAGAGGAGGCCAAAGAAGGAGGTGGCGGAGGAGCCAGAAAGTGCTTGTAGGAGTAGCAGGAGAAGGAATGAAGTTGATAAGATGTGGGAGACACCTATCAAAAAGGAGGAGATTGGGCTGAGGGCTCTGTACCAAAAGGGTGCCATTAATGATGGTCTTGAAGGAGTGAAAGGAGGCCAAAAGGACCACCCACCGACTGCCACCATTAATAGCAGAGGATGAAAAAGGAGAGAGAACATAGACCATAGGAGGGATCTATAGGTCTGGAGAGGGAATGACAAAGAGGATGTTGGTAAGAGTCGTCTGGAGGAAGCATTTATTTAGGTATCAGCGATAGGGAGGCCTGTGTTGGAGACCAGGATGTCTCTCTTGAACTTTATCCTTCCTGACTTAGTGAGAGGGATGGGATAGGAGATAGAGTAGCAGTTAGAGAAGATAGGGGAGACGGAGATCACCATAGAGGATCCGAGGAGGAAGTAGGAGGAGGAGGAAGCTAAAGAGAGAGGAGAGATGCACAGCCCAGCGCTGTTTAACGCAGGATGCAAAGAGGTCAGGGTTTCACACTGAAGGGAATAAACAGAAGGTGCAGACAGGTACAATTAATAGTACAAACGGCACCCCAAGTGGGGTGGGGTCCTAGAGAGTAGGAGAGAGCTTAGTAGGGACAGTTCACAGTACAACAGTAATCACAGAGGATGAGACCCTAGGGAGTGGGAGAGAACCTAATGGGACACAGTTCACAGAACAACAGTAACCAAGAAGAAAGGGGACCTAGAGAGAAAGAGGAAGCCTGGTGGGACACAGATCAAAGTACAGCAGTAACCACAGTTGAGGGGGACCCGGAGAGTGGGATAGAGCCTAAGGGACACAGATCACATTACAATAGTAACTACAATGATGGGACCTAGAGAAGGGACAAAAAACACCAAATACGACTAACCACTGGAGGGGAGAGCCTAGGGTTGTGCAGAGACAGAGTGCGATTATGTCAGATGGTTAGGTGGAAGTACGCGCAAAGACCGGGAAGTTTAGTAGAGAGCAGTAGTAACTGCTCCCCCTTCCAGCACCTTTCTTACCTTTCAGTCACTGATGGTCGATAGCTGTGCCGCACATTTGCACTCAGCGCTACTACCCCTGCTGTCCCAAACACCTGCTTTGCACATACTTGCCGCCTTGTCCTACAAGGGCTTTGCCGTACAGGGTCCAATCCTTGGTTCTTTAAGGTTTGGATGTGTGGAAGTATGCGCAAACATATTATGTGTCAATGGGCAGCGTCTCCTGTGCACCTGCGTCGCACAACAGCACAGCCTTGTCTTGAGAGGGCTTTCCCTCGCTGGTGGATGTTGGCTTAATGCAGACTTCATTCTTTACTGTAGATTGTTTGATTTAATTTTGGTGCAACCTTCAATGCCAAGTTGTGTGCCTATATGAGGAGAAAATCCATACTCAGATGGAAAATGTTCAGCAACAATGAAAACCTGAAAACATCTTCTAAACTAAGCACTCATATGGATGTTTCTATGTGTGGATATTTGTCTGATATAAATGGAAATCTTAGTGAGACAAAATTAGGCAAGCTGCAGTGGATTAAATTTCATTATATTTGTAATGTCCTAAAAGTGACTTACCCATTATTGTGTGTTAGGGCACCACCTGTATTTACTTTATTTATTAATGTACACATTCTAAATAAACAGCCTGTTTCTGTTTCTTGTGTTCAGATTGTGAGGTGGGATATTTGCAGAGTGGGTATTAGATCAGTGCCATGTCTTCCATCATATAGGAGCCACTAAAAAACTAAATATAAATTCCATATACTTTCCATGACAAGATGGGGCTTGTCTTGGATGCAGACATTACAATGCCACTGATGTCAGCACATACATGCCCTTGGTAACACAGTTGTCCAAGATCACAGATATGTGTGAAGTTGCATTGTTGTTTTGAATTAGATAGCCACAGCAAAATAATTTCACAAAGGATACAGATTGTTCTTGGAATAAGACAGTTTGATGAATCCCGAGGTATTGTCACTGCTCCCATGAGGCCAGGAGGTGAGGCCTCTACCTGATAGTTCCCCTATGGGTGGTACTCAGAGGGTGGCTCTCATGGGAGGAAGCCCTTTAAAGGGCCAATGATGACTATCCTGGGAGAACATGGTATGCAACTCCTCCTTCCCCTCACTCCTCTCAGTCCACTCCACCTCTATAATTTCCCCCCAAGTCTGTCTATCTCTGCAAGATAGGAGACCGCATCCACTTTGACCATACTGTGATGAGGAAGAGGAAAAAGTTCCTAGTTTGTGTCCATTTTACTACTGACATGACGAAAATTCGGCATTAGGAAAAAGCCTCCGCGGAACCCACATACGCCTAATAGTCAATCAAACTCAATCTCGATCATAAAAGGGAAGAAGGACCTTACGCAAGGGCAGATCATCACTGAAGGAACTGAGAGCTGGCAAACAGTTTACCACAGAGTGCAGGGGATGCTGGTGGAGCCTTGTTGAACACATACAGTGTTCAGATCTATCCTGGCTGGAGAATCGGCCATCTTGGAGCCACCAGGAGGTGCACCCCATGACCAAGGCAAGAACCGCGAACCAAGAGAGACCAGACCTGTAATAAAGGCGAGGAGTCGCTGAGAGAGCTGGCAGGTGTGTGGATGCCCACAGCAAGCTGAGGCAGTCCCGTGAAGTCACCCAAAGCAGATGGCAATGCCATGAAATGTACCTGGGTCACTATAGTGGATGGCAGGGATCAAGAAGAGCAAAGGACGTAATTGGGGAATGTTGAGGATACCCTTTTCCCTGATTTGAGTCCCTGGGGGAGAAATACAAAGTGGATGTATGAGAAACAGTGCTTGGCAGGTTAGTAAACCAGGCCTGGCCAAAAGTGACAGTGAACCTAAGAGTGGGGTCTGGGACCCATATGAGACTGTACAAGCCCCACAGAAGAATACAGATGGGTCAAGGACCCATGCAGTGTAAGGAAGCATGCAAACCAGGTGCTGAGACCGATTTATCTAGACACTTGGATTAACATGTATACCCTTTATTGTATAAATCATTGCATGCTTTAATTGTTTAGGAATCACCCTGGAAAATGAATAATAGCATAGCACATATATTATGACATATATGTAATGCATCGTACAAATAGTATGTCTAGCTATCCGTAATGGAGTTAAACATAGGCATTGACAGCTTGACCTATTGCATATAGTGGAACAGAGGTTTCCATGGAGACATCCCCGCCCCAGGGTAATTACCCGGGGGTGGGGCGCAAGGCGTACGTGCTCCGGCAACCCGGTTGGACCACGGCGCCTCGTACCGTCTCCATGACAACGTTTAAATGAAACACACAGGCGCCTGCGCGCACACGTCTCTCTACAGACCGTAGGACAACGCTGGAACTCCAGGTAAGCATCGGCGAACACTCGCCGCGCTCTACAGTAGATATAACAACAGTAGAATGGTTGTCTAAACCACCTATCTCTTTAACAGAGAGACGATGGATATATGCGCCTCGCGACGCATTTAAACACACACAGCTGTGAAACTAGAGAGAAAACGCCTTTAAAGCGATCAGGTAGGACTGATTTCTGTCCTAAAAATCAATGCATATGAAACCTATGATGCTGAAACTAAATGGCTTTTTGTTGGTTGTTTATTTTTCATTTGGCGGAACTATTGCATATACGTGGGACAATCCAAATGGTATGTGTGAATTTGTTAATATATTGTATTTAAACCGTTAAGTGTATCTAAATTCATGAATACATAATTATGACTAGCTTGATGATGTAATCAAGTGCCTTTATACAGCCCTGACGAAGGTTTATACCGAAATGCATTGGCAGAATGTATATTGAAGGCAAAATTTGATCGCCCAACACAGTGCAATATGAATCAATATATGAGATTGTGAATAAACATTCCTGTCTAAAAGAACATAGATATATTTGACTGTTCATATTTTGATTACAATAAGATATTGAAGAAGGAATCGAATTTTTCGAAAATTTGCAGCCCTATAGAAGGGCCAACTGAGATGCGCCAGTTTTAATAAGGCAGAGTTGCCTTGTTTCTTCATTTGCAATGCCATGAAATGTACCTGGGTTACTATAGCGGATGGCAGGGATCAAGAAGAGCAAAGGACATAATTGGGGAATGTTGAGGATACCCTTTTCCCTGATTTGAGTCCCTGGGGGAGAAATACAAAGTGGACCTATGAGAAACAGTGCTTGGCAGGTTAGTAAACCAGGCCTGGCCAAAATTCACGGTGAACCTACGAGTGGGGTCTGGGACCCATATGAGACCGTGCAAGACCCACAGAAGAATACAGATGGGTGACGGACCCATGCAGTGTAAGGAAGCATGCAAACCAGGTGCTGATATCCAAGACAAACCTAAGAGAGGGGTCTGGGACCCATATGTGACTTGGAAAGCCGCTCGAGAAGAATACAGAAGGGCCAAGGACCCATTTCCGTCTAAGAAAGTACTCAAACAAGGTGATGACAAGACAAGTTGGGGACGCCCTGAGAAGGCAAAAAGGGGTTGGGAACCCACAGAAATAAGAGAAAAGATAAAGAGCAGGTCTGGGAGACCCCAAGGTATCCTAGAGGGGTCTGGGAACTATATAAGAAGTCAGGGAAGTGCCAGAAAGCCTACAAGGGTCAGAGAACCATCTGAAAGAAAAGAAAGCAGCAAAGCAAATTGGAGAAACCCCAAGATGTCCCAGATGGTTCTGGGACCCATACAAAATTAAGAAGACTGAAGTAAAAATAAAGGTGTGAGGGCCCATTGTTAAACATACTTTCTGGAACAACAAAAACTATAATCAAGTTTGGCAGGGGAGTAACCCAGACTTGATGCTACATAGGTGAACTCTGCTTTTTGGACATTGTTTTGAATCCCAGCTGAGCTACAGTCCAATCTGGCGGGAGAGTAAACAATGCTTGAGGCTATATTGTGTGAACTTTGTTTTTGATGATTGTTTTCCTGTGGGACACAACTGTAGGAGACGACAGAAAGAACCACTGCCAAATCTGGCAGGTGAGTGAATCGGATTTGCTGTGTGGTGGGTGTTTGTACCACAAGAGGATTTGCAAATTGAGGCTGGTAGGACAGTGAACCAGACTTGATAAGACATTTGTGAAGTGAAAGAAGAAGAGGAGAAGGGACTCCCCCTTGATAATTGGGAATTGTATTTTCTTGTGAAGATTTGAACATTAAGAAATTAACATTTTAGTTGGAGTCCAGAATAGGAGAAGCAATTTTCTGGATCGAGAAGGTCACAGTTTTTCGTAGTTAATATAGTGTGTAAGGGACAGAAATAGGTTTGGACACAGGACGGTGGACATTTTACATTTTCAGACTTCCAGACAGAGTCCTTAGTATTTCGTTGAGGCAGGGAAATCCTCTTAGAAATATGACTAGACAGGTTTTTCCTTTTCTTTATCATTAATATAAGTATATGTCAACAAAAATGCCACCTCTGTGTCTGACTCGTACTTCTGCACCCTTACAACAGCTACAAGCAAATTGATTATTGTGTTGTATTTTTGTGGACATTTTAGTGTGATAAAATATTGATAAATAATGAAAGTGAGAAATTTAATTCAGACTGTTTATTTGATTTGAGATTACTGATTGTGATTTATAATCAAATATCTAGTCTAAAATGTCCAAAGAATTGGTGATATATTTGAAAAAAGCCCAGGACCATGCACTGCCCAGAAATTTTTGTGAAGCCACAGATGTTATTGCCTCTCAATGTCTTATTCAACCTTGCTGGCTTCCCTCTGCACCCAGGTTCACGGAACCTCCTAGAGCGGCTCATTTTAGGCTTAAACAATCATTTTAGGCTTGAGCTTAAACAATCGGAGCACAAATGACGCAAAACCTATGACTGCAACTCTAAAGAGGAATATTGAGCATGCTCTGCTGCCTACTTCCTGGGGATAAAAGCTGCTAAGAAACTGTAATTTGCCCATAACATTGAGGATGCCTTATGTCAACCTAAAGCACTTTTTGCTGCAGTGAATCACTACCTGAGTTAGATAATATCTCGCCCATGCTCAGTCCATCCCAGGCCCAATGTGATGCCCTGTCTCAGTACATTATCTCCAAAATAGAGACGATTTGTAATAATATTCAGCTGTCTGCCTCTTCACTCCCTGCTGAAAGTCCTAGCCCAGACCCCTATAATCTTCCTACTGTGGAACAATGGTCTTCATTTCCACCCTTCTCTGAGGAGATGGTATCCTTGGTGATACAGCATATTAAATTATGCTCTCCCCATGATGTGGTGCCCTTGGCCATTATGAAGGATATCTCCGCGATCTCCTCCCTGAATTCAACGGGGCATAAATGTCTCATGCCAATCGGGGGTTATCTCGGCTGAACTGAAGACTGCCACGGTCATTCCTATCTTGAAAAAACCTTCCCTGGAGCCCTCTCTACTCTCGAATTTCCAGCCTATTTCACTATTACCATTCTCTATGAAACTGCTGGAATCTTTGGTCTCTCCTCTCTGTCTTGCTCAATCTGGCTTTAGGCCTGGGAGAGGCACCGAAAGTGTATTGTTTTCAGTCTTTGATTACATGGTTACACTGCTTGATGCAGGTGGGGTTGCTGCCCTGATTCTTTTAGACCTGTCAGCAGCATTTGACACCGTAGACCACCCAATCCTGCTTACTGGTCTATCTCAAATTGGAATCTCGGGCCAGGTACTATCTTGGTTCTCTTCCTTTCAGGCTGACCGCTCTCTGGTACTCTCTCTGGCTTCTTTCCTCTCAGGCCACTGCCACCTATCATGCAGCGTCCTGCAGGGTTCTGCCTTCTCCCCCATTCTTTTCAACATTTATATCTGCCCATTGATGTGTTTCATCTGCTCCCTCTGCGTCAGGTGCTACTCTTATGCCGACGAAACCCAGATCCTGATATGCTTAGATCTTGATTGGACTGAGGTGTTGTCGTAGAGGGTCAGATCCTTGGTTCTTTAAGGTTTGGATGCGTGGAAGGATGCGCAAACATATTATGTGTCAATGGGAAGCGTCTCCTGTGCACTTGCGTCGCACAACACCATGGCCTTGTCCTGAGAGGGCTTTCCCTCGCTGGTGGATGTTGGCTTAATGCAGACTTCATTCTTTACTGTAGATTGTTTGATTTCATTTTGGTGCAACCTTCAATGCCAAGTTGTGTGCCTATATGAGTAGAAAATCTGTACTCAGATGGAAAATGTACAGCAACAATGAAAACCTGAAAACATCTTCTAAACTAAGCACTCATATGGATGTTTCTATGTGTGGATATTTGTCTGATATAAATGGAAATCTTAGTGAGACAAAAATAGGCAAGATGCAGTGGATTAAATTTCATTATATTTGTAATGTTCTAAAAGTGACGTACCCATTATTGTGTGTTAGGGCACCACCTGTATTTATTTTATTTATTAATGTACACATTCTAAATAAACAGCCTGTTTCTGTTTCTTGTGTTCAGATTGTGAGGTGGGATATTTGCAGAGTGGGTATTAGATCAGTGCCATGTCTTCCATCATATAGGAGCCACTAAAAAACTAAATATAAATTCCATATACTTTCCATGACAAGATGGGGGCTTGTCTTGGATGCAGACATTACAATACCACTGATGTCAGCACATACATGCCACAGGTAACACAGTTGTCCAAGATCACAGATATGTGTGAAGTTGCATTGTTGTTTTGAATTAGATAGCCACAGCAAAATAATTTCACAAAGGATACAGATTATTCTTGGAATAAGACAGTTTGATGAATCCCAAGGTATTGTCACTGCTCCCATGAGGCCAGGAGGTGAGGCCTCTACCTGATAGTTCCCCTGTGGGTGGTACTCAGAGAGTGTCTCTCATGGGGAGAAAGCCCTCTAAAGGGCCAATGATGACTATCCTGGGAGAACATGGTATGCAACTCCTCCTTCCCCTCACTCCTCTCAGTCCACTCCACCTCTATAATTTCCCCCCAAGTCTGTCTATCTCTGCAAGACAGGAGACCCCATCCGCTTTGACCATACTGTGATGAGGAAGAGTAAAAAGTACCTAGTTTGTGTCCCTTTTACTACTGACATGACGAAAATTCGGCATTAGGAAAAAGCCTCCGCGGAACCCACATACGCCTAATAGTCAAACAAAATCAATCTCGATCATAAAAGGGAAGAAGGACCTTACGCAAGGGCAGATCATCACTGGAGGAACTGAGAACTGGCAAACGGCTTACCACAGAGTGAGTGCAGGGGATGCTGGTGGAGCCTTGTTGAACACATACAGTGTTCAGATCTATCCTGGCTGGAGAATCGGCCATCTTGGAGCCACCAGGAGGCGCACCCCATGACCAAGGCAAGAACCGCGAACCGAGAGAGACCAGACCTGTAATAAAGGCGAGGAGTCGCTGAGAGAGCTGGCAGGTGTGTGGATGCCCACAGCAAGCTGAGGCAGTCCCGTGAAGTCACCCAAAGCAGATGGCAATGCCATGAAATGTACCTGGGTTACTATAGCGGATGGCAGGGATCAAGACGAGCAAAGGACGTAATTGGGGAATGTTGAGGATACCCTTTTCCCTGATTTGAGTCCCTGGGGGAGAAATACGAAGTGGACGTATGAGAAACAGTGCTTGGCAGGTTAGTAAACCAGGCCTGGCCAAAAGTGATGGTGAACCTAAGAGTGGGGTCTGGGACCCATATGAGACCGTGCAAGACCCACAGAAGAATACAGATGGGTGAAGGACCCATGCAGTGTAAGGAAGCATGCAAACCAGGTGCTGATATCCAAGACAAACCTAAGAGAGGGGTCTGGGACCCATATGTGACTTGGAAAGCTGCTCGAGAAGAATACAGAAGGGCCAAGGACCCATTTCCGTCTAAGAAAGTACTCAAACAAGGTGATGACAAGACAAGTTGGGGACGCCCTGAGAAGGCAAAAAGGGGTTGGGAACCCACAGAAATAAGAGAAAAGATAAAGAGCAGGTCTGGGAGACCCCAAGGTATCCTAGAGGGGTCTGGGAATTATATAAGAAGTCAGGGAAGTGCCAGAAAGCCTACAAGGGTCAGAGAACCATCTGAAAGAAAAGAAAGCAGCAAAGCAAATTGGAGAAACCCCAAGATGTCCCAGAGTGTTCTGGGACCCATACAAAATTAAGAAGACTGAAGTAAAGATAAAGGTGTGAGGGCCCATTGTTAAACATACTTTCTGGAACAACAAAAACTATAATCAAGTTTGGCAGGGGAGTAACCCAGACTTGATGCTACATAGGTGAACTCTGCTTTTTGGACATTGTTTGAATCCCAGCTGAGCTACAGTCCAATCTGGCGGGAGAGTAAACAATGCTTGAGGCTATATTGTGTGAACTTTGTTTTTGATGATTGTTTTCTTGTGGGACACAACTGTAGGAGACGACAGAAAGAACCACTGCCAAATCTGGCAGGTGAGTGAATCGGATTTGCTGTGTGGTGTTTGTACCACAAGAGGATTTGCAAATTGAGGCTGGTAGGACAGAGAACCAGACTTGATAAGACATTTGTGAAGTGAAAGAAGAAGAGGAGAAGGGACTCCCCCTTGATAATTGGGAATTGTATTTTCTTGTGAAGATTTGAACATTAACAAATGAACATTTTAGTTGGAGTCCAGAATAGGAGAAGCAATTTTCTGGATCGAGAAGGTCACAGTTTTTCTTAGTTAATATAGTGTGTAAGGGACAGAAATAGGTTTGGACACAGGACAGTGGACATTTTACATTTTCAGACTTCCAGACAGAGTCCTTAGTATTTCGTTGAGGTAGGGAAATCCTCTTAGAAATATGACTAGACAGGTTTTTCCTTTTCTTTATCATTAATATAAGTATATGTCAACAAAAAAGCCACCTCTGTGTCTGACTCGTACTTCTGCACCCTTACAACAGCTACAAGCAAATTGATTATTGTGTTGTATTTTTGTGGACATTTTAGTGTGATAAAATATTGATATATAATGAAAGTGAGAAATATAATTCAGACTGTTTATTTGATTTGAGATTACTGATTGTGATTTATAATCAAATATCTAGTCTAAAATGTCCAAAGAATTGGTGATATATTTGAAAAAAGCCCAGGACCATGCACTGCCCAGAAATTTTTGTGAAGCCACAGATGTTATTGCCTCTCAATGTCTTATTCAACCTTGCTGGCTTCCCTCTGCACCCAGGTTCACGGAACCTCCTAGAGCGGCTCATTTTAGGCTTAAACAATCATTTTAGGCTTGAGCTTAAACAATCGGAGCACAAATGACGCAAAACCTATGACTGCAACTCTAAAGAGGAATATTGAGCATGCTCTGCTGCCTACTTCCTGGGGATAAAAGCTGCTAAGAAACTGTAATTTGCCCATAACATTGAGGATGCCTTATGTCAACCTAAAGCACTTTTTGCTGCAGTGAATCACTACCTGAGTTAGATAATATCTCGCCCATGCTCAGTCCATCCCAGGCCCAATGTGATGCCCTGTCTCAGTACATTATCTCCAAAATAGAGACGATTTGTAATAATATTCAGCTGTCTGCCTCTTCACTCCCTGCTGAAAGTCCTAGCCCAGACCCCTATAATCTTCCTACTGTGGAACAATGGTCTTCATTTCCACCCTTCTCTGAGGAGATGGTATCCTTGGTGATACAGCATATTAAATTATGCTCTCCCCATGATGTGGTGCCCTTGGCCATTATGAAGGATATCTCCGCGATCTCCTCCCTGAATTCAACGGGGCATAAATGTCTCATGCCAATCGGGGGTTATCTCGGCTGAACTGAAGACTGCTACGGTCATTCCTCTCTTGAAAAATCCTTCCCTGGAGCCCTCTCTACTCTCGAATTTCCAGCCTATTTCACTATTACCATTCTCCATGAAACTGCTGGAATCTTTGGTCTCTCCTCTTCTGTCTTGCTCAATCTGGCTTTAGGCCTGGGAGAGGCACCGAAAGTGTATTGTTTTCAGTCTTTGATTACATGGTTAGACTGCTTGATGCAGGTGGGGTTGGTGCCCTGATTCTTTTAGACCTGTCAGCAGCATTTGACACCGTAGACCACCCAATCCTGCTTACTGGTCTATCTCAAATTGGAATCTCGGGCCAGGTACTATCTTGGTTCTCTTCCTTTCAGGCTGACCGCTCTCTGGTACTCTCTCTGGATTCTTTCCTCTCAGGCCCCTGCCACCTATCATGCAGTGTCCTGCAGGGTTCTGCCTTGTCCCCCATTCTTTTCAACCTTTATATCTGCCCATTGATTTGTCTCATCCGCTCCCTCTGCGTCAGGTGCTACTCTTATGCCGACGAAACTCAGATCCTGATATGCTTAGATCTTGATTGGACTGAGGTGTTGTTGTAGAGGGTCCGATCCTTGGTTCTTTAAGGTTTGGATGCGTGGAAGGATGCGCAAACATATTATGTGTCAATGGGCAGCGTCTCCTGTGCACTTGCGTCGCACAACACCATGGCCTTGTCCTGAGAGGGCTTTCCTTCGCTGGTGGATGTTGGCTTAATGCAGACTTCATTCTTTACTGTAGATTGTTTGATTTAATTTTGGTGCAACCTTCAATGCCAAGTTATGTGCCTATATGAGGAGAAAATCCGCACTCAGATGGAAAATGTACAGCAACAATGAAAACCTGAAAACATCTTCTAAACTAAGCACTCATATGGATGTTTCTATGTGTGGATATTTGTCTGATATAAATGGAAATCTTAGTGAGACAAAATTAGGCAAGCTGCAGTGGATTAAATTTCATTATATTTGTAATGTCCTAAAAGTGACTTACCCATTATTGTGTGTTAGGGCACCACCTGTATTTATTTTATTTATTAATGTACACATTCTAAATAAACAGCCTGTTTCTGTCTCTTGCGTTCAGATTGTGAGGTGGGATATTTGCAGAGTGGGTATTAGATCAGTGCCATGTCTTCCATCATATAGGAGCCACTAAAAAACTAAATATAAATTCCATATACTTTCCATGACAAGATGGGGGCTTGTCTTGGATGCAGACATTACAATGCCACTGATGTCAGCACATACATGCCCTTGTTAACACAGTTGTCCAAGATCACAGATATGTGTGAAGTTGCATTGTTGTTTTGAATTAGATAGCCACAGCAAAATAATTTCACAAAGGACACAGATTGTTCTTGGAATAAGACAGTTTGATGAATCCCAAGGTATTGTCACTGCTCCCATGAGGCCAGGAGGTGAGGCCTCTACCTGATAGTCCCCTGTGGGTGGTACTCAGAGGGTGGCTCTCATGGGGAGGAAGCCCTCTAAAGGGCCAATGATGACTATCCTGGGAGAACATGGTATGCAACTCCTCCTTCCCCTCACTCCTCTCAGTCCACTCCACCTCTATAATTTCCCCCCAAGTCTGTCTATCTCTGCAAGATAGGAGACCCCATCCACTTTGACCATACTGTGATGAGGAAGAGTAAAAAGTACCTAGTTTGTTTCCCTTTTACTACTGACATGACGAAAATTCGCTATTAGGAAAAAGCCTCAGCGGAACCCACATACGCCTAATAGTCAATCAAACTCAATCTCGATCATAAAAGGGAAGAAGGACCTTACGCAAGGGCAGATCATCACTGGAGGAACTGAGAGCTGGCAAACGGCTTACCACAGAGTGCAGGGGATGCTGGTGGAGCCTTGTTGAACACATACAGTGTTCAGATCATTCCTGGCTGGAGAATCGGCCATCTTGGAGCCACCAGGAGGCACACCCCATGACCAAGGCAAGAACCGCGAACCGAGAGAGACCAGACCTGTAATAAAGGCAAGGAGTTGCTGAGAGAGCTGGCAGGTGTGTGGATGCCCACAGCAAGCTGAGGCAGTCCCGTGAAGTCACCCAAAGCAGATGGCAATGCCATGAAATGTACCTGGGTCACTATAGTGGATGGCAGGGATCAAGAAGAGCAAAGGACGTAATTGGGGAATGTTGAGGATACCCTTTTCCCTGATTTGAGTCCCTGGGGGAGAAATACAAAGTGGATGTATGAGAAACAGTGCTTGGCAGGTTAGTAAACCAGGCCTGGCCAAAAGTGACAGTGAACCTAAGAGTGGGGTCTGGGACCCATATGAGACTGTACAAGCCCCACAGAAGAATACAGATGGGTCAAGGACCCATGCAGTCTAAGGAAGCATGCAAACCAGGTGCTGATATCCAAGACAAACCTAAGAGAGGGGTCTGGGACCCATATGAGACTTGGAAAGCCGCTCGAGAAGAATACAGAAGGGCCAAGGACCCATTTCCGTCTAAGAAAGTACTCAAACAAGGTGATGACAAGACAAGTTGGGGAAGCCCTGAGAAGGCAAAAAGGGGTTGGGAACCCACAGAAATGAGAGAAAAGATAAAGAGCAGGTCTGGGAGACCCCATTGTATCCTAGAGGGGTCTGGGAACTATATACGAAGTCAGGGAAGTGCCAGAAAGCCTACAAGGGTCAGAGAACCATCTGAAGGAAAAGAAAGCAGCAAAGCAAATTGGAGAAACCCCAAGATGTCCCAGATGGTTCTGGGACCCATACAAAATTAAGAAGACTGAAGTAAAGATAAAGGTATAAGGGCCCCTTGTTAAACATACTTTCTGGAACAACAAAAACTATAATCAAGTTTGGCAGGGGAGTAAACCAGACTTGATGCTACATAGGTGAACTCTGCTTTTTGGACATTGTTTTGAATCCCAGCTGAGCTACAGTCCAATCTGGCGGGAGAGTAAACAATGCTTGAGGCTATATTGTGTGAACTTTGCTTTTGATGATTGTTTTCTTGTGGGACACAACTGTAGGAGACGACAGAAAGAACCACTGCCAAATCTGGCAGGTGAGTGAATCGGATTTGCTGTGTGGTGTTTGTACCACAAGAGGATTTGCAAATTGAGGCTGGTAGGACAGTGAACCAGACTTGATAAGACATCTGTGAAGTGAAAGAAGAAGAGGAGAAGGGACTCCCCCTTGATAATTGGGAATTGTATTTTCTTGTGAAGATTTGAACATTAAGAAATGAACATTTTAGTTGGAGTCCAGAATAGGAGAAGCAATCTTCTGGATCGAGAAGGTCACAGTTTTTCTTAGTTAATATAGTGTGTAAGGGACAGAAATAGGTATGGACACAGGACGGTGGACATTTTACATTTTCAGACTTCCAGACAGAGTCCTTAGTATTTTGTTGAGGTAGGGAAATCCTCTTAGAAATATGACTAGACAGGTTTTTCCTTTTCTTTATCATTAATATAAGTATATGTCAACAAAAATGCACCCTGTGTCTCACTCGTACTTCTGCACCCTTACAACAGCTACAAGGAAATTCATTATTGTGTTGCATTTTTGTGGACATTTTAGTGTGATAAAATATTGATATAATGAAAGTGAGAAATATAATTCAGACTGTTTATTTGATTTGAGATTACTGATTGTGATTTATAATCAAATATCTAGTCTAAAATGTCCAAAGAATTGGTGATATATTTGAAAAAAGCCCAGGACCATGCACTGCCCAGAAATTTTTGTGAAGCCACAGATGTTATTGCCTCTCAATGTCTTATTCAACCTTGCTGGCTTCCCTCTGCACCCAGGGTCACGGACCCTCCTAGAGCGGCTCATTTTAGGCTTAAACAATCGTTTTAGGCTTGAGCTTAAACAATCGGAGCACAAATGATGCAAAATCTATGACTGCAACTCTAAAGAGGAATATAGAGAATGCTCTGCTGCCTACTTTCTGGTGATAAAAGCCGCTAAGAAACTATAATTTGCCCATAACATTGAGGCTTTCTTATGTCAACCTAAAGCACTTTTTGCTGCAGTGAAATCCCTATCTGAGTTAGATGATATCTCGCCCATGCTCAGTCCATCCCAGGCCCGATGTGATGCCCTGTCTCAGTACTTTATCTCCAAAATAGAGACGATTTATAATAATATTCAGCTGTCTGCCTCTTCACTCCCTGCTGAAAGTCCTAGCTCAGACCCCTTTAATCTTCCTACTGTGGAACAATGGTCTTCATTTCCATCCTTCTCTGAGGAGATGGTATCCTTGGTGATACAAAATATTAAATCATGCTCTCCCCATGATGTGGTGCCCTTGGCCATTCTGAAGGATATCTCCCGCAATCTCCTCCCTGAATTCACCGGGGGCGTAAATGTCTCATGCCAATCGGGGGTTATCTCGGCTGAACTGAAGACTGCTACGGTCATTCCGCTCTTGAAAAAACCTTCCCTGGAGCCCTCTCTACTCTCGAATTTCCAGCCTATTTCACTATTACCATTCTCTATGAAACTGCTGGAATCTTTAGTCTCTCCTCTTCTGTCTTGCTCAATCTGGCTTTAGGCCTGGGAGAGGCACCGAAAGTGTATTGTTTTCAGTCGTTGATTACATGGTTAGACTGCTTGATGCAGGTGGGGTTGGTGCCCTGATTCTTTTAGACCTGTCAGCAGCATTTGACACCGTAGACCACCCAATCCTGCTTACTGGTCTATCTCAAATTGGAATCTCGGGCCAGGTACTATCTTGGTTCTCTTCCTTTCAGGCTGACCGCTCTCTGGTACTCTCTCTGGATTCTTTCCTCTCAGGCCCCTGCCACCTATCATGCGGTGTCCTGCAGGGATCTGCCTTGTCCCCCATTCTTTTCAACCTTTATATCTGCCCATTGATTTGTCTCATCCGCTCCCTCTGCGTCAGGTGCTACTCTTATGCCGGCGACACCCAGATCCTGATACGCTTAGATCTTGATCGGACTGAGGTGTTGTCGTGCCTTCATAAGTGCCTGAGTCGCAATTGGTTGAAACTGATTGGGGACAAGACAGATGTGCTGGTGGTTGGTGCTCCCCCGGATCCTACTCTTTGGGTGTCCTCGTTCGGGCCTTCTTCACTTAGTGTACTTCCTATCTCTATGTCCAAGGCGAGGAATCTGGGAGTAATAATTTCACCTTCTCTTTCAATGCAAGACCAAGTGTCCGCTGTTTGTAAAGCGGTCACTTTCACTTAAACATCTTAAGAAAGGTTCTCCCTTTGATACATGTGACTTCATCCGCCTGCGGTGGCTGCCTTGGTGCTTAGCAGACTTGATTATTGTAATGCCCTACATCTGGCTCAGCCCCAAGGCACCATCCAGCGATTGCAGCATCTTGAGAATCTAGTTGTCCGGGTGGCCCCAGGATCCCCTTTTGGGGCCCACATCTCCCCTGTGCTGTGCACCCTCAATTGGCTCCCAGTCATGCAGCAGATTAGGTTTAAGACCTTGTGCATTGTTCAGAGGGCAGTACACGGACAGGGGGTGGAGTACCTTCAATCCAAATGTACCCGCTACCCCCCTGCCCGCCAACTTCACCCGGCTGCTGCCGGACTTTTGGTCATCCTGAGGTTCCGCAGATATCATATTAAAGGCTATGCCTTTTCGGTCGTGGCCACTCAAATGTGGAACAACCTGCCAGGGACAGGTAAGAATGTGTCTAATCACTTACATTTGAGGAGAACACTCAAAACCATTCTGTTCTAGGGCCCTGGCTGTTTCCGAGGACTAACTCTGCAGTCTTCCTCTTCTCTAGTTCCAAGATACCTCTGGGTGAATGTTGCACTCTACAAGTTACCTTAACGTAACATAACATAACATAACATAACAATGGCCAATAGATAGGTAATTATGAATCTTGGCTCTTGGAAAGAAAGAATTAAGGAAATGCTGGGGAAAGTTGGAACAAATAATCACATCATTAAAGAAGTTAAACATGACTTCCACTAACAACAAAGAGAGATATATATGCTGGTGAACCTTTCATCTGATCTCTTTTTCCACCTAAATTTGGTGGAGAACTGACTAGATGGATAGAAACTGGCATGAATACATGCAAAGAGACTTCTCAAAAGACAGCAGCAAAATTAACACATATTCAACAGGTCAGTAATTAGAGAGAAAGATAACTAAAACAATTTCAGGAGGTCATGGATAATAATCAGGCTTCAATGACAAAACATTGAGACAATGCAAGAGCAGTATCAAATGTGCTAGGAAGCCAAACAATGCTTCAGAAAATGTATTATGAGTATTATTGACACTCATAGTCGGCACTTGACAATAGTTTAATAAATTAAATTATGACTTTAAAAATGGAACTGAAAAACAGCCCACAAAAATCTCCGAAACTCATCATAAGAGATATGGATTTGTAAGCTGAGTTTAATCACCTCCAACAAAATTTAGAAAAAATCATACAGCAGCGAACCCAGCTAGACCAAGAAAAAGGCATTGCCATCCAATAAAAACCAAAACTCACCTTACAGGTTACACATGCACAGGCTGATATGGTCGTCAAATTTAGGTGTCTGCACAAAACCTGGTAAAAAACATAGAACAAAAGTGACATTGAGGGAGAATTCAAAACAATTCCGGGAGGATCTTGTTTATGCAGTGTGCAAACTAGACTAAAAGAAGAAGGATGGAACTAGCTGGTAATCTATAAACCAAGAGTCATTGAATGAAATTCATGATTGTCAGTGAGAAAAAGATTAATTAGAAAAGGAGTTACGAAACTCACTAGCCCCATTGAAGTCTAGTCAAGTCAGTCTTGTTGAATCTAGTGCAATGAAGACAATGTAGATAGCAAATGTTAACTGAAATGGAAAATAATGCCAAACTAAGGCAAGAGGTGAATGACAATAAATTGTGGTCTGGATCAGTAATTACAATATAGAGACACATAGGGTTTGTGGAAGGTGGAAGAATCGTTCCTATCCCCGAGACTACCTCCATACTGTCACTTAATTTCCTTGAGAAATATTAGTGGATTTGGTGCATCTAGTCCTAGCCAAGACGCTGAATGTGCCAGCTACTCAATTTCCCCTGCCTAAGCACAAACATTGAGATACAGAGAAATATCTACACCTGCACCTGAAAAGGGTGGCAGTCCACCCAGTGTTTTAGGTGTGGACAGGAGAGGAACTGAGAGTACTCTCAAGCACTGAATCAGGTCACAAATGGAAAATGAGTTGCAAGAACATGAATTACAACATATTATACAAGAGAACAATTAGTCAATCTGCCTAACCTTGAGAAACAAGGAACCCAACCCACTAAGGGTGTTCTAAAAAACCTTGTCTACACAATAGAAACCTGAAACTCCAAGTTCGACAGAGAAACACTGATTTTGAACAGCAACAGCAAGACACACCATATCCTGTGCCCATAACTGAGAGAAACAGAATCCAGAATCCTTCTTGGTTATGACCCAGAAGAACAATTTAGGGTAGATAAAAGAGGGGGCCCCTTGTATCATGCACAGTAATTATGACAGGGAGAATAAATAAATGAAATCAGAGAGGGCTGCAAGTAGTGGCTCTGACTTTGATGAGGGAAATTAGATTCAATTGAGAAGACATAGAAAAAGAAACCCACATTCATATTTTGTGACTGGCCCACTATAATAACTCAAGGCAATTACATGGTTAATGACTCATAAAAAAGCAAAATGTTCTGTTTGGGAACATTTAGAATTGTACAAATAAATAATGCCATCATTTGGAGTGGAAAATAACCAATCAATATTGAGAACACAGACTAGACCTTTCCACCAGAGTTTTCTAGTTAGTCTGCTGAATTGCAAGAAAGAATTCACTTTAAATGATTCTCATCTAAAGCAGCAATTGTACAATATTGTTACCACATAGAAACCCGCAAGAAGCCTGCATGTCAACCTATAACTTAATGTATGCTGAATATCAATCTCAGTTTCACGGTGAGTGGCAGCTGTGCATTACATAAAACAACAACAATCAGAATTATTTCCATAGAAGAGTCAATTATTTTCTGAGGGAAAAACTGAGATATTACCAAAGACCACACTGCAGTCAAGAGGGTGAACAAAACATCGCAATTGGAGTAAAGGTTCAAACAATTTACAGAGAGCATTGACCAAATGATGAGATCCCAACAGGGGAACCCTAGCACTAATACTCTTAGAAATACTGTCTAAAATGAATCAATGGGTCAGCCTGGACAATGACAGAAGGAACATATTTCAAACAAAAATGCACAAGGAGAAGAAAAGAGAGATGTAGTAGAAAAGCTATGAAACACCTTAGACCTCTTCAAGGAATGGCTCCTCCCTAACACTTAGGTCCACACACCCTCCATTCCCCACTTCAGCTGAGACTGGGTGATCTGCTTCCCACTCTTTCCTCTCCTGGTTGCTTTTAGATCCCTTGCCACCAACTGCCTACCCTCCCTCCCATGTTAGTACCCCACTCCCTATATCTCTGCTTCATTCACAATGTTCTTCCCCCCTAGGATTGTGAAGTTCCCTGTTGCTTCCTGAAGCTAGGTTCACACTGAATAAATACTTTATTAATAATAATAATAATAATAATAATAATAATAACAATAATAACAATAATAGTAATGAAAGCAAACTTCTTTTACACACTGAAAACAGCCAAGAATGACATTAACCAAGAAACCCCTAGATGTGAGACTGGAAAAGAAGAAAATAAAATATATCTGATCAAGAGAGTGAAAAAATGGGTCTTCTCACTTCTCTGAAAATTTTAGAGACCATACTCCAAGCAGAGGCAATAATCTGAAAAATGAGGACATGGGGACATTTCTGTTCCATTTGTGATCTTATGTGTTTGTACTCCTATGATATGATATGGTAGGTTATTTATAACACGTTTAATACCCAGAGGTTTCTAAGCACGGATCCAGGGATCAAACTTGTATTGCTCCGTGTCATCTTGCTTCCAAGGTGAGCACATTGCCCCTGAGCTATCCTCCCGAGACATTCCTACAGAGTCTCTGATCAACCCACCTGAACTTGATCTTAAGAAATATTCCCATCTGGTGGCAGCCCAAAAAAAAGTCCATGAAACACCAAAACAAAAGAAAGATACATTCAGAACTGTCCACTAAATCACACTTTCTCTGTGGATTGGAAGAGACAGATTGTATGTTAATTGCACCTTTTTGTATATTGGCTGACAATAATAATCCCCAAAGTATCATTTGGTCTCAAGACACCTCTATTGGAATGGCAGTTGATTTACTATTGCCCTTTTTCCTTGCATGCCACATTCAACGCATCCTGTTTCACCGAAGATTTTCAACTGCATTTTTACTACAAATCTGTAGATGGGGGTTTGGGTTGCGTATTTGGAAAGGTGGAGTATTTGTGGGGGTTGCGGGGAGTGCAGCGGGACTCCGCCCATAGTTTGTTGTGGTTAAATGCGATAAAACTATTTGGTGAAACAGTATTTGGTGAAATCCCCACAAAGAAATGACATACATCTGTTGTTTCCAAATATTTTTTGATGAATTTCAAAAATCCAGTCATTGGTCAAATTCCAGAAGACTGCTATGATAATAAGCAGTCTATAGACTAAGGACTGCTATAATAATAGTGATGTTATCAGATCTGCAACTGTTTACAGTTGACAAGTAGGGAATGTCGTGGTGTTCTTCAGGTGCCATTCTGGGATAGAGGATGTTACCTGTGATACTTTAAATAATAAAATATTGCTCTCAGATACAGGAAACTACATTGTTGCTAAGTAATCAACCACATACATAGACACCATCAGTAGAGATCTCTCCTCCCAACTGGAAGATACTTCAGAAATTGTTATTCCAGAAGTTTTCCCAACTTTCCATCAAATGGTTGAAAAACATATGCTGGCTGATGCTTTTGAAGCAGGTGAACAGAAACAACAATTGAAACCAGTGTTTCTGAAGTTTGAGAGCATTTTCTCTGTTTATCCATATGACTGTGGACACATGTCTCTACATTAGACAACAATACCTCAAACGCTGCAATTACACCCATATTGTAACATATTACACGTTGCCTCTGGTGCCCATTGTATCACTGATAGAGATTATCAAAATCTTGGATCTTTTGAGGTTATACAAACCCAGTGGAAAATGACACTTGATGTAGATACAAGGGAAATGAACAAGAGGGTACTACTGACTGTTGAGCAGGCACTTCAAATGGAGAGTGTGCATGGATGGCCACATACCCAAAAAACTAAAACAGAATTGCCGGTGAAAGAACGACCAATTATAGGAATAAACTATAGTCCAAGAAAAATGCAGGTGAATACTTTAGAGAATATCAAGGTAAAGAGACAATTTCTCATTCTTTTTTCCAGGCATGCATGATTGGTAAACAGTGGATTGAAATGTTACTTTTCCGTGACATAAAAGTAACCCCCAAACTTCAGATCAAGCAGGACTTTATGAACTCCCTTTGGCCCTATTATTGTCCCTTCAGGGAGAGACACGAATGGGAGAGGAGTTCTGTTGAAATCATTGAAATAAGACAACATAATTTGGATGTTTTTACAAGGTTGAGGCCCATGAAGCAACCTGAAGATCGGGATAATAGTCTGTGCCATTATAAAGGAAATTAAATAATGTCTTTTATTTTTGAAACACTCATTTTGAACCATACCAGATTTATAGTTAGGCATATTTATATTGACATATGTTTTAATCATTATGAAGACTTGAGAATAGTTTCTCTATTTAAGTGTTGCATGAAAGACCCTGTACAGAATTAAGATCATTTGAATTTATAAGCTGTGAACTTCAGATGAACTGAAATACATTTCTTTTTGGCACAACATCCATTAGTAAGATCTTCCTAGAGCAAGTATTTCCAACATCTTTGAATCAATGTATTAGGGCAATGTATCGAAGATAAGCAAAACAGCTGTCTGTTCAAGTTAATGTGTCTTTTGTTTCAAAATAAAGAAAAAGATACGCAAAAATGTAACTATTGTAGCTAAAGCCAGCCCAAATATTGTCTTACATTTCTAAGGAAAAGTCCACATCATTATTACATTGGCAAATTACAGTTATACTGTCCATTATTCCTTGACATTGGTAATAATTGTGTATATTAGGCCATAACTAATAGAGAATAGATCATTAAATCATTATTTTGTCTAAATAAGCTCCTAAACACAAAAGGCTATCAATGATAATAAAGCCACATATATGAAACTTAGCCAATCTATAGCAGAAAGCCGGTTAAAAATGTTCATTCAGGATTTCCCATAGGAAAGTAATTTTTTCGATTGTACTTTTGAAATATCTGTCCCACCTTAAACTGAATACAGATCTGAATTCACCTGAGTCATATATGCACACAAATCAAGCTAGATCCTTGAATGCAAATATTCCCACAAATCAGAATCTGTGCTTTCCCCATTATCAAATATCCCTTGAAAGAATTATAATAAAAAGGAATATTTGAGCTCAGTATCAGTGTGAGATAAGAGAAGGAAACCAATCACAGGACCCTTTCACTCCAAATTGTAGTGTCAATTGATTCCATACAGGGATGATTTGCCCTAGTACGAAAGATGGTGTTCTTATGGAAGAAAACAGAAGACTGAGTCATGTTTGCCTTGCTTGCTGACATACATACAATTTGGCTGAAGAAATTCAGAACAAAAATGTGCAGAAGGGAGGAGGACTGTGCACAAAAAGGATGTTCAAATTAAGCCAGAAAAGGACCAGAGCTGAATACTCCATCTTATTTGGATTCAAAGGGGCTGAATAAAACTGGGTGACCTGCAAGGCCAGTGTCTTCCCAATTTCAATGTGTGGAGAATACAAGCCACTTACTGGCCCTGAGACGTTCCAGACGCCAATTCATATCCATGAGATTTAATTAGACAAATGAAAAATGTAAGTGAATTTCTGCCTCACTGCATTTAAATATAACCCATACGTGAACCTCGTTGAGAAGAAATGTACAGCAGCGTTAGCTACAACTTGTAGTTCCTATTCTCTGCCCTTAACAGCCCTGGGATGTCACTACATCCATTAATCTCTGCATTTTACAGGATATCTTGCAGTGCTTCAGCACTATAGATCTCTACAGAGGAGGCGATTACACAACCGATAAAATGCTGTGAAAAAAGGCATATTACACCTCCTTGTCTCACCAGATTTGTAGCACTTTTAAAGATCTACAGGAACCACCCTGCATTTGAGAGAATCTGAATGCCAAGTAATCATAAGCCTCCACCTCCTGAAGAGGTTTCCACATTTAATATGATCTTCAAGGCAATTTTCATCCAGGGTTTACAGACCAGTCATTTAGTTTTCTGGGATTTACTTGATCACTAAACCCTTAATTTTGCAGGATTGACGAAAAGAAACAAAGGCATTCTGCTGGTAATATGGTATTTATAGAAAAAAAAGACTGCCAAGCCATATTTAGATCATCAAAAAGAAAATAAAGAGACTTTTTTCTTCATACCGTATAAAACAACATTAAAGGAAAAAGATGAAATACTTGATCCAGAATGCTCACCTCCCTAAAGAAAGAAATTCGATAACGCTACACACTCTGTGGTCCACGATTTAAGCTTAAAAAGTAATGCTTTTGAAACTATTCTCCACATGCTCATTAGAAGATGTATTGACCTGTATTGACCTGTACCTTGCAGGACTGTTTTTATCTCCTTTTAAACATTTGGGAACTATCTCAACTTATAGCCAGTTTGGGGGATCTACTTTCACACAATCATAGCATTTGTTGATTTTTTACAGCATGGACCCATGATGGATTTAGATATAAGATTAGATTAGAAATATATAATTGTTAGACACTTTGCTTATACTTGTTGGTTCCCCCTGGGGTGGGTGGATGAATTTGAAAGGCTATCAGAATAGATCTATTGGCATGTTGATGTTCCGGGTCATGCCATGTAGCGCCTCTTCCTTGATCAAATTGCCCAAAACCTCTTGAAGAAGTCTCAGCTGGAGAAATCATCTGTCTATTTTATTGTGCAAAGAAATGTGTCCAATTATGTCACACTAACATTGTCAATTGAATCCCACATATGATTCTGAATATCCACTATTGCCATTGCTCCTCATTCCCATCTCTGATGCAGGAACCCATCATGATGATAACTATAACGGGAAAAATATTTGACCAGATACGTATGCTCCTGAAGTCCATTTGTGGTGCCTTCATAATACAGGAAGTGCATCGCAGTACAGTGCTGAAATGGTTGGCAAGATTGTTGTCTTTTCGTAAATTTTATTTTTGGTTTGGTTTACAAAACCCTACATATAATTTTTATATACATGAAGAAACAAAAGGAAAAAAAGTTCATCCTACAAGAATAAAAATAGCAGACTATGGCGTGTAAATCCCTAAATAAAATATGTGAACAACAGTTCATCTGTCAATTATCATGACTTATATCAAAAATATATAAACAGATGCATAACCAGCAATAAAGTGGATACACGATTCAACTGTCAATTAACGTGACTAGTATCAACACATATAAACACATGCATAACTAATCAAGATCTAAAATTACTGTAAAAAGGACTCACCTAACATGACATATAATGCTTTGATAAAGTCAATAAGACCAATAAATATGAGTTAGTGTGGGCCTGCAAGTAGATGACACCAAAATGTTTCAGACTGATTTGTAAATATCCCAGATGTAAATCGATAAAACCACAGATGTCTAGCTTGGGTGGTCTCTGGACACTCAAGGATAAGATGCTTCCATGTTTCTTTTTTTGAGCTTGCAGAGATGACAGAGGTCCTACAACCCATAGTGTACACAGAATGTCTAGACAGAATCTGAGATATTTCATTCTTATCCTACAATCAGGAAACATGCTTAGGTAAGCAGGCAAGGTGTTTATACTGTGTGCTGTGTGTTTATAGCGATTGTATGCTTTGTATTTCTGAATGTTGTCATTCTGATTACACAATTCCATGCTTTTATTTTAAATATCACTCTATTGGGATTGAAAGTAAGCTCATCACAATTGAAGCCTATGTTTTCCAGTACTGTCAAATACTCTGTGTACATTCTGGTCAAGATGGAAGATGTATCAATTAAGCAGACAATTTTCAGATTCATATAAAGATTTTGTAGATGAATTTAGAATTTTATGAAATATCAATGTTTTATATAGAACAATGGAATCTAAAAAAGATTGGTAGTGCTACTCTGATGAAGGAAATTGGCAAACTAGGGGTGAGACGTAAGGATTGTTTCCATAAATAGCCCTCCAAATTATCCAAGGAGGACTCAGCTGGAAGATTTAAAATCTCGACGGATACAGCAGGGTTGGGATGATTTCTCCTTGTACTATCTGAAGGCTGGCACCTTATAATGCATGTGTCCCAATAGACAGAATAAAGTACACACCCCACTAGGGAATGAGACCAGGAGAGTAATTGCAAGGAAACCAAAATGTATATAAGTAAATACATGCAAGCAAAGAACTCTGCTGCCCGAGAGCGCTCTGCCAACAGATACACGGGCAGCACATTAAGAAATCACTGAGCGTCATAGATGATGTCATACATAAGATTCAGTCTAACAAACACGGTTGGCTAGGCACATATACTAATCCCAGCTCCCTACGAGATGCCTGGGTTCAATTGGCTGCTGTCTTCCCATAAGTCACAACGCACGTGGTCAGCTGGGCTAATTGTCACAGGGTGAAGTTCGATTAAGGTTAACACAGATGATATACTTTGTATCTGGCTAAACTAACAGCAAAGATTGGCAGGCAAAGGATAATTACTTGCATAAACCATTACATAAAAAGAGGGATTGTTTGCTAAGAGAAGGCAAATACATAGACATTCTAACCCATGCTTTTATGGGGGCATGGGGCAAGGGTCTTTCTTTCAGGTGTCTTAACAGGAGGTTTGATCTGCAATTTGTTATCTCTAGGACCTCACATTTTCAAACACACTGGGGATCGGTGTTTGTTTTAGAAGAGAATGTATGACCACACAGAATTTGGTATATGGTGGGATATTTTGGGTGGTCCAGGAATGGGTCAGTGTGCAGATGCATTCAAAGGGAATAGGGGGCATTGGGACATTAGGCCATGGGCTGGCAGCGAGCGGGGAGACAGGGCATGAGTCGGTCAACAGAGATGGATGGGGTGCTGGGACCGGAACAGGCCTTGGTCTAACATTCTGTGATGAGCACATTTTGTCAGTGCTTGATACTTGCAAAGGAAATGTCTGAGAAATTAACCTCAAAAGGGGTAGCTGTGCACAAACTCAAACATATAATCTGGTTTAGGTAAGTTGTGATCTCAAGGTTTGCTTCAGTAGTGGGGCATTGAAGGGTAATTTCTCGGTACCCCTTCCTTGAGTAAAGACTGCAAATGTGGAGTGCCTCACTATCTGCGCTCCCAACCAGTGTTTATTTGAATAGGAAATGTCAAGGTAGGATATGTCAAGGTAAGTATATGAACCCACAAGTTTCACTTAAACCATTTAAGTTTCACTTAAACAGTAAGCTGACTGAGCACCGCTGTAAATCATAGGTTTACGGGAGCTCGTATACCGCAGTTTTCCGAGAAATGGACATGTTCTTTCTATCTTTTTCTGTTTCATTTTACTTATGTACACAAGATGACGTATGAGACAACACGAGAAACCTAGGCAAAGACTTTAACAGCACACCAAGCCACCATGCAATGAATTACAGAATGGGTAATTTCTTGCCTTATTCATCTATCTAAAAACAGGTCCTGTTTGCTTTTACAGACATGAATTAATGTATGGAAGTCTTCTAGCGAACTCATGGTTAATCTACTTCTCCACACAGAATATATGGTTGACCACATTATGTGTTATATATATCAGGTACCCCGCTTACATGGACTACTTTTTCTTTGTGATGTGGTTTTTACACCTATCACTTTCCATTATTTTGTATTGTGACAGTTCTTTTATAATAGTCTTTAGAATTTGGACTTTCCTGAGTAAATTAATGGCTTTTCTTCTTTTTGTTTCTTCTTCCCCCCTTCCCTACCATGTTTTCATTTTGTTTTCATGCCTTTACATTAATGTATGGTATTTGTTGCTTCAATTATCATTTGGTGATAACTATGGATATGCCCTAATGTGTTGTTATATGTACAATTTGTCACATTTTTTGGATAGTAATATTTTTTCTAACGCCCTGAGGACAGCCCAGAGAGAGCTGAAACACGTGTTGGCGTGGCGTTTTTTCAGTTGATTAAAACTCATGGAACTTTAAGAACAATTTTGCTGTCAGCTATTTAATGGTTTAAGTGAAACTTGTGGGTTCATATACTAACCTTGACATATCCTAGTCAAATAAACACTGGTTGGGAGCACAGATAGTGAGGCACTCCACATTTGCTTGATACTTGCTAACTGCAACAATGAAAGGCTGAATTTCCATGAGAACAGGACTTGCGCAGAGTTTGCAAGGGGGTGGTGGTGGTGCGAGCTGGCTGTGCATGGTTCTGGGCGTGGGGAAGGCTGACATTTCGGCAGAGAGGCACAAGGCCCAGGAAAGATCAAATTTGTAAAGACACAAAATGGAGTCCAATCTACCGACATTAGTTGCACTTCTACACACATATATCTAAGATAGGTGATGTGAATATGTACGGAAGGGGTGGAGATGTCTCCCCCTTGACTCACACTTCATTTACCTGCTGCGGGAATGGTGCAGGGGACAGGAAATGCCAACCCTCCACAAGATTCCCCCCTTTTGTTACTTCTAATGTGACAAATATTGTATTCCATTCCCTCTGCGTTCCTCTGCCAATCTCTCTGTTTCATCCCATGCTGTGGTACCTTTTATTGGTATCCACGCTCTGCACACATTCTTGAGACTTTCCCCTCGCCAAGCATACTCTTCTGGAGTACATGACATATATATACAATCCCATCTCCATCTAAATCCACCCACACCTCCCTGTGATTTTCCAAGTCTTGGGATTGCTTTATGGTAGTATGATAGAGGTGGTCTACTAAGTCCACAGTATTATATATGGCCATCATGCAAAATTTGGGCTCATTGCTGTCCCCCATCTGTACTTGTGCATTCTGTGTGTGGTGAGGTCCCCTGTCAGTCCCTTCTGGCTGCCAATAGTCACCATCATCATTGCACTATAAGGAATAGTATTGGCACAACACCGGATCCCTAATTGGCACACACAAAATATTAGCAGGAGAAAAACGATGATGGGCACCAGCATCTTCTTCACAGTCCCAAGCCATGATGGCACCCATTTGAATGCTGAGGTAAACCAATTTGTTGGCTGCACACCACCTTCTTTTCTCATCCTTAATCCTAACTCATGCACCGCCTTTATGACGTGTGACAGTGTCCCATTATCAGCATCAGACATGTGCTCCCGATTTTCCCGCAAACACTGCCTTCCATTGCTGTGAGTAGGTCGAGCACATACCTATTCTGCATTGTCATTAGTGGCTCTTAGTTCCACTTTGATGATGTTGAACCCTTCTTCAGTGTCCTTTGCCAGCTGTATGAGTTCCCAGCGCATGATCTGGAGCCATTTGGTGTTTTCACAGGCCTGGATGCTGGGCATCAGTGATGCGAAGAATGTTTCAGCTGAGTTGAATAATTTGTGTTCTGCCGGAATCTGCGCCAGGAGGACGGAAGAGTCTTCGGAGATATAGTTGAATGTTCTCTTTTTTCTCGATACTTGCTCTTGCAATTTGTTCCCAGTTAGTATATTCACAAGGGGTGGTTGTGACAGTTCGTGTTGTGCCCCTTCCTTTGTTATATGGTTTCCAGGGAGCACCAGCAGTACAAAGTGTAGACTTGCCAGAGCACAGTCACCCTCCCATGGACTCGGGGAGGTGCAATTATGCCTGTTTGCCACATATCCAATATTGGTCCACTAGGGCTGCAGTTTCTTTTTTCAGATCAGCAATGATGAGGTTTCTTTTGCAGTGTGTGTTAGAACCCATGGGTACATCACCTTCTGCATGGAAACAAAGTTAATATTTCTGTTCATGATGAATCTTGATTGGCTTTTCCAGGGCAGTAACCCAGGTCAGCTTGGAGACATGATCAGTTCATATTTGTGCACATGTGTCATTCGTCCATTGTACTATTCTCTGACAGACCAGCAATCCTTGCACATGAATTTTGACTGCTGCCATTTGTTTTCTGCAAATCTTGTTCCTTGTATTGCCAGGAAGGGTTCTTTGAAGCATTTTGCAGGCAGAGTTCCTTTTTTACATATTCTGAAGTCAGGTGGCAGGAGCTTCATGTGTATTGTGTGTGCCTGGAAAGTGCCCTTTATCCTACATAGTGCAAGATGAACACGACATGCTTCCACAATGGGAGTTGCTTGAGGTGCTAAAACCTTAAACATCCCTGACGCATGAGGTATCAATGAGCAAACATAACAACTACCATTTGTTGCTTGTCGCCCAGTGGTACTCATGTCTGAGTACCATTTATTCGACTGCCCTGGATGGCGGAGGTCTCCCATTTTATCTAGCACCAACTTTTGTACGCATCATATTTATATTGCTTAGTTTGTCGTTTGTTTCTATTCTTTTGCAAAAAAGTATTTTTCCATCCTAACAACCTCTTACACAATTTTTTCATGGCACATAATGTCTTTCGGGCATTGAACAACAGGGGGCGGTACATTGGAAATATCCTGTTTTTTACATTTCCACTTAAGTCAGTGGTTTGTTGCCAATAGGGGAGTACTTAAGAAATCACGTGAATCAGCTGTGGGGAACATATCATACATTTGGGCCAGCCATGAGGTAGTTATACTGATAAGTTGTGAGGTAGGCTGTATTGAGGTAACAATCGGTGTGTGTTCTTGGACATTATTTCCAAAAATGCATACATACTGTGGGTCCATGTGTTACTTTCAGGATCTGAGATTTCCTTTGTTATGTTTTTAGCAGTGTTGGGGAGCATTGTATTATCCTAAATTAGTTTAATACCGTCCCATAAAAGGTGTCCTCCTTCTTGTATCAGTTTTGTAGTTTTCCTCCTCCCCCCTTCTCTTTATCTCCCATAGTAAAAGACACCCCCCAAAATATCATGAAACTTAACATCACAATCCTAAAGGTTATTGCTACAAAATAGAGGCCACAGTCATAACTGTAGGTCCTTGTTGCACTTATTCTATTCCGACTGCTAACTCTCTGAGTATTTTATATTGTCAAAGGCGCATTCACCACCATTGTAGCACCTACAGGAAGAAGGAAACAAAAACGGGGACTGGGTTTAATGAAACAGAAAAAATAAAAAAGACATGGAAAGGGTGCGTTGAGGAAAAAAGAAACAATTGCATATTATATTTATATTTTCATTTTGTAAATCCTTTTCATATTCCTTCTATATTTGTATCTCGTCAATACTTTCATTTATTGAACTGCCACTCCCCTTTCATTTTGTCCTGGTCATTCTATCACTACACTGTCATGTGCTTTTCATATATCGGAGAGGTGTATCCAATATTTAAATCCCTTTACTTTAACTGCAAGTGGGGTGCAATAAATCACATTTGTATGGCCTGTGGAATCTAGGAGAGTTCCATCTCCTTACAAAACCGTGAACATATACCAGTTCGCCAGGTAAGAATGGATTTGTGGGACTGTCAGGGGCTGCAGTTTCTGTGTCTGTTTCATTTTCTCATGTGAAAGGAGTTGCTATTTGTTTGGCAATGCACCACATTGCCATTGTTAGTTGGGTGAGGTATTCTTTGAACTCCTGTCCTAGGATAGTTGCCATTCGCTGGGCATCTGACATTCTTCTTACAGGTGACAGTGGAGTTTGCATACTCCTATCAGTCACGATTTCATGGGGGGACAGGTGGTGGTCCTTGCTGGGCTGTGTGCACAGCTGGAAGAGGGTCAAAGGTAAACAATAGACCCCGTTTTTCTTCAGGGTGTGACATCATTTGGACAATCTACTTTTAAGTAGACCGTTGACTTTTTCTATCAAACCATTGGCTTGCAGGTGGTAAATCGAGCACATTTTGTGTTTTATTCGTAATAGGGAGGTCACTTCTTTGAATAGATCATTTACGAAATGTGTTCCGTTTTCTTCTCTCACCAAGAATTCTGCTGTGCATTTCACGTCCGGGTGGGAACATGGTCCTGCTTCCACCCAGCGTGAAAAAGGACAGACCACCAGAATCAAATATCTAGCCCCATTGCCTGATTTTCCTAATATTTTGGAGTTTCGGGCAGGCTGCTGTTCAGTTTTGGAGGTGAAAGTAGACGGTGTGATGAGGGTCATAGAGAATGTCAGATGGGAACTAGACTAGCAGAGCAAGAGACAAAGGAGCATTTGGCGGGGGGAAAAAGAGCATGTCGGTATGAAGTGTCAGTCGGGGGTGGGAGGGGGTTCTGATCAGCAATACCATAACGGAGCTCTAGGCTCGGCTTGTGCAGTTCACCAGAAGTGCTGATCTGTGCAGAAACTTGTGGCATCATGCAGCCGTTCGTATGTGGGGGAGGAAGGGTAAGAAAGGTGATATTTCTGCGTGTAACTGAAGCTGTGAGGGAGCAAAGGACTTGGAGATACTTTAGTTCCTGGTACACTCAACAAGCACCCTCCTCCATGCAGGGGTGCAGACTGAGGTGGGTGAAGGCATCCATTATGTACAGGCCTTTGCTGGAGCATGTGTTCCTTTACTGTGATGGCAACAGCAGCCTCCTGATCAGCACTTAACTAAACTACACAGTACCTACTACCTGAAACCGCCAATTTGAAAGTTACTTGCCACCTCGTTTCTACACATGAACACAGTACACCATTTCTTACTCACCAGGAGTCCATTATCACTAGCCAGTGGTGAGTAGACATTTCTCACCCTTTTGGTACATGTACCACTCCTCAGTCCACTTCCAAAGCATTCTCCACTAATGGGAATTGCCTTGAATTGGTAACATTGGCTGAGATGCCTTTAGCTATTTTGATGGGCATCTCTGCATGCCACAGCTTGAATCGTGTACAATTCATGTATTCCAGCACCTGAAATCTGCAAGAGGGGGCTACGCTTACCAACTGAATAAACTTCAAAGAGCACAAAACGCTGCAGCCAAACTGATACTAGCAGTCGCCCCGAGAGACCACATCTCCCCAGCCCTTAAAACTCTGCACTGGCTTCCAGTGGCCCGAAGGGTGACTTTCAAAACCTTATGCATTTCTCATCAAACATTGCATAAAACCAGACCTCAATATCTTCAAGACAAGCTAAAACCCTATGACCCTCCATGTACTCTAGGATCAAGCTCAGTCGGCCTTCTAGTCTCCTAGTCATAGTCCATAGTCCTAGTCCTAGTCTCCTCCTAGTCATACCTAAAACAAACTTAGTCAAGATGGGCGGATCATCAATCTCAGCCTTGGCCCCCACGCTCTGGAACGCACTCCCACCCCACATCCGCCTAACTGAAGATCTAATGTCTTTCCGCAAACTACTGAAAACTTGGCTCTTCCCCTAAAACCAACCTGTATGCAAACTAACCCAAACTGAATAACAGCATCTCAATATCACCAACCGAACAAACTACTAGATCTTGAATAACAATAAGACAAATAACAATACAACATCAAGATCCATGCGAGAAATCGACAACCAATAACCGCCAATGTAAACTAAAATGACAAACAGAATAGAACGAGTAAAGTAGATCAAAGCAGTGAAGTGGATAAAAAGAATAAACCGTAAGAAAACAGTAATGAGGTTTAAATTAATGAAATGGATGTAATGAGTGCAATGGACAAAATGAACAAAACGGGCGAAATGATTAAAGAGAAGAGGATGGAAAGATGAATACAAGAGATTGATGAGTACACAGACAGATGACACCGACTGTATGAGTGCATGGCATAAATGGAAAGTACAGAATAGACGATTAAAGTACATGAGATGAGTGTAGTGCATGAAACAGATAGAGAGCACGGAACAGATCCAGTGCATATGACAAGTGACATGGCCTGAAATCGATACTGCATGATGAATGAACGAAGTGAATGGAGCGAATGAAATCGTTAGAATGGATGAAGCGCGTGGAACAGATTAATGCGTTGAACAGACGAGTGTGTAGATCGGATGAGTGTATAGAACGGATGAGTATGTTGAGCGGATGAGTGTGTTGAGCGGATGGGGTGTAGAGCGGGTGAGTGTGTAGAGCGGACGTGTGTGTAGAGCGGATGAGTGCGTAAGTGCGGAGGAGTGCGTAGAACGCAGGAGTGCATAGAGCAGATGAATGTGCAGAGGGGATGAGTGTAGAGCGGATGAGTGTGTAGAGCAGATGAGTATGTGGAGCGGATGAGTGCGTAAGTGCGGAGGAGTGTGTAGAACGGAGGAGTACATAGAACAGATGAATGTGCAGAGCGGATGAGTGTATAGAGCGGATGAGTGTATAGAGCAGATGAGTGTATAGAGCGGATGAGTGCGTATGAGCGAAGGATTTTGTAGAGCAGATGAGTGCAGATAGCAGAGGAGTGCATGGAAAGAATGAGTGCATAGAGCGGATGAGTGCGGGGAACGGATGAGTGCGTGGAGCAGATGGGTGCGCAGAGCGGATGGGTGCGCAGATCGGATGGGTGCACAGAGCGTGATGGGTGTGCAGAGTGTGATGGGTGCACAGAGTGTGATGGGTGCGCAGGTCAGAACAGTGCGCAGAGTGGAAGAGTGCCCAGAGCGGAAGAGTGCATAGAACGGAGGAGTGTGTAAGAATGGAGGAGTGTGTGGAGGGGATGAATGCTAGCGGAGAACAGGCTAGTGGTTAGAGTGAACAAGTGTATGGAGCAGACGAGTGCATAAGAGCAAATGAGTGCGTAAGAGCGAATGAGTGCATAAGAGCAGAGGGGTGCATGAGAGCTGAGGGGTGCGTAAGAGCAGATGAGTGCATAGAGCAGGTGAGTGCGTAGAGCGGAGGAGTGTGTAGAACGCAGGTGTGCATAGAGCAGATGAATGTGCAGAGCGGATGAGTGTATAGACTGGATGAGTGTATACAGCGGATGAGTGTATAGAGCGGATGAATGTATAGAGCAGATCAGTGTATAGAGCGGATGAGTATAGAGCGGATGAGTGTGTGTGAGCGAACAATTTTGTAGAGCAGATGAGTGCATATAGCAGATGAGTGCGTGGAAAGAACGAGTGCATAGAGCGGATGAGTGCAGGGAATGGATGAGTGCATGGAGCAGATGGGTGCGCAGAGCGGATGGGTGCGCCGATCAGATGGGTGCGCAGAGTGTGATGGGTGTGCAGAGTGTGATGGGTGCGCAGAGCAGAAGAGTGCACAGAGCGGAAGAGTGCCCAGAGCAGAAGAGTGCCCAGAGCGCAAGAGTGCCCAGAGCGGAAGAGTGCGTAGAGTGGAGCAGTGTGTAAGAACGGAGGAGTGTGTAGAGTGGATGAATGCTAGCGTAGAACAGGGTAGTGGGTAGAGCGGACGAGTTTATGGAGCAGACGAGTGCATAAGAGCGAATGAGTGCATAAGAGCGGAGGGGTGCGTGAGAGCTGAGGGGTGCGTAAGAGCAGGTGAGTGCGTAGAGCGGGTGAGTGTGACGAGCGGGTGAGTGCATAGAGTGGGTGAGTGAGTAGAGTGGGTGAACGCGTAGAGCGTGAGAGGGCATAAAGCAGACGAGTGCCTAGAGCGGATGAGTGAATAGAGCAGGCGAGTTCATAGGGCAGATGACTGCCTAGGGCAGATGAGTGTGTAGAGTGGATGAGTGCGTAGAGCGGATGAGTGTGTAGAGCGGATGAGTGCCTAGAACGGATGAGTGCCTAGAGCAGATGAGTGCCTAGTGCGGATGAGTGCGTAGAGTGGATGAGTACGTAGAGCCGTTAAGTGCGTAGAGCGGACAGAACGGGTGAAGTATGTGGATGGAATGGGTGACGTATGTGGATAGAACGAGTGATGTATGTTGATGGAACGGGTGACGTATGTGGATGGAACGGGTGACGTATGTGGATGGAACGGGTGACGTATGTGGATGGAACGGGTGAAATATGTTGAAGGTACTGGTGTAATATGTGAACGGTACGGGAAGTATGTGGATGGTACAGGTGAAATACGTGGATGGAGTGCATAAAACAACTTAGAAATACACAGAACGGATCAGAGTACATAGAACAGATTCAAATGCATGGAACGGATTGGAGTGCGTGGAGCGGATTGGAGTGCATGGAGCGGACTGGAGTGCGTGGAGCGAACTGAAGTACGTGGAGCGGACTGGAGTGCGTGGAGCGGACTGGAGTGCATGGAATTGTGCGACTTACATCGAATGGTTTGGAATCCATGGAACGTTTGAAAGAGGAAGTAACCCATCATATCACATCACCATGCTTACTCTCCTCTTTACACCACCATTCAAGTAGAACACAGAGATACTATGACACCATTCGGTATAGCTGTTCTCATACCAACATCTGCCTCATACTCCCCATCACTCTAACTCAACACTCCTGTTTACACACAACGCAGCCAGGTGTTCTCCTCAGGCCTAACGCAGCCACAATCGGTCTGGATAAATCCTGCCAGAACAAACTCATACTCTTTATCTCTCAACCACCACACCTACCGCTAAGAAGCAGCTATTACACAAATGCTACACCAGCTGCACACATATCTGGTGCTCACACACACCTTTGACTCTCTCTACTCTCTTTACTGACTTGAACTTCAGTTCACAAGGGCGTTCAACCTACCAGCGCCTTCAGACCATAACAATGGTACATAAGGCGCTATATAAATGCAAAGAAACATAACATAACATAATATTGCACCTCTCTCCCATGTCTGCATAACCAATATGCAGCTCACGGAATGGTCCTACAGGGCGCAGAAATGTGCCACGTATTGTTCTCAATGTCATTCCAGAATTAAACATTTGGCATGTGGTACATTCAATTGTCATTTTAGTGAGATATTCCTGGAGGTTTGGTACAAACCAATATTCCTGGATATCTGCAGCAATGTGTTGCTTGGACATGTGGGCTGGAAAGTGCAGGTGTTAGACTGCTATTAACAACAATTCTACAGGCATTACTACTTTTCCTGTACTATCTTGTCCCCATAGGAGATCAGTGGGTGACTGGGTACACCCTCTCTTTGTCAATAATTCTTGTTCTTGTGGCAGTGCTTTCTTTTGGATTTCTATTAGTTGGGTTATTGACAACGCATTGTACCCATCCTCCATATGTCCCTGTACTTTCTCTTTCAAGACGCATTCTGTTGTTTGTGGCTTTTGGAAATATGCTGCTTGTTTGGCTGTGGCATTCGCCGCTACGTTCCCAAGTGATATTTTATCATTGTTATTAGTATGGGTTTGGCATTTTAACATAGCTACCACTGAGGGCTCTCCTAATGCGCTAATCAAAAATTACGTAGTTCTGCATGTTGTGCCGGGGACCCATCTGCTCTTCTGAACCCCCTTCTTCTCCAACATGACAGACCAGCATTTACCGTATTGGTTACATATGCTGAATATGAATAGATTGTTACTGCACATCCTTTTGCGCGCGTAGCGCCTCAATCAGTGCTATTAGTTCTGCTGTTTGGGCTGAATAGTGTGCAGGTAAAGGTTTTTGCACTAATATCTCATATTCACCTTCCTCTAATCACACAACTGCAGCCCCAACATGCTTTTCCCCTGTTTCTGGATATATAGATGCTGACCCATCTACAAAGAATACTTCTCCCTCTTCAAGGGCATTCTCCCTTGCTTTGGGGATGTCATCTCCATCTCCCTCGTACGTGGCACAGTCATGTTCTTGCATATCTTGTGCCGTACATGGCTCAGTAATGAAGGTTGCTGGGTTTACAGTTTTGCAATGAACAATATGGACATTTGGTCTGGAGATAATAATCTCATATGCTGGCGCTCTTTGAGTGGTTACTGTTGATTTAGATCGTTCCAGAATAGCAAACAAAAAATGCTCCACGTACAAAGTGACAGAAACCCCTTGTTTGTTTGTTTGTTTGTTTGTTTGTGGCACCATTACAATTGTGGCACTTTTTTCTAATGCAAGCACGGATGCCGCAAGAGATTGTTTGCATGAAAAGTGTCCCTGCATCACTGAATCGAGTGTGCTGCTGTAATAGCGCGAAAGGCTTATGTCCTGAAGATGTTTTTTGTGTCAAGACTGCTGTCATGAGGGTCCCATTTGAATGTGAGAATAAATACAATTCTCACTCATAGTCAGGTGTTGCGAGGACTAGTGCGATACTTAATAGTTCTTTTAGTGTGGTGAATGCTGTGTGCATTTCTGGGGTCCATTTTATTGGTACTTTTTCATTTTGTACTTCCTTCAGACCGTTTAACAGCAGCCTCGTGTACGTTGCATAATCCAAAATCCATGCACGGCAATAGTTGCAGATGCCAAGAAAATTTTGCATGTCTTTTACAGTATGCCGCATTCTCGTGGCGCAAACTTCACTGCTCTGTCAGGTATTATTCTTTTACCGTCTTTTGCAATGAGTTGCCCTCGAAAGAGCACTTCTGTTAAACAGTACTACAAATAGTTTTGTCTACTTTGTACCCCCCCCCCTTTTGGGCCAATAGGGTTAGTAGGGTGATGGAGTCTTTTCTGCATTGTTCTTCTCCAGAACTACATACTAGGAGATCATCCACGTATTGAATGATTAGAAAGCAGTGAGGTATTGTGATTCTGGGTCGAGGGGCATTGAGAAGAAGGCATTTTTCAGATCCACTACTGTAAAGTGGGTGGCCTCTTTTGGGATACTGCACAACATGGATGTCAGATGTGGGACAAGCAGGAACTCCTTTTGTACTATATCATTAAGTGGCTGAAGGTTCTGGATCATACGCCACACCCCTCCCATCGCCTTTTTGATCGGATAAATCACAGTGTTACAAGGGGATTTAGAGGGGCAATGATACCCTGTTGTAATAAGGCATGCATTGTATTTTGTATCCCTTCCTCTGCTTCTCGTGACAGGGGGTACTGTTTCACTCTTGGAAGGACAGCTACTGGTTTTAGTTTTATTTTCACTGGGGTCACTTCTCTCAGTAACCCCACGTCATGGGGGTTTGTAGTCCACAAATATGGCCTTACGTGCTGTAAATCGGTGTCGCAAAAAGATGGTGGTTCACTAACAGTGACCATGAGGGGGTTTGGCACTTGTCTGTTCTGTATCATAATATCGCATGCCATACATATTTCCATTATAATCTCCCCATCAGTGTCACTGTCTGTGAACAGCTCTTCGTCAGTTAATTCTGTCAGTGGAATGCCTGGGTCTATACACAGCACTGTCCTCCATTCACATCCGTGAGTATCCAATCCTATTGCCACAATATGTTTTGCTGACACCTGTACTCACTGTAAGTCAAGTGTAATTACTGTCCCTGGCACCATTTCAGGAGTGGCCACGGGGCGAAAGATGAAATCAGAAGGTACTGCTCAAGCCAATAGTTATATTCCATAGACAAACATGTGAGCATTTGTGGGTATCCCTCGCACTCTGGTCACATCTGCCAACGTCTGTATCAACAACATCGCTCTAAGCACACACATACATTGGGTGGCGTACACTATCCCTCTCTCTGTTAACTCAATGGTCATATTGAGCTTGCTCAGTAAATCCCAACCCAGTAAATTTATGGGAGACTCTTCATGATACAATAGGGGTGCTTGTACTGTTTTGCCCCCTTTTCGGACATCCAAATGTTCTGTATATGGAACCGTGACCACTGCCCCAGAGAAACCTTGCATCTCGAGATTTTTGCCAGAAAGCGGAAACTTCATTTAGACATGATTTTTCCGCTCCCGAGTCCACCATGAAGATGAACTGTTTATTTCCTAACTCTGACCCCACCAGTGGTTCCTAGTCTATTCGTAAGGTAGTTCATAGTACGGGACATGCAAATGCTCTCTGTGGGTTGTCCTAGTTGGGGTGGGTATCTGTTCCGGGGCATGTAAAAACATTATCACTAAGTACACACATTCCTTGGAATGGGGATGGTGCGCCATTGGCACAGGTATCAAATCTGTTCATGTGTGTGTCACTTCAGTCTGCAGTGGTGGGCGGCTTTGCATGCAGTGTGGGGTGTGTCTGAACATACTGAACACTGGCAAAGCCCTGGTGTTGGGCTGTCCATCATTTTCATAGTTTCCTATGGGTAGGCCATAAGGACTGCCCGGATGTGGGTGTCCATACTGTTGTTCATTACTGTATCTTTGATTACTCTGATAATTCCCTGTGAGCCTATTCCAACATTCCCTTGCAAAACGACCCCACCTCCCACACAACCATATCCTCCTACTCCTCCTTGTTGCCCTCTGTATCCACCTCTTCCTCTAGTGGGACTACCTTGCCACTGGGGTCCTGTGTACCGTTCCTCTCCACCCCACTGTTCTTGGCCAATGTCTGCCCATGCTACAGCCATTCTTGCTTGTATTGCTACGCATACCTTATTGTCTTCCCCTGGCTTTTCTGTGGGCAGTGCTGCATTTACTGCCGTGACCTTCACTAACTTGCTCTGTACCAACTTTGCTGACCTCGACTCTGTGGTTTCTTTCTCCCTCTCTTTGTTCCTCCTACAATGGTGCACTATGATGCTTTGTATTTCTGGCCAACCTTTGGCTTCAATCCCAGCTATTTTATCAAGGGCCTTCTGTACCTCCTTCGGGAGGCCTCTTTTAATAATGAAGTAGAATAGGGAGGTGGACTGGTCCCAAACCATGCCTGTCTCCACCTGCCACATCTCCTGCACTCGAAGAATGAACTGCGCAGCATCTTCCTCGTCCCCCATAGTGCATTGCATGATAGAGTGTAAATCGGGGGTATCAGGAAAGGTTCTCTGCAGTGCAACCCACGCTTGTGTCCTCACATTGTTAAATGATGCACCATCATGCATATCATTCCTCAGTGATACTCCCGGGAACCCCGCCTTCACCCACACTGCATCAGCTTTTTCCTGCACCCCTCGAAAGTGGTGGGAGGGCCATGAGGAGATTGTTTTTGTCCATCAATGCCCAGGGTACATAATGGGGCCTTCCCGCTTCCTTATGAATGAGTGGCATCTGTAATTCTGATCTTATTATTTCCTTGTTTACTTGTATTGCTTTATTTTTAAACAATGCTATCCTCCCAAGCCTGTTCCTTAACCTTCCCTCCAATGCTGCTTAATTCATCACCTGTGGAGTGGCCCAATGAACCTGCAGTAGTGGCATCCCTCCCGCGGTCCCTCCTTCTGCCGCATCCAAATCGCTTCAACATTCTTCATCCCTCTCCCAAACCACAGTATTATGACTCACACTGTCTGCCTCCCCCTCTCTTTCTACTTGCACATTTTTAATTGGTGTAATGTCTATCCTAATGAGAAAGTCCCCAGATTTAAACTTGTCTTCAGTTAATTGGGGCACTCTTTCTCCCAATGGTATTGCCGGCTGTTACGTTCCCCCTGACACTGGCAATGGTGTTTCACATAATGTTTGCAATCGGGCCAATTCCGCTTGGGTGGATGTCAATACTATTTCCAAATCTCTATTTGTTGGCCCTACGCAGGCTGGAGGTATCAACTGTCCATAAGGAGGGGGCAGGGCAGTTGCTGGAGTGTTTGGCGCTCTCCCTGCCGGTACATACACTAGGTCTGCATATCCCTCTGCGGGTCGCGTTAACAGCGGATATAGGGGCTGATTCATGGAATTATTTGCGCTGAAAAACTGGGATTTGTGCGCCATTCTGCCCACAAATCCCTGTATAACAAATGGGGATTTGTGGGCAGAATGGCGCACAAATCCCCGTTTTTCGGCGCCAATAATTCAATGAATCAGCCCCATAGTCTTTTGGGTTCTTTGTTCTCATTCTCGCCCTCTCCCTTAACATCTCCTTCCCCAGTTGTACCTCCGTCCTTTACCTTACTCTGCACGACTGTTGCTTCCACAAACATTTTCCACAGATGTAATACTTCCCTCCGGTTTTGGAGCTGCAACATGATCAAATATTCCCTTATCGAACGACTCCTCTTCTGGCCAGACACAGGTCGTTTCCTCCCTCTTCAACTCTGTTACCCAGTCACTATGATATTTTCTTATCTTCTATTGGTACAAGGGCAGGTGTTTACAAATATGGGACAGGGGGGTATCTATCCCCATGTTTAAGGCAACACTTCCTTTTCTTCCCTTCTGATCACGTTCTTCTATTCAGATGGCAATATAGGGTTACGCAGAGAAGTTACTTCACCCCTTTATAACACTCTTTTCAGTTTTCATATAAATAGCACAAACTATGAAACACTTGAACAAGACACAACCAACAGATTTTTCAACAGTACAAAACATAAAATGAAGAAGTCCACCCCTGTTTACCCTTACATGACGTTCCCTCTCCCCCTTTCACACATTCTCCATTCACATCACCATGGCCACTCCTAGACCTACCTCCACAATAATAAAACACACTAAAATAGATATTAATATAAATCAACAACTCTTATTTACTACCAAGCCTACTCCTTATATGAAATTTGAAGTTAGGGTATGGGTAAAGGACCAGATGGTGTGTGCTATGTCCACTAAATACCTATTATAATGGGCCTACGCTGCGTCATAAACGTCACAAAGTAGATGCACCCATTAGCACCTACTCGGTAGAAAACAGTATACATAATGTGACAAGCATATCGCGCTAACGCCCTTAAATCAATTAGATAAACAAAGTCCATATATTATATAAATGATAATAGTGATAAACACAGTGTTTTATTCTGCAGGATGTCAGCCGACACGTGTTTCGACATTTGTCATTTTCAAGGCTGGCAAAGTCATCCAAAATCATATACAAAAGTAAACAGGATCATCATGACAAAATTAAAATAGGATAATAATAATTACATTTACATTGCACATGGTTCAATTGACAATATCAAGCCATGTTTTAAGTACACCAAAACAAGAAATAAAACCAAGATTTTACCGTCCCTAATATGAGAGGCCATCATGAGCGGAGCATAGGAGGACGCGGAAAACACACAGATAATAATGAAGAGTACAAAGAGAAAGGGAAAGAAAGAACACAAGGGTTTAAATGAGTATATTAATTTCCTATTGGGTGGATTAATTAGAAGTTACAGAATTATTGGTGCACTCTGAATGAGCCCAAGGACGATCAAGCAACCAAACTCCAAATAATACATTAAGGTGTTTAGTAGCACGCATGCGTGCCTGATTGGTACTGCACGTATCCTATTATGCTGAATGGAAAATTATAAATAGTGTAAGACCCAGAAGTGAGGGGATGTATTCCATAAAATGAAAAAGTGCATGTTGCATGCAGAAATTCCTCTGATTCATGTGCTTAGATGCATGCACTTGTTGATAATCAAAATAAACATGACATGTGTGTGTCCCACCATCCATACTAAGTTAATCTGTATTTAACTTGTATTGCATTCAAAGAGAAAAGGGGGCATGGGGCCAGTGGGCCATGGTCTGGCAGGGAGGGGGGACGCAGGGCATGAGTCGGTCAACAGAGATGGATGGGGTGCTGGGGCCGGAACAGGCCTTGGTCTCACATTCTGCGCTGAGCACATTTTGTCAGTGCTTGATACTTGCCAACTGCAACAATGAAAGGCTGAATTTCCGTGAGAACAGGACTTGCGCAGAGTTTTCAAGGGAGTGGCGGTGGCGTGGGCTGGCTGTGCGCAGCGCTAGGAGTGTGGAGAGCTGAAATCTCGGCAGAGAGGCACAGATCCCAGGAAAGATGGCGTTTGGAAAGACACAAAATGGAGTCCAATCTACCGACATTAGTTGCACTTCTACACACATATATGATATGTGATGCGACTAAATACGGAAGGGGTGGAGATGTCTCCCCCTTGGCTCACACTTCATTAAGCTGCTGCGGGAATGGTGCAGGCCCGCGAGAAATGCCACCCCTCACCCAACATATCCTATCAAGGGACTTAACGTAAATGCACACAATTTGACATAGATCTTTCACATCTGAGCAGTTATGGGGAACTAGCTTGCCACATAATCTTTCCAAAATTAACTTGGGCTTTCTTTTTTGGTAGAGTGGGAAGCCAAAGTAAACAATGTGATCGGATATGTCTATATGATGTTGTTTAGATACCATTCAGACATACAGAACTTCTCATCCTTCTTACAAATCATCACAGAAAATTTGGTGGCATTCATTTTTAGCCCATTATCATTATCAATATCATTGAGGAAGTATTCTAGTGCTACCATAGAACGCTTTAAACCAATTTGGGTGGAATCAAAAATTATATCATCTGGAAAACATATTGCTCTTATGGTTAGATTGCCAATTTTCAGAGGGAAGGATCAAATGCTCTCTAAGGAGTTAAACATGTTGGTTAAGTGTATATTATATGTCTTAATGTACCCCCACCAGTGGATAAGGGCACCTTTCATACCCTAAGATCAGAGTAGGAGTATCCTTAAGTATAAGAAGAAATCATTCCAAGACGAAAGGTGAGATGCCCTGCTATCTGCAGCCAAGCTAAGTGATCAAAAGTCCTACTGGAAAATGGAATTTGACTCTAAAGAGAGGGAGAATGCTGTGATCCAGAGTTGTATAGGGCCAAATGTGTGGTTTAATCACTTCAAAGAGCTCTATCAAGAATCAAGAGGGTCTCCTGAGGTATCAAAGGATTTGGCACCTTTTCAGGGTGTGGTGCCTGTGGCAGGTGACCAGAAACTTATCTTCTCGTTGAGCAAAGTCCGGGAAGCGATCAGTTCCGAGAAGGGAGGAAAGACTCCTGGTACTGATAAGATCCCAAAATTACCAGTTCAAGGAAGAATTGGTTGTCTGGACCCAAATATAGTGTCACCTCTTTTATACAATAAGTAGGAGTAGTTTTATCCCAGATTCATGGAGGAGTGCTGACATTCTTCCAATTTATAAAAAAAAAAAGTGGTGGAAAGATATATCTGTGAATTATCACCCAATTTCATTATTGGACTCTACAGGTTAAATATTCTCCAAGATCCTACCTGGGCACTTGAAGGTGTGGGTTAGCACCCTAGCTATTATTATTCATTTTCGAGGCCAGTAAGAGCACTGTAGATCAAACTTTCAGGCGTGTTCTTATTCTGCAGAAGGATGTAACATTGAGCAAAGTCAAGATATATGCAGTGTTGGTCGATCTGAAGATAACGTTTGATGGGGTTCTATGTGTCAAACTTTGGCATGTGTTGAAAGGCAGACAAATCTCAGAACAACTTCTTGCTTTGATCGATCTTTTATACTCCAGCAACTGTGCAACCGTGTGCTGGGGTCTGGCAGGGTTATTGTTTCGTTCCTTTAATGTTGAGAAGGGTGTAAGGCAAGGATGTCCTGGCCCCATTGCTTTTTTGTGTACATCAATGTGGACCTCTTGGGAAGTTGTATGGATCCACCTAAATTGAGTGTGGACAAGATACCAGCTCTCTTTTATGCAGACAATGCAGTCCTTTTGGCTATTTGCCCGATGGGGTTTAGGAAGAAGTTGGATCATTTTTGCAGTAAGTGTAAAAATATGGGTTTGGAGATCAATGCTACAAAAACCAAGGCAATGGTCTTCCGACCCCCTCACCGTAAGGATTTTCCCTTGGTTGTGAGTGTAGAGAGTAGCAACTTGGAGCAACTAGCATCACATGATTACTTGGGTCTATGGTTGGCAGAGAATTGCCATTGGACCACTCATCTTGCAAAGGCAAATTCCATCTTAAGCAGGAATAGTGGGGCTGAGAGAAGATTCACCCCAAAGACAAGGCGGGGTTCTGTTGCCAGTGAATAAGGTATATAATGCTCAGGCTATACCCTTAGCATCATATGGAGCAGACCTCTGGGATATTCAAATACCCAAGACTTTAAAACACAGGTTGATGCTTTATTGGGTTCAGATTTGGGGTACAGCTGGATTGGAAAGGTACGTCGAGGCCTTGAAGCACGTTATGTCCTTGGAAGGAGGAAGGACACTCCCATGCTTCAAGCATATAAAAGGGGGCCTGACTGACATAGGTGTGAGCCTCTATTGGGACAGTGTCTCTGTAATTAGTACAGAGTTAAAGGTCATTGGCAAGGATGTGGCTATTGTATTAACATATACCAGGTTGGAGGCTTCTTGTCTCTAGTTATCAACGGGGATTCAATATTTGGATTAAATTCGATTTTTGTTATGATGACTTTTTGGACACTCCCGTACCTTCGTTCGCTCGTGCACTTTATTTAAAATTGAGGTTCAACACTCTGAGCATGGTCAAGTTTACGAGCACTTGGAAGCCTAATGGAGCAATCAGTTGCCCTGCATGTGGAAGTGGAAAGAATCCATTATTCATGTTGTGTTTCTTTGTGATGGTTACAGGGATTTGAGATCTACATACTTGAATCCGTTTTTAAAACTCTTTAGTGTTCGTGGGATAGGCCAGGCCCGAGTATGGGTAAAGCGATGCAGAACCTAAATATTGTTTATTTTGTAGCTAAGTACTAGCACCATGCTTGGCTCAGAAGCCATTATTTGTTGAAAGGTGCTGTGTATTGCTTTGTTCTGAGTATGATGTATTCTTTGGCATATTGGGTTATTGTTTGTTGCATTACATGTTTATGAATTTCACTGTATGTGTTTTATAATAGCCCATTGGACTGTAGCCCAAGAAGCTATTTTCCATAGAATTGTATTTTGATGTGTGTGCTTTTTATTGTATTGAACTGCCACACTGTTTTTAATTCTGTCATTTTATTTGTTATCAGTCATGATTTGAACTTATTGTGCTTTCTGTTGTTGTTATATTCGAATGTTGCCTACATGATTTTACATCGAATAAAGGCATTTGTAAACATAAACTTATAAATTAAAGGGGCACGGTGCTAAAACACAACCCTGCCTCAGTCATAGTGATGTATGTATTGCCCTGGTGATATTGTTAAGCAGGCCATATGCCACTAATATAGTTTGTTCCACAGCAAGGTCTGATTCACATAGCTGAAAGCGGAGATGCGATCGACACAAGCCATATATAATGGGCTGCTGGAATTGGAGCTTTTTGCTGAAGCAGACTTAGGATAAGGCTACCCAGGGTACATCTCTGCTTTACACCCTGTTTGATATTTGGTCGTGATAATGGCTTCAGAAGCCCATTTATGGAGATCCTGCAGGGCAAGTGCTGCACAAATGTTGCTACAGTAATTCAGGAGAGCTGTACGGCGATAAAACTGTGGATATTCTCTCTGACCTTTCACATAGATCGAAACGATATAAATTGTTCTCCAAGTTCTAGGGAGTACACACCAAGGGCCGGATTACAGAAATGTTGCACTGGTGCAAGTACAAGTATGCACAGTGTTAGCACTAGACAAAGTTTGCCCTGCAGCAAAAATGCATTAAAAATGTATGTTTTTTGTGCTAGTCGAATTTTTGTCTTGATGCATATAACATGTCCCACTGCACTTGCCACGGTGCAAAGGTTTTCTAATATGTCCCAACAGTGCACAGTGAGTGCTGTTGGTGCTGGGAGAGAATCATCCGTGAACTGGTTAACAAACGCTGTCTATGCGAATCAAGAAGTCATTGTGGACACTATTGTGGACATTATGTTCACTTTAATTGCAGACTTTGTGTTTGGCCACGCCCCCTAAATCCCAGAAGGCACTATAAATTTGGCGGCCATGCGGGCCCGCCAAGCAGTGCACAGCGAGTGCTGTCGGTGCTCGGAGAGAATCATTCGTGAACTGGTGAACGAACGCTATCTATGCAAAACGGCAAGTGAAGGCTCTCATTTTATGATCTGATACACCCCTTGGACGACCAAGAAACAATGGACCAATTTACTTCTTTTTTATATTCTTAGAGACATCATTGTGGACACTATTGTGGACATAACATTCACTTCAATTGCGAACTTTGTTTGGCCACGCCCTATAAATCCCAAAAGGCACTGTAAATTTAGCGGCCACGCACACAAGCTCACTGACACCAATGAGTGCACAGTGAGTACTGTTGAGCTCTTGGGGGTGTTGGGTGTGTTTGGTACAAGCCTTTGGATATATCCCTCAAAGCTGGTTAGAGCTTGTGATTGAAAGCAGGTAATCCAGTGATAGTACACGGACCGGCAAGCCGGGTGTCTGGGCTGCAGCTGCTGACATTGCTAAACCAATGTACAAAAGACTACGCTTTTAAGTCACTTTTTCGCACAGCTACTCCTAGGTTAACGATCATGCCAGCAATTCTAAAGAAATATCAACGTAAGAGCGATGCGAAATGGGCATGCAAGCGACAAACTGGAGTTCCTAATACTAAGAGAGCAATTGCTAAGAGGAAGAGAATTAATGAACAAATCTGTAAATTAAATATTGATGGGTTGTCCCTCGCAGTGGTCGAAGCTGTATGGGACAAACGTGGTGAACCACACATGGCTCAAGATAAGATCACGACTTACCTTAAACCAGTTAGCAAAGCCACAAACTCGAACAACATGACAGTGGTGGAATTGCATGTGCTTACTGCTAGTAACGATAATAGCGATGATGAGCCCATCCACAACAACTCATTGTTGAACACGTTGCTAAACCTGAAATATTTTACAAGAATGGGGTTCGGATTAATAACACATGCACCACAGGTTCTCCCACCTGATGTGGAAATGATGGCCAACAATTTGAAGTAAACTCCTAATTTAGAGGAAATAGCCAACAGAGTATACACGTTTTCCCTTATAAGGGTAAATTAATCTTATTCCTCTTCAGATATTTCTGATGTGGATTCAATTAGTGAACCAGAAAATTTAAATATATTAAAAGCGTTATTCTCAATATGTAGTTCTATTTATGAAGAACAATGCATAATTAAAGATGGACTTACTAGATTGGTGGACGTAATGCTCAACATCTCTAAACCCTTGGAGATAGTGTCAGCACCTCCTACGACCAATAATCAGGAAATTGAACTTAATGATATAGATCATTTCAGTGGTTCTAGTTGCACATTTTATGATTCTATATTCACTGTTCATGATGTATCATGTGTTTCCCCAAGGTCGCCGGTGAGATTACTCAGCCAGGTTCTATCAATGAGAAATCCCCTTTAAGTGTTAACTCAAAAAAACAGAGGGATCGCATAGTAAGCAAAAAATGCACAAACAATAAGCTAAGGGGATAATCGTTAGCCTTAGCTGATACCACACAAATTCGAGTTAGGTGTGAAGAGTTAAAGGATACGTTTCAGTTGGTCAATGATGCTCCCGGTAATAAAATGACCAAGTTCCTTAAGAAGAAAAAAAGCAAATTTACTAAGGTTGATAATAAAACAAAAGATAACAACCAGGAGTCCAACACACACAATGGATTGGAATCCTAGTTATTAAACAAAGAACCAAAAAAGAAGCAGAAGAACAGGGTTAATTTCAGTGAACGGTTTAAAAGTAAGGGGGACTTTGAATTATATAAAGAGCCGGGACAACTTAATGGGTATGATGATATGTATATGAAGGAAGGGCTGAATCAGATACATTTAGAACCTTGGGAAAGTATGGCTACTAGTGCCTCTGGATTAAAGGATGTATTATCATCCAATGCATTAAACTAAAAGAAAATCAAAATAGTGGACACTTATGTCAATTCTAATAGCCCCTTCCTTAATAGTACAAAGATTCTGGAATTGATTTATCAAGTAAAAGAACTGAATGCCATCTCCTCTCAGGCAATAATGCTAGTAGACATTCCTGGAGCTAGTAGTGACCCCAATTGGGCAATATTGCACACAGTGTCCCCTATTGTCTGTGAGTGCATTTCATTATACGCCAAAGTATTCAGAGAGATGGTATACGAGTTCACACAAATTAAAAATGAGGTGGTGAAAGTAAAGGCAAACACATTTTTTTTTATTTTTTTTTTTTATTATTAAGTTGTTTTAATCAAGAAACTTGATTTTTCAACAAATATCATAAATAATACTTTCAAAACAGTTAACAAAATACAAAATATTTAAACGAGAAAATAATCGAAAAATTGTAACAATAATTTACAAAACTTACAAAATTTCCAAAATGTTCACAAGACATTAATAGCAATAGGATGCGCAATGGTTGATGACATTTTTAGGGAGAAGTCGTATCATTCGATAAGAATCTCATTAATAGTTTGATATGTATGCTCACAATTTGCTATAATTTAATCTTTTGTCTTGGAGTTTTAAACTATAAAGATAATTCAAAATAGCGTACTTAATTAACTGAGTATTGGAGTGAAACAATAGCTCCCACAATTTTTCAGTTGTTGTTATGACATAATCTTGTAATAGAGGTTTAAAATATAAAAGTCTCTGATTAAGGAGTGATGGGCATTCTGCACATAAATGTTTCATTGATTCGATGGCTCCTCTGCAGAACCTACATGGTAGCTCATCATCAGTTATTAATTTACGATTATGTAATATTTTGTGAGTCGGCCATAAATTTAAGTGAAAGCGCAGAAAATCATTTCGCAGTCGAGAGTCAGGAAAGATCATTAAATACTTTTCAGTAGATCCATAACATTTAACATTAAAGGGGTTGTTTGCAAAAGAGCAGTATTGATTACATGCTCTTCTAGTTTGTATCCAATCAAACTCCCATAAGCGTATCTTAGCTTTATTTGGATTAGCTATCAACAGAGATGTGGATATGCCTATCTTAGTAATGATTTCCTGCGCCTGCGTTCGCCAAGTAAGAGGAAATATATCTTTTGAGGTTAAAAGATACCTTGCGATGATGTTAATGAGGCCATTTTTGCTTTCGGCCATCAGGCATTTTCTGTAGAAAGTACACATTTTCCACTTGTGCATGGCATATAAGGACAACAAACCCAATTCATGCCTTACGATACATATTGGCTGAGACAACGGAAGACCAAGCACTCTTTTCCAATAGCAACCCTCGAGTAGGGACCAGTGATGGTATGATATTTTTAGGGCAGCTTCCGTACCATAAGTTATGACTGGAACACATTTTTGCTTATAATAAGTTACAATAGGACTTATTGAAAATTTGCAGTATTTGATTTTAATCAAACGTGCTTGGGACACCGCCGTCAGTACTTTTTGCTTAATTCTCAATTCATCAGGATTTGAGCTGCAGTTGTGCGTGACAAGGGTGCCTAGATAGATGTAAGATTGCACTATGCTTACAGTGGTTAATTGAAGGGGCCATTGTTGTTTGGTCCAACGTTGTCTAGGTGTTCTAAATTGTATGACTTTAGTTTTAGATATATTAACAGTTAGACAATTTGCTGCTGTGTATTTGTCCAAGATTTGCAATAAGATGCGAAGACCATTCGCAGTCTTTGAAAGAAGCACCATGTCATCTGCATATAGCAGATGTTTAACGTGAGTGTTGTTGATTTTTGGCGAATCTGTAATAGCAGTTTCAAAGTCCTCTCTAATGTCCGAAATGAAGAAGTTAAATATTGCTGATGCCAGTAGACAACCTTGCTTTAGACCACGTGCAGTAACTATTGGCTCAGATAGGAGGCCTTTGTGGTTCAATCTAATTTGTATGGATGTACCACTGTGAAGTTGAATGATCCACTTTAATACATGCCAGGGGCAGCCCCTGTCCATGAGTTTTTTGAATAGTATTTCACGAGGTATGGCATCAAAGGCCATACGGAAGTCTATAAATGCCATATATAATGCCTGTTTTCGTTGGCGAGCTTGGTGAATAATTGAGTTCAAAGTGATAACATTGACAGATGTCCCTAAACCTGGCAAGAATCCAGTCTGAAATGGATCACGCAACTTGTACATATCCAACCATATATTCAATTGTTTCAGTACCAAGCGGGCAAAATTTTTTCCAGGACAATCGAGGAGGGCAATGGGGCGATATGCTGTAGGGTCTGCTCTGTTGCCCTTTTTGAATATGGGGACTATGATAGAACGTTTCCATGACTCTGGTATACTGCCCTTTGTAAAAATATGGGAAAAAATTGTGATGAGTATGGAGGACCACTCATAGGGGTGATCCTTAAGCATGCCATTGTGTAAGCCATCTGGGACAATTGCCCTTGATCGACTTAGATTTTTAATGCATAAAAGAATATCTGTAAATACAAGTGGGAAGGCATGTGATGTTGCCATGTTCAGTGAACTCAGATTAAGGTCTGGGAACGGAGATTGGTACAAGGTATTAAAATGGTCCTGCCATTTATCATTGGTTACAGCAGATGTGAGTATAGCTGCTTGTGATTTACAGGTAGCAATGTTCAAACAATTCCAGACACCACTGGTTGATTTGGTGAGTATCTGTTTCAACATTTCTTCTCCGTTCTTTTGATAGTGGAGGGCTCTCTCACTTTTTAACCAGCATCTATAGATTGCTTTTAATTGTCTTTTAAGCACAGATCTATTAGCCAGGGGTTCAAACTTTAGATTGCGTATATCTTGTCTTAGTTTAGTTTTTTTTTGCTGAAGAACTGGGTTATATATATGTTGATGCTTATGTCTAATAGTATGATCTGGTAATTTGGTTTGCTTAAAAAGCTGCATCGTATTAACATAGGACTTGGGGAAATTATCAATTGGGGAATTGAAAGAACTAATCAACGCCTGATTGTAGTGGGCTAATTTCTCAGGGTTCCATTGTAAGCGAGTGCCACTGTTATTCACATATAAAGAGGATACATGGGTGGATTTGTAGACAGGACGTTGGCCAGATGGTACTTTGAGCAACATGATGAGTTTATGATGATCGCTGGCAGGAGAGGGTACTACATATAGAGATTCAACCTGGGAAAAGTCATTTTTGCTGATATAAATGTAGTGTAAAGTTGCCTGTCGCGATAAGTGCGCCCAAGTCGAGCAGCCGGGTACATCACCAGGCACAGAATTATTGACCATGATAAATCCTCTTTCTTGCATGATGTTAGACCACATTAATTCTTCAGGCATATATTTGTTATTTTCAAATGGCAAGATATGTAAATTTAGATCACCGAGAATAATGGAACATGTAATGCTAGTATCGGCAGTTATAATGTCAAGATGAGCAGATAGGCAGGTAAAGAAGGAATCGATAGATAGATTTTGTCTACTCCAATATATGTTTACGATGGCTAAATTCAATTCACCTCGAGTCAATTTCACACTCTGAAAGTAGGGAGATAGAGAGGGGTGTTGTGTAATACTAAAGCCACAATCATGCTTAATGGCTATAAGTAGGCCGCCAGAGGGGCGTCCCATTGACTTTTTCATTGCAGGTGTTGAAAAAATTGCATGTGAGGCCCAACATGGGGTTTCTGTAAGCCATGTTTCTTGTAGAACCAGCAGGTCATGTTGGTTCATATTGCCATCTATTGAATTAATAAAATGAGCATGACCTCTAGTGTTCCAACAAAGAAGGGTGATTGTATCCATATTATTTTCTAGTTATGAATATACACCGCGGTCTTGTGCACTTAAAATTCTTGAGTCCTGGGAAAAGGATGTAGTTTTAGTTGCATCATTTTGTCGGGACTGATAAATGGGAATTTGTGATTTCTCAATTTTATGAGTACTTGGTTTGAATTCCTGAGACAAAATGAAACCCATATCAAAGAAGACCATCCTTGCTTGCCAAAGTAAATCAAACACCAGGCCTGAGCGGACATGTATTCTAACTTCCGCTAGATCGTTTAGATTTATGAACTCCACCAAATCGATGTCAGTAGTAGAGAGTTCTTTCAATTGTGGTACATCAGAACAAATGTTCAAAATACTTGTCCTATTGAGGACATAGTTCGGGAATGGTGATGCGCGACATTTTAAATTAAGGGAGTGAAGTCGCGGGACTCCTTTGCGAACTTGCGGATCACTAGTCCTATTTAGGTTTTTCTGGTGGACCTTTTGTTTGTTTGTAATATTCAAGTCTTGTGGTGCAGTGCACGTTTTGGGCGAATTAGTCACTAGGGGCATTCTATGATCTCTATCACAAGATTTAAGTTCATTCATATATTGGTCAATGGATGATTTCATATAATCTTGTATCTCTTGTGGCGAGACTGTAGGTATAGGATCCGATTCATTTTGGATGTGGATGACGCCATTATAAGCCGCCTCAGAGATTGCCTGCACCTGTGGCCGGTCTATTGAGGCGGCCAAAACAGACTTATTCTCGGCCTTGTTGGAGGTCAAGTCAATAGGTGGTGACTCCTTCAAGTCCTTTGGGGGGCATGTGATTAGAGATGATGCCTTCAATTGATCCATCGTTTGAGATGGCAAGGTAATTTGGGGAGTAGGTAGCGAGTGAAGAGTATAAGCATGAATTGAAGCTCTTATTTCATCTCGCAATTGAGACATGATAGATTCAGTTTCCTGCTGTAGGCTAGTATTAGATGTTATGGATATAGATGCAGCGGTACCAATGGGACCAGGCTGCTTAGTTATTGCGGTGGAGACATTAGCAGGTGAAGTAGGAAACATAGTAAGTGGTGTGGGGTTTGGAAAGATGGTCTGTTTCGCAAGGGTCACTAGATCATCAAGTGGCTTGTATTTAGCCACTGTTGGAATCTTGGCCGCGAGAACGCCAACAGGAAGTGTGTTTATAGAAGATTCTAGCCGAGTAGGAATGTTGATATATTTACGTGCAGTGTCTTTGGATTTTGGACAGTGATTTTTTTTTTGACTTGATCTCTTCATCCTTTTCCAATCTTTTCTTGAACGGCGAGCTCTTATTTCTTTATTTGATAAAGTTACCGATGGTTGCGTGAAAAGATCGAATATATTTGTTGACTTTTCGGTGGTTACTTTAGGGGTCTGTGGTGGATCTAACTCAGATATTATTTGAATGTCTTCAAGATCTATCTGAAATTGATTAGAATTACAATTGTTGGGCAAATCATGTGCTACAGATCGTAATTGTGCAATTTCAATAAGTGACTGTAGTGTCACATTGTCATCCCCTACTATATTTGATTTGCTAGGAGGCGATGTCAACAATTGTATTTCTTCATTGATAATACTAGTTGCAGTCCCAGGATATGACGTTTTGACACAAAATTGTTCAATGAGTTTGGTCTGGTGTGAAATTTTGTGATCTAACAGTTCATATAATTTTGAAATAGTTAGTAAAGCTGTATTCATAGCAGTCAATGTGTTATTAAGCGCCGGGGCCTCAGGAAAAGAGTAACGTTTATCTTGGGATTTGTGTATAAAAAAATCTGATGGGCGACTCTCTTCATGAAATCTGGTACGTCGTGGAGTAGGCGCAATAAAAGATGGAGATTCATTAATAGTTTGATTATGGGTTTTATCTAATGCTGGGGATGATACAGAATTCAAATGATGGGAAAGTGAAGGGGGGCCAGGGATAGCAGGTACTACTGTATTGTTATGTGACTGGTCCTCCTGCAATTGGATTAAGTCACCTGTATTTGAGCATATATATAGTACATCAGTGCTGGGGCAGGTTGAATTGTGAGACAGATTCATGGATTCCATAGTATCTTCGCCCACCTCTCCCAATATTCGTAATTGCTCATGCTCTTGCCACAAATTGACTTGTGCAGCTACAGAGCACTGAGTGGGTGCCAAGGACGACGTTGAAGTTACTTGTATCTGTGATAAATCGATGTTTTGTGCACTGTTTATCGCCTGAGTTTTATGAACAGGAGAGCAATATTTCTGTTTATTTGAATTAAGATGAAAGGCATCATGTATGTCTCCCGCTAAACATGCAGACTCTAATGTGGTATCTGTAACTTCTGCATGACTGCTTGTGGATGGAATGCATTCACCAGAATGGCACATGGTTGAGATAGTGCTAGGTAGTGCAATAGGTATGGAACAGGTGAGTTGGATGTGTGCTTGCTGTACAGATGTGGGTATTGCTGAGACTAAGGTCTCTGTAACACTAGTGGCTTGCGAAGACACAATGCCAGTTTCTGTTGTAATAGCCATAGACACGACAAGGGAAGACAACGTTCTATCCGCTGATCTTTCACAAATTGTTTGAGAGTGGTTAGTAGCAGCACACATTTTTTGACTTTGAAAATTGGAAGAGGTGGGGGTAGCAAATGACAAAATAGACTGCTTTAAAGAAGGGCGAGAAACAGCAGTAAGAGGGCCCGGAACCAAGTTCGGCATGCCTGTTTTCAAAGTATTTTTCACCATGACCATGGTGTTCTGCTATACAAGAGTACAAATTTAAAAATAAGCAATTACAGTGTATATTGAAATTAATGATGGTAATATTCTGTGCTAAATAACGATTCTCTTATCTTACAAATGTATCGACTATGGTTGTATCGCTTTGGGAACGCCCGATGGCTTGAGGAGCAGCCTTAGTCCGTCTCTCCTCCCCACAGTTCAATTGCTAACTAGTAAGCTGCACGATTTACCTTATTTTAAGCCACCCGAGCCAAACAGCAGCAAAACAGTTCTTTACATATATTATTATTATTATTATTATTTATTTAGTTGATTTAATCAAATTAATGATTTTTACAACAGATCGAAATCAAAACGAAGTGAAGAATCGGAGTAGAGCTAAGGGCTGAAAGTTGAGGAGAGAAGAAAGAGGTTTTCAAAGAGATAGAATAAACTTCAGAGTCTGTGTAGTGGCGATAGTCCAGGTATTTCTTTCTCCGCTCATCAAACGTGTCCACCACGTTTCTTCATCCCTGGTATAAGATGCAGCAGAAAGGTGTGGTAGCAGAAACTTCTCGCCTACGGCTCTGGTTCCGGGGCAATTTAAGAGAAGATGGCGAATGGTTTCTACGTGTGTCTCGTTTTTGCAAAAACGACACGTATTCAAATTACTTTGTCCTCTGAGTTTTAAGATCTCGTTTGTCGGCAGTAGGTTCAGACGCGCTCTCAAGAACAAGTTTCTAGCTGCTTTGTTTGGGAACTTGCTCAAATAGTTCGGTACAGTATTTAATTTGTTCTGATAGGAAGGCAAATGACTGACAGTGCCCTTTACTCCGCAGTCGGGCTTAACGCCGCTCGGGCGACTGGGGGCTGGCTAAAAGCCCAGTTGAAATCACGTGATGCGTCACGTGACAGCGATAGACTCCGCCTCCTCCAGGAAGCGGTCTGGGCACAGCAAGAGCTTCCCTTAGCTCGCAGTGCTGTGGCAGGAGTTGGGAGCAGATAAAAGTTCGTTTTGCTGAAACTAAGCTTCCAGGAACAAGTAAACACCCCGCTCGGGCGACTGGGGGCTGGCTAAAAGCCCAGTTGAAATCACGTGATGCGTCACGTGACAGCGATAGACTCCGCCTCCTCCAGGAAGCGGTCTGGGCACAGCAAGAGCTTCCCTTAGCTCGCAGTGCTGTGGCAGGAGTTGGGAGCAGATAAAAGTTTGTTTTGCTGAAACGAATCTTCCAGGAACAAGTAAACAAATTAACTGACTCCTGGGGAATCAATGTTACTCTGGGGCCAATAAGCATTGAAGAATGTGTCCATAAATTAGTTTGAGAACTCAAAGGAAAGGGGGTGACTACCTTGGACACCAACTTACTGAACTATCCTGATGCTGATGTGTGATTGATGAATGACCAAATATTGAGTGGAAAGAGGAATTAAATCTTATATCGTGGAACTCAAGGGGATTCCATTCATTTGTATCAACTAATGATTCTATGGATATCCTATTAAGTGCTGATGTATTCACACTTCAAGAGACTTGCTTTTGTAAAAAAACATTGTGTTGGATGGATACAAAATCTTGCAAAGAAAAGCTAAATACATAAGTTTAGGTCGACCTTCTGGCTGACTGATAGTGGGGGCTAAGAATCATTTAAGTGTTTACGATAATGGAAACTCATCCCTGTATATTGGTGACTAAGCTTGAAATAAATATTAAGTGAAAGATCTCCACAATCCTTATAATAAATGTATATAATCCTCTAAATGATGTTTATTCACGTCAAATCATAGAAGACTTAGATAACATAATCAAGGATTGGACAAGGGTAAATGTCTATCTTTTTTAGATCATAGTAGGTGATTTAAATTGCAACATATTTACATCATCATTAAAGATAACTAGTGAGATATTCCCTACTATGATGAATCAATGGTAGTGACGATTATCCATGATTGGTCAGATAACTAAATATCAAGTAATAAATGGGACATCTTTACTCATATAAATGGACAATGTAAATTGTTTATAGATAAGGATGAGGAGGACAAATGTTCCTATACATGGTTAACTAGAAAATCATGCTCATGGATTGACTATATATTTTCCCCTAACACAATGGTAAACCTTTTGGGCCACTCTGCCTCATGCCCACTCACTTGAGTGACCATGTGGTCCTAACGTTTGTTATTCAATTAGATGCCATAGAAAGGAATGAAAATGAAATGTAGGCTGTAGGTCACAGGCCAAATTTGAGTGGAAATAAAATATATATTGTACCGTTAAGAACATGGACAAACATGTTGATTTTTTTTAGAATATATTGATGGGTATGTTACCAATTGTAAACATGTGTGTTGAGAAGCTCAACTCATAAAGAGAACAAATTATTATTTTGTAATTGTGAGTGAAAAAAAGAGGTTCAACAAGGAAATCATTTGGGTTAAGAGAAGCCAGTGCACCAATATACTAAAGGAAAAACAATTAAGGATTTTAAGAACTAAATACAAACATTTTGTTAAATGTCATAAGGAATTGGAAGCATTGAAGCATTGCAGAGATGGTTTCAATTGTGTATAATGCTCAAGAATACTGATGGACACAGATTGGAGGGAGTGACTATAGCAATTGTGCATGCTTATACATATCTGCGTATCCTCATAACGGACACGGTGAATGTCCACTTGTTAGAAAACTTTGTCAAAGAATGGAGAGAAGATTTAGAGTTATATCCAATTTCATTAGACATAAAAGTGGACTGTCTATTGAAGGGCTAGTGAAAGTATTCAAAGCAGGTCTTATCCCATGCTTAGCCTATAGTTTGCAGGTATTTACAGTAAATGAAAATAAATGGCTTACAGAAATAGGGGGCAGATTGTGGCATGGAGCATTGTGATAGCCCAGGAATACACCGGTGGAAGGAATTAACTGCAAACTTGGTCTAGCATCACTGAATACCCAAATGAAAATAAGTATGTGCATTCATTGTATACAAATAGGCAATAAATCGGAGGATAAGGAATCTCTCTATTCGGACATTGGTCATCTTATTAGTGATAATGTAGATAGAGGTATATTGAAAGAAGGGAAAAATTATGTTAAGATCTTTTTTAATGATGTTGGATTTCTATCGGTTGATTTTATCCCATTATTAGTCATGGAAAAAAAGGAAATAAATGTGACTAAGGTTTGGGATTGTGATAATATCATTACAAAATTGGGCACCATGAGAAAATATGAAGGAAAAGTCAAACAACGTTTGCTGGTCGATACTCACAAACCATTTTGTTATTAATGTAAGAAGGTTTGTTATGAGATTAAGGGCCTCATTACGAGTTTGGAGGCAACCTTAACAAGGGCATGGCTGCCTCCAAACTCGAGTCTGGATCCGTGGTCCCTGAATGGGGAAATACTGGGCCATTCCAACCTTGGAGGACCCGGTATTTCCCCATTCAGGGAACACATCCCCATTCTCATTTCAGCCCCCATAAGGCTCAATGGGAATGGGGAGGGAGCGAACAACCGGCCCGTTAATAACAGGCCTGTTGTTAGCTCCCTGGCCCCTCGCGGGACCCGCAAAGGACGGCTGGTCTGACCAGACATCCAGAGCGGGTCCCGCAAGGGAAACTCGTAATAGGGCAGAATGGTATTTACGGCACCACCACCTTTAACGGCGCCGTTAAACCCATTCCGCCTGCCTCGTAATGAGGCCGTAAGACTTGATTTGCTACCTACACTATCAAGAACTGGAGCCTAGTCCAACATCCAAAATGAACAAAGACTGTTCTAATAGAATGTCCTGAATTAAAGTAGTTACATATAAAGGGATACCACAATCTGAAATCTAAAGTCACAAACTATTCCTCTGATTTGTCATGGGCGCTCATATTTGCTGGTAAAGCTACGGTTTTGAATTTTACTGTTTACAATATTTGGAAGAGAATATGTAAACTTTAAGAAAATGTGTAATAACTAAATCAGGGAGATACGCCTAATATAATGTTATATTATGATTAAATGTTTTTTAAGCTTTTATATGAATATAATCAATTTTAGTTGATTGGAAATGTTTAAAAATGTTCAATTTTATATGATCAATAATTAAGATTGTGTTTTGATACTACTTAAAGTGTTAACACGTTTATTGAACCAATAAAGCACAATAAATAAAGAAAACATTTTTTTTTTAAATAGGGCAATGTTTGCCCTAGTACTAATACCATGCTCATTTGCACTTGCACCAGTGCAACATTTTTGTAATCTGGCCCCTGGTGTTTATTTCTGTGAACAAGTCACACAGTATTAGGCACCATAGCTTTGGATTGGCTTTTAAGGAGAGATTGTTCAGGCTATCAGGTCTCATAGCTCTTGATTTTGTTTTTTTGAGGGTTATGTGTTCAATCTCATCAGGAACACATTGTAAGTTCTCTTTATCAAACAGAATGATGGGTCTTTGTTTGCTGTTAAATGTTTAATGATAGAACAAACACCATGTATCTTCTGAGATGGGGTTCAACTGGACTTCTGATTGAGTATGACTCAAGCTAAAATCAAAGACCAAAAACTTTTGATATTAATAGCCATAAAGGTATGGATCATATATGAACCATGCTTGTAATTTTACTCCATCCTATGACGTTTTATCCAGTTTTTGTATTGCAAGTTGAATTTGCATTTTTCTTTACTGAACTCTACATGTGATTTACCCCAAATAGTCTCCATAGAATGTATTTCCTGCCTTCGATTTATTTTCCTTTCTTGAACCTTTTGGTCAAAAGGGTATCGCCTAAGCGCCTTTTGAAAGTTGGTTATAGCGTGTGGTCTATCAACACCAATGCCACGCATGATATTCCCCATTACATTGTTGTAATTTCCAGGGTTGAGCTTTGTAATACCTGTTTCCTGCCTTGCAGACAAGCATGCATTGAATTTTTCATACAAATATGAAGACCATTTTATTGCCATGTTTGAATTTGTAATTTCAATTGACTCAGGGTACTCAATGGAGTAGTTAGACGCTTAAGTAAATGAATCGTAAATTCTAAAGATGCATGGTTACTCAAATCAGTGTCTGCTCTTGTTGTTTGTGATGAGCTTGGACTGTCTTCAATGGTTGAAATATCATCCTTTGTCCGTGTCTTTAAAAAAAAAAGCTACTATTTAGGACGTGTTCTATGGTATTTATTAAGGCAGAGACTCTTCATGTCATGAATTATTAATTGCCAAAGACTCAATTGGCTTCTTGGTGTTTTTAGGATTCTTCTTTTTTAGGAGTTTCTGATAATTGCATAGAAGGGTTATTGGATGTTACAAGATCTTCTTCCCAGAGATTACCATAATGTTGTTTCGATCAATGTTAAACATCTTTAGGAATTTGCTCGAGTTCTTTCTTCTTATGCGCGAGCCTTCTGGGCCTTGTCTTTTTTTCCAGTTTTCTGACAAGGCGGGGGATTCTGTTTTAGTCTAGGAGAGCTTGGCCTGTCATGTCACATTGGTTAGTCACACCGTGGCCCTCCTGTAGTGGCTCCTCGAATGGCATTTTATGATCGCATACAACATCAGCAATCACTGATAAAATACTCGGATCAATACATCACATTACTTTGCTGTAAAATGGAACGCAAGCTTAGCTTGGTTTCCCAGAGTGTCCTGGGAGTCATAGTTAGCATTTGTGCCTTGTGCAACTTCACTCTTTAGTTTGTCACAATCAATTTTTCCTTGTTTCCATGATGGTGATATAGGCCGGTAGTAGAGAAACTCCCAGAACCCCCCTTGTTTTTGCATATTAAGTAGCTTTGGGTTTTCATCCTAAATTACTATGGTAATCCAGACGTGGAACCCTTGCTCACTGTTGTTAGAGAGGCACTGCTCCATCTCACTGACGAGGCCCAAACAGGTCGAAACACGTGTCTGGGGTTGCTGTTGGTACTCTTATTCAGAGGAGAATTGCCAGGCATTTCGGTGCTGGACTGCCCTTCGGCAGGACAAAGACTGATATGTAATGGACATTTCTCTTCTGTGAATGGATGGCGAGCTAAAGACTCTGGTTGAGACTCTAACCCGGGTTATAGGCCAGTAGTAGAGAAACTCCCAGAACTGTTTTTCCATCGGTGACATTGCTTGAGCATTGGGAAGAAAACTCTCCAGGATATCTATGAGATGCAGCAATTTCATCAGATATGTTCCATGTTTCATTGTCTCGTGCTGAATATTGCTGTGGAGCCACACCAGGGATTGAAAAATGTGATTGAGCGTGAGTAAAGTAGAAGGTTCCATTGATCTGCACCTCGTTTGGGGATACTGATCCTCCGAGGCTGGACACGGTGTTTGAGTCAAGTCTGTCCAACCCTGTTCAATATAGTGAGTTGCATATTTAACATTTGCTGGTGTAAATGTGCCTTCTATTTCAAGGACTTACAGAAGTCCAAAAAGGAATAATCTTCGAAGGTTACTCTTGTCATCATATGGGGTTGTAGTATCAGGACAATAACTGGTTAAAGATGTTGGAGAGTGCGGGGTCCGAAGAGAGCAAGTGGGGGGGAAATAACGAATTGGCAATTTCATAACTTCTTACCTCGTACCCCCTCATGGTGGTGATTTTTTAGTAGTCTCCTGTTCTCTGTAATTCAATACCACTCTTTGTATTTACTGTCTCGACTATTTGGATCTTCCGACAAACATAACTATTTCAGAAAGAGGTGCTGAGGTGCTAGCGGGAGGTGGACTAACTATGATTCTCTTTGTGGCGACATCTGTGCCCCCTCTTTCACATGTTGCATCACTTGGACACTCCTCAAATTGTAGAGAGTTTGAAATACACTGGACATATGGAGAAGAGATATCGCACAGCAACTGAGATTAGATATCGAATTTTGGGTTTATACGACAGGGAGAATAATGCATATAGTTAGAAGGTGACCCACCAGAATACCTAAGTTCCAGAGAGGAGGGTGGGCAGCGCCACTCACCACAGCAGGAACTACGCTTGACTACACTGCACTTTGCGCAGTATGCACAGCTTCTAGGTCACCAGACAGAAAGTGTTGTTGTCAGGCGAACATTTCAGGCAGCTGTGGTTCCTAGCATAGGGGTAGCACGAACGCCACTTCCCCCCAGTGGTCTTGGAGTCCATGATGTGTGGCTAACATGAAGTGCTGCAACACCCTTTGGGAAGGAGGGTTAGGATCCGCTGGTTGGATAGGTAGGGGATGTAGGATAACCAGGAAGAGGTTTAGGGTAGTGGTAAAGAAAAGGTAAGGGGTTGCGTGCTTACTCTAAGCACTCTCTCCTCCATCCATCATACTCTCAAGCATACCAAAGCATCGGATTAGCAACAGGGAATCACATTATACCACCTTAGTATTATTACTTTTGGGCCTTGCTTCATGACATTAGGGCATTTCTTCATACCCACTTAAAACACATTGGCAAACGAACAATAGGCATTGATTCATGCCATCAAGAAAGCAACCATAGCAGGCACTGCACTTGTGTCATTAATGAGACCATGCAGTGAGTCCTCGCATTCCTTCATGCAAAGTAGATTACTATTAGTGCCAGCATAAAGGAAAACAGCACTTTGCTGGTCCATGCAGACTCGGTCCTCTTTGGGTCTCTGTGAGTTACTCGGGATGCACACCATGAAGGAGGATAGTGGTGAGCCTGAAATACAAGACCCTAATCAAAGAATTGGCCAGGATCGCTATCCAACAAAGATGGTGCCTCTTAATTGTGGGAATCGAAGTGAGCCCAAATCCATGATAAACAGGTGAGGGCCCAACCCTCTTTATAATTGTCAGAGTAAGGGCTAGAGGGCTACAATCCCTATGAGGCCTGGACTTATCTGTTCAGCAGCGGGGTCAAGAACAGTGTTCAAGGAGGGGCGTGGCCCACTCGTGTGTTAGGTAGCAGCGCAGCTACAACATGCCTCAGTTGATAGTGTGAGTGCAATCGATGTCCTAGAGCCATGCACATGCATGGGGCAGTGCCCTCAAGATGGCCACCAGTGTGTGTAGTCTGAGTGCAAGGCATTGCTGGGAACTGTAATCCCTGCATGCCTTGTGCTGCAAGAGTCGTGCAGACTGATGCGATGGTTGCATCTGCACATTGGACAGATGTGGTACCTGGTGTACCTGTGGATGGTCTGCTCAGTGTGGGCTCGCCCCTGCCCCGGTGAGCATGGAGAGACATGGCATGTGTGTGTTTCCCTCTTGCCCCTCAGACCCTGACAGTTGCAGCACATATGGTCAGCAACAAAAACTATGCTTGACTCCACTTTGCTTCTCACTCACCGCACTTCTGTAGTCCTGTAGGTCAGCAGACAAGGAACTTGTAGCACAGCATGCTTCGTGTGGCATGCACAGTCTTTAAGGTCACCAGACAGGAAGTGTTGCAACACGATTGGTCACCACAGCATGGAAAACTGTGCTTGACTCCACCGTGCTTCTTGCTCACCACGCTTCACACAGTCTGCACAGTCTCATAAGTCACCAGGCAGGAAGTGTTGCAGCACAATTGGTCCCCACAGCAACAAAAACTGCGCTTGACTCCACCGCGCTTCTCGCTCACCTCATCTTGCCATCTGGTACTGCAAGTTGCATGAAATAGCAATCAGGTCCCGGATGCCCATGCCTGACCTGGGGCAGCAGGATCCAGACAGTGACCTGGAGGAGACAATGCATCTGGCAATTCTATTGCAAACAGGCGGAGAACTTGTTGACACTTTTTCTAAGCACTATTGTCGGTCTGCTTGCCCATGGTGATAGATCTCATTTTCAGAGCCACCCACAATACACTTCCTTTGTCCAAATTTACCAATGAAAGGCAGCATGTTATTTTCAAGATATTTATTCTAGTGACATTTGTGGAAAAACAACTTACCCCCAAAACCCAACATGCATTGCCAAATCTCCAGTCCGAATACACTTCTCCCCAAACCATAACTATGCCCACTCCCCAAATGCCAAACATACAACTGCATTCCTCAAACCCCAACAAACCTTAAACACCTGCTCCACACACCACATGTATAAATAGCCCCTGCATAATCATATGTGGCCCATATATCCCCTTTGCTCCCAACCATGGGGGCTAGCAGTGCTCTGCCTCTGTTCCATGAACTGCAGCCTCTCTAATACTGCATTGGATCAGTGATAAGGCGAGGGTTCCCCTGAAGGCGTTCTGCCTGTCTCTTTGTCTCCATTCAGGTGGTTGCACTGAGCCATGATAGGGTGCCAAATCAAGCAGCACTTTTAGGTCGATCTCCATCTTGATTCCCAGTGGTTTGATGACATCATCATGAGAATGAAGCTCGAGATGATCCTTGGGGCACTGCCTCTTAGATAATCCTGGACACGTGTGCCTGCTGCCCTCTCTACTGGGATGCTGCAGGTGGCCAGAACCTGAACTAACATTGACAGTAGAGTTGGCAATGCAGAAGGTGCAGGCAAGGGGTGGAAGTGGATGCGACCCCCAGCAGGTCTTTAACACTATCTCCCTGTACTTAGCCTCGGACCATATGACAGGAATGTTACTGTAGGGTGGGGACAGACACTGGGGAGAAGCAGTGATAATGGTGACAGTATTAACTGTGCTGATGGTGAAACAGATGCTGCTGTCAGTGGTGGTTGTGGAGGTACAATTCATTTTAGTGGCGGTAGGTGCATTGGGGTGTCTGTGGTGCAGACGGCAGTGCTAGTGGTCTTGGTATACCAGCTTGAGACATAAAAGTGATGCCCAGCCTCGTCCAGCTTGATCATGTATTAGCCCCATCACTGTCACTAGATATAGCAACGCCATTTAGGAATGCTCATGGCATTCCTTTCGTGGCTGTTCATACATGGTTCTAAGTGTGCCTGTCATCCATGTCATTTGAGGGACTCTCTGCAAGGCATGCCAAGTGGGTGTTTATCCCAGCATATCGGATGTCATGGCTGTTTTCCGGCTGATGGTTATCATTCTGTGTGATGTTGACATAAATTGTGGGAGCTAGCACCTTTTCTTACATGAGAGTCTAGTTTTGGGTACTTGCCATGTTTCTTACATGTGGCACCATGTGGTGATGCGTGTTTTGTGACTGCACATGTTAATTAATGACAAGCCATTTTTCTAGAACACAAGAAGAAGGAAAGCCTAAGATGTTGATCATGTTGGGTACTGCATAGCAGACAGTTCATGACCCCCACACGGCGTCCAAGTCTGCAGTTCATTAGCAGTATTTACATCTGTGGTAGCAGTCATTTTCCAATACCACATGCAGCCATTTTGCATTTTCCACGTGCAGATATGACCATCACCATGACCAGCAGCGAACACATAATCCCGCCGAGACACTCGAGTCCTTGCATGCAGTGTCACTAAATATAGCTTGCGGATTCCGTCATCACGCATCCTCGAAACATTGAATGAAGGCCAGGGAAGGAAGATGGTGAAATGGTAAAATGGGGCTTAGAGAGAGGGAAGATGCAGTGGAGGGAACAGAATAGAAGCAAACGGATGTCAACACACTTCGAGAGAGCGAGAGATTCGCAGAGAGGTGGTGAGGTGGGTGCAATGTCAGCAGCAGGGCCATTCCCAGAAATCCTCTCCCAGGAGAAAATGTGACGCTCCCTGTGCCACTACAATTACAATATGCACGTCTCGGGCCTCGCTCAGCTCCCCACAGACCTCAGGATGATATTCCTGGGTTACTGCTCTCCTTCAGAATTGTTTGAAGACGGTTCGCTCCCACATAACCTCTTCCCTTTTTCGCTGGCATCCCCTCTAAATACACATTCACCATCGGGGTTCCTGCACCTCTCGATCTGTGAAAGTGGAGGAAAAAAGAGGCACATCCATCTTGCAAAGCACATATTTTAGACTCTCATCCCAAACGGTGGCCATCTGCCCATTCAATGCTGCCTCGGTCAGAGGAACCAATCATGTTCATACAAGCAGAGTGATGGGTCAAGATTGAGGGTCACTCAGTGTTAATGTGAACAGTGTGTTGTATGTTGCATTATATGATATGATTAGTTATTTATAATGCGCGGACCCGGGGATCGAACCTGTGTTGTTGTTCCATATCGTCTTGCTTCCAGGGCAAACGTGTTTCCCCTGCACTATCCCCCAGACTCAAAGATGCATCCCCCGCAGCATAGATGTCATTAGGGGCTTCGCAGCGATGCAGTGAGTATTTTCATTATGGGACCTATGATATGTTTCCAGTAAAAACAATGCAGTACCTAGAGATGAAGATTCTGATTGAGGACTACATCTTCTGTCCCTGATGGTTTTTCTGATGTAATATGAGGAACTTTGTTGTGCAGGTATATATAGGTAAGCTGAAAGTAGTATTTTGGCTTTTAAGGTAGTGTGATTCATAAGATGTCTCTACTTGTCATGAGAACCATTCAACACCTGTATATTTGCCGATGCACACAACAAAATAGAGATCACCAAAGAGCAGCACAAACATGCCTCTCACCTCCAGTAAAGCCAAATATGAGTAAGTAGTACAGATGTAAACCAATGCCAGCAGACCAGGAACTGTCCAATAGTGGCAGAGCCAGGGGTAACAGCGGGGGCGGCCACCCGGCTCCCACCTGGTGCCCAGTACGCCCCCCAGCCTTCCGCTGGTGCCATTTTAGCTGCACCCCGCCCGGCACCAAAAGCTGCCTCTGCTACTGCTACCCAGCCACCTAATCCATAAATCAGTGAAAGGTCACCTCTCAGTAAGAATGTAATGGGAAGGGGAAAAACTAAGCCTCCAGAAATGCAGTTCTGTGTGTGAATCAGGGGTAGGTTTGGATGGCATCTCCATGAATCCCACATATCCTTTTCATGGTTTTCCCAAGACATAATCTCAGAACACACATAGGGCCGAATTCACAGAAAATGTTCCTATGGGATTGCGCCATTATAAAATTCTTCCATGAATCAGGCACATAATGTATGAATGCCAATAGGAGCTTGTAAATGTCCAAAGAAACAGGGCTGGGTTGAATCGGGGAGATTAATACATATATGTATTCTTAGATTTATTTCTGTGGGCACCCCGATTGGTACATCTGTAACAAGCATTTGCAATGGCAATAGTTTTGGTGTTTACTGCTGTTCTTTACATGTATAGGCGCTGGTGTTCAAGGAGGAGAGTGCAAAGTTTTAAAGGAGGATGTGAAAAGGGGTGCAGGTGTGCAATATAATGAGAAGGGGAATAGAGCCAGGGAGGAAGCCATTGGTAAAGGCTAAGGTGGGTGGCTGGGGGTAGAAAAAGAGTGGAGGTGGGGTGGGTGGGTGTAGAGAGAGTGGTGGTAGTTTGGGTGGGTTGGGGTAGAGAGAGTGGGGGTAGGGAGGGTGGGTGTATGGTGGTTGGGTTGGGATAGAGAGGGTGTGTGGGGATAGAGAGAGTGGTTATTGGGTGCTGGGTGTGGGTAGAGAGAGTGGGGGTAGGGTGGGGTAGAGAACGTGGGAGAAGGGTGGGTAAGGGATTGGGGATGGGGCAGAGAGTGTGAGATGCCTGCGGGCTGCAGCGCTATATAAACATATAAATAAATAATAAATACATAAAGTAGGATGGGTAGGGGATTAGTGTATAGAGACTGGGGTAGGGTGGGTAGGAGGTGGGGTTGTGAGAGTGGGTGTAGGGTGGGTGGGTGAAAGATATAGAGAGTGGGGGTAGGGTGGGTGGGGATAGAGAGAGTGGGGGCTGGGGTGGTTGAGTGGGTGAGGGTTGGAGTGTGTTACAGACGTCTGTCCTGCTCCCCACTGCAAATGCCCTTTGCACAGCACACTCTGCAACACACCGAAATAAACACACGAGAGACCAGGAGTAGAAAGGTTTAGCATATATTGCAGGCATGATCCAAACGCCTCGATGGACTGCTCTGCCCTGCCAGGCCGGTTACATCCTTACATACAGATAAGGTGGCTGCACCAGTCCTCATCACATTACTCATGTCACAAGGGTTGCCTGTGGGCTGCGTCCGGGCCCATGTATGGCATGTAGGTATGTAGGGGCAATCAGGGATAAGTGATAAAAGTGTCCAGGTTCTTAGAATGAATGTCTTCCTGCACACGGGTCAGTGTAGCCTTGGGCTCTTGTTACAGCTTGTTAGGCATGAACGGCGTGTACTTCTCGCAGAAATGGTTTTCCATCAAGGGAGGGGTGTCTGTCACGCATTTCACAGCCACTGTGACCTTGCTGGCACCCGCCCGAACCACTTCTTGGGCAGGGCCTCAAAGAAAGCAGATAAACACATAGTTATAACTCGTAGCAGGGTGGATGAGTGGTGGTAGTTGGTTAGGGGGAGGAAGCATGAACAACAAATCTGCCCTCGGAGGCTATGTCAAATGTAGCCCAAAATAGGTTGTAGAGAGGTAGCCTCTGGCGAAATAAAAAAGATTGCCACCAAAAGTAGTCACACAATGGCACAATTGTATGCAAAATAGCCCAATACTGCAAATCACTACGCAGCTCGGAAATAGAAAGCCTGGCTGACTTGCTTCTTACAGAGCTGCTGATTGGAGCAAATCCTGTTGGGGAGTTCCTCATTGGGAAGCGCGGCAGGGGAGTTTGGAATTTATTTTTATGAGTTGGCCATTTCATGCCATGGCATTGCTGGGGTTGCTATGCCAATCAGATATTCTTAGTTTAGAATCGCATTCCCCTTTCTCTCTCTTATTTAACAATGGTTTTGGCAAATGTGTGGCTTGCAACACACAAATTCACCAAAACCCCCCAAAAATAGTTATTTTTCTTTTTCTCTTGTTGTTTACTTACTTTAAGTGGTTAAAGCACATCCATTTGAAATGACTAAACCCAGTGAACATGGGACATAAGGGAAGATAATCTACTCAAATCCCACACTCACACACCTCTTTCCTCGTGTCTGCCAGCCTCAGTGCTGTTGATTTGAAAGATGCATTCACCATATGTTAAAAATCATTTAAAGGAGCCCACCTTTTAATCCCAGAGAACAATTAATTTAGGCTTGTGGGGCATGCTACGCCCCAAGAAGTCTGTGATTGTTTTATATGTATTTAACAGTAATCAGTGGTATTTCACTACACTCCTTCACCATACAATGATAATGACGGTTGATCGCGGAACAAAGCATTTGCTCGAGGCCTTGAAAACCTATTTGCAAAGTCTCTACACCATAGTGACTCCATCCCATTCTTATGTACGCTTTAATTCCTTCTTTTATACTTGGCCAGCTGCAGACTGCACACATGTAGAGTGTAGAGTAAAACCACAATGCATTCACTGCAGCAGTAATAAGCTTTTGGGGCAAATGCATGGGTGATGGTGAGAAAAGAGCATGTGTGTTAGAACACGTATGTAATTTAAAACACTAGATGTTGAGAAACGTGAAGACAAGCACCGTTTGTTATTGCATTAGGATAAAAAAAAGCAGTTCTCTTGAACAGTGGAACAAAAGATAACCACAGCTCGCTGTAGGCAGGTATGACACACACACACACACTGCACACACACACTGTCAATCAAAAGAGGAGCCTGAGCACCTAGAGTGCGATGGTTCTAGTCTAAGGGAACATAGACCAACATTCCAGATACTGAAAGCGAACAGCATCGTGGGTCGCAGGTGACACCAAACTGTGAAGCTAAACGCATTCAGAAATAGAAACATGCCTGTAAAGCGCAACAAAATAAGTTAACTAAGAATGCCAACAGAAAGAAAGTTGAAAATGCCTTTCCAACTAGCTGGTCAAGAACAACTATTTACTATTCCCATCAAGGATGCAACAGACTTCATCCGCATCCCTTTGCTGCGTAAAGTTGAGAACCAGCCAATTATAAAGCTTACATATCGTACACATAGTTTATGGTGATACTTTAGCCAAGGAGGATTCATCTGGAATGCTGAACCCAAGCCACATCCCCTACTCTAGGTTTTCTAGTTACCCACTTTGACACAACACCTTTACAGCAACTAGTGCTTATCAATGGAAAACAGTGACACGAATTTCAAGCATACAACCTGGTTAGACACAATAAAACTCTGCACACCAGTAGCATACTACCTTGGTGAGAGCCATATAACAATGTCCAACTTCCCTCCACCCCTACCCCCATCCACACACCCAGCCCGGGTACCACTGTGCTTATTTTTGCACACGGTGGTTGCCGCCGGGGCCATACTGCTGACCTTTATGTGCTAGTATCCATCCTTCCTACAACATTGATCACCAACAGAGACGCAAAGTCCACCAGAACCCCTGACGCCTCCACCCCAAACATGTAGAACAACAAGCCAACATTCACTACGATGGCTGGGAGTAGGGGGGTGTGGTTTAGGGGATCAGAAACACTGTGGGGCAAGCGTTTGAAGGGTTTTGAGAACTCTGGAGTACTAGCCTATTAACGGAAGTGCAGCCACCAGGTTGGTGTAAGTCCAGAAACCGACTTTGGTTGGGGCGGCCACGATGCCACCCCTAGCCTCCCTCTCCCCAATCTACATAAAGTAGCACAACTGCAGACCATACCCCAAATGGCCGAACAACCCAAAATCAGAGCCGCACCACAATTGATCCACCCAACAGCATGTGAGCACTGCCGTGCGAACGTGAAAAGTGCCTTGGGATTTTGCAGCCATCAACAAATGCGGGTCTAAGCAAAAGGCTATTAGGTGTCAGAAAGCACCTAATAGGGGAGGCGCTGACCCGGGTGGGCAGAAGCAGCGCGCAACACAATACCAGCATAAAACCTCAATCTTGTTGGTATAGTCAGCAAACAGTGTAGAGAAGAATACATCTAATCAGAAAAACAGACGAGGGAAAGACAAGGTGGGTTTGGGGAGTTGGCAAAAGTGCCTGCTCTTGGGTAGGGAGTGGGGGGGAAATCATTTGTAAATCCCATATAGTGGGTGCTGCAACACCCACCGAAAACGTGCCTGTTGATCGGTGCAGGCTCAGGCAATCATTCGTTTTTTTATGAGCTGTTTGGAGGCCTCACCAGCTCCAGGAAACAAATCCATGTGCAGCAGTACTTTGGCTATTACATGCCGTAATATCGGCCAGTTTCCATGCCAACGAGAAAGACTGCTCCTGAACTTCCCTTTCTCTCTTTCTTCTAGCAGTAGCAATGTCTTGGCATTAGGTGGTGCTAGCGCCACCAAATACGCCAACACCAGAAATGGGCTCACGTTGTTTCAAGCAGAAATGGGCGGCATTCGAGTCAAGTTATGAAACATACTAAATTCTGGAATTGGCAAAAACTGTAGGCAGACTTTGTGGACCTACACGTCATGATAAGGCCAGCCACTTGTGACTGCACATTCACCCATGCAGACAGAAAAATAGACATTGGGCTTCATCACGAGTTGGGCGGTAACGCCGGCGCTAAAGAGCTGGCGTTATTAGCCCTACCTCCAAACCCACCGGTGCTATTAGCTCCAGATCACGGGTTTGGCGGGACGGGTATTGCCCATTCCCCATTGAGCCCATTTGGGAATTCCCCATTCCCCATTGGGCTCAATGGGGAAATTTTGCGCTTTTACCGCTGGCGGATTTCCCGCCAGCGGTAAACGCGCCGAAAATCAGCAAATTCTCGGCGGATTTTCCCCCAGCTGATAGCTGGGGGGAAATCAGCCGAAGCCATGATTTGGCAGACCCTGAAATGCGGTGGTAACAGTGCTACCGCCACATTTAAGGGCTACCGCCAAACTCGTGATGAGGCCCATTATCTAAGAAAACTGCAAACATGCCTCTCACCTCCAGTGAAGCCAAAGACAAGTCAGATTGTAAAGACACAAGCTGTGTTGCAATGTTCATTTAGGTTTCACATTGTCATGCCAATTCTTGAAGATGTGCTCAAATTCCTTGGTTTCACATAATTTTCATTCTTCCATATTGTAATTGAAATCTGGCGTCTAGGAATACTTTCCCTTTCTGAAAGGTCCAGAGTGACCTGTCTAGCGCAAATCAGGATCCAGATTGCAGAAACCTATCACTGTTGCAAGTGTAATGTTGCCCAGTATTAGCACTAGGGCAATGTTTACCCTATTTTTAAAAAACACTGGGACAAATTAGATATTCATTGCACCACGACATGTGCAGTTTGGCATTTTAAAAGCTCCAGGACAAAAATTGCCCTAGTGCAAACAAGATACATGTTTAATGCATTTTTGCATCAGGGCAAACTTTGCACTAGTGCTAATACCATTCCATAATAGCACTCGGACAAACTTTGCCCTGGTGCAAAAATGCAGTGAAAATGCATCTTTTTTGCACAACAGCAATGTTTGCCCTGGTGCTTTTAATATGCCAAAAGGCACTTGTCATGGTGCAATTGTTTTCTTATATGTCCCAGTGTTTTTAAAATAGGGCAAACGTTGCCCTAGTGCTAATACCATGCACCTTTGCACTTGCGCCGGTGCAAAGTTTCTGTAATCTGGGCCCTGATCTGCAATGAACAGAGCACTGAAAGTGTCTTTGTAAATATGGGTGGGATTAGTTTTGGACTGACGTTGTTCCACAAAAATTAGTAATTTTTACACAAAAAGGTCTCAACTTTAAAATGGCCCAGGTTCATTCACACTGATTGGTAGTGTCCTTTTCGCTCCAATTTTAGGTGTGACGAGCGCACGCCGGTGATATTGCGGTGTGATGGCCCCTTGCCAGTTTACACTCTGTAAACATCCATCTCACACAGGAAGTGGCGAGAGATGGGTTGTGGGCACTTCCTGCAACTTCGCATCTCAAAATACAGCCCAGCAAGGCAGGTCAGGAAAAGGCAATGATGTTGTGCCCATCCTGTAATGATGGACTTCCCTGTACAGTGGAGCACACCGCTCACCACGGAACGGCGGCGTTGGCACATTCCCCAGGCACACTTTAAAAGCCAGGCCAAAAAAAAACCGGTTGCTGCTAATTCTGAAATGAATATTAACCCAAGTTCTGTCTCATTATAAATAAAAGCCCAGCGAGAGCTCTTACATTTGAGCACAGCCGTGCCTGATGTCAGTAAATCATCCGAACATTTCTATTGATTTCTTCTCGTGGGTATTTTATAGTTTTCTTTTCTTTTTTTTTAATAAACCTCTGTTTTACGAAGTCTGCATTTCTCTTCGAAGTTCCCTTAGCATGTGTAATATATGACTTTGTGTGGGCGCAGGGCAGTTGAAAATTACAGCCGTGTGCGTTTCCCTGCGGCACCGTTTGCAGTCTGTGCATTGTCTCAGAGCGTAAATACAAAGAGGACGAAACACAAGGAGGTAAATTGCGGCACTTGAACGGAGACGCATGATTGCGCCTTTTCAAAGGAGCTCATGGTTTACAGTGGCTGACGGCGAATGCGCGCCAGGATAGCGCACCCGTCTCCATTCTGAGTTCACTGCAATGTTTTGTCATCTTTGACACCCAGGGGAATGACAGCTCTGTCTACTAATGGCGCTCCCCATCTGCCAGTCACTCTTGATAGCCTGCGTCTCGCGTGCTTTACAGGCCATTGAGTCCTATAATACTTCAAGACTCCTGCTGGGCAGAAGAGTTTGAAATATCTGCTTGGGAGTTGAAAGTGTTGGCTTTTAAGAAAAGCAACATATTTTGCCTTGAAACACCTACCATTATAGAAGGAAACATTGCAAGCTGCACATTTCCCGAAGCAGTTGCAGGGCCCAGCGTTCAGTTAAATGAGGAGGCTTCCTGTTTGCTTTGTTAGTATTGGAGATGTTTGAAAAACTTATTTTCATGCGTCGCATGAGGAACTTCTTGATGCACACGACACATGACACTTTCGGTGTCAAAAACACACCTGTACTTTCTGAAGATCTGAACTTACAAAGGTCACATCCAGGCCTTATCGCTGTAGGAATGACCTAAACCTGATTTGCAGGGTGGGACTAGGACAAGAAATAGGCCCGGACACCCAAAAAAAAGTGGCCCACCCCTCGCCTCAAAAAAGTGGCTCACCCCTCGCCTCACGACTCGTTGACATCACCAGAAGTGATGTCATCACCCCCTTCCGAAAGTGACACCCCGGATGAAACACAACCTTTCCCTCCTCATAGCGGCTATAGTAAAACGAGCAATTATTCTGTAGTGGATAACATTAAACTGGTAACTGAGATTTAACAGACTACAGCACCGTCCGCTGTGCGTGAGCTTCCTGGGAAACATGCCTCTGCTGCCAGTCACCCAGCTGTTGCCTGTTAGAAGGATAGGTGTCATATATTGTCCTCAAGGTTTTCTGGGGCTGCCGCCTGTGTCCAAAATAACTTCAACTATCCATCCATAAATACCTCCCCTCTCAAGCCCTTTGCTCCTCTACTTCTAACTCCCTCAGAATCCGTCGTTCTTCAAAGAAACTAGCTGGGGGTAAATCTCTGTCTTCGGCTGGGGCCTCCCTTTGGAACAGCCTCCCTACCTCCTTGAAGGAGAACCAACTCTGGTTCCGGAAGCACCTGAAGGCCTTCCTCTTCGCTTCTGCCCTCTCCCCTGCTGATCTGTTTTCTCTCTCGGCACTGTGCACCTGGCCACCCTCTTTTCTTCGGTCCCAGGTACCTGCTCACACTGCCACCCTCCTGAACTGCCTCCAGGCCACCCCTTGCACTGAGGTCTGTATATGTACCCATACAGTCCCCCACCCACTTCTCTTCTGCAGTTATCTGATATACCCTATCTGCTTAAGCTAGCACTTGCCACTTGCTGGCTGTACTACCACCTTTATTTATTTATTTAACTAATGTATTTATTCTGTTCTCTCCTCTGTTCCGAACTTTCCACCTCTCCCCCCTTCCATGCACTTTCCCCCTTTTCCCTTTAACATGCACTTGCGCGTTCTCAATGTCATTGGGCCTAGTAAGATCGTTGTTTTTACTCTCCCCTCTTCCCCACCCTTTGTCTGGTCGTGCTCTGAAACACTTGTGTATGAGCGCAATATAAACAAAATATAATTTCATTTAATTTCATTTCATATATAGTTGTCTATCACACAACAACTGATCAGAAACAAACGCCTAAGGTCTGCGACACATACACATCCCAACCGCGCATACTACTGTGAAATATATAACCATAAAATACACACCTGCAGTGTCATACCGGTGCGACAGTCCTCGCCGTGCTTATGCAAGTTCCTCCCTGGATAATGTTCTGGCACTCGTCTCCTTGTCATATACCAACCTGCTGTCTGTTTCACAACTAATCTCTCACCCACTGATCTGTAACTCACAAGTGCTGAAAGTCATGTACATACAGTTTAGCCTGTGGATCCCCCAGTCATGAAGAAGATGTGTTTTTGGAAGCCCATCCTATTTAAATAAATGCAGGTAACTCCTTTTAGGATCTGCCTATTAAAATCTATGGCAGGCATTTGATTTGTTGAAACTGTGAAAAGGATTGTGACCCGCACCAAATATGTGTGGAATTAAAACTTGGGCCACCTTTACATCTGCTGGCAGAGAGACTCCCAGGACCTCCCTTAGTGTTTGCATATTTAAGTAACTTCGGTTCTCACCCTAAATTACCAGGGGAATCCAGACGTGGACCCCTTGCTCACTATTCTTAGAGAGGCACAGCTTCACCCTACTGATGAGGTCCAACCAGACAGAAACATGTGTCTGGGGTTGCTGTTGGCACTCTTGTTCAGAGGAGAATTGCCTAGCATTTCGGTGCTGGACTGCCAGTGGGCAGGACAAAAACTGATATGTTTGGGATATTTCTTCTCTGAGAAAGATAGTGAGCTAAAGAATCTGGGTAATGCTCTCGTAAC